>NC_136821.1:10675904-11965043 GCF_951394365.1 Tetrao urogallus | reverse complement strand
CCTGAACTAGTTTGTCTGCCTCATTATTCCAATAGTCACCTAGGAAAGAGTCATGGTCTTCTTTCATTTGAAAAGTAAGAATGATTAGATCCTTTTCAAGAGTTTCTATAGGATTTCCAAGTGCTCACAGACTGAATGGAACATCTCTCACCTTAAAAGCTACTATAAGTAACTTATTTACACCCATTTATGCCCTTACAGCCAATGATTGCTGCATGTCTTGGAGATATATTAAGTAAATGATCATGAAACTGTTCTGCAATAGAAAGAATTATTCCTCTTTCTCTGAATAAGATGCTTGGATATCCTGGCTACCAGCAAGCCCTGAAGCAAGTCATCTGCTTCCTTTACCAACCATTGCCTCAGTTTCCTAGTCTCAATTACAGTTAATGGAAATGTTATCTGAAAGCCTCAGCTTTACTGTTATCCTTCAGAAAGAAGTGAAACAGTACGATAGTGACTAGAACATTGTCATTTGAGTACCCAGTTCACAATTTCAATATGGTGGGGACTAAAATTCAGCAAGAAAAAGTCTTTTTTTAATTTTATTTTTCACTTATTTATTTTGAAAGTAAAATTTCATGTTAACCATTACATTCCTCTCTTTAAAAGAAAACTTGGTATTTTGCCATCAGATCAGTAGTTTTCAATTGAAGTGTTCTAACAAATGCTTTTGTTGTGGCACAGTTTTCAGGGGAATCTACCTACATAAACAGAACTGGCACTTTGGGAATGTGTATTGAGTTCAGAAGGAGAATTGGAAATGACAGTCTGAGGGCTTATTTCAGGATAAAAAGGAGATTGAAGGCTCCAATGTCCAACAGCAGTTTTTTATGGCTTCTCAGGTGATCTTATTTTTTATTCAAATATATTCTTTCCCTCTACTTCTCTGTCAGAGCAGTTGTGAAACACTTTCTTTAAAAGATTTTTTCCTGCAGCAAATGAAAAACACGCATTGTTTCACTTTCACATGAAGTGCTCTTCCACAACAAGTCTGTGCGGTTTTCTCTTTGGTGGTTTTGTTGTCTGTGTGTGTATTGCATTGTATTTTGTTTTTTTAAAGGAATGTAAATGAGTGATCCCTCTCTCCCATCAGAATCCTAAGAGAAGACATGGGATAGCATGGATAGATGTCATTCCACCTTGTCTGTCTGATTCCAGTCTAACATTGTCCTACAAATAGTGCTGATCTGCAGGTCAACATTCCCTTTGGATACGCTGGAAATAAATTATTCAGGCAATGCTGTACATGAAAAGATATATATATAAAAAAAAAAAAAAAAAAAAAAAAAAAAGAAAGAAAAAAAAAGCCCTGGATATCTGTAAAAATTACAGAGATGTTATTAACCCAAATTTTCAAGTCATTTCAAGTCAAAAAATCTGTAATTTTCTTCTTAGCGTTAGATTAAGACCTGATATATTCAGTAATTCTTGATGATGAGCTGTCAGAATTAGGACGTATACAAGAGTAATCTTCCTACTCACATGAAATCACTTCAGATTATTCTGGATATTCAAAGTGCTTTTGACTTCTGATATCATAAAAAAGAAATGACCTGTAAGTTTTGCACTGTGTGCTAGCTTCAGTTTCAGTAATTATAGGATTGCCACAGAAGTGAGACATTTTCCTTTCCTACAAGCCTCCATGTTAAGAACCAGTATCATTTTAAAATATGTTGTGTGGTTCAGATATGTTACAGGCACTAAAGATCAGCAGGCTCTATTGCACCTCTGGCAAAGTAAAAAAGACTAAATAAAGAATTAAAAGTGATATTCTCCTCTAATCTTAATGTCTGTCTATTTATGGTTAGTTCAGAGGAGGAAGAATCTTGGCAATTTGAAAACTGAAAGGTGCAAAAATTGCATTGTCAATGACCTTGAATTACTTGCTACTTTTTCATATCTGAATTGGTGTTGCAGCTCTAGAAGGAGACATCAGTAAGTAGCTCTTCTCTTGATATATAGTTCCAACAACAAATTGTAATTTTTTTAAATTTTTTTTTATTTTTTGTTTATAACATTTTATCAGTGCAAAATCATTTGCAAAACAATATTACAATAAATATTTGATTTAGGTTGGGTGTAGTCATCAACTATCGAAGCAAGCTGCAAAAACAAGCATGTAAATCTAGAGATTTCAAATGTTTTGCATAGAAAATGTGCCAGTTGGTTTGCAGTTTGCTTTGGCCTGGATAATCTGATTAATTTTGCTATTAACCCACCCCTTTATTTTTGCCCTTGAGGCTGTGACACAACACACAACTGCAAAACTCCATTCTTGGTATGGGTTGTTCACTTCCACTGTGAAAGGCAGCTCTAGTCACTGCTGGGATGAAGCCAAAGCCTTCAGAAAGTGACAGCTGCTGGATGAAGATTGTACTGCTGTTACCCCCTCCTCTTCCATCTCCCCATTGCCTCAAAAGCAGAGAATATAAAACAAAAAGATCTGCATTCAGATATTATCACTCACTACTACCTGTGGAAGAACTGCTGTGCTGGACTGTTACCATAGAATAGTTTTGAGTTGGAAGGGACCCTTAAGAATCATCTGGTCCAACTCCCCTGTGGTGAACAGGGGTACCTACAGTTTGATCAAGGTGCTCAGAGCCCCATCCAGCCTGTCCTTGAATATCTCCAAGGATGAGACATCCACTACATCTCATTGCTAAGACTGTTTATCTTCAAACTTTACACCAATTCATAAATTGCCTCTATACTTTAGATGGACAAATGTGTTTTTGTGGTCATCGTTCATGCTGAAACTCAGGGCTTTGCTTCATTTTGTAGACAGTCATCATGTCCATTTTATGTTCAGTGTGCCACAAAGGGAGTTTGCAACAGCAGTCCCTATACATCTCACTACTAACTTTTCCAAGTATACATGAAGAAAATTGTGGGCTTGAATAAAAATGTCTTTCCCAGCAGCATTTACTGAAGCAACACAATCTTCTTTATTTTTTTTAACCCGTGCATTCATTCTTTCATTTTCTAGAAAAGATGTTGCTGGTGGTTTATTCACACCTAAGAAATTACAATTATTCAGTGAGCTGAGATGGACTCTTCTTCCCTGGTTAGGAAGTTGTCATATAAGTAGAAAATTTACATTGTTGTCACTCACCAGCAACGGTGGGTCAGTGAGCTGTGTACCTGGCTTGAAAGGAAAGTTCTGTTTGGGGGAAGAAAAAGATTTTGAATAGGCCATGCTTTTTTGACAGCACCACACTACCTGTGTGTTGTAACGGTGAAATAAAACCTGGAACACAGGCTGTCTGCTCTGCTAACACGCGGCTGCTGAAATTGAGCAGTGGGGAGTTTATTGCTTGAAGATTACACTAACAGCAGAAGATGAATCACAGGCTGTTCTCCATTGCCAGGGCATGTGTGGGGCTGTGAATGGCAGCCTGCTGAGCAAGGGGCAAAGTCAGAATGGGAGACAGCATAGAAGTTCTCATTAGAGACACATTCTGCAACAGCAGCACTTGGGGATGCCTCTATAGCCCATCCTTAAGTGACGGAGAGAAGGAATAAGTAGTTTTTCATAGGAAATAAGGCTTATTTTTACTGAAATGTTCTGGTGACTGTGGGCTCTCTGAAGAAAAAAAAATTTTAAAGCCTTTTATAGTTTAGGGACTTGCATTATGAAACACTGAGAGGTTACAAGTCACATTCAGTTAGAGGTACTGAATGATTTCTTGTCAGCATAAGATGTACATCACAGTGACAGTGAATCAGTGAAAAGAATTTTAGGAAAAATCAATTACTATTAATTCATGCAAAGGCAGAATTAAATGATGGCTAATTTAATCTATCCATGGATAAAATCTTAGCTCTATTGACAGTGTAGAGAATTTTGCCATTGATTCCAAAAGGTGCGGAGTGATGAGCATTTTAAGTATATATTCAAGCTAGTTGATGCAAGTAAAGCAATTATTTTTAATTCGTATTCTTGGAACAAACTTGCCATTTAGTTTCCTGAAGTATTTGTTGGTATTATACTTATACATAATTTATTGCTAAATTTGTTTACATGTGCCATGTTGGAAAATGAAGCAGTGTGAGACCAAAGAACATTATAGTTTCCCTGTTACAGAAAAGAACAGATTCCGAGGAGGCTTTTTTATTCCTGCTGTATTAAAAGTGATAAGTTAAATACTTGGACCAAAGTGCCTTTATAAATGTATACAGCAAATACAATACTCATTAAAACTCCTAACTAAATATTGATCATTATCTCCCTCATTAAGGACCACTCTTGTTCATTTACTCCACAGGAAGGAGTCTGTGGGTGGAAGGAGAAGTTAATAGAAAGTTTGTGCCCTTTTTCTCCCACAATTGCCTTCTTGTGTTGACAGAATGAAATACCAGAGGAATGGACGCTTCCCTCAATGATTGCTTCTTAAGGACTGCTGGCTTACAAAACACTGCCAAAGTGGGGACATTCTAGAGGCATAAAGCCACTTTCGCTAAGGGTTGTAGAAGGAGTCTATATAGCCTCTGTACTTGTGTTTTAGCCTTTTCAATACACTGAGCATGGATGAAAATCAATGCTTCTGTTGTGTGGTCATCAGCTGCAAAGCACCACAGCATGGATGATGATATGGTCAGAGGAAACAGGTCTTTTGCTGAGGTCAATAAAAGTTTCTTACAGGCAATGGAAATCAGCGTGTCCCTGGAAACCAGATTTACCCTTTAGCAATGACAGACTGGTGCATGCTGCCTCTCACATAGATGAGCATAAAGAAATAAGCAGAGGGCAGGGAACTAGGAGATGCTGGCACAATCCTAATTCTGCCACTTAGGGCCAAAACACACATTTTTTTCCCATCTGTTTCCCCATCAGTGGAGTGGAGGAAACACTTCTCTCTGTAGGGTGTTGTACTGTTTAATTAGGTAATGTCGGGATGGTGCTTTGACCATATAAACACCACATAAATGCTAAATGCCTAATTCATCCCAGTCCATGTTGCTGTGGTGAGGCAATAGGGCATCCCTTTAATTTTGCATGCAGGCATCCAGCCCAAATGGCCGTATTGCTTTCCTGGGTGAATATTCAGGCCAGGTACTCAAACCCTGAAGCACATCCCATTTGCCTGGCATGTTGATCCTCCTACCCATCTGTATGCATGGCCTGCTGCTCTCTTGAAGCATTCTGTCTGTTTTAGGAACTCTGAAGTGCCAACAAGAGGAAGGGGTATGTGTGCAAAGCCAGCAGTGCTTTTTCTTGGACAAGATCTCTGTGCAAGGTGACAAGGTCTTTCTGTACCACACTGGCCATGATGGGCTGCTCTTCAGTAACAAGGACAACAAATACACTCACATGTAACGTCCTCACTATGAACTAGAATTTATAGAATTGTTAAGGTTGGAAAGACCTCTAAGATGATCCAGTCCAACTGCAACCCCTCTCCACCTGCCCACTAACCACATCCCTCAGTGCCACATCTATTTCTTGAAAACCTCCAGGGACCATGGCTCTACCACCTCCCTGGGAGGAGCAGAATACAAACACTCTGTTTTATTAGTCACAAATTAGGGTCCACTTACAATTTAGCTGGTCTCTTTCTCTTTTAGTATAGAGACGGGACAGCCTTTACAATTGTATTGTAGCAATGCTTCCTGTGAACAGCAACTACTGCCCAACAGGAGAGATTCAGAGATCAGCTGAACTGACTCAGAATTCCTTTGGCTGATCAGGCTTCAAGGATTGCCAGACAAAATTAACGCACAAAGCTACAGATTTACTGTGAGAGATTGCTTCAAGCCTGTTAACACAACAAAATAATCCACAAAAGCAGAGCGTGGATTTCCATTGAATGTCATTGGTTGGACAACACCGTGATCTTGAGTTTGCTGTGCCCTCAAGCTCTGCAGACAGCCTGTGTCCCAAACAGCACTAATGGTTCCTGGATCAGAGCCTGGAGATAAGGCAGCCAGGGGCCATTGTCATAGTAGTGGCAGAGCTGAAGGAAAATATGGATGAAATTAGCCCAGCCGTGGAGCCAAATAGTTGCTTTCTCTGCAGCCTGTAGTCCAGAGCTGACTCCAGAAAGTGCCAGCATACAGCAATTGGGTGTTTCTGGCCTGCCTGGTGTTTGTTTTCATGTTCCTCCTTCCACCTGGCTCCAGGCAAGGCCACAGGAAGGACGCCCAAAAGCTGCTAGAGGCTGGCTGCTCAAACTGCTCAGGGAACACAGGAGATCCCTGCAGAAATCAGCAGAGAGCGCATCAGATGCTTTGTGTGATCGGTTTACGATGCTTTGTGTGATTGTTTTCCCTGAGGAAAGCATGGGATGCTCAAACTGATTAAATGTTCACCTATTGCTAACAGTAACCAGCACCACGAAAACGTAACAGTCAGCACAAGACCTCATTGCCAGCTTAGATAATTTTCTCATGCTACCCCTAGTCTTCAGCAATTGTTTTATGAGTTTGGAGAACCCAAAGCTGTGTGACTCATGCAAATAAAATTATTTTAGTTTTCCAAAAGAGAGCACTTCTACACTTAGTGATTTTGCCAAGATAAAACAGAAAATCTGAATCAAAACAGTTTAACACATAATACAAAATAAGCAAGAAGACTGACTTCAAAGATAGCTTCCAGCCATTCAAAATACATTTACTGCTCCTGCAGCTGGAGCGCTGCTCACTGCGTGCTGTGTCAATGTGGAGAAGTAGATGGTGAAACTCCCCATCTCACTGCATCCTTGTGAACTTGCTCTGTTTTCTGAGTCTGCAGCTAAAAAGCAAAACGAGGCTTAATAATCTTTCTGGACCCTAGAACTGTTTTATGCTAATTCTCTAATGAGAAAAGCAATAAAATGTAGCCCAGTGGTTTAAAATATATAACATCACATTTCACTGGTGCAAAATCATTATGCTGTCTGCCCATAAATTCTTGTACCAGTCTAAGCTCTTTAACTGGCAAAATATATATCATAAAGCATGAACTTGAGAACTTAATTTTAATATCAGCTCAGCTGAATCTCAGGTGATATTAATCACTGATTAATACTTTTGGGGGATATTGTTCATGCAGAAAGAATCAGTACTCTAATTACCACTTGTCTGATAATGTGCCTTTATCTTTCTTTTAATGGGGCTGCCAGTTTATTTAGATGCTAACATCTAAAGATTTTTACATCCCCAAGAGCAATTGCTCTCTTAAATACTTTCAGTGATACAGTTACTTTAAAGCAATAAGCAGTGCGAGAAGAGCTAGCACAAAATTACATTATATCTCCCGAGCTTTGTAGCTATAGAAGAACGCCTGGCATATTCCTCTAATTAATGGAATATGTTTACTATGGGTTTTTTGAAGTTATTAATTATTTTTATTAGTTTAAATTTCTTTATCTGTCTGTACTATTTCTATTATTAATTCAAGACAGAGTAGTTATCTTATGCATTCTTATATTAACTGAGAGATGAATATAAAACAAGAGAGATGCATTCAGTCAGATGTCATTCCATGTTCCAATTCTGAAAGTGTATATATCTATATATAGAGAGAGATAAAAATATAAAAGCAATACCCAAAAAGCATGAGAACAAATTAACATTTTATGCCAAACATTTGCTACACTAAGATTAGCAACTTTCCAGTGAAAGTTTATATTTAAAACACCAATATTTCCAGCTCATATTAGTTTCTAAATGTCCTACAATGTCAAACATAGCACAATTAGGGAATGTAGCATTTAAAAGAGAAATCACTCCATTTTCACTTCCTGGAACTGGAATGAGGAAAGTATAATGCAGTTAGCTGAGATTTGTTGTTGTGTTTAAAGGAATGAGAGACAGCAATCTCTCTTACTTTGCATGATTTCTGCTTTGAAACAGTGGTTGGGCACTGGGACAGGATGCCCAGGGAAGCATTCCAGAACCATGGAGGTGTGGCACTGAGGGACAAGGTCAGTGGTCATGGTGGGGGTGGGCTGGAGTTGGACTGGATGATCTTACAGATCTTTTCCAACATGATGATTCTGAGATTCTATGATTTCAGTTTTCATCATTTCCAACAAAGACTTAATTGCTGAATCTTTTCAACTGCCTGCAAAATGAATAATAGGTGTATATAAATGAATAATGTAAAAGGCCTATACTATTTAATCATTTCAGCTCTCCCTTTCTAAGTGTGGGCAGGTCAGGTGTGAAAATAGTTTCCTTCAGAGAGGTGTCTGAGAATTGACTCGTTAACTTTCATTAGGCACTCGTAATGAAAAGTGATAATGGAATACAAAGAATTGCTATTTTCTTTCTTTACGTTCCTCAGACTAAATTGGATTAATCAGATTGGAAAAAAGTAACAAAATATTAGAGCTTTTTTCTTATCTTTTTGTTTCCTTCCATTGGTTATAGAAGTGTACAGTGGAACACTTTGTGTTTCAAGAATGTTTGATGCACTCTGATCTACCTTCTCATTTTGTAGCTGCAAATGATACAGAAAGATCTTATTTTCTCACTGAGCTTCATTGCTGGGCAACAGGAGAGAGGGAGTGACTGTACATCACAGGCATTTTATTTCTTTTATGTCTATTAGAAATACAGTAGTTGTAGAATACCATAATTCCCTCATAATCTTCAAACCTCTTCTTCAGCCATATACCTGACAGAGGTAAACCCTACATCCCAAATTCCTTTGCCTTATGCTGTATGGAAGAGTTGGCAGCATCATTTGCTCTGCTCTGATATCTCCCATTTTCAACTCTTGTTTCATCTTGAGGGTGTAAGCACCCTTTCTAATCATGTATAATTCTACAATTTTGGCTTTGCCTTAGGGTGCAAAAGAGGATGTTTCTGCAGCCAGAAACAAGTTCATTCTTTAGTGAATTTCATACAATCCTACAATCATAGAATCATAAAGGTTGGAAAGACCACTAAGACCATCTAGTCCAACCGTCAACCCACCACCACAATACCACTATCACTTAGAGCGATATCTACACATTTCTTGTAAACCTCTGGGTGGTGACCCCATCACTTCACTGGGCAGCCTGTTCCAAAGCCTCACCAGGACACCTGAAGAAGACTGGTTCTAAAATGAGACCTGAAGCTGTTTTTTATGATTTGAACCATCTTTTCTCTGAAGTATCCACTCACAGCAGTAAGAGGTTTCTCTTTATCCTGGTTTTGTGTCCTCTATGGCTGCCCTTTAACTAGTTCTTTTTAAATCAGCTATCTAAAGCAATTCCCATCCAGCTTTTCAGTTTTGTGAGGAAGATTTTCTATAGATTTTCTTTTCATTAAAACTTGATGAGAGAGATGAAACATTTTAAATGGCTTTTAATCACCGTTTTCACTTCTGTCAAACATGATCACGAAAGTGTAACACTCCTCTCCAACCAGCTGTTTTCTGCAAGCCAACTCAGTGATGAAAGGAAGAGGCATGTGAAAGCACACAAAGCACACAAGAGCCAAAAGCACCTCCAGGATCTCAGAAACTCAAGGTTACGTGCAGACAAATTTCCTCAGTGAGAACCCGCAGGACTCTACAGGGCAATACCCAGAGGCAGTGAACAGGCTGCATTAATGCAGAGGACAAAATAAATCTACATAAGCAAATGTATCTTTGATCATGGAATATTTAGAGCTGAGAATTTTTTCTTCCATTGTCGTATCAGAAATCTTTAAGTTCAGTTTTTCCTCAGGGCTTACAGCTTTGTCAGCACTTCTGTAGCAGCTTTTTCTATCTACTTTACATACGTGGTGCCTGCACTTGGAACTGCAAACAGGTTCCTGCAGCAGTCCATAACTTCTGCATTTTTAAGATCTTGGTGCTCCCTGCCCTTTGTAACATCTCACAGCAGACATTAAGTTCTGTGGTGCAGATGGTCAGCAGGAAAACTGAGGTGGTGCACATAAAGTAAAAAAGAGTAATAACAAAAATTCTTCCTCTTTCTAGGCCTGTATAACTTTGAAGAGGCACAAAAGGCAGTACTTACTTTTAGGTTTTTTATATCTTCACATGTTCATCATGCTTTCCAACTGATTTGTTCCAAGAATCATTGAAGTCAAATTCATCCTTTGGTCTGTGCTTAAATGGGATCCAAAGTTTTGAAGAGCCAAGTAAGAGACATAACTTCACTCAGGTGGGGTGGAGTGAGATGAACCAAGCAGACCGTGGTTCATCAGCACAGAAATAAATTTTCTACTCATGACAAACCGCGAAGTTCTTTCATTTCCCTAGCACCTTCCAAATCCATTTTGGAAGCCAGAAGAGAAGAAATTGGACTCCACCATGTCCCCTCAAAAAAACAACAAAACTGCAGAACTAAACCTAATTTATATTTTATCTTTTGGGGGGAGTGAGAATTTTATCTTTTAAGAAATGTTTTTTCTAAAACTTTGGAATACGTCATCTTCAAAAGTAATAGGATTTTTTTTTTTCCATGATCTTCCCTCTCTGCATCCCTCCCCCTGCTCTCAAAACTATTCCCTCAATGGTGGAGACTGGGTCTACATTCCTTTCCTTGTGCATAAATGAATAAAATTCATAATGAATTCACTGTAACGTAGCCTTTCCTAAACCTCAGTTGCTTACAAATGTGTAAGTGTACACACGTATATCTATATCTATACATATAGATATGAGGTTTTTTGGGTGTTTGATTGGTTTGTTTTTTCCTGAACAGCTCCCTCAGTCACCACCATGCACTCCAATGTACTTATAGTAGCATTGCAAGTGCTGCATTAGCAATGGGCTCACTAAGTGGTATCAACCCACTGTGTGATTCTGGAAAAACTGGGAGGGGAGCACAACCCTGCAGCCATGCCAGAGGCACTTGCAGCTCACAGCTCAGCCCCTTCCCCTGCACACCCTACATTCCCTCTGTGATATGATTTCTTGCAGTGAGTCTTACCTGCTGGGAGGGCAGAAACTCAAGATGTCATCAATGACAGCAATGCTGCTTCTCTGATCTGATTCACATCCCAGCCGCTCAGAGGCCCCCTGTTCCCTAGGGACTGATGCACCAGGAGTTCAGACTGCCATCTGCCTTAGCCCTCAAGTGATTCATCATAATGTGAACATCTTGCACATTTTGAAACACAATCTATTTCACTTCTCAGTATAGACAAAGCCTGTCACTGAGTTCAAGTCAGCCCTCCTTCAGGGAATGAGATCTTCAGAAGAAAATGTCAGCATTAATATAAAACTGGAGCTGAATTAATATTAATCCTTCCCAGTCTCCTATGTCTTTACATATCTTGTGCATTTTAGCAAATGGGCTCTTCTGTACTGTTGGTTTCTGAAAGAGCATTTTCTAATTCTAAAAAGCAGACTTGGGGCAAAGTGTTGGATCATCCTCTCCCACAAACCTTGTCCCTGATACCTTGTGCCCTCTAGAATCTGAGCCTTGGAAGTCCCAGACACTGACTTTTTTTTTGTCTGTGTAACACATGTTGCATTTTGTTCGAGGAACAAAGGACACACGTTTACTTTTATCTGTGCTATAGAGGCAAAACACCACTGTTCATTGTGATGAGCGTTGTCAGCAATGGTCTCCTGCCAATTCTCCTCCTCCAGAGTCATATTCATTTGTTAAGTCTAATTAAAGACCCATGCTACAAAGAAGCTTAGGGCTGCTTTACATTCTGGCTACTCTGCTTTTGACTGATAGTGCACCTTTTATGTGTAACATTTTAGGATTGTGTAGAAATGACTTACAGTGACAGATTGCTTTTGTACTTGTTGGCTACTGTCCATTTCATTTTCATTATATGTTTCATTGTATACATCAGAGAGAGTTTGCTAAAGGTTTACAACACAGCAAATTTATAGTGGAATTTGAGCTCTCTAGTGATAGATAGGAAAAACATGGTCTCTTCTATCAGATAGCTCAAGGAGCTATGGAGAATTGAGTAGATGAGAATACTATAAAAGATACTAGAACTTTCTGTCTCTGCAGTTCTTCTTTTCTTCTCCAGTATTCCACAAGAGTGTTTGCTGAGAAGGCTGTATATAATTGGAAAGAACTAGCAAATTGGATTTCACAACCCTGTGGAGAAGGACCTGGGGCGTCCTGATGGATGAAAAACTTAACATGAGCCAGCAGTTTGGTCTTGCAGCTCAAAAGACCAATGGTATCCTGGGCTGCATCAAAAGATATGTGGCTAGAAGGGACAAGGAAGTGATTGTCCCATTCTACTCTGCCCTTGTGAAGCCCCATCTGGAGTACTGCATCCAGGTCTGGGGCCCCAGTACAGGAAAGATGTGGGGCTGTTGGAGAGGGTCCAGAGAAGGGCCACAAAGAAGATTAGAGGACTGGAGCACCTCTCCTGGAAAGACAGGCTGAGGGAACTAGGCTTGTTCAGCCTGAAGAAGAGAAGGCTGCAGGATGACCTCATTGCAGCCTTCCAGTATTTAAAAGAGGATTATAAAAAGGAGAATAGACAGTCTTTTTACTCTTTTTACAAGGGTAGACAGTGATAGGGAAAGGAGGTTTTAAGCTCAAGGAGGAAAGGTTTAGATTAGATGTCAAGGAGAAGTTTTTTACAGAGACAGTGGTGAGGTGCTAGAACAGGTTGCTCAGAGAGGCTGTGGCTGCCCTGTCCCTGGAGGTGTTCAAGACCAGGTAGGATGGGGCCCTGGACAGCCTGATCTAGTAGCAGGTATGGAGATTAGTGGCCCTGCATGTGGCTTGGGGGTTGGAGCTTGATGATCCTTGTGGACCCTTCCAACCCAAGATATTCTATGGTTCCTTGATTGTATGACCTCACCTGAAAATCAAGCAGAGCTTTTTCCAGGTCATCATGTTCTGCAGATTCAGTTAACATCTTTGTTGGGATGCCTCTGTCTGGATAACTGAAATTCTGATCTCGGTCAAGGTATCCTAGAAATTGGTCTTCATGTTTCAGTTCTATATAGTTAGCTGGCATTGAAAAGAGTTCCCACAAATGTGGTTAATCAGTTTTACAGACTGAATTCCTGTGCTGCAAAGAGGTTTTGTTCTCTTGGAAATACATCTTAATAAAACCACAGCGCTGAAAGTGATAATCCAAACCCATTACTTAGGAAGATTTTCCTTATATTTTATCACTTAGTGAGCCCCACTTGGATTGATTTCTACAGAACTGTGGTATAAAAAGAAGGCAATTTTTTTCAAGCCTTCAAAAGAAAGAAATCTGTATTTTAACAGGGGTCCAGTTGCCTATCACTGCATACAACTCCACCTCCCCGATATCAGAAAGCCAGTAAGAAACTATGGGAATTTGAATGGATGGATGAAATGTTTGGCAGGGCTTAGAGAAGGAAGAAAGAGTATTTTCAGGAAGAGACTGTGTTTGCATTTCAGCTGCTTCCATTTCTAGCCTGGCATCTCAGTTTAACCTGCTGATGAATGCGTGAGTTTGTGTTAAGACACTAGACTGCAAACTGAGCAGCTAAACGCAGGCATAAATTCACTTCTGCTGGTTCTGGTCTTCAGCATGGGCTAGGGCATTATATTTCTACATCTTGAATTGAAGATTGACAAAGAATCTTTGTTTCCATAGTAAACTCCCTGAAAAACACCCATATTTTACCCTCAGCCATAAGTGTCCATTGTACTCTTGTAGTCATTATTTTGATAAGCATAAACCTTTGTCTATAAGGCAAAGCAGAGATGAGATCTAATATACCTCTGTCACAAGAAAAAACTTACATCTTTTTCTAGGAATAGAAATCTATAATAATTATATGGCCAGTTCCCAGCAAAGCAGTAATACAGTGGTACCAATAGTATTAGTCCAGGTCTTACCCCAAAGTATTTGCTAAGACCAAGAGTAAGCAACACCGTACTTATGTCCATAATATTTGGCTGGAACACCTCAAAATGGGTAACTGGATAAAGAGCATTGCCTTGCCACTGGAAAGCAAAGCAGATGTGTGCACTATCAGTTGTCAATCCTTGTTATCACACTTGGAAACATACTTAGGCTTCACCTCTTCCTTTCCAGCTGATGAAGGAATTGCATGGAATATTTCTGTTCAAGGAAGGATAGAGTTATTCCCCTGGCTGTTTTGATGCCAGACTAAGACCAATTTGTATTCTCCAGTTTGGATCAGCCCTGAAATTTCTCATTCAGAGAACAGTATTTCATCCAGGCAGTTTTGTCTGCGTAGGCCCAGATATCAATATGAAGGATTTTATGGTTTTAAACCTTAAAGCTGAAACTATTTCAGCTCTCAAGGTTTCAGATCCCATTCTTATTTCAGTTAGAATGTCATTTGGTATTGTTTTATGGGGATTCTTCTCTGAAAGAACTTCCACCAGTACCACTTGTTCTCTCAGAGGCCTCCAGTGTCCGCTCATTAATTTTGTTGTTAAGCATTAAATGCACGGTTGACTTTGAAGCAAGCATCTTAAGCTAACTGATACAAACAGTTCTTGCTCATGATAATGTCAGCTTGACTATAAAACCACTTGATTTATAAATGTCTCTGCTGTGCAGCCAAATTAAATAAATAATCTACTCAACACCTGTCCATGTTGTAAATGAAGTAGGGTATGATAAGGAAACACTTTTCCTGCCTACATGCCTTGCTCTCCACCATTTCATTTTGTGTACCTCTTGTGACTTGTCCCATCAAGAAGCTACGGGACAGACAAGTTACTCCAGAAGATTCAGAAAAATTCCATGCATTTTTTTAAGATTCAGTGTCTTCACAGAGACTCTTAATAGCTGGCAGGATGCCACACTGGCATGAGCTTATCTGCAAGGAAAGCAAAGTGGACCAAACATTGCTGTGAACACCACTTTGGGCCATCATGCACCTGGGTTAAGCTGCCACAGCTTTACTAGCAGAGAAGGATTGGAAATTGAACTTGCTGCCCTGCAGAAGAAATATTGATTCTTTTTCTCACCTTTTTTGATCTAAGAGTTGTTTAAGAATTTTACAGCAAGTTGAACAATTTCAAATTATTTAATATTCACTAAGGGAAAGAGCCGCTGTAGCATAATAGCTGGTTTTCTTTCCTGGAAAAAAGGAAGACTTCCATACAAAATCTCCACTCGGTAAATCTTTAATTATTTGAGATAAAGCTGAAGAACTCTGAGTTGGTGAAACTAAGTGTTTATCCAAGGCGATTCTCTTGCATAAGTACAATACTAGGAAACACCCAGCCTTTATTTAAAGTAACAAAGTGGGTGGCTTGCTTGCTCACACTGTCAAAGTGAAAAGAAATGACACACCTATGGCCAACTCATGAATGTATCATTTGCCCAGAAGAAGATGACTCAGTTAAGAGCGGCAGAAGTGTCATACTGGCTGAAATCAAAGTCTCACTCTTATCTATTTTGCAAAGCCCTACAGCTAAAGATTTTAACCAGACACACAGAGAGACAGACAAAGGCGGTGGCAAGTGGCAACATAACCTTGGATCCCAGAGTGCAGGAAGTTGATTTTGGGAAATTTAAGAAGGTGGCAGATAAGTTCACAAAGCTTCAGCTCATTTGGCTGCCTTCTGAATTTTTCCTGAAGCTTCCAATATGCTGTAATCAAACTAAATGCATTCCCAGCCTGTTTTAATATTAAATGAAGAACAAGTTACAAAAGCAAAGCTTGTTGTTGAAAGCAAGAAAATGCAATCAAATAAATGCAATGTATTTGGAACCTGCTTGTTCTAATTGAAAATTCTCTCTGCTCATTTAGCATCTGGTGATGCTGATAGCAGTACCTCACCTACATCAGTGGAAACATACAAGAGTAAAAAGAGTGCACCTGAAGTGGAGAATCAGTCCCTAAAACTTATGCACAGAGGAACAGAGGAACTCTACAAATAAGAGTTTTCTACTCTCTAAAGACACATTTCTAAAACAACTGGCCAATTGCTTTATATCCCCCTTGCAAAGGAACGAATGTTGTCTGCTCAGAATTCAGGAAATAAATACAATACAAACCATATTTACTTTGACAAGTCAAAAATTACAGGCATCAAGGGTCCTACCTCTGAGATATGCTTTTACAAAGCATGGTATTTTTTAAGGTTCAACCAACCATTGACACAGAATGAAGTGGAAGCCAT
Source organism: Tetrao urogallus (assembly GCF_951394365.1). Lineage (NCBI taxonomy): Eukaryota > Metazoa > Chordata > Aves > Galliformes > Phasianidae > Tetrao > Tetrao urogallus. The sequence continues at coordinate 11,949,039 of NC_136821.1, read as the reverse complement.
GAAATCTCAGCTGAATGGCCTGCTAGCTAGATTTCAGTCTGCTTTGTTAACCATGTCTTCAGCTCTCAGTAAACAAGAAATCTGAGAAAATAAGCATTCAATTAACAGTATTTTTATTTTCATAATGATAACTCCAGGCTTCCTCATTTTTATCAATGCCAAGGTGGTAAAGGAGACCTTAGGAGTGTGTTTGAGGCAGCCCACAAATCGATCTTTTCCTGTCATTTTCACTTTCATCAAAATGGAAACAAAGCACTCCTTGAAACTTGAAAGATTTACACTCAAAACAATTTAACTTTGAAATACCATGTTGGTGTTTTGCAGTGTGCATTTTTTTTACTGTTTCCTAAGTTTTTTTCCAGAAGGCGTTATGCCTGAGCTATTCCAAGTATGCACTGTTACTGAGAAGAAGAAAATATCAATGGGAAGGAGACATTTCAATGCTGGAATCCTTCAGATACTTTAACTTCTCAGGATTGACAAAAGGAGACAAACCCCAAAGTGACTTCTAAATCTCTGTTTCTGTTCTCCTGGGATGCAAAGTCCAGAGTTCATGCTCTTGTTCTGCTATATCAGCCAGATTCAGGCTCTTCCAAGTGTATGAATCAAAGCCTTTATATTTACATTGGAAGATATCTTCTTGATGCATTATGCTTTTGGTTTTATAGTATTTCTTCTGAATCAGCACTTAATAAAAGCTTTCCAATATTCCCCATACAGAAATCCCAACCAGAATTCAAATTACTTCTCTGCATATTCCAGGCTTGTGGCTTGAACTTTGGATATCTATCTTTTAAAGCTGTAACTGTTAGTTTGCAGGTTACATCACACTCCTTCTGAGCTGAAGAAAAGTAGCATGCCTCTGGGAAATTTTCAGGTAACTGTACCCACATGGTCTGATTATGGCTCTCAACCTAACTGCACAGGTCTCCTGTTCTACTGAATGACAGATAAATAGTGTTATTCTGATTGTATCAGATCCTACCTTCACAGAGTTATCACATGAAATCAATATAGAAACTTCAAAGCCTGTTTTCTTTCAATTTCATCTTTATTGCTGCATAGAGTAACTTGAGATCATAAAAGGCAATGCCAAAGGGATCAGCTAATTAAATCATTTTCTGGACACAATTTTCAATGCCATCCTACATCACTTTCAAATTTTGGCATGTCCACTCTCTTCTTGCTGATTGGACCGGATGATCTTAGAGATCTTTTCCAACTTTAATGATTCTACTGCTCTTATTATCCTATGATTTAATTTACAGAGAAGCCCCTCTTCCTCCTGCCTGATCATTCACTGTCTATAGTAAGCGAGCTGGAAAAAAGTTGCAGAAGTATTTGTTTCCAAGGTCCAATCTATCTTGGAGGACCTTAAGAGAAGAGTTCAGCTCTTCTCTGTTTAGCCGCTTTTGCACTTCTTCAGTGATTCTTGTCTTCCTAAATCCTATCCTTTCCTTAGAAGAGAAGAAGAAGAGTTTGCAGAAATACAGAGTATTTTAATTTCCTGGCAGTAAACCCACTCAGTCAAGTTAATTATAACAGTTGCATCAACCTGTGTAAAGAGGGAAACAAAGATGAAAGAAGAACACACAGCCAAGATAAAAAAAGGGACCAGGAGATGAACTTGTCTTCAGCTTGTCACTCATGTGCTTTGATTTGCCATCCTTCTCAGACATTTTAAGTTTTTTAGGCAGCGTGCTCACACATTCTGACATTCCTGTGGATTCTGCCAACTCGTTGATGTCTGTTTGAAAATTTGATCACCAATTAGACAGGAGCACCACAACTTCTTTTAAAATGATTCAGTTGTTAGATCATGTGTTACAGATGCACACACACAAACATATCTATGTAGTTTGTGTACTTAAATGCATGTATGGACATGCATTCTCACACACACACATAAATATAGAATTACATAATCATTAAGGCTGGTAAAGATCTCTAAGATCATTTCCATCACCTCCTTGGGCAGCCCATTCCAATGCCCCATCACCCTTTTGGAGAGTAAATTTCCTAATATCCAACATGAACCTTCCCTGGTGCCACATAAGTCCATTCCCTCTTATCCTATCTCTAGTCACTTGGGAGAGGAAGCCAGGTTTAATCTCTTCAAAGATAATGAATGTATGAAAGAAGGGTGATCTTTGCTAAGATTACAGAGAAAAGTACATACTTTGTCTTTGGAAAAATAAAAAATTGTCATGACATTAAAAGAATTGTCAACAGTCAGTTTGTACACAGGAGTCCATGTCACCATGTTATTCACAAAAACAAACCAAAATATTTTTACTTGTGTGGTAGTAATGCTCTCCACAACAAAAAATAAGGCATTTGTATCTCAGTAGGTATCCTGGTGCACATCTGAGTGGAGGAAACATTGCAACCGTATGTTTTCACATATTGACTCAAAGAAATCCTCTAGGTATATAAGAAAAGGATAACTCTAATATCTGTTAGCTAAATTAGCCTTGTCAGCAAGGCTGACAACAATAAAACAATAAAACTGCTAATATGAAACTGTCATAAAGCCCCATAAAGCCACCTGCAGTGGGAATACACACAGATAGCAGGTACTGTCTTGGCTTCTGGTGACTTAGAGTAGTTGCATCAGTAACTCTGACAAAATGACACAAGTCCATTGTCACATCCACTACATTAGACTTGTTTCCTTACTGTTTAGCCCATTTGAAGTCCATAAATTCAGTGAGGTTCTACTCCCATGATAATGGACAAAAAACTTGGTGAATCGAGTTTCTCATATGGGAGAAAAGCTTACCTTACAAGGGGTAAGAAGCAATGACAGCAGAAGCATCCAGGCATGCACAGATAGAAGTGACTGAAAACTCACCAGGGTGATCAGACTTGAGAGAATCTCCATAGCTGTAGCTTTATCTACCCAAAAAGTAGATGGTGATTTCAGAAACAGTCAGTGAAGTTTAGAGTATCTTTATCCATTGGTGTTTGATAAATGGAATTCCCAATTCCCATTGACTCTGCTGATCATGGTGACCTGGGAATTTTAATGAATTCCCACTTGACACTGCTGATTTTCTAAAGATCCAAAATAGAGATGAAGTGTTATAGGCATGCTCTCTTTGTCAAACGAAGCCTGCATGCAGTATGTGTTTTGTTGACATTATAATTTGCACAGAATACCAATTCTCATCTTTTTCTGCTGGAAGCTTGTCTACCTCATGCTTTGACAGACCACATCTATTCATAGCAGGTATCTAAGCATCTGTTCTGCTCATATCTCTAAAATTTAGGCTGTAATTATGAATAAATGTGGTACGTATGCAGCAGCAGTAATTGGAGGTCCCTGAAGTTAAAATGAGAATGTCTGCTCTTCAGTATCCTGTACTCACACACGCTGTTATATCTCTCATCCTTTTTTAAGAACTTGCCTAACTTGTACGGTGAGCACACGGCTTGATTACTCAAGGAACTCAAGAGCTCAAGGAACAGGTTAGATATTCTCCTCTATACATGTTTCTAGGTGGAAAAAAAAAAAGAAAAAAAAAATTGAAATCTAGTTGACAAAAGGGGAGAAAAGATTATTTGTGATTCTGCAGTTGGATTTCAGTGATGTCTTCCCCTGCTGCAGAGATGGGAATAAAAATGGGGATGTCTTGTCCTGTAAATTTTGTTTCACGCTTGTACTAAAATCAAAGTTCTTCTTGCAAACTCACCAAATTAATGGAATGAGAGGTTTAATAAATAAAGTGGACTTAAGAAAATAGTGTAGCAGCATCCAATTAATATCTGCTATGCTTCAGAGTCAACACAATTCTTTTTTTCCTTTGCTGTGAGAAGATAACACTTTCCTACCATAACTTATTTTGGGACTCTTATATCAGTAAAGAGCAACAGAGAAATGCATCTGCAGAAAGAAAGCTCAGCATTATGCAAAGAATGATAAACTTCTCAGAAGGTGTTTACAAATGCATTCAGTGAAACAGAATTTTAATGAATCGTGCCACATAGTCTTGCAGTTAATGAGCTGTAGAAGCTTTTGTCAATTATAGTGACTAGAAACTAACTCTTTTGGTTTCCAGATCAATAATGGGACTCTTCTGCACCATTTTGTTTTGTTTATTGTTTTTTTTTAAAGAGAAAATTATGATTTAAGAAAAATAAAAGGCATATTTCTCATATTAAGCATCTCAGAAAAGTCCCTCATTATTATAAGAGTTACCTCTTTGCTTCCTATTGGTAAAATCATCTCCTAGCAGCATTAGAAGAAACAAGCTTCCTGAGATCAAATGGGACAGTGGTGTAAAATGTCAGTGGCAAATATAGAAAAGATTAAATGGCTTCAGTAATAAGCAGGGACTCTTTTCCAGGAGTTATATGAAGTTCATCTACTGTGCACAAGCTTTTAGAAAACAAAAGTTATCTAGCTCTTCATTTACTCTCCAACATAATTATTCTGCTGTTAAGAAGTGGACATCTTAGGACGGGCACTCTGAAAGTCTGGCTTGGCTGGTCAGTTTCCTTTTTGGTCAAGTGAAGTCACTGTTCCTGTCTAGAAGCACAGCATTATATCATAATAGAAATATAGTTCCCACAGATGTTTAAATATTGTGACCAAATAGTTCCAGTTACTCTATACATTGATAGTAAAATATTCATTAAAAAAAATACAAATATTTGTCCCAATATTTTAATGTCTTCTGAATCTAGAGGAGACAGGACCAGCATTTATCAAAGAAAAATATGGAAGACAGTTTTATTGCCTGTAATCTCCAATTTATTATGTGACTTTTTTCCAGTATGAGTCTACTTTTTCCTTCTTGTAAGATTTTCTTCTCTTACTTTCAACTCTGTGTGGAGGATCCATTAGCAGAGGAATAAAAAGTAATTTCAAGGAAAAGCCTTATAAAATCTGAAAAATTAAAGATACATTCAGATCCCCATTAAGAAATGAAATTGCCTGGAGGCCTTCACTAAATATGTGAAATCCATTTCTTCGTCAGAGTTTATTCCTCTCTTACAAATGCAATTTCACAGCACAAGCTGAGCGTTTAAACAATGCAAAGCGAGATCTTTTCCCAGTTAGCATCTCTTTTCCTTGATTGCTGTCAGGTCACCGAGTGCAAATTTACATGAGAAGCTGAGATTATATAAATCTCAATCAAGAGGCATTGAGGGCATTTATGCTGGAGAATCCTACAAACCAGGAAATGCTCTCAGCATGGAGGGCTTACTTTATTAGTAGTATTTATTTTGCTTGGTGTTACACAGGAAGCTAGAAAAGGTTGTGGGCTTAACAACTCCTTACTTTAAGTGGATATTTAAGCTCTACTAAAGGCTCTGATTCAGGTGAATTTCAAACTAGATATTAGGAAAAATTCCTTACTATGGTGGTGGTCAAACACTGGATCAGGTTTCCTAGGAAGGTTGTTGATGCCCCACGGTGCTCAAGAGTTATTTCAGCAATGCCCTTAATAACATGCTTCTTCTCTCACATAACAGTGATAGGACAAGAGTTAGTGACTTCAAGCTGTGCCAAGGGAGGTTCAGGTTTGATATTAGAAAAGATTTCTTCTCCAAAAGAGTGGTGATACACTGGCACAGTCTGTCAGGGAAGTGATGGAGTCACCGTGTGTGGATGTGTTCAAGAACCATGGAGATGTAGCACCATGGAATGTATTTAGTGGAGATGGTGGAGATGGGCTGATGGTTGAACTAGATGATCCTAGACGTCTTTTCCAGTCTTAATGATCCTATGATTCAGTGGTTTAAATTTTTGTTAGTTCTGAAGTGACAAAGCAGTTGATGAATTTTTTAGATTCATTCCAGTTGACTTATTCTAATTCAAATCCTAAATCTAATTCTAATTCCAGTTTTCTTGCTTAGTCATGCTTTCAAGACAGTACCTGGAGGGGAGGAGGAACAGCATCTCTGAAGGTTATTGGGGATACTCTGCTACGGAATTTAAAAAGCAAAAAGACTGCAAGCCTGATGAAAATTCAGACAGTTTCTAATCCAGCTAAGATGTATGAAAGAGGCCACTAACCTTCTGCATACTTATTATTGGATGCTATTTCTCAAACAGAACTATGTAGTAATATTTAAGCTCATTGGCACAAAGCCTATCCTTCAGGAGCTGTATGCCAAAAATCATGATGTAAACTGCTAAATTGTTTCAAGGTCATGGGTGTTGCCTCTTACCATCCTGCATCCAGTATGAACATTTAAAAGAGACACTTCATTTTACATCTTAAAGGAAATTAAAGGAAAAAAAAATCCTTTGTAGATGCAGTGAAAATAGGTCCAATTGAAAACTGTTAATGTAGTACCACCAATTCAAACCACCAAGCATCAACAAATTATCACTGCTAACTCTTCTGCAATATATTACTTGGCTAATATTGAACGGGCTCACATCTTCTGAAGAGTTAATTACAGTGTGGTTCTTTTTATACAATTAATTTCCTTCTTACTGAAATCATTGATAACATCTAACAGTCCCGTTTCTGCATTTTGAATGTGTTTCTTGGGTTTTGATTTTTATGGTGTATATGAAAATGAACAAATATCTATATGCTTTATCTGACTGCTGAACATCTACTTCTTTCCAATGGTTTCTCAATTCCTTTATCTTTCTTTTTAACAGAAAACGCTGGTAATTTTCATGTATTTTTTTTTATAATAAGAAAAATACTAAGCTCTCAGTAACACTTCTCAAAATCTGACATAGCTCTGCAAAATTACTGTAGATTTAATCATTATTAATGGCTTCTGATTCCACAGAGAAATATCATGCTTGATCATTTTTCTTTAAGTAAGATGAGTAAATACACTCATTGGGTATTGCATATGAAATAAATTCTATGACATTAATGAAATGTACATTTTAATTAAGTTAAACCAAAATATGTGTGAGAGACCTTCATTTTGACATCAGTTACAGATGAGCAATCTTATCAAAGGATATTGAATTCCACTGATGCTACAGATCAAGGTTCATCCCCAAAAATTAGAGTCTAAAAATGATGTTAGTTGAAAAATCTAAAATGAGAGCTGACATAACACTTCAAACTTCAATTCAGCTTGAGTAGTAAAGTTGAATTCTCTGATGCTTTACGTAGCAACCTATGACTTGAGATTTCCAGCTTCAAGTCTTTATTTCCTCATGAGTTTCTATTTTGTGATCTTCAATGAATCATTTAATGCCAGTTGCTTTGAGGTGTTGCAGAATATAGAGCCTGCTGTTTTGGGGGGAAGACAAGATCTGAAAGACTTGAGACATCACCATTCCACATCTCAATTGCCCCACTGTGAAAAGGAAGAGTTGTTTAGGTAAGGGCCTTTTCTGTTCAGATATTTCAGAGAGCTGATAGGCATCACAATGAAATTCTGCTCTGGTTTTACTGAAGTCCAATAATAAAGCTTCAAATATAATTCTATGAAATATAAACATAAGGGATTTAATATATGGCACAACATCTTAAGGCTTTGATGATTTCCTGAAATATGATTTTTATATCACCTTTTTTTCTCCCTTTCCATGAAGAATTAACTTAGAGCACCAAAAAGCATTACTTTTTGACCAAATAGATTCATTTCTCTTCAGCCATGAAAATTAAATGTTTGAGACGGGATTTTACTTGCAACTCTTCACCTGGAAAGATTATCTGTCAGTGTTCAATAGCAATGGTCAACCTTCCCTGTGAGCCACAGCATTCTTTTTCCGACATCTTTCTCCCTTCACTCTCCCATCATCCTTTTCTCTCTCGTGCTTTTGATATCTGTAGCATGTTCTCTCTTTGGCATTTTTACTTCCCCCCCTTCTCCCACCACCCCAAATCTTTCTTTGTCAGCTCTCATCCTGGATAGGGTCACAAGGAACTTTGACCAAAATAGAAGACACAATTTCTGCAGACAAATTAAGCTGGCTAAGACTTTTGCTGATAGCCTAAAGAAAATCCCACGTTAGCACTTTTCAGAATTTTTTAATACAGAATAGAATAAAAATGTGCTGGAGTAGTCTCTCTTGCATACTCAGAATAGCCTCCTCTCTTTCATAACTGCCCTTGTTTGGCTGTCAGCCCCATCCCCAGCCGTGTTCCCTGCCCTTCACTTCCTTGTTGATCTCCTTCTTCTCTTTTCACTGCAAATCCTCTCTGCTACAAGACCATCTCTCCCTTATGGCCTTTCTCAGCCAACATTATGTACAGTGGACTCCCTCTGTTTTTCCCTCCTTATCAGGTAAATACACACCATTCTTGTCTTAATAGCCTTCTCTGTCAAGTCTAGTTACCGTGCCAATAAAGGAAGCCATCTCCAAAGCAAATCCTTCCTGGAAACATTCTCTGTAAGGATAATAATTAGAAGCCTGTAATGCAGAGGCAAACCCAGTGAAATTAAAGTAACAAATCTTTGACCAGGTTGCTTTATGAGGAAATATTGCTGTGCTTTCATCATGGAGTAAACAAACCTGGAACAGGTCCTCTCTTCTCAGTAGCCACACCTCGAAATAAAAATAACTATTGTAATAGTAATAATGATAAAAAGTTAGGCTGTGTTAGAAGCTGAATCAGTGACATGAAATCACAGCTGGGATTGTAGTCTGAATGCCTTTGTCCAAAACACAACAAAGAATATAGGGCAGTAAAAGAATGTGAGATAGAAAGTGACTGCCTCAGCTTATTGTTACATCTTCAATCCTTACCTCTTATCTTGGGACTTCTACAAGCATGACATGCAGCCTCTTGTTCATTGCGGCGGAAAATGCATAGCTAATAGTGATGACTGCTGAAAGCCTATTTAGTAGCTGGGAATTTGCTCTGAAAAACTGTTTAGTAGCTGAGAATTTGCTCTATTAAACAGTGTAATTGTACTCTTTATAGCAGTTGTCATTTCCACAGAAATAAATAGGAGGCATTACTTTCAGAGCAACCTACATAGTTTCATTTGAAAGAGATTAGGTATTTGCTATTTTGGTAATCAAATTTCTCCCACACATACCCACAAATAGCCTTACAGGAGTATCATAGAAGACATATTACATGCAGAACAAATTTGTGGAGGGAATTTGAAAATTTTAATGTAAACAAAATCAACACGGCAATTCTTTAAAACAAGTGCAGCATAGAATGGAAGAACATTTGAATCCCTCTGTGCTAGAAAGCCCACATACCCAAGGGGACCTATTACAGCCAGGCATTATTCAGTGAATGACTGGGAGATATGCAATTGCAGAAGCCTTTTGCAGAGAAGATAGCTAATTTCTATAGACATACTGATAAACATTTTGTAAGTGACATTAAATAGTTATTTTACCATTTTAATTTCCTTTAATAATTCTTACATGTACCAGCTTTTCACTGCATGTCTCATCATATTTGGTTGTGTCAGTAAGAACTCATCAGTCAAATTGGCTGGGTTTTCTTCATTACTGAATGGACATAGTGCAACATTTGAGAAGTGCCATGGGTTTTAAAACTAATTGAAGGCCCTTAATTGAAATGCACAAAGACAGTGTACTCATTCATCCATATTTTGCCAGGAAAAAAAATTAACAGAACATTGAATTAATTTATGGCATTTTGTTTACATCTGAGCATAAATGAATGTGAAAAAATGAGTGACACACTTGAGAAAGAAGAAAAAAAATCTGTATAGAAAAATATAACTGCTTGCCAGTAATCTATTAGTGCAATTTCAGAATCAGATGATTTTCTGAAAATAGAGTGACATATTGCCTACTTACTTCTGTTTTGTATAAGCAAATCACAAAAAGAAAAAGAAAAAAATCCAGGATGCTATTTACGATTCTTGTGGTTTTCACAGCACTTTAAGTGGCCTGATCATTCTGAAGTGTATTTCAGTGGCTATGCTTAGGATTGTGAAATGTGCATGATTTTACACTTTCTTTCCAATGAAAGAAAAAAGGTTTAACCATACGTACACTTTGCGTATCTGTCAGTAGGGCTCTGCAGAAATATTTGGCTTTTGGACAGTCTCAGTGATTTGAACTTCTTAGTTAATGATCACATAGACAAAAATGGTTTGAAACTAAAATCATCTTAGCACTTTCTACAGAGAATACAATGAAACATAAAATGTTGAGGAAAAGTCTCTGTTTATAATAGCATGAAATCAAGACTGCTGGCTTTCAGCAAGCCTTATTCCTAGAGGCCATGGAATAAGGCCTCCAGAATAAAGGATTCTCTGGTGCAGAAAACAAACATGGCTAGAAGGTGAAGGTGTTAAGATCTACTAACATGATGAAATGTGCTGAAAGGCTGACTATAAACTGGCAAGAGTGGCAATGGCAATGGCAGCAACAATAGCAATGGTAGTGGCAATGGAAAGCAAACATGAAAAAAACTAAGAAAAAACCATGCATGCATACAGCATTTCAGGGGAAAATCTCCTAAATCTCCTGCTGTTACCTTCCAAATCATGCAACTTCTCACAACCATAGAAGTCTAACTTTTATGTTCTTTGGTAACGTTGATTCTAGAAAAGGAGTGTGAGTTGTTCTTTCCCACCAACTCTCTTGCTCTGGGAGAGTATTTATGGGATGCGCTTGCCAGAGCCAGATACTGCAAATGTTCTTAGCAGATTTTAACAGATAAAACTGAACACTGAAAGGCAAGCTTATTCCTTTGCCTATTGAAAAATAGACAAGAAAATAAAAATCTTTTACAGAGCATTTTGGGTTACACACAACCAACATTTGGTAGGGTGTTGCTCTTGTTTAGTTGGTTTGTTTTGGTCAGGGAGAATGGTTTCACTGAGGTGAGTTTTATTGGCTGTGCAAACGTAAAGTCAATGGTACTCGAAAATATTTTGTGTCATCTAATTTATGGGGGATTATTCTAACAGCTAGTGGTACTTTCAGAAACATGAAGCTTAAAAATCTGAGCATGAGGTTATGAACTCCCAAAAATGGATAAAACTTCATCATAATATCAGTCATAAATTTATGCAAGTTTGGAAAGGCAAGGATGTAAAAAAATGTAACAATGCAAAATACATTCACATAAATCCTCATCCCAAACACCACTGGGAAAGGTTTTGGGACACTCAGTATGCTTGGCAGCTGCCACAAATGTTGGAGAGATCCATCTGCATTAGAAGCCATCCTGTTGCACCCAGAGCTGACAACTCCGACATAGCAAAAATTCAAACTTTGAAATTTTGATTGGTTGAGCAGAATTTCATTTCATTTTTAGTTTTTTGTTTGATTTAACTTCTGAAACATAGGGATATGTCTAATCTGAATTATGTGTCGAAACACTTTACCCAACAAAAGGCTAGGCATCTCTTTAAATGTATTCCTCATCTGTAGTCTTCATCTGTTCCATATGATATACATGTCACCTCATTATTTTTAAAGACTGATTTTTTTCTTTATATTCTGTGCAACTAAAACTCCATCTCAAACTCTTAACGTAGAATTCAAATATTTCTGTTGTTTTTCCTCCAAAGTGTTTTGCAGTCTCTGTCATAAAGCAACTGACTCCAAACCGCAGAACATCTAATTCAGGTCAATATTAAAAATTAAGAAAGGTATTTTGGACGGGATGGCCAAATAAGAGCTGCATTCAAAGAAATCCCGGGCCTCCTAATTCCTGGACTTTGATAAGGTCTTTGCTCTGGAAAGTTCAAATAAATAAGTAAACGAGGCCAGGGAATTCATTTGAAATATTAATTAAAATGCAAATTAAATCCAGATTGCATGGGCTTTAAAAAGTGCTCTCTGAAGTTTCCATGAATATAAAGCATGTGACGAGCCACTGTTTTAAACAATCTGCATAAACATACATTGTTGAAAAACTGCTTGACTCGAAAATAACCTTACCAACACCGTGAACCACAGATAATGAAAGAAAATCTTTAGTAGTGACAGCTTTCATTACTGACAGCACTGTCTGGCAGACTTTGCATGAGGGATAGAGTGTGGATGTGCATGGGCAGCCTTGGCCAGCACCACGCGTGCCCATCTGTGGCAGTGGCCAGCTGCCAGCCTGCAAGGTGGCCCGCCAGCCTCTGCAAGCTGGTGGTGCACGGCCACCACTGCCAGGGAGCGAGAATGTCACCTCCAAGCACCATATTTGCAACAGGGCCAGCCACACACAGGGTGGGTGCTCTTGATATTGCGTGTTTCATCCAGTCCAGAGAAACTGTAAGCAGAAAATACATAATTCTTCATTTTGTCAGTGTAAGGATGCTCAGTAGTAGGCAATTGCCCAGTGAGGACATTGTTCTTCCATTCAGTATTTGAAGGGAGTTTAAAAACAGGAGGGAGAGTGACTATTTAAATGGGCAAATGGTGGTAGGACAAAGGGAATGGTTTTAAACTAAAAGAGGGGAGATTTATGTTAGATGTTAGTAAGCAATTCCTTACTTAGAGGAAGGTGAGGCAGAGGCAGAGACTGCCCAGAGAGCTGTGGGTGCCCCATCCCTGGAGGTACCCAAGGCCAGGTGGGATGGGATTCTGGGCAGCCTGACCTGGTGGGTGACAGCCAGCCCACAGCAGGGGGTTGGAGCTGGATGATCTTTAAGGTCCTTTCCAACCCAAGACATTGTATGATTCTATGATTCCATGGTTCTGTGAGTTAGTCTGCTTAAAATGCATCCCAGTATTAACAAATTTCTCTTTCTGCTCAGACTCATTTTGCACCACTGTTAAGTGCTGCAAACTTCTGTAAGTGAGAAAAAAGGCAAATGAAATGCAGGCATCACCTCAAACAGAAACTAACCCAGGCATCTTTAAATCCCCTCTCCTAATACAATCTTAATACAAAATGAAGCTGTCAACAGATTACATTCTCTCTGTTTAATTTGCTGCTAAGCTCTCTCAATTCCCAGAAGCAAACCTGTGTCACTGGGAAAGGTCCATCTTAGTTCTGACCAACAGAGTTATCAGAGTTTGACTGGGCAATTGCTTCTGACACTCTGCCAAGAAGTATAACTCTGGGAACAGGCTGTGGGATGACCATGGCTCTGCCAAAATGGCTCCAGCCAAGTCACGCCATTGAGTAATGCAATCTCAAAGCACCTCGTGAGGAAGATAAGTGACATTCAAGATACATTATGAAGACAGAAACAAAGTCCTTCACCAAAGAATTGAGAAGACCAGATTGTCTGGAAGGAAGTTTGCACAGCAAGAGCATCGTGAAAGAGTCCATAAGGGAAAGGCAGATTCTGCCTTAAGAGCATCATTGAAGCCATAGTAAATAATGCATGGGGCCACATGCTGAATGGCAAAGCTAACAAGAGATATCAAACATCTGCACATTGTCTGAGCCTCATCCATCCTGCTTGCCAATCAGGCAGGTGCTCAGAGAACTTAGAGATTATGACTATGTACAAGAAGAGCCTACCGAAACATGAGAACACAAAGCAACTGAGTTAAAGTCACAAGACTGCTGTGTTCTGTCACTCCCTGGCTTCTAAATGTAGGATTTAGCAACGGAGAAAGAAATTAATGCAAGTTTGAGGTGTGACAATTCATATATTAAGTTTACACTGTCCTGCTGGTGAAGTATATGGGAATACAACTATAATACTACATGTACCTAAAAAAGTCCATCTCCCTGCATTTAGCCTGCTAGTCAGCTGAAACAGCCTATGTGCTTGGCCATATCTTCATGGCACTGACAAGTATGAGGGATTCCCAGACTCTCAGTGTGTGATACAGGGCATCTTCATGGTAAAGGAAAGCACAGTGGAAAAAAAACTACCAGATGCCTGAAAACGCAGCTGAGCTGTAAGTTGCACCAAAGCTAATTAATGCTGTGAAAAGGCCTGGCTCAGTGGGTGATGCTGTTCAGATATGATGCTTCTGCCTTTAATTTCTAAGCAGACTTGTTTAAAACAAAGTCGTGTATCTTCACACAGAAGTACCCTTTGTTTTCAGAGCTATCTGCCTTTAAAAGTATTTTTGTCACTTAATTGAAAATAAAATTTCCCCCGAGTGCTGGAGTCTGCTCTTAATGCATGTGCGTAGCTCTAATTAATGTTAATTATTTGGATTCACCGGGGAAGAAGTATATTGCTTCAGGTGCCTACTTGGAATATGCTACTTTAGCTCTTCATGCAACTCCAAGTGGTGCACTCAATAATAAGAGTTGCAGCTGCCTCAAAGCCTAGTGTCTATTGCATGGGCATAATCCAAGCCAGGTGTAGGACAGGGTGTTCCACACCACAAATAGCACAGACAGCCAGCCTGCACTGTGCACTCTGATTCATAGAGATGGCAAAACACTGCAGCACAGAGATCACAGCTACTTCATTTTCCCCTCTGCACATCTGCGCAGGGGAATCGTTTTACTGGATGCCTAAGTGGTATTAAGCCAAATGGGAGAGCCTCAGGAGGTGTGTGTGTGTGTGTGTCAGCACAAATAATAAACAAGCAGTGCCCTGCCTGGGACCACGTGAGTAGTCAGAGCTGGATCCAGGAACAAATCCCATATCTTGGGAGAGGTAACTCCGGGTTTATCTACTGAGCTACACTACATTTTGTGGTAGGGCTGAAATCTCCGAGGAAGTCTCTTCCAGAACACTGCTGAAGTAATAAAGCTGGACAGATTTATCCTAGTTGAGGAATTGGGTCCATACTCTTTCATTATAAATAAGCAGCAAAACTTGGACATTATCCATGTTCTTCCCCACACATGCAGGTTCATCCAAATTCATCAACATCACCAGCATCTTTCTAGATGGTTACCCTTTAACTAGGGCTTTATTGGCTAACTGTAACTCAATTTGCTGCAGCTGTGTGACCCCAATTTGCTTTTGGAGCAGAGCAAGCTGCAGGAGGCAGTGCCAAGCGGGAGCCCACCTGCCAGGCAGCCAATGCAGCCAGAAAGGGCTGCTCTGAATGAGCAAAACCTGGCAGGTGGCAAAGATGCGCTGTTTATTTTTCCTAATGACAAAATTAGCACATTGATAATAATCAAACAGAGCTGTGTGCAATGGGGGCTTATTTAATTAACAAATGTCCTTTTGCAGGTATAAGCAGGACATAGGCACTGTGCTCATTCACACAAGCTGTTGCTCAGGTCCCTGGAAAGCTCAGATGCAAACTGCCTTCAGCTTCCTTTGTCAGGTTTGCTCTGGGAAGGAGGCTGTTTGCACCCACTTTTTTAATTACATATTCTCTTTCTGTAGAATGTTATATTCTCACTCACATCCAAGAACATAGATAGCATCTAATAGGTGCAGTGGAAAATACTTCTTTCTAATTTTTGCCCACAAACAATAGTGCTGGGAATGACCCCTTTTCTTGTTCATATTACAGAGAGTCTTCTTATCTCTCAGCTACCTAATGGGATTTGGTTTTTTTGTTTGTTTGTTTTTCATCAACAGAGGTTTCGTTTTTCAGTATTAAATAGACAGAAACATTCTACTGCTTGGTTACCTTTATGTAACGCAGTAGTTTGATTGGCATGCCTATGCTTTTTGTTAGACCTAGCCCTAGGGATCCTACAGACAGCGGAAGCTGATGGACTCCTTCAAGCATGGGTACAGTTAGGATGGGTCTTTCTTTCAGCCCAGTCTGGTAAGTAAGTATCCATATTGTTCTGACTGACCAAACAATCTTATCACAAGCTAAATTTAACTGCATTACAGTCATGCAAAACTTTCCATTCAGTGAGAGTCAAGTCTTGGAAACCTTTATTAGATTTCTGCGACATTACTCCTTCCGTACTTGCAATATTGTCCCTTCTGTTTAGTGAGTTTTCTACTGTTTCAGAGAGGAGAGCCCCAGACCAAAGCAGCTTTTCTGAAAGAGGTTAAAATCATAGAATCATTAAGGTTGGAGAGACCACAATGATCATCTAGTTCAACTATCAACTATCCCCACCATGCCCACTAACAGTGACTCTCGGTGCCACATTAGCAGGATTCTTAGAATCACAGAACCATTGGAAAGACCACCATGATCACTTAGTCCAGCCATTAGCCCATGCCTGTGACTGCTCATCAGTGTGATATCTAACTACATCAGCATACTTCGTACAGAAAATCTATCAATACACAGTGTGCAATATCAGTAGTGGGGATATATTTTATTGTGGTTTTATGGTATGTCACTGAAGGAGTCGGTGCAGTCGCTTGGATTTGTATCAGGCCACCCATGTCTTACTTGTAAGAGGGAAGTTGGTAGCAAACTGTGATGTTGGT
Organism: Tetrao urogallus; assembly: GCF_951394365.1. Classification (NCBI taxonomy): domain Eukaryota; kingdom Metazoa; phylum Chordata; class Aves; order Galliformes; family Phasianidae; genus Tetrao; species Tetrao urogallus. The sequence continues at coordinate 11,932,884 of NC_136821.1, read as the reverse complement.
ACAATAAATACTGAAGAAATAGAGCCATTCTCTGTTGCCCTTGGATGTGAAGGAAAGGTTGTTTGTTGAGGCTGGGAAGAGCTATTCTTCTTTCATATAGTGTTCCAAAAAGCATCAGCAATGGGTAGTATTTGTTGTCAGTGTAGGGCAAAGGAATAGAGAAGGAAAACACTAGAGATCCAGAACTATGCATTTATCTGATTCTATAGTTCCAGATGTTGTGGAAGGGGTACTGTATATAAGCTTGAAATTACACATGTAGGCTCACATTTGTATAACTTTTAATGCAAAGCACTGAAAATAGTAAATGTTCTGACAGATGGATATCATGGGCTTTGTTTAAGGCATAATCTCTATTGCTTTCCAGTTTATGAAGCAAAAAGAGCTGTTGAAATTGACTGAAAGCCACAGCCAGAGCCTTTAATCAATCTCCAAAGCTGTTTATTGTGAGTATAGTATAAAGCAATAGGGATTAATGTTGGTTTCTATAAATCACAGCAAAAAGCATCTTCTCTTTCATTGCCAGAGGTGTAAATATCTTCCTTCTCTTTTCTCAAGTTTTGCTGTAACAATCTGGCTGCAGAGATCCTTCAGGGTAGAACACAAGCACAGTGCCATTTGCTTTTAACACAAGTAACTTAAAAATAACTTGAATATTTATTTTCAGAACTTGAAACTGCTGAAGGTTTTAGGCACATTACTCTTACTGAGTTGCTCTCAATCCATCAGCTGAAAAAATAATCCAACAAAGTGTACCAGGGTGGAAGGACCATGCACTCCACAGGCAGCCATGTCTCCAGTGCACTTCCCACGGGCTTCAGTCAGTGCATCCAACAGACACACTGCCACTTCCTTTCCTTGCAACAGCTTCTCTTCTGACTACCTTTTTTTTTTAAAAAAAAGAAAAAAAAGAGGGAGTGGTAGAAAGGGAAGCAAATATGTCTGTGAGTGATAAATGATACAAAATCCGGGGGTGAAGAAGGTCTCTATTCATATGGCTTCAATCCCATTTTACGTTTGTGCATTATACTATAAGAGATGGATATAAAGCAGAGAAAACAGAAAGCTGTGAGACAGCTCACGTTGAAAACGTAAGAAGCCAAAAGGGAAATACTAAGCAAAGTGGAAAATCATTGCTGTGCAGAAGTGTCAAAATAGCTTCCCCATGTTTTGTCCTCTCTCATCAGTCCTGCTCTCTCATCATTAGCCGTTGATCAAACATCACTGCAATGCCTCACAAGAAAACTTTTGACAGCTGCACTTGGCCTTGGTACTTAAATTGTCTAGGGTGCTTAAGGGGAAATGACATGAATGCACAGCAGTGGGCACAGCCTTCATTCTCAAGAGATACTTGAGAAAGACCAAAGTAAAAGATAACATGGTTTAGTCTGACATAGTTTAGAAGGCATGGTGGCAATGGCTTGATGGTTGGCCTGGATGATCTTAGCAGTCTTTTTCAACACTAATGATTCTCTGATTTTATATGTTCATACATCTAAAATGCAGAGATAGGTGCCAGTCACAATACTGCACTGTAACAGACAGAAGGATGAGCCTCTAGAGATTTTCATATCCAAGATCTCCCTGTAGCAGCCTGAATTCTGCATGGCAGATTGAAGAAGCACACAGATTTTGAGACCTCAGCAAAAGGTTTGGAAAAACATCATCACGCTAAAAGACATCTCACAAGATGCTTATAGAACAAAATCAGCAAACTTACTTAGCTAAATATAAAGTTGTATGTAGACTGAAAGTAAGAAATACACATTTGAATATTAATGTCATTTTCTGAGTTCAACAGCAGAACAGTGATGTAAGATTCCATTATTTTATTTGGAGGAGGTTCCTATAAATGCCCCACTGATTTAAATGATTTTTTTCTAATTCATGTTAAATAGTTGAGATATTTGAAAGTAATTCTCCTTGGAATTCAACATGGAGGGAAATATTGTATGGATTAAAATCCAGTTTCAAGGCACCTTAAAGCCAAGGCACAATGCTTTAATGGATCCTAAACTAAACTGTAAACTTTACAATGTTAGAATATTCAGGCGAGGCTAAAAGATTTTTGCTTTCTGAGTTGGGATTAAAACTTTCAAGGAAAGAATATTTTCATTCCAAAAGCATTTCATAAATGCTAAGCTTCTAGCCCCGTTTTAGTTAATTAAACTTAAGGAACATGGAAGTGGATAAAAGTTCATTAAATAGGTACAGGCTGACAGTGAATTAGAATACTAATTGAGCTTTTATGTGCAACAAAAGACATACAAATGGAAATGCAGTGTTATTCTAGTGAATGCCTCACATAAAAGGCCCCAATGGAGCAGAGAATGCATGAAGGAAATTGGATTGTAAAATCTCTGAGATAAAGATCAGTTCTATGAAACACGATGCCCCATTGCTTGCTTTTCTATTTTGAGAAGATCTTTTAATAATGCTAACAAATGATGCAGTGACTGCTGTAGGTGCATTTGAAAGGTTCCCAGTCAGAGTCAGAAATGAGGCAGTTATATTCAGGACTTAGGAAATAGAGGGGGATGTGATGGGATCTTCATTTACTTAATAATATGGTTGAGTATCACCAACTTAAGTAGCATGAAAACCTTAGTTTCCAAAGAGCCACATATTCCAATGCTGTTAAGCTTTTGCAGTATGGTGGTTATTTTATTTGTAAAACCTTTCCCCAGTTCAATTTGTTGCATAAGTTTGAAATACATGTGATCTATTGTGCTTCAGTAGAGAAGCTGAAATCTATGAAGGGTTATTTCTGAAGGCTGTTGTACACAGTTGAACCATGCATTTCTCCCTGGATCTCACCATGGTACATACATACAACTTTGTGTCTCCAAGCCAGCTCCTGAGCTATGCCTTGGGATCACAGCTGTGGTCTGGATTTCTGACTTTTCACTAACATCATCACAGAAATTTCCCAGTGATGCTAATGTGTTTTTTTGAAAGGCTAGGAAAATGGTATGTATACATCTCCTACACCATTTGGAAACTGAACTATCTAGGAGTATAAACAGCCAGTAAAGAAAATTACAAGGGGAAATGGCAAGAATCTACATAAAGAAAGTCTGTATTTCAGGGCATCTTTGTCTACCTGAAGCAAACATTCACTGTAGAGCCAATAATCACTTTAAAATATACTTAATTTTAAGTAAGTATTGAGCTAGAGCTGTTCATATATTAACCTCCATACTGAATTCTTCAGATATTGTTATGTGGTCATACCAGATGTAATTGGAACTGCTCCCAGAGTTCACAAGAAGATATTGAATCTGGACTTATGGCCTCTGTGTCCAGACAGCACAGTCTCTACGCATGTAAATTACCATTAAAAAGTCCATCGATCTATTTGAATTCTTCAGCTTTTTTACAAGGTAATTTTGGCTGTACAGAGCCATCTCCAGACAACCTAATTCCATCTACGTCCCTGTGTCTTCAGTAGTGTCTAGCCAGAGGAACCATTAGACACAGGGACGCTGGTGGGATTTCACTGGGAAATGTTTATGAATGTGAGGACTGTAATGCCCTGGCGTGAATTTCCCAAGGAGGGCAGAGAATGCTCATTACTGAAGGTTTTAGAGATGTCTGATAGGGACATGATGAATACAGGTCCTGTTTTGGGGAAGGAGAGGAACCCTGAGATCCCTTCCAGCCACATAAACTTATCACTACATGGTCATGGTGTTTTCTGCCTGCTTTGCTTTAGGGTACCTCACAAAGCAGACAAAATTAAATTCAGCTGTAAACATGAGTCCTGTCAAGTCCAATTTAAACTATGTGTAGACTTGGAGTTCCTGTTATAAAAAGATAATGGGCCTAAAAATATCAAGTCTAATTATTTAGTTGGCTCACAGATTACTCTTAGAAATTTACATTATGAAATTCAACTGCTGTTTATGCAAAGATCCAAAAAAGAAAAAGTGATTATTTTGGAAAGGATATTCAAACCATGCAACAACACATTAGAAATGTAGGGCAGAAATGCCATGATCCTAGAGAGTGCAAGATGCACCAGGTCATTTCCCATATGTGAACTGAAGATCTGATCCAGGTCTTGCATTGGTCCATGAACCTCCAACAGAAATCTGACAGAAATGCCTTCAACCCATGCTAGTCACAGAATCACAGAATGGCCAGGATTGGAAGGGACATCAAGGATCATGAATCTCCAACCCCCCTGCCAAACACAGGGGCCACCAACCTCCACATTTAATACTAGACCAGGCTGCCCAGGACCCCATCCTGTCTGGCCTTGAATACCTCTAGGGATGGGGCATCCACAACCTCTCTGGGCAGCCTGTTCCAGCACCTCACCATTCTCACAGTAAAGAACTTCCCCCTGACATAAACCTAAATCTCCCCTCCTCCCCTAACTTAAAACCATTTCCCCTTGTCCTGCTGTTATCTACACTTTCAAAGAGTTGATTCCCCTCCTGTTTGTAGGCTCCCTTTAGGTACCGAAAGTCTGCAATGAAGTCACACCATAGTCTTCTTTTCTCCAGGCTGAACAAGCCCAGCTTCCTCAGTCTGTCTTCGTAAGGGAGGTGCTCCAGTCCCCTGATCATCTTTGTCTCACAGTCTCACAGATGATGAGCTAAGAAGAAATCCAAAATCAAACACAGAATTTTGCAGGTTACAATAATGCATAATGTTTATCTCAATAGATAAACTCATGTGCTTGTTTATTGGCTTGTCCTCCCCAGTAATTTCAGCACAATGCAGTGTCTTGATTTCTCCATCTGTAGGGAGTAGCACTCTCCTCAGTGAAATTAATTAATAATAATCTACACAAAGAAACCAGAGAAGTAAGGAAAATATACACCTGTACATTCTGACACTGTTAATTACCCCTGTTTGGTAAAAGCCAACTACAGGCATAGCCTTAGGTAAGCTGTGAAGGTTATTAGAATTCTTGTTCTGTTCTTCCTGTTCTATTGATGGTTTGCCATCTGTTGCCCTGATAGCAATCCTAAAGGGAGTATTTACACTGTTAAAATGCCCCCTGGTAGAGCTGCTCTCTCCATGTGTTTTTCCAGCATTGCTCTTTCCTCCTGTGTCCTCTCTATTGCACTATCTCTAAGCTAAGGTTCTTCCATTTGCCCTGATAATCCTGATGTCTTTTTAATTACATTTGTTTTCACCTCACCAGCAGTCCTGTAACCTCTGGCTGTGATCTTATCAGCTCCCTGGGGAAAGCATTTCTGTAACTTCCTATTGAAGGAGTTTCTCCCTGCTCTCTTCCAAGGAGGCAGTGACTGCTAGAAGCAGGACACAGGATTAGGCGGACCATGTCTTTGATCCAGCAGGCATTTTCTCTCAGACCAACTGAAGGTGGCTTTGAGCAGTAATTAAGTGTGGCACCGCTAGAGATAAACCAAGTTGTTGCAAGAAGGCTTACTTGATATGGAATAGTTTTCTTTCTGAATCAGCAATGCCCAAGCAAGTTCACATTGACTTGCTGCTTCAAAAGCTATACAAGAGGAACAGAAAGGCTCTCATATGTCTGCCAACAACACGCTACTTTAATTTATTGCAGTGCCTAAGACAAGGCTTTGCAGCATGTTTGGGGTTTAAAGTCCAAAATACAGTATGTTGCTGCACAGCACGATGCTGTCTTTATTGCTACCACCCTTTCTCCCCAGGCTACATGCTGTTTTCCCCAAATACATTTTAATGGAAAACTTTTCATTGCCTTAGATCATTTAAGGACTCTTTCTTTTCTCTAAAGGATAAATCTAGGGCTCTGAAGTTGAAAATGTCTGACTATTACCAAGTCTCTCACATAACATTTGCAGAGTCATTTCCCTTTGTATTTGCAGTGTGTTTTCACGCAGCTCCATCCTATCCCAAGTGCCTGCGGTCAGTATAACTCTGGTCACCCAGGGCTCAGCTCAACTTTTTGCATGCCCCTGTGTTCAGCTTCTCCCAAGGGTTTCGAGTACCTAAATGTGGAGTATCAGTGCCTAAAGCAGGACTCTAAGAAAGAAGAAGACATACTGTTTAGCAGCGTCAAACTAAAAGAGGAGAGATATAGATTGAATATAAGGAAGAAGTTTTCTACAGTAAGGGTGGTAAGGCACTAATACAGGTTGCCCAGAGAAGTGGTGGATGCCTCAGAGTAGGGAATTGATTACATCAGGGCCCAAACTGACGATTGGGCACCTGGTGAAGGGGTGGCTGGCCCAGGAAGCACAGGTGCAAACAATTTACCTTTGCTTCCCTGGGCTTTTCTAAGGGCTAGCCTCCAAAGGGAGAACATCTCTCGAGTGAAGGCTGCTCTCTGAGAAGGAGTGTTTTATAGCTAGAAGATCCTCATCATCTTTTGGGTGAGTCTTTTCTCTATGTGATTATTTATATTCTCAATGACACTTTGCCTGGTATCTCATAAAAATATATCAGAAACTGTTTTGCTGCTTGTAAGGGCAAACATCTATTCCTGGAGATATCCAAAGTTAGGCTGGACGAGGCTCTGAGCATCTGGTGGAGCTGTAGGTGTCTTTGTTCATTGCAGGGGCATTTAAACCAGGAGACCTTTGGGAGTCCCTTCTAGCTCAAACAATTCTGTGAGTGGGATCTGTATAAGTATAGCATTTTTGTGCAAATAGAATAGCACACAAGGAATGGATGAACTAAATTATTAGAATGCATAGCTATCAGTCCATGAGTTTTTGCAAATAAACAACATCTCTTCAATAGAAGCAAGTTATTAAGGATTGTAACTAGGCACAAACTAAAAGCAAGTAGAATGATCTTTTGTTTTTTGCTGGACTGAAAGCAAGACAAAAATGAGGAAGAAAAGCTAACACTTGATGAGTAATTTTTTATGAAAATTGATTATAGAGAACAAAAGGCTTGACACAAGTAATTAGCTCACATTTCATACAGATTAGAAAAGTGATGGATTGTTTCTCTTTGTTAACACATCCTTTTCCCTGAGTTCCCAGTGAAGATTTGAAAACAACTGGTCTTTGGTTGTACCGTGGGATGGGCTCTGCTTGGGGTTGCTGCCCACAACACAGTGTTTTGGAGGTGCTGGGGCTTCCTGAATTGCTGCTGACAGCAATGCCTAGGTTCATTTCCACAAGGCCAGAAAAGCTTCTGTGTCAATATAATTCTTTAGGACTTTTTGTCACATGAGAGAAGTGCAAGTGCTGAAGTGAGCTAAACTAATCCCTCATCCCACCCTTTTGCCCTTCTTTTGACTATGTGATAATACTATCTCTACTGAGAATTTTGGGGAGAAGTCAAGTAACTAATGAATGCACTGGGCTGCTCCTTCAGAGAACTGTGCATTCAAGCTGGGAGTTATAGTAATTAACTTCTCTGACAGCCCATCATTTAATTTACCTGCTACTGACCCTTTTTGTGCAGCCAGAGGATAATCCAATCCACAACAGCTCTGCTATATCTCGTGTGCAAGAGATCATTGTCCTATTCCCAATTTATCTAATGTAATCACTCCATTGCCTGCTTATAAGAGCTCTATGCCATCAAGAAGCTTTGGAATAATGTAGAGACATTAGAATTTATCGGTCCTGAAGTTCATAAATTTAATGAAAATCATGATTCTCCAAAGGAACTTAAGCCTCATTTGTTCTGTCACTGGCAGTATCAAGATTTGGTTTATGATTCATTAACCCATTGACTGCTGCTACTTCCACATTCAGTTATTCAAGAAAAAGAAAAATGCCCTGTGTGCATTTACATACGGTGCCCTCTCTTATCATCTTATGTATAGGAGACAGCATGCTGATTGTAAGTCACTAGTTGTAAAGGGAAATAGAATTTAGTTTCCTACAACTTTTCAGACTGCACATCAGCTGTTCAATTGAAGTTATCTGACAGGCACCAGGCTGGTCAGTTCCCAAAATCTTACTGACTTGAGGGGGATGTGGCATGAGACCTTTCGTGAGCACAGCAGAGAAGCTCACAGAGAGGCACTTCCATCCAAGAACGGTGATAATGGGATTATTTTTTCAGCATTATTCCTAGGTAATAGCTATATATATATGTATGTATGTATGTATATGTATAAAATGGTAATCCCTACGTACCAAAAAATAATTTCTCCAGCTCTGCATGATCACTGTTTATTGTTTTACTTTTGCTGCAGAATGGCCTGCACTGCAACTGGGTTGACCTGAGCTGTAATCTCAGACCCACTGAATCACATCATTCTTGACTCAGGCCCAGTTGTATTGTTACTCTCTGCACTGGTTTCACAGTGTATAAGTAGGATTTCTTTTAAAAACACTTGAAAATTTCATTATGGAAAATCTTGTCTAACAGCGAGGGGTTGGTCTTATTGTTGTTATTTGTTTCTGCTACCTCATGCACAGAAAGATAATCTGATTTAGCTTATTGCCACCAATTCAGCACCTCCAGCAAGCAGATTTTGTACTGGTACCCCACTGTTGTATACATCCTTAATTCTGGGATGAGCCCTTCCAGCTAAAAAAGACAGGTTTTGCAGCTAAGCAGTGCTGGTACCAGAGAGCACACAGTTAAGCTATAGGAACCTACAGGGAAATCAAGATACCCGCATTCAAGTCTTCAGTATGCTTAATGATGTGTTCCCAAGATAACTCTCGTGTGTTTCTGTTCCACTAACAGAAGACTGCACATCACAAAACAAATCTTTTCCCTTCTGAGTGCATGCTATTCTTCCAGCTGATAAAACCTTGTGATGAAATCTGTGTTCTTCCTGCTATATTGAGAAGTAGAAATTCATCAGCAATAGAAGAAGGAAAAGACTATCCAGGAAGGAAGTGCAGGGAAGAATTTTCAAAAAAATCCGATACTTCTTCCAGAAGTGCTATAATGGATACTGTACAGAGAGGGAGGGAGGATGTTTTAAGAAAAAGAGACTCCATACCAGCAAGGTCATCATGTGATGGTTGTTCCAGTTTGATCACAGGAGTCAGTGGGATTCTACTTGCTGATTTCAAGAAGCTTTAGTGCAGACCTTTAGTCTCCACTTACCCCTTCTCAGCCCACATGGCATTTTTTTCTCAGCACTGATGTAAATGTTGCAGTGCAAAGCTCATCTTTGTCCTTCCTTCATCCTGCACTTTATTTTGCCACCCAACAACACTCTTCAGTCTTGTGTCATGAAAAGTATATGCTTTTAGACTGCACTACCAGAGCACTACCTACAGTCCTGGGAAGAAAACATTACCAGGGGAACATCACAGCCAGAGTTGCCTGGGTTTTAATAACTCAGCCTGCAAACCTATTGCCAACTGTGACAGTGCTACTGCTGCAAACCCCTGGACACATGCAATGTGTGGCTTAGGCATGACTTCAGGCAGCAGCAGCAAGAGGCTTTTCTGCATCAACCAATGTAAAATGCATCTGTCATTTGCAGCTCAAACAGAGCTGGAAGAGCATGAAAGAGGGTAAGCTCTCTCTTCCTCAGGAAAGCATGATAAGGGAAGCTGCAGCCATGTGACAAGGGATGTGACAAATGGCCTCTTTCATTATCTTTCTACTATTCTCCATTAGGCAGCCTCTCAAAGGACAGAGCTTTCAGATTAAAACCACAAGCGGAAAATAAGAAAACAGAAAGATGAAAATGGATGAAAATCTAAAAATTAAAAAAAAAAAAAAAAAAAAAAAAAGTACTTTGAATAACGGGAAATACAGAAACTCTTTTCTGAGTAGATTTTGTCTGAATTATCAAACATTGATGCTTCTGGGAGGGCCACTCACTGTACTGGGTCACTTAAGAACAACTACAGTACCCCTGGAATTTAGCTTTCACTTCAGAAATTGACCCCAAAAAATTCTCCTGTTGGGGCAGAATATATGGTTGACTTCACTTTTTCTCTCTTTCTTGCCTTTTCTCTGTCTCCAAATACTTATATGGCTGATAGCCCTCAGCAGTTTCCTCTAAAATTCTGCCTATAGCAAAGTTAAAATGCAGGCATAAAGCCCCAGGCTTTTTACACTCTTAAGGTTTTCAGCTTAAGTGTTCTGTTTTTAAATTGATGTGTCCTAGAAGCAGGAGTGGAAACAGTGAACAATTTCAGTTCCTTTATGTGTAAACTAATCACATGCTTCTGCCTGTACCTTTTCTAGAAAATATGATCTGCCCAATGTCTTGTTAACGTGGACTGGCTAATCCATGCAGATCATGGAATGGCTTAGGTTGCAGGACTCCTAAAGCCCACCCAGTTCCAACCCCTGCCATGGGCTGGCTGCCACCTATCATCTCAGGCTGCCCAGGGCCCCATCCAACCTAGCTTTAAGCCCCTCCAGGGATGGGACACCACAGCTCTCTGGGCAGCAGTGCCAGGGCCTCACTGCCCTCTGAGTGAAGAATTTCTGTCTAACATCTAACCTAAATCTGCCCCCTCCTTTAATTAAATGCCATTCCCCCTTTCCCTATCAGATGGTATGCCTTCAGTCCCTTTGTACCATGTTTACCAGTAAAAATGTTTATGCACTCATTTTTCAGGTCCATGCAGGGACACAAGCAGGGATGGCCAGTAAGGGCTTGTTCCCAAATGCCAGAGAATCCCCAGAGAAAATCGCAAAGCCCAGATCCTGCAAGGCACTAAAAAAGATAGCAGCATTAGAAAAGGGTGTCACCAGTATCTCAGTTTGTATCTCCTTATAGTATCCTTCCAAGGCTGTCACAGAGAGCACTAAATCGCAGCACGCTGCCTGCCAAAGGTCATGAGGGCTGAATGGCAACATAGTATGAGTTAAAAGGGAAAAATGAAAATAAAACACAGCTGAATTTCAACAGGAGATGTGCAATGGAGTAGAGAGAACTTACATTGGGAGAAAAGCCAAGTCTTAAAAATTACTCAGCATGCCTAGCCCTGCTATTTTCTACACTAGTAAAAACTGAGAACTGCTGGCAGCTTTGTGTTTTTGGTGGTTTTTTGTTTGCTTGCTTTTTTAGCAGACATGCAGCAAATGTTGCACATCTACAAGAAACAGTTTAAGGATAATGTAATCATCCTGCCATTGTGAATTACTACAGATCCTTTTGACCCAAAGGTCACTGTAGTGTCTCAAACACAGATAACTTGTGTTATTCCACAGCTGAAAAATAACATATAGGTGTGAGTGTGTATGTTTTATATAATGTAATATATAAATGTTATATATATATAGTATATTATATATATATTATATATATAAAATAACTGCTTAGTTATTGTTAAAGTAAACTACAGTGATCTAATCAGGCTTCACTGGCTCAGCATAAGCAGCATGACTTCATAATAGCACACTAAATCATTGCTACTAAAGCTTTGAATAACAGTTTATGGGAGTCCTCAAGAAATTCCTGTGACCATTTAAAATGAGTGTAGAGCTCTGTGGTGCACACCATTCTTTCTGCAAGAAAAACTTTTAATTTATAAAAGTTGCTCATTGTTCAATATCCATTGTGTTTTCTTCATTAACTCCAAGGTTTTCCTCATTTCATTTTTCCACCAAAGGGGAAAAATATATTGAGCTGTCAGTGATGTTATCTATAAAGGTTTCTACAGGTTTCACATATTGAATCTAAGCTTCACAAATAGTCAAGTAATGGGAAAGGCGTTTGTAATAAAACACAGGTAAAAATAAGCTTGCAAAAATCAAAGGGAACAGAAAAGTCTAAATTGTTCATGTAATCAGTTATATTCCCCTGAGTTGTTGATCATCATCTCCTCTTTGATTTATTTTTTTCCTAGAACTTTATGGAGTTGATAAATCAGTATTTGAAACCAACTGCAGAAAAACGGCATATCAGTTGCTTCACAGATATCTTGACTGGTTCTCTCTCTTGAGAGAAAGATCAAGCATGCATGTGTGTGTTTAGCACACTCTTTGATCAAGATTTGAACATGATATGGAACTTTGGGGGAAACTGAAGGAGGAATGGGACAACACTAATTCTTCGAGGTCAGACACAGTGTGAAGTTTGTAGGAAGCATTCTGGGCTTGATCATTTCACCTGATGCTGAGGTCTTTGATGGCAGCCAACATGCAATGTGTAGGAATGAGGTATGGTTACAGGTAGGCTAGCAACAGAAAGAGAATGGAATCATGTCAATTAAAACAGCAATGGAACAAATTTAAGAGAGTAGTAGAGCTCTGATGCTACGGGGAAACACCACAGGAGACTGAAAAAATCTCAAAAGACTTGAAAGTGTATCTTTATGGAGGCATTGTCAAAAACAATTGAGAAAATAAAGAAAGTTAAGATGACCAAAAGTCCTGAAATGTGGTCAAAAAGACGCTTGAGGCTTTGGGAATAGCCATTTCAACACATTTAAAAGAGAAAGATGGAATTTACAAAAATAAACCACTTAGATGGTAATAACAGAGGCAGAGATCAGGAAGCCCCAGGAGTTGGAGGCAGTTTACTGGTGAGATTGATGATGGGCTTTGAAGAGAAAAGCCATTGAGTAAAATAATTCCTATAGTGTGATGATAAAGTGTCACAAAAGGGATTGTGAATACTCAGTTGAAAGGCTGAACATGGTGGAAATGAAATAACAAATGACTGACATGCACATGACTTTAGAGCACATAACACTTCTAATAACTGAACAGCAAATGCTGTGATAACAAGATGTTAATTTTTGCTTCACCCTACCTGCAGCCTTTTCTGCTCTTTAATTTTCTTTCCTTTCTTTTAAACTTCAGTCTCTCTCCAACAGTTCAGCTCTAGATGCTGCATACTTTTGTTTACTTGCTTGTTTGTCTAGTGAATAATCATCCAAAACCTCTAGAGCATATCTCATTCTAATTTAATGTGAAATGTTAAAAGCTGCTTACTGGCAAATTAGCTCTTGCCAAATTATGTGCACACCAGATCCTACAAGTCAAATAAAATTAAACTGGAGTTTGGTTTCCACTTTGGTCCAGACAGCTTAGAAAATGGCCCTGGGGCACACAGTCAACTGGCTGTCTGGCTTAATAGCTAGAGCATGTACTGTAATTATGCCAGTCATTTCCTCTTAACCACTTGTTGGTGCAAAATGTGCATTTCAAAGATGTTTATCTGCTTTTTCAGGGACAAAGCACTCCATGAAATTCTGCTCCTGGCCCTGACAGAGCTGCAAGTTTTGCCTTATCCTTACATATGTTACTTTTTTGGGGCTGTACTTAAGGAGAAAGAAGAAAGAACTGCTTCAGCACTGACACAATCCAACCTCTGCTGAAATCCAAGGCCATTTTGCCATCGATTTCTATTCAATCCATACAGATTATATGCAGAGAGAAAAGTAATGAGCCAAGGTAGGACAGGGAGTTTCCTCAGACAGAAAATCAGCTCACTTGTTTATCACCATTCATTCCAGAACTGGAGTCCTCCCCAGTGACTGGGAAGGGAAACACCCCAAAGAAAAATGAAGACTAAAACACTGAGACATGTTATCATTAGTGGCACTGCTCAGTCCACAAACTTGAGATGAGACCTCTGACACCACTATGCATAAGTGAGCATTTATTAAACTGATATGACTCTTATAGAGCTTGTTGGAAGTTTTTGGCTCTGACAGACTTTGGATCACATCCATACGATATGTTACTAGCAGCATGTGTGGTTTTTTTCTTTGTTTTTTTGTTTGTTTGTTTTTTTAGTTTATACATTTTTTTTGTGGCACCAACAAGTGTTTCTGATCAGCCAAGGTGATTTCACAAGGATGGAGCAAATCCATATAGCACGTCTTTTTGAAGTATCAGTACGTCACCCGTAATAAATTGTTTAAAGTTTTTTAATAACTTGAGCTGCTTTCAAATGGATCCTCAAGATATACCAAAAATATCCCTACAGTGCTAAAGCTAATCATAAATCATAATGAGAATTTTCAGCTGGAAAAAAAAAAAACCTTATAAATTTTATTTCTTCTACACTTTTGGGCAAATCATTTTGACTACTAAAATTACAGAGGAGAGTTTCAGGGTGTAAATAGCCACATTTAAAGTGAAAGGAATTTTTATTAACTTGATTTTGGTGTGGATTTTTTTTTTTTTTCTTTATCCGGAGCTTCATGAATTCAACTGCTGCAATCCTAGGAGGAAAAATATCCTTCTTAAAAACAAAGCGTTACCAGAATTTGTGCCTAATAAAAAATAAATGTGTCTTCAGGATATACCTTTAAGACTGCAAGCCTTGTCAGAGATTAATTCAGTCTCTCTGAAGCGGAATGCAAAGCAGATAGCAAGGAAGATAGATAGTAATCAATCAATATTGTAAATCACCACTAAATTCCACAGGCAGCATAAATGTAGAAAAACAGAAGCGCTTTTATGTGGAATTCATGTCAAAGCAGTACTGCTTTGGCACCCTGGGGTTCAATTATGCCACAACAGCTCTATGTAGGATTAGTCTGTCATCTCTTGGAGGGTGGAGAGAAGGAGAGAGGAGAAGGAGAATGTCACACACAACTGCAAAACCTTGGATGAAAAATGTGGGTGTGAGCGCTCTTTCTGGAACTTTAAAGCAAATTTAATTCAAATGAAGCAACCCAATAAATAATACCTTGCAGCTGACTTTGAAATGCTCACACCAGTGCTACCGAATCCTGCAGCTGCAAACTTTCATTCCCATCATAAATGACACACTATAATTACATTTTTACAAGGTTCCCTATATATGTTGATTTATTTTCTTTGATTTCTCTTTCATTAATAGACTTTTTCTTCCTTAGGAAGATAAGGTGATCTGAAAAATGCCCACTGGCTTTTTCAGTGACCCTTTTTTTCCTTTGGTGTTACAATACCAATAATAAAAATTAATTTCCTCCTCTGATTCCCTCATCTGCACAAAGCAAAGATTCCTTCCACCTGCGTTTGCAATCTACTGGGAATACAAAGGCCACCAAATAATTGCTCTAAAACACAAATGCATTTTTTCATCTTCTCTTTAAGTGCTCATTTTTTAATTCATGACAATCACAAATAGCAAACCAAGTCATGGGTGGGTTGGGTCCCCCCCGCTGCTTCTTGTCACTGTTTTAATTGATTGCCAGTTAGCTTTTGTTAGCCAGCCACTTCAGGAAGCCACAAACATCCATCTCTCAGAATGAATGTTTGCAGACTGTCTATGCTAGCATTTACAAATGCGTTATCTTACTGGAGTTAATTCCAGCCATCCTTTAACTCAAATTAAATCTAGTCTAGAGAAGAACTCTGTTATTACTGTGCCTTGTATGTCTGCTTCTTGGATTGTTTGGATGGGATATTTGTTACTGACAGTACTGCATTACTGACTCTCGCTTTAGGGCTTCCCCGGAGCTGGCCTTGTCTGTCTTTCCTCCTTTATTCTGGCTGCCATTACTGCTCTTTTTTCAGCAACATCCCTTGAGACTTCTTACTAAACCAGTGTGTGGGACATGTATGCAGCACAAGTTTCTGTTCTGCAAACACAGCGTTGGCCAAAGTATTGTCCACACCATGATGGACACCTAGTAGATGATTGGAAGTATGTGATGTGGTGTCCTATCTTTATACTCCTAAATGTACTTCCTCAAAGCACTGATTAAAGAAATGTCACATAGATGCGAGTTATTGTTCTTTCCTGAAATGATTTGGGAAGTGCTCAGCTAAGACAGCAGGAAGATCAAGGAAAAAAAGACTTTTAAAATGTTTTAAGCTCCTCATTTTTGTTTATTAAGGCAGAAAGAAAAACTGGAGGAATATGGGAAATAGAATAAAAGCAGGAAATAGAGGTCCCTAAAGCCATTGGAGGAAAAAAAGAAAAAATATTTTCTTAATTAAGACAGTGGCCAATTTGCAGCTTCCAATAGATCAGGGAAGTGGTACTCATACTTCTGTTGCCAACAAAGCTCCTTTGTAGGCCAAGAAAAGGTTTTCAATGCCATTTTCTTTGCAAATTTTCTATGCCATTTTCTTATAGCAAAAAAAGCTGTAGGGATGTATGCTTTAAAGTTGGGACAAAATGTTCACCAGCGAGCCTCTACTAGAAAGCAAAGATTATGAAAAGTTACTGTAAAAGAAAACAATTGCAGGAATGAACAAGGACAATGAGCAATCCAATAAGAAGAGGTTTGTAGGAGTGCTGGAAAACCCTGGACATGTACCTTACTTGAAGGAATTTACAGTTCCTTAAAGTAGAATTTGGCCTACCTTTGCTAAAATGCCCCCAGATAGGTCCAGGGCTACGTAGGTAAGGGCATAAATGGTTTGCAGTGCTGAGGGTCGTGCTGATAAATTGCCAGGAGGCTGAGTCACACTTCATTTGCATATAAATTGCAACCATTTTTATCAAATATAAATGCACACAATTGTAATAGAGCATTTGCTTATTCTTCCTTCTCCTCTGAGAGATGAATAAAAATTGTTTGCCTTAAGTTTAATATTAAACAGCTGGACCATCTCCTGGTTGCAAAAAGTGTGTGAAATGGGTAAGGAGCTGGCAAGAGAACACAACTTAAGACCTTGAAAAAACAGGTCTGGCCAAATGAGCATTTAGTAGATATCCACATGTGACCTCCAAGCAAACCAAAACTGAACAAAACTGAACAGGGTGAGAGACTCGCCAGGTTTGCTATACAGCTGCCAAATATTCAGACCTCAAAAAGATAGTAGTTCTCAAATCCTGGCCAATCTCCTAATCCCTAGAGTAGAGATTCAACCTCAGCCTCTTTCTCAGGCCATTTTATGAACATTATATTTTTTCCATAAGAAGTGGAACATTCTACAGGAGGGTCTGAGTGAACCTCTATGAGCACGTAAGGAGGTCTTGTCCAGCTAATACAGAGAGGAACTCCAGTAGGTATGGAAAATGTCAGTATTTGTCCTTCTGTTTCTGTACCTCTAAGAAATTTCACCCAGACAACAGGAGAGACATCCAAGATTAAGGAATGGGAAAACTTTTTCAAGGCTTAAACTAGTAGTCAAACTGCTCGTGAAAGGCAATAACTGGGATCAATGTCCCAGCAGAAAATGGGAGGTTCCCAGCATTGCTAGAGGGATTAATGAGTGATATCCTTGGCTGTTGCAGAAGCAGAAAAGTACTGGGGAGAAATAGTTATGGTACAGATTTTACTGCTGGGCAGTTTGAAGTTTGTCTGTACCGCATTACAGCATTTCTGCATTTGGGCAGCAGAAGTAATGAAACAGGAAAGCTGATGCACACAGATGTTCACCTCACAGCTGGTCTGGTCACTTGATCTCGCCTCCCACCCTTCATGTGTTGATGAAATGGGGTTTACACAGTATCAGAGCACTAAATGCCTGGCATTCTTACCACTGCTCACAACTTATTCCACTCACAGCGCAGACACTGTATCCATTACTAGTCAGACAATAGACTTTGGAGTTTATTCCTCTTTATGTCTAATGGTGATATGAATTAAGAATATCGCTATTAGCTTCTTCTAGTAATGCATAGTGTTAATGATCTCTGCCTATACAATGCCAAAGGCTGTGAAAAGCCAGAAGCAAGAAATCACCTTTGTAAGGCCTGATTGCTGATAGGTAGCACTCAGTGCCTTCACAAAGATACAGAGAGAAGCAGAACTGTCAGGAAGCAGGGAGGAGGGAGACGCATTCATGACCCTAGGATAGAGAAAGTTTTTGTTAGTGCACAGAAAACTTGGAATTAGCTGCATTGATATTCAAAGTTTCTCTGTGCGTGTTGGAAAGACTTCAGTTTTGCCTCCCATGACTGTAACAGGGCAACCAAGACACCTGCTACCTATTTGCTGCTCTGCTTTCTTCCACAGTTTGGAAGAAGCTCTTTATTTTTTTTTCCATTAGCTTATACCTAACATTTCATTTCCACCTGTTGCAAATACATGTGGTTTCTCATTCTTCACTGCCAGTGCTTCACTGCCAGTGAACATATCCAAGGATAAAATTTGGCTCTCAGCAGTGTCCCAGTATTCTCCTCTAAACTGTGCCAATATCTTCCCCCTGTGAATGGAAAGCTTGTTGAGTTTTTCCACTGGCAACAGTGAATGAAGCTGCAGCAAGCTACCAGCATGCTTTACAAAGGATGAACCCACATACCCAGAGCTCTAGGGAGAGCATCATTTATTTCAGTGTCAACACCCACCCTTTATCCACAAAAGAGTGATTGAAAGAAGAAGTTCAGGCTCTGTGGCCTTAGCATGATTTTCCTCTTTGTCTCTCCCAACCCTTGCTAAGTGGGCAAAAACCAAGTGTCCACAGATGCAGTTTGTGTGGTAGTTAGGACTCATGCAGGGCCAAAGTGGGGCCCCATACACAAATTACTTTGCCAGCTTGTAAGTACCTGAGGTCACCAACAGCATAGAGACTGTTTGCCTTCTTTTTCAGACTACAACACAGCTGGTGATTAGGTAAAAGGGTCACATGCTTTCTGGATGACATAAAATTGAAAATGTCTCTTAGGAAACATTCTTTAAAGGCTACTTTGTAGCCACCTTGCTTACCATACAGCAACCTACATCCAAACTAGCAGTTAACAATGGATCTTGCTACATGCTTCTGGAAGTTCAACATATAAATGATAATCGAGTCATTTTTTTCAAGCACCTGTTTGAGAATCAGTATTGCACAAGATGGCTTCATGAGGCCATGACTTCATCTTTGGGAGTAATGGGTTGAAGCATAAACAAAAGGAGATAAGACAAAAACAACAGGAAAGGATAAAGATTGTTGCCCTTCTCCCTTAAAACTTGGGATTTAATAACCCCTGAACATTGTGCGCTGTTGATTTTTTACACATATACACACAGAATAGTCTTAGCCCTTGCTCTCACCATAACTAACATGATTAAATGAAGGTGCTCTACACCTCAAGGAATAGAGATCAATACATAACAACAATGGTTGACAGCCTGACTTTTCATCATTCTGAAGCTGCTCCCTAAAAAGTTTAGACATTTATGGTTTATAATTGCAACTTGTTGCTACGTGAGCAGTAATTTAGCACTAAAAGAAGGAAAGAAAGCACTGTTATTCACCACAAAAAGGTCATTCCTTCAAAAAAGGTCTTCTGTCATACATCAGTCCTGAGACAATTTGTTACATGCAATTTGTACCCTGCGAAATTATGTCAAGTTACAGAGCTTATTAAAAAAAAAATTAAGCCCAGCAGCAGAAACATTAATTATACAAAATGTCCAAATGGAAAATTGAACTGGAAGTCTTCTCCAAGAGAAAAAAAAAAGAATCTCTGACTATAAACAAGCTAAACTATGTATGTGAAGATGTCAACTGTAGCCAACAGGCAAAAGCAGTGCTTTGGGCTCAGAAATCCCTGAGTAGGTCCAATCAGTGGGCCTGGCTCTATTGTCTTGCCTGGTCTCTTGCTGCTACATTTGAGCAGGAAGGAGAGGAGTTCATGTTGACCCGAACACCACCCTCCAGCAGAGCTGCACAGGGTGATTTGCATTTTACTCGGGGCTGTGCAGCCTTCAGACAGGCCAGTGTCCATCCAGCTGCATGGCCTGATAGGAGCTGTCAGCGAGAGCCTTCCTTCTGCAGCCTTGTGCTCTCTGTACTGCAGGGGATCCTGCTGCCAGGCCATCTCCTCATATGCATTTGGGAGACATAAAGAAAACTAAAACATATCTCTGCTGCAGCTGACAATTTTCTTGGGTGGTATTTCTCCCTGCCAGAAGCCCTTAAATCCTTCAGAATCTGGGTTAGGCAGGTGGATGGAGTTAAACTACCCTTTTGAAACTGATAAAACCTCCAAATTCCTTCTATTTTGCTCCCCATAGGTACAACACCATGAGATGAGATCTCATGGAGCTTTCTACCCCAGAGATATGACATTGACACCAGTAGAACTGGCACATTGTGAACAGCATGCACAGACACACACATGCCTTTTTTCTTTCTGGGGAATAGGAAAAGCTACTCTATCTTCAAATTAGACAATATCCCAGGCAGTAATCCCATTTCTTAATGACACTGATGTAACCTCATATTACTTTACCATTTGGGGATTTGCTTCTGTTACGTTTTTGTATTTTTCCTAGCTAAATTCAGAAGAAAATTAAGCCTTTCTTATTGTCCTTTTGTGAAAAAGTTCTTAATCCTAAAAGAATAGGAGAACTTTTTCTCCAGTGGCCTATAATGCATAAATATTCTGAATATGCACATTGGAGGATAACCTTCAAACATCAGTAAAAAAAATCTCTCAAAGCACAGATATTTTTATTGGCATAGTTGACATTAACAATTAATAATCTAATTTAACCTTTTAAAATAATTTTGGAGGTGTGAACAATGCAAAATAATGACTAATGATAAATCAATAGCAATCTAGTATACTAATATACTTACAATTCCTGCTTTCTTTCTGATAGAAAAAACTTTTGGCTGCTTTTCTAATGTCTATGGAACCATATTATTTTAAGGTATGTGTTATGGTTTAATCCCAGCAGGCAGCTCAGCACCATACAGTGAGCTACTCACTCTCCCCTGATTGGGAATGGCAAAAATTAGAAAGCTAAAAGTGCAACAATCCATGAGCTGAAATAGAGGTGGTTAACTATGTAAAACAAAAGCTGCACTGACAAGAAAAGCGAAACAAGGAATTCAGTCACTACCTCCCATCATTAGGCAAACGTTCAGCTGCTTCCAGGAAAGCAGGAGGTTGTGCAGAAAGATTTCTTGGAAGACAAATGCCATCATGCTGAATGCCCTCCCCTCCTTCTTCTACCCAGTTTTCATGGTTCAGCGTGACACCACTTGGTACAGGACATCCCTTTGAACAGTCTTGATGCTTCAGACCACGAATATCATTAGACCAACCATCAATCCTTGGTGCCACGTCTCCATAGTTCTTGAATGCCTCCATGAACGGTGACTCCACCACCTGGGCAGACTGTTCAAATACATCACCACTCTTTTGAGGAAGAAATCTTCCCTAAAATCCAATCTGAACTTCCCCTCGCACAACTTCAAGCCATTCCCTCTCGTCCTATTGCTGTTACCTGGGAGATGAGGCCAACCCCACCTTGCTACAACCTCCTTTCAGGGAGCCTGGGAAGGAAAGTCCTTTGTGTTTACACTGATTACCTATATCATCGTGTTATCACCACTCGTATGATCAATGAATATACAGATGTTATAATTAAGAAATATACAGGAAAGTTAGGCTAAACAGGTTATCGCACCAAACAAAAATGGATGGAAAGCTTACCCCTGTCTTGGGCTCGCTGAGAGGACTCCAAGAGGAGCGATCTCCAAAAGACATCCTTCCCCAGTGGTAGTCAGCAATTAAATGGGGTCTAGGAGTGGTGGAGCCTGGCCTTTTTTCCCATAGGCAGACATCAGTTTAGTGAGTGCCTTGATGGTATATGGATGGTTTGCTTTCGGTACTGGAAAATCCTGCAGTAGCCCACTTGCAGTGCCGACACAGGTCAGGGTATATCTCACTCCCCTCAGACTGAGGAAGGGGCCCAGTGTAATCGACCTGCCATCACTGGAGAGGATTGTGTCTTCTAGCAAGACGGGCTGTTGTTTTGGGCAATGATCTCATCTTAGAGCAAGTGTTGCAATCTCAGCATGCCTGGAGTATGTCACGTAGCTGTATGGGCAGTCCCCATGCTTTAGCAGCTGCCCACATTGTCTTTTGTCCCACATGCGGTAGCTTCTGATGTAACCAATGGGCAGTGTTCTCAGATGGTGAATTCTCAATCCATCAAACTCAGGCCAGAATACCAGCTTCATCATTTCCGGTGACTGTAGGGGCTGATGACCAGAAATGTGGCAGACACACACAGTCCTGTGTTTGACTGTATTCCATATGTCTAACCTTTTTTAATTCTCTGTAATCCACTGTCATTCACCACGTGCTATCTGACTTTTGCACTGGCCACATGGGGGAATTATATGGGCTGTGTGCAGGTCTTATAATGCCCACTTTCCCTAACTCCTGCACCGTTCTCGATATTTGATCTTGCCCACCCAGCAGTCTAGTGTCTTACATTGGTAATCCGGCATGGTTTCAGCAGACACATAGGCCCATGTTAAACATGGCCTGTTAATATTGCCTGCAGTGCCCAGATACTAATACATAAGTCAAGGTCTGAACTCTCCCACAGTTGTTTGGAGATCCAGACCCCAAAGAATATCTATGCCCAGAATGTATTCCCGGACTGGGGCATTAGACACTTTGTACTCCTGGGGTGAGAGACACCCAACTCCCAGTTTCACCCATGTTTGGATGACAGGAATAGACTGTCCCCCAAAACCACCAATCACTCTGCCTCCATCAAATTTAGTCAGGGATGGATGGATGGATGGATGGATGGATGGATGGATGGATGGATGGATGGATGGATGGATGGATGGATGGATGGATGACCCTTATCCTGGGCTCCCTGAGAAGACTCCACAGGGAGTGATCTCCAAAATACATCCTTCCCTAGTGGTAGTCAGCTCTTAAATGGGGTCTAGGAGAAGTGCAGCCAGGCTCCACCTCTTCCTGTAGCACAGGTGAATTACCTTCACCTGTGATCCCAGGGCTGACTCATTACTTGCCTCAGGTGGTCAATCAGAGGTTCAGGCTGTGATTCAGCAGTTTGCATACAACGCTATATTCAAAAATGTAATATGCAGCATTGTATGACACTCTACAAAGAAAACTAATGCTATTCCAGCCAATACCATGATAGTACATATTCTCTATGTGAAATTTTATTTCAGAACTCTTCAGTAGCCTTGGTTTTTTACTATTGACACACATCACTAATAAATAATTAAACTTGAGAGACTGAACATAGTAAATGCTCTAGTGAGAAGACAGCACGTTTTGCCTCACAGGCATGCAATCATAAATGCTGTTTGACCAGCTAAGCAAGAAGCACACAGAAATAAAAGCTTCTCAGACTGATCCAAAACTTGCTGCAGCTAATTGAAACAGTACTATTAACTTCATAGGATTTTAGATCAGCTCTTTAATGAATAAGTGTGCGTTGTTATAATGATTAGGGGAAAAGGGAATTAGTTGTTACTGATATGACAGCAACTCAGCCATCTCCACTGCTCTTCCTGCATTGCTGTTGTCTATAGGGATGCTGTGAGACACACAGGCGTCTCAAAGTCTTAGTATTTCTAATGTTGGATTTCATCTCTTCTCCCTTCAACAAAAATAAATTGGGGTACATTCATACAACATAACAAGGTCATATTTTCTGTGGTTTATTGTTGTGAATCTGTTGACTTCCTATGCAAGCTGCTCTCCATCTTGTGCTTGACTCAGTGCATTAAGCTGTAAAAATGGAAAAAAAGTGGACTATGTTTCCCTTGAAAAACAAAATTGAAAGCAGGGGGAAGATCCCCTAATGGAATAGCCTGCATTAAAACAGCTATAAAATACCATGCTGGTTATTGTATTACTCATGCAATTTTTATTGAGAAATAGGCAAAATATACCCCTAACTAAAAGCCTCTAGAACTTCTTGAAATTTATTTTTAATATTGCTTGAGTTAACATTTTAAGTCGTTTATGAGGTTTTTTCTTTGTTGTGTTTATTACTAGTATTTTATATCAGGAGAAAGAGTTTTGATGTATGGCCAAATAGATTACAGTTTTTTCATTCAACTATTCTCCCTTCTCTATGACCTACCAAAGCAGCAAAATACTGAATACAAATCAGTTTGCTGCCATTGACATTAGTAGCAGCAAAGATTTAAATGGCATGATTCAACATTACACTGTCTGAAAGATCATACCCTGGATACATCAGATACCACAGCACTAACAAGAGCCATTCTAATATATCAAAGATGATCAGGTTACAGGTTTGGGGATTTGTAAGTAGTGACTTGAACTGGTGACCAGCAGAAAGTTTGTAACTGGGAGAGGCCATTTTTGCTGCGAGACCATCATACAGAAAGAGTATGAAATAAAGTGTAAGGTTCCCTTTTTGCTCGAAGCAAGGCTGATTCAGTAGATAGATTTGCAGAGATGATTGCTTGGATTGTCTCTCAATGCTCCATTCGACTTCTAATAGCAGGTATAAAAATTTTATCTGATTTTCTACTTTATTCTTTTGAAATATTAACCATTGATAAATTATTAAACTTAATATAAAATGTTACAAATGTACATACTTTCATGAGAAGGTCTTCTCAGGCACTGCATAATGGGAATGCTTCTGCTGCACAAACAGGACAGATAGCAGCTCCGGTCCTCTTTGCTTTTTTTTTTCCTTTTTTGTGTGTGTGTTTTTTTTTTATGTCTGTTGGTCTCTGGTATTTCTTATGTGGTTACATGTCTGTGTGGTGACATAAAATGCAATGAATCTTTATGTGAACTCATTTTTTGCCTTCTCTCAACTCATCACTGTCCTGATCATCTTCTCCCTTTTTCTCCCCAGTCCGTAAAGCCAGTGAAATTCTTTATGGACTTCCTGTGAAACCACTAAATGTGCTTACTGAAAATGAGTTAATAAAACTGCTGATCCTACAGCTGGATCAGAGTACAAACATCTTTTTCCCTTCAGAGGCTCTTCAGAGGATACTGCTCCTTCTCAGGCCAGAACTAGAAATTTTAGCAAGATATTCATGTTCAATGCATACTGAAGAAAGAATTGCTTCTTCCTAATCCAGAGGATTTAAAATATTTCTTTTGTCTGCAAGTCTATTTCAAGTGGAAAGCCCATGCATATCACAATGTTGGTATTTTTATCATTGAAAAATCACACATTCTTTCAGGGCTGGAAGACTAACCAGGGTCAAGAAAGGCTTAAATTTCCCAAAGGCTGATGCTGTGCACTTCAGAGCATCTCTGTGTGGTACTAAAGTTTCAACAGTGTTTATACTACAACAAAGTCACTGTGAGAAGTAATTTCTAAAGCACTTCAGATGCTTTTCTGTGCTTGTATGGGAACTGTTGATCACAGCCTGAACCTCTGACTGATCACTTGAGGCAAGCAATGAGTCAGCCACGGGAGCACAGGTGAAGGTAATTCACCTGTGCTACCGGAAGGGGTGGAGCCTGGCTCTACCTCTCCTAGATCCCATTTAAGAGCTGACTGCCACTGAGGACAGTTCTTTTTCTGGAGATCATTCCTTGTGGAGTTGTAATGCAAGCCTACAACCTGCGAGTGTTTCCATTTATTTTGATCATCTTTCTGCCATGATAATTTTAAAAGGCTAATCTTTGTGTGCCTATTGACTGTACAGTTGTACACCCATTGATTGTGCAGAGCTGAATAAGGAGTGGAAAGAAGAACTGGTTTTGTCCATTTGGACTTCAGTTTGTGGAATAATTGAAGAAGTCTAAAATGAGTAGCCACCAATATTGAAATATTTCAGCCAAACACTCTTCAGAGCTTTTAGTTTCCCATTGAGTGACTAAGAGCTTAAGGACTGGGAAATTTTTTTCTCCTAGAAGAAAACAGTTCCAATTCCTTAACAAAACCAAAATAAACCACAAGGAAACTCGTTGTTTCCTTTTATAAAAGGTATGCTAGAATCCACAATTGTATTTTATCTACTGTTATTATGGAGCATGTTATCAGAACAGTAACAGGCCACAGGAAGTCTATTTGCCTATCCTAAAGCAGTTTCAGTACAAGTTTGTTATGAACTGCCAATATTAAGCTAACCTGTTCTTAAGAGACCTCAATGATAAAGACTATAATATCTGCCATACTTGTTTCAACTGTAAGAAATTTTGTTCCTTGAGGTCCAGCTAAAATAATGGGCTCTAATGGTATCCCCAGATATGTGGGGCATTCATCTCCTCATGAGAGGAGACAAGGAACGTGATGTGTTCAAACTGCAGCTCTTGACCACTACCTCAGCAAAGTAAAATATTGCCATTTCATGGCTTGGGAGATGTTGTTCCATTTTTCCCTGAAATCTCAAAAATCCTATTGCAAGAAGGAAGAAAAATCCCATTTTCTGATCATCACAACTGGGGAAAAAAAATCAGGAAAGAACAGAAAGAGCGAATGTTCTTTCTGATAGTGTCAGCAAATAGAGCTGCATGTGCCAGAGAGTGAAACTTGCAGTTCTCTCAGATACTATTTGAATTACAGACTTCAAAGAGATACTGTGCAAGTTATTTGAGGCAGAGTCTAAATGCCACAGTGGGTATTATTTGGCCTTACATAATTCCAGCAGCTTTAGCATTGTAAAGAAAAATGTCAAATCTGGCCCTAAGTGTTTGTAATATGGTGTATTATCCTGGATATTAACTGCATTAAGTTACCATGAAAATATAAGCCTTAACAAAAGCAATTAACACTCATACCTTGTTTTACATTGGCAATGTACTTCATAGATAAGAGCCTAACAGTGGTGTTAGAGAGAAGTCATGTGGGTTGAGCCATAATGCGCTGGTGGAGTGAAGCCCTTTAGGTTAAAGGGTTCAGAATAATGGAAGAAAATATATTTGCAAACTGCTACTGCTGTTTTGATCTAATATAAAATCCTTGCATGCTTAGCTGCTACACTGGGTTTCCTACGTGCTTGTGATTTCAGGTTGCTATGAGATAAATTACAGTACCTTTGCATTTGATTGCTTGGTTTCATGGGATATGGGTAACATCAAGAATGAAAAAATGTAGGAAGACAGATCAAAACAGTGTTGGCTAGAATCTGGCTAGTTGCCTTTTGTTTTCTGCTTTTAAAATAGCATGTCCATACTTAAGCTAATAGACACAAGGATTATTGCATGCTAATGTGGAAAACTTTCACCTCCACCTACCTGTTGCACAGGGCCTTTTTCCCTGCCTTTCCATACTGTGTTTGAAGCTCAGACACAGAGCTGCTGCCCCTCCAATCAGTTTGTCATAGTTTGTCCTCTTTTGTGCAGTAGGACATCAAGATTTGACAGCTTGATTATTGTGACAAAAATGCTACTATGTAACTAAGATGGTTGAGCTAATCAAACCAAAATATAACTGGGTTCTGAAAAGGCTGAAGAGTTTTCAAAGCCAGATCTGAGTTATCTGAATACAACCTTTGAAAATGCAATTTACCCTCTCTGCCATACAACACTGCAAAATTACTTCTTGAGTCAATACTCATCTTTACTGCTTCAGCTCAGCTGAACTCCCTAAAAGAATAAAAAACCTGAGGTTATTCAGAGCTCCAGACTTTCCCTGAGGAGGATATTGGATAATAATGCTATCAGCCGAAATCATCTTTGACATTTTACCATCTAAAAAATTATTTCATTGACCAGCCATATGGTAGATCAGATTTTCTGAAGCATGTAAAATTAAATGAAGGCAAGTTATCTTAATATCTTTAATAGTCTAGCAATTTAAAAATAACCTTCTTATGAGTACATATATAACAAATATATATTCATATATTTTTTTCTCTGAAAGAAAGAAAAAATTAACTTCTTACCAGAAGGAAGGAATTTTTCTATTGATTCACAGGTATCTTGGGATTCTACCCAAAAGTCGCTAACATCACTGTACTGGGGAAAGAATCAAAATTTTCTAGGTAAGAAAATTCCTAGATTCTAGAAAATCCTCTGAGAAGAATTTTTTTTAAAACAGCAGTTCTGAAAGATAACTGAACTTTCATGCCTCTAGCTAAAACTCTGCTTCCAACCAGTAGAGGTTAAAGCAACTTCTGTGGGCAACCTCCTCCATAACTAACTACTGTGTGGTTTCTTGCCCTGTGTTTGCAGGTTGATTCATCCATTGCTGTAGATAGAATATATGAATAATCTGGTATTACAGTCTGCTCTGATCATGTTAATGCTACAGTAGAATTTAGCACTGTTTATAAAGGAAGAGATGTGTTTTAATTTGGGTATCAAAATCAATCCTAATGTGCTGAAAATAATCATAATGGTTTGATAACTCTCTTAATGCTGTGCACAAAGTCTGACTGCTAAAGTGCAACTCCTGAGGCAGTCCAGCTGGCTCTGTAACAGGACGGTAGGCACACCCAGATCTGGGTTAATGGATCTGGTTAGATGTTAGGTAGAAATTTTTTCCACTGAAAGGGTAGTGAGGCCCTGGCACAGGCTGCCCAAAGAAGCTGTAGTGCCCCATCCCTGGAGATGCTCGAGGCCAGGTTGGATGGGGCTCTGGGCAGCCTGAGCTGGTGGGTGGCAGCCCTGCCCACTGCAGCAGGTTGGAAGTGGACTGTCTATAATGTCCTCTACAAGCTAAGCTATTCTGTGATTGTGTGATTCTACAATATATCTCTGTATTACCTCTTGAGTTAGGCCAGTTCTTAACAAATGAGTGCGGAAAGGGGACCAATGCACGGGGAAGTAAGAGGTAATGTGTTGTGGTTTTTTTTTCTCAGCTTTACTTTCTGATATAACATTCCTGTATATATATATACACTTTTCCGTAACCAAAATATGCTATCTTTTTATATTGCACTTTTTATATTGCACTGTAAGTGAAGCAATAACATTACAGAGAGGAAATCATAAAATCGTGTCAATGGGAAGTAACACATTCCTTTCAGACCCATTATCCTGATGGAAAAGTGTGCTTGGAATTTGCAAAGATTGTCTGGCTCCATGGATAATTTATCATTGCCACCAGCTAACATCTAGGAAAGGCTTAAAATTAACAAAAGACAAGTAATCCATTTACAATAAATAAATAAATAGAATTGAAAATGTTTCAAAAGCTCATTGCTGCTTCTCGTATTAAACAGCTTACCCTGGTGCATTCCGTCTATGGATTTAGACTATTCTTCACATCATTTGCATGAAGAAGCTTACAGCTCTCCCCAGACAGAGAGCGGATTACAAATGTTCATAAGTCAACAGTCTTCACATTTTAAAGTATTTGCTTATTAGAGGATACTTTAGAAAGTTCAGAATCAAAACCTTGCTATTCCTGTTTGACAAGAAAATCTTGGCAGCCTAATATTCAGTATAAAAATGATGCTTTACATGTCTTCAATACTTCTAGGATCTTCAGGTGCTTTGAATAATTAACATAACATAGCCTTGCAAGCATCCCTCTACAACAAAGACCTCTTCACACCATCTTCTTGGAAGAATGGGTCAAAAAAGCTGATATCCACAGGCAACCTATTCAGTGGTTGGTTTTTCTACTCACATAAAAGGTTTTTGATTGATTGCTCTGGAGGAAGACCCTCTCATGAGCATGCTGCCAGACCTTTACAACCGTGAATAATTGTGTCCACTGAATCTTCAGGTCTGTTATCCTACATTCATAACCATATGGTCATGCTGTCCTCACCCTTTCAGCACCAAGTTGCATACAGTTATTTTTCTGATTTTGTTAAGATTTTAGAGAAGGAAAAGGCAGTACAGTCATGCTATGCATCCTACAGCTCGTCCTCTCCCCTCCCAGCAACTCTGAATCTATGAAGAACTGTTAAGTTTTGAGATGACCAAAGAGATTTCACAGAAGGTCCAGAAAATGTTATGGAAAAATATGTCTGAGCACTCAGGATGTAAGACATGAGACCACAACAGATTTTCTTCATTGACTGGGATGCTCCTGGACCAGGTTATTATATTGGAACAGATAAATCCCAGCAAAGGCATGGAGAAATAGTTATGACCAAGCGTGAAACAAATCTGAGTGATTGTACTTTTCTCTTAATTCTCATTAGAGGCTATAGTACTACAAATACTTAAAATATTTAAAAAATTAAGAAAAAACATAGAAAACCAATAAGGGAAAACTCACGAATGCGAATTGTTGCACAGGTAGAGGCAACACTTAGTCCCACTGGTTTGTAAACTACGCTTGGAACAAGAAATTGCAGCTGCATATGTTTTATGGTATGACATTTTCTTTATTGACTCTGGCCTAACTGAAGCGCGGTGGTTGTGGGGTTTGCTAAACTGATTAAAAGCAAGAAGAGAAAATAATGAGATTGTGGTTAGCTGTCTCAGTGAGTGAGATTTTTCCTGTCTTTAGATGATATAGATTGGTTAAAAGACTGTAGGATATAAGTTTAAATGACCCTCTGTTTCTCAAATGAACTTGTTAGTGGTTTGGTTTTTCATTCCTGAATATAAGGATCTAGGAAGAAAGAAATGGAAGTACTAAAATAATCACTTGTTTGAACTTCTGATAGAGCCAAACATAGGTTCAAGGTCTCTTATACACCATTCTTTGGTCTACCAGAGATATTTTTACCAGTTTCTTGTTTCACTTGCAGGGTCATGATTTTCTACTGCAAGAGTTAAATCAATACTGCTTTATAAATTGCATCAGTGTAAAAGTTGTTCATGGCTGGGTAGTATATTGCCCTTTCTGGACAGATATAAGGTGCATTACTACACATACCCTAATACAAATATACATGAATGGCACTGTACCATTTTTATTGCAAAAGAATTTTGAAAGCAACTTCATTTTTGAGGTATAAAAAGCTCTTCTAGAATTATTTAATATTTTTTCTTCAAATCTTTCCCCCTTTCCTCCAGCATAGAGTTGAGATGACTGATTTTCTTCCACTGCTGCACATCTTACTTTACCAAATATATGATTTCTTTAGGTCAGAGTTTTTGTAGCTGACTGTAATGGAAACCAGTGTGTCATTTGGATGTTACTTAGCAATATTATGATAATAGAATGATTAATACTTGGAAACGCCTTGTATTAATATAGTCGAGTAATATCTTAGTAGATATCAGTGTAAGAAATGTGGATATAGATGAGAGACAGAGAGAGAGAAGAGGGGGAATCTTTGTGACTATTAGAGACATAACTTGAAGTCCCAAAGTCCCCATTAGTGAAAAAGGGAGCCACAGTGCTGGAGCCCAGTAGGACAGCCTGGATGCTAATCAAGCCAAATCAAGCTGCTTCAGAAAAGTTTCATCTAAAACACAGTGGCTGTTCTAATACTGGTGTAAGTGACTTTATAGTGCTTGGATAGCTGATTATATGAAAGGGAGAATGACTATTGACTGGCTCAGTGACTGAGTCTGTCCATTTCAGAGGATTGTTAATTATTATCTTCTTAACTGAGTCACCCTCATGTGCAGCTTATCAGCTCAGTTAAGTAGACAGTCTGTTAAGAAAATGTATTTGCTTTTCATTTTTATATTCATTTGGCACTCTCTCCTTTAAAACTTCTTGTTATTCATCCTACTTAATTGTTGATTGTGTAGTTGACAACATTAATTTCTCAGAACTGGCCAAACTTGTTCACGCCATGGATTTTTCATGCTGTTGCCAATAATGGATTTTCTTTATTTACCACAACCACCCTCACTATATCTGCATCCCAGGATAACGAGAAGTGCCTTGTTCTGACTGTGTATCACCAGTGATGCGGAACTTCCATCTGGGGTAGGAGAAGTGGATAGTGAGGTGCTGGGGTTGAGTTTTCTTGCCTTGGGTAGAAATGATCTTTCAGGGCTGATCTGGGAGCCCTTCTATGAAGTATCATTTCATGAATAAAAGCAAATAGATGTGTAAACTCTAGAAGAGAAATCACACCCATCAAAACATTCATAAAGCTGCATATATTCATACGCAAATCTGAGGAAGTATAAAATTACAGACTAAACCATTTTCCAAATAAGTTCTCTTTAATTGGCACAAGGTGGTGAATTATGCAGAAGAGATCTCAACAGAGACTTTTTTTTTTAATTTGAAGTTAATTACTTTATCTTGGTTTGCATGTGGAAGCACAATACTTCTTGCACTGACTTTGTATCAGAGACAGCTACTATCCATGTTATTCTGTTCATATAATAAAAATCAAATTGCATCAATTCCTTAACAAAGCACAGCAGAGGCTTCCCCTAATAGAATCCTTATTAAAGAATCAGATAAAATTACCTTCAAATAAAGAATTTTTAAAAAGATATTGGGATTTCTTTGTAGTGTATTAGATTGAGCAACAGTGGTATTAGCTGCTGGGAGAGGTAGCTTGGAATAAGAACTGCTGGGTAGAAGTAAAGGCAATTAGAGTGCTCTGCACTGTTGTCGTGATTCAATGGAAATTTTTTATTTTATAAGCCAAGCTAGAAAGGTAAGAGAGTCTTGTGCCATTGGAAATGCTAAGTGATTCTAGACAGCATTTCAACACTACATTTCTATCCACACAATTCTTCCCTTACAGCCCAATTTCACTCCAAGGCAATGTCAGTTTTACAAACTAAAACTTTCCTCTGTAGGTGTTGCTGAAGCCATAGTGTGGGGAACAAAGGCAAACTCAGAGGACTCTGCTATGATGGGATTCAGCTCAACATTCTTTCTGTGCCCAAAAACTGTGAAAATCTTAACAGGTCTAACCTGAGCTTGACAATGTATAAAGAAGCAGGTGAGTCTTTTGTTTTTGCTGAGAACAGTTTGCACGGGCTTATTCCTAGCCTGAAATTGTATTCAGTTTGTGTCATGAAGCATGAGGATTGATAGCCCTTGTCATTTGCTCCCAGCCAGTCTAACTGCAGTTATCTTAGCAAAGCACACCCCATTGCCGTTGGACTCCTCTGGAGAGCAATTAGTGGAGCTCAACAGCTTAACAATAGCAGGGCAGGGGCAGTGTGGCCACAGCCAGCCTGCACAAGAAGTGAATCTTGCATACTCCATTGCTCTCCATGTCTCCCTGAGCCACAGCTGGTGGCTCTGGTGGTAGCAGGAGGCTGGCAGGGTGCTTTGAGGTGGCTGATGGGGTAACGTAACACCATGGGGAGACAGAGCAAAAAGTGCAATTATTACTAGTTTTCACATTATGGTTCCTAAAGTACAGAGATGACTGTAATATTGAGTACAAATATCAGATTGATTTCCTGACCAGTAATTCTATTGTACTGTGAACCAGTGTTACACAGTACAGCAAAATGATAATTTTGATCCAACCCCCAGATACAGCAAACAGCACTACAGGGAATGTATAATAAGTAAGGTGCTAAACAATATAGTTCCAAGTAAATCTTCTGAAATAACTCTGAAAAATAATATTTATAACAATTTGGTTTTAACACATCCTGGTCAGATCTGCTGTTATCTCCCCTCTTTGTGCCCTAAGCAGCACACCAGAAAGAACTGTCGTGATTAAACCCAGGCAGATAAGCACTGCGCAGCCATTCCCACAACCATCACAAATCCTTCTTGATGTCTTGAGCATCTTGAGCAGTTGAGGTTGAGGCTCTGGAAGTCTCTGTTAGGGATATCTTAAATTATTCATGCCAGACTCCTCAGCCACTACTATTTATATTATGGTATTCTTGGTGTTACATTTCCCCTCGTGGCATGCTGCTATGCCGAAGTCTTTCGTAGACCTGGATTTCAAAAGAATACAAGCTTTTCCCCTTCTCCATCGGTGGAATGTCTGAAGAGCATGAGCAACACCCAAAATACAGATGAGGTTAAAGATCCAGCAAGGCAGAAAGTTCCGTATTTCTACCTTGCCCTTCTTCCTTGTCTCCATTCCCCAGATAGACGAAACGACAACTCCTTCTCTTGATTGTATACCAAAACTGAGACAGGAGCAGCATGGTACCCAGCTGTGATGGAAGGCAGAGAGATGTGATAAGGTTGATGCTGTACTCACAGCTGCACTAACAACCAGACTCAAGAAGAGCATGCACTTCAGCAGCATGCAAGGTTGCAGCAGCATGACTTTTGGATGGCCTTCACTTGCACAGCTTGCATTACTGGAACGGGCTATTGGGTCCTTGACCTGAATTTTCATGCTCTACCTCAAGTGAGTGCCATGAAGAAGCACAATGTGCTCACCTCCAGCTCACAGACGCGTTTGGAGACAGGAAACAAGTTTAAGTGGAGTTTGGCAGCACATGGGGCAAACTTTTCCTGACAGCCAAAGCAGTGATATTGAGCACTACCATTCTCTGCTGTACACATCTTCGCCTGACCTTATCCTGGATGCATTCCCTTCAACTTACTTCTTTAAAGAGTCTAATAGATTTCCTTTAGCTTGAGGCAGAGCAAACCTCTGCTGGTTTGAACTAATGTAGAAGTATTAGAAAAGATTGGTGCTGGGAATTTTTTTCTCTCTTCCCCTTTCTGTGCAGTAGGAAGAAAACATATGACCTAAATCTGCCAAGCACCTTCAAAGGGAAGGAAGAAACACGTGTGGAAAAGCATTAGAAAGCCACCCAGCTTCCTTTAATTATGATGAGAATGCCAACATTGCTAAATGAATAGAAAATAAACGGAATAAGTATTAAATGATTATGGTTTTCCTCACATATTTCTTTTCATCTATTCACCAGCAGATAGCTTTACAACGTAAATAAATCTTTTCAGATGTAAACAAGTCTCCAGCACACACTGCTCGAGTAGGTGATGGGGCCGTTGGCAGCTCGGTGTGGAGGAAACGACGATCTCCAGCACCCCCTGCAGCATCCTCGCCAAAAGACAGGCTCCGAGCCCACTTCAGGTGGGCTCCAGTTCACTACTGACTGTTAGTATTTCTTCTGTTAGAGTAATTAGATTTATACGCACACAGAGTTTATGCGAAATGCGTTTATGTGCAGGCTTTAATAGCACGTTTCTTGGTTTCATCCCTGCAGCTTGGGAAAAGCAGTATCTGTGGGAGCCCAGTCCCTCACTGAGCATCAAAAAGAGCTATGCAGATCTGTGGCAGCCAAGTTCCTTCCTGCCCTGCTGTCCACAGAGAGATTACCCCAATTTGGTCTCACTACCTTTCAGAGGTCCCAGTGCAGATGGGCTGCAGAGCTGCTGGTGGCCCCCATTACGTGGGTGAAGCACAGCTGTGAACTTTTACATACTTAGAATCAGGATGGCCTGAGCTTGCTTTTTTCAAGTGCAAGGGAAAAGAAAATCCACAAATTGTTCTCTCTGTTAAAATGCCTCGCAGGCAGGTTCTGAGCAGCGCTAATTTGGCTCATCCCTATGGACCTCTCCAGTGACAATTACACAGCCAGAACCCCTCCTGTGTGGGGCATTTCGTGCTGCTCAGGCATAAGTATAGGAAGAGGACTGTTTGTACTGTATTTAAATTCTTTGCAATGCTATTCTTGAATGCCACAAGCCCCTGCCCTGCAGCACCTTACCCTTCTCTACCTTTCTGCTAAGTATCTGATGTGACTTTTTTCCTCTGTCCTGTCCTCTTGTCAAGTCATGCTCCTGCAGAGCAGCTGCTGCTGGAGCAGATGTAAAACGGTTCAGTAACACTCGCTAATATTAGCTTTGACACTGGTACAGAGACAAAATAAATTCTTTTCTGGGGGAGAAGCACAAATTACTTAATGCAGCAGATGAGAGCACTGTCCGTGACAATGCTGGAAGAGAGCTTGTTTAATATCTGCCTGAACGGAACACGCACGTAAGGCAGAATAACTCTCGCTTAGCAGCCAGGATGCAGCCTGCCACGACCTGCCCTACTCACTTGGGGCCATTTCTTCTTATCCTTGTGGGATCCTGGTCGTTAATCTAGGATCTGCTTATCAGTTTACAAAATGCTGCCTCTGAGGGCTTCAGCTTCAAGGTGAAGTGCTTCATGCAGTGGGCTTTCCATAGCAATTCTAGCAGGCTCTGGCACCAGCAGGGAAGTAGCGAAGTGTGTTCAGATGGGGCAGCTTTTCACTTGTATTTGAACAGACACAGGTCAAAGGAGGTGAAGTTGGCTGGGGAGCAGCACCCAAGCATTGACCCATCCTTTCCTGTTATGCGTTTGGCTGGAAGCGTGCCACAGCCTGGCTGGTCATTGGCAGGAGGAGAGGTGTCTGCATATACAGCAAAGCTAGATAGAGAATGGAGAGCCTCCTCCAGGGGCATAGAAGGGATTCGAGGGTTACATGCCTTACTCAGCAGCCAAATCTCCTCTATATTCTGTACTGTGAGGCTTCCACAACTAGCTTTTCCAGCAGCCTGGACAAAGGTGGAATTACAGCCAGTGCTATTGTACAGAAATGAATCGCTCCCATCTGCAAGAACATCTCTGTCCCCTGCTTGCCTGCACAGCTCCTCCCTGGAGGAATGGATTTACTCTGCCCTCACTGACTTCTCTGACACAGTATTTTGTTTGGCCAGAGATAAATGGGTCTGTTCTGAAGGAGAATCAAATCTGACTGCCATTTTCCATGTGTACCAGCCCCAGTAGGAGATTTTACCTTACTCCAAATCTCAGGTAGAAGATCCTCAGGTAGAATCCCTCAGGAAGAGGGATTATTCACTGATGGGATGACCTAGTATGCAAATTATTATGTTCCTGACCTGGAAACTCCTGTTGTTTCTCCTTTGTTCTGCTTTCAGGATGAAAGAACTGAAAGCATTTCAGCAAAGTCAGTACCAGCCACCCCAGTGGGAAATGCCATCAAAGAGTCCCTTTTCAGCAGTGCTACGCTGCTGAACGCAGGTCAGGAAATAAAGAAACGTGGCCGAACTCAGGACCTGCACCCACTGACACCGCTGGTAATTGGCCCTTTGCTCCTCTGAGTAGCGTGCTGGAGCTGTAATGGAAATCTCTGCCTGCTGTGCAAGTGTTGATCTGTTAATCACTGAGCGCATGCCAGCCCTGGCTGTTAGCTGATTCTGTGGACAATTTTTGCTTGGCTTATGGATCACTGCTGCATGTGCAACACAGAGCATTATATTCAGGCAGAAAGAAAGTAATGAATTCAGCACTGAGAAGTAAGAAACTAAACTGTTTAGATAACCTTAGGCTTTTTCTGCTAAGAAAATCAATACAGCTAGAAGCTTAGAAACTACTGACATTGCCAGCAGAGTCCAGCTACAGAGCCATGGAAAACCCAATGTAAATGACCAAACCAGTTTACTTTCCATATTTTGGCTTGTATTACTTTGCTGTTGTTTGTTGTTTTTTTTTTAATTCACAAAATTCCTACACAGTTTGCATATCTCTTAAGATATCTTTGTCTGCAAGGCCTAATTTTTTAATCCAAAATATAATTTCACAGTCTGACATATTCTCTTTTGTTGCTATATTTTTAGTTTAGAGAAACCTGACATGGAAATACTGTGCTAGCTCACAGTTTCCAATATAGGTAGCTTACTCTCTGCATTCTATTCACACGTTGATATTCTTGCTGCAATGGCCAACAAGGGTGCTACGCACCTCCTGGCAGGTTGTATGGGCACACATCAAGCAGCACCTGACTTGAATTTAATTAACAATCACCATTTCACTGCTTTAGTATTTGTTTTGCAGTAATACTAAGAGACCCCAGCGAGCTGAAGGCACAGAAGAGAGAGAGGCAATGATAAATGCTGTAGGGCGCTGAGAGGACTAATAGACCTCAGTGACTCTGACCAGCCACACCTGGGCCCAGCAGGTGTATTTAAGATCAGGCCAGGGAGCTGACCTTTTTCCCCATCTGTCTTATGAGTTTGCTTGGTCTTAGCCCTGCTTCTGATTTTGTTTTCAGGGTGGACTTTGTTGTGTCTTGTCGATGACTTCTCTCCAGCCCGGTCTCGTGGATGTACCTTAGATTCCTGCTTTTGCTATGCCTCTGGTACTGCTTGTGCAAAAATGCTCCTATGTGTGTTCTTTAGATGGCTCATGGTCTCCATCTGTCACCTTGTGTTACCCGGAGCTGTGGAGTTTCTTAGCACCCAGCTTGCTTTCTCTTATGGAAAACCTGACTCTTATTGGTCTTTTGACATAAGGGCAGAGCTGCCTACACTGGAGGAATTTCCATCAAAGAGGGAGCAAGGGATAAAGACCATCCTCGCTGTCTGGAGTGAGGAAGAGATGTATTCGGCAGTATTCATCACAGAAGATGAATAGAAGGAAATCATGGAACTGTCTGTGGCTTTCTCACCTCTCAGGTAAGAATTCAAGGAGAGAAATGGTTGTGTACAGCCTCTTAGCAGTCAGATAAGATATAGCCATGG
Source organism: Tetrao urogallus (assembly GCF_951394365.1). Taxonomy (NCBI): domain Eukaryota; kingdom Metazoa; phylum Chordata; class Aves; order Galliformes; family Phasianidae; genus Tetrao; species Tetrao urogallus. The sequence goes on along the minus strand of NC_136821.1, from coordinate 11,895,181 downwards.
CATGGAGCTAAGGACAGCAGTACTTGCTGTGCACCGATCTCTGATTGTTATCTCATGACTTTTACTTAGACTCACATTTGTCTTCTCCTGGGCCAAAATTGGAGTACAGGCCCTTTCATGAGTGTGTCTCAGACAAGAGCTCTAGAAGAACTTGATGTAGGAGTCCCTTTTTGGGTATATCCAGAGATGTCAGAGTGCTAACAGGAGTTGTGCTGAGCTCACCCCCGATTTTTGCCTGGCCTGAGAAGCAAGGCATGTGCTCCTTGTTTTCAGTCATTGCTACCTACTGTGAGGCTGTACCACTGAGCAGTGCAGATATGCCCTTAAGTGTGTGATGACATTCAGAAATAATTCTCGTTAAAGGGGGAGGAAAAGCACCAGAGAAAAAGAGTTCTTTTTAAGTAAATAACAAAGGGCTCTAATCTTTGGAGGCAGTTTGTTCCCTGCATGTTTTAAAGCTTACGCTGCAGAAAGATGATGCCAATTGCTGCAAAGTGCTCCTTTTATTTATTTTTTTAATCTTGGGAAGGGACTGAAGACAGAATTGCTCAGTAGAAGAAGTATCTTCAGGCCCTTGAAGAGTCAGAAAACAGTGAGATCACTTTCCTTTACATATTTTATATGTCAAATGGCTACCAGTCTCTGTCAGCCTTAGAAACTATCAGAGGCTGCAGCAGACAGCATGCCTCAGCCATAAGGAGAGCCAGCTGGGCTGCCCCATCAGGCAGTGCTGCTGAGCCAACTCCATCCCCTAGCACGAACAGCACGTTGGAGGGAGCCAAGCTTGCACCCTTGTGACAAAATGCAGAGGAGGGAATTCAAATCCCTCCTGGGGCTTTATTGTGTTCTTCTTGCTATGCTGCCAGCCTGGAGCCTTCACAAGTTCTGTGAACCCAGGTGGAAATACTGTGTGAAACAGCTCAGCATGCTGCAATGAATAAAACTTTAGGAGAGCCTTACAATTCCCCAAAGGGGCTGTGGATGTACATACTGAGATGCTGGATGACAATATAATCTATAAAGCTCTCATGTTCACAGAGGCGTTTCTCTGTAAAGAATGAGGCCATGCTAAACAATGGGAGATTAATCATACCTCTTTCCCTTTCTTCCCACTTATATTGTGGGTCATTAGGTCTCAGGAAGGTGTTAATTCTGCCTTTTATTTGTGTAGATAGAAAAAATAGATGAAAGTTCCACCTGGCTGGTGACTGAGTTACATTAAGATCTGTATCAAAATCAGCATTCATTGGTCCAAAACAACAAAGAAACAATGCTTCTTCTTGGGAGAGGGGGATATTTGTCAGGTTAGGAGGATTTTATGGAAGGATTATTTTGTCAGCTCTGCACACAGCTCTTGCTTCTTTCCGTGGGAGCTACACATGTGAATAACAGACAGGGAAATCTGGTGCTCCTAAACATCTTTCTCATTTCAGTGATCTAAATATAGCTTAGATCATCTCAGCTTTGTTCTGGGTTGTTTCTTTCAAGGAGGATTTCCTTCTCGGGAGCTGTAGGGTGAGAATTTAGAATGAAGTAATCAAAACTGAACTGATTAGTTCTGAAATACTGTCTTGCTCCAATGCAAATCCCCTGGGCAGGCCTGCATTTACTTCTATGTGAGCCTGTTCTGTGTCTGGTGTTATTTATTGTGAACCCGTCAGGTCAGTGCGTTCACAACCAGAGCAACAAGTTGCCGTTCACCCTCCTTGCTTTCTTTATCAGATTTTGGTTTATTATTGTTGTGTTGTTTTGTTGTTGTTGTTTCGTTTTTTTTTTCCCCTTGACATGCTGCTGAGAAGTGTTTTGTTGTTGTTGTTGAGCTGAGGTTAACAGTGGTTAACTGAATTCTGCTTGTGTTTCAAGTGACATTCATCTGTGTGGAGGACAGGGCCACCAATATGAGAGTTCAGCGATCAGATAAGCTGAGCAGAAATCAGAAAGGGGAAGGAAGAAGATCCAACTAAGTGTTTGAACTGAGATAACGTTTAGAGACTGGAAACTTACAACTGAGGGGGAAAAAAACTAGGGGAAATTTAAGTGAAAATAGTCCTCTATTTCATACCTATCACATTTTAAAAAACACTTGAATATTTTGTTATTTTGAATATTGTCTTGTCTTATCAATATGTACAATTTAGAACTGGTTCTGAATTTAAAATCTTCAGAAGTAGCCTATAAAGACTGAAAGCTTGGAAAGCCTTGTAGCAAAAGCAGTCAATTAGATTATTTCCTTCCAACGGTTTGCAAGAACAGGCACAAAACTTTACTTTTCTTCTACAGATTAAACTGGAAGTTCCATTAAACTGCTTCACTTCATGCCTATTAGGAAGATGGTTTCACTGGTAACTGTTTCCACTGAGGGTTAAGAGACTGTTAAACTCTTCGGCTTTTCTATGACAAATGTTATTGAAGTGTATTGCAAAAGCTATTTTCAAATTTTAAAACAGATTGTCTCTGGAATTATGGTCTTTTACACCAACTTTCAGTTTAGACTAAACTTTTATAGTCAGGATATAAAATTCTGAAGGCTTGTAAAAGAAAACTAGGCTGACTGTGGGGTCACGAAGAGCAGTGGTATAATACAGCTCTAAGCCTGGATATTCACCTCATCACAGTCCGCTATAAGGAGTAAATATTACAATGACTGTTCTTCCTCATGTGCAGCTGTGTAAACATAATCCAGAACATAATAGTCTTAATGTGTAAATGATATTTTTCTTAATGGGAGAGCAGGGATAGCTCACATGTTGCACAAGTTTTCTTACAAGCATAGCCTTAGCGACACCTCCTAATCCCAAGCACTTCAGAAACAGAACACTGGAAATACATCTTCTGGCTATGTGTGAAATTAGAGGGCAGAAGCACAGGGAAATCAAAGTTTGAGCTCTCTTGAGGTAAGTCAAGCTCCGGGGTCTCTGAAGTTGATGGGAATGGATCAGTGTATTAAAGACTGGATGAAGGACATTTATCATGGATGGTGCGGGGTTACAAAGGTTGGAAAGACAGCCTGCAGGACTCTGGTCCAACCTTCGCATTCAAAGTAGGGCTAGCAGGAGGGAAAAAAATCTCACTCTATTATGTGGCCATTCATATAAATGCTACCTCTGCTGAACTGCAAGATTGTAGCAGTGCTTGCTCAGCAACTAGATTGAGTTTGATGGACAGCAAGTCACACTAATATCACCTCAATAAATTTTTTTTTCCCTAGATCACAGTGTAAAGTGCATGTAGCAGATGAGTGAAGATTGAGTCTCTTCAGTCACCCTGTTTCTATTCTGCTAGCAGAGTACATGTGAATAGCTGCCTTACGACACTTAATATCTATAAAAAACACTTTATTCATAGGCTAATTTTCTGGGGGGAAAAATGACTTAATACAAAGTTAGAATGCAGTCTGACTTCATGCATCTTCTCCTGGAGAATGGACAGCTGCCTTTCAGGCTTCAGAGCCACGTGTTTTGCCATCTACTTCCCCTTCTCAGAGAATGGACGAAATTAGCAGAAATCAGTGATGGTAGCAAACAAATCTATTCCAGGGTGAGACTAAAGATTTCTAATGATCCAGCTCATTCCTATTGTTGCAACATTATTACATACTTCTTAGCTAGTGCTTAATTGCTCTGCCACCAATGGAATTAGCAGGAAAACAATAAGATTAAGAATTCTTCAAATGCTCTGCTCTCTTTAATTAGCTCCTGGCTGCAAGGAACTTGGTGAACTACTGGTGAACTCTGGCTGAGAGTTAATGCTTGTAATTTCGTGCTTTTGAGCAGGTTCACTGGTATTTCCTAATAGTGTTTCTGGCCTTGAAGGTGCTGGATAATCTGTCCACTGGAAAGGGTGTTGATACTGCCCTATTTGTTACAGAGATGGTCAGGTGGCAGTGCTGAAGGGAACACCTCAAACTGTAGCCAAACAAAAAAAAAAAAAAAAAAAAACCACAAACGAGAAGCCCTGGATTACTGCACCAGTCCTCCTCAATCTACTGCTTTCCTTTTCCATGACTGCTCTGCTTCCAGCCTGACTCCCCACGGAGCCCTCAATGTGCAAGGTTTGTAACTCCATGGTAGTCTTGATGGAGGCATCGAGGGGTTATCAGCATGAAAATAGGTAGAATGAGTGATTAGAAATTTTCTGGAGGACAGTATGACAGGATGAATCTCATGGGCAGGAATTATTTTCCCTCCTATGATCCCAGGGAACCTAGGAGCTTCAATTAGGGCAGAAGTGCTCTGCATTTTCACACATCAATCTTTCATTGGCCTCACATCAATCATTCACTGGTTTGTGCAAATAACTTCTCTCAAACAATCTTCCTCCATCAGAAACAGGCACTGTCATCTGCAAACATGCTTGAATATTTCATTGTTGCCAGATGATGTTTTCTTGTTGAGGCTTTTTGTGTGTTTCCTGAATGACATGGAAAGATAGTCCCTGTGCTCTCTGCCCTAATGAGACTGGAAAGCCAAGGTAAAGCCAGGCAGTTGCTGGTGCTGCGTCCTAGAAAACCTTTTCTCTGTGATCAGTGAAAGGACAGACAAGAGGAACTGCAAACAGGGAGTTAATTGCTCCCTTCTTTGACTACTTCAGCCACATCCAACCTAGCTGATATCAATAGTGGTTGGGGCAATGACAAGGGTATCTCCAGTAGAATACCCCCCCCCTGTAATTCAGGAAAAAGTTTTAGTGATCTGCTACTCCACTTAGGCTATTACAAGTCTATGGAGCCAGATAGGATCCACCTGAGTGAGCTGATGAATGTGCTTGCCAAGCCACTCTGGACAGGCTCAAGAAGACAAAGTGCTGTATCCTGCATTTTAGTCACAGTGACACCATGCAAATGCTACAGGCTTGGGGTGGTAGCTGGGAATCTGTGCAGAGAAAAAGGATCTGGGAGTGTTGGATGACAGCCAGCTGAACATGATCCAGCAGTGTGCCTAGGTGGTCAAGAAGGCTGATGACATCCTGGCTTGTATCAGCAATAGTGCAGCCAGCAGGACTAGAGAGGTGATAGACTCTGTACTTGGCACTCTGTGAACAAGGACTTACTGATGTCCAGTTTGGACAACGTGTTCACCCCCTTCTCAGAGAAGAATATTGTAGTTGTAATTGCAAGTGCATCTAAGATGTCATTTTTATTCCTAATAATGCAATTATCATCATGTTCAGTGACAGTAAACAGCTTCTAATACGTAGTAGACTAATTGGATTCAGGTCTTTTTTTAAGTGCATCAGTAGATGAAAAATACAAATTAACACCATCTTCCTTTGCTGCTGTGGTCATAGATGTTTCCCTCTGAAATTGCAACAGTTCCTGAAGACATGTTGAATGTCTGTTTTTGCTCTCTGTCTCATCGTGTTTCTTCTCAGTCCTCTGCTCTTACAGTGGAAAAGGCTTTGAAATCAACTGCTGAAATGTGGTTCAGTTTATGGTTCATAAAGGGCTTTGGGAAACTATTTTGTATAGAATGCATGATATAAATATAGGCAGCATATTTATTCCCTTTTCTTAGTTTTAAAACGATACTATTAAGTGGCAAACACATCAAATGGGTAACATAGCTTACTGGAGCCCTACCTAACAAAAAGCACTTAAGTGGATGCTTAAAATTAAGCAGGTGATTTAATCCTCTCTTATACAGTTCTAAAACACATGCATAAGTCTCACTGAAGTCAAAGCAGGCACATTAAAGGTAAGTATATGCTAAGCACTTTGTTAAATCAAGACCTAACTCTACCTATAGTCATATCCATTTCTAATTCTGAAAAACAAGAATGTTGCAAGAGGCAGTGACATCTCAACTTCTGCCCCGATTAAATAAGTTAAAAAATCATGAATCCTAAAGCAATTACATTGCTATCATATTTCTTTCCCTTTAGATTAATCTGAAGTTTGATATGCCTTTCTATAGGATTAATATCTTAACAGCAAGGTAATAGGTAGTATGACATTTAATCTCTTTGATTAAATTCCATACTAAAACTGTCCTATAAATAAAAGAAACAATTGAGGCAGCCATAAATTATCTTCATTGTTGCAAAGTGATGGATTTAGTGGTAACAGAGGATAAAATCTCATGAGCTCATTAAAAGCTATAAGGGTTTCTTCCTTCTGCAGACCTAAAAGACATGGCCTACGGCAGGCTTTTTCACGTTCCTTTCATTTAATGAGCAGAAACATTAAGAGGAAATAGAAGATTCTGTATGTACCCACCTATTTCGTTTTCTGCTAGTGATAACCAGATCCAAAAAGGGATCCTCTGCCTCGGGTTTTATCTTGCATACCTACTGTGGACTCAGCACTATATGTCTAATGAAAGGCAATATACTTTTGGTTAATAGCCAGGATCAAATCATTTGGGGATCTGAGTCTACCACTGACCTCCACTGTGACCTTGGGCAAGTCGATGATGGCAAATTTTCAAGAGCTCAGCACTGACCGTTGCAGTCAGCTCACAATGTATTAGCTATAACCATAGTGCCAAATTTATTAAGCCTTATTAGGCTTGGATGCAGTCCAGTGGACTGTGCTCTTCAAAATATTTGCTTAGAAGCATCAAAAGATGCTTATCACTGACCTGCTTAAAATCTGCATGCAGAAGCATGTCCCAAACATCTTAAGGCTCTGCTGTACCCAAGATGTACCTGGAGGATCCATTTCTTCTTATGCGAAACAAGCAGAAGATTGTGCCCAATCAGCAAAACTTAACGTAACAGGGTACCACCTCATCCTCTTCAATTAGAGAACCATTTTTACTGCAGATACTGATGTCCTTTTCCTTTCAGTTCAGGAATAGAAGTTTTGACAGCTGCCAGAAGGAGAACGTGGACAAGACTTTCATCTGAGTTTCTAGGACTTTCAATGGCTTCTGTCAGTGCATTCATTCTTCCTGTAATCAGTGTCCCTTTGGCCACTTAGAACAAACTGTCACTGACATGAAACCCATCCTCTAGAAAGGACAGCGCAGCTTCACACTCTGTGATTTAGGGTCCCATTGCACTGTCTGCCTATGATGTGTGTGGTCCCTAAGGATGGAAATTGACATTGCTTAAAAAAATCAGCCTATTCATGTGATTAGAGATTCAAATGCATGGCTTTCTGCAAATATGCATTTTTAACATAAAAGGCTGCCAGCAGGGAGGACTCCCATGGTGCAGTTTGTAGGATCTTGTAAGAATTTAGTGAGATTAAGTTCCTGTAAATTCCTTGAAGCATCTATACAACCTACAACACAGTTCTGCAGTGTGTTTTGTCAACTGAAACACAGCTAGGTCTTCCTCAAGTACTGCTGTCAAAACAGCAGGGCCTACAATGCCAGGAACATCCAGATTCCTACTTGGGGGGGGCTATGGGGAAAAGCCTTACTGTGAGTAGTGTGGGTGCTGCTCTGCAGGAACAGGCTGAGTGATCTTCTCTGCCATCAGCAGAGACCAGAAAGCTTGTTTCAGCGTTCTTAAACAAAAGTACAAGTGCATACTGACCAAAGAATTTCTATCTCTAATCTCAGGAGTTGTCTACAGCCACTCTACCTTAAAACACAGTCTGTCTTTGCAGAGATCCACTGATGGCGGAAGCATGCTAACAAATCCTGTTAAATCACTCCATTCTTGAACTGCTTTTTAAAAACTTTGTTCTGTCTTCCTGAAGTCAATTATTTAAACATGTTCTGTTCTGACCATTTCCCTTCATAATATATTTTTGCTGAAGAAGCTATAAAAGGATAGCCAATGTATTCTTGACTGTCCTGTTCAGCTGTGCATTCTTTGATTAATATTCCAAGAAAAATTCCCATATCATTTAGCTAAGTACAGTTGCTCAAACCTAAGAAAATGTCTGCTTTAAAATTTGTTTGGAAGGCAGTGGTTTAGAATGGATGAACCAGAATACAGTGAGCTGAAACAAGACAAATTTGATGTAGTTAAGCTTTGTTTTTGTTGTTGTTTTCTATTTGTTTTAGTTCCTTTTCCCCAAAAGCACTTCATCACTTACTGGTATATGCTGATTTGCACCTGTAAATGGTATACAACATTTTCTGCATGGACTACTTTTCTGTTATCTGCTTTTGATATTTCTGTGTACCTTTCAAATCCTCCTGCCATGTGGGTTTCAAGCACTTGGAACTAGCGAATTTACAAGGTTCGTGTAGGTGAATGTTCAGAGGAACTTTTTTGTTTACCTTCATTGTTTGTACATCTATTGAGCCAAGAGCCTGAGAGATGCTGCAGACATTAATATTTACTAACATCACTGGTGAAGAAAAACACTCAGCTTCATGTAGGCCTCAGCCAATTTTTTTCCCAAAATTTTGCTCTTATAGCTTATTTCATCTAAGAAAACTGCTGTAACACCAAAGACTATCGCTAGAGTCACCGTGAGGGGAAAGACTTTAGCCTATGGACACTCCACTTTTATATTGGTATTTAGGTATTGTTTTGGAGGTTCTCCATGAGATTTTAAGACTTTTTTCCCTTAAGCACTGCGTTAGTGTATCTCAGGTTGGCTTGCTGAACTATTCAAAGGATCAGTCTGCATGTTTTCCTTCCAGATCTTCTTTGATTTTTTTGTGTAGAGGATTTAGAAAATGAGATACAGAACAGGGACTGCAGACATTGTTGGCAGTGGTCTTGGTCTAGCTGGAGGCTTGAAGAATGAGTGAAAGCTCCAGATACACAGCAACATATGTCAAGAGGCAATACAATGGAACTGCAAATTCCAAAGTGGGATTGAGCTACACAGAAAAGGGATTTGCTGGATATATTTCAACTGACCAGGAGGTAGAATTTGATGACATCCTAGGGTTGACCCTTTTAATATAGACAGACTTGAAAAGAAATATTCTGTCTTTTATGTAATGGCAAATACCCTTGAGGAGTAGGATTGTCAAACAGTGATAATCCTCTGTGTTTATTTCCAAGTGGAGAATTAGTGGTGTTGGGACTGGAATGTTTCTGTCTAGCTAATGAGAGAGCAGAAGTACCACTGTATGTCTTCCCTTGCCATTCACTCCTTCCTCCTCAGGCTAGGAAGCCTGAGTTCCCAATACTCCTATTCCACTTTTATGTAGTTTTTGTTGTTTGTTTTTTTTAATCTATCAAGTTCTTATGATAAACAGGTTTGAGTAAATTTTTTTCAGTTCTGTGGATCCCATGAGAGGTGAAAAAAAGGAGGGCTAAATATATAAAATAAATTATTCATTCCAAGTTATTTACCCAGCTCTACTTATTTGTTCTCATTTACTTCCTTTTACTTAAAGCAGATCATTCATCTTCTCCTCTTTCCTTAAGAGATATTTCAAATGTTTTTTTAATCACTCTGTACATATGAAAATGTAGTTAGATATTACCATCATTCTGCTGCTTGGGAAGCCCACAACTAGTATTACACACATTGAAGTAAATAAACCTCATTAGTTTTGTTAACTCCATTAATCATACTCAGCAGCATTAATGAAGCCTGCTTTGCTGTCAGAGTTGGGAATAATTTTTCTCATTATTAACTTTTGTGGAATCAGTTCTCTGCAAATTTGTCTTCCAGTACTACTATATGCCGTACAAGGTCAAAATTTTACTGTGATTTTTTGAAACTTAAGTTTACAAGAATAAAATCTTTTAAAAGTATTTTGAAAGGTTATGTGCTTGATCACAGAAGAAACCAAGAATCAGAAAGTGAGTGGGTCAAAACGAAAAGAGCGCAGAGTTAAGCGTCCACTTCAGTTGTCATGCTATACCTCCCATCTGATGGAGGTGCCTTTGAGTGCTGGGCCCCAAATCTCTAATGGAATTTAGTTGTAGGAGTGCTGAGTCTGATGTAATGGTCTATACTTGGAGTTCTGAGGAGCTTTCCAGTCTGCAGAATTAGTGTTTTCTGAAACGCTTGAACTTTACCATAGTGTTTCATAACAAGATTCTTGCCGTACATTTATAGATTAGGATTTCCACATTTGGAGGGTACAGGAGGATGCTATCATAGCGACTATTTTAATGATATGGTAACACCAGTTTCTGCTTTTGATGCTAATTTTTATTTTCCAAATATCAGACATTCTGTTTTCTGGCATGGGTTAGAATTGGCAGCATCTAAATTACATCTTCCAGTAAAACTTTGCAGCTAAAAGCAGGAATAACCAGTGACATGAAAGAGATAGTTTTGCTTGGTACTGAACTATTCACATTAATACACACCAGCCTTCTGTATATTCCTCTATTTCAGTTCCAATTACAAAATGCTCAGTGTTAAATGTCCATATTGAGTTTGAGGGTCGATTAATTTGAATATCCTTAAAGAACAAAAACCTGATGTGTCTCCTGTGTGGCACTGCCTCAGTCAGGAAACCTTGAGGTGTTTCCCTGGTCTCTGTCCTTTGCAAAATAAGATATTTTTTGTTCTTACATAATTGGCTTGTGGTAAGACTCGGGTAGGGGGAAGAATTTTAAAACTGCACTTTAGAACTGAGTAATTGACTGCCTGAGCCTTTATGTCACATCCCTTTAAACTGCTCTGTGGCTAACTTCCCCAATTTCTTTCAGCAACTAATGCTGAGTATTAGTTTAATGGGTCATAGTCACTGATTAGGTCATAAATACAGCAATCTCATAAATGAGGCTTAAAACAAAACAACTATTCAGAAGACTAAAACTCAGCACAGCAATACAAAATAGCATGGATCTCTTGGCCCTCCTGTGCCTTTCCTTGGCTTACTGCTTTTTCTTTGCGCTGAAAGGAAGAGCTGCTCACTCCTTAAAGACATTACAAAATCTTGCACCATTCTTTTTTGCCCCCTTTGTCTTGTTTTGGTTTTGTTTTGTGTTTTTTTTTGAAGCCAGGAGGAGCAGGGTTGAGGGGCTGTCACTGTGGAAAGATTTGAAATTGTTTTAAAATTGTTTTAAGACTGAGGAAGACTGTTAAGAAAACAGACCTGGCTGGCCTGAAAGGGTCAAACAGGGAACATGTAGCCCCTCCTGAAAGGGAAGGACTTTAACAGTCTTCCTCATAAGACCACCAGGATCTCATTTGTTTTGCCAAGTATCAGTGATATTCCTGTTCTACAGCAGTCTGGTATGTCGTACATTGGCTAGAGTTTCTAAGAGGAAAGGCTGCAAATGAAAGCTACTTCATTATTGCAGTGCTTTACTGAAGTCTTTGAGGGGTAACTAAGGAGGTATTTACACCGACCTTTACAGCACTGGCCTGAGGCTCAAAGCAGCACAGCAATATTCATTGCCAGTGAAGCTCTGCTTACAGGTTTGGTGCTGGAGCAGGCAGAGGGAAGCAGGTTGTTACAGCAGTGCCCTTAAAGGTTTCCAGGAATTGATGCCTCTGATCTGATATGCACAAGTGAATGGGGGGTATTTGGAACTCTTTTTGTGTATCTCAGCCCTGCTCTGCATAGATGTCACTTTGCCATATAATGGTGACATCTTATTTAGACTATAACATCTGAAATTGCAGAGCTTTTTTTATATCTTGCGGTCCCCTGAACCATAGCTGATAAATTCATAACAGGGAAAATGGCATAAAGACAGGGTTTTGAAGGCATCTGAGCCCAGCTCACAGGCAAAAAGCAGAGACACAGCTTTCAGAGTGAGCAAGAGATCAGACCGAGAGATATGTCAGAAAGTGTGACCAACTGCATGCAGATGAATATGATGAATCAAGTCCTGAAGCTCGTGAGATTTTAAAGCAAGTTTTGTTATTTTTATTTTTCTGTCTCGGCGGTTCTCCCAACAGACCTCCTGTTGAGCAACAGAAAATCAGTCTGTGGTGCTGAAAATAGAATGGTCCTGCCTAGCCCAGAAACAAGATGATCTTGGACAGTAAATGCAATCTTTTTCATTAAGAAATAATCAATCTCTTTTACTATTTCTGTGCTGGGTGAGTTCTATTATGCTTTCTGAGTTTTCCCTTTCCTCACCTCCTTATCTGCCTAAATCTTCCCTGATTGTCACATTCAAGTATATGGCATTTTCCTACCCAATTCTCATGAAAGCTTTCCAGAACTGATGATCAGGGTAGCCTGAGGAGACAGAGGAAAGAACCTATCATCTTGGATTTTCTTTGGTGGTTGAAAAGTAGCAGTCCCAGTAATTGTACTAATTCCTGTTATATTCCAAGCAGTCTGTTCTGAGAGAAGCATAGCAAAAAAGTAGGAAGGAAACTTTCCCAGCATGTGGTTGGGAAATTAATGCATTGACCCTGACCTTCGCAGAACCATAGAGTGGCTTAGGTTGGAAGGGACTTTAAAGATCGTTGAGCTCCAACACACCAGCTCTGGGCAGGATTGTCACCCACCAGATCAGGCTGCCCAGGTCCCCGTTCCATCTGGCCTAGAATACCTCCAGGGATGAGGCATCCACAGCTTCTCTGGGCAGCCTCTTACAATCGTTGTTGAAGACAAGTTGCTAGAGGTGTAGAGGTGACAAATCACTTGTTCCTTCATTCAGTGGGGCCAAAGCAATCTCCTGGTTGGCTTCTGGAGATGTGGAAATCAGGTGGGATTGGCCCCTTCCTGCCAAGACATCAGTTCCCCACAAGAGTTTTCCCCTCAAGGCAGAACCCTCTTGTGCCTGTTCCTGAGGGTTATTCTGTACAGGGCACAGCTAAATGACTGGTTTGAAGATCACTTTTCATAGTGCCTTGGCTGGTGCTTCCATATTTGAAGGTGATCTGCTATCTCCAGGCATATGGACGTCCCACAAGTCATTTCTGAAGATAAGTCCCTTTGGGGATTTACTTTACCTTGTAACTTTTAGGGCCGTATTCTTTACATCCATGAAAACTGAGTCCTGAAGCTTATTTGGTTCAAGAGTAGGGTCTTTAAAATAACAAAATGTTTGAAGAGTTAATGAAATCCAGACTGTGAGCAGTAGAAGCTGAGCTGTATCTCTGATATTGTTTTCCTTTTGTTGTGGGTTTGCTCAGGAATGTTAGTAGTATCAGTTTCTTGCATTTTGAGTTTTACCTTCAAGGAAGTGTGACTCTCTTAATGAAGCATAATTTCCAAGGACAGGTCTCCAAGGCGGGATGTGCCAGAGAAGACAAACCAGAATGTGTATTTCTTATTAGATCTATGGAAGCACTGTTCTCAGGACTGTCTGGGGGTCAGAGAGGGGGAAAATGTATCCTAAGAGCCATATATCTGACAGCCCGTGCAAGATTTTCTGCAACAGGGAAAAGAAGCACCTGAAGTGTCTGTCTGTGAGATGATGAGCCTCCCATCACACAGCTGGATGCTGCCTTTCTACCAACTGCGGTTTCTATTCTGCATATAGATAGACATCAGAGGCATGCAGTGTAAATAAGCATGCTATCAATCTACTGTAAATAAGCATGCTATCAATCTACTGTAACTTTATTTAAGGCTTTCTCATCACGCCAAAATTTCAAGATATTTTTGTTCTATTTCAGACTCTGAGCCAGCCACCTTAGCACTCAGATAGGTCTGGCCTTGCTGAATTTAAGTTGTTTGGATGAGCTTTCATTCCTTTTAACATAATGAAAACCAGAGAGTGAAGCGAGGGGATCAAAGTTAAAATGAGTTCATTGTAGTGCAGATGGAGCAAATTTCAGATTTAGGATGAAAGTCCAATTACAGTACGGCTTGATGAAGATTTGTTATCTCCACAGAAATGTATGAGCGAAACTTCCTGCATGACAAAGTTTAGTCATACCTGCTTTATATAATTCCATTCATTAAAAAAAAAAAAAAAAAAAAAAAAAGGAATTACTTTAAAGGAACATTTATTAAAAAATAGAAAAGTAGTACATTGGGGCTTAGCAAAGAGGAAAAGACAGGATTGAAAGAAGCTTTTCAGCTAGGCAGATAAGCCTGGAAACAGGAGGCATAATGGACTTAGAGATCTGTATGGAATCAGGGTCACCATGAATTTAAGGAAAACAAGGTGAGAGGATCAGTCACACGCCCAGCAGAAGCATATAAAGGCTTTTGTTCTTTTTTTCTAACTGGAGAAAAATGCAGGAGGTTTTGTAGGATAACAGTGTCTGCAGTGATAAAGCATCGTGTAAACCTTGTAATTCTGCGCCTCCTGCGAAGTGTGCCAGAACTGCAGCTAAAGGAGCGCATGGCAGACTTGATCGACACTTTGCCAAGGGAGGGCATGAGCGCAGGGATGAAATGGTTGCCGTGCTCTCCTGGCAGCTCGGATGTCATGCGGAGATAAAGGTTACTGCTTGTAACAGGTCTAATTTTCCAGGGAGAAAGCACGCAACACCACAGCTCTTCACATATGGAAAGTTTTAGTGGAGCAGTGAGCTGGGTACATGCAGGCTTCAAGACTAACAGCAACAACAGAGCCAAGCTCCCTGCTGTCACTGCTCTGCTTGCAAAAATTGCATGCTGCTCCTATCTGGTAAATGTGTGGGGATGTGAAAGGAAGGTGATGCTTTTTGAAAAGTGATGTACCCTGCAAACAGGAATCCTCACCTTGTTGCTGTAGGGATGTAACACTGGACTTTGTGGTGCTTTGATGTTGCATCAGGATCAGAACTAATGCTGGCCACTCTCGGGCTGGGAAAGGCTCTGAAGCTGCAAGGTGTTGTCCAGGCAGGGTCACCAGTACTCTTATGCTCTTCAAAGCTCAACCTCGTGTACCTGCGTTATTAGTTTGGAATGTTCAAAACATAATGAATTTGACTCTCCCAGTTTCACTCCCTACTAGGAGCTGATTCCTTCGCAAAGATCATAGCGTGAACTGGGAGAAGGCATTTCATTAAATTATTAGAAGTTTCATGAGCAGATTGTTACATCGGGCAAAATGGGCAATTCTACATTTTACTCAGTATTAAATATTTCATCTTTAAATTCGCCAGCAAGGCCATCTTTGTGCAAACTTTTGTGCTAATGAGAAGTTAGAAAAACTGAATATGATTTGGTCATCTTGCAGTTCACAGGAGGTGGGTGAACTCGCTCTTTCCAAGCCCGCCTAGCAATAGATCGATAGGATTAGTTCAGTGCTTGACTGCCAGCTGCTAAACCTCCCAGCCTAGTCACCTAAACGCTCATTTGGGCACTAAATTCTCTCTCAATTAGAACATGGGAGGAAGGATGGGATGAAATGGTGCTGCCCTGGAATGGGCTGTCCAGGGAGGTGGTGGAGTTACCATCCCTGGAGGTGTTCAGGAGCTGTCTGGATGTGACACTGAGGGACATGGTTAGTTTTTCTTGGGGTTTGTTTTTTTCAGCTTTCTGCCCTCCCCGCGCTGCAGCAGGAGGGCAGCAAGGCTTTCCCCGCCTGTGCCGCCCTGAGGGCGGCTGCAGCCACTCGTGGATGACTCGTGCCACCGCGCGGTGCTGCTGCCGCACTGCCGCCGTGCTCAGCCTGTAGCCCGAAGCTCCACAAGCACTGCCTTCGGGCTGCCGCTGCCTGCGTGGCTTCCCACCTACCGGTGTATTAAGAGCTCTCAAAGAGAAAGCACGAAGTCCCCGAGAAAGCAGGCGATGGGGTCTGCTGAAAAATGGCTTCGAACGCACCCCTGACCCAAGAGGCAGTAAAAACCTTTTTGTGTTATGGAGCTGATATTTTCATCTGAGGGACGTGAGGAAACAGCATTGTTTTCTTAGCAATCAGTGAGCAATCTTTGCATCCCTGAAATCAGACCAGGGCAATATTCTGCTCAGTTGGCTCCTGGCATGTGCTGAGTTCTGGAAGACTTTCTCACTATGTAAATGATGTAACATTAGCGTGGTTAATGAGGAAATAGATGCTTAATGGCATTCTAACATATTTTCTAAATTGCATTATGTTTTTCAGGAGACTCCAACAGGGAATGATCTGTCTCACAGACCTGAACCCTCACAGTTTTCCCTGGTTTCCTGAAAAAGCAGTGTTTGCAGCAGTGTAAGTATTTCTGCCATACTTTCCTTCTGTTTGACTGTCTTGCACAGTAGAAGTTTCAAAGATTCCAAATTCCCCTTACATTTTACAAAAATATGAAAAGATCAGAGAGGCACTCCTAGTAATTTACCCAGATTAAAGAGTGGAGCAAGAACTGACCCTTCATTAGGTATCAAAGCATGCTCTTGGGAGGGCAGCTGGAAGACACAAGTCTGCAGAATTACCATCTTCTTTTGATCTGCTGCTCATAAGATGACACGTTATTCTTCCCTGTGCACACAAAGACAAAGGTGGAAATCACAGGTAATTCTCACACTTCTGCAGTTTTGTAACCTGAGTCATTTTTGTAAGGTCATAATAATACTCTCAACTTGTTAACGATGGCAACATTAGGTGTGCTTTTTAGGTCTAGATAATTCTGTTATCATTTCTATTTTATGATTTTTATTTATTTATTTATTTATTTTTGTGACCAGAAATTACCCTGAAAATCTGTTACCCAGTATTTATGTGAAAGAATGGCCTGGGTTGAAAAGGACCACAATGATCATCTAATTCAATCCCCCTGCTATGTGCAGGGTCACCAACCACCAGACCAGGCTGCCCAGAGCCGCATCCAGCCTGGCTTTGAATGCCTCCAGGGATGGGGCATCCACAACCTCCTTGGGCAACCTGTGGCTGGCTTAGCAGTAGGGATTTTGAATGACAATCTAAAGAAAGAACTCCTCACGATAATGAATTTATACATATGAGGCCCAGTACTGATCTCCATGTTCCTAATGAACATTAGCCTACCTAGCATGTGGTCACAGTCAAGCCAGTCAAATACCTAAATTACCTGTAGGTAATAGCTAAATCTTGAAATCGGTTCAATAAAAAAAAAAAATCCAAACGTGACTAAAAGTATGTACCATAAAACGAGGTGATGGATTACAAGGAAATCAGAAAGGGGGCCAACAGTATCAAGTCATTCTTGGTTTTTATTTGTTTTTATTGATATTCAGATCTTTTCAATCATAGGTTTTGGAGTTATGAAATAACAGGTTGAATGTGCCTGCACTATATGTAGGCCAAAATAGAATATTTCTATACAGCCATACACATTCCTTTTGATTCATTTCACCTCCTCTTTCCTGCTCTAATTGTCTTCAGGAAGTCATTTTGGCAATTTATTTTTTTCCAAGTAACAAGGAGTGAGGGCTGATTAGCAATTCAGTCAATTCCATCTTCTATTCACTTTTGGTTTTATTTCATCTTCTCAATTTCATCTGCTTTTGACTTCTAGAAACAATTCACTTTGACTTGAAGATTTTTTCTTATTATTAATGCAATGCCTCATTAGGTAAATCTTTGCTTAGAACACATCCTTCACACTCACCACTTGTAGGCAACCACTGAAAGGCAACTGCCTTTGATGTGTATTTAATGGCTAATGAAAGTCACTTTAAAAAAAAAAAAAAATGATTCCTTCCACAGAAGTCAAAAGATTCAAGATGGACACATCATCCCCTTCTCTTCATTTATATTTACTTTCAGTTTGGGGTTGGTTGGTTTGTTTGTTTGTTTAATGTTTTGTTTTTTAAAGTAATGGTTGCTGGTGTTCTTGTTATTCGAACTGTGTGTGCCAATGGGTTGGCAAAGCTGCTGTGCTCTGCCCCCCTGGGCTGGAAAAGGAAGCTCCTGTCCAGGCTCCAAAGATCTCCAGTGACATTAAAAGAGATTTTCATGAAGTGGAAGGCAAATGCTACTAAAAGCTGTAATTTTTACTCTTAAGAAATTATGCATATTTAGCAGGATGTCTTTGAACTCATGCCACCTAAGTAGAAAACCAAACAGCTTTGTTGAGAATTTGAGGATTATTTTACACAAGAATTTAATTTCTTTAAACAGAAATGAATATGGATGAGGATATTTGAATAGGTTCTGTGTGTTCATCAGTCACAATTGCCACGCAGGGACTAATCTTAGTGATTAGTAAGGGTAGTGACAAAAATATGCTTGTACCCTGCATGCCTCCTGATTGGCAGTTTATCGCTCACAGAGAACCAGATGTCAAAAGCCATATGCTAACATTCAGCACAGAACAATCCTTTGGTTTACACTCCAAAATGCACCAATGTTGACAGTGTTGAACAGAGCAAACAACGGTCTGAAAGAGAATAGAGTGTTCAGGGAAAAGGAGCGTTCATTGCAGCGCTTGGCAGAGGGGGGAGTAGGGGATTGAGGGGCTGCTCTGGGCTCTGCCCCAACTTCTGACATCTTGTGACAGCCATCAGTGAAGGGCAGATGCAGCAGTTTACCCAAACTGCACTTTGTATTATTTGGCCTAGGAATTAATTTTCCTTTATACAGTGCCTGGCAGTGTCATCCCATCTATTTACTGTGGTGAAGCAATGGGCTTACTGAATAAGAACACAAGAGAAAAAGTATAAAGCAAGAAGTACATTAAAAAAGAAAAAGAAAAAAAGAAAAAAAAAAAAAGCAGATATCAATTACTTTATCTTGAGTTTAGATAGGATTTCAGTCCTTGATCCTCCTGAGCTGGGGGAGTTTACTTTTTACTGGACTTGTCAGTTTAGAATACGAAATTAACAGTTTTTTTCTGTTACCACATGCTTATAAGGATAATACAAATGATAAAGCAGAGGGGAAAAAAAAAACAAACACAGAATAACTCATACAGAGACAAAGCCAGATTCCACCTTAAGTGAAAACTTCTGCTCCCAAATCAAAGCAGCCCAGGGTATGACCAAGGGCAGCATGAGACTCCCTTCATTCCAGTGTAGCTCCAGTGGAAACACTCCAGCACCATGAGCCCAAGATGTGATTACAGCAGTTACTACTAACTATAGCCGTAACACCAAGGAGAAAAGTGCCACAGCCATCAGATAGTAGGGGCAACAAGGGGCTGGCTTTTCTCCCTACAAGCCAGGTGGTAGCAATTCAAAGAACTAGCAAGATTTCCACTCTGCAGTCCTCATCAGCAATTGCGAGAAATGAATAGATCCACCCAGCTGGTATGAAAGGTAATGGTGTTCTGCAACATGCTGCTGCAATCTCCCTAGCATTATTTTAATGTTTCAAGTTCTTCTATTTCTGAAGAAAAATCTTTTCTCTTTCAAAGATCAGTTGGGATGAACCGCAGCCACTGTAGCTGCTCTTAAAAGCTGTTATTCTAATTTTACATCCCATTTTCTTGTACAGAGACTAAGATGAGCACAATTTTGTGCCTGTCTGATTTCATCTGCAATTGCATCTATGGCCATACTGTAAATGATAAGAGTCTCTTTGATTCATTTCTATTCTAGGCTGTCTTTGATGCAAGACAAGGATAAAAGCCTTATAAGAAAGATCACTCAAGTTCTTTTTCTTCAAGATAAAAACTTGGATTTCTGTATCTTGGAAGACACTTGAATTTCAAACTTGTTTTGGGTACTTGCTTTGAGGGTGTTGGTCTGGAACATATTTAAATTTCAAGAGAAGATAGGCAGCTATGATCCTGCTCTTGTAGAGGTGCTGTGCAGCTAGAGTGAGCTTTCCCTTTGCTACAGGGCTTTACAGTGCTCTCTGACTCATTTCTTATCAGGGCACTTAGGGAGCACACCTGCACTGAAGAAAGAGCTGGTCAGGCCTCATCTGCAGTGCTGCATCCAGTTCTGGGCTCCCTGGTACAAAAAAAAAAAAAAAAAAAAAAAAGTATCTCCTGGAAAAGAGTCCAGTGGAGAGCCACAGAGCCACAAAAAATGGTCCTGCAGCAGCTGAGTGATCTGGGTCTGTTCAGCCTTGACAAAAGAAGACTGAGAGGTGATCTTATGAATATTTATAAATATCTTAAGAGTGGGAGCCAAAGGGACATGGCCAACCTCTTTTCAGTGGTCTGTGGGAACAGGACAGGGGGAAACGGCCACAAACTGGAGCATAGGAAGTTCTTCACTAATATGCGAAGGAACTTCTTCACAGTAAGGGTGACGGAGCACTGGAACAGGCTGCCCAGGGAGGTTGTGGATTCTCCTTCTCTGGAGATATTCAAGACCCACCTGGATGCCTACCTGTATAGCCTGAGGTAAGGGGCCTGCTTGGCAGGGGGGTTGGACTCAATGATCTCCAGAGATCCCTTCCAACCCCTACAACTCTGTGATTCTTTACCCCACTTGACCTGATCCCTGCTATTTTTTGAAAAGTTGCATAAAATCTTGCTGTAAATCGTAACTGATTTGCCCCTTTAAGCACATAAATACCTGTAAGAATCCACATGAAAATCCTGAGCTGTCAAGTATCTCAGTGTTTGAAGGACTCCACGATTATCTTACTACTAGTTTTAGATCAAACTTTTTAAAGCTGTAGGAATATAGGGAACCATAACTTCACAAAGAGCTAATGATCTCTAGGGATGTTAATTAATTTCTGCCTGCTAAAAATCACTTGACTTTGGATTTAACAAAGATGAGACTTCTCTTTTATTTGTCACAAGGGTATATGTTCCGCACTGTTAACTCTAGTATAATGGATATGTTCAGCATATACTCTAAGAGGTTATTTCGTTTTAAAACATCTAATACCTCCAAACATAATGAGTCTTGGGGGAAAAGTCTCTCAGGTTTGGGTCACTGAATCTTACCAAGTAATGCAAACAGTACGAGTCACAGCCTTATAAGCCCTTAGTCTGCAATTCTTTTGAAGTACCTTTTTATGTCTGAGTCACTATGCTAGCAAGGGCACTTGTTAAGGGAGAACAGTACTTTCAGAGAGGTTATCTGGGGTCTGTGTGTTAAGCTAACTTAGAATGACCCTCAGCTATAACTGAGACTTTCTATATTTACTTGAAACCCCATCCTGTATCCTGGTTTGACTCCCAGCTAAACTCAGAGTCTGCTTTATGATCACAAAAATAATGACCCGGGTCAGTATGGGGGACCCAAAGGAGAATATTTTTTCAAAATGGGAGCTAGGTATTCCTGTTAACTGCAAGATGCATGGGCTGGGACACCTCCAGATGCTGCAGTGATTGACTGGGCTGTACCAGAACACCCAGGCTCGTGGATGTGCAAGTAGCAGTGAATGAAGACAAATGGGGTGGGAGAAAATGGAGTTTTGTGTGTTTTCATAGCTTTCACCATTTGAAATAGCATCCTGGTGTCTCGAGGGATGCCTATTCAAGGTAAAATTGAGAGTATGGTTGGGTATTGCTAGGCTTGCTTTCCTAATGGATTGTCCCTAAAGATCAATATTGATTGAGCAAGACATGGGCTCATCTTTCTCCTGACACCCTGCTGGCTCTTTACCTTAAGTCCTTATTTCCTGTTACGGCATCCCTCATGGGGTCTTCTGAGAAGCAGCTGTTGCTGATGCCTATTTTGTTTCCTGTCATGGGGAATAAGCAGATGGAAGCTTCAAATTTCTTTTCTTCTTAAATACAATACACGAAGAAATGAAAAGCTTTCATAGACAATGGTAATTTCCAACCACACCAGAGACCTAATCATCTGTTTGTACAATATGTGATCGAAGTGCTAAGCTTTACGAAAGAGCCAACAGTACAAAGTGTGGGAACAGAAAGAACTTATCTTTACTTAAAATGGTCTGGTGAGATGCTCAGCTGCAGAGAGAAGCAAGAGGATGCGGTAGAGAGAGCTGGCTTCTGTGAATGTCCAGGAGTAAACAACTAGAAAGGTGTTTATCTAATAGAATCATAAAATTGTTTGAGTCGGAATGGACTCTTAAAGGCCATCCAGTCCAACTCCCCTTGCAATGAACAGGGAAACCTGCAGCTCCATCAAGGAGCGCCCCATTCAGCCTCACCTTGAAGGACAGGCATCCACCACCTCTTTGGGCCAAAACATCACACTACAGCTTTAATTCAGAGGTGTAAGAGCTTTTTTCAATTCTACAGCCCTGCAAAGCTGCCTGCATGGCAATTCTTGGAGCTTTTGGGAAGCCAGATTTGATCCCAGAATCAAAGCACTATGCTCCTCTTTCTGAATTCTCTGCTTATAAGGGCAGATATAGGAGCCAGATAGACAAGGGATTAAATTTTAATGCTTACTGATGCCCTGAGCTTTCTCCAGCTCCAACCGGGCTGCTTCCTCTCTGCATATAGTGTGAAGCACTTGAAGTTGAAGCATTTACACATTAGGTGGTGCTACACTCTAATAAATGTAGGTTAAGCAATTACTGGAGCTATTTCCCATCCTATTTGATGTACTTGGCAAGGCTCTGCATTCATCTTCAAGCTGTGAATACTGTCCTGCAGCACTGTTAGTTAGTTCAGAGTCTTACTGGTTGGCAGTTAAACTTGCCATCAAATAATCATAGATAAAAAGTTTCCTATCTATGTATTTTTCTAAAGTTACAGCCAATATTTCCAAAAATAGTGACTAGAACTTCACATTTTGGAACTTGCTTACTCTTAGGACTGCTCCCAGGGTTGGGAATAGTTATATAGGATAGCAGATGTCATCTTCAATTTGTCAGTCTAACAATGCCCTTCTTCCATCCTAGAAAAGATGGTCATTCTGACTGTTTCACTTAATAAACTGTCACCAATTTCAACTAGAATTGACCTTGAACTCAAATCCCAGCCAGGCAGTGATGTTCTAACCCAAGTAAAAGGCAGAGTTCTTACAGAAGGCTCCTACAATTTTCAAAGTAGAAAGTAATTAAGACCTTCTTAAACATCTTTAAGTCATTACAGGTTTGAAAAAGAAGATTCAGTTGCTAACTGAAGGTTTATAGTGGGTAAGAATGTTGGGGTGTGAAACCTTATTTAATTAATTGGAATATAAGTGTATTTGAGTTGTTGCCATAAGGAATTCTAGTTCAAGAAGCTGCTACTGAGTGAAATCTACAACTCTCTTTTACAAAATTGTTCTGTATTGACAGTTTTAAACAATCCACACAGCTGTCTTTGATGACCAAGAATTGTAGTGACAGCACGTAAGTCACAGAAGGTACCTAAGCTTCTAAGTGCTTTGCCCACTACTTCTCTCATAAGCAACACATGTCATTTCTTTGGGAGGAGACCTAGCAGAGCTGTGGACACCACTCTGCAGAGCCTGTGGAGGAGAAGATACTCACGAGCTTTCCCTGCACACTGCAGAGCACCATTGCTTCATGCGCTGTGCATGCAAGAACAAGCTACCTCCAGGCTGCTTGACAGGCAGTGAGGCACAGTGATGGCTGGTTTGGAGCTCATTGCACTTGCAGCCGCCTATCAGTTTGCTGTTAAAACACTGAAGAATCACAGAAAGGCTCCTTTGAGCTCGGTTGCACGGGGAAAGCTTTGAGTTAGGAGATCGGGACCTTACAGGGTAATCGTGGAGAGCATTAGAAATGAAGGCATATGAAATAGCTGAAGAGACGTCTTTGAAACCAGCTGCCAAATAATGAATAATCTCGGAGAATTTAAATGAGATCCATAGTACAGCCTTTTGTTTCTTAAGGCACACTACCTCTCTTCGACTTTTTTCTTCCTCTGAGAACAAAAGGCAGAATCAATAAGCCAGTCAATGAGACTACTGGAAACCACTTTGAAGTTTGTGATGAAAGAGAATTTTCCTTCCTGTTTGAAATGCAGATTCTTCAACACAAACCGTGGCTGGTTTGCTTCCACCTCACCAAATCTGACATCTAAGCTCCTATCCCATCCTAGTGTGCAGCTCTTCTGAGTGCAATTCCACCAAGTGAATTCAATCAGCTGTAATCTGTATCACAGAAATTGATTTTTAAATTGAACTTCAATCTGTTTCACCTTCCAAGCTCTCACGAAGTTTTGCTGTGGCCATTTTAAAGGCTTTTGGGGCTACCTTGAAAAGAATACATTTTTCAAGCTCCTCACCTTTTAGGTTTTTGTTTTTAGTTCGTGTCCAAGCATCAGGAAAGCTGCAATAGCTCTATAATCATTAGTGGTAAAATAAATTGCAAGTTGGATGTGAATTATCATTTGGCAGCCTAACACAGTTAGAAACTGCAAGGCGAAAAAAAGCCTGATTCTTAAATACAAAGAAGCCTGAATGCTGGGAACCATATTGGTCTTACTTTTAGCTTTGTTACTACGTACCAGGATAGAGATTGATCTCTTTTGACTTTCCAACTCATATGTGGATGAAAGTATCCCTTTGGGTCTGGTAGCAGGGAGAAGTTTAACCACTACTTTACGACGCAGTTTCTTTTCAGCAACTTCAGAACTCATCAGTGGCACCGCCCCCATGAAGTAGCTAGTTTATGGTTATCTGCAGCTAGTTATGTTTTAATCTTACAAAGGGTGGCTCTTTCCCTCTTTTGCTGTCACTATGAGATCTCACCAGACATGGGTGGTCTTTACTTGTGTGGAGTTATGGAATGCAAGACTGACCTTGACCAGGGCAGATCTCATTCACAATAGGTGAGATGGAGATAACTTCCGAGCTTAGCACGTCTGCAGCTCCTAGCAGTTTCATGCATGTTGAGGGTTCTTAATACCGTCACTAACTCTTATTTTATTCCTTCTGAAGACAGGTGCCTGAGACATTGTGAAAGTTAGTTTTTAATTGGACTAGAAATTAGTGGAGCACAATTTAGGGATCTTTTCTGGGTCATAAAATATTATCTTGCTAATACTGGCTGGTCTAAAACTTCTTGCATCTTGCTGCACAGTCATTCAGCCTCTGAACCTACCAGGGTCCGCTCTTCTCTGCAATAGTTTGTGTGCTAATTGAGTGTGGCCAGGAGACCCAGCCACATCCCACCTAGCAATTCCCTGTACAGATCCCAGGTACTTCAACTAACTTCCTTTTTAAAGAGGAAATGCAGAATGACAAAGCTTGGTGCCTTGTCTTACTAGCAGTAAGACGGATGCAGGATGAGAAGCATTTTAGAAAGACCCAAGAGCAGACATCTCCCCTTCCCTCAGCCTTTCCTGTATGGACACCAGATGACTCAAGTACAACCCAGACTTCCTTAGAAGACCCTTAGTGTAACTAACATGGATTCGCTGCTCACAAAAGTCCAGCACCAGCCTGGTGATTTATGAAGGAAGTTCATCCAATAGAAGTGCCGTGCTGCTGTGAGATGCCTTAATTACTCAGGTTCCTAAGCTGAGGTAAAGCAGCAGAGAGTCATCTTCAAGTGGAGGGTGAGGAAGAAAAGGTTAACCAGCTGGCTGCAAAACTATTCCTTTTAGCTGAGGCAGACTGCATTTTTTATGGTTTGGGAGAGAAAAGCACACAGAGCGTGACATTAATGCAGAGTAAATGTTTCACAGTCTGGCTTCCTGATAGACGAACGTATCCCTGAAAAGAAGAAGCTGCTGTGGCAGTGACAGCCCCACTGCCTGCATGAGCACACCAGGGAGTCTCTAATAGCTGAGACAGCTTTGTCAGAACCTGGACGGGGAGTTCCCATTGAGCTTCCACTGGTATTTCTTGAATAAATGGCAGCTCCTTCTTAGCAGAAAGGTGCACTGCTCTGGCAGATTATGCACTGGCAGATACTGGAGCTGAACAGTACTGGTGATGCCTGGTGGTAAGCCTGCCTGCCACGTGCTTATGAATATGTGAATAATAGAATGCTGTCAGACCACACTCCTATTCTTAGTAACCTTGTTGCAAATGCCCTCTGTGCTACAGACATTTCCCTCTGAAAACCATTGCTTGCAACCTAATTTTAAAGTGATTAGTGGAGTTTAAAAACACAGTAATAGTCTTGGGAGAACTCTCCTTGTGGGAGAGATGAGAAAGACCATTGTGTTCATCAGAAGTTTATTATTCTACCTCTTTACTATCACAGCAGCACAGGTTATAGAAAACTTCTCTCACAGTGAAAACAGCTGATGTGGTGGAGGAGTGGGCAGAAAAACACAGGAAAGAGGAAAAAGGCTAGTTTGTATTTCTGGAGGATAATTTGGCAAGTATTTTAAAACTATCTAACATCAGGATACTGCTTCCTACTATCTAATATGGATGTTACTTTTATATTTTTGTTATTATTGACCGTAACCGAGTAAACTTGTTAGAAAATAGGAGTGCTCCGTTCACTAGTGAAAGCTGAAGCAGGTGGAAAAGACTTTTCCTAATCCCACCACCAGAAGGTGCTATAAGACTTATATCTTGACAGCAGCGCAGTGATCCTCCCTGCTTAGAAATGAAACGTAAAAGTCCACGCTATTTCTTACCATGCCTCACTGGGGTGACTGAGTGAACAAGCAGAAATACTAAGCTGGCCAGAGCTCTGAGTTAGCATGAAGAAACCATGCTTGGAGTACGGAGGGAACGGGGAGCTATACGAGTTTTGTCATTTATTCTGTGCAGGACTTGAGCAGGATTTCAGTGTGCTCGTCTGGAGGCCAGCGGTGCTATTGCTGCACTTGTGAGTACCCGTGCGACTGTTTTGCTGTTTGGCCTGGTCCTGGGTGGCTGCAATTACCGCTAAAATCAGCGTACTTCCCCTGGATTCCTACTGGGGAGAGGAGCTGCCCTCCCCAGGAGCCACCTGGGATTTGCGGCAGGCAGGAGGCTGCTGTTACGCAGCTCTCCACACAGTGTCCTCGCTCGCTTGCTTTTGGTACCAGCTAAGGAAAGTGACGGTTTTGTTTCAAGAACAGGATTTAAAATGCAAGAGGTCCGAAATATCCACTGACTTTAAATAACGATTTCAGCTCCTATATTACACACTCTCTAGGCTCTGACTGTGCACCTTGGAGTTGGCAGCATCTCTCCTGATGTCTAAAGTCTGTCAGGTTTGGCTTCAGGATGTGACCCACCTTCCTGGGCTTGTCTTAGCTCTTCTGAAGCCTGGGGAGCGTTGCAACCTGCTGTTTGTGGGATACAGAGCTGGAAAGTCTGGGAATCCCTCTTGATCCGTCATCCCCTGTGACTCTGAACACAGCTTTCCTATCCTGGATAACCAAATACATTCACATCTTATCTGCTAATGACTTAGGAGGCTCAGGGGAGAGACCTTATCACTCTCTTCAACTCCCTGAAAAGAAGCTGTAGTGAGGTGGAGGTCGGCCTTTTCTGTCCAGAAACAACGATAGGACAAGAGTGAATGGCCTCAAGTTGTGCCAGCAAGGTTTGGGTTGGATATTAGGGGGTAATGATTGAACTAGATGGTATTAGAGGTCTTTTCCAACCTTAATGATCCTATGATTCTATAAATTACTACATTTATTACTATAAATTTAGTACTAATACTAAATATCAGTATTTGCCTTTCATTAAAGGTAATTCCTCCTTCCATGTTTACTGACAACTGAGTGGCCAACTGGGAAACCTCATGTAGTTCTCTAGCTTTATTTCAGATTAGAGGAGAGCTACCCAACTTTATTTTTGTTTTTCTTCTCCCAACTGCCCTTGTTAACCTAATAATAGAGTATCCACCTTTGAACTTCACCTGGCACATTAATAAGAACTCATTTCCTAGGTGTCTAAAGATGTGAAGAGCAGTATCTGTGCTCACTAGCCCATGTACTGCAATCATCTGCACATCACCTTTTCATACCATGCAGAATCATAGAGGACATCTCTTCACACTTACTTCCCCTTCACCAAATTCCTCAAAACTGAAATGAGTCTCTTTGTAATGGAAATAATTTCAATAAATCTGACAAAAGGATTTCTTAGTAATTTGATAACTTCAGAGTGATAACTCTTCCTCCCTCTTCTTTGCAGCGTTTATATATGCAAACAAGGAGAGCACAGAACAATGCCCTTGATCCAAATGTTTTCACCAGCTTGGACAGAGGAGGGATTGAACCAGGGCCCCATGCTTCAGATCAGCCCCAGGCTTTGGCCTACTAATTGTTGTAAGAAATCTTTCTTTTCTGTCCTTGGAACCATAGAGATCTGAAAGCTTTATTTCTATAGCTGGGACAAAACAAAAACCTATTTCAAAGCCAGAGTCTTTCATGAAGGAACAACATTGTATTTCAGATGATCCTAATTTTACCAAGTCCCCCTATTTTAAGGTCAAAAACTGTGGGTTTTTTGAGATCTTATACAAAGGCATCTTGTCTCCATAGAAAAGCACAAATGGGAGAAAATCCAGCCCTTCCATCAGGGATTTGTTCCAATGATAAACACTGACTTTGGTTTAGAATACTTTGCCGTATTTCTTTTTTGAAACTTTTCTAGCTTCAGTTTGCAGCAAGTCACTCAAATACTGCCATTCCTTCCCAGAGTAAACCCCAGAAGGATAAAATTTCCCATTAACAGGGAGTATTTGAATGCATCAGTGTGTAAGTTGGACTTTCACCCAACAGTTATACCAATAGTTCAGTAGCACAGTAAAAGGATTACCTCCTTCTGTTCCCATTTCTGTTCTCCTAACTCAATACTCATCAGTCCAAATTCTTCTAACTATTTTCTAGGGCTTCCAACCATTGTCCAATTGAGTATCAACTTGTACGCTTACATCTGAAAACATTTTAGGTCTATTTAAATCCAGTTTAACTTGGTCTTGCTCCTTTGCTGTGTAATTCCTGATTTATTTTCTTTGCACAGCCGCATCTCAGGACATGGACCTCTAACCCAATCCTTTTTCATTCACTGGAATAGGTTGCCCAGAGAGGTGGTAAGTGCCCCATCCCTGGAGACATTTGAAGTCAGGCTAAACAGGGCTCTGAGCACATGATGGAGCAGTAGGTATACCTGTTCATTGCAGGGGAGTTGAATATATGTCCATTAAGGGCTTCTTCCAACTCAAATGATTCTATGATTCTATTCTAGAATTTTGCCAGGGTGTGGCCTGAGAGCAGCTGGAAGGTTTGTCCTGTCTCTTGTGCATTAAGTGCTAGACACCTGCTATCTGTAACTAGATGAATCTCTAACAGGAGAGCCTGTTATTCATGCTTCCAGTAATAGGACTGCATCAATGGGCCAGTTGTCACTGTAACTGCAAGTCATGCTGCATTTCTTTACAGAAGAGAAAACCCACTGAGAGAACTGATTCTATTTGGGTGAGTTGTACTGAAGAAATATTGCTATTTTAGAAATAACTATTATTGGTTTTGATTTGATGTGAAATACAATAAAGCTCAAGCTGAATTATGCAAGGTTACTATAATTATTTTGAAAGCTCAGCATGGAAAAATTGGTAACAGCTCATGTGCTCACATCAGGGATCGTTTCAATTTTACCCACATGAGCAGTTGCTCATTCATTGCTGATTGCAACAATCTTTTAATCAAGAAAACAGTGTGGATATTTTACTCCAGCTGGTAATGGGGGCTGGGGGAAATAGTGAGATGAATTTTACAAACTGAATTTGAGAACTGCATTCCTTCAAAGTAATGATACTTGCTAAAGAGAATGAAGTGGCCATAAAGCTTCTTAAAAAGAATAATAGTGTCAGATTCAGCCTTCAAGCAATATGCTCCGATCCTAGGCGCAGTAATGGTAAGGTCTGTGGCACAGACAACCTACAGAGGTGGCTTTTCACGTGGCTCTTCATGTGGCAATAATGGACTGAAGCTCTGATTTTTCTTACACAGGTGACAAATTATAAATTGCTAAGTGAATGAGCCAGCACATAATGAAATGGCTGGAAGTAAGGGTCTCCCCATTCGTTCTCTTCACTGCCCAAATTAGTTCATTCGGTGCTTGCTTTCTTGTGCAGACCCAACTAACTGAGTACCTTAAAGGCTGACAACTACAGCTGTAATAACAAAAAAAGCAGGCAGGCACTGCAGTTGGCTCCTCAGACAGGTTGATGTAGGGAGGGGATCAGGTGAGAAGTCTTTTCTGTGTACTCAAAGTCCCACGAGCAGGGAGAAAAAAGCAGCTAGGTAGACCTCTTTAGTTGCTAAAATGCTGGAGGAAAAAGGTATTGAATATTTTTAGTGATAGCATGAGAATTCTTGATGAAACCCGTTACACACATTTTTCAACAGGAAAATAGCACTTCTGTGCAAAAAAACTCAACTTTTCCAACCACTGTTTCACCAGCTTCAGGACTACAACAAATCCTTCAAGTCCTTATTATAGCCTGATAGCATCTCACATCATCCATTTTAAGCAGGACCTATCCAGGTGTAAATGACACAAGCAACTGCACTTGCACACATATGGGAGTCAGCAGTGCCAAACAAGTGTTCACCTTTGGGTTATTGCATGGCTTCGTTGCCTGCTCTTATTGTGCTCACTCACACCTGACCTGGCTTGGATATGGACCAGTTTGGATCCGTGATTCCTGCTGGGAATGTCATTCTGAGAGTAGGAAACTAGTGAGACTGACTCAGGTGGCCTTCCTGAGAGGAGACAAGAGCAAAGGAGAATTTACACCATAAATCTCACAACTGGTGTCATTGGCCAGTTTTGGGAGCATGAAAGAAACACCCAAGCTACAAAAATCTGTAATTATTGTGACTAGTGCAAATAGGCAGGTATGGAATAGGAGCAAAGCCCCGCCGAGGTGTGCGTGTAACAGTCAGGCATTCAGAAGATATGCATAAGTAGTTTGTGCTGAAATGGGATACTTTGCCTTTGTAAATGTTCTTTGGTGGTGGTGTTTTGTTGGGGGTTTTTTAATCTGCATTAAAGGTGCATTTTTAGCAGCAGCGGACTCTACTGAATTATGTGTAGTTTAGGAGCGTTTCCTTCGAATATAGGCAAGACATTTTTGTCCTTCCTAGGCACGAGTGAAGGGACTCCAGATATCCAAAGTCACAACTGAGAGTTTTCTCCTCCCCTTGCCCCAGTGTAGGTGGTTTCACTGGGAATCTTGCACACCTGCAGAATTCAGGTTGGGGCATCACTTCTTTCTAACACAATAAAAAGAAAAAGCCCTATTTAGGTATGTGATTACTGCTTGTTTTCCCACCTTAATCTTCAAATATATTGGGTCTGTGAGGGCTGGCTTTTTTTTTTTTTCTAATATTGCTCCTAGATGAATGCCTAAGGTACTCTCCTGGAGTGCTTATGTGGAGTTGAAGACTTGAGTGTGTTTAAATAGATTCTTGGCAATTTCTCATTCATTTGTATATTCAGATCATTCCAAAATGGCAAAACATTTGGATTTGTCATATAAAATCATGCAGCTTTAAGATGCCATGTTTTCCTCTACCTCTTACATTCTACAGAGGGAGTATAAACTGGCCTTTGTAATGGTCACATCCTCCTTATCATTTTAGTGACATAAAAACAGGCAAGCAATCTTCTGTGGAAGCTCCCATCACAAAAATGAAACACTAATATTTAATTCCCATGGAAACAGCTCATCCTGGATGGAGGATTTCCCCTAAAATCAGATTGTGAGCTTCCAAGAACACATCCTGGAAATGATGATGTCACATCAAAGTTGAAAAAGGGAGTGGAAGGGGAGAGGAGCTTTTTGGGGTGCAGGGGAAGCCCAACTGCTGATCTTCACCCAGCCTGGGCAGTCTCAGCCTCTGAGATATAAATCCTGTGGATTTAGTGTACATGTGAGCATTTCAACGGATTTTAAGCACTGCAGGCAGAAGTGCCATTGTTTGGTATTTAATCTGAAAGCAGAGAGGATCATCTTTCTCCCTTTCAAATCTAAATCCCTTGTTAGCTTAATTTCTTAGGAGAGAAACACAATCACATCTTTTCCTTCTGAATATAATTGCTTTATTAATTTCTCCCACTCCTAAAGAAAAATGCAGGCCACAAAGCATTGCTTACTTTTTCTTGTAGTTTTTTTTTCTCATTGCTGAAGTGCACGTGATATGTCAGCTCCTTAATTCTCTCTTTGTTCTGTGTTTTGAGCCTGTATTCATTCTTCCAAGAATTTTGTTTCCAGTCAGCTATATCACTTTCTGCTTTCCCCAAAGTTTCTTATTTTAATTACAACATTTTAAAACTTGAGATCTGCATATCATCACATCCAGACCATCTTCCCTTAAGTCTTGAAATTCTTATGTTAGTGGATCTCTACTTCCAGGTAACAGTGCAGTGCTCTTTATTGCTTAAGCCATCTGGCAGATGAGGAGGAAAATCTCTTGTTAATGGCCTTGGTCACCTTCCACAACCCATGTAACCTGGTATTTATTTTCTTTTTGCAAATGACTGATTATTTCTCAACACTTTGTTATGATGTTTCCTCAAATGTCTCAAGACATGATATTTGGACTTCACTTTTCTATAGATTACCTGCTTGAAAAAATGCTGTTCTGGCTCACAAATTGTGTAACTTTTCATGATCTTTCCATAAGCAAGGGTGATTGGATAGATCCTGGTTAGTAGCCCGCTTTAGAGCCTTTTCTTTCTGTCTCTCCTGGTTTGGATGCTGGCTGGGTTCTGATTAAAACCAGCATTGTTTGAGAGTTTGTTATTAAGTATTCTGGCAGCTTCTATCTTTTCTAAAGGGACATGGATTGTATGGAGTATTGGAAATTTTGGTGATGCACCAGAAGAAAATAGGCCAGGGACTGAAGTAGCATGCCATCTGAGTTATGGGAACACGCTGAAGCATCTTTTTAGATCAAATTAGTTTCTTGTCCATGTAAATAACCTCTGTTTGTTCATTCCGAATGCTCTTTGGGTTATTCCTTGGAATCCAGAATGTCACAGAATTCAAGAAATTATTTTCTTGGATATCAAGACCTGTGCAAGCCACATCCTTTATTAATACAGATTTCATTGGCAGTAATGCTAGGGTGAAGAGGAGCCTCAGTGCTACAAGCAACTTTGCATGCATCCTTGCAACTATTATTCAAGCAGAGATTCTAAGAGCTTTGGGAGACTTCCACCAAAGTCCTTTGATCCTCAGTATTGTTTCTTGCAAGGAGGAATTTGTAAAGATACAAAGCCTTCCATAAATACCACCCAAGCCTGATGAAAAAGGGGCTCAAGGGAGAAGGGTTGAGTCCTTGTTCATTCAGGCAACATAACATTTATTTTGCTTTGAAAACAAATAATTCACTTTTATTAAAAAATGGCAGCAAGCAGAAGAAGAATGAAGAGCAGCAAAATCCAAGCAGCATCCCCAAAGGACTCCATGTAGTGCCTGGATGCTGGGAGAGCAGTGACTGCTAAGGATGAAATAATTACTCTGTCTTTGAAAACATAGCAAAATCAACTCCCCTCCTTAAGGAAGCACCAAAAAAGGAGCTAACTTGTACCAACCACAACGGCAATTTCACTGACTTCCCATTTCAAAGTAGTCCCTTTAGTATAGAAATCTATGTTTGCTTGTGATCTGACCTGACACCTAGCAGATGCACTGAGCAGGGAGTAGGTTGTCTCCTAAAATTCACCGTCCATCAAGCCACCTTTAAAACTGAGGGGCAAAGAGCCTTTGTTTTCCTATTTCTCGTACATGAAATGAGGTAATAATTCCTCTGAGGCTTGATTTACTGATGTTTGTAAAGCTCGTGGTAGCTCAGGGATTTCAAACGATTGAAGTTCTGTCTAGTGTAAGTACCTTGACTTCAGCAACGCTATGAACCAGATAAACATCTCCATTTTATGCTAGTAACTCCTAACTAATCTTATTAAAACCTTTCCAGACCCAGATCAATATCTGAAATGCACTCTGTCCTGTAATGAATCTGATGAGACATGCTATCTATGTTTACAAGTCCCTTCACATTTTTCTTTAGAGTTTTTTATTTTAAAATTAAACTGGTTAAGGAGAAGCAGGGTTATGATCTTTGTTTCTGAGTAGCTTTTTCATGGACTTATTAAATATCCTGTACTGAGTGCACTCAGTAATTCAATGATCCTGCCCTGGTGAATGCAGTTGGATACCAGTGTCTAAGAGACTGTGCACAGAGCTAAGTCTGATAGTTTGATGGCTTATGTGTGAAAGACACCAGTCAGAACAGACTGGCAGATGCGTAGAGTTGTACCTCAGAGACATAAATGTGTGATGAAGTGTGTGGATTTATAAAAGTTAGGGCTGCAGTATGTCAGCACTCCTGGATCCTATCCTGAACTGTCATATATGCTCTCCTGTGCTTAGTCTGCTTCAGCGCTTCAGGACACAGGCTATCTTTTAGGACGATTTTCTGACACCTCACTCTTGGAATAAAGGACTATCTGACAGCAACACCATTGATCAGTGATGGACCAAGGTAATACTGATGTATGAGGACATGAAAACATCAGTCTTCATTTTATATGCCCTCCAGAGGGTGGTTGGACACTGAAACAGGCTCCCCAGCATAGTAGTCATGGCACAGAGCTGCCAGAGTTCAAAAAGCATTTGGGCAAAACTGTCAGACATATGGTCTGATTTTTGGTAGGTCCTGTGAGTGCCTTCCAACTCGGGGCATTCTATGGCACTATGATCTCTGAATTCATTATAGTACAGACGAGAAAAATACTTGGATAGAAGTGAGCTGTACGAATAGAAGGAATGAATGGAATAATATTATGACTCAGTTTTGTTGCCATTGTGTGACTAATAATCACACAGCTCACACATCGTAGAAACCCTTCTTCTTCTCTTCCTCCTGTCCCATGTTGGGATACAGGGCTCAGCCTGGTGCAAAGCGACACAAGCACCCCCATTCCTGCAACTATATTTTAGGAAAGTGCTCTGCACAGATGGAATATCCCACTCTGGGGTGGGGGAAAAGGAGCAGATTTGGGTTTTCTCTCCCCCTTCCTCCGCATGGGAATTAAACAGCAGAGCTAAGTGCTTGCTTTTCTGAGGCTATTATTGGTGACCAACACAAAATGTCCCTTTTCATGACAAGTAAATGACCTGCTAAGTACAAGCTATAAAAATTCAGGTCATGTTTTCTGTTTCATTAATATGCTGCCTGACAAAGCCATTGCCTGCTGGGTCTCTTCACTGAGGAATGGGAGTTAGAAAACCCTTAAGGATTTCTTACTGTCATTATGAGGTAGAAAGGCAAACAGGCTTCTAAAGGAAAGAAGGCTCCCAAAAGACAAGCCGCCTTTGTGTCCTGATCTCATGAGCAACCACAGGAGGAGGGAAGTAATGCCATTTATGCACACAGTCCCAACAGTGTGGGGGTTTGAATGCTTTTATGTTTCACTAGTAGCTGGGCCTGACTGTCCCAGAAGTCAATAGAAAGGTTTTCCTTCACTGAAACAGGCAGTGCACCAAAAATGTTATACAGCCAGATAAATGTTTGCAAAGTTAGTAAGTAGGGGGAGAAGAGAAATTTGAATCAGAACAGGAATCTAAGGGAGAATTTCTCTGAAATGTTTTCCTACAAAAACATTGACTACTGTAAGTCTTTGTCACAGCGGTAGCAAGAAGTTACTGCAGACTGTGCTTTGCACACAAAACTGCCTTTCAGAAATCTGAGGTGTCTCCCTGCAGGAGACATCCAAGGTGGGTTCAGAGAGTGCATCACTTCTAGATGAACTATATGGCTTCTCCATAAATAATGCAGGGAGGTTGGACTTGGCCAGAGCTGGATGCTGCCATTGTATAATTCTGGCAGATGTTTGAATCCATGGCATTTTTCTCTGTGTAGGGAGTCTGGGCTTAAAGGATTTTGAAGAGCACTATCTTCTGCTCTTGACAGGGTTAAGCAGATTGCATCCTACCTCCTCCATTGCATTTTCTGGGCTTGTGTGCTGTGCTGTGCTGGCAGTGAAGATGCACTGCCCTGCCTGGGGCTGAGGTTTGGCTTTCCTGCTCCAGGTCAGCTCCCATTACCATCCTGCTTCCTCAGCTACATGCTGATAAAATGAGTTTCACCTGAAGAGTGTGGAGGCTGAGATGCAGCAGACAGATCTGGGATGTGATCTGACAGGTCAGCATCGTTTGGAGGGATATAAATATTTCCTGAAGCCAGCAGGTATTTTGGCATCCCTTCCTGTCATAGGTGGGGTTTAGGGATCAGGCTGCTTCATTCCTTCTTCTGTGTTTTCACCAACATGTACCTTGCTCTTAACAGTGCTCTCACCCAGAATTCCAGTGTTTTGGAGCAACACCACTCGGCTCATTCCAGGGATACTCAGCCTGCAATGAATGCATTGATTCATAGCTTATTTTTAAAGCCAGAAGGAATTGCTATGCTCATCTGCTCTGACCTCGAGCATGCAGTGGGCACAGGAGTATTTATAGCTCTGTTTACAGCATTCTGCTCTGTATACAAGCCAGCGAGGCCAAGCAAAGAGCAGGGTCCCTGCTCCAGTGTAGATCTGACAGCTCTTACAAGCTCAACTGCTTTATTAAGGTATTGCCCTCAATAAATGGCAGCACATACTAGCCCTGCCAATTCCTGAGTGTGTGGGCAGAGGGGACTTGCTGTGCATATGTACATCTGTGGCCTATTTGCAGGAGGAGCAATAAACTCCAGATGCAAGGACAGATATCTGGGAAGTCCTGGGTTTGTGCTTTAGCTTTTCTTAGACTCCATGCTGAGTCTGTCATGCATCTTCTTTTAGGGGATCATCTCTCCTGTGTTTCAACCACACGAAAAAGATGTATACGGTCACTGAAAAAGGTGGTTGAAATGAGCTGAGAGAATAACAAATAACTTGTAGGGAGGTGCCTGAGAAGAGCAGGACAGAGTCACCACCAACTGCATGCAGCTGCTACACCCTTCACAGTATAGTATTGCTCGATGTGTTTTCACTACTTTGTACTTAGAGTTGCAGGCAAAGGCACAGCATGCTCCAAAGTGCTACACTGCTGCACCTCAACTCTTGAACTGAACTTCCCAAAGCTCAAGCACTCCAAGAAGATAAGGCTGCAACTGAGGTCATTAAAACAGGAGTAATGTTAATAAATACCCTATTTCCCATGTGCCATGCTCTGTGTTCACAGCATCTGCATCTCACAGCATGCAGCCACAATCCAGGCTGTTTGTCTTTCTCCCCTGCTTAATTCTGCTGCCTTATCTCTTGACATGTGATAGGCACCTGACCAGAAATCTGAGCATTAACTAGACAAATTAACTACAGATTAGCCACTTTTGCTTTCTGCTTGTTATTAGATCTCTGCAAGGTAGTGCACCACGACTGCTTTTGTGCTGCCAGAGTGATGTAAGAAGCCCTTACTTTGCTGTTAAAGGCAGTATTTTTAGAAGAATATTTTTTGTAGCTAAGTTTTGTTAGTGTTCTGGTTGACGTGTCCCTTTAGGCTCAAACTCCAGAGAGACTGCCATTTCCATGACACTGTGTTTGTGAGTGCACATATAATATTGTAAATTGCTTGAAATTACTAAAAGGGAAAGTAATTGCCTTCTTACATGCAGAAATGGTAGTCAGCTGGAGCTGATGTTTTGATAGGTAAGGGAATCAGTTATTAATGTTTCTGTGTGGAGCCACAGAGCCCTTCCAACTGTGAATCTCACAATCTTGCTCTTGGGCAAAGTATATGCAGTCATCTCTAATCTGTTCCATCTCTCCCCAAAGCAGCTCACCCAGCAGTGTGAACAAATTGCCTGGAAATGTCGTCATCGGGCTTCATCTGGCACTATCTCCCTTTCTGTCTGGGTCATTGATTTCCTTGTCTTGCCTTAAAACCCACATCATTTCTGAGTCTCCCAGTACTGAAGCAGCTGCATTGTGCCTTTCCTGCTCAACACCAGCAGCTTTCAGCTTCTGAAGTGTCCTTTACTGATGCTCATCTGAAGACCTCCTGCATGTGCCTCAAGTGGCCTCCCTGCCTGCTACATAACAGCCTGTGTTCTGCCAGCTTTTGTTTCATCACAAGGTTTAGAGCTGTTCTGCTCTCGGAAATTGGGTAAAATTTGGTCTCCTTCCTATAATGACTCAGTGTGCTGGAGAAATGATTCTTGCCTTGTGCGAACAGCTATGGCACAGCACAGAGCTGTGCCAGCCTCTGCTAGCCACCAGCTCCCCTTGGGAGAGCCCCTCAGCCAGCAAGGAGCTGGGGCTGCTCTGCACACGGATCTTATGATGGCTAAATATAGGGTCCATTGATAAATAAAACAAATGCACAAGGAATGCAAGAACCAGCAGTTGTTACAATGTCATCTTAGCGAATACAGCCTTTTCCTCTGTTCTTTTTCTCTCGTCTTTGTGGCCCTTTGTCACAGACCTGTACAATTTGAACACGTATCTTTGCACACCCAACTAATAATATCAGTTCTCATGGAAAGAGTTTCCAGGATTAGGCCTGCAATGTGCCATTCAGCCCTGAGAAAGGATTCTGCAAGAGAAAAAAATCTTGTCTTTCTACTCGCTGGGGCTGTGGTCGCTCTGTGCTTGCACCAATCAGAGCTTACTCCCAGTCCTGGTCTGCTGCCATCATTTAATGGCCAGGTACCTCCCTGCTCCTGTGTCAAACTTGTTTGCTGAGCTGCAAACTGTTGCCTACTGTAGTTTTGTACAGCTAGTCCTGAGAATCCAGTCTAGCCCACAGAAACGTACTTTTTTTTATATTAAAAAAAAGAGTTTTGTTAGGAGTAATAAAGTTCCACCTCTCCTCAACCCTTGCAAACTGAGTGCATCTGGAGTGGAAATATGTGCAAGAAATAAAGTCTCAAATGTATACCCCCTACTCCTAAATTAATGGTGATCTTAAAGTGAATAATTTCACTCACAAGAAGTGTCAGATAAATTGAGTTTACTTAGGAAAGGGTGTTCTTCCAGAACACAGCTCTGCTGATCTTTGTCTTTCTAGAAAGCAAATTGCCAGTTTTGAAGCCGAGTTCCTCATCCTAGGCCTGGAATATGTATGGAAAAATATTTCCAGAGATTCTCCTGTTATAAATAACCTGGAGGAGGTGAAGGACTCTGCAAAGCATGCTGCAAAAAGGATGGAGAAAGAGTTCATCTCTTGGAGAGAAAAAAAGAATCTTCATCTTAAAGCTGATGTTTGTAGTGCGTGCTCAGGGTGAGTCACATGAGAGGCAAATTGAGATAAGAGCAGAGTCCTGAAAGAAAATGACTGATTTTAATCTCTGTTTCCCTGCTTACAGGGTCTTGGCTGCAGAAATTAAAAAGCTGTGCTTCCCTGTAATATCACCCTGTTAAATGGTGTATCATCATCAGCTCCCAATATTTTTTTGCCTATGCTCTCCATGTACGTTGTGCATATATTTATACACATATGTACATATATAAAGCTTCTCTGTGGCTTTTTCTTAATGGGTTGCTTATAGTGTGTGCTGTACAGTCAGCTTCTCACAGCCCTCCTGCAGCTGTCAGAGCCACACCAAATCCCATCTTTAGCCATAGCATCTTCTGAACAGTCACACATGAACTTTTACCGGGTTTATGTAGTTACATCTGAATATCACTAGATGTCCTCTACTGCTAAGTAGCTTTACCTCAGTCCATGCCAAGCACCACACAGAAATTCAGTGAAATAAACCTCAGCTGTTGAAGCTGTGTATTTATAGTTCAATAGTTCCCAGTCCATAGATGCACAATGATGTTCCTCATCCATAGCCTGAAGGAGTGCTCTAATACCTCTTACCAACTGGAGTTGCAGTGTGATTTAGAAAGGTGTTGGTTTCACACAGATTTGAAGCCATCTGACACGTCGTAGGTACACTTCAACTATCTCCTTTGCTGCTCATCTGAGACAACCATCAGGTAGGGCTCTGCCTTTGGTCTCCTTGTGCCCATCTCCACATTTAACACCCAAGGTCCACTCTCCGCCTTCTCTGCTGCAACCACTTACACCTTTAACAACGAACAATAAACAGTCACGCTGTTTATTTAGCCCTAGTAGTGAAATGTTACACTACCTAGACAATACATTCCCTTAGAGACAATAGGTCTGAGGTACAGCCTGATCTGAATAGTTCAGAGAACTGTATGTCACTTTAATCCTATTGAGTGATGTTGAACCAGGCTGGAAATCTTGCCTGAAGTTGTATGGGGAAAATGTGGGCTAATATTTTAAGGTGCTTTTTTTTTGCTTTGAGTTTTCTATAAAGTTTGAAGTTTTGCCCAATCTGCACTTGCATCCTCCCAGGGAGGGCTCTTCCTGACAGTGTGTCTGCTGTCAAACCAAACTGAAAGTTTTCTTTGAGGGCTACTTGGGGTGACTCAGCAGGATACAAAAAATGCACTTAAATAGAAGTTGTATTGTGTAAGAGCTCAACCACAGCAACAATTCCCCCGTAGCAATGTTAACTAATATGCACTACAAAACATTTAATGTTGTTCCAGATTCTGGCTGGAATTGAAAGATGAAATGGGGATTTCTGGCTTTCCTTCTTACAAAATTTCAGTATGGGCAGGAGGACTCTAGAGAACGGAGGGATAGCCAGGAGTGAGGCCTTAGGCATTTTCTCTTGAGTGTTGTTAACACTGATATGAAACACAGTAAAATTTTAGGATTTGGGTGTCCAAATGTTGGTCTGCTCCTTGTTCGGGAATAGAGGTACTTGCATGTGAGCAGAAATTTACCAGCTCTGAGCAGAGATCTGTTTAAGATGCCCAAATAGAAATCTGGATGCTCAGATTTAAAGATGTAAACCCAAAGCCTCTGGCCTACTGGTGCCAAGCCTGCAGTGTCCCAGCATTTAGGGACAAGGTTTGCTCAGAGCTGGGAACCTCCATTGCTGTACTGCATACTTAACAAGTCCAACAAAAGTCTGTCTTCGGGAAACTGAGAGGATTTTTGTCCAGGAAAGAAAATTTGCAGCTAACAAGAGTGCAGTTTTGCACTGAATTCACATGCAAACCTAAGACTGCTGTTGACAAACCCCCACCCTAACACCCAAGCTGTTGATTCACATCAACAAAGTGTCTCAGCCCCATGGTTTAGTCAGAAAAGCCTAGGGGTTATTCTGGGCTCATTTTTTTATGTCTTCAGATGGAGCAAGATTAGTGAAGAATTTACAGGCAAAGAGGGCCAGCTTGCTTGCGGAATGCGTTCGTGGCAGTTCATAATACACCATTTGGTATGAGGCTGGGCCCTCCTTCAGTGAGATAAGAGGGACTCACCCAATCTTGGAGAGCTCAGGCTCCATACCTCCAAGGGCTCAAGAAAGGCCCAGGCCCACTTGCTAGAGCTGGGTGGCATAGCCAAAAGGTCTGAACACAGCCTAGTGAGGAGCCCTGGTGCTCCACTGAGCCCTGTGGCAGCACAGAGGCAGCTTCAGGCTGGCTGTCCCTGTTCATTGCAGGGGAACTGGACTAGATGGTTCTCAGAGGTCCCTTCCAACCCTAAGGAATCTATGATTCTATGACTGCCCTCGCTCACAAGTTATTCTCAGGCAGCTGTTGCCCACATCCTCTGTACAACAGTGTGTATGCCAATACCAGTGCTTGTGCAAATGTTGCAGGGCTTGTGCAAACGCAGGGCTTGTGCAAATGCAGGGCTCTGGCTGCCTTCAGCCAAAGGAAGGTGCAGGGCTGCAGAGGAAGCTGCAGGTGAGCGGTGGTGCGAAGCACTACACACTGCACGGGTTTCACCTCCAGAGCCACGGGCACAAAGAAGAGAGGAGGACAGCAAGCAGCACCTGTGCTTTCCCTAAAGTCTCAACTGGGACTGGTACATAAAAGGCAAATTGTGTTATCACAATAAGAGGTACACGGCTTCCTCGTATTCAGCACAGATGTATATATACACAAATACGTGTGCGTGCAGCAGAATTGATGCTCACAGTGCCCTACGGGAGCCAGCCGTTCGCTGCCGTCCATTGCAGGGACACGCGCAGCTCCCGGGGGAGCGCCGGTCCCCGTGACAGCCCTCGGGCGCCTTAAGGTGCCTCCGCCGCTCCTCGGCCGCGCTCCACCTTAACGCCGGGCCCACTGCCACGCCGGGGCTCTGGGGCCGCGCGCTCCGGTCTACAGGCAAACGAGCCCGGAGCGTAACCCATCTCCCACCCCCTGCAGGTGACGCCGGGCCTCCCCCCTGCCCGCAGCGCCCGGCCCGGCCCCCGGCGGCGGGGCGGCTCTATTTATAGCAGCGGCGCGGCGCTATAAGGGATGGCCGGCGGGCGGGGGCCGGCCGGCGCTGCCCGGCGGCGGGCGCCTCTCGCCGGGCATGGGCGGGCTCTGAGGGCGCGGCCCGCGGCGGCGGCGGCGGCGGCGGCGGCCCCGGTGAGCGGAGGGAGGGCGGCGGGGCTCCGTCCAGCTGCCGGGGGACGCAGAGCCGGGGGGCGCGCGGGGCGGCGCCGGGGGCTTTGTGGAGAATCGCGAGCGTGGGAGCGCGAGCGCGCGGAGGTGCCCTCGGAGGGGTGGGAGCCGCGGCCAACTTCGCTCCGTCCCTCTCCCCGCAGCGCTGCGATGCGGAGCGCCGCTCGGGCATGAGCCGCCCCGCCGGGCCCTGCTCGGCCGAGACGGCGTCGGGAAGAAAGGGCCACGGAGGAAGCTCCGCGCTGCTCGGCTCGGGACCGCAGGCTGCCCACGGTAGGGCTGCTTTGTGCAGGCTGTCGGCTTCTCGGGGGTTTCTTGCTTCGTGGTAACGCGAATAAAGGGGCGGGAGGGGGTTCCGCGTCTCTCCCTCCGCAGTGCGCGGTGAGGAGAGGAGGGCGTTCTCCCGAGTTACCCTGTGTCACGCAGGGCTTTGTCGGGCGAGGGATCGCTGCGTTTGTGGCCGTCCTCCCTCCTTGCCTCCCCGCGGTTTCAGACGCGCGGCGATCTTTTACTTTCCTCCCTTCTCTCCTGCCGATCTGCGCGCTGCCTCAGCTCTTATCTTTTGGACCTCCGAGGACTTTGTGAAAGCTTCCAGATTGGTTTGCTCGAGCGTTTGCTGGGCTTCTCGAAGCAAGACGCAGATACTATCTCTCCTTACAACGAGGAGGAGGCAGTTTTTCTTTTTTTGGTCTTTTTTTTCACTTTGAGACAGGACTGGGCGTTTTCAGCTCATGTGCGTGGGATTGTTGGGGATTAGAAAGCAAACTCACAACTTGTTTTTTTTGTTCCCAACGGCTCAAAAACTCTGGAAACAGTGCTCGGAGAGCCTTGACAACCGGGCAGAGGGGTTCTGGCAGGTGAGGAGCAGGGTAGCATTGTGCTCGTTATGGACCACTCGCAGCATCCTGGTCTGTTCCTGGGACCCTCTACAGATCGATGACTTTGTGCAACACACTGGGATGTCGTATCGGCGCAGGGTAGAGGTTTCACTTGGGTAGAGGAGCACAGCTCACAGTGGAGACCTGAGCCCTGAGTGTGGCTGTCCCAGCACAGGTAACTGCAGCACCTCCACATGCACCAGCGGGCATCGCTCTGCTTTAGTTGCTCAGTGTTGTGAAAGTCTAAGCCCTCAAAACCTTGGTTGTCTTATGAGTCAACTCAAGCTGGGATTTTGGTGGCAGGCTTGAAAGAATGCTGTTGTCTGGAAATATCTGTCATCTGGAAATTTTCGTTCATGCTTTGGTTAGTACTGATGTACCAGGTTGGTGTGCTCCATACCTGGGTGTATATTTCTGTATTTCTGCAATGAAATTATGCATTTAGCTTCACAAGAGGGACAAATCTTGAAGGCTGAAATTTGCATGGACTAGCTGCCATCAATTTTCTTTATGAAAAGTGCTTCTCTGTTTCTCTAAGTCTGTTAGGGCCGTTGTAAAAATGGGATTCTATTAGTTTAAGAGAAGGTAAAATAGATGACAAGGGTGTGGCAAGGAAGTAAATGGGAACTTTAGGAAGTATACCTATGGCTTTGGATTTCCTGACAGAAACAGCAGTTTGTTCTTCACATTTGATTCTGGCAGCATCTCTTTAAAAGTTGTGGGCGCACTTCATGCCATTGTTTTGCATCAGTTTGTTTGACTTGCTGTTATTTTGATTCTCCATCCTAGGAAATATCCCACTTGATACAGAGCTCAGTGCAAATTGCAGAGGGCCAAACACCCCGCTAGTGTGGTTCCCAAGTCAGAGCAGCTGCAAGAGGAACAGAGCTGGCCCAGCATCTGTGTTGAGAACTAATGTGAAAGACAGTTTCAATTTACTGAAGTTTTGGTGGGTGTTTTTACCCGCTTAAGATTCTTTGTAGAGGAACTAAGAATTGCAGAAACAAACCTGGCCTTCTTCGTGGGGCTTGTGTGTGGATTGGGTGATATTTTGCTTGCTTATTTCATTTTGGAGTTGTTTTTTTTTCCCCCGTAAACTAAGACTGAAACTGACAGAATTGAAGGGATAAAACAGATTTTCAGGCAGGTAGACAGAACTTGTTTCCTTTTCTCCACACCTTGATACTGGGAGAGATCCACTTGCATTTCAGGACTGGGAGGAAGAGGACAAGCCCTGTTTTTGAGCTGGTGTTATCCCTGGCAAAGTAGTAAGTGAGGGCACTGTAAGAGGTGGATGTAGGACAAGTGATGAACCACTCTCACTGTTGACATCATGCTGTGATGGGTGTAAAATTACTCCTTGTGGATTCAAGCCAAGAGTCTCTATGTATGTCACCTGTGTGTAAAGCCAGGTCTCGCTGCTGACCTGTTGCATACAGGTTGGGCAGTTTGTTCAACTGAGTTAGTCTATCCTTGAGGGGTTTAGGATGCTGACTTCAGCTGGACCACTCTTAGTTTGTCTTTGCCTAGTTTTGGTAATTTGCTTTGCGCTGCTCCTGTGGTGCTGTCACTCCTGGTGGCTTCTTGCTCCTGCTGTGCTCAGGTTTCACAACCCCTGCAGTGCATTCCCCCTGCTTGTGGGAGTTATCCTCATCTTCTCCTAAATATGTAGCTTCCATGCCTTCCGTTACATCTTTTACCTGCATAGGCTGAAGGAGGAAGAAATTTTGCCTCAGTGTGATAGTGTGCAGCTTCTTTGTGCAGAGGGAACATCAGATTCTGGAGGTGGGGAATACTAACGTAAATCCACAAGAATGGTATTTGCATAAGCTTCTGCTGTCCTCAATAAGTTGATCAGGGCTGAGGGAACTGGTCTAATATGGAAAATATGGAATTCATTTTCAGACTTTCAAGCTAGTCCCGTAGACGGGGCTTAGGAAGAGAAGTAGTCTTAAGATATGGAAATGTGCCTTGAAAGTGACCTTTCAAAGATCAACAATATTATTCTTGGTGTCTGTGGCATCCAGATTTAATGAAATGTAAAGCAGAAGAAGTTGGG
Organism: Tetrao urogallus; assembly: GCF_951394365.1. Lineage (NCBI taxonomy): Eukaryota > Metazoa > Chordata > Aves > Galliformes > Phasianidae > Tetrao > Tetrao urogallus. The sequence continues at coordinate 11,850,461 of NC_136821.1, read as the reverse complement.
AGGATTTGGTCCAAGTGAAAACAGAATGAGCGTGGGACTGGCAGATGGGAGGAACATTAGCCCACTCTTTGCTGGAGTTGCTGCTTCTCCTGTTGTTGCTACAGAAGGGACTCGACAGAAGATAGTCAGTGGGAGGAGAGTGCAGACTGCTTGTTCTACTTGAATGTCACTGGATTTTTCTGCATGGGCACGAATGTCGAATGGTGCAGTGGGTCAGATCCTGAATGCTGGTATCTAATGTACATCCAGAGCAAGTCCATCAACTTCGTAACATCTGCAGTAAGGAACAAGTGGCTTTTTTTCTGAATAGAGGGGAGGAATGAACAGCTGTAGCTTAGGATGCTGAATTTCTTGGCTTTTTTTTTTTTTTTTTTTTTTGGGATTTATGACTCTTATTCTCTTTGAAAATGTAGTGGAGCAATTGCTGATCCATGCATGTGTGCATGAGAAAATGCTGGTGGCGGAGTAATACATATGGAAATCTTGCATAGAGATATGACAAACTGGCCACCTGCTCTTAGATGATGAAATAATTTACAAAAATATATCTGCTGGAATAATGGCTGAGGGAAGAGGGGGGGGCAGGTTTGAGGGAAGTTAGCAGTATTTATCTTTTTAAGTAGTTTGCTGTACTACTTACTGCTGACCCTCTTGCCAGCTTTACTGCTTCAGAAACAAGTAGTTAATGCAGTAGCAGGTGCACAGACTTCATCAGAGGGAGCAGTCCATTGGACAGAGCTAGCATTAGAGATGGGAAACCTAAACCTGTCTCCCGGTGTTTTCTCTGTCACAGGCTGCCTTTGTACTGATGGAGTAAGATCAGAAATTCTTGCAGCTAAATACCTGTGACTGTACATCTGGCTCTCATTAGGTTTGCTGGTTGGTGCAGTGACTGGTGTTAAGGTACTGAAAACCAAGCATTTACTCCAAGTTTTCATAGTCTACAGCAAAAAAAAAAAAAAAAAAAAAAAGGTAGAACTGCATCAGCTCGCAGCCAGTTTCCCATAAACCTGCTCCCTGGGTATTGGTTAACCTTGCTAAGTGTGTCCTAGGGTCAAATCTGTTACTTTTGTATGTGAAAGTAAGTCTTGGTTTGCATTGTGATTTACTGGAGTGTAAATAAAGCAAGGTCTTTCACTTAGAAGCTCACTCATCGGCATATATTAGTAACACTCATCAGTTTTTGACTGGAACTGTGATGGCGTAATTACTGTAAAAGGGTAACACATTCAGAACTACCTGTGTGACTTTGGGAGTTGATTCCTGAGAGGCTTAGTCATTATTTTAAATAGGAGTCAGCTTTTTAAGCTACACATATTCCTGAAAGTTTTAAGAAAGGACTTCTATTATCACGTTTTTAAAATGTCAATTTCTGGGACAGGTATGGCAGCTCTTCCACTCTACTGATTTCAGATATTAACTGAGGAGGTTGAAGAAAGATTAGAAAAACACTGTGGGAAAGCAGATTCTCATGGGTAATCAATCTTACTAGAGAAATCCAAGTTGTGAAAATGTCTATTCTTCCCTCACCTGACAGCAGGATGGATATGCACATATATATTTTCTGCTGTGTCGATTAGGACAGTGAGGAGGATGGCAGATGCCTTGGCCAACGCTGTAGACAGACCAATCCACATGTTTCTTCAGACACTGTTTGGGGCACTGAGTTCAAACAGCATGTGATCAGAGCAGTTTGAGTCACCAGGCCAAACACAGTTATCAGAAGAAACAGATAAACTAAGAAAATAGTCTTCTGTACTCTGGCATATTTGTTTGCATAGTTAAGACTTTATGACTGAAAGCAAATTAGGTTTCTTTTTTAGCAGTGATAGATTACTCTTAGTATTTGTGGTGCAGTTTTTTTTAAAGTATTCCTGGAACGCTAATAATGTAAAGCATATTTATTTTGCAACATACCTATGGGATGGACACCTACTACTTATCTTGCTCCTACAGATGGGGAACTGAAGTGTTCAATAAAGCAAGACACTGCACACAATTGTGCAGGGGGGACTGCAGCAGGACAGGCAGGAGGGTGCTGAGTCTGTTGCTCAATACTGGTGAAAACCATCAAGCTCTGCTCCATACTCTACCCATTAGATTCTTCCTCAATGCTTCTAAGGTATCTTAGTGTATTTCCTCACCTGGACAAGGTGAGATTGGGCTCTTCCAAGGAGGAAATGCCAAGCCTGGTGAAGGAGGGACAAGACAGATGGATGCTGATGTAAGTCTGAGGAAAGGTGTGGAATATCCTCTAGCTAGATATGCTACCACTGCTTCTTTAGCAAACGTGGCTTCCCTGATGCTGGCACATCACAGCTATTGAAGCTCTGTTCCTCTGGGCAAACACCTGCTTTTCCTGGGCGCAGAGCCAGCTCTGCTGATGTCCCCTTTAAGATAGAGCTGATATAAGTGGCTGGATTGGTCACAGAGCCTTCTGCCCATTCACTGGCTCCAGAGCTTCTGCCACTGTGCCATGTCCTTGGGCTCTCTGGCCGCCTTCTTTCTGACTTGGCCTTGCAAGCGGCACCAAAGTGTTTTGTTTGGGGAAAAGAAACTTGTAAAGTTGGCAGCAGGAATTCTATTTTAGGGGAGTTGCATGGTGAACAGTAACAATGAGTTTTATTTCTCAGAATGTATCTACATTTATAGGTTGCTATATTTAAAAAGAAGAAAAAAATGAGTCACGGGGAGCTATGCTAATGCTCTTGTGAGGCTGAAGGCAGCAGGAGTTACCTAACAGTTTTGTGAAGCATCTAGAGGATTTATGGAGCAAGCTGAAGCCAGTGTAAGCCATGCAGTGCTTTGTTCTGCGCCCCTTTTGTGTACCTGGTCCTGGTTACAGTGAAGTACTCTCCTAGCATCCTGGAAGTGCTCAACGCTGTCAGCTTCCCTGCTCTTGAATGTGAGTTGCAGAGCTGGGGCTGGAGCTGCTGAGCTGCTCCTCTAATGGAAAGTCACAGTGGCAGTCAGCGGTGGCATGTCCCCGTGTGTCTCAGGCCACACTAACTAGTAGCTAGTAGCAAATAACCATTAAAGTGAAGTCTTCCAATTTTGGAGGCTTTTTGCTTCACTTTTCAAAAATCTGTCGTATCAGTTTCCAAATGTTTAAGTTTTTTGCAGTACTCTTAAGAAGAGTTAAAGCTTTTGAATAGGCAACTGTTACTTGCATTGCTGGAAGCAGTGGTGAATCTGATAAGCAGTATAAGCTGATAAGCTGAATAAAGGCCCATCCAAGCCAACTTAAAAGAATGTTAATGGACACTGATGCAGTGGGAACCCTATCCATTTTTATTTTTTTTAATTGTCCTTCCCACTTCAAGGACAACCAAAGCACCCACCGCCACTGTCTCTAGGCACACACAGATGCTAAAAGTATTTAGGGACTTTTTGATTACAAGTTGTGAGTCTGTGATCAAAGCTCCTTTAGCAGTTGGTTGTTGATGCGCAGAAAGACTCTATAGAGGTAACGGGGGGAAAAAAAGTGTGTGCATCCAGATGGAATTTAATCTTAGGCACTCTTATTGCTCTGTCATCTTTACTTAACATATCCTGATAATTCACAAGTGGGCTTCATAGGCAGCTGGTAATTCAGTAAAGATTGTGATCTTCAGAAAACATACAATTGATGTCTTGTGTCATGCTTGGTATGGATGTACTGATGCTACCAGTATAAGATTTGCTAGGTGGGGAACATCTACTTATAAAGTATGACTGCTGGGGAAAGTGTTTTAGTAGCAAGTGCTCAATCCCAGGAAGAGTCATTAAGAACCTGTGACTGACCAGGAAGGGGAAATCATCACAGGAATCCCTTCGGCTCAGGAGTGGTTGCCGCAAAGCTGCGGGCTGGAGGCTGGTTTGATGACTGCTGGCTTTTGGTGGAAACAAGTTCACAGTGTACATCGAGGTGAGGAAGATATGCCCCAGTGCTCTGGGAAAACCCCAAGCTGTAGAAAATTGCTTTTGTGCAACAGCAGAGCAACTTCACTACTGAGATTTTTTAGCTCTCACAGGTACCTCTGTAACCACGTATCTGTATCTGATCTAATCACCCTTGGAAAACATAACAGGTATCACCTGAGCCCATCCTGTGCACACTGCTTCACTTTCACCTGAAGAGAGCCTGTTGGTAGCTGGTGAGGAATTGTAGTTTAAGATTAAGGCTCTGCAGAGCCACAGTTATGAGGTAGACTTGGATGGTACTTGCCGTTCTCCCTTCACAAATTACTTTGTAGTGCAGGGGCAGAATGCTGGGAGAGGCTTGTTTCTTTCACGTGCTCTGGATGCTCTTAAATTTAGTCTGCCATCAGGTATAAGTGCAGGCACGAGGAGCTGAATGGACCGTTTGCGTTTCAGGAGCTTGGTATGGTCCGAGAAGATCCTGGAGGCTCTGGTGAAGGGCTCTGCCTTGAATGATTTCCTTTGTGCTCCATGTGGCACAGATGCTGGTATGGTGCTGTAGCACCTCTGCTCTGCAGGAGCATTTTGTTGTGAAATTTACCAATCGAATGTTAAGATCATCATCAGAAGTTTGGCTTTGACTGAATGCATGTGAAATGTGCAAAGTCTCTGCCATTAATCAGTGAGATGTGCTCAGGGGATGTGTATTTTATCTTTTTTACAGTATAGCAAGTCTGTCTAATTAAGCATCTGGGATTTGAATTGTTAGATAACAGTTTCAATCTACTTCTGTGTTAGTAAAGATCTCCAGCAACCCTTTTTTTTTTTTTTCCCTTGGATTTTTCAATTACAGACTTCAGAAACTCTTTGAACCTCAGGAGGGTGACTTATTGGGTCCAGAAGAGCTGAGAAATAAAATTCTTTTTCTAAGGCCCCCCAAGCACAGCAAGTCACTCCCTGTTGTTTACATAGCAGCCTCACAAGAGTATGGGAATAAGCGTTAAGTTGTCAAAGCAAAGGAGAAAAATCACATTTTCGGGTGTAGGCTGTATGGAAGCATGTGTTTGGATTTGTGCTGTGTCAGAATAAATCCTTTTGCTGCGCAAAACACTGGGAGCAGCTCTCTGGCTCAGAGGTCAGATTGCCTCATCTGTTTCTGGATTGGGAGGGGAAAGTGGCAATATTGGGAGTTGGTGTGGGCTTGGGAAGGCTGGTGAAGAGGTGGAAGGGTGTAGCTTGAGAGGTGGGAAGGGGCAAGGATGAACCAACGTGGCAGAGGGCTCCTGAGCCCCAGCAGTGGGTGGAGGTCTGCTGCTTTAGACAGTGCTCCCCAAGCCCTGTGACCCCAGGCTGACCGATGCACTTCAGAAGCTTTGTGTAGTGTGGGCGGGGGGGACACAGTGGGTGGAACTGATGACCCAAAATATAATTTCCCCTTCCTAAGACTGGGTGTGTACCAAGCTGGTGTGGTAAAGAGTATGAACCAAAAATGCTGAGAGATGCAGTGGTTAAACTGAAACATGCTGTGGCAGGATGAAAGTAATCGTGTCCCTTACCAGCCCTTAAATGCTTTGGGGCTTTTTTTTTTTTTCCAAGTGGCTGCAATCCATGCTGTCTCTATCTAGGCTTCTCTGCTTTTAATAGAGAGAATTTTATATGCAAAAACACCAAGACACCAGCAGGGCAACCCATCCTGTGTTATGTTATAGCTCACAGGGTTAAGATAAAATGTAAGGATGTCTTCAGTTATCTTTCTGTTCAAGTTTTGGTTTTGCCCTGTGTTGATTTATTTTTTTTTTTCTCCAGTCTCCTTGAACGTACCAAAGCTTATGAGAAGGACCCCTGTGTGGAGTGAATAACCATTAGGGAGAATCCTGCAGCCCTAGAAGGGACAAATCCCAATCTTGTTCTGTCTGTGAGCCTGATATTTAAAACATGATGTACTCGAGCTGCCAAGGCTAAGACTGGCATTCCCTTGCCTTGGTGTTTAATAAAAAAAAAATTAAAAAATAGTGGCACTCTGCAGACATAGAGGTGGCTATGTGGGACTTCACTGTGAAGTCAGAGCAGCACAGTGCTGCATCCCAGGATTTCTGCGAATATCAGTATCTTGACTGTTGTGATTTTGCAGATGTACCTCAGCTGTATGGTGGATAGAAGGAAAAATGGCTCCTGCTAGTTGCTGTGAAATTTCACTGTATGCATAGCTGCACAAAGAAGCATTCACAGTTTAAGAAAAAAATGTGTCCAGCCCCAGGAAATGATGAGAAATATGGTGCTGTCACTATTTAACTGATGTTTTATCTTCTCCTCCCATCAGAGGCTCTCTGGTGCTAATACCTAATGGTGCATTTGCTCTCTGGGTCCCTGTGGAGGGAACGCAGCTCTGTATATCTCCTCATCTGTCTGGGGCAGTGGTTCCATGGGAGGTCTGTTCTGCAGTTTCTTGAAATGTGTTGCTTCCAGCCCAGTGACTGAACAGACGGCATCTTCTGGCAGGGCTGAGTACCCTCAAGGCTGACTCCTGACATGGGTCTGGCTGTGTGTGGCATGGCATGTTTCCCCCATGTGTCTGCTAGAAACAGCTACAGTGTGGAAGCAAAAGATGTTATTGTTTGCGAGTGAAAGATGCTTTGTGGTGATGACAACTGAGGGTGTGCCTCTCCCCTTTCCTTTAGCTCTGGAGAGATTCTGTTCTTGGTTTTTTGTTTTGCTTGAGTGTTTTGGTTTAATTTTTGTTCATCCAAAAAGTAATTGATTTTTGAGTGGGATTATGTTTAAGTTGCAAGTGGGTTTCTGATGTGATTGCACAGAGAGAGAAGCGGTTGGAGCACTGCTCATCTGAGGTACTTCAAGAGAGCACAGAGCACTCTGGAGGCACAATTTTCCATAAGACACTAATCCAGTGAAGTGCTGTAGACTTGCTTGCTGGCACTGTTTAAATCCATAATGCAGCGCCACCTGCCAAACCGCAGGGCATAATGGAAGTGTTAATGAATGTACATATATACCCTCCCACACAGCGGGAAATTGACTTAAAGCTTGAGGCAGAGGCTTCAGACTGAGTGTAGATGGAACAGGCTTCGTGTGTGCCCTGCATCCTCACAGGATGCTTCTCAGGCACTGGCAAGGCAAATGTGCTCAGCAGGAAGGAGGACTTGAGTCAGGCATAGCTAAACTGTGTTGTTTAAGGGTGGTTTGGGCAGATGCCTTCTGGTTGCTTAGTATCCCTTAGTGTCTGAGCACTGAGTGTGTCTTTGCCACTCAAAGAATGAGAGGGATACAAAGAGGGAGGTGATTGCTGCACAAGAAAGGGCTAAGAGGTTCCAGGGCTTGGATTCTGGAGATCAAAGTGCTACATGCCCTAGGCAGATTCATGGAAAGGTGCAGCTTTGGGTAAATGAGACCACTGCTCTTCTCAGAAAGATCCCCAGAAGATTGGCAGCATCAGCCTGGGATCCCCACATGGAAATACTGTTAACCAGGGACCTTTACAGTCTTAGAGCTATCTAAAGAGACACAGAGTGTGTTTGCCAGGAGGGAAGGGAGTCTTTAAAAAGCCATTTACATCCCAGAAGACATCTGGTAGTAGCAAGGGAGATGTAAAAAAGCATTAAATACCCAATAGAGCTTGACTGGACACAAAGTTGGAGCCAAATGCATTGACTGATTTGCAGAAAGGTGACTGGAATAAGATGGACTCCATAAACCATCTTTGAAGCAACTGTAGGTGCCAGGAAGTCTGCATTGGTTGTCATGCCTGCCGTACACCCAGTGTGATGCCCAGAAGGTCACAGCACAGCAGGCTGTGGTGGAGCTGGTCAGAGCTTGGTGCATGGCCTGGTGAGGGTCAAGCAGCCCTTGTTTTGTTGGGGATGCAGAACCACAATGGGGAGTGCAGTTTGGAGCAGCAAGGATGCTGGCATGCTGGCAGTTTTTGGTGCTGCTCAGGATTCCTACCCAGTTGCATCACCTTGTTTGCTGCAAGCCATGTACAGGCAGTATAGAAACTTAGCAGTGCCGTGCTGCTTTTGCTATGGAAACCTTGCTGCACAGTACAGAAGAGTAGCAAAACCACCCTGGGTAGTGAATTTGGGGTCTTTTTATTGGTGTGTCAGCAGACTGGGATGTGTAAGGGGGAAGTTGCCCATTTCCAGGGATTGTGCTAGCAGGAAGGGCAGCTATTGGAATTCAAGGCTGCTTCCTCCACTGCAAATTTGTTCTTGTTATCTCTGGCTGGGCAGGGCAGGGGAACATCTTGGCTATCTGATTTCTTTCGCTACAGTATGTTTAGGTTAGCTTCACCGTTTCCATGATAACATAAGAGAGGCGTTATTGGCCTCACTAGCAAAGAATTTTCAAGAGTTGGAGAGGAATCTGTCATTCCACAGTGCCTCCCAGGAGCTTTGGAATTAAATGTGTAAGGAAAGGGATGTTGGATCTGAATGCACAAGGAAGCAGTGGAAGCAAAAGCAGCTGAGCCATGTAGTTTGTCAGGAGATGCTCTCATTTAACGTATTGGCAAAAGGGCTGGAACAACAGCAGGTGGACACCTGTAGACTGGAAACCATATTGTGTTAATGTAGGTCTTGGAGATGCAGGAATGGCTTTCTCTTAACCTGTATGAATTCTCCTACAAAACTGATAGCTGTGGTGCTGCAACTCTAGACTTAAGTGGGGGTGGGGTTTTTATTTGTTTTTACGTAAATTTAACCTCTTCATCTGACCGTAGACTCATCAGGGTGATAAATCTTGTTAAATCTTTCGAAAAGGAGACTAAATTACTACAAGAAACATGCTGAAGATGTACAGCATTGCTGGGGATATGGAGGAAGAGCTGTGGTTTGGTGACTTTTGTCTGTATGACTGATGTGTGCCGTGCTGCATTTAGGTAAAGACCAGAACAACAACAGGCACATGCTTAAAAATAAAGATGAGTGAATCCCCAAGCCCAGCTTTAGCAAGGGAGAGCTGTAACGGCTCAGTGCTGCTCCAAGAGCTCCTTGCTACTGCCTGGGAATTTACAGGACAGTGTGAGGGAGAAAAGCAGAGGGGGCTGCCTACAACCCAAGCCATTTCCAATGATGTGGCTTTTTACATTATTATTTGTTCAGGCTATAATTCCATGTTTCCTAAAATAACCACGATGTATTCATCAGGAAGCTACTGCCTTTAGCTGCCTTTTGTGTGAATCTCAAGTGCTTCATTACTCCCCTGGTGAGTTTTCTTTCTCTTACAGTAAATCTAAGCAGCATCTGTGCAGTGGGGGAGGTGATGTGATCTTGGGTTGAAAGAGAGAAAAGATTTGGTTGGCATGGAACATCAGCGAGGAGTTCAGGGAGCACAGCCTTTGGGATGCGTCTTTTTACACCGGAGGAAATTTTAAGAGGCCTCTTTCAAGTCTGCAGCTACATCCCACAAATCAAAATTCAACCAGTGGCAAAGCAGAGGATTTTATTTTCAAACAACAGTAGGTTTATGACTATTCTTTTTCCTCTTCTTTAATAGCAATCTGATAATGCTTTGATTGCTGTTCCAAAAGGAAATGCCTGTAATTCCCTGTACAGGTCTTGCCAGGTTCTGCTCTTCATCAGGCATCCTGGATGCTGAGGGAGTTGAGAGCAGTCTTACCTGGCAAGACCCTTCTTAGAAAACCTCCAGGAGTTGAAACTTGGGTTTTGAACAGCTTAATACTAAATGGTGTCAGACTCTGTCTTGCCACATAATTGTTCTCTTCTGCATTGATTTCCCACTTTCATGTGGTCAAGCTTTTGCTCAGTGTATCCTTTTGGAAGCATCAACCAAGCAGGAGCACTGACGGGCTGAAGGAAGCCTGGCTAAGAGTTAATCATCTTTATTAAGTAACAGCTGTCAGTGGTTATTTGTATACCTGCAGGTCCTTTGGCTCTGAAAGGTTTGGAAGGCAGTCATGCCAACTTGAGGGAGAAATTACTAGAGTTCACTCAGCATGGCTCTAGGGAGACAGCTCCCTGCAAAAATTGCACATCCCATGTTTCAAGGATTTTCAGTAGCTTCCAGTCCAAGCAATTGCCTCCAAGGTGCAAAGCCAAACTATTTTGGTACCTGGCTAACATCTCTGGGTGTGTCATGGTAGCAGTGTGGCTGCAGCCAGCAGCCTGCAAGAGAAACAGAGAGGGAAGTGTTCAGATCTTGCAGAGTTTCAGCCCTAGAGGCATCACAGGGAGTCACTAATGCTTGTGAAGTGACTGGGTAAAAGGGTGTGAGCAAGTAGGCTGTGGCTACGGAAGAGTTATTAATGGCAACTGTAGGAGTAGTTGGCAGCATTGATGGCTTCCTTGGCCTCAGGTGGGGCTGGTGTCCTCAGGTATGCAGAGCTCTGGCAAGACTTGTGAAAAGCAATCCATGGACCAAAGCAAACCAGAAATGGCAAATTAGCTTGAGGATAGGCTGATCAACCTAAATATGTATGCATAAGCTAATCTTGGCCTATTGCTCTAGCAGCTCCCTACAGTTGTCATTTTTGAAGAGCCGTAGTGAGGAAAAGGGAGCTGGTCGCTCCCACACAGACCCCACTGCAGCTTGAGGTTTCATAACAGAATTAAGCAATTTGTCATGTGTTGCCATGGAGACCATAAATCACTGTCATGCTGGGCTTTTCTGTCAGGGAGCTGATGCCTTTAATTGCTATAACCTCAGCTGTGAATCCAGAGCTTGATTCTGAGCTTTTTACCTGAGATGATGGCTTTGCCCTGGGAGCTCTGCCTCTGGGAGAGTGGAGCTGGAGCCAGGGCAGGAGCGCTCATACATTAACTGTCACATATCTGGGGCAGGTCTCGCTGTTGTGGCACAGAGCCCCACCTCTGCTCCAATCAGCATGAGTTATAATGGCTTACACAAGCTGCTATCTACCTCATTTATACTCAGGGCAAGTTTCCCCATGGTGATGTGCAGCACATCCATGGTGTTGTGACCCATTGGTTGCATTAGCTACGCTGAATTTCTCCATTATCAGCTTCGTGTATCTCTCAGCCCCTTCCACTCCACCCATGTCCAGACAGGTAAATGGGGTTTTACTCCATTCACTCTGCCTCTGTACTTGAAATCCTTCTTGCTGAGGAGTGCTCAACCTCAGTGGCACTGATGGGCCACTGTTTCTCCTTCTCCTTGCTGTCTCTCCTAAAAGTGGCCATGTCTCTGTCTCAGCGTTAGGGGTTTGTGCTGTCAGAACACAGATCTTACCAGCATGTGTGGAGGGGGGCTGCATAAATCTGCCTCCAACCAGTGACTTAACCAGAGCTCTGCCAGAGTCTGTATGCATCGTTCTCTTGGCTGCTTCAAAATAAACAGCTGTATAAATTGTAAGATGATTATCATCACAGCTTATTAGTGTATTACCACATGCTGCTTTGTATTCAGACAATAGATAAAAAATGTCTGTTTTGTTTTTTTCTCAATCAAATCTACAGCAAATACATTCCTCCTTGCTCCCTTCTGAGAAAGGCTGTGTCAGTACTCCTGCCAAAAACATATGAAAATCAGCCCGACTCTTGTGCACTTGCCCGTGGCGATGTAACCAGCCAGCATGAAGCTCTGCACACCTTTGTAAGTGGTTAATGCTTTCCAGGAGGTGACATATGATGTTTTCAAGAGTTGATTTATTAGATGGTTGAGATTATAATCTCATCAAGGCGCGATCTGTCTTCTTGCTTTGATTGTCAAGGCAGGTGGAGGTGTAGAGATATGGAAGTACTCGGATTTTGGAGGTTTGCATTATGTGCTGGTAGGTTTCAGAGCGCTGCTTTCTCTTCTGAGATGGAAACTTTTTCGTGAACACTTCTGGTGTCTGTCGAAACACGTGACTGTCTGGCTTTGAACCCAGAACACGCATTCATGTCTAGAGTGCACAAGGACACTCCTTAGCAAATACTCCAGTGATTTGGGCAGTTTGGCTGTCATTGCCTCAGGGGACCTTCAGCAGTGTGCTGAGGATGGCACAACTGGGCAGAATGCTGGGGCCCCACTGCTGCTGGTGAATGCTGACACAGTAGAAACACCCATGCAGAAACGTTCATGTGCTGAATCTTGACATGAGGATAGAAGGTTTTGTCCATTCATGCTGACATCACCTAAATGCAGTTTTTGTACTCAACAAACTAGCTTACAGTGCCTGATTGATTTTTTTTTTTTTTTTTTTTTTTTTTTTTTTTTTTTTTAATTAATTAATTTTATTTTCCCGGTTATATTTTGGTTGGTTCTCTGCAGGCTATATGTTGCTCAGTCTGGAACTTAAACATATGGTATAATGAAGTAACTGCAAGTAAACACTGATTTGACCCCTTACATGTTGGACAGTCAGTTTGTACAATGGGCTAAATATTATGTTAGTACTTTGGGAAGTGTTCCATGCAAGATCAGCTCAAGGCTTCTCAGGAGGGAGTTAAAGGGGCTGGTACTAAATGCTGCTGAGCAGTAGCTTGCGGTTTTGTGAGGAGGTCAAAACTGTGCACAAACCAAGTGTGGTTTTCACATCTGTGTCCTGTCCTCTGCATTGTGAGCAACAATCGGTCTTTCATACGGCACATTGGAGACGCACGGGGTGGCTGACTCCTGGGCACTCCAGTGTAAATAAAGCAAGGGTGAAGCTGCGGCCACAGGCAAAGCAAAAAAATTGTTGTCAAATGTGTTGGGAAGTGATTGAGGACAGCTTTTATACAGTCTTAGTTCTAAGGAGCCTCTAAGGATCTTCTGACTCTAGCATGATAATGCTGAAGTAAAGCTTGATCTCGCAAGCCAGCATGAGAGAGATGCTTGAAATTGGTAGGTTCCTGCAAACCAAGCATGCTGCCTGTTGATAGTGAGATCTCGTAAACATGAGAAAAATCGCTTAGTAAGAAACTTTCCCTCAGGATTGTACTGAGGAGTTGAAATCAGAGTGGGTGAGAACAGAGCTGTGTTTCATCACCTTCTCTCCATATATCTGCTGTTGGTAAAGGTGGAAATGCTGTTTTCAAGAATTTTTCCAGACAGTTTAGACACAAGCTGGCTTGGTTGTGTTTCTCCTTACTCTGAAAACGTTGGCTTGTGTCAACTGTTTGACAAGAAGTCTTGGCAGTTCCCACTAGCCCCAGCGATCTCACCTCTGTGGTAACCCCTTTTCTTTTCAACAGGGCTTTGTTTTTAGAGGAAAATTTAGGATGGTTCCTATACATTTGGCCCCAGAAGAGGTCTATTACATAGCCTTAGTTAGAGGTCAAGGCGCTCAACTTGTACCAACATAGAGCTTATGCGTATGGCAAGTTATTCTGTATTTTCAGAAGCACCTCTGACACAAGCTGTACTTTATCATACGTAAAGTAGCGTTGGGCAGAAAGGAGGAGAGAAGACTCTGTCATTTAAAAAACGAATAAATAAACCTTGTTCTTATGTCCGTTTGCAGGCAAAAATGCATGTATGCAGTATGGTGAATCATTTGCATTATCTTTATGTTGTCTTTGAGCACTGCTATGACTTGAACAGCATTCTCACAGCACACTTTGGGGTCACTTGCTGACACCAAATATTTCAGGGGATACATTTTTTATTACATCTTAGATTCTACAGGCTGCTTTGGCCTGAGAATCTTTTTTCCGTAAGTAAAACAAACTCAAATTTGAATATTCACATCTGATTTTATTTTGCTTCCTTTCATGTGTTTGCCTGAATGCATGGGTGTGTAGTGGGGGGGAGAAGCTGGTTAGCAGAGCTGTGAAAAGCTCTTTGTTGAAGGGTAGGATCTTTGCTAAGGAACTCAGGACTCCCAAGCACTGTAAGTGAGAACTGCCTTTATGGTTCAGTAATCTGCAATAAACTGAAATAGTGCTTTGGGACAGAACTAGAGAAAGCGAAGACTAAACTTGGAGGGCCATAATCATAAAATGGCTGAGGTTGGAGGGAATTTTCAAGACCGTCTAGTTCCAACCCCCTGCCATGATTAGCGTTGCCAGCCAGCAAAGCTAGGAAGTGCTCTTAGTTGAGAAAAATCCCTACAGTTACTGAGAACCCCCAACAAGCTCTTGGTAGCTTAATGTGGATACCAGTTAGGATGCTGATAGTTTATGACAGTCTGGAGCATTCCCTCCAACACAGCCTCTTTGCACTCACATGTGCTGCTGCCCAGTTGCACCCAGTGACTTTGTTTTGTCTCTTAAAAAAAAAAAAATCAGTTCTTCTGCTGTCATCTTGGGGGACAGGCCACACACAAGGGGAAGCTCATCTCTTGATTCTCATGGCTGTGTCACAGCCACAAAACCAGCCTTCCTGCCAGGGCAGTTTTTTGTTTGTTTTTTTTTTTTTTTTTTTTTCCAAAAGAGCAAAACAAAAAACACCTGTAGCTCCTGGCTTGCTGCCCTCTGTGCGTGTTTCTTGGTTTTCATTTCTCAGACTTGAGGCTGAGAGAGAGGAAAGCAGTTAAGTGTGTTCTTGTCTGCCAGCAGGATGTGTTTGGTGACGATTAGCCAGCATTATAGACTGGGACCTGTGTAAATGAACTGCAGCTTGGTGCTGTCTGCCCATGGAAGTGATGGGCCTGGGATGTGAGGGAGCTGCTGGGAGGGCACACGCTTTTGCTGTGGGCCAGAAAGACTGTGAGTGCTGGCATGGAGGGGAGAACCCCTGGTTCCCAGCCGTGGAGCTCTTCTTCACTTCTCAGGCACGTGGTCAGAGTTGCCTCGTGCACATTGCTCTTGTTTTTCACTAACAAGTAATCAGAGATGGTCTCTTTCTCCAGCAGGTTTAGCACAGTGGAAACATGGCTACCAGCGCTGTTCCCAGCGAAAACCTCCCCACGTACAAGTTGGTGGTGGTTGGAGATGGCGGCGTGGGGAAGAGTGCTCTCACCATTCAGTTCTTCCAGAAGATTTTTGTGCCAGACTATGACCCAACCATTGAAGATTCCTACCTGAAGCACACAGAAATAGACGGGCAATGGGCAATTCTTGATGGTGAGCAAGCCACTCTTGTGGTCCCCTTTCTTGCTAAACATGAGAACAGGTAGACCTCAGTATCTTCCACAGCATGTTGTACTTCTGTGTTCCTCCTGTGCTGCAGTCTGCCAGGGATTTTATTACAAGCTGTCCTGTGAACAGTAGCATGTGGTCTGCAGCTGATCTCCAGAAAAGCTTCTACTTCTGTCTGCGTTGGTTCCAGTTCTGCATAGAGCTGTTTCTTGAAGGAGTGTGAAAACCACTAGATTGTGTTGAGTGGTGGTTTCCAGGCTGCTTCCATCTATCTTGTCAGTCTTCAGAATGACCAAAGGGCACCTATTTCAATCCTTTGCATTTAGCAAGGAGGATTTGTTAGGGTTGTGTGGACAGGCTGTGAGCCACTGTGGTGACCTCCTCTGGTAGAGTTGACCTAAACAGGCTTTAGGGAGCACGCCATGTGCTTCAACAGTGCTGCAGGGAAGAAAATAGCATATAACTTCTAGTTAAATCTATGCTTTCTTCTCATAGGTAATGCTGAGCTGCTGTGTTGTTTTGCTGAGAAACTCTAGACTTTCCTATTAGTATAGTGTCTGCTCTGCTGTTCGCACGGGTGATTGCTGTAGCTGGCTGTGTTTCAAAAACGACTACTCCACAGCTCTGCCAACTGTGAACTCCACAGCATGGAGCTTTAGGGTATGTCTGTGCATGGTTATACCATGCTGAAAATGACATTTGGGGTAAGCATCCCTGGTAGATAGCTTATGTCCTGGGAAATACTGGTAAGAGGGCAACTGAATAAGGGCTATAACTAGAACGAGCATTTAATCAGAGCTCATCCACTGACAGGGAAGAATTGTAGTATCTCTCAACTCCCATCTTTCAGGTGTGATGTTCTCATATATAGTTACCTATATCACTTAAATATGAGTAGCAGTCTAAAGAGCTTCTGTAACCTGGGTTTTTCAGTTCTCTGAAGAAAAATTGTTGTTTTTTTTTTCTTTTAATTAATTTTTCAATTAAAAAAAAAAAAACCAACAGCAGAGCAAAAAAACACAACCACCCATTTGATTCTGCAGGTGAGGAAGAAGCTGTGTTTTTACCTAAAACTGTGACTTTTCTGTCTGTGCTGCATAAGACAGATGAGAGCTCTAAGGGCAGTCTTGCTGTCAAAATGCTAAAAATTTTGTTTGGCTTTATATAATAATTAGGTTGTGCATGAAGTAAGCAAGTATTTTGTGCCTTAGTTACCCAAGTGCACTGAACCAAATCTAAGCTGACTTGCAGCAGGCTTCTACCTCAACAGTCTTACCATGAAAACATTCAAAATGACTGTTGTCTTAACATATGTAAAATTGGTGTACGAGGACAGGAAAAACAAGAGATTGGCA
The DNA here is from genome assembly GCF_951394365.1 of Tetrao urogallus. Classification (NCBI taxonomy): domain Eukaryota; kingdom Metazoa; phylum Chordata; class Aves; order Galliformes; family Phasianidae; genus Tetrao; species Tetrao urogallus. The sequence continues at coordinate 11,834,230 of NC_136821.1, read as the reverse complement.
TCAGTGGTGGATCATGGAGGGTTACACAACTTACCCTGAAGGCCGTAAATTCAGTCTAGTTGAGATCTTAGTTGTACTTTTAAGGGTTTATCAGATGTAATTTTTTGAGTACAGATGGCCCCCATGACCTGCAAGGTGTTAAAGAACAGCCTTAACTCAGTATTTTATTTTTTTTTAAATATGCCTTAATCTTGCCAACATTTGCTCATTTACATGTCACAGTTGGTCACTAATGGACATCTGCTTCACAAATATTCCCTTGCAAGTATGTCTCATGATGTTATCTGCATCAGAGATACCTGCTCTCAGTTGACCATCACATAATGTACTTCTGTAATTGTTTGTTAAATGCTAGTGCTGCTTTAAAAAATAAATAAATAAAAAGATCCTGTTATAAATTAAATCCATTCTCTCATGTATATCTCTTTAGTCCATAATCCAACCCTTTAAAATTAATTACCTTTATTTTTCTCTGGTATGCCTCATATTCTATTCTTTTAGTATCAGCTACTGTATACGTTGGTATTGACTGAAGCAGCCTTTCAGGCATCTTTCACTGAACATTTTTATCCAAGAAAAATCTGACCTGAAGTGGGAGAGTGGAAGGAGGTTGTTTTCCAACAAGCATAAGCTTAGCCTTTAGCATCTGCCCAGTAGAAACAGGGCCTGAAGACTGACTATCACATGTGTCTCCTGCCACAGCTCTGTGATCTAAGATCTAAGACATTCTCATACACTTGGGCAGCTGCTCTTTTTGTGGTTACACATGGCTGCGTGAATCAATTAGGGTATAAAATTAGGGACAATCGTGATAGAAAGGGTACAGATTCATCATGATGAATTCTAGACATTCCAGTTGGCTTTATGGCTAAGTTCTTTATGGGCAGTGGTTTTTTTGTGTGTGGTTTTTTTTTTGTTTTTTTTTTTTTCCTCAGAGCTTGTTGTGGGGGAGGAAAGGGAGGTAACCAGCAGAGACTTTTGCCTCACCCTGCCCACCTTCAAAATAGGAAACAGTATTAGAAGATAAGACTGCCTAGTGAAGGCGTAGTGTGAGGGGTACCATAAGTTTCTAAGTTTGTAGAAATAGTTAATTAAAATATATATATATTGGCATCCAACAACTTAATAAATAAATAAATTAAAAAAAAACCATACAGGCCGTTCTCTTCCTGGCTGTAGCCTGAGCAGTTCTGTACAAAGTGTCCAGCACTTAATATCTGCACTAGCATTATGTTGGTTAAAAACAAAATTAACAAAAAATGCACTAAAAAATCCCCACCTTGTGCTATTCAGCTTCCCTCTGTGAAAACCTACACATTTATTTGATAGCATTATAGTACCAGGTGGCAGCTTGATTAAGTGTTTGACTTGGGTTTTTTTGTTTTCCATTGAAGTCTCTCACTGATAGTAGACTTAAATGGAATGGGCTTTTATTTCAGATTTTAGACCTTAGAGACAAGCCTGAGGTCATACTCATCTTTTACCCATTTCCTCTCTGGCATAGGTGAGTATCTGTCCTTATGCTCTTAAGAGAGAAGAATCTGTGATAATTTCATGCCTCCCAGGATACTGAGCAACCTGTACTTGGTGTATTCAAGTCCAGCTTGGCTGCTGAGTGCAGAAATACTTGATTGGTGGCCTTAACATCAGTTTTCTGGGACCATCGATTCACTCTTTGGAGGACAAGTGCCATAGAGTGGAACAAGGCACTTAACTTGCGTAAGAGATGTACAGGCAGCTTGTGGCTAGCCCTTGTTTTAGGTTTCTGCATCTCCAACAAGGCTTTCAGATCAGCCTCCAATTTTCTCTGCATGTGTTATCCTCATTTATTCCTTGCTGTTCATACTGAAATCAGCATGGTGATGTTCTTGGTTAAATGCATCCACATGCAGGTGCTGTGTAGAAGCATCAGGTCAGAATTAAGTGGGGACCAGGGTTAATCTGCTTTGATTAGGTGTTGCTCCAGTTGAGTTGCTATCATTAATTTGGCATGCTCCCTTCTGTGTGCAGGCTGACTTAGCAGAGGATTCTTTTGATGTGGCTGTGAAGTGTCAATCTGGAATTATTCATCTGGGCATGAAACCAGAAGTGGAGTATCAATACAGGAAAAATTCCCAATGGTTCTAAATTCCTTGTAGTTCGTAAACCATGTGGAGGTAAAAAGGTGGTGATAAGGAGAGGAAGTGGTGGCCACAGACAGATGGCTTGGGCATGGTGATGAATTGGGCTAAACCCTTAGCTGCTGGTAGAGCTGTGCCAGTTGGTAGCAGCAGAGCAAGGAATTGTGCCTGTGTGTTGGGTAACTGTGGTCTCTTTCTCCTCTTTCCTTCCACCAGAATCATTAAGATGAAATTCCCACTGCCCACAAGTTGTCTTCCTACTACTTATCTTTAGTTTTCCCTTTTTTCTTTTCTTTTTTTTTTTTTTTTTTCCTCCTCTCTCTTTTTACAAGTCCCCATCTCAGTCCCTGTGTGTCCTTGCATTGGGAATAGCAGCAAGCACTGTTCTTTTCTCTGGGTTCTCTTTCTGTTCTCTCCACCTATGTCACCCATGCATTCCTTTTTGCAGAGGGTTTTTGCTGCTAGTCATCTCTGGACAGGCTGTCTGCTTTTCTCTTTGGGAAGCTTGGGAACAATTCAGCCATGAGGCCAAAGGGAGAGCAGAGGTCACTTTAGACTCGCAGGCAAAATGGTTGCTTTGCAGCTCACTTGTTTTATTTCTTTAAACTTTGGGTAATGTCATTGAAAGAATTAAAATTCAAGTAAAGTTTGTGCTTTCATTCTCTCATTTGTGTATACAGTATTTTTCCTCCCTTGATTGCTTGGATTTTGCAACCTCAAAGAGGGCTTTTTGTCTTGGGTTGTGGGGATATTTTTTTTCCTGCCAGGAAAATTTTGGTGTTGCAACATGGAAAACACAAGGCTTTTGAGTACTTGCCCTTTGTTAGAGAAAGAACTCCTTTAAGGGCTCCCATCTTTATTCTGTGTGTTGATGTGGCAGCCTTTCTTCTGAAGACTCCCTTTTTCTCTTTCCTTAAAGAAAGGGCAAGAATTCAAGTACTCGGGTTTTCCACGTTATAACATCTGTGTATTTAGGGCACAGAAGAAGGGCTTATGAGAACCCCAGTGTTTCCCATCACATGTTTATCCCTGTGGAGGGTTCTCACGCTAGGGGCAGAGTGGCTGTATCTCAGCAGACCATTGACAATCGAAGAGATCAAGCAGAGCACTTTGCCTCTCCTTGTGTGTGGCACAAGCACCTTCTATATCTCTGCAGGGTGATTTGGGGTGCAGGAATGCAACATACAAGCTGTGGGGCCTCTCTGCCCTGTCTGCTCAGCTCCCAAAATACCAATTTCTCAGCTAACCAAATGTCCCTGAGGACTGCTCTCTACCAGACTGCTGCTGATGGAAGGGGTAAAGATTGGACATGACTTTCTTCAGCCTGAAGCTGTTAGGTTTGTCTTGTCAGTTCAAGTTAAATTTCCCTTGACCAGAGTTACCAAGCCACAGAGTAGCTGGAAATGGAGATTCTCTGGCCCCACCTTTGGAAGCAGAGCTGCTGTGCAAAGAGAAAATCAAGACTCAGAGAGAAGTGCCAAGAAGAGTCTGGCTCTGTAGCCCATGATGACAGCATTCCCCTGATGGTGCCACATTCCTAGTTCTGCTCTTTGCTCCAGGGACTTTTTCTGTATTTTGCATTAAGTTGTTGAGGAGGCAGAAAATGCCTGGAGTCAGACTTCTTGCTGCTGCTCCTTTCCCTGGCTCTGTCTGTCTGCAGACCCATCCGGCCCCTTAAAGGTTTGCACGTAGGCTTTGTGTACGTAGTTGAAGAGACTGCTGGCAAAAATCAGATCATGCACACTGTACTTGCCTTTCTGAGCAGGAAATCAATGTGGGCATGAAGAACTGTCCTTCCCTGAGCTGTGTGGTGCACAACCACCTTTCTAGAATACAAGGTGTTCTGAGAGCTGCTTTTGGGTCTGGCCACAGCTATGTATGGATGCCACTAGTATGTTACTTTTTTTGAATGGAAGATAGGAAAAAGATTTAATGTGCTTTAAGTGCCTGTCTTGTCTCCTTTGGCCCCTTTGGTGAGGCAGTGGAGGAACTCTCATGCTGGTCTGTATACCTAATTGCCCAATGTACAGATAAAGACACAGGAGGGAGTGTTGCCTTGGTGTGGATGAAGAGGAACTCTCCTGCACAACCAGATCTGAGCTGCCTCAAGGCTGGGAATGCCATTTTTTAATCTGAGCTAAATCCAGTGGAGGCTTTGGGAAAAGTAATGTCATGGCTTGAATTTCATAGTTGGTATGTCTCTGTCCTTGGCTTAGATTTACATGTCTGTGTCTCTGGATGGGCGCTCAGAGCACTCTCAGTTATAGAGATTTGCCACACAGAAAACATCTATAGTGCTTCTGTATACATCTGAGTGCTTCTATTTTGGGCTTCCTAGGTTCCTATGTCTACTCAGATGTGCTTTCTCTGAGCAGCCATGCTCTTATCCAACCGATCACAACTCACAGGGAAATGGTGTGTAAAGCTCTAAGGATTAACGTAGAGTTAATTACAGGTGGAAAGCAGAAAAGGCTATCTCTTTGCTTAGCAACCTTTCACTCACAGAGCAAGAAATCTCATGCTAGGCTCTGAAGGCTAATTGCTCTTAGTTTGTTCTCTAGCTGATTTGCATTAAAGCTCTGTAATAAGACTTTCGCATTGCCTACTTTGGATGTCTCTTCCTACTTCAGACAGTTGTTGGCTTCTCACTGCTCACCCATAGGTTTTCATTAGAGTTTCTCCTTCCTTCCTCTTCAGTGAAGTTTGTGGAAACTAAACCACACGTGCTGTCGGAAGGCCCTCTCTGTACTGCACAGTCCATGAATTTGATTTCAGTTCTTGGAAGAATGAGGCAGGAGAAACCCGCTGTGCCTTCCTCCAGCCTTATTTCCACTTTTGCTTTTATGTGTTGCCAGGGTGGCAACTGACAGTCAGAGTACCAAGTGCTAATTTTAAAGAGTACCAAGGGAATAGAAGCTCACAATTCTTTTCTACTTATGATTATTTCTAAGTCTCCTGTTTGCAAAAACTAGGATTTTAAGAGTAAGCATGCTAGCTGAAGTCCTAAATCTCCTCACCCTGTTGGGAAGCCAGCCAAATCACCTTCCATGTTTCACCTTCCCAAGATTTCTGCTTGCTGCTTTCCCATTTCATTATATTACTGTCCTTAAGGTTTTATGCCAGAGCATTACGCTAGAAGCAAAGCTGCTTGCCTCTAGCCCTCTTTTGGAGCTGATGCTTTCCAGGATGTGACCGAGTTCTCCCTACGAAAGGATCCCAGTTGCACTCTCTGCTCTGATTTCTGTGGTACACAAATTGTGAAAACCATTAGGATATAGAGGGCTGTCTTTAAGAAGAGCACATCTAAAGCTGAAACAGGGACGACTTCTGGCCAAATCTATGACCCTTAAATTTGTGTGAATAGGAAATTAACTTTTACTGCTGTGTGTCTTCCTGCCTAAATTTCCAAAGTGCCATTTTCAGTGCTGTCTGGACTTGTTCTCCTTTCCAAGAGTGCTGCAAATGAATTCCCTGTAAATAGTGGCTGCTGACACAGCAGCCCTGTTTGTGTTTAGTGTTAGGAAGGGGGGGAATGGCAGGAGAGCCCAGCCCACTGCTACAAGCTGTCCCACTCCTCCACACATTGGGTGTGTGCGTGTGTGTGTGTAAGAAGGGAAGGGAGTGTATGTAGGGCTGGCAGTCAGCTCCCATCGCTTCCAGCTGGTTCAAGAGTCAGATGAGGGCAGCCCAACCTCTCCTTACAGGTTGGGTGGATAGGAAGGATTGATTTCCTCTTCCATTCCAGCCGCGTAGTCTTGGCCTTCTTCCATAGTAGCTCTTCTGCTCAGGGTGTAGAAATTCACCAGTGCATGCAGTGTCTTTGGGTTGTTTTTCTTTTCTTCCTTTTATCTTCTTTTCTTCTTCCTTCCTGTTCTCTTTTTTTCTGCAGTCCTTAGAAACAGCCTGGATGCTTTTGAGCTGAGACCCTTATTTCCTAGACTTAAGGGAGGGAAGTGGGATAAAAAGCTATGAAAGGATACTCGTGACTGAGTAGTAAGTTCTAGCTACTCAGCAAATAAGCCCCAATCTCGGACTCTTTGTAAGAGCCTGGAAGCTCTTTTTATCCTTCAGGTTTTCAAAGTGAGGGGAGGCAAATGAATACGATTGAGGAGTTTTAAGGGATCTGCCATTGCCAAGTACCTCCTCCAGCACAGCTGCCTTTCCTCTAGACACAGTACTGTGGTGTGCTGTGTAGCATGTTGAGCATGTCCCCACATGGCCACCCTTGCTGATTCTGCATGTAATGCTGGCAGTGAAGTGGGCTTTATCCAAGCCTCATCTGAAAATGAGGGCAGCTGGAGTACTTACCCTGCAGGGAGTGTCTTCCTAGGACTGTGGGCCTGCTTGGACTAGAAAAACTCGCATCAAGCCCTGCTGCTCTGTCAGCAGTACATACCTGACACTGTCTCCATCTACAAGTGCCCAGGGCTTTCCTTGTCACTCGTGGGCAGTAGATGCTAACTCTGCAGCTGTACAGGTGAAAACAGTTTTCCTGCTCTGTACCATCTTGCTCTGAAAGCACATAATTGTGTAGAAATAATATCCAGGCAGTGAGAAAGGGAAAATGCATGCAGCTGTCACTCCAGGTTATCTCCCAGCTCTGCTTCACCACAGTCTCTGGATTGTCCCTGACATTTAAATTGTCATTTATTTGCTCTTTGCTTTTCCATGCAAGGATCAGTGAGAGCAGGAAGAGGAAGAGGGTTGGAGGGCTGGGCTGCAGGACACTTAGAGCCATATCTTGCCAGAGAAGTAGTTCCCCAGGTTCCGTGGGTAGGATTTGATACTTTGAATGAAACTAATATCCATATAGCCTCTTCTATATCACTTTCTTCCTCCAACTTGCTTTCACAGAATCTTGCAGCCTTCGGGAGGACATGTCCAGCAAGAGGCAGAAGGGCCATGCAGCACAGCAGCTGCTGTTTCACTCAGTAACTAAACACCTTTCTCTTTTGTCCTAGTTCTGGACACGGCAGGCCAGGAGGAGTTCAGCGCGATGCGGGAGCAGTACATGAGGACTGGAGATGGTTTCCTTATAGTCTACTCTGTGACAGACAAGGCCAGCTTTGAGCATGTGGACCGTTTCCACCAGCTGATCCTCAGAGTCAAAGACAGGTGGGTGCTGCACCACTGGCGCTCTCCAGCCCTGCTGTGGAGAGGCTTCAGTCCCTGAAGTCCACCTCCTGCTTGTTTCAGGGCAGCTTCTTGTGTACTCTTCGTAGGTTTGTAGGTCTGCATGTGGGATAAGATATATCCTTTATGATAGCTTTCTTATTTGCATTTCATGTTTGGAAAAGTTTGATGGATGGAATCCTATAGTGAAGTGAAATGGTTTTGGAAGAGAAAAGCTCCAGCCAGAGTGCCTGGTCATACCAAACAAACCTTAAAAGGTTCTACATGATATGGGCCTGGGAACAAATATCTTGGGGGGGAAAACGCCTCAGATTGGGAGGAATTGTGTTTCTCAAAAGGGGACAAATTCAGTTAATGCATTGTGCTATGTAGCAGCTGTTTTCAATGAATGAAACATCTCAGCAGGGTGGGGGGAAAGCAAGACTGGTCGGCTGCTCCACTCCCTGTGTACATGTGGGAGAAATTAGCACTGGGGGATTACTATGGTGAGCAAACCCATCCTGACAGACCTAAAGGAAGCTACCAGGGTCTTGTCTTTCAGATAACTCCCTCTTCCCTTCCCAGTTCAAGGGATGGTGAGTCCTTCCACACTAGGTGGAGTGTGAATTAAGCCTTATTTGTCTACAGCTTTTAAACATTTAGTTGTTCCGTTCATAATAACTGTTAATTATGGAAGTCATCAAGAAAAGCCACCGGAGGGTTCGGACCTTGTTGCTGGCTTCCTTTCACAGCTCTGAATAACTTCCCCACAGGAAGGGTGGATGCGTATCATGTGAGGTTCACAGCTGACAGCTCTTCCAGTAAAGCGTCCACAACAGAGCCCGTGAGAGTAGAAAGTAGAGGAAAATCCACCCTTTGATTTCATCTAAATGAACAAAAACGTCAGTCACTCAGTCTGCCTCCCAGATAATGATGGTATTTCCTTCACTGTTGGCTTAGGGCAAGTTCACCCTGCTTCTGAAAGATGAGGAAGACAGCAAAGTGTTTCCTGTAACCTGCTGCAAGCAGATGTTGGTTTTGTCTAACTTAGCTTTGTGAAAATAGGATGCAGTGTTCGTTGTTTTGCTTTGGACTGAAACTTCTAGCCCTCCTTATGCCGTACAAACAAGCAGCAGCATGTGAGAACCAGGAAGTGAAACAGCCTCATGAAACTGCTTGTGTTTCCCCACGCTGGAGTATATAATGCCAGGAGTGTAATGCTTCATGCAGAGATTGTGCAGTGATTTTTCTGAACAGCATAAATAAAAAAAACGTCTTGCCAGGCATGTGCCCAGGTTTTCAAGCTAGCAGTCAGTTTTGAGGACTCCAGATCTAAAGCAATTGCAGGCTACTGCTTAAAATCTCTGTCCTTTTTCTCTCCATAATCTTAATTACAGTAAAGCTTCCAACTGTAGCAGCTTGTCCAAATAGCAGTCACACAACTCACAGCAAAGTCCCCGCAGAGTTTTATGCCCAGTGTAAACAAGGCAAATGAGATGCTGTCCAAATGTAATCCTTCTCTTACCAGTATGTCACAAGCCAAAAGGAATCAAATAATCCAAGCAAGTGTTTTGCTCCAGAATAGAGAGTCAAGATGTATCAGTGCTCAGGTGTAAATGTTAAATCAAATGCACATTATCAGAATCATTAACTGTAAGATCCATTTAAAATGCAGAGTACAGTACAGTGCATTTCCAGCCAGAGCAATGGGCAACATGCCAGGGAGAAGATGGAGCCCTTATTATCTCAATGAAAAATGACACAGAAACTCTGTTTGAAAATCCAGGGAAATCTTTTATACAGCAGTGAGTGCAGCCAGCTGCTCCTTACTCTAATAAAATCAGCTCCGTTACAGCAGAGAACACTGCTGTATGAGAATCATTTTAGGAGGGCTTAAAGCTAACAATAAGAGAATAATTAACAGTAACATCAGTTATTGGCAGTTACCCCTTCCTTCATAACAGCGGGTAAAGGCCATGCAGCACAGCTTTGCTCTACGTAATGCAGCTGGAGGAGAGGCTCTCGTATGGGAGGTGCAGCAGGAAGGAGCCATGCTGCCAGCACATCCCGTAGCACGATCTGGCTCAGTGTAATCCCTGGAGCTGCACAGACCTTTACCATCATCCACATGCCTTGTCAGGAAAGCCTGTACAACTCTTCCCTTGTAGTGTCTGAAGACAATCACTTATATTCCTGGTAAAGAAATACTGAGTAGTAATACCAAGCAAGATGGTTTTGGTACAGAAGAACTGTTGTTCATCATGCTTTTCTTCTATGATAAGAAGCAGAAGATAGTAGATAATAGCATCTGGAAATATAGCAGGACTGGGTTCTTCTTCCCAGAACAGCCTCCTCCCAGCTACCACTGCTGGTCTTGGGGTAATTACAGTCATTGTCCCATCATTTTCTTCCTAATTTGATGTCACCCTAAGTGTGAACTCCAAGTCTGTCTTTTCTTCCCCTGTGGTTGTTTAGAGTGGATAAGCATTGCGCTGTTCTCCACAGGACATGAACTGACAGCAATTCCTCTGACCTTTTTTGTTTTTACCTTGCAGTGATGAGCAGCTGTAAGGTATGCTGCTATTGAGATGCCTTAACTGTTACAAAAGAGTCCTGTTTCTTTGTTCAAGATTTGCTTCCATGCCTAATTTCCTTCTATAGTGGCAGACTAACTCTGTAGTTCACTCCATTACTCAGCATTATGATGGCATTTAATAAGCTCCTGAAATCCCTGTGAAATAAGGGTGGATGTGTGCATGTTGTCAAGGTAAATTTTTATGAACGTGCATAGTAGTTCAGTCTGGGGGCTGATACATGTTTGTATGATCTATCCTTATATTTCCTTATAATTACATGGTACATCTGTAGCTGAAAATGCTTGATGTCAGTATTAGAAAGTGAAACTTAGACTTAGTGTTTCGTATTGTAGCTTCCTTAAAACTGTTTCATTTTCTTTTTTTCCAGGGAGTCCTTTCCAATGATTTTGGTGGCAAACAAAGTTGATCTAATGCATTTACGGAAAATTACAAGAGAACAGGGAAGAGAAATGGCAACAAAACATAATGTAAGTCTGTAAAATTGTTTAATTGCTTGCTTTAAGTACCACTACAGGCATTCAGAATTGAATTACTTGCTTATGTGGAGCTGAATTAAAGTATTTTTCTTAGAATTGAACATTCGCAATTGCGTTTTCATCTACCACAAAGCAGTAGCTATAGAGATCCCTCGGAGTAGGGTCAGTTCGTTACTGGAACTAGAAGCTCTACTGCATGCCAGGCTACAGCAAATCTGTGGCTTCACAAAGTCATGTGTACAAAGCTGTATGCAAACAGTGAGAAATGTGAATGTTCAAAATGAGGAAAGAAAGCACAACCTCTGGGACTGAAAAAGCAGAGTCAGAAGTTAGGAAGTACATCCAGGTGCCCGCATGAAATAAACTTGTTAAAGATCATGTAGTTAAAGGGTTGTGAAGTCTATATAAATCTGGCCCACCATTCTAGCTCTGCATTTTTCACACTTGTTTAGCCTGAGAAGTTGCTCTTGGATTGGTGGAGATCACACGATAATTCACTAATCACCTCTAAATTCCAGAAATCTTGAATACCCAGAGGGAGGTAACATCTCCCGTAGGAGGTGCTTAATGAACAGGTAAAGGTAAGAGCAAACAAGCCTGAGACCTTTTGGCAGCTTGCTGTGCTTGGATGGCAAACTGCTCTGTGTTTCTAAACAAGGCACAATGAGAGTTTGGCAGGGCAGATTCATTCCCTCCCCAAGTAAACTCACTGCTGTAAGAGCCAGTACGCTGAAACTATAGCTCAACACGTTGCACCCATCACTATGTACACACTTTGGAAAAGGATGTGCATGTAAATGCTTCATAAGAGGGCAATTTTATCAATCTGCCAGCATGCTGGACAAGCGCTCTAGGAGGCTCCATCTGTTTGTTAGACTTTGAAGAAGAAGATCATTTTACACCAAGTGGGAATTTTAGTCATGAAATATTCATGCCGCTGTCCTAATAAGATGTGGCAAACAAGAATTTTTGGCAAGTGCTCATCTTTCAATCACCATCAGCAATTGCTGTGTCTACAAACACAACCTAGGAAGAGAGAACATCTGGCTACATGGAGTCTTGTGATCACTCTTCCCTAGATCCAAGCTTTCTTTAAGAATAAAGATGTTGACAGCAGTGTCATGACAACATTTTGTTTACTGGTACTTCTCTGGTATCTTAGATACCCCGTTTCTCCATCCTGGAGAGTGTTTTTCATTTTGAAACTGGTTTGTTTCCAACGTACAAGCTGATAGTTACCTCTTTTGTGGTACACTTCTCTCCTTCAGATTCCGTATATAGAAACTAGTGCCAAGGACCCACCTCTAAATGTTGACAAGGCCTTCCATGATCTCGTAAGGGTAATAAGGTAAACTGTAACACTTGTCGCAGTTGGTGCCTGTGGATGGAACATGCAGGAGTCCTGGGTTGGAGAGCGGGGAGGCAACGTTTGGGAGGTGGGGTGAGATGGGCTGGTTGGGAGTAGTTGATTTCTGGGTTTTAGTAATCTTCCTTGTTCTGTATGTGCACATGACTGTTAACTAACAGGATGTTGCCTTTGTGAGATACCAGTGCTAGACAGTTTGAGAACTAGTTGTGACCATGACAAAAAAAAAGTTAGTCACTGAAGAAAGCAAAGCTTACTACAACAATTCGCTTTAAAAGGCCAATACTAAAAGCTGTGAGCCAGTAATGTGTTTTTTTATGGCTTTCTCATCTCAAGGTCTCATGTTGCCCTGAGTTTAAAGAGCTGCCTATTTTTTTTAATTTCATAGGTGAGTTTTACCATTTTCTGCTCACTAAATGGAAAAAATTAAGCCTTTTTGTATGAAAAACAGCATGATCTAATGGCTAAGCCACAGGTTTCCTCCTCAGACAGCAGAGGTTGGTTCCCAGTTCTGGCATGAGCTGCTTTTGTTCATTTTGGCAAATGCCTGCTCTCCGGGTGAACCCGGCTCCCATTGCTGTTGGCAAGGTACAGCTGTCCAAAATTCTGGCTGCCTCGCAGGAAAAGAGCTGCATGCACATCTCAGCATCTCGTTGATAACCTCAAATCTCTCAGAAGATTTGTTTTTCTGGCAGGGGTTGTCTGCCAGGTTTTTCTGGACCTTCATTTTTCATGTGTTGGGAGGGTGCTGAGCTGAAATAATGCTCCTCCCCACCATGCAGTCAAAGTGCCTTGCTTGGCAATTAAACCATGAGACATTTATTCACAACGTATCTGTACTTGTGAATATCTTAGCACAGCCTCGAGCCAGCCTCTATCAAAAGCAGATGGTACTGCCCACTCTTCCCACATATCTGAAAAGCAGGGGGCAGAAAATCTTTGGAGAACTACAGAGCAGAGTTGGAAATGTCCCAAGCTGTTTCCCAACTGTTCTGGAACTCAGCATTAGTTGGCTAGATATTACTTTTTGTTACAGCAAGCTCTTACCACAATCTATTCTACTCTAGGGGAAAAAAAAAATGAAACATAACAAAAATAAGATGGTGAGGCTCTGTTTGCTTTCTCTGCATAACGTGACTCCAGACACAGTCTGGATGGAGCACTGTAATGATACAGCACTAACTTTGAGCCCTGAAAATGTACTTCATAACCTAAAGTATAGGTGATCTACCTCATTCCCCGAAGTTGTTACAGTGAGGGTTATTGCTACCCATATGAAATTTTCTGTGGCATCAAGGACACCATGTGATTTGTCCCCCAGCTTTGTCTCATCCTGGTCCTGATAACTTGGTTCAAATGCTCAGCTTAATGCCTAGCACGTTGCATAGCAAAGAGGCTGATCTTAAACTATTCAAGCTCCAGGTTGGTTATTTAGGCTCTGAGTCAATGGAAACTGCCTATGTCTGTGTAGTTTATCTTGCAGTAAAACTTAAGTCCACAGACTGCCTGTCAGGTGTTTGAAATACACAGCCTGCTGTTGAATTGCAGTGCTGGACTGAGCTGAGTGGCTGATGTGATCAGGTACAGCTCCCCTAAAGTTTTTGATGCTATTACAGCTTGACAAGACTGAGTATTATATTTGATGGCACAGGACTGTCAGTGTAGCTGTTGAGGATCTGACGCAGCATTTCACCATCATTTCTGTTTAAACACTATGACTGAGCAGTGCCTCATCTTTTAATGAGAAAGGAGAAGGTACCAGCATAACAGCAGATGAGATGAGGTTGCTCACAGCCCACCTGACTGATGAGGGCTTCTGCAGCGTGGCACAGGTGGGCTGGCAGCTGTGTTTTTGACGGCTATGGTTCCAGCCAGAATCTTCCTGGGGCAAGCCACAGAGGGGCACAGGGCGCATCCTGCTCCCAGTGCACTGGAGCTCATCACAAGTTCCGTGGGAGGCCAGAACCTTGCTGGCAGCAGATGCCATTTCTTTTTATGGAAAAACAAAACACAAAACCATGTCCACATCAGTGGCTAGGAGACAGTGCCAGCTGAAACCAAATCCTTCTGGGACAGGCATCCTGTATCACAGAATTGTAGAATGAATCATGGAACCATAGAATGCCTTGAGTTGGAAGGGACATTAAAGAGCACCTAATGCCAACCCAGCTGCCATTCACTAGATCAGGCTGCCCAGGCCCCCATCCAGCCTGGTCTTCAATACCTCCAGGGATAGGGCATGCACAGCTTCTCTGGGTGATGGTTGATGTTGCATTTCTTGGAGCATCCCTGTTTCCCAAGTGAGTTAAGTAGCCCTCTGGTAGAGAAGCAGGTAGTAGTTCTCCCAGGGCAGTTGGAGGCACTGTGCCTTCTCAGGACGTACGTCCCTACTCTTAGCCTTGATGTTTCTATATGGCTGCTTTCCTCTTTCCTTGAAAACAGAGGCAATGATTGTTAGCTGTGTGGTGTGATAGTCCACGTGTTGGTGGAAGGGGTGTATGGGAGTATATGTGTTTATGCCCCAGTCAGGTGTCTGACCCAGCCTTGTGGCTGCTGGCCACACCTTATTCCCCTTCCTCCCTCCCTTCCTCCCTCCCAAAACAGGCAACAGATCCCGGAGAAAAGCCAGAAGAAGAAGAAAAAGACCAAATGGAGAGGGGATCGAGCCACAGGCTCCCACAAACTCCAGTGTACAATTTTGTGACGGGGCACCCAGGAGCACCTTGGACATCTCCCTCCTGCTCCCAACCCACCATGACCTGAGGCTCCCAGAGGCTCTGGCTCGGAGGAGGTGGCTCGAGGGGTCTGGACCCCAGCAATCAGCTGGAGGGGCTCCTTGTGGGGCTGCATGGAGCAGTGCTAGCAGGAGGTGGAAAGGAGCAGCAGGACTTTGATGGCTCGGACGTTCCCAGCTCCTTCCAGAGGCCTCCATGGTGTGTGTTTAAAAGAAAAAAAAAAAAAAGTGTTGGTTTTATCCACAAACATTTCTCCTTGTGACCCTTTTATGAGCAGCCATGAATAGACCCATTTGGTACAGTCGTGTGTGTATGTGTGGGAGAAGGGAAAGGGCTTTTCTTTTTTTTTTTTTTTTTTTTTCTTGTCCTCTTTTTTTTTTTTTTTTTTTTTTTTTTTTTGTCTTTTGCTCAGCAAGCGTTGGGTTGCAGAGAAACATGGCTGGGGTTAGACTTTTTGCACTGAACTCTTTCTTACGCAGCAGTGCCAAAACACAACTTCATATGAAAGTGCATAGATTTGAAGGAAGAAAATGAATTCCAGCTGCTCTGGGTGCTCCAGACATTGTGTCAGACTCTGGAGGGCAGCCAGCTCACAGACCATAAACTCCAGCTTAGAAAAGGGGGTTTGGGCTTGGATATATTTTTTTCCTACCCTTTGTCAAGAGGTTTTATTTCTGTTTTGTAACTTGGAGCATGTCAAAGTTAAGATGTTTTGTTAACCTGGAAGTATTTAAATTAAAGTAATTTACAAATGCAAGGGTATGGCATCTTTAAGGGGTTGAGGGGAAGGAGAGAGGAAGTAAAAAGTGAACTGAGTTTGTTATCTGAGTGTTGAATTTCTGCCTTATAAATGCGTTTAAAGTGGTGTGATCTAAATCCTTCTTTATTATTCCTTAACCTTTCCCTGCAATCCACTCTGGGGTAGATGAATTGTTTTGCTTTTCCCAGGCTCATCTTGCACTCAGACGAAAAAAATCTGTTTATGGGGCTTTGGCTTAATATTTCTTCTTCTTCTCTTCCCCAAGAGTTGATGACTGGAAAGGAAGAGGTGTTTTAAATGTGGTTCAAGTGGGATGTGTCTCTTCATAAGCTTAGTGTGTCTGAAATGTTTCACTGAAAACAGCAGAGACTAAATATTTTTGCCTTATGAAAAGGCAAGGCAAAAAAAACCGCACCCGTTCAGGCTGCCAGAAAGATGATTGTGCACATCCTGGAGGGGCCACGTTTTTCTTTCACACCTTTACTGGCAGTCAGGATTGTAGTGGTGATTTTTTTTTTTCCTTCAATTTAATGGATTGTCATCTGCTGGACTGAAGCCATCAGCTCAATTCGTGGGGTCACTAACCTCCTTTGAAAGTAACAACTTGCTTTTCATCAGGTTGAATCCTATTCAAATATGCTTTATTGGCATGTCTTAAAAATGTCTTAAAATATTGGCAGAGCATGAATGCCTGAGAGATGTGTGTCTGAGAACAGCAGATCGTGGCACTGGATATTGAAGACTCATAGAAGGTGGTGGATCATCACAAACTTAATTGTTTGTATTTGTCTTTATAATCTGCTGTTGGATTTCATTTCTTGACTCTTTGCCAGGCCACCTTGTGGGATTTGGCTGCTGGTTGTGTTTCAGGTGAGCTGCAGCTAATGAAAACATCTTCCTCATTTGTCCAGTCTTTGTTACAGCCAAAAGACAGCAATTGTCTCAGCAAGCTGCTTAGCATAATTCCAGCTCAGCTGCCTCCATCCTCTTCTGTGCAATGACAGATGCTGGGGATAGATTGAGGACGGGGACAGTGGAAAGAAAGATTTCTCTTGGACCCTCATTTTGGACAGAGGTCTTATGCTTCAGTAAAGCTGCAACATCCCGTGTCAGCTGAGAGCTGGCTGCAGCCCGTCCAGCACTTCTCCCTCCCTGGTTTTCTCCTTGGCTGAAGCACAGTGACTGAAGCATCCGGGTCAAACCCTGGCCCTTGGGACCTGCCAATGTCTTCTGGGGGTGGATCTCCCTGCAGGCATCACGTTCACATTCTGCCTTTGAGAGGCGTCAGATGCTTTACAACCAAGGCAACTTGACGTTGGCCCCATTGTTGCTTTACTGTCGGAGTCCCTGTCTAGTCTGAGTACAGGCTTAGTTTGTTTAATTACAAACAATTGACCTGTGAGATCCCCCATGCAAGCGGTTGATGGCATTTTCAGGGAGCCCTGCTAATACCCCCTAGAGCCCTTCCACTTAAAAATAACCTGATTTCTGCTGAAACTCCTCATCCTTATAATTTTGTCTAGACCCTTGGGAACGCTTGCCTGAAAACAGCATGTGAGCATCTCGAGTCACATCTGTGGGGTACTCAGCTCTGCATGTGGGAAATTGTCTGCTTTTTCTGAAGCATCTTAATTGTTCCTTCAGCTTCTTTACCAACTAACAGCTACTGCAGAGTAGATAGGGAGGAGGGGAATAGAACAAATTAACAACCGAATAGGTGTAATGATAAGGCTCAGGGGGAGCATACTCTGATTTGTCCACCTTGATCAAATTGTTAGAGCACTGAAGGGATACAAAGCCTATTGCCATGTACGTCACTCTTTTGCATTCTTGGCTGTTCTAGTCCAAGAGTACCCTTCCCCCATCTGCAGCACATGGAACGTGATCGGTCTGATGGTTCAAGAAAGCAGTGTCTCAGCCAAGGCAAAGCTGCTGAGCGAGAGTGTGCTACATCTGAATAAACTGTGTTCAGATGATGGTGCTCAGCAGGAGAACAGCAGAGATAGGGAACAAGATGACAGCAAGAGCTTTGTGGGAGGCTGGGATTGCTTGGTTTGGATCAGATTCTTGCATTAAACAAGAGGCCATTGCACTGCATTGCTGTTCCTTAATCTGCCATAATTAATTTTGGCTGATTCTTAAAACCTACAGCTGTACTAGAATTTGTAAACTGGGCTCGGCTGAAGGTTTTAGGCATACATTGTGTGTCTGTGCTCAAGAAATGAGCAGACAGCACTGGTAAGCATGGAGAGGACAGCACTGAAGTACTGGCATGGACTTTTTGTGTTTGTTTTTTTGTTTTTTTTTTTTTTTCTTTAATTATTATTACCACAGTGCAGCCAGAACTGAGACTGTCCAGAGCCTTGCTCAGCCCCACTGATTTTTGAGGGATGGTTGCTAAATGCTGCTGCAGTGTTTGGGAACTTCAGACAGTTGCCACAGAGCTTCAAGAGTGGAGTATGGGATATAGGAGTTTAAGAGGCACAAGTGGTGGGCTATGCTGAATGTTCAGCTATGTATGGGCTAGAGAGGGGGCTAAAGAGGACAAGCTATCCAAACCAAAGTAACAACCATCACATCAATGGATATACATCAAATTGGACAGAAGAGATCTGTCTGGAAGCACACATTCTTTTAGTTGGGGTTCAATGGCCAAGCTACTCTATTGACTACAGGTTAGCTGACAGGCAGAGCTTTAGTGCATGTGGAAAGTGCTGCAGCACATCTACACATCCAGCTCGGCAGCAGAACTGAGGCGAAGGACACAGCTGCTTGAGGAGCACTGCAGGACTGGGATGTAGCTCCCTGTGTGGGGATGGGAGCTCTGCTGGGGCCAGCGATCAGGTAGGCTCCATTCTGTGTCCTGTGTGTATTTCACGTCACTGGAGATGCCATGGGACATCCAAGGCATCTGCTGGGACTTTCAGATGGAACAGAGAGGTCTATACCATTCTGGAACAGCAGCCAGGTAAGACTGATGAGCAATGGCTCTATGGGTGTATCTCCAGGCAACTGTGTGCACTGAGAAAAGTCTGTGGGTGCTCTAGCTCCTCTTCTGCAAAGTCATCTCACCTGATTTATACGGACTCACCAGTGTATCAGAGCAAATTCTGAAACAGAAGTCATCAATTTCATGACCTGTATTAACTGCATCTTGCAGCCCAAGCATTCTTGTGGATGTCACTTGCACTTGTGAATAATTCAATGTTTGGCTATCAGGGATTCCACTGATACTGTGCAGGCTTTTTTCTTCTTCTTCATGTGAGGGCAGTAAATATTTTATGGATGATCCCACAGGCATGCTTTTGCATTGCTGGGATGACATGGGACTTGCCTGCAGCAGTGTGGTGCAACAGCTCTGGATCCCCAGAGGGGAGAGCCAATGCTGTGGCACAGCAGTGTGCTCCGGGCTGGCTTTTGTTCCCACTGCTGTGACAAATGAGGAACAGCTGAGGGAACCGGAATTATTCAGTCTGGAGAAGAGGAGGCTCGGGGAGACCTTATGGCTCTCTACAACTGCCTAAAGGAGGTTGTGGTGAGGGGGAGGTCAGCCTCTTTCGCACAGGTAACAGTGATAGGATGAGAGGGAATGGCCTCGAGAGGTTCAGGTTGGATATTAGCCAGAAATAAGCAAAATTTCTCTCAGAAAGTGGTAGTGCACTGTCCAGGGAGCTGGTGGGGTTGCCATCCCTGGAGGTGTTGAGAACCATGAGGATGAACCCCACTGAGGGTCATGGTTAGCGGTCATGGTGGGGCTGAGATGATGGTTGGACTGGGTGATGTTAGAGGCCTTTTCCAACCTCAATGATTCTGTGATTATATGAAATTCCTGCTGCTCCCCTCAGCTCCGCAGAGCTCGCCCACAGGTGGCTGTGGGGTTGGGCAAGAGAAATGCACGGGTACTGCCGGGGAGAGGCAGGAGGAAAACTCGCCATCGGCGTGCCAGGAGCACAGCACGCCTCTTTGCATCTCAATAGCCCACGCCTCCTTAGAGCTAGAGCTTTGGCACCGGGAAGCTGCTGGGCAGCCTGGGCACATGCTGGTATGGCAGGGCATTCTTCTCTGCGAGCTCCTTAATGAGCTGTGTTTCAAACAGCATTCCCCAGGATGCGAACTGACGAAAAGCAGGAAATTCAAAGTGAAGGCTGATGCGCCCGCTCTGCTCGCACCATTGTGGCGGCCGAACAAAGCACAATGGTGTGAGCTGGGACGGGCGCTGGCCGGCCCTCCCAGGGAGCTTCCTGCCATTCCCTCATCCTGCTTCCCTAAGCTTCCCGAGAGCCCAAGCCGTGTTCAGGCACTGAGTTTCCCACAGAGCCGCTCACAGAGTTTTATTCCCACGTTCTTGTGCAGCGCGGTGAGGGCTGCCCATCTCTTTTTGGCCAGGGAACTCTTTTTGGAAGGGTTCTGTGTGCGGTAGGGGGCCTTGCTGAAGGACACCGTTTGTCCAGCACAGCCTGCATCTAGCCCTTGGGGCAGGGTTAGCACCAACCGGACCGGTGCTATGGGGAGGAAGGCAGAGTGTTTTCAATGGCTTTAAGTTGCACGAGGAGAAGCTCAGGATGGGCACAGACTGCCCAAGGAGGAGGTGCAGGCATTGTCCATGGAGGTGTTGAAGAGTCATGGAGATGCAGCACTAAGTGGTCAGTGGGCATGGTGGGGGTGGGTTGGGGCTGGACTGGGTGATCTTAGAGGTCTTTTCCAACCTTAATGTTTCTATGATTCGATGTTTTATTGCCCAACTGCAGGCTTAGTGAGCCCCAGCAATGAGCTCAGCTGGGTTTCCTTTTACTGTGACCAGTGTGGGGTTGTAGCAGTCAAAAATCCCCAGATAGCCAAACATCAGAGAAGCTGTCTTGAACTCCTCCATCATTTGTGTCCCTTTGGAGGGTGGGAGCAGTACTGCCCAAAAGTGCAGGTAGAAAGTTATTGAAAAGGGGGGAATGTTAAAGGGGAGCTAAGCACTCTTCATGTGTGTTAGTGAGAGGTGCTCTCTGCTGGTTCTGTGACAGGAGAGAAAAACACAGACAGACAAAAAAGAAAGGAAAAGTGGAGGAGACAGCTTCCAAGCAAACAGATCTCAAACAGCTCACAATATTTTTTCAAATGCATTAATCTTCCAAATCCAGTTAGTTGGACTCAAACCGTGACAGTGACAGTGTAACCAGAACCTTCTCCGAGGTCACGTTTTGTTCTCCGGGAGATCTCTGTGAAACAAAGAGCTGAAAATCTGAGCTTGGACGAGGCTCTTAGCACGGCTGTTTGGAGCACTGCTGCTCTGACATTAATTCAGGCAGATAATCAAAGAAGTATTAAAGCACGCAATTATGCAGAGATAAAATTAGCGCAGAAAGAGCTCAAAGTTAAGCCAAAAGAAAACGGGTTTATAAAAGCCCGTTTAGCATTTCAAAAAAACGAGGACAAAAGGCCGCGGTTACTTTGCATTCGGGATTATGGATGCTGATGGTACCTGGTGAGGGTAGATGGGGTGAGCAGCCCAGGGCCGTGTGGGTGGCAGCTGGAGCTTCCTTCGGGTTGAGGCTTTGGGCCGGCCCCGAGGGCAGCCCCATTCTTTCCAGCTGCTGGAGCTCTGTTCAGTCACGCTCTGCCACTAAACTGTAGCTCATGTTCTTCTACCAGATGTCCTGCTGAAATGCTATTAGGGGCCGGTGCTTTGTGTTAATTAAAGGGAAGTTTCGTAATGAATTCTTTTGCGAGGCAGAGGTGACCAACATCACCTCCTTTGGCTCTGCAGGCTGACAGAACACATTGTGGCCGCAGTGGGACAGGGAACCTCTCCATGCAGCAGGACAGCGGGGGGCCTGGCTGTGTGCCCCACAGTGCTGGGAGGAACCGGGGTGCTCCCCAGTGATGCCCCATGCCTGTCACAAAGAAATGTGGGGTAGTACCCAATGCTGCCTTACAGCACAGCACAGTTACACACACATGTTCATCTGTGCCCAAGAGGCTTAGCTGTGTCATTAACATTAATCCATGACAGTATAATCCATAATGCACAGCAGACACGTGCAGCTGGCAGGCTTAAACCCATTCTGCAAGTGCGTTGGAAGAGTAAGCACCACACAGCTCCTATGGGGGAGAGGGTAGGCAGAGGGAGCCCTTTGTTCCTGAGCACGTGCTTTTAAGAGACAAAATATGCCCATGCACCTGCAGATGAATGTTGCTTGGACAGAAAAGCCATGGCCAGCTTCTTCCTTCATACAGAAGGCACAGAACGGTGCCTAACTCAGAGCCATTCTTCTCACAAGACAATTTCAATTAAGAGATTGACCTCTTCCAAAATCATTCAGTTCTGCTGCGTAATTCATTCCTATCCGTGCTGGTGACACCTCCACAAGGCAGAAAGGTGCTTATGTGAGTGAATGGAGCATACATCAGCTTGTGTGCATCCTTCATTTCTGTCCAGCCCTGCTCTGAGCCCCACAGTGCTTTGGGAATTGTTCCACTCATCCAAGGAGCTCGTATTCACCAGGGTTCAGGGTCCATGACACAATCAATTCCTGCCCTTCCACCATGCAAAACTGAAAAGGGATGTTTTTATTGCCTAGGGAGCAGTGAGAGTGCTCTCTGCTGAGCCACTCAGGAAGCTGCTGGGCTGGCAGTGGGTCACCAAACGCATGCACTGCAGAACTGGAAGCAAATCCATGAGCCTTTTGGCTAATCCCATCTCAGACACAAAAAAGAAAACCCCTCCTGACACCCGTGAGCTCTCCGAGAAGAGTCAGCTCTTCCCATCTTTCCCTAACCATAATGTCACTCTGTCACATGCTGTCATCCTCCAATCCTCCTCCAGCGTCACTTGCAAAGATCTGCTGCTGATCACGATGACAGTGTACTTCGGATGGCTTTGCAGCAGCAGCAGCTGTGACAAATCTGGGCTGTGTGTGTCCTGGAGAGGAGAGCTTTTAAAATAAAAACCTCGTTCTCCTTCCCTGGGGCTTTCTAATGAATTGCCACATGCAGCAGTGTCCTAAATGAAACGTCAGTGATTAGCCATGTACCCATCGGACTGCATCTCACTGCTCCAGCAACACAAATCTGCTCGAAGAGCTCTGCTTGGTCCAGAAAGGTCGGAAGGCTGTACAAAGGAAAAAGATGTGGGAGTGTTAGCTGACTATTGCCTGAAGGTGAGCCAGCAGTGTGCCCAGGTGGCAAAGAAGGCCAATGGCATCCTGGCTTGTATCAGTAATAGTGCAGTCAGTGGGAGCAGGAGGTGATCATTCCTATGTACTTTGAGCCAGTGAAGGCACTCCTCAGAGCTGTGTTCAGCTCTGAACCCCTCACTATAAAAATGATATTGAGGCCCTGGAGTGTGTCCAGCATGGAAAAGGGCAATGGAGCCATGAAGGGTCTGGAGCACAAGTCATATGGGGAGCAGCTGAGAGAACTGGGATTGTTCAATTTGAAAAAGACAAGGCTCAGGGTAGACCTTATGACTCTCTATAACTGCCTGAAAGGATGGGGGTTGGCCTCTTCTCCCAGGTAACAGTGATAGGACAAGAGGTGATGGCCTTCAGTTGCACCAGGAAGGTTCAGATTGGATATTTTGGAAAAATTAGGCAAAATTTCTTCTCAGAAAGTGTTGCAGTGCATTGAAACAGGCTGCCCAGGGAGGTGGTGGAGTCACCATCTTAGGAACCAGTACTGAAAGTCATGGTTAGTGGGCATGGCAGGGAGGGGTTGGATTAGGTAATTTTAGAGGTCTTTTCCAACCTTAATGAATCCAGGATTCTATGATTTTAAGTTCTCTCCCCCTTGCCAAATACTAGCCTACCTCAACCAATCCCACCAAGCCATTATCTTACCCCATATCCTTGGCTCTTCAGTCCCGTTACACCCTGTACACACAAAATTAACAACTTGCATGGGTCCCAAAGTATGATTACAGCATTCCAAAACAGACTACTCCCAACAGCCTCTATGCAGACAGGGGATGACCAGCACAGCCAGGGCTGGGTGCCCAGCCACCCACACTGGCTGACACGCAGCCATCACAAGCTCAGAGCTGGCAACTCCTCACTGCCTGCCCCATGGCCATTCCTGTTGCTTTGGCGCTTGCCAGGTTAAATCTGGGTCAACATCTTCCCAAAGCACTTCTGTTCCCTTCCTGTCTTAG
Organism: Tetrao urogallus; assembly: GCF_951394365.1. Lineage (NCBI taxonomy): Eukaryota > Metazoa > Chordata > Aves > Galliformes > Phasianidae > Tetrao > Tetrao urogallus. The sequence continues at coordinate 11,810,927 of NC_136821.1, read as the reverse complement.
CTGGCAGGAGATGTGCCAGGACAGCACTGAAAGGCCACTGACCAATGAGGACGGACAGGCAAGGAATGACAGACTTGGGCTTAACAGTGTAGAATCTGAGCACAGGCACAGACACAGAGCATGAGCCAGCAAATTTCAGTAAAATCAGAGCCTGACAGACATGTAGGAATGTGTTTCATTTCTTCAAAGTATCACACAGGTCAGTGGGAAATCCACTGTTTCCTTTTTTTACTGTGGCTAAGAGCCTCTCAGTTTGTCATAATTTTATTATTGCTCATTATGCTATTCTGTATTATTGCTAATATATGTAAGAACCCAGGGATAAAATCATGCTTTCTGGGTGGTCCTGTGTGAAGGTATGGAGCCAGGAGTTGGACTCAATGATTCTTGTGGGTCACTTCAATCTCGACACATTCTATGAGTCTGTGATATGTGGACCAACACCACCCTGATTGTTGGGATGCTCACACAAAACGAATGTATCTCAGCCCTATTTCAGTAACCGTGCAGAAGGACAGGGGTGAGTAATGGTGCTTGTTAGTTCTCTCACACTTGGCTGTTGGTAATTGGTTGATATCTCGGGGATGGAGTAACGTGTGGAAATTGTTTTCTGCAGCACGTGCTCCTAACCTTCTAGTTTCTTAAGATCATTTTGATGTTAGACACAGTTCCTGCAATCAGCCCAGGCACTACTTTTCTAGCCAGCAACATTGCACAAGCACCATTGATCCCAAGGCTGGCTCTCACTGCTTCAGGCCCTTTCTGCCTAAAGTCTCACTCGGCCCGTGGCACCGCGCACCCTGTGGATGGCAATGGAGAGTCAGGGCTTCTGCAGTTGGGATCTGGCTGTTTTCTTGCACACTGCATTGATAAAGCCTGGAGAAAACAAACATGGAGCAGTTGGTGGCAGAGTGAGTAAGAGTCGGATGTGGCAGGGTATGAGATGTACAAAGTATGCAGGGCTGGCTCCACTACCAGCAGAGCAGTTGGCCTGGCAGCTGCTGGTGTCATGTGTTTCAGCTCGTGTGCTGTAACACAAGCACATGAGAAGTCATTTGGGCAGCAGCATAGCAGACAATTCAAGAGACAGGAGCGATTTTCTGAGTTCAGTACAGGGGAAGCTCTGAAAAACATGGGTGATTTGTAATGATTTTGGTCATTTTTCTCTTGAGCAATGTCAGGAGGATGGGAGCACCCCATGAGTGCTGACCTTGGGCACAGGGATGGGAACAGCAGACCCCAGAGTGGCTTGGAGCTGCCCCTCCATCTCAGGTGCAGAGTAAGCACAAATAGGAGCTCGGTTCACACGTAATGCATTTAATTCACATTGAGTACATTTATTCCACTGGTTTGCATCCCCTGCAGCCCCCACCCCGCTCCCATTAAGCACTCACATATGCTCCTGGAAGCCAGGGCAGCTGCACCCATCTATCAAAGCCTGTCAGCCAGAGAGCATAGGCTCTTCCCATTAATTAAGCAAATGTAATGTGATTAGCTAAGGCTGTAAATGTTTCACTTAGAGAGCTACAAAACACCGAGCAGCACAAGGCCCATTTTCACACCCTTGTGCCATCTCAGATGTTCCTCTGGGGCTGAGAGGTCTGTGCTCAGATTTCTGCCATTGAGAGAAAACAGGGAGCTGTGGTAACGTTGGGGATGGCTCTTACTTTGTCGCTTTTAAAGTGCTGTTTGAATTATGGGAGCCTGAAGAAGACATTAATTTCTATGCTTCTAAAAATACCTTCCTGCCTACACCTTTTTAAACTGAGGTAACAAGAACTGCTGAAAGCTGAAATTTTGCTAAGAATGTGCACCTCATTTAAGCTTTCTGCGTGCTTTGATGGGAAACATGTATTACTTAACATTTAAAGATCTAAATTGGGGTGCTTCAGGCTGTCAAGCTGAAAGCAAATGGAATGTTCATTGAAAGTCAGGCAGAGAATAAGAACATTCTTGGAGTTGAGTCAAGTAGCATGAACACGATTTACTTAAAGACTTAGAAATTAAAGTGGGATGGAGGTGCCAAGGTCTAATACAGCTAAGCAGCCCCATGCCAGCCCTCAGCTGACTTTCAGGGTGCATGAACCCCAAAGGCACCCCCTGTTCCCAGCCCCATAGATGTTCACAGCCATTGTGAACGTCACAGTTGGACTAAATGATCTCAGGGCTCTTTTCCAACCTTAATGATTCTCTGACTGTGACTTTTCACTCCCACCCTCAGCTCGGTGGGACCCAGAAATGCAGCATTCCTTTCTCCAAATCCCTGCAGCAGCTCAGCCCGATAGGCATGGCTAAGAACGCCCCAGTTGTGGTGGCCGTGCCCACAGATGGATTTGGCAGCTCCACAGCTCCCAGTGGGACTTCCCAGCCACTCACCTCCATGCACGGTTTGCTGGAAGTTAAGCCCAGTGCCCAGTGTGTCACCCTCGGGATCAAAGTCCTGGCACATCCTGTGCTTTCATGTGAATGAGAAATAGCCTGGACTCGAATCACGAGAATCATTTCTTGAAGCCAAATATATTTCAACAAGCCATCTCACCAAGCCCTGACATAGCTTGTGCAATCTTCTAGATGACCCAAACTGCCAGTTTTATTTCCAGAAATCTACTGGGTTTTCTCCAATAGAAAAAGACACGACCATCTCAGCAGCAAGGCAAGACAGGGATGTGTGCCCATTGAGCTCCTCTTCTGTTACGCACACACCCTCATGGACACTGGGGTAAGAACATGCTCTCTGCAATTGCTTTCCCATCGTTCACATAAACATCCCAAGGAGCACCAGGAGGAAAACGTTGCTTGAAAGCCCTCTACCTCCCTACCTGCAACCAGCCAGTGCCACAGGCAGCTGGGGCTGTGGGCAGGAGAAGGGAACGGCTGCTGTTGGCTCACTGTCCTCCAACAGGAGGAGATTCTGCTGCAGCACAGCGCTGCTGATGCTGATGTGGGCCTTGTATTTTAACAGTGCTCTGTGAGCCTCAGCCTCTCCCCTGGGAGTGCTTCTGACTACTGAGGTAGATGTGGAAAGGGGAAGAGGGCTGCTGCTATGCTTATCTCATCTACATAAGTTGCTCCAAAAGTAATGCGTCTTATTCATTTCCATGGAAACTATGACAGACACAAAGAGCCCCTTTGCTTCATGCACACTTCCATGTCAGACTCCATTTTGTCAGACTGTCCTTCTGCTGCCATCTGTCACACCGTGACAAAATGTAACAGAATATTGGTGGGAAGGTTCAACCTCTGACGCCATGGGCCAACATCATAAAATAGGAGGCATTATTTTAAGAGCAGCCCTCATAGATGAATAATACTGGAAGCCTAGATATTTAGCTCAGAGGACCCAAGAAACCCATTTTGTACCTCAATTTGACGCTAGCACTCAATAAGTATTAAAGTAATGGCTCCTTTAAAAAGACTGTAATTATATTTACCAACGCGGTCACTGCAGAGCCCTTTATAACATGTATATATAGTTGCAATTCAGCATGTGCTGTGGGTATTTTATAGGGTTAGTCCTAATATCACAAGCTAATAATACTGAAAGCAGAGAGATGGGTAAATCACAGGGGACAGTGCACTCAGTGTATAGCTAACAGTGATTAAGTAGTTTCTGCTTTCAGGAGAGAGATAAGGGCCCAAAAGAATAGGTCCCTCGATAACATCAGGTAATTCTTATATATGGTCCTCAGCGACACAGGCATAAATCACAATAAAACCCATCTGCAGATCTGAGAGGTGAAACCATAAATCCTGCTTTATAAACGAGACCTGCACATCTGATAGTGTGCACTACTCCGGATTTACAGCGGCTGTAAGCGATGTACCAAGGTTCACAAACCTATCGGCAATCTCTGGCTGGGAATAAGAAGGGAATCAAGATATTGCAAGGGAGGCAGACGTATTTCAAGGTACACCCAGGAATGAGAGGGACCGTGTGTGCGAGTGAGAAACATGCTTTGGGCAGATTTGTCATGTCTTTACACTTGAGCCCCTCTCATCTGGCCCTAGTTTCCGTGCAGCCATGGCACTGTGTTGTGCCCTCCCTTTTGCTCCCCAGCCTGATGAGTAGATGCAGAAAGAGATATTAGAAGTCTTTTCCAACCTTCATGACTCTATGTCTCCATATCCTTACAAGATGCTCTCACCTCTGCAGTTAAACCAAGGTACTATTATTATTGTATTATTATATTGCAGATTATCTCATTTTGTGCTCATTATTGGGACCAGGAAACACCCTGAATTTCATACAGACTTTACACTTGGTATCCATTTGGACGCAGCCACCTAGCACACCCAGCCTGCTTCTTTGGGCAGATCCCCACATGAGCTTTCACTGCAAAATCTCTTCTTACCCCTTCCTTTTTAGCAACTTCACAGCAAATTTCCAGCACATTTTGCAGCTGGGGTTAGAGCAGCCTCACAGAACTAACTTCTCTTCCTGTTAGGGTGTTTCTGCTAAAGCACATTCACATTTCCATATAACTGAGTCCAGCAGCTTTGCTTCTTTCAAAGCAGTGTGCAGCTCCCAGGCATGATCTCTTTCTGTTTTCAAATGTCATCTATGTAAAGTTCAGCACCTCCCAGGTAATCAAAGGCAGCACTGTGTTTTCCTCTAAAATGCTTCAGGGAATGAACAGAACTGAAATGTCAGCTCTAGGAAGAAGTGCCTCCCAAAGGGTGAACAGAGCGCGTGGAAATAACACACACTGTTTCTCTAAGGGCACCTACACAAGAGCTGGTGATGGGCATCAAACTATTTGCTATCTGCCATCTCTCCAGGAATATTTCCTTTGAGGTCTGTAAAAACAAATAAATAAATAAAGATTTCTGTTTTCTCTTTTTGGGTATGCATAAGTACAGAACTCCAGCTGTGTAACACAGGTCCCCGAGACAACTGCATCTGTGCAGGCCGTCCACCTGTTTCTCTGCCTACCTGAATTTCTTGGCCATAGAAACACACAAGGCAAACAGATGGAGGCCTCTGAGAGAAAAACTCAATGCAGAACTCCATGGATGAAGAGAACGCTGTTAATGCTTGTGGTGAGGAAAATCTCCATTTGCCTTTAGACGGTTTGTCTCCTTTTTATTCTCCCATACCTTATTTCAGCATTGCCACAGCGTAGCTCATAGCCAGCCCTTGCACCCGAGTCAGCTGAAAGCTATTAACATTGTCAAGCAGCTCAGAACCAGTCAGTGTTACATGCAAAGCTGCTTTAGACTATCTTCTTAATTAGTTTTGCTGGCACTTGCTGCTAAGAGGAACAGAATAAAATAGAGTTTAATGCACTTGTCTTCCATATTTCCAGAGTATCAAATCTGGGAGGGCTATTAATGGCTGAATTGCGCCACTCAGACTGTCTTTTCATTTCACTTTCTTTTATTGGCAAGTACCACCAACAGTGCACTCGGGGTCAGTTGCGTGGCCGAGGCAGCCATATTCTAAGCCTGAGCTCTTGTCACTCACGAGCCTTTACCAATGTAACAGCCAGCATCAGCTTGTTTGCTGCAGCGTCTCTGGAAGGTCCCAATCCCAGTAGTAACTGTAGTGCTTTCAGACAAGATGTCATGCACTTGTTTTGCCCATAGCTGTCCAGTGCAGCTTGACATTTCTAACCCTCTTTATGGACATCACCTGTGCTCTTCAGCAGTGTAAAGCAAGGGTAAGATGAGCTTTGCAGCACCAGGGGGGTTGTTGCTTCCCATGGGCACTTATCAGAAATGTAATGGCTCCGGACATCCTCACCCAGTGGCCTCTCAAACCTCATGGTTTGCTGGCGGCCACTCTTCATCTTCCTGGCCAGGAAAGACTGGTTGGAGGTGGGATACATCATGTTTCAGATTATAATTGATCTTCAAAGAGCACATTTAATGCTGCTAGCCCACTTCAAAGTGAAGCAGTACCTTCCAACCACCCTCCTCCGTACCATCTGATAGCTTTCTTATGTTATTTTCTCTGAAGATTCATTCCACAGCCTTATAGACATGCTCAGTATCTAAAACCAGCAGGATCTCCAGAGTCTCCTGGCTTTCAGATGTCATCTGCCCGGGACCTGTTGACTAGAAAGACCTGGGGGTCCAGAATATTTCTGCTCCAGGGGCTGCCAGACAGGCAGTCTTCAGGCAGGGAAAGGACCCATCATTCTTTCCCTTCTGCTCCTTAAAAGAATGCAATTCTCCATTTTAAATCTGCAAAGCTCACTGTTTCCCTCTCCCCCCCCCCACCCCCCCCCATTCCCTACAGTGAGCATCTCGAAACTTGAAACAGGCTCCCCTAGCAAATAAAAAGAGGCAGCCCGATTAGTTGCATGGCAGCAAAAGTGGGTTAATCGCAAAAACTGCTTCTTATGCTGTCATGGTTCAGATAAATGGGTTTAGCGCAGCAAGCAGCCAAAGGGCACGCATTAGCGGTTTGTTCTGCAGCAAAGGGAGAGAGCACGCTCAGAGGACACCCCTTGGAGGCATCCGCCTGCTGCCTGCGGAGCTGGTGGCAGACTTCCTGCTGCCTTCAGCAGAGCAGAGACTGTGCTGTAAATAAATATGTCTGCTTCTAAAGGGTACAAGAGGCAGATCAAACACAAGCGAGCTTCTCCTGTATCTTTTCAGATCTTTTCCTTCTTTCCCTCCATGGATTTCTACAGCATTGAAGTTTCATTAAAAAGGCAATGGTTTGAACACTGTTTTTACATAGAGCCTCTGTCCATATTGAAGCTGTGCAGGTGTGGCCAAGGTTTGTTCACCTCAGCATCAGTTCTTTGGAATCTCAACAGTTTGAAGGAGGGAAATGGATATCACCTGCCAGGCAGCAGAGATGAGAGCAAGGAGGCATGGAGGCACTGCTGGGGTCTGGGACTTGGCTGGGGCTGTGGGGAGGGAAATATCACAGAATCACAGAATGGCCAGGGTTGGAAGGGACCTCAAGGGTCGTGAATCTCCAACCCCCCTGTCACCAGGGCCACCAACCTCCCCATTTAATACTAGACCAGTTTGCCCAGGGCTCCATCCGATCTGGCCTTGATCACCTCTGGGGATGGGGCATTACTGATACAGAACATGGTGAGCTTGTCTGATGGCTCATCTAATGCTAGTGTGAAGTAAAGCTGTAGTGTAGTGCAGTAGGTTGGTAAATGGCTGTTAACTACTAGGGGAGTTTATATTCTACTTAAACATGGTTATGAGCTCTTCAAGGGAAGTTTTATGGTGTACTGAGTGGTCAGAAAACATAAGGTAATTTTCCATTTCTTGAGTGAACAACTGCACCAGCTTCTATGGATGCATGGATGGATATAGGACTGGAGTTCTGATATTTCATGTGCAACACAGGCATTAATTCCTGCAAAACAGAGTAATTACAAACTATAAATGAGGCAGAAACTCATATCATTTTGGTGCTTATTGATTTCAGTTCTCATTTCTATCATGTTCTGTTGTTTATCCATTGCTATGGCAAACTCTCACCTAAAAACAATGAAGATGTGTGAAGTTATTAAGCTGTGATTCTCATTTCTAGCTGACACCCCTATGCCTGTCGCTGCCAGCTCCTCTCCTGCAGCCTCTGCTCTCTCTGGAGGTTTCCAACCAGCTCTGCTCCTGCATAGCCCCCAGCATCTCACAAAATGAGGACAGGCTGCTGTTGCACAGCCTCCCCTTCTTCACAGAAAGCAAGAAACAAAGCAGAAGAGCCTTGAGATTTTTTTCTCAATATAGATGTTTTCCTTTCAGCTTCATCATTTGCATTTCTTATTTCTTCATTTGCTGTCTGCTTGAAAAACAGCAACGCAGCCCAGCAGCCAGCTCAGGAAATGGGTCGGGCCCTATTTCTGTGCTTCCATTTATTCCTGTGTAATTGCGTGAGCTCTGAGTCTGCTGCCAGATGTGTCAGGCATGGCACAGATAGGTGACAGCAGCACAGGCAGCCTTGACAGAGCAGGGCATCTCTGGCAGCTTTTACGAATGCACATGTAGAAACACAGCCATGCTCTCCTTGGCTGGCAAGACTGGCAGCAGAGCTGATGTCATAGAAACATTAAAGATAGAAAAGACCTGTAAGATCACCCAGTCCAGTTCTTGAACAGCTCCAGTGACTCCACCACCAGCTTGGGCAGCCTGTTCCAATGCTTTGCCTCTCTTTCATCATGTCCTAGACTGGTACATAAAATGGAAGCAAGAGAGTTGACATTTATCACCTCTCCTCAATATGGTGCGGTCCAACCTCTGCTACAGGTTGGGATGTATGTTTATCTTTGGGACCAGTAGCACCAGCCTGCAATTAGTCTGCTCCCTCTATGGGCAGCGTTTGCATCTCCTCAAAAATGTGTGTTCCCTGTGACAGACTGCTGCTTAAATTAATGCTAGGTTCAGGGTGTTGAAATCCTCCAGCACAGCTGTACTCATGCAAGCTGGCTGCCTATGGGATGGTCAGGATTTGGGCACTGCAGGGCCCTCCATGGATGTGGCAGGGGCTGCAGAGCACCCAGCTGGTGGCTTGGCTGCAGGCAGTGGGAGCCCTGTTGGCATCTGCTGGGTTCTGCTGCAGGAGGGATGATGTTGCTGTTGTGAACCAAGGTGGGTTTGCTGCTTTGTGATGTGCGCCCCAACTGTGTCCACGCTGCTGGTGATTCCACCTGCTCCTCCACATTCTTGCTTTTCAGGGTTCTTACTCCTTTCTCTCCTTTTGTTCCCAGGGTATAACTATTCTGAATCCATGCTAAAACTCACACAGTAAATTCGTTCTCTTCGGGCTCCCCCTGTACTGACCTCCCCAGTGCTATCCCTAAGGCAGCTCTGGCCTCTGGATAACCCCTGTGCTGCCTGGACCTCCAGCCTTCATGGAACAGTCTGCTTCCAGTAGCCCTCAAGCAATTTGGAGAGGATATGGAGATATTATAGCCCAGAGAAAAGGTTCTTAGTAGAGAATATTTGGGTGGGAGGGTGTTGGTTTTTATTTTTTGAAGGAGGAAATATCAAAACATCACTCCTTCCTAGCCTCGGGAGATCCAGAGATGTCACAGCTCTTTGGGAACAGCATTATACCACAGAGACAAACTGCTTTATCTTCTTATTTTCTAATGATATTAAATTGCATTCTTTTTCTGTCCTCGGGGTACATGCTGGCAAATTCGTATCTCATTGTAAATCAAGAGCACTTGCACTAATCTCAGCTAAGTATGACTATGTAGAGAGTAAGATTTTGGCCAGATAATTAGGACATGAAAAACAGCATGGTCACGAGCCTTAAAAACGTCTCACTGATACTTTCATAGTAACCTCTCCACAAGGGTGATCAGGAAGCAAATGCAACCTGCTTAAGAATTAACTACAACCATGATCCCTCCATATGGGAACTGTTGAGTCACGGCCTGAACCACTGATTGAGCACCTGGGGAAAGGACTCAGTCAGCCCTGGGAGCACAAGTGAAGGCAATTCAGCCTGGAAGGTGTGGAGCCTGGCTGCATCTCTCCTAGACCCCATTGAATGGCTGACTGCCACTAGGGAAGGGCAGGGATCTCTTTCTGGAGATCCCTTCTTTTGGAGTTTCCTACTTCAAGCCTAGGATACTGGTGAGCATTTCATTTTTGATTGTCTCTTTCTACCGTGATAATCTTTCTAACTATAAAACTGTAAGATACCATCCTAACCACACCACTCTTCTAACTATACATTTGTTAATTGTACATCCTTCCTTTATGTAAAACCTTTTTTGATGCTCAAGTGAAACAGCCTAATGTCACTCTTAGATTTGTTATTTTGTGATGATAAAAATGTGGTCTGCTTTCATGTGTTTTTATGGTACTCTTTATCGGCTGAAGTTTGATGACATCTTCTGATAATTCACACTTTTTCTGGTTAAAAACAAAACAAAACAAAAACAGTTCCCAATTTTTAACCACAATTTAAAAAGTAGGCTTATGCAACAGCACTGTCTCTCAGCCATCTTCTCCTCGCAGTCCCACCGCTACCACAGCCATCATCCAAGTTGGAATCAATTGACAGGGGAGGAAATTACAGACCTGAAATCTATGGAGGGCCCACAGATTTCATGAAATGAGTAGAGAAGAAGCTAGTAAGAGCCTCAGGCTGCCTCACAGTTGGAGGGAAGGGTGGGGTGAGTGATGTCTGCATGGAAACATTATCGTGTCTGTGGTTTTATCAGTCCAACTTCAACATCATTATGCTTGACTTTTTTGTTATGCTTCTTAACTTCAGCACTTGAGGAGGTATATTTGTATGTGGACTATAATTTTCGTTTTTTCCACCAGTCACCAATGGGACTACTGTTGAGTGCATCCCTTTCTCTGGGTCTGTTTCCCTGCTTTCCTCTCACGTGAGAGCAATGGCAACAGTCCTTTCCTCCTTTTCTACCCCATATACACATGCTATGGGCCTTTCAGGACCTTAACAAGCAAGTGCATTTTATATGATGCTTATACATATCAGCACTTCACGCTTCCTCCCCAACCTGCCTCCCGTGCATTACTTATCTCTGGTTGGTAATCCACCATTGCTTTGACATCTAGCAGCACAATCAAAGCAGAATCTCACTCACCAGTGCTGCAAGGCAAGCAAACCTGTTTCCTTACCACTTTGTCACCTCATCCTGTTTCACAACAGAAAGTTCACAGTACCCCCCATGGCAGGGGGGAGTGGGAGTTTAGCTCCCACCTATGGCTGGTTCAGCCTTTTCAGGTGTGCTAATTTAGCTGTGTCTGTGCCCTTGAACTTCTTTGAAGTGGATTAGCTGCTGGAGAAGCCTCCATAGAGCATGTCACACACATCCAAATACTCTTGCCAAATGTCTAAAAGTATCTTTTACTGCGTGCTGTGAAATATTAATGGATAGAGTGAAAACTGGGCTTCAAAAATAACTACAAAGAAGCAAAAGGAAATGTGATGTAATTTTGCATAGTTTTGGATGGAGGAGAAGCTGATCTAGATTATGGCTAAATTAGGGTTCATTCCAGTGCCTCCTGCTCTATAATGAAGTATCTCTGTGGGAAAAATTTCTGCTCTGAAAGGCTGTGAGGTATTGGAACAGGCTGCCCAAGTGGTGGAGTCACCATCCCTGCAGATGTTCAAGAACTGTGGAGATGTGGCACTGAGGGATGTGGTCAGTGGGCATGGTAGGGATGGATGGCGGTTGGACTGGATGATCTTAGAGGTCTTTTCCAGCCTTTCAGATTCTCTGATTTTTCTTTCCATACCAGAAGGCCTACAGAGGAGTTCACTCTGCCATGCACAGATTTACCGAGCACTAAGGTACAGGAGAGGATCTAATAAGCTCTTAGCTCAACCCCTTTCTCTGTGCCTATTAGCAGAGGGACTGTATTCAGGGACATTAAGCCCTGAGGTGCATCTGACCATCCAACCCCCAGCTCTTCAGACAGACAACTTGATGGAATCTGCCTTTTACTGAAAATGAATAGTTGTACTTCTGTACTTTTGCTATAGTTGCTCCAGTCAGACTACCCAAAAGACCTTGAAATTGCAGTAACAAATGCAAAGCTTAAGAAATTTTAAATTCCCTCCATTAGCCATATTTCTTGGGGTCTGGATGATTTCATTCCTTCCCCACCAATACCATGTCAGTTCATCAGATATTGAGCATTGTGGTACTCCCACTAACTTTTACATTTCCTCCAAAGCTGTCAGTGCTGTCTCTGTCTATTTCTTGTCTGGCATTCTATCTGCAGCTCATACTTTGGATTTCTCTTTTCCTCTTTGTTTCCAAATGCTTCAGGAACAAACTGGCTTTCTGTAACCTTACAGTCACTCCTTCATTTATAAAGCAGCCACCAACACATCTCTCAGATCTGTCTGCAGCATCCAAGGAAAAATCAATTCCAGACATACCATATCAATTTCAACACTTTGTAGGAACTGGCAGAGCTCAAATCTCTTAGCTCTGTATGTCTTGAATCAAATTCTTCTTTGTTTTGTGTAGATACAAATGCAGAACAATCCTCCCAACTTGGAGGAAGTTTAATTCAAGTACACATCTGTCTAAAGAAATTAAATAAATGTGTTGCTCCCAATTCGCATGCTTCTGAGGGGCAGATGTGACTGCTTGCTTTCACAGGCCAAATTTTGAGCCTTTTAATAGTCACTAGTTAACTTTTATCCCAGTTAACTTTTCCTGCATTCTCCAAGGGAATCATAATTTAGCAAGATCATGTCAGAAAAAAAATTCCCATTGATTTAAATTCTAGCATGAGTGATCCTAAAATATGAATCAGAATTGCACAGTGCAGCTTCCACTAGGTCAAGCTTGAAGGGTCTCTCTTTAACCACAATCTAGTATGCGCTCACCCAAGTTCCTTGCATGCAAAAAATATCCTGCTTCATTCCTTTCTTAGCTAAGCTCCCACTGCAGCACTGTAAATATTATCCAGGGAATTTATCTTTTGCCCCCATCACACCATCACTTTTTGCTTTCCTTCCCTTCACTGTCTTATACTCTGCAAGTCCCCACGCTTTACCCTGTGCCTTTACAGAGACAGCAGAAACAATAAACTTTCATTTCCCTCTCTAAACATTATGAAACTGCTTAATTATTAAAATGACTCTGTTGCTTCACTGAAGGGAAAAAGTCAAGCCCTGTATGTTCTAATTGTTTGTTTTCTTCTCAGTTTCCTTGGCATAGGGTTTTACTGTTGTTGTTTTCTTTTTCTGATCTAAGCTTACACAAACATTTCTTGAGACTAAGCATTTAGAAAGTTCCTGGTGAACGAAACTGGGTGAAGCTTACAAGCTTGAATCTTTCAGTGGAGACGTGATGAGGGCAGGTGATCTCATTTTATGGCAACATCTCCTATGAAACTCCGGAATTGGAAGCATGCAGATTGCCATATAAAACCCAGGAGTTATACTAAAGAGACTTGAGTTTGTAGCTGAGCTATAAGAAATAAGTTGCAGAAAGCATTTTCTAATCAAATGTTGGCTCATGCTGTAATAACCTGTGGTTCACCAGGTTTTTGTGGTTTCCAGGCCCTAGCTGGGTTCCCTGCGTGCAGAGGCTGTGCATGCAGAGCTGTTTCCTCACACCTCCCCACAAGCACGTCATCCACCACTGATGCAGGACATCAGCCTCTGGGCTGGGGCAGCATCCTTCTGCCAAAGAGCACAGGCTGTTACCCCCTACTCTAGACCACTTCTGCCCCATGCTGGGAGCTACCCCTAGAAGCTGCTGGCAAGAGAGAGAGATGTGGTCATTGAAATCCGGGCATATGCTCTGTTTGGAGAAAGAGAGAAAGTTTGTCTGCAAACAGCTTGTAGCTTAATGTCTTCAAAGTGTGCCTGTCCTTTCTTGTTTGTGAGGACTGTGCTGTGGGAGATGAAGCAGAGGATTAATAAAGTGGATCTTCAGCGCCTCATTGACTTGAGGATTTGTTAAAGCTGGGTCAGTAAACTCGATTAGCCGGTGGGATGTTCAGGTAGGATTTGTTTTGGGTTTGGGATAGGCTGCTAAAGAAATGCTGGGTGTGCTTCTGTTCTTCTGCTGGGGCTGTGAGTTGAGTTTCGTGCATGTAGGATATGGCAAGACCAAGGTGCTAAAGCATAAGGAAAGCTCCCTGTGCTAAGTGGGGTGAGATGGGCTTTTCTCTAAGCTATTCTTCTGTGCTAGTCACACCCTTGAAGGCTAGCACTGGAGTAGCAGGGCTACTGGCAGAAGTCAGATGGTTGCATTTACAGTGGGCTGTTTCATAAGAAATTCACTGGGTAGAAGTTTGCAGAAGGACTTACTGTACCCAGAATGTTCTCCAGATAAAGATTATGCTTTCAGTTACATGAGGTTCAGTCACACAAAGCACACATAACAGCATGGTGTGGTGATCTCTGGGAGAGAACGTTGTACCTTCTGCCTCAGGATTTGTCCTTACAATTTTCAGTTCCTCCAGACAGAACTGGGAGCTCCTATCTGAGTTCAGTACTCATAGTTACAAAAGGTCCTTCAAAGTGGGTACAAAGCAGGTGCCTTCACTCAGCCGTGCAGCCGTACTATGCAAGCAAAGTACTGTAAAACAGCAGCAGGATGGTGGATGGAGGGCCTTTTTTTCATTTTTGACTTGTTAACCACAGAATTGCAGGAGGCCATTGGTCCAATTCCTCTGCTCAAGCTGCTAAATTCAGTTATTTGTATATACTTTAGGCAGAACATTGTGATGTTTTGTTTTCCTAAACCAATACACCATTTTTTAGGATCTGCCATAACTTTGTTCCAGTATTTTACCAGTGGTTGGATGAATCTTCTGATAATGACTACCTGAGTACAGTGCAAAATCAGAAGAATCTCCTGAAACCGATTTGCCCTCTGTCAAATAGAGATGTTTTACGTAAAATCTGGAGGGATCCAGAGCTGTAAAGAAATGTATAGTGAACTGGAGGTCTTAGTTGGGCAGCACAAAGCTTCAGAAAACAGAGTATGGGAACATGATTCTCTACTCTGATGTTTTTCCACAACAGCTCCTGGAGGAAAATACAGCTCGTGAAGCATTGAGCCTGCAAATTAAATATGTTGTGTCATCTGTGCAGTCAAGAATAGGGTCACTCCTTATATAATACTGCAGGCTGCTCTTACAGAAATAAGTGACACTCCTGGATCAAAATGGTCCAGGTTCTGCTTTCCAGGCCTTGCTGTTGTGCAATATTAAGGAGTGGGATACATGTTTTATCACACAATACAGAGAAACTCTGCAGTCATACAGCCAAGTTTAAAGTTAAATTCAAATGGAAAACAATTTGAGTAGAAAAAAATTAAACATTACAAAAAGTAACACTTCCCAGACAAAGCTGCTGAAGATAAAGATTTTCTCATCATCCTTGGAAGCGGGGGAGCTCTGGGGAAAGGATGAGTGGAAAGGAGTCAAGAAAGGTCTGTTCAGCAGCTCTTCCCGGGGAGCTTGACCAGAATCAGCTCTGGGGTGAAAAAAGGCTGGGGACAGAGTGCTGAACTCACGTGGCTGCTGTACAAAGCCCTGAGCTACTGTAAACAAGTGTTAGGACAAGTCCTTCTCTTCAGGGCAGCTCTCCAAGGGTTCATCTTCCAGTCTGCACTCGTATCTGGGATTGCGTCCGCCCAAGTGCCACACCTTGCACTTGGCCTTATAAAAAACCTCATTAGATTCTCATATGCACACCTTTTGAGCGTGTCCAGGTCCCTCTGGAGGGTGTCCCTCCCTTCTATCGTGCCAACTGTGCCACTCAGTTTGGTGTCACCAAACATCAGGAATCAAACAGTACATGCAATCCTAGTGAGCTCCAGTGAGCAAAAGATTTTGAATTGAAGTTGCTCTATGCACTGTTTATCCAGAACTGATTATGTCAACACAAATGTACTTTCTGTTTTTTGTTCTCCACTGCTTTTCAAAAATCTCCTCTAATTAGCACAGCCTGAGATAGCAATTAACAGCAGCTAGCAGCTGAACAACCCTGATGATCACCTCCAATTAAAAGAGATTAGACGAAACCTGGAATTTTGCCTTATTTACTTGAGATGTTTGATTCTTTTTATCTCTGATCCAAAGCCCACCAGAGTCAAATAAATATTTCTATTTCTTCTAGGCTTTTGTTCAACACCTTTGCCAATAACCATTTAGTCGCAGGCTGACTGCTAGCATGTGTAATCAAAACAAACCTTGCAACTGGGTGCTAAATAGTATTTATGGGCAGCGGGGACTCAGCAGACTTTCAGGCAAGAGACAGAGGCTCTCTAGATCTCTCCTGAGGTCCCTGGCAGGGTAAAGGCAATGCTCAGCCACAGCTGTCAGTTGGAAAGTTTTTCTGTCCGTTTTAGCCGGGTTTTATTACACCCATTTATAAATGGATGAACTCCTACAAAGACAAAGTTGGTGCTCTATTTATGTTTTCCCTATTTCCATGTGTATTAACTTAGTCACTGCAGTCCTACTGGAAAACGAATCAATAATCTCTTCACTAACATTCAGATCTATTAATTTTGGCATCCTCTGTGCAACGAGCATCTTTTTCTCAGATTGCACATTGCCCACATTTTGCACCATAGGCAGCTTTGCAGGAAAAAAACAACAAACAAGATATATTGCAGATAATAGCAGAGATGAAGAAAAGACAAAAAGTTGGCCTCCTGAGATGGGGCAGTAGGTGAGCTAGCACTACTTTATCCCTGTGGTTATTGTTATCAGGGTTTTTAGGTTTGGGGATTTTAGTAAATTTATTTATCCTATACTAACAATACTAAGCATGTAAGTAAGCTCTTGATCTTTGCTTAAAATGATTAGCCACAGATCACATCCTTAAAAATGATTCTTAATGCTTATCGAATATGCATGTTGAAAGGAAACAAAACTGAGGTGGCCTGGATCTTGAGAGGAACCACATAATCACTCTGGGGGAGTCTTAGGGGAGTGAGAGATCTTGCTGGCGATCCAGACATCTGCCTTAGAAGAAAGAGAAGACTTGAATATGTTCCCACACAGAAGCTGCCCTTTTCCTTCAGTTAAATGTACTGTCCAAGAAAAAACTCTAGGTCTCAATCCCATTTTCTTGTGATTATTTTGTTTGTTTGTTTGTTTAATAAAATGTTGGATTTTCAGTGGAAACAGAAAATGATTCCTGCATTAATAGAATATATCTTTCATTACTACTATCAGCATGAGTCTTCCTAGATCATACAGATGTGCATCTGTGTTCAGCTCATCTCTGAATGAGACAAGTCTTAAATCAAGGGGGTTTCTGTGAACTCAGTATGTTCCAAGGAGCTCCCACTTTACCATTATGTTGCACTTTCTCTGCATTTAATCCACATGCTTCTATTGATAACCCTGCCCCAGAGCTGGGGTGTCTTCTTGGCTGGATTGGGTGAGCTGTGCTTGTGCCAGAAGTACATACTGCTTTTTGTAGGCTTCAAATAAAGAATTGTCACAGACGATATTATGGCATCTCTGATCTAACTTTCTTCATCCAGCCTCTCCTGGTACAATCTGATCTTTAGTGTTAGCATTGCATACAGTAATTAATACTAATCCCCTTCATGGCAGTTCCACAGAAGAGAAAGCCTCTGAATTTACTTATGCTCTGCCTCCCAGTAACAGCAGCAAGAGCCAGGATCAAGTCAGCCTCTGGACTGGGATTATAAACATTTCAAAGTTTTGCTCCAAAATGGAATCCAATGACTTGGTCCACAAAGCCTTTGTTCCCCACCCCTCTCCTGCATGAATAGCCTACATCCTGTTTGTACCTTCCACAGTTATTAATGAGATAGAAAAATACATCTGCAGTGATGGAAAGTCACAGTGTTGGTGAAGTCTTTTCACTGCAGAGCAGTGCCTGGTGACTTCCTTACTGACATATTCCCAATTTCTCCTTCCTGTCGAATATCATTGATTTCGGAGTAAGGGTATTAGGAAGGGTAACTATTACGGAGGCTAGATAATAATGATTAACTCTGTTAATTATTATAGTATTGCCTTTAAGAAACAGCATCCTTCCAAGTCTGAAGGGAAATGGCACTAAGTAGCTGTATTGTGAAGGTATGTGACATTCTAATTCACTATAGGTACCTCACTACAGCTAGCTAATCGTAGAACCAGAGCTCTTGAAGATAAAGATTCTATCTGCTACAGACAATGTGCAATTGTCCTGGATACAGCAAGTATGGCTCATATGCACTGACAGGAAATCCCAGGCTAGACAATCAACTTATGTTTCTGAGTTTTCCTCTGATTTTGCCAAACGGTATCACGATGATGTCTGTGACATGACTAGAGCCTAATGCCTTTTAAAATACAATATGGTATAGCATCTGTCTGCACAACGTGGAGAGATCTGAAGCAGTTTTAAATAGCAACAGTCTATTTGCAAGACCATGGAGTCCAGCATGAATTGATTTGCCCAGAATCTACGAGTGGCTTTCCTTCTCAGTTCTCTGCTGCCAGTATTCCAATTTTCCATCACATCTATGCTTACCTGGATCCATGTCTGTTAGCTGCAGCAGACATTGCAATGTACATTCAGATCAGTTTGTTGTTTTTTTTTTTTAATGATTACACTTAAGATCTCTGATTACGCAGAATGCTTTATCATCAACCTTTCTACTTCTGTTAACTACAGCCAGAGCTGAAGGAGCTGGTACGTTTGGTCCCAGAATCTGAAAATGCAGAAGCTAAGCACTAAAAACATGATTATATGCATGTTTTCTCTTTCCCACAAAGAATCTGCCTGAGTTTTAAGTAAATCTGGACCAGTAGAGGAATACTTCCAAATATAATGCCAACAGTGTTTGAGTGAAAACAACTCAGTGCCATGTAGCTGGCCCACTGCCTCACAGCCTCTTTGCTGCCTTCTTTGCTGCTTTTGATCCCCAACCAATTCTAAGTTTTGTATATGGGAGAAAAAAAATCTCTTCCAAGCCCCT
Source organism: Tetrao urogallus (assembly GCF_951394365.1). Taxonomy (NCBI): domain Eukaryota; kingdom Metazoa; phylum Chordata; class Aves; order Galliformes; family Phasianidae; genus Tetrao; species Tetrao urogallus. The sequence goes on along the minus strand of NC_136821.1, from coordinate 11,792,541 downwards.
CTGAAGACTTGTTGATGTTTTTTGATCTATGTACCTGCCCATTCCAATGACTCCATCAAGTTTTTACTCATTCTTGAATACTGGAGCCTGAAGACTTCATGTGAAACCAGAAATGTGATTCTTTATTCTATTCCCACATTTGTGCTTCTCAGTGTTCCTTCTTTCCTACACATCACTGTTCCTGAGAAGGTAGTACAAGCTATGTATTTATTTTCAAGGACTAAGATAAAGAGTTGGAACAGATCATCTTTTTGTACAGGAAAGGCTTAACAAGGAGACAGGGAACTTTTTGTCCTACTACTTTTTGCATGTGGCTTTGACTACCAGCATAAGACTGGCAAAGCTTTTGCCATTCCTGCCAGACCTTGATGAAAGGGGAAATGTGAGTTCTAACCTGTGCTATCTGAGCACGCAGCAAAATCCTAGAGTACAGCTGTCTCCTGTCTCCCACATCAGCTAGAGAGTATGAATGCTAAGTTTACCTCATCACTTCAAAGTTATGAATTTTGTTTATTGCTAGATTAAGCTCAGTTACGAGCTTGCACTAGATCATTTGGGATTTAACTATAAGAGGAACAGTAGGGGTGGGACATGCAAAGACACATCCTCAGTATTGGTTGATATTTTCCCTCTTCACCAACTGAAATTGCGGAGGTCTCCAGAGGAACTGAAACTGCTGAGATCTCTGCAGCTGCACCTTTGTGCTCCTGCTCAACCCTTTGTACACTTCAGTCCCACCATCACTTTGCTATTAGCTACAGCATGGAGATGTGCAGCTTGCTCAGACACACAGACTGGAAAGCCATTTTGCCACAAGCTTTTCTTTCCCACTAGTGAAGTAAGATGACTATTTAACTATGAAGTCTTGACCTCAACACTTGTCAAGAACCTTAACATTCACTTAATATGTCAGTTTTCAGTGCACTCTCTGCTGTCTTTTAAGAGGAAGTACTTCCAGCATGAGTCATTGTAAGCCACTTCAACACAGGTACAGTCTACATACTTGTTTTGTTTAAGGGCCTTGCACTGCTCCTCGTGTGTCCCCCAAACCATTGCTGAAGCACTGCACTTAGTGATGTGGAAAGGCAGGCAACGTAGCTGCATAAAAAAACAAGCTGTCATATCACACCCTTCCTCCATGACAAGATCTTCCCCAAATCTTCTACCACATCTCAAGGAACCTCTTGTGCTCTAATGTTTCCTGTTATTCATCAAACAACTTATCTTCCTCTTTATTTTGACAATAATTTTGTAGAATCCCCTAATGTCCATACTGCCCAGTCCCTTGTTTTTCAAGGCTGGTTCTGTAAATAATTAGCAGATGATCCCTGCTCTGCAAACTCATCTCTTTCTGCTGTTGATGTTACTCTACTGTCATACTTGCACTACATTTCCCCAGTCCCACAATCCTGCAGTGTGTGCTCCATCTGACAACACCTACAGAAACTGAATTACAGGAAGAAGTGTTTGTGACACACTACATTGCATGAAACTGGGCTAGCATTGCACAGCTCTTCATGTTGCTCCCCATTACAGTTTGTCTGGAGGCAAGATGACCCCAAAGAGGGCTATAAGAGGGCAGATAAACAGACTCCAGAAGGGAATAAGGGATTATGAGAAGAAATATCTCTTTATGATTGGTGGATTCACCGATGGACCATTTTTTATTTTGAAGATCACATATGCAGAGGAGACTGCGAGAGCACACATGTATTAAGAGATACTGAAGTCAGTGGTTTTCAGTTCTGTACTTAAACGAAAACATCAACCTTTTTGCTAATGCAGCAGTAGGGCTTTACTCACAGAACTGTAAATTAGAGAGGCAGATAATGGTAAGAGTAGATATTTCTTCTGGTAAAACTTCAGACAGAGCCGCTGTTTGTGAATCACTGACTTAGAACATGTCCTGTAGCACCACCTAGCAGGCTAATTTAAAAGAGGCCTGTATCCCTTACTCCCTGACCACGAGTTGCTTGTACAACAGACACAGGCTGCATTCCATTCTTTCATCTTCCATTCTGTAGCAGCTGCTTCTTAAAACCAGCATTATGTCAGCCTGATGCTTAGAAAAGCTGGGATCTTTACTTTCCATAATCACATTTATGATGAACCTACACTATTAATGCAAACTGAACCAATGCCTTGAGTATTTGCATGAGAAACCATTGGCCACTAGACATCAGCTGGGAAAGGCACCTTTCAGAAAGTACAAACCAATCCAAACATTTATCCAAATTCTCCACTAGAGTAAGTGAGTCCTAGCAACAAGCAGGCTTTCAAAATCCATCGTCAGTGTGTCTTAATTAGTATGGAGTACAGTCCGAAGTAGCCCCTCATCATCTGCACTTTTCCTTTGTACTTCTGCATGGAGGATGAGTGTCAGTACCTAATTACAGATGATAAATTTTGGCAGATGATGGAATTTCACACTGAGGCTGCAGACCCATGGCTATTAAGGTTGTCTGCTGATAAAGGGGAATATAAAGCTCTAGTCTCCTTTTTTTGCTGGCTGCCTCTCACTGCCTTGTCACTCTTCAGACTTTTCCATGATCCCATTCAAGTTAGTAACTAGTAGAAAATGATTGTGGTTGCTTTTTCTGTTTGTTTGTTTTCACTATGGGAAGTTTTCTGCTGACAGCGAGTTCAAAGCAGGTCATGAAAAGATCTGATGAATGCCAGACCTGGCAAAAAGTGAGGTTCAGAGGGAGAAAGATGTGGGAAAGGTAAGATCTTTTCTCTGACTTCTCCCTTTGGGTGGCAGCAAACTGCTAATCTGTCCTGCAATTCCGCATAAAACTATAACCTAAGGCTAGAACGGTGTCCTCTCACAAAGGAGGGTGTTTTCTTAGCAGTTAGCAACTTGCCTATTGGGAGTTAAAACCAAGGATGCCATTAACAGTCTCTGTTCACATAAGGAGATAAGCTGGCTAGGCCTGGCCAGCTGGGTCTCTGTAGCACTAGCATTTGTATAATGCTGGGGATCAGCAGGAGATAACTGAGCAGGAAAAAGATGAGAGTGATTTGTTTATTAGGGTACATTCATACAAGTTGTAGCAAAATATTTCAATTCTAATGAAAGCTCTTAAGTTCACAGTCTTGACTCTTTCATCTGAAGATAGATCTCAAGCCAAAATTCAAAAATGGTCTTCTCTGCACTGACCAAACCAGGGGACCTCAGCCCTCATCCTGATCATCCGCTCTTCCATCACCTTTTTGCCCTCCGTTGTTTCTGCAGCAGAAGGGCTCTGTTAATGATGTATAAAGAGGGGATTTAAGCAGGATTAAGCCGTGGAACCGTAACACTGAAACACAAAGACACGTATTAAAATCCCAGTGATATTCACACAGTTTTCCCCCCTTGCTGTCACAGCACACAGCTGACGTTTCTGAGCTGCAAACCTCGGCTGCCCAAAACCTGAAGAATTCTGCGTGAAAGGGTGACTTTAATTTCTGAAATGAGGGGAACGCTTCCCTTACACAACACCCCTCTGCACGGCGTGCTGTCACCACACCAGGCTCGGGCCGAGCCGGATGGGGCTGGCACAGCTGTCCTCACGCCTGCAGCTCTTCCAGCTGGCACCGCGGCCCTGCGGCAGCAGCTGCGGGTTTCTGGGCTCCGGAGGGCGGGGAAGCGACACGACCCGGGGTACGAGGCCTAGGGTAGCCAAGCCACGCAGCACGGCACACAGCGCAGAACGCAAAGGGGGGACGCTCTAGCTTTAAAAGGCCCCGTTAAAAGGACGAGCCCCATCGCCCGCCCCTTCCTCTTCCGCCCTCCGCCCGTCGGAGCCCCGCCTCGGCTGCAGCCGCGGTGCGGGAGCCCCGGTAGGTGCGGGCGGGGGGAGGTGAAGCCGCTCTTCGCTGCCGCCCTTCGCTGCCGTCGGGGCGGGCTGCCGGCCCCAGGCCCCCGCTGGAGCTGGGCGGGGAGCGGTCACCGGGCTTCTGCGGGGCGGGAGGGAGAGGGAACAGCTTCTAGGCCGGCTCCAGCCCCGGCCCTGCTTTTGCAGCTGAAATCCTCGTTCTCTCTCACGAATTTGTTTGTACGTGCACGCAGTGGCAAAGAGTATTTCAGCTCTTGAGGGAGACAGGCCTATAAATCGCGGTGTGGCTTCATCAGAATTCAGTAAGTTAAGTCAGAGTTTGCGGGGTATGCTCCAGTATAAATCACCACGTGGCTCCTGCTTGCCTTCCTTACCAGTAAGTTGCACAAAGGTTAAGAATACCACGTGCCTGCGGTGTGATGGTGTGGGCTCTGAGCTGGGGCTGGGTGCTGACAGCTCCTGGGGGTATTTCTTCCTCTTTTCTTTTCATGGACGCTGACCACCACGGCCTGATTGATTACTGATTTCTGCTGGTCACACTGGGTGCATGGCAGAACAGTAGGGTGTCATCCAGCTGGGGCTGGCCTTTCCTGTAACGGCATGGCCTTACCATCAGATCTACCTACCAGTCTGCCTTTGCCAAGAGGTCGTTAACTCCCAGGGAATCCTTTGTGTTTAATATTACCATCTTCTGCTTTTGGCTCCGCTGCCAAGGATGTTTTCTCCCAAAAGTGGGTTTTCAGCCAAGCTTTCAGTGCTTTGGAGTGTTTTTCTTAAATAATTTTGTCAAACAAATCAGCACCTCCAGTCCTCTGTTAGAATGCCACTAGTTATTATTCTGAGCAATGTAAATGTAATGATTGCACACTTATGTGCATCATTGTTGCTGTTAAGCGCTCAGTGAGTGTTAGGTGCAGTATAAACATTCAAGGATTCTTCTGGTGAATTTAGTTAGAAAGGACTTCACGGGAGGGAGTTGTAATAACCTATCATTAAAACGCCGCCTTTAATTTTATCCCTTTCTGCACCCCTATGTTTGATACCCATTTGCCATTGATCATGGCTGGTGTATCCTGGCACATTGCACAGTGCTGGTTTGTGATGTTACAGCCCCCAGTTGTCTGCTCTGCCCTTTGTGGGAGGGTATCGTTCAGCCTGAGGGGAAGGAAAGAGTGTATAGCAAAGTTTCAGCTGCTGCGGTACAAAGCCCAGCAGCTCAGCAAAACCCAGCTTTGATGGTACTCTGCACTGAGGCCTCAGTAGTTCCATCCAAACAGTTTCCTTTTGCTACCTCGGCTTTCCATGAGGACAGCTGGAAATAGCAGTGTCTGAAACAGCTGCAGCAAGATTCTCCCCAGCACATGTGTTACGGCTCTGAGAGATGAAGCATTGCAAAATGCAGATGGGAACGGGCACCCAAGTGTCATTGATCTCTTTTGGATTTAGGCACCTAATTCATAGAATCATAGAATGGCTTAAGTTGGAAGAGTCCTTGAAAATCATCTAGTTCCGCACCCTTGCTGCAGGCAGGGTTGGATTAACCAGTAATTAACCATTTATTAACTGTTATGACTTTACAGTCACTTCATTTTAGGAGAGGATTCTGTAGCCACTGGGATTTTTTTTAAGAGATTAGAGCTCTCCTAGGCTCTAACCCATCATATGGCTTGGTCCATAAAAGGAGCTGATATTCCCCAAGGGAAGCAGAACTCTTGAACTGAAGGAGCTGGCAGGTTGGGAAGTTTTTATATTTATCAACTGATGTGAATAGTCACAGCATAGCCATCTGCCCTCAAACAGTTTTTATCTCTGTTTCTGCCCTGAATTGCATGAATTATTTGTCAGACAAATTATTTCAGACAAATTTTTTTTTAAATTGCCCCTGAAAGGATGCTGGTGTTTGCAAATAGCTGTTTGCAAGTAAGGTGGAACCACAACCTATCAGGTGAAATCTGAAAAACTAGAAGAAGGACGTACTTTCTTTTTCATTGTGTTTTGAAGTTGATTATCCATTAGAGGAAACTCCAAAGGCAAGTTCTGTCTCCTGACATTTTCAAATCAAGATATGATCCCATTTTGGATGTTGTAATTAAGCTCAAGTTACAGAGTTTAATTTTGAGGTAACTAAATAAAATTCTTGGAAATACACGGTGGAGGATGTTAGGGTAGATTCATCTAATTGTTGTCTCTTTCTGGCCTTAATATCTGCAGACTGCTGCCGTAGTGGAGTGCAGCAGTAGGACTGCTGGCAAGGAGTAGTGTATCGGGTAAATACAGAATGTCTATTGATTGCTGGGGAGAGGAGGAAGCGTGGTGGCTTTATTATTGGCCTTACCACAATGAATTGATTTACTGGAGGAGAGGGAGAAGTTAATTCTTTGTTTCAGTTATCCTTTGTTGTTCAGAGGTCCCAAAATTAGTGAGTATTGCCTTCTCTGTCGAAGTATTCTGTGTTTTGTTGATGCATATGAAGATTTGTTTCATCAGTTATTGTTCTCTGCTGCTTGTTACGTTGTTTTTAAAATGTTACAGGGATGCAAGACCTATTTAAGCACACTTTAATTCCTGATTCTGTGTTACAAACAGGTTAGAATTTGACTATGGGAGTGCAGTTCCTGCGGAAGACATCCGTGTGGTTCAAGAAACACAAGATCACCTTGTTGGCTACTTCTTGCGTGGGACTGTTTGGCGCTAACCTTTCCTATCATGTATTTCCTAAGCAGACGTTCAAACTGTTGCATGAGTGCTGGTCAGATGGGCAGCCAGCTGAGCTTTCTCAGAGGCTCTGTGCTGTTTTTCAGGATGTCCTTCAAGATACTGCAGTGAAGTCCACCAACTACCAAGCCTTTGCAGCTTCTGGCTTCCACCCGGTCAGTGCTGGAATCCCCTGGCTGCCTTCAGGTTCTTTGGTGGGCATCCCTCCTAATTTTGATAGCACAATTGAGGATAAAAGAGGAATAGTCAATCATGTTGTTGTGATTGGTGGCAAGGAAGTAGACTGGGAAAGCAATGAAGGTGTTGCTTTGAAGGAAGCTCTGACATTTTCACTTGAAGCACAGAAGTTTGCACTTGCCAGAGAAGTTGTGTATTTGCAGAATGGCAGCCCGTTAGCGAGTGCAGCCGTGGCTCCAATGTGCTTAGCTGGTACATGTCTCTGTGGGACAGGTATAAAGATAGCTCTGGGTCTGTATTCTGGCCCCAGGGTACTTCGCAGCATCTGTAATCTCATAATTGCTGCCGCTGGACTAATCCTCTATTACATTTCTTATGATGCTATGACCTATCACCTGGACTGCAAGGCTGACAGAAATGCAGCTACTGTATCCAAAGACTATGCCAAAGGTGGAGTGGAATTTTATGACAAAATCCTGTCCCGCAACAGGATTCTTCGTGCTCTGATGGGCAAAGAAGGGACAAAAATATATGCCCCAAGTGGTAACCTTTTCCCAAGGCACTGGTTCAGAATAAAGTATACCCCATACACTTACCGAAGAGATTTAATTGTTAATATTTTAAAAGAGCTCCAGGCATAGGAAGGGAGTGCTTGAACTTTATACTTGTAAATTATGTATTCTCTTTGGAACACTGCTGTGCTGGTTTTTTTTTTTTTTCTTCTCTATGTCTTCATTAGAATTTTGGGGTTTATTTTTGCATATAGTTTGGAAGGAGTTATTGCACATTCCGTGAATAAAGAATTCTCTCTTAAAATATTAAAGAGTTGCTTCAAAAGTGCTCCGCTCTGTGTGCATCTTAAATCACAAGACCACTGAGGAAGGGAGCTGCTCAGATGCTAATCTGGAACTTGTGCTGTTCTGCTCCCCCTTACTGCCAGTTTCAGGCTGGAAAATGGCAAGGGTAAAGTCAGAGTTTTGGGATCATTGTCATTTAAACATGGGTAGTGTTGTGAATTTTTGCCATTCCTCTTATGCTATAGCACTAACATGTTGAAACGACTGGGAGTCTGTGTTGTGCAGTTACATAAACACTGAGACATAGCACTTATGCCCTGTGTAAGTTCTTAGGCTGTGTAAATTCTTACACTACAATCACTGTTCTTCAGTAGGGCAGGCCAATTGTGCTGCCATTTACACAAATACAGCTAGATTACTACTGCACCTGTAGCTTAAATCTGGTTTCATCAGGATGTCACTGTGACCGCAGAGAGGATGAGTGTCCCAACAGCAGGAGTATGAAACTAACATCTGCTGTAAGTTGGGTGTTCTCTCACAAGTGGGATCATGCTGTTCAGAAGAGGAATTTCAGTTTGCTTTGGTATGGCTTTTGTTTCATTTTAAAATACATCTTGTTTTTTGTCAACTTTTATGTCAAGGAATAAAGACAAGGTCAAAGAAATAAGTCTCTATCCATCACAATAGTAAGTCTTGCCAATGTTTACTCAAAGTATCACCAAGTTCTGTTTTGCTTTGAATCGGGTATTGACATAAAGTTGATATACTGACAGCTGGGGCACTGGTGTTGCTTTACATTGCTTAAGCTGTATCTCTAAGTTGTTTGGGTTTCTGCTGTGTGATGGGTATTTTTCTGAACCATTTCTGATCACTTGTGTTTGTCCTTGAAGCATCAAGTCATGAGATGTCTCTTAGATTCTTTCTGGCTATGGGACATAAGTTTATTGTTCTCTTGACCTTTCTGAAAGAGTTTGGCAGAATCTCCTGTTCTGTGGAATAAAGAGACTTTACTTTCAGGCTGCAGGTTTTCAAAGCTCCAGGCTAAATTTTATTTGCCTTTTCTTCCAGGTAAATCCAATATAAAAGGTCAAGATAGAGTTTTGCTGGTTTAGTAATGTAGTGGCTGGAGGCTGGAATATAATTCCTGTTTTATGTAGTCTGTGAATTCAATTCATCTTCATGCTACTCCATTAAGTCTGAATTCCATTAAATAACACAGGAGAGAACTTGTCCCACTTCTTTGGCTTAAGGAGTTGCTGCTACATAAAGAGTGCAGAGAGGAAATAGAGTCCTTATTTGAGATTTACAGCGGTAGCAATTTAAAGCAAAATTTAGTTTAAAAAACCAACTAGTCCTTGCTGCTCTTCATCAGGGTGCCTGCAGTTAGTGCTGTTATTTGACATTCTCAGGCTGTAAGATCCAGTAATGCTAATGGATTTTGCAGTCGTGCTCTTTGCGTTACTCTTCCAGCTGGATTGTCCAAGCGGCTCCACGTATCCGTAGGTGCTGTGTCAGATTTAGCCTTTTAACTTGCTGTTGGTGTCAGTGTGGGATTGCAGGCTAGTTGTTCTGAGACATACTCTCTTGCCTTCATAAGAGATGTGCTTACCAAGGGCTTGCGCGCCTGGATCTCTGTGTAGTTAAGCTCCTATTCTATAGCCAGCCATGAAATCTGGAAGCGTAGTCCTGTCAAAAGAGAAGTGTCCAAATCACAACTGCTAATTAAGAGTTCCTATAATTTTGGGAAGCTTGAATTGTCTTGCAAACTCAAGTATGTGGCCATGAAAATACTCATGCAAAGTCTTGCAATATTGCAGAAATAGAAAAATGATGGGGAAAAGCAAGTTTATTCAGTGGCCCAGACTCAGTTTACAAGTAATATTGTAGCCTCCAATAGTTATGAAGCTGAAACTCAGAGTTCAGGAAGCATGTTGTGGTTGTAACTGGCTTCTTTTCAGTGCTCAGGTGAGACAGATGTGGTACCGGTTTTTATGCAGAGAAGCAACATAAAATGTAAAGCAAAGGGAGTTGCTAGGAGGCTGATATAAGAAGTTTCAGCCAAGCAATTGTAAAAGCCAGAGTGTGAATGAAATAATGAACTCTCATAAAAATGGATATTGACTGCAGAAACGAGGCTCTCTTTCTGTCTGGTGCAGTAAATCGATTAGAGCATGAAGTATGAGGTGAAAATGACCACAATAAGTCACTAGTTTAAACGTATGCACAATCTCCTTTAAAGAGAGGTTTCCCTGACACGTTTATTTAGACTATTGTCCCGAATTTCTAGATAACTAGAGAAACTGAAGAGAAAATGCTCTTTGTAACATAATTTTTATATAAATGTAATGTTTGCTGCTACATAAATCCTTAGAGGATAATAGTGCAGGAGATGAGAGCTCCATGGATGCTTTGCTCAGAATTCCCCCTGGCATGGAGAAATGCAGCTTTTTTTCCCCCATACTAAGAGTGATGGTTACTTGTCATGGAGGTGCCTTTAGCCTGCTTAATAGTCAGGAAGGTAAAGCTGTTGGAAGCACAGCAAGACTGAGAGCTGAGCAATTTTCTTATAGCCAGGCAAATAGTAGAAATAATCTGATTTAAAGTCAGTTTTGAATTGTCTCCTTATGTTGCTTTCAGGGAGAAGCAGCTTCAGAAGTGGCTGAGGTGAAACCCCTTTCTAGCTTGCATGCGAATCACATTGCCCAGGGTATTGCTATGAGGGCTTCAATTGAAGCGCAGTATCAATTTAGACAACAGCACCTCTTATCACAGCAGAGCACTGTTATCACCTCTTTTCACATTAAAGTGGCTTCCAGAACCTGACAGATAGGACGATGAGCCCGCTTCCCTACAGGGTGTGCTGCTGGTGGTGAAGAAAGTGAGGCTGGGAGCCAGGCTCCTGCTTTGCAGTTGTGAAACATCCATTGTGACAAAGTGTGGCTTGGGTGGGAGTGAATTAAAATGTATGAATCGAGTCATCAGCCTCTGACTGAATCACAGGCAGCTTTCATTAAAGGAACAAATGCAGCGAATCTACCCCAGAGTGAGTAGTGCCGTGCACAGCAGTTGTAGGCATCGCTAAAACAACTGCAGGCATCTCTACTATGTGGGAATGCAATGCCTGGCAAGCACTGAGACAAGTATTTGGGCCATATCTTGCAACTGTTATCTGCTCTTGTTCATTAGAAGCTTCACGGAACAGGTGTGATTACATTAGTATAAACATGATTCAGTTGTAGACAGCCTGTTGCGTGTGCAGGCACCGTGCTCTTCCTTGATTTCATTCATCTCAGCTGGAAACATGTCTGAGAAAGGCAGAATGCACTGGTAAGGGATGCTAATGTAGGAAAGCATCACTAAGATTTCAGGACAAGGAGAATGCTTGCAGAGAAAGAAAGGAGCTGAATTTGGTTGGTGTGACAGCTAGTCTTAAAAACAGTGTCCTGATTCTCTAGGAATCGTTAAACAAGTGAAATCGGGAGGAGGTGAAACATGGATGTTGGTGGACATTAGCTGAACTTCTTTTTCACTGAGAGTGTATTAGTTTGTTTAGCAAAACAGAGTACACTCAAGCTGCTCTATCTGCCACAACTGTAAAGGGAGAAAATTATTAAAACATCAAGAAATTACTGTTCCAGGAGCTTTCTGTGCACTGCAGCTCATATGAGAACAGGGCATGAGTTTGAAGGGAGAGCCCCCATCAAATCATGTTTCCTAGCATGTGGGGATCTTTATTCCATCTTCTGAAAGTCAGATCTTTCTTCTGTTGTTTGCTGAAACAATTTTCCACTGGGAATGTTGTTGCTGCTTTATTCTGTTCCTCTGCATTTCCCCTTGCCCTGCTGCTCTAATTGCCTCTGCTGACTCATTTTGCAAGCTGCTGCAGCTCATTCACATAATTTAGGAACTTATTAAGCTTTCACTTGCTACTTGCACTTTCATTTGCGCTACCTACTTGCTAGCCAAAGACCACAGCAGCTTGAACTTTTATTTAATTGGGTTTAGACTACCTTTTTTTTTTTTTTTTTTTTTTTTTTTCAAGGAAAAATGCCTTTAGCTAACTGAAAAATAAGTAATGTGGTTAAAAACCTTCATGTTTTGGCTATGAAAAAAAAATAATAACCTTGCTTTTTAATTTTCCATTTAGCGTTACGTTTTACATTTAACTTTACATGTATTTCTTGCTTGCAGTCACTGGCACCTAGTTCACTTTTGATCTTAGTGCCATTTGGCAATTTTTAGATGCTGCTGTCCTCTCTGAGCCCCTAGAAGGGGACTCGTAAAGCCCTGTTCCTGAAGGTTGCAGGGAACTTCATGTACTGTTGTGGTTGGGTGATAGAACCTGGCTTGAGAAATAATAGCTGGTGTTGTGCCATTATGTGCTTGTACTGATGTTGTCCAGGTGTGTTGGCGTTACAGCTTGTGTCAGTTCTGTGCCATGGTGGCTCTGCTGGTCCAAACAGCCTGTGCTACTCTTATTTCCAGCCTGACAAAAATGGAATTTTGCAAAGTCCCTTCACCACAAATAAAACTGTCAATATTGCTGTATATCATCTGAGACTGAAGCTGTAATTTGTGATATGAAAACTAGAGTGTGCCCAGAAGTGAAAATTAGTAAATCACTCCACTGTAGCTATAAAGAAATGTGATGAATGAGGAAGTAAAGACAAAACTATAATCTCTTTTACTATTGTAAAGCTCAATTCATTCTTAACAAATGAATGGGTAGATTGAAAATTAAGATCAAGCTACACTGTAAATAACGATGCCGACTTTTATACTTTTTTTTTTCTCCATTTCCTGACTAGACTGGAGGCATCTATAAATATTTTAGAAAGCAGAGCAGAGGAAGAGTTACTCTGTAGAAAGTTTTCCTTGTAAGATCTTTTCTCAAATGGAATGAGCTCCACTGCCTCAGTGGCTGCGTTATAAAAGTGTGTTATGTAATTCTCTGTAGATACCAATAGACAGATGTATTTATGGGTTTTGGAAACTTCATGTAATTTAGGCATAAAACTTGAAGTGTGTTTTGTAGTTCCTCATTAATAATAGTTGAGAATTATGCTCATCTAAGGCAGCACACATAAATTCTTAATGTTCAGACATTCATTATATGCCTGTGATGGTTAGAAGTTGCCATAGGAAAATAAAAGCCAAGGCTCCCAAAAGTTTTTATCTCTCTCTATATATAAAATATATAGATATTCTTCTTAGCAATATGGAAAATTGTGTTCATTCTCTAACACTTCTTTCCTCTCTCCCTCCTTGTTCTTCCACTTTATCTACCGAAGCAGTTCTGAGTGTTGGAAAAGTCAAATCAGAAATGAGACAAACATTTTATCGATACAGTTTTCATTGAGCATGCTGTCACCTTATAATGGGAAATGCTGAAGCCATCTTTTTATGGTGGTTGTAAATCCAGAGAGTTTTTTGTAATCACAGTTTATTGATCTTAATGTTCCCTTGCATCATGTGCGAAGCTGGCTCTGGCACAGTTGCAGGTGGGCAGATGAACACAGTGTGTGCACGTTGGCTTTAAGCCTTCAAAGCAGGTGAAAAGGCAAAAGTTTGCTTTTCTTACCTTCTTGCACAGGACATAGTTTGTGTTGCAAATCTGAACAAAATAAAAATGGCTATAATATTTTATGGGATTTTTTAATGTATTTGAGATTTCCTTAAGTGAGTGTAAAAGGAAAAAAATCTTAGCTGAAAGTTAGGAGTGGGTGGATCACAAAAGGTAAATTTTCTTCTGGAGTCATGGGATGACAGGTCTTTTTTTAGGGGAAGAAAGAGAAGCACGAAAGTGATGCCGCATTCAGAACAGGCAGTTCAGCTGGGACACGCACTTACTGCTCCTTGACCCAGATAAAGTGCTTGTATTGTAGAAGTGTTACATGGGGAGCACAGAGGTAAGTTTTTCTGAAGTGAGAATTTCCCAAATTACATCATGGCTGTCTTTGAAGTCTCTTATTCTGAGACTGGAAGCAGGGCTGATGCAGCTTTGAACCCTGCAGAATGCTGTGTGTGTTGTGGGAATAGATGTCTCAAAATTCTTTCCCTTTGCACTGAGCATTTTCATCTTGAATTTCCAAAGCTGACATCTGGTATGAAAGAGTTGGTGCTTACCTGGTATTTCGTGGGTGTCAGATGGAGGATGGCTTCAGCTGAAATTGTGGGAGTGAAAAGCCTCTGAGAAAAAAACAGACCTACAACGCTGTCACAGTGCTTTTAATCTTGCAGTTTCACCTTAGATGGTGTAAAATGAGTCAATATTGATGGCACTAATAGAGACACTGGTGTAAAACCAGACGTGGCTCTGTGGTGCTACAAACCAGTGATTGTCAATCAGTGGGCATCACCCAAGCACTCTGTTAGGTATGCAGCTCCAGTGGGCTGCTGCTGGACCTGGGAGGGGGTGGGTCTGTCTGTCTGTCTGTCTGCTTTGAGCAGCCCAAAGCTGTGTGACGAGGATCAAACCGATCCCAAAGGGCAGCTGGATGTCCCTTCAGCACATGGCTGGAGGATGTCATGCTGTGCTCATGGTGTGCTGTTGTGCATATCAAGGTGGTTGCAGACCTATGTTAAATAATCTCTTTGGGTTTATGATTTGTAGGTTTCAACTATGATCTCGGTGAGATTAGTTTGAGAATGGTGTTGTAGGCGAGGATAAGAATCCCCACTTTGTGTCATGGTGTGAAGGAAGTGCAGGAACTGTGGGACTGGAAGGGAAAGACATGAAGAGTACTGAGATGGGTTCCTGAATGGGGGGAGCCTGGGCTGTCTGTGTCATGCAATCCAAGGAACATTTGCATCATACGCTTGCTAGATCTATGTGGAAAATGTCCTTGCAAAGTAAGAGACTGAAACCAAGTAATCTCCCAAAGAGCATGACCTAACATAAAGTAATAACTGACTGCTATTTGGACGGGTGATTTTCTGTGTTTTTTTCTGCTTGCTTTTCAAGTCTTACTTTGTGTTTGATTTTTTTTTTTTTATGTTGGCTTCCTAGAAAAAAAAAAAAAATCAAACTACTCTTATTGCTATTAAAAGATGCTAAGGAGGGCAAAGAGACTGCAACATATTTCATTACAATCCAAAAAAATCTTTCCAAGGACTGTAGAAGAGAAGTATTATCACTTCATGTGTCTTATACGATTTTCCATCTTTACAACTTTTTGTTAGCACTTTGTAACTTCCTTTAAGTTAGGCTCTCTCCAGCTTACCACAGAACATGCAATATACATTTTCAATTGCAAAAACAGGTTGCCTGAAAACTGATGTGTAAAGCAAAGATCACGTTGTCACTGTTTTATTTGCTGTCACTTGATGTGTGCATCCATCATACCATCGTAAACTCATCAAGAGCTTTGTAACTCAGCTAGTAAATGTTCTTCTACCTTGCAGCTCATGAATTGCTTCACAGGCTGCCAGTTGTAAGCCAGAGATTCCCTAGTTTAGGAAGCAGCCTGTTCTGTTCAGTATCCCTGTGAGTAACTTAAAGAAAGTAAATGCAGAGTTTTCTCCATGCCTCTTTGCTGCTGCTAATAGATTTTATGGGCCAAAGAGTGTTGATCTATCAGGCAGAGAACATCCTACGTAAGAGTCTTAGTGTCAGATGTGAACTTTGTGTACCTCTTGACAGGCAGTCACATGAGCATTGGCAGCAAGTCATGGTGAGCATATGTGCTTGAGTGGTTCCTGCCCAATGGGAGGCTGCTTGACGTTCTCTCAGAAAGATAACTTTTTTTTCAGGAAATGAAAATTCAGTAAAGTACATAAGTTTTGAGGACATGGTTGCATTTTGTGGAATTAGCCAGCTGTGTTGCTTTGCAGCCTGGAATTTTGTGGTCCAGTTAGCATTGTGTCTGCTGCTCATAGTCCTTGTTGGCTTGCTGAGTGCCAGGGCCATCCTGGTAGGAAAACCATTGAAGCCAAAGGGCTTTATAAGTGGGAGTGCGACTGAGGAAAAGGGAGACTGACCCAAGAGTGCTGTTAGCTCTTAGAACAGATTGAAGTCTCCGTGCTGCCACAACTATGAATTATTTAGTTACCACAAAAAGGTGGCATGTCATTTGAGTCAGTGGGTTTTGGCCAGATTGGAGGTCTGGCTTTGTTTACAGACTGGTAAGGTGTATGCTGTGGGTTTTTCATCAACTGAGACGCTTTCTTTGGCCCAGTGGACTCCGGCCCTTTAGCAACATTCTGTTTCTCCAGAAAGAACTGATTCACCCATTGGTAACACAGTTTTTACTTGTGCCAAATCTGCCATTCAAGAAAATAGTGGCATACAGAGAACTGAGTATAGATCCAAGGTTTCTACTATGCACAGTCCGTGATCAAGAGGAAAAGCCCCCAAAGGTTCTCTGTTTTGTGCCAAGTGGCATCCGTTTGTAGAGAATCCCCTTTGAGCTAATTTCATCTCTTTTGCAGCATCCCACCATCCTCCTGCATGGCTTCAACCAGAGCATTTGTAATTTTCATCTACATCTGTTGGGGGTTAATACTATCACCACAATGGCATTCCCATGACAGGAAGATCCAATCCTGATTTGTGCTGAAATACAAAATTCAGTCCCTCTGGCTCAAGAGTCTCCTTCACATCTAGTCTTCCTTATTCCCCTTCTAGTTTATACATACAGGGACAGAAGAAATGCCATGATTATAGCTTATGGAGGTACTGCCCAAGAATCTCACAGGAACAATGTGCTCCTGTGTTTAACAAAAGCCATATCGTAGCATGTTGTTTCCACTGAATTTCTGTAGAGATACCAGGAAGAGGCTTAAACCATTAGAGAAAATAAATAGATCTTGATCTGAAAAGTTTGAGAACCACCATTGAAGCAGATTTGTTATGTCATTGCTGAGGGTATTGTCTCCAGAAGTTGAGTGTTTGCAGCTTCTGTGCTCTTTCAGCATCACTTTAGGTGATTCTTGTCTAGAATCTTTTATTTTTAATCTGAATAGACGCAGTCTCTCCTGGTAGTCTCAGGTGAAAATATTATTTGTCATTTCTTAGGCTCTGGTGTTGTGAAATGACCATTAAGAGTTGCCTGCTGTTGTTATAAAGTATCTTATTTTTAATGATAACGACGTGGTTTCTATCTTTTTTAAGGCATAGGCTCCTGTCCTTGTCACTGAGAAGATAATGAGAGGTTATCAGACGAAAGAGCCCAGGGTGGCTGGTTTTATCAGATGTAGAGTTGTTATTGAAGTTACACAAGAGATGCCATACATTTTGTCAAAACTGCTTTTGAACCATGTGTTTAGAATGAAGTTTGCTTCCATGTGTGCTATCCGTGCTGGAAATTCTCTCCTTCAGCCCGTCCTAAAATCCTAAAAGGCTGAATTTTCAAATCTGTTTTCATTTACTGACCTGAAGTTCCATAGCATGTCATTTTCCTTTTGCCTTCCTATGGGGAGCACACTGTTGGAGTAGTTACTGTGGCAGCTGCCCATGTTTTGGGTGGGTTTCCATAAGCAAAGAATACCCCCAAAAATTTATTTTGCAGTTTGAGTTATGCATACCTCCATTCAGGAACCTGGGAGTATCCAGCAGGAGCTACAAAGGTGATCAGAGTCCTAGAGCACAGGATGTATAAGTAGAGTATGGGGAGCTGGACTTAGTTGGAGAAGAGGTCTGGGGTTAAGCTGATGTGGCAAAATGAGAAATTAAGGATCTGGGGTTGGATCTCGTTTAAAGCAGTTGTGCCCAACTAAGGCTAATTGCCAAATAGTGCTGCTAATATATTTATAGTGAAAATTGGGTTACACATAAGTCATTATTGCAGGTGAATTCCACCCTTCAGTTCTGCAGTAAATTTTCATACACTCCTTTGTGGTGATTTTCATGGGCAGACCCACTCTCTAGTTTTGTCAGATTCCTCCAAGGTATTTTTGTGGATCCTATCTACAGAATTCTGCCTCTCACTACTTTTGTGACTTATGAATTAATTTAACAAATCAGGTTGGTCTTATTCTGATACAAACAACCATATGTGAGAAAGAAAAATGACCAAATGTTTCTATTCTTTATTTTCTGTCTCTGAGCCAACTTCCCATTGATTGGTATCCCCTGACCACCAAGTCCTAAAAGAAGCTTTTTGCTAGGAGTGCATCAATTTCCATTTAAATAGCATTGTTCAATTCTGATCACTATTTTGTTTATCAACTCAAGGAATTGCAAAGAGTACACAAACATCACTTGCTTTGGCAAAGCCATGTTGTGTAATCCCAGCAATAAGCTTCAGCTTTTTCAGATCTCTAGCTGATGAAAACTGGCGTAACTGCCCTGTTTTGGGTGACTTGTGTCCAGTGGGAATCTGGATTTTTATTGGCAATGGCTGTAAATGGCTGTAAAAAAAAAAGCAGGGATCCAAGAGCAGATCCAACAAGTGGATCTCATGCACAAATCTTGACTTTTCTGTACCATTTGGAAAAAAGATCCACTTTTTCTGAAAGTCTGTCTTGTTTTAACGTGTTCAGTTTCTTTTTGATGCTCTGAGAACATCTTTGCATTGGGAAAATATTTTTTTTTTCTCTCATGGTTTCCCAGAGCCAATCAATTATTCAGTATTTGAGAACTTTTGAGATTTCTTAAGCAAAAGTGATAGGAGTGAAGATAAGTCACAACACATGATACCACAACTCACGTAAATGTGGGCATGAATGATTTATTTGGGAGACAGTATTCATCCTTCTAGTTTTATTTTGCATGTTCAGTGGACTCTGTTGGACACAAATCATCTGTAAGTTGTATTTTCTATTAAAATACAGAAAAAAGAACGTGTTCTACCTTTGTGTGTGTTAGGAACAAGTGATGACTTTGAATAATGGGCTAGAAGCATTGTTGCTATCAGTTAAAATTGCTTCTCTGAAAACAGCAGTTACATGAGTTTATACCTCCCCGAATTTTAGATCTGTGTATTTTAATAGGTCACCAAAAGGTAGACAGTTTGACTGTCCTGAAAGCAGAGCTAATCTAAACAGAAGGATTTACAAGCTGACAAGGAGCAAATAATGAATATTTTATGCATATATTCCTGTTTCTTGGATTTGTTCTAATCATGATTTCACAAGGTGGCTGGCAGCTTTCTATAGCACTGCCAGTAGATGTCCTTTTATTCTTTTCCAAGCACGGAGTGGTGGCTGTCACTGCAGGATAGCACAGGAGCAGATAAAACATCAGCATCTTGACTGCTGCCTGAGGAATTTCAGAGTGCCTTACATGCCTCACGTGGGATGGGCAGGCAGACAGGCACCAGTATAGCCCCTGGCCTCGGGGCACAAGGGTTTTTGTTATCATCAGCCTAAAGACACCGTATTTGGCCTGTTTTGTTTGGTGATTGGCATTAACAAAAATAATTTTTTTAGGAAAAGCATTTTGCCTAGTTCAGAGAGGTATCCATCAAAGGGATCCAATTAAGACAGGAATCCATCACCCAGCTGGTTGCCACCAATGTCATCTGCTATGCCATCTACCTTCACTTCTCTGTGAGGATGTCTTAGAATCATAATATCATTTGAGTTGGAAGGGACCTTTAAAGGCCATCTAGTTCAACTCCCTGCAATGAACAAGGACTCCTACAGCTCCATCAGGTGCTTGTTTCTCTGAAGGCTGTCCAGCTTCTGTCATCTTTCTAATTTCACTATTAACGAGGCTTTTGTGGTTTTGATGGGCAGAGTCCACTTTCTTCATTTAAATCTATTATTCTGAGTCACCTTAAAAGAAGGAGAATGGTTGCACTGTGGAAGGGTTAGCTCGAGAGCTCACTTATGGAAGGTTTTTGCTGCAGAGCAGAGAGAGCTTGAGACTGTCTAAAACTATAATCTTTTAATGTGCTAAATCTCTGTTCCCTAAACACACAGTCTTTTTATATTGTGGTAAGGTTGTCATAACTTGCTGATGTAGGCTGGTAAATAATGGATGTTATATTTAGTAAATAGGAAAAAACAAAACCGAAAAACATTAAACCTTTTCTGTAGAATTTTTCCAGCACGGTACTTAAATTTGCTGGAAAAATCCAAGATGGCATAAGCTGTCAAGTGCTGAGACACAGCTAATATGGTGCAGGTTTTTCCTGCGGATGAACATTCAAGGACATTCTAGCCTTTCTGCTTAAATTCCAAAAAAGATGCAGACAAAGTAAATATTAGCTTTGTGCTCAGCCCTTTTCTTTGCACATCAGGTGTCAAGGTCCTTGCCAGTTTTTATTTTGGCAAGCCTGATTACCAGGTTTGCTTGCCAAGGCTGGAGAGAAACATCCTTTGTTGGCAAGATGGTTTGGATGACCTAATGCTAATAGCTGCTCCTTCCTGCAGCTTCTCTGGTTCTGCTGAGGATTGCGGCACTGGGGCACTCCAGTTTCGGCTTACTGAAAGCCTCGCGTTGCTCGTGCTGCTGGACTGCTGAAGTTCAGAATACTTGCCCAGGTATGTTGTATCTGAAGAATATGAGGAGAAATTCAGCGTTTAGCAAAGCTCTGTCGCAGGATTTTAGTGTCTGTTGGCCACATTTTCAAAGGTGCCCAAGGGTGTAATGATCACCGAGTGAAACTTGTGTGGTGCCCGAGGAGCTGAATGCTGGGCTGCTCCTTGAGCACAATCTGAGTAATGAGTGCTTCTCTATTGAGTGAAAGGACTCGGAGGGACAGATTTCACCTTCTATTTTACTGGCTGAGAAAAATCTATTAATCTCTCCCCTTTGCAGGAGAGCTGTAAGTGCAGCAAACTGTGAAGTTAAATGTTTTTTATACCTTGTAATGACAAATTATCCGTGTCGCAGACCTTCCTTTAAAAGCAGGAACTGTGTAAGACACTTCTTCAGGAAATTGGCTTTCTCCTCATTAAGCTAATCTTTTCCCCCAGAACGCACAGTGTTTCACATGTTCACAACTGCTGAAACATGCTCTCGCCATCAAGTCGTTAATGAAGGCAGCTAAGTAAAAGATACCATTAGAATCATTACCTAGTGACAAGATACAAAATTATTCTGACATCCCATCTTGAAGGTGCAATTCTGCTCTCATTCAATATTTCAAGATAAGAATTAAAATAATAAAGCCAGGGCTTAGGAAATTTGTTTGTGATTTTGGAGCTATAAGATCCTACTGCATGACAACAGTCTTCATGTGAGTGAGGCAAATATATAGCAGAAAAATGGCAGTAAAAAGAAATGTGAATACATTCTTATGTTATTGCCTTAGGCTAGAAGGCAGGAAGCAGGTGAACACAATATTGTCCAAGCTGGAAATGGATAAGCACTATTTAACTTGGGCATCACTGGGCCATGATATCCATCTCCAAATCTACTCTCTTTCTGACGACAGCCACTGGGTGCACAAGTAGGATAAGAGTTATGTTGTCACCATGTTTTCCTTTTCTCAGCACTTCAATTTCCTTGTAAAAGTAGTTACAAATCAGGGTTTCGTGTGTATGAAAACAGCAAGGTCATAAATATTGTATCTGATCAGAAACCAAGGCAGAGACACCATGGAGCAGGAAGAGTAGACAGATCCCCTATTTTATGCTTTTGCTTTCTTGTTTTTATTTATTTTTCTGTTTCGAGGACTAAGGAAACACATGTAACAGATTCTAGCCTGCATTATTTTTAAGCCGTCTGTGCATGTGTTTGATGTGTTTATTTTCTTTCACTTCAGCATCCATAACCAGCAAACACAAGTGAAAAGCAAGGTGAAATTCTGTAGAGACGGGTATATTGTAACACTTGCCAGCTGCAATGCCAGTTTTTGGCAAGAAGCTCTTTTACATCAGTATTTTGTTCTGGCAAGAGACTGCTTGATGCACCACAGGAGAAGAACAGCTGTGCACAATACTGAGGGTGCCTCTGCACCAGCACTGGGGCTTTGTTCAGGACTGTGCTTTAGCAGCCAACCTCCCAGTGCTGCCATTTTCCCATACTTTGGGATGCATTGCAGCAAGGTCTCCAAATGTGCCAGCTGGTTTCCTAAAGCATGTGCTCTGACAAGCAGGTTTGTCTGCTGTCCCCTGAGCTGCTTGTCCTGTGCCACCCCCAAGCCCTGCAGCCTGATGCGTGGGGTGGAGCTGCTCTCTGGGGGGCTGCAGCATGGCTGTCCTGCTATTTCACACATCAAGTTGGAAAGAAAGCCAGCTTCTTGTCATCTTATTGTTACTAATAATAATAATAACAGTATGTCACAGCAGTAGGGGCCAGCATGCAGTGATGGCATGACCTGTCTGAGAAGGAGCTAGCCTTGCTCATTGAGGGCACAAGCCAGCCTTTGCCTCTGGGAATGGGGAAGCATTGCTGGGACACATCTTATTTCACAGTATATGCACCGATTCTGTTATTTAGAAGAGGAAATACTTTCTTTGTGACATAGAATGCAGTCTTGCACCACAAGGCTATCTCGCTGTAAGATCTTGCACCACTAATTCTCATGGTGATCTTCTTTTGGACACTGACAATAAAAGTGAGTTTTGTTCAGAATGACTGTGTGGAAATTTGAAAACTAAAGGCAATAAGATGAGTGGCATTCATGGGCCTTGGATTAGAATCTTGAAGAATATTTCTGTAGCTGTAGATTTAATTGTGCATTTTAGAGTCGTGAAAGCAAAACATTTATTCAGAGTTTGAGGATTAATTGCAAATGAATATAAATTAGTCATTCTTTAATGAATAGACTGGGAAAATAATGACAGTGGATGCATTCAGGAGTTAAAAGGGGACATGGTCAGTGGGCAGGGTGGGAATAGGTTGAGGATTGGACTAGATAATCTTAGTGGTCTTTTCCAACCTTAATGATTCTACGATTCTAAGAGAAGAAAAGAGCGGATAAAAAACAATGTGAAGCATGGTAGTCAGTGGAATAAGGACGTTCATATATCAAGAATATATAACAGCAATTCCATTTCTGTTTCTAACTTTTGATTCATTTTTATTCTGTTTTTCCCTATGTTGTGTTCATTTTAACCCCAGAAATTCTCTGGTAGCAGAGAAATCCAATTATGTGCTTACATGTCTGAAGCCCAAGTTTATAAATATTTGGGGGCCAATGCTGTATCTTTTTATTAGCCCAGACAGAACCTAGCTGAATGGGTAAACAACAGTTGATCCTAAGGAAGTTGATTTGGAAATAACTATTCAATGGAGGAAAGAACCAATATTTCAGTGCAATATTTGCGTGAAATATTATTTTCAGAGTATTATTCAAACATATATTGAGGTACTGAATACAGAAAGCATTTATCTGTAATAAGTGTTCAACAGAAAAATATTGCCCAGCTTTGCAATGAATAATTCCACCTGCATTAGAAACATGGGCGTGATTGTGCATATTATTCATATCTTTCTAAATGTTAAGGTAAATTGCTACACACTAATAGATACTTACAATCTTTTTTTTGTGCAGAAAGTCATTAGGTACAGCTTTCCAGAGGAGCAGAGCCACTCAGAAGTTTAAATGTGATGATGAGTTACAGATGCAAAGTGTGTCTATAAATCAGGCCATGGCAGCTAGTCACAGGGAGCTGCAAGGTAATGTAGGGTTCTGAAGGTCTCTGTGAAATTACCTTGGTATGGATCTCTCCCTAAGTAGTCTTTCTTCCTCCATAGAAAGTACATGGGTTACAATTAACCCAATTAATTGTACAACTACATGTTTAAAAGCTGTTTGGATACAGAGCAGATTGCTGATGGAAATAGCAAAAGATGGATAAGGCTGGTTGCAGGACACCTTGATGAAAGAAGGCAAACTTTAGTAAGAAAAACAAGACAGTGATGTAGAGAGCTCACTGCAGAAAGATCTCTGTGTATCTACTTCTGTCTCATTATAATTGACGTTTAGGCAGGCAGTAGGAGTCAACTAATGTAAGCAGCTACGAATCTGGCATCCTGTTGTTAAGCTCTGGACAGGCATTGAAAAAAAAAAAAAACAAAAAAAACAAAAACATGCTCCAAGCCACAGAGACGAGTATGAGGCATGTCTAAGGGAAAAACAGAATATCAACCGGTAATAACATTTTTTCAGATTTAAA
Source organism: Tetrao urogallus (assembly GCF_951394365.1). Classification (NCBI taxonomy): domain Eukaryota; kingdom Metazoa; phylum Chordata; class Aves; order Galliformes; family Phasianidae; genus Tetrao; species Tetrao urogallus. The sequence continues at coordinate 11,769,017 of NC_136821.1, read as the reverse complement.
TTCTTGCACAGAAAGCTCTCATTTTAAAGCAAAATGAGGTTGTTTGATACCATAAAATGTGTGGTTTGTGAGAGGATTTAAAGCTAAGCTGGTTCAATTATTCACCCTCTGACTTCAAAAAGCTCTCTAGACTGTATCAGCCCATATGTCTGGTTAAAGCTTCGCATATGTTGTTAAGCAATTTTGATAACAAAGCAGTAATATTGCCATAAACAACAGATATTAATAACAGGTAGTTACTAAAGCATAATGTCTGTTTATTACATTCTCTCTCTGTTTATCTATGTACACATCCTACCAGACCATTATTTCAGTACAGTGGACTGACCAATGGCCCGACAACATAGATCTCTGCGTTGTTAGATTGTGCCAATAAAATGTTAGCCATATCTTGAAGCCTACTAAGAACAGCAGGAGATATTGTGCAGGCACCAGGAGTACTAGCACAAGGTGACAGCAGAGACCTGGAAGGAACAGGCCAAGACTGCCAGAAGCCTTGAGCACAAATCTCAAGTAGTAAATTACTGATCGTGAGAGAAATGCAATCTTGAGACCTGGGCAAGATGAGTTTTCAGGCCTAAATGGGGCATGTGTTGAGTTGTGTAACCGCCTATTACAGTCCACTGGCAGTACAAGTGGAAACACCTTTAGATTGTGCACAAGATTGGAACAAAACCGACTAGTTGCACAGGAACCTTATTTCAGAATTAGCTATGTGAATTGATCTGATATCTCTGTGTGTATGCATACGTAAATAATATTTCTTCATCATATTTGCACTGGTGTTGTATTGCTAGTGTTTGGTTAGAGGCTTCAGTTGTAATTTGGATACAACGCAGGAAACTATACGTTTTGGTTTTCTTGTGAAAGGGAACATCAACATTAGCTGCCGTGTTTCTTCAAACGCCATTGGTTAGCTCTTCTACAAAGCTCAGAGGCCTTCATCATCCCATCTGATGCCAGTTTCTCCATCCAATTCTAGCACAATCTTGCATTGTGTCTGGAAAAGAATTCAAGTAGACAGAGAGTATGGGCTTAGAGCTTATACTGCAGAAAAGAGATCATGATTTTGTGACTGATCTTTAAGCTAAAGAAAACCTTGCCTTATATGCCTGCTATCATTTTGTGCTGACGTAGGCTGGTAGAGCAAATAAATAATGTTTACACAAAGCTCTGCAAGAATCATGTAGGTTTTACAGCATAGTCACACCTGAGCAGGTTAGTAATGTATGTTATGTAAATTAAAGATGTTGCTGGTGCACAGAAAGAGACTGCATGCTGTAAGTGGCAAAGCTGAATTAGCTGTACAATCCTGTGACTTGTTAAGAAGCATCCCTCCAGAAAACAGTGGTAAATGTGAATGGTTGGTTACAAATTATACTTAGTGGGTATCCTGTAAGGACAATTTTGAGCACAGATTATTTTTTTTCTTATCTGCAGACAATTCCGAAAAACGGTATCTGTGAAAGATTCCTTAGTGCAGATATTCAGTACAGGGCTTGTGTAGCAGCTTCTGGACCACTTTTATTCTGCTAGGAAGGAATGTGAGTGGGATCCTCATGCACCATGTGCTTGTTGGTATATGTCAGCCAGGGGTCAAGCAGGTCTCTGTTGATCTTTACCACATCAGATCCAACATCTCACTTAAGGACCAAGGGTTTCACACAGGCTTGTCTGTACTCTTTGATATCCTTACTATGTGGCCTCAGGCTGATGTGTTCTGGCTCGCCACACTGCCTGCCCTCCCTCCACTCTGTTCACTCTGGAAAGCTTTACTTCAGAGGCGCATGGCTTCCCCTCAGTACCAGTAGTGCTCTGCCTTTCCCCTCGCTCAAGGAGAAAATGAGGTGCTACTGGCAGCTCTCAGGAATAAATGGCTGCAGATTTCATGCTGAGTGCCTTGAGATTGCACTGTGGAGCTGAACAGGTTTGAACTCCGATGTGGGCTTGTGTGCTTACCTGGGCCAAGTCACGCTTCTGCATGTGGTTTCACAATTATCACTTCAGTAAGCGATGGTTCAGTTGGCTTAGTTAGATGTTGGTGATTTCAGATGTAGAAGCAACCTGGGTCAGACTTATCTTAGAGGTAGGAGAGCCTGAGAGGGCTGGACTGTTCAGCCTGGAGACAAGGAGGCTGAGGGGGATCTCATCAGTGTCTATCAATATCTGAAGGGATATTTGGCAATTCCTTACTTGACTTAAAATGAGGATGATGCCTCACAGAGATCCTTGGGGCCAAGAGAAAGGACAGCAGAAGGAGCACCTGTAGGAACAGCCACCTTTCGAAAGAACGATGGAAATGTTGGCACAAAGTAAAATAGGATTCAGGGAGTTTGTGAGGCAGTGAGTGGCAAGAAGACAGTAAGTGAAAGGCAGTTGAACTGGGAGAGAAAGGGGAGGGCTGGAGGAGATAATGAGATTAGTTGCCACAAAAGCAGTGCAGTGTTCCTTTAATGTGCTACATAGAACAGATGGTGAAAGGCTGTTGAGTTTTTATATCACGGCGTCAAACTTTATGAGAGTATACATGTTCCCCGTGCTTGTTACCTGAAAGTGACATCACTTATCCAGGCCTTCCCAGGATTCATTTGCCTCTGAAATGGCAGGCAGGCATTCTACTGTAGGGGTTTGGGGTTAGTGAGATTTCCCTGGTACCTGTAGCACGTGGCTGGGGGCAGCACCATTCATTGCATGCAAGATGAAGGAATTGGCCCCAGAAGATGTCTTCCTTCCTTCCTATTGCTATTCCTATTGCTATTCAAATCCAGTTAAGCACTTTTTCTAATGTGACATTTCTTTTTGATGCTTTTTTCTTGTGTAGCACTTCTAGCAGATGATTATTTGGAGCAGAAGGGTCTACATAACATTTGGGTTTTCTTCTGACAAACGACAAGAATCAGCTCCCACCCAGTGACCTGTTACAAGTCTGCCAGCAAAATCAGAAGTTAATTTCAGGTCTAGTGATGGGCCCACAACTGGATCTCTGAGGAACTCAGCAGTGCTCCCGTGTGCCATTCTCAGAGGTATGCAGAATCCCTCCAATGATACAGCCCTAATTTCCGAGGATCATTGCAAAGCAAACTCAATTTCATACAGGTTATGACCTCTCGTTTGAGTGCTCAGAGATTTGTGACCTACTTCACGACTGAGCTTTTTGTTTGCTTTTAGCTCTTTGGATGGAGAAACTAAGAAGAGAAGCACCAGAGGACAAGTGTTTATTTTTAACACTTGCTTCTCAGTGTAAGTAACTGTAATTCTCTTGCTTTTTCTCCTGATCCTCAGTAGGTCACCCATTGAGGGGAATGCCACCAAAATTAAATCTCTGAAACTCAGTCAATAGTCCATAGCTTAGAATAATGCTGTGTATTGTTACTGGCTAAACTGATTTAAGCTTTACCATATCTATGGAGAAGAAAGGAGAAAAAAGCAGATATTTTCCCCACTCTGTCTCTTAATCCACCTTTCTCTATACTAATCTGAAGATGAGCTTGTGAATGGCCAATAAGGAGGCCAGGGCTCAGTGACAGACTGCCGAGCATCTGGTCTTAATCTGCTGTATATCACAGATATTTTGAAGCTCATCACAGCAGCATATTGGGTTCCTAAAACTATAAATAATTACTTTTATAAGGCCTTGTTTCAGCTTTAACAAAACATCATTATCTATCCCAACTGTTGTCCCAGAGTAAGCTTAGATAGGCAAATTAAATATTGCAGTAGGATAGGCATTGTTGTGAAGCCATGCTTTGGGATTATTTTTTGCTGGAAAGAAAGCACAGCACTGCTGTTGTACCTTAACCAGGTCATACTGAATTTTCCCCAGATCACATTTTCCCTCTTCCTAAAATCACAGAAGTGCCAGCAATTGAGCTGTAACACTCATTGCCTTACCAAGTAGCGTGTTTTAAGGCAAGGGATTCACAGCAAGCAGAACTCAGGGAGTCTGGGGTAAAAAGCCCTGAGACTTCACTGAAACAGTTCTGATCCTCATTTTGCTTTGTCTACATAGAACCTCTGAGACAGATCCTGATGTATTTACTTCGTCACGTGAGAAGGGCTGTGCAGAAGTACTGGTCTGGCTCTGCTGCACCAGAAGGTAAGAGGATGCCAGTTTGTTTACTAGCAGGTGTTGCACAATACACAACACAGCTTAGGAAAGGGGCTGGCAGGCTCTGTGGGAGCCAAGCCATTCAGTGCTTCCCCAGCTGGCTGGGTCAGAACCTTGCATAACAACAGGAAAATAATGCTTATCTGCGATAGTATTTGAACTGTAGATGTCATTAAAAGTAGGATCTACCGTACTACTTATTCAGTTAGGTACACAATTTTTGATTCCTAAGGTAAAGCATAAAGGGAAAACAAGACTCATTGCATTGGCATATATGGTTCACTGAACTTTATATTTCATAGCACGGTCTTGGTAAACCTTTCATTCATTGGGTAATTACCCAATACAGTTGCACATGAGTAATAACAGCATAGGAGCAGACTTGCTTTATCCTCTGCCACGCAGCTCCCAGAAGGATGCTGCTTTAAAGTCAGTGCAGTTACTCTAGTCGGAAATGCACTACTCTCATCTATGCACCCCACAGACGTATGGATAGAGCAACACTATTACTGCTTTTGTTTTAAAGACTTTTTTTTTGTGCTGAGTCTTCAAATTTATGTTATTTGGCTCAATAAATGTTTGATGGTCTCAGTGTAGCATCTAGTGGAGAAAGGGTAAATAACAGAAAAAAAAAAACGAGAGCAGAAATGTGCTTTTAACCCTGTGCATTGCAGGATCTGCTGCTACCAATCTTGCTTGTCTTGCATTCACACACTGTCTCCAGTCTAAGGACAGACCCCAAGCTGCTGTACCATGGATTTTGCCCCAACCCCTGCCAGATGAGAGCTGTCAGGGGTGCGGGATGTGGCAGAGGACAGTCCTGACAGAAGGTATGAGGGGAGAAAAAGAAAGCTTTATTTTCAATAACAAAGAACTTAGCAGAGTAAAGAATGGAGGTTTGTTTTACAATTACTTTATTCAGATGTTACTGGGACTTTATTATGTGGATAATGTCTTTAGTATCTTATGGGGAGGTGAACAAAGGAGCACAGATCCATTCACCAAAACCTGCCTCTGGGCACAGCTGATGGTGAAGAGTCCTCTGGAAGCACCACTGCTGCAGAAGGGATCCAGCTAGGAAACTAATGATGGGGTTGCAGAGCCAGTTCCTCATGATAGGGCATGGAAATGTGCTGCCTTGGGCAGAAATACAAAGTAGATGGTAAATATGTGCCTCATTAAGGGTAGCTCCAGAGAACACTGTGATTAATCCCAAATTATCAGAGATGCAATTTCTTTGCAGAACTCTGAGTGCCACCACTGATGCACACTGGCAAGCTGTTACAGAACATCTGTGTCAGCCTTGTGACACCAACCAGTATGTAGCACAAGATTCGAGGGTTACTGTGTTTGTCCTCACTAAATCTTCTAAGCAAGATGGTGACGTGTTCAGATCCCTTCATAGGATGCCAGCCGGGAGAGGTAAGGTGGGGGTCCTTATTTTCCTGTCTTGGTGTAGGGAGTGCCTTTGATCAGGGTGGCTCTTGGGATCATCTCTTGCAGTGCCTTTCAGCCCATCCCTAATTACTCAGTGTTTTCCTGCTGGTGGTCCCACCCTGTGGCTCCAGCACAATCAGGAGGACACTCCTGTTTTCTGAGAACACAGGAAAGAGCAGCAAGCACCAACAAAAAACTATCTCTCATGGTCAAGTAAGTGACGCAGCTAGGGCAGGAAAATACAGACTCTAGGTTTTTACTTGGTTATGTGGAGAGGAATTTATTCTTCTGCACTTTTATCTATCCCAAAAGTGACTTGAGAGTTTGGCAACATTCTTGCCAAAACCAAAATTGTTCCCAACTTGTGAAATACAAAATATATTTGCATTTTAATTTGCATTCTGTTTTTTTTTTTTTTGCTTTTTTTTTTTTTTTACTTTCGTATTTCCAAGTCCCCATGACTCTTACGACTAGAAACATCAAAATTATTATTATCATCGGTACTACTGCTGCTCGTATATAATACATAAAAGCTAAGATTCTTAGATAATAAGCAAATTTCATGAGCTGTGGGCAGCATGAGAGAGATGCTGTAAGAATGGAGAGTTCAGATCAGATAAAAGCCACATTAAAACTGGAACTAATTGGTAGCCTCATTGTTGCTGTTGCTGGAGAGATGAAGCGATGAGCCACCCTGTCCTCGGTGTGTGGTCCCTTTGTGGCTGAGCGAGATAGGTGCAGGTAGAATAGTAGTGTGAGTGCACTACAGTGCTATCTTCACATTTTTTAACTCAGGCTATGATCAGTGGGGCTGACACTGCACTACTGGCTTCCCTGTGCCTGCTTCCCTGCTAACCCAGAAGCAAACATGTGCCTGTGCTGAGGGTCTTTTCAGAGTGTTATCCAGGTAGCAGTCAGTTGCTCTCTAGTCCTCTCCTCTGCTGGCTGTTTCTGAGGCAGGACATCATCTGGTACGCTCCATCTGTACTACTTTCAGGCTACGTGTATTTTTTAAATAAGATGGAACGCATGCAACCATTTTGCTGTCTTGGTTTGCAAACGAGTTTTTTTCCCCTGATTTGAAAATGCAGAGAGCTGAATTGTGTGTAATTGATGACACTTTGTATTACAGTTAGTCTGGCCAATTCCCATCCAATCAGCCCAAACTTTCTAGCAATTTTTGCTATTTTATAACACGAACTCTGGGACTACTTCAGTAAGCCAGAAAGTGAGCATTCTGTGAATCAAGAATTCAGAACGAGCTGTACCATTCCTGGAAGAACTTAACCGGTCAAAATCTCTCTTGACAATTTTAATTACTTTGCAGTGGGGCCAGTGTGTGGGTGTACCAGGAAGCAGTTTGCACACATTTTGTTTAGCTGAATTGCTGCTGTGCCCTCTTTTGTGTCTTTCTTAGGAAAGGTCAAATTTGGCAGTTTTCTGTACCACAAGGAGATCATTAATGCAAGGTGGAAGCAAACCATAACACTCAATAAACACTTTTATTTTTCTCTTTGGAGATATTAACTTGTAAAAAACACTTATTTTTGAAATACATCACGCTACACAAAGCAAAGAACAATGCTTTTAGGGCCAGGCTTGCATGTCTGACTATGGATTACATTGAGGAAAAGCCTTTTGCCGGTGCCTGCTGTTGGCAGACAATGTAGACCTCAGAACCTCAACAGAGGATGTGCCAGGCAGTGAGAGGTGACACATGGTCCCTCTGTGTTTCAGATGAGTGAGTTCTACGCAAACTTTTGTAAAGACGCCTGTGAAAAGCAAAAGAAACCAAACACTACAATATTTTTTGTAATCCCTTGCAATAAAAGGTGAAGAGATGACAAGGCAGACATTTTCTCTGCCCCTGTTCTATATGTATTTCTGTTTCTCAAAAGGTTCCCTGATGCAACTTGCAACTGAGCTGAAATATGAAAACTGTTCATCTGGACTCATTGTGGCACTTTCCTTTCAGAGCAAAGAAACAAAACCAACGAAAACAGTTATTTTACAAAGGTGGAATGTGTATTCCTTATCTACAGGGACTGCATTGACTTACAGAATATGGTACAGCCTTTGCTCAGTAAGGGCCATCTTAGCAACAGAAATGTAAATAGCATTGAGTGCAGAACGCAGCGACCTGCGCAAAGGCACTGTCTTCTTTAAAGTCACTGCTCTGTAACTTCTGGCTCTGAAGGAAATTCTCAAATTCCTGAAAGGTTCTTAGAGTTCAGCCAGATACAGGGCTGAATAGAGACACTTACAGAAGGGGGAAAAATTAAAAATTAAAGCTTGGAATTGCCATGCTTGAGCTGCTCATTTCAGAACACTCTTTTTTACTTTGTAACTACAAAAACAAATCAATAGCAGAATGGAGCTAATTCCTTACAAATTGAGCCCGTCAGTACTTTTCTGCTTTCTCACTCCTCTCCAATATTCCAGACTCCAGGACTACCTGCAAAATAGATGACAAATTCTCATTTATCATATTTTCATTGAAATCATATCTGATGGAGGGAAGATGAACTGGGAACAATTACTCATTTCTTATGAGAATTCATGGTGAGAAGTTACAAAGCCAAGAGGCTTCAGTGGCAATTGGTAGCTGAGTTGCTTAATGAGGGACCTAGAAAAGGCAAAAACTATTTTAAAGCACAACATAGCTCAAACCAAAGTTATAGGCTTGCTGCTGAAATTACTGGGTGAGGTTCTTTGGGCTAAGTCAAACTAAATGGGCTACATGTAACTAAATGGACATTTCTGGCTTTAAATCTATGAAAGTGGTTTGCCTAAAATAAGATCATTGTGGATCTCATCTCAAAACTTTGATCCAATGCTTTTTAAGGTTCTAAAAGTGTTTACTCGATGTTTCATTCACTATAGTGTTTTACTGGGGCTTTTTGTGTCCAATATCCACATTTTAGGGCACAATAGGAAGCAAAAGGCATGAGGCAGAAGTCCTGCTCAGGCCATAGTGTGAGGCCATTACCTGCTGGTTGTTCACGTTCCTTGGCAGTTCTACTGTTCTTTTGCTGTTTCTATTTGGAAATGATTTAATGCTTCAAAATATCTTTTGGCCTCCTTTATGATGGCTTTATATTTAACTTGCCAGAGTGTGTGCAGTTCCTGTTTTGGACAGAAGAAGAAAATACCAGTATTCCACCAGTGGATGTACAGATGACATTCACAAAAGGCTCAGGTATGTGCAGTGTGTATATGGAAATGCAGCCTTGTGGTGCTTGGATGCACGTTAAAGGCAAATGAGTTTGTTGAGAGCTGGCTGGAGGGAAAAAAAAAAGGCTTAGCAAAACGTGGTCTAGGTGCTATAGCTACTTATGTTCTCTTCAGCTTTCATTCTCAGTCAGTGTATTCCTAGAAGGTTATCTATCTCTTTAATTTATATTTCAGGAGAAATACAGGCAGCCTTCAAACATGCAGCAAGTTTATTAACACAAATGATTATTACATTGCACTTTACCAGCTCACGTGGAGCCTTGTTGTACCAAGTATTGCACGAACGTGAAGTGAAAGTTGTTCCCTGCCCCAAACAAGAAATGATTCTGTCCCCACAGCTTACACAGCGCTTTGCTGAGCAAGCACTCTGAGTATTTCTGACACTGCTGCATTCTGACAGCGATCCCAAAGCCATGTTCAAGCAGGAGCTTGCCTGCTGTGCACACGCCAGCGGCACGCGCCGTGTGGGATCTGGCCAATCTGGCTGCAGGGCTGTGCCTGTGCCCCTCGGGTTTCAGTGAGCAAGGCGTGCGTACCTCAGTGTTATGCTGAATCAGGGTCCCGCTGTATAGAAAGTGCATCTGCCATTAAGCATACATCATACTTGCTTTTAGTGCTAAGATTAAGTGCCTTGTCTCCTTCCCTTTCCCAGCTAAACTCCATTTGTGGTGAGAGTCATTCATCTTGAATTGCTTTAATGCAGTGTTTAAGTGTGTCAGCGCGGCAACAAAGCAGTTTGCATTTGGTATTTCAGTGAGACATTAAATATCCCATTCACATTTTTAGTATGCGTTTCTCTCACATAAATTACCACAGCTTAGTTGGCAGGTCCTGAGTGAGTAATAAGGGTTTTGGCACAAACACATACCACAGATCTGCTAAGTAAAGGAAAATCTTTTGTTTGTTCCTACTTTTATACCAGAGTCGTGAGGCTTAACTTCTAGCAAATGTTTTCACTTGTGTTTACTGGCAGTACCTTACTACTCATTAAGATAACAGATCCCCCAAAATGTAGCAGCGATGGTACAGATCCATCCCCATGCACCTGTGTGCGTATGAAGCTGTGGCCACATGAACCAGTTATGCAGCAGGCACTTTTTATGGCAGACTGTAGCAAAAAAATTGCTCTTTGATGTCAGAACAGCCCCTGAAAGAGAAGCAAGCTGAATGCAGATCTTACGTATGAAAGGATTGTGTTCTCTTTCTGGTAAGCAATGATGGAGTCATGCTGCAGTCTGCTTGCTTTCTTTCATTCATGATTCTGGGATGCGGTCACTCGGTGTTTAACACATAACAAGTCGTAATTCTGCAAAGTAAGTTCTCCTGTGCTGAAGTCCACATTGCAAGGTAAGAGGAATGTCTGTATACTAGTATCTCACCTTGCCATTTTGCTCCATTTGTGCTGTAAGGTCATGAATTGGAGAACTTAGTTTAGTGTCTATTTTTAAAGCACTCTTGCAGCGTAGGCCTGACCTGAGCACGCAGCGGGACTCTTCTACTGACTTTGAATGGAGCCCTCTGTAAGCGATGCTTGTCGGGGCTAATCAGGTAACGTGAGGAAACAGCTGCAAAGTGCCCAGCCTTCAGGATCTGTGTGTCTCACCCATTAGCAAGACATGTCTGTTAGTAACAGCTGGAAGTTACATTTGCTAAATAAACACTGTGCAGTTCTGCAGTTATATCAAGTACTTTCGGTTGTTTCTCTGTTACACTGTATAAAATATTGCTATTCTCAAACTGAACACCGCAGTATATTTGTCATGATCCAGGTATGAGTAAGGAATTATACAGAAATGTGAGAGCTGCACGTTGAAGCTTATGTGCAAATGGATTAAATCATATCTATGCAACTTGTGAATAAATGCACGATCTGAAGGAGAATTTTCAAGAAACCAAGGCAACTCTGCAGCTAAGGATCTCTAATGCACAGGACAGCGTATTTTGTCTGCTGCTGCTGCTGCTGGCAGTATTTCAGAGCTGCAGAATTTGGATATTGGACGTGTCTGGATACAAACACAATGGGTTTGTCAGTACAACTGCAGGCCATGGGGCAGTCCTGTGCCTCAGTGCTGGAGAATGGGGGCAGCTGGGAGCTGGAATGATTAGCCGAGTAAAACGAAGGGGTACAGCTGCTTTCTAGAAATAAATTGGGAGTAAACACCCAAAGTGGAGGGCTATGGAAGCAAAGGAAGAGAACTGGCACAAGAACAAATAGGTATGAAATGAGCGGGAATAAATTTAGGCTGGATACATAGAGGTTTCCAAACTTCAAAAGGACATGATTTTAGAAAGCTTCCTAATTAGAAGAGTGCATGCAAACTCCCATAGCATTATTATGCACTTGCTATTTAGGAATTTAATTGTGAAATCCAAGAACTCGTTCCCTACATGCCCATTACTTGGTCAAGTTGTGAAAGGCTGTGCTTTAATAAACGGAGATTAAAGAAATTTCTAACCAACCCCGTTTATGCGTATTATAAATGATCACAGCGCTCTGTACAACAGCTGCGGGGTGAGGCCGGGCGTACCCCGCCGTTAGGCAGGCCCCGCTCTCCCCATCTCCTGCCGCCCTGTGCGCCGCCAGGGAGGCAGCCCAGAGCCCCGCGGGCAGCGGGACGCCACCGGGAGCGCCGCGGACAGCACTGAGTACCGGGTAGCGCAGCACGCCACGGCACACCGCTCGTGACTGACAGCTCCGACTGCCAATCCGCGCTCCAGCACGGAAAAGTCGCACCGCCCACCTCGATTGATGGTAGACCCGTCCAATCACGTTGCGGAACAGACACCCAGCCCCGTCCTCCCCCTTGCAAGCAGCTCAGCCAATCATAAAGAGGGTGCGCGACAAAGTCTCGCGAGTTTTCCTAGCTTACCCCATCGTTTCCCCCCCCCAGTCCCACTGTGCCGGCCGCCAGTTAGTGACTGCGCAGCCGCCATGTTGGTTGCTATGCTGCCGCTACTACCCGCATGAGGCGGGAGGGCGGCCGCACGGGGAGGCGGTGCCGATCCTCCTCCCGCTCCCCCCTCGCTCCCCCGCCCGTCCGTCCGCTCCCCCATCGGCAGGCAGGGCGCCTCGGCACGGCCCCGTCGCCTCCCCGCTGCCTGCCGCATCTCGGCTGCCGCTCCGCGTGAGGCGGCGCCGCGTCCCGTGTGAGGGACGCTCTGCCGCGAGGAGCGGGGGAGGGAGAAGCCGGACGGGGCTCCGCCGCTTTCTCTCCCTCCCTCCTTCCTTCCCTCCCTCTTGGGCTTCCCCGTCCCTCCCCCCGCCCCTCAGCCGGTCCCTCGGCCCTGCCGCCGCAGTACGATGTGGTCCTCGCCGCTGCGGCTGGGCGCGGGGCGGCTGCTGCGGCTGCGGGCGCCGTTGCCGAGGCCGCGGCCGGGCCGGGCGCTGCGGGGGATCTGAAGGCGGTGCGGGGCGTGCGCGTCTCAGCGCGTGCCCGGGCGCGCCCCCGCGGCGGGGGTCGCGGGGCAGCGGCGGCGAGCGCAGCCCCCGCGCCTCTCTCCTCCGCGCTCCCGCGGCCGCCCCCTTCCCTGCTCCATCTGCAAGGACGTGGCTGTTATATGAAGGTAAGGCGGGCGGGGGGCCGCGCGACGCCGTCACCCCCGGCGAAACCCTCCTCCCCCCCCTCGCCGTTGCGGCTCGGGAGCCCGGCTCCTGCAGCCGGGGGCCCTGCGGGACGGCGGCGGAGCTGCCGCGGCCGAATTACAGCCCGAAAGTTGGCATCGCTGCGCTTTCTAGGCACACGCAGGCACGTTGCTCCGGATAGGGACGGGGAAACGCGGTCGTCGCGTGGCTCCGGTCCGTTTTCAGTCTCTCCCTCCGGCAGAAGGGTTGTATAACCAACCGCACGTACCCGGCTGAGGGACGCTCCTCTCCTCCCGCGCTCCCCAGCAGCCGCTGTCGGAACGCCGTGCCTGCCGTGTAGGCGAAGCGCTGGCGGCGCCGCTCCGTGCCAAGACGCGCGCGCGGCTCAGCTGTGCGGCACACGCGGCTGAACTTCGCGCTGCCGTTTGCGCCCTGCGAGGCTTCGGGGTGGCCGCGCGGTGGTTGTTTCGGCTGGGACACGGAAAACATTCGAGTCGGTTGTGTATTACAGAGGTGCTAATGGGTTTCAGCTGAAGGTTCGCTGTCGGAGGGCGGCGTGCGCATGGATTTCTCGTCCGCGGGTATCCGCTGTCCTGAACTCGACTCGGTGCGCGTGGGGAGGCACCGTGCCGGCCGTGCGCTGGAGGCAGAGCGCTGCTTTCTGCTCCTGGAGCCGCCGCTGCTTTCGCGCACACGCAGACATCCGTGTGTTCGTCACGCCGCCGATGTGTGCTGCAGGGGCACGTGAACGAGATTAGAATTGGTGAAACTGGCTTCTTGTTAGGTGTGGATATTGAAGGGAAGTTCTGCGGTTCGTTGCCTGAATGTAAAATACTTCGTATCATAATCTTACGGATGCCATTTTTTTTCCACAATGGATTTCTTGCTTCACTGACCTAAAAGTTGTTTTTACATCTTGGCAGAACTTAGTTTGCGCTGTGTTGATAAAATATGGTTCTGGGCGATGAGCTAACGTGCACGTGTTTGTTTGCATTTCCCAGGCACGTTTAGGTTGTATGAACTCAGAAATGTAAGCGTTGGTCTGATATCTGAAGATAACTTTGTTGTCATTGCAGTTTCTTGTTGGTGTAGGTTTTATTAAATGCTTTTATTTGTATGTTGTTTTTAAACTTAAGCGTTGAAATATAATTGTGTTTTCTTCAAAAGCAGAAGTACATTAATATTTTACCTCCTAGTACGCTTTCCTTGTCTTTGCTGTGAAGTTTGCTCGCGGTCAGATTCACCTCCTTAGGATTTACTTCAGTGTTTATTTCTTGTTCAGTACAGTTTTCTATGTAAAGCATGGCAACAAATGAGTTTTAAATTCTGTTGTCCTGCTAAAGCCTAATTTAGGTTGTGCATAGTGATATTGATTGAACTCCCCTGCTAAAAATACTGCTAGGGCTGGGTGTGCTTATAGTGTTGTCACAGGGGAGTGGAGGCTGTGCTGGGTGTCTGGGAGCTGAACGAAGGGCTGATTGTTTGCAGCCACGGTAGAAGCAAAATCCTGTAATCTTCCGAGTAATTCTAACTGCTCAATTGAGTGGGTGAACTCCCTGTAATGAATAGAGTTCATTTGGTACTACTTACATGTCATTTCCATTAGCATATTTTGAAAATACGGTCAGCCAATACCTGTGTGCATTGCTTGGCTCCGTTCCTGCAGTGACCCCTGGCTGGGCAGAGGGACCAGCAGCCGAACCGGAGCCGGACTCCACGTTCTGTGGGCAGTGCACCAATGCTTACTAGGAACACTGGCTGCCTGTGAATGTTGTGTGCTCTGTCGGTAACCCCATGTGTGTGTGGCATGTCACACTGGCTTCCCTGAATGCAGAAAGCCATGTAGTTGGCACCACAGCAGCCTGTTATGGCAGTGGAATGGGACTGTTCTGTGAAAGTGAGGAGTTTCCTGTATGGCTTCTTCCTCTTTTATCCTGATGCTACTAGAAGATTTTGACTATTGTTTGGGGGCTGTGTCTCACTGTTATCCCTGGTGAGTTATCTTAGAAATGCTTTGCTGAATGTACACAGACAGAAGTTCTCTGTCACTTTATGCTTGCATTTAGAAAGTGGATTATGTTCTACAAACATCTTCTGGAAAACTGAATGCAAGTGGTAGGCTTGAGGAAACTGGAAGGTGTGGCATTTCAGGATGGATCCCTTGGTCCTGACCTGTACCTGGGAGCAAAGCTGGAACACTTGCTTGCAGCACCCAGACATTTGTATGAGGCAGGGGTGCAGTGTCTTTTGAAAATAAGGGTGGATGAAAAATGTTGCTCCAGCTTCTCAGTTTATCAAAACAATTAAAATGAGTAGTAGACGTGTGCCATTTTTCTTCTGTCACTGTTAGATTATTTCTCTTAAACTAAATGATTTTTGCTCTGTCTCCCTGGCCCTTCTTGCTTCCGTTGATTATCTGCCCTGCTACCCCACTGTTGTGCCCTGTCCTCTGGCAGCTTACCTTTGGTGACCATCACATGAATGCTGTGCCTTCACATCCTGGATTTTGTGTCACGTCTCTTCCATTCTCACCAATTGTAAGAGTGGTCAAACAAGATGCTGTCAGCAGATGGTCTACTGTTTGTGTTTTGTTTTTAATACCATGCTTTCCCTGTGGTGCTGCCACTTTTCATGAAACGGTCTCACGGGTTTTATTGTGCTTCAGCCTAAACAACCGTAAAAATGGTTTTTGTGTGTGCATAACATGGGCTTATTTGGAGTGGACAGAAGGAAGTGAGAAGATAGTGCAAAAAGGGGAGGGGAGGGGAGGATGCTGGGTCAGGAGGCAGAACACAAAGAGCGCAGCAGCCGCTGATGGGTGACAGCAGGTCTCCACTGCCTGGGCCAGCTGTTCTCATACGCTTGTTTGGGTACAGAGCTGGTTTTCCTTCAGGGCTTGTAATCCATTGACACAGCACAAGATAGTTTATGCAGGTTTCTGAAAGCCTCTTGAATTTCCAATATTTTGAAAATTTCTGAAAGTTATCTGATATATTTTGCTGTATAATTACGTATCAGAATCTCCATTCTTATTTTGGAGAATACCACAATGTTGCTGTTCATAACTTACAACGTAATTACTTCAAGTTTACAGCAGTTACAGTGTTCACAGAAGTTTTATTGGTGTGTTGACATACAAGAATGAGATGCCCGGATTGGTTGAGGAGGATATGGCTGTTTTATGGTGGTCTGTGCAGATGGTATAGGGTCTCTCCCACTGTGTTCTATAGAATGTTACCACTCGCTATCAGGTAAATCAGACAGGCACAACTAAATGACTTCTTGTCTGATGTGTGAGAATTGAACCAGCTTCTAATTCATTGGCTTTTGCACCTTTAGAAAAGAAATAGTAGGTGATGCAATTAGACCTCTGTTTGCACACTTGGCACTTGCAATTACTCCTTGGAGAAGTTGTAGGGCGGCTGTTGAATGACATGCAATTCTTTGTGAGTGGTTCTTGAGATATTGCCATCTCTGCTGCTCCATGAGGAAGGGAGAAGCAGCTGGTATCCATTCATAAATAAGCAGTCTTTTAATTATGAGTACTTACGATCTTTGAAGAAGAATGCTTTAGGAAAGAGTGTCAAACTGGGGAGTGAAACAACGGTTGCCACTGAGGGATTCTCAGGCCATCCGTAAGATGAGGGCGATAAATGAAATGGATAATGCACTGTGGTGATGTGTGTGCTCCCATTGCTGTTCCGGCCATCCCTTATCTTGTGCAGGATCAGCTGCTGGGAGAAGGGCTGAGCTATTCTGTGTGACCAAAGGGCCTGCATCTTCAAATGGAAATCAGTGCCTTGCTGCTCGAGATGAACATTTCCGTACCTGAATTCTTTTAGTATAGAATTGTGTTGGAGAAGATTCTGGTATCTTGTCAACTTGGGATTTTTACCTTTGATAGCAAATACTCAGAGATTTTTAATTGAATGCTGAAAACCTGCTTATAGCTGATGCTGCTTTTAGGATGTTCTGATGTGGAGGCCCTGCTTGCATGATATTTTGCTATTTTGTGTGATAATTTTCATAAACTGTTACTTAAAAAACAATCCTTTAAACATAGGCTCTTAGCATTGCTTTCGTAATGCTTAGTACGAGTAACAACACAGTACAGTTTGGTTTTGTGTGCATTAACTGTGTGTGGGTTAAACGTATTTTGTGTCTAAAAGATGAGTAACTTTTAAAGTGGAATTCTGTAACTGCAACAGTGGAACTGCATCGCTGTGATCAAAGTTACGCTACAAATGTTTTCTGATGGGAAAGTTGTTCTCAGGATAAGTCTTATCAATTTTATTTTTCAGTTTTGTTTGTGATTATCTTCTTAAGATGGCATCAGTCAGGTTTAAAACCAGAAATGGAAGCTGTAGGAGACAGCTCTCCCTGTAAAGTAGAGTGCTGCTGGGAGCAGATAGGAGCCTGCTGTGATGCTTTGTCTCTGAGACGTGGGAGCGTACTTTGTGTTGGGAGAAGGCTGCCACCAGGATTCCTGTCTTTCCTTTTGCCAATGGAAGGTGGCTATTACAAGTAGCCAAGCGTGTGGATCTGATGCACTGAATAGCTGTGTTTTATAAAAGAACGGATTCGAGCGTGACATTCAGAAGCTTGTGTTACCTCTTGTCTGTGCCAGTGGAGATCCAGGCTGGAACGTCATGGAGATTTTGTTACTTCCTCTGGCTCCTGAGGTTGAGAAATGGTCACTTTCCTAACAGCACACAGAAATACACCAGTCAGTTGGAGAGCAGTTATGTGTTACCAGCAGTGCTCCAGGTCTGGATGAACAGATAATTTCCTGATGCTGTTTTGTCAGTATGTTGTTGTAAGCCCTTCCAAACGTTTGCAATCCTGAGAAAATCATTCAATGTAACACTAAAAGTTGCTGCTAGAAGAAATAAGTCTTTTGAAAGTGGTTCAAGTGAGTTGTGATACTCCAACATGCAATGTTGATCTCAGGGTCAGAAGAACATGCTTCCCAGATTGTGCATCCGTGATTTGGTGCATGGTTTGGTGATTTTGCTTTAAGGAACAACAAAATCATTTTGGGAGCAAAACACAGGGTAAAAATGGGTTTTTGTTAGTAGCTTTGTAGAGAAACCAGAAACGTTTTTTTTAGGGAGGGATGAAGGGAGGGGGACCTGCAGTTTTTTCTGCTTTGGCTTTGGAGGGAGTTAAAATCAACATCTGTCGCTTTGTGTCTGTCTGTGTTGGTACTTACAGCAAACTCCTTTGGTGTCATCTGAAAAAGCAGCGTGACGTTTCTCTCTGTGGTATGTATGTGGGGCTGAAGCTGGGCAGCACCGAGGGGCGATTCCACTGCTGCTCTCAGGTCACCTTCTGCCGTCCATCGGTGTGTCTGCACTGCTCTGCAGCTCTGTGTTGGATCTCTGAGCTGCGTGTAGCCTCAGTGCTGCCCCGATTTGCTTTAGTCAGTTTTGTTGTAGTGCCCCTGTTTAGAAAAGTTGTACTTCAGGAGCAAGGAGATGTATTAGTTATTTTTACTTCTTAAAAATGAAATTTTGCAGAAATTGGCATATGCATTTTAAATCCTCGTGGCCTGTAGCTTCCATGCTGTGCACTTCTATTAAGGCTTTTCTTGAAGAGGTTTTCTGCTTTTTGGGGAAGGCTGCTGTTGGATTGACGCCCTTGTCTGCTTTACAACTTGCACACAAATGAGAAAGTAGGTTAGTTTTGGAAACCCTAATCTGCAAATAATACTTTCTCTGTTTAAGGTATGCATGTTGCATAAACTGCATGGATGTGTTGGCTTTGTCTGAGCCTGGATGATGGACCTGGGAAGCTGGGAAAGAAGGAGAACTTCCTCTCAGTGCTTATGAAAGGTTTACGAAAGCGCGGTTTATATTTTTTGTTTAATGTCAACAAATAATGTCATTATCTCATGGGAGGTTTCTGCTGAAATAACTGTGGTATATGCAGCCACAGGAGGTGGAAACTAAAATCCAGCAGTGATTGAACAAGGGAGTAGGTCAATCAGCAATACCACAGACTGGTACCTTCCAGTTACTCTAGCATTTCTCTTGTTTCTGTGTTCTTGAATTGAAGTGTTTTGGTATATAAACTTGGGAATTAATTTCATTTTGTCAGGAAAATGTAACGTTCTTTGCTCTGCTTTCCCACGTGTTCTGACCCGCTTACGTTTCTTTGGTCGCTTTCACCCATCAGATCTGCCAGTGCTTCAGGGGCTCAGGGCAGTGGTGGTGCTGTGCCTTTCTCCCTGCTCCTGCTGCGGGTTGCAGGCCTTTGTTGACAGCCCCAGCTCGGTGTGTGTGCTGGGCAGGGCAGGGTGCAGTGGGTGCCCTCTGCTCCTTTGTAATGGCACTTCTGGCTTTGCACAGTCCCCGTGCGTGACTGAGACTGGATTATTTTCTAATTTCTCCACAGTCAAGTAGGTTTTGTTGGGTAGAATAACTCATGCAATAAATATATGAATTAACTCTGCTTTCAAGATCATGCCACAGAGAAAGCTAAAAGAGATACAGTAAGAAAATGAGGCATGGGTAATCACTAAGGGTATATACAGTTACACTTACAGCAGAATTCCTCTGGAGAAGACTGAAAAAATAGGCTGAAAATTAACATCTGACAAGAAGTCCTCTAAGAGGAAATTCCTCCAGGAGAACTTAATTCTTGAGATTAATTAAATGAAAGATTAGAAAATCTCTAGATAGCTGTGAGCTATTTAATAAAACTGAAGCAAGCAATTAAAATACTCAGTTTTAGTTACCAACGGAGGCATTGCCTCCTCCTTGTGGTCTGGTTCTGTTGTTGTACCCCCCAGTGGAACTTCTGCGCTCCCTCCTTTTACAGGAAAGCTGTGTGTGCAGCTCATTATTGCCGGGTGTTTTTGCAGAAGGATTTCAATAAAAAAGCATCCCTCTCTGGGTGAGGATGTTGTGGATAATAACTTGTTTGGCATTGGGAACACACATGTGGTCCTGAGAAAGTAGAAATAAAAGTGCTTTGTAGGAATTATACTAATGAGATGTATGTGAGAATAGCTTGAAAGAGGAACTTGATTAACATCTGAGACTGGAGCTGACATTTAGCCACCTTTGGATAAACCTTACACTGCTGATAAAACTGCTCTTTCTTTCTCAACCTTCTGGTTTCTATTTCTGCAGTATAATGACTTAAGCATTTTTCAGTCCGACTGTTCAGAATCGAAGCTGCCATCGTTCAGTGGAGTTGTGGTGCCACAAGTGAAAGGAGGAAGGTACAAAAGAGGAATCTTTGTGTTCCAACTACTGCTATTATATGCAGCTGCTTCAGAATAGGATGCTACTAAAGTCATTAGAGTGCTGTGCTGAGGATTCTTTCAGAGGTGCTCGTTGCCTTCCTCTTATAGTTCTTGAGAAAATAGATGTGATGTTCAGCAAAAATGAAGGCAGATTGATACAGAAGCTTCTGAAGGTAAACTTCTTTATGCGATTCTATTTTTCAGTTGAAAACATAAAACCACATTCAAAAAATGTGCTTTCCAAACTTAAATGACAGTAATTAGTAGTCAGGAAAAGCCATAGTCAACCCTTTTCTTTTGGCAGTGCATGAATATCTTCATAACATTTAACATTAAAAACACAATCAATTGTCAGGTTTTAACACAGAAATGCTAAAAGGGAAGAGATGCCTTTCCTAATGGCTGTTTATTGTATTAATAGTAACTGTGCGTCTAAGTGGGGGGGGAAAAAAAAACCAACAACATATTTTGACTAATAATTATTAAAACAAATCAGCTTCATTCTTGTTGTAGCTTCCAAAGCATGGAAATAGGTTTCCTCTTTAGCCCGCTTTGCTGTGTGCGATACATAGAAAACAAGCCATGCTTTGAAGGCCTCACATCTCTGCAGTGAGGGTGGAGTGGAGTTCCTCGTGAGATGGCGGACCCAGCTCTTTCCAGTACCCTGACACTGCCTCAAGGTGCGTTAAGAATTGACAACAAAAGGAATGAATGCATGTGAATGAAGGCATTAGGGACCCCAATCTCAGGCTTTTCATGCACTTCCTGTACTTGCAGATCATTATTAGGAGCACATATATAGTAAACATTGTTAATAAAAACTGTTGTGACCTAAAATCAGTAGGGAGTTCTGTTTTAAGTACGTTTCTTCAGTGTCTTTGATCTAATTGTTGCATATTGCATATTTAGGTATATCTGTACACATGCTGAATAAAATAGTTTCATCCTGATCTGTAGTAGATAAAAGGATGGAGTGACAACACTTCAAAAGCTTTAATAGCCAATTCATATTTTACAGCAGAACATCTTTCAAGAGTATGCTAAGAGTTTTGAAACGATGTTAGATGAACAGATCCCCATCTCTTGCTTCCAATTTGGGAGTGACAGGAAATGTATCCTGTGTATTGCTGTTGTGTTACAGGTAATCATTTCCACCGAACAGCATCTTACATGCATGTACTTCAGAAAAAAAAGTTGAAAGTTTTGCTGACCTTCTCAAACTTCTTTTGGCAATGCTGAGCTTTCCATTTATTTTGTCCCTTGTTTAACAGTTTTTTTGTGTGTGTTTTCAAAAGCACTTCCATTCACCATTCAAGGGATTCAATAGAATTCTAATAGGAACGGCACATAAATAACTACAGAGATCAATGCTCCAATTCAGCCAAGAGTTTTTTTGTGACTTCAAAAGCCACAAGAGCATTTATTATTAGAAACACACAATTGACTTTTCTTGTATTATCATTTTGCATGGTGATTTGATTTTTACCACCACCGCAAGATGTTCAACAGTTTCATTTGAAAATGATGTATTTACATCCTGCGTTCCACAGTGGTTTAATTTTTAATCTTTTCTGTGGAGCCACATTCACGTCTGTGTGCATGTTCAGCGCTCTGCAAAGATCCAGCAAAATATTCACTCGGAAATTTTTCCTCAAAGGTCAACCAAATGTTAAGCACAGTATCCTATTTGTGTATTGTAATGAAAACTGTGAAAGAAATTTTTGAAGTATGAGTTGTTGAATTAATTTTTGTATTTCCGACTGTATTTACGGAACTCATGCAATGTACGGCACACCCAGAACTGTTCCTGAGGCTTTCTCCTGCCCTCAGAGGTTCAGCCCATGGCTGTCAGGAGCTGCCTTTGCCAGTGTTGGTCTTACTGCACTGGGAGCAGGCTGAGGGAGCTCCCACAGACCTGGTCCTGGGATGCTGGGTGGGCTGTAGAAAGCCAGATGGCTTCACTGAGGTACTTTCAGCACTCTAAAGCTTCAGAAAGTTGGTTTTTTTTTTCTGTAGGAGCAGTTGGAGATGGCTAATAGGGAAAGTATGGTGTGAAACCCAGCTGTGGCTTCAGTCATGCTGGCTGCCTGGGAATGTGGCTTTTGGGCAGTTCCTGTGTGCCACTTGAGGCAGGTAATGGTATGGTTTTATCACCTTGGGTGGAGTGCATACCCAGGGGGAAATGGAGCTTTGTTCTGGTTGTCAGGAGAGCGTTTGTACATCAGTGGGTGTTTCCTGCGTTGATGTTTTGGTTTTCACAGTTGCTAATACTTTGGAAAATGAAATCAAGTTACCAATAAGGGCTTCTAGATGGCAATAGCCTTCCCTAAGCCCTCTGATTACCTGATCCCTGCTCACCAGCCAGTCCTATGCTACAAGAAGAGGATGCAGCTGGGGCTAGGAGCTGCTTTTTGAAGTTTTAGTTTTGGAGGAAGCTGGTGCTGATACTTCCCCCACCACTGCGCCAGTGACCTCTAGACAGTGACCAGCAGTGCGGTCCTGCACAAGCGTGTTCTGACTGAGAAATGTTTCTGTCGGGGAGGTGAGGAAGCAGTGTGCATCTCTGGTCCTTCTCTCTCCTAACAGTTGGAGTGGTAAGATTACACAGGTGATACTTTTGGTGCACCTTGAGAAAGGCTTTGATTGTGGTGAGGAGGAAGAGAGGCACTGGTAGGGCATGGTGAGAGCACAACTGGTAACACACAGTGCCATGACTGCAGTTACATTAGTGCTCAACAGGTTTGTTATCACATAAAAATACACACATTTAAGATTTGAGTGCTGTTGTAGTGTTATCTTAAGTGATAAAGGAAGTGAATTCAGACATGCTCTTAGTTCCTCAAAGTTCTTCCCCATTTCCTTTTACCGCTTCAGATTGCATTTGAGTCAGCTGCTTTCAACTTGACACTTATGTCATCCAGACATCTGCAATGTTAGTGTGCTAATGTCTGCATTTCAGCTGACTGATAGGTACACCAAAGCCTATCTTATTTTGTCACTGCAGCATGAAGCTTCTTTTTAATTTCCCTGGCTGTTCAACATTTAAGGAAACAGGATAATAGAATATTGCTGGCATGTGTTAGCCTGATGTCAGAAATCTGTTTAACATGGCTTTCTTCCTGAAAATGGCCATTTCATTCTGTAGCCCTTCCTTTATACTCATACTTGATATTTAACTAGAGTCTAAGCTGGAGTCAAAGAAATAAAAATGGGCATCTACAAATATACGCATATTCATATATATATACACACACATTCTTAGAG
Organism: Tetrao urogallus; assembly: GCF_951394365.1. Classification (NCBI taxonomy): domain Eukaryota; kingdom Metazoa; phylum Chordata; class Aves; order Galliformes; family Phasianidae; genus Tetrao; species Tetrao urogallus. The sequence continues at coordinate 11,746,139 of NC_136821.1, read as the reverse complement.
AAGCTTGGCTCTTTTAAGGGATGCGATAGGCTTGTTGAATCTTTCTGAAAGAAAGCATTAGTGTATTTTAGGTTTGTGTTGATCTTCTGCTTCTTTTATGTCAGTGAGCAAGACATACAAACTGTACACCTTATGTTGTTGAAACCAGGCATTATCCATCCCCTCTTCCATTGCTTCTTTTCTGTAGCCAACCCTAAATGCCTCAGGGGAAAGGACAACAACATCTGGCATTTGTTTTGAATGCAACGAAGAGAAAGGGAAAGAAAGAGGTAAAAGATGGGGAAGATTGGGAAAGAAACAGTCTTCTCAGCCCTTGTGGCTAGTTCCCCAAAAACCTGAGGCATGGAATTATTAAAACTTGCTGCTGGTATGGAGCAATGTAGATTTTATTGCTCGATGCTGCATACTGTTTTATAGTTCTGCCCAACATGTAATCCGTTTTACGGAACATCGTTTCAAACTGGCTGAGGCTCCTTAACTAAGCCTGTTTATAGAACAGGTGGTTAGAAATTTACTTCAGAGACAAAAATATAGTCCTAAATTTAGACTAAATTCTTCCCTGGCCACTTCATTTACTCTATTTTGTACTTACCGTTCTGTTTGCAGAAGTGCTTTCTTCTGCCTGACAGTTTGTCTGTGGGAGTGCTGCTGTCCTCTGTGTCAATTATTTTGAAAAAGTAATATCTAATTGATGTTAGATGTGGAGCTTCTTGAAAAACATTGCACCAGCTATCTATGGAGAAGAGATTAATCATGCTTCTAAGTTCTTGCGGACTATTAGACCTTCACTTCAGGTAACATAATTGATTTTTTTTTTGTATGTTATGATTATTGGACTTTTTAAGATACTTCATTTTTGTACTTCTTTGTGCTGAAATAATCTCTTGGCTGTTGTTAGTCGATCTGCATATTTTTGGAGGCCTTATCAGCTAATCTGTTTGAGGTTTTGCAATACGAAGTGACATGAGAGCAGACCTTCATCTACCCTGTGGGCTGTGCACCTGACTAAGCATCCTCATACGAGGAATTCCCTCTCTACAACAGCATGATGTAGCTGGTTTATATTTGTATCTTATGACCTGCTAAAAATATTCATTCCTTCCCATTTACCTTCTATGATCCTCTTCAGCAGAATTGATGTCTGACCATTTTGTATGCTACTCTGTATTGTTGTAATTGATTACTCCTCATTGACAAAGCACAGAAATTGTCAGAACTTGCAGAAGAAATGCATGCTTTTCAGAAAATAGTCTAAATTTTTAAGAATAAGTGTTGGTCTTGTGATCTGAAAGCACTGATGTCACTTCATAAAGTGTTTTTTTCCTAAATTTATGTCTGTGTTACTTTGAATGTAGTGGATCTTAGGGTTAGTAAATCATTAAATGTAATAAATCCCTGAATGCACTGCCTGTGAGGGGTTATTTAAAGGTGAAAACTGTTGGGATCAGTAGAGAAAACATAAATTGGATCAGAAGCTGACCATATAGAAGACTACAAATGACTATATTGTATGAGCAAGTAACAGGATAGAGAGATTATTTATTAGTCATGCTCTTCAAAAATCAGTCTTGAAATTAATTCTGTCTCATTACATTTACTAATAACCTTGGTGCAAGAATTGTGCACGTTCTTATTAAAAGCTGTAGACAACCCAGTTTAGAAAATTGAGTGTTTTGAGGACTGGATTATTCTGTAAGGCAAATGAGAAGCTCATGGATTTGGACATTCAAAAGTGAGCATGATTTAATAATACAAAATCAAGTATTTAAGACGATATTTTTTTGGTTTTAGCAGTTGCACTGGTAGTAATTCAAGTCATTGTTCCCAGTATGAAGAATGAGCAAGGCTCAGCTGGCCACTTGTTATGGGTGCTTCGCTGTTACTGTCGCACTCAGCCTGTGCTGGTAGATGGGTTCATGGCTGATTTGGTAACAGCAGAGAACTGGGGAGTTTCATCCACAGCACCAAGAAGGGGAACTGCAAGTGCATGGGAGAGAAAGCTTCAACACAGGGCTTGTTCATGTTCTTTTGTAAACCTGTTGAGATAGAGTGTGGTAGAATTCATTACAGCTGGTAGAGCATAGAGTTAGGATGTTTCTTTACAGTATGCTCAAGAAATTATCTTCTAAGAAGTGTACTGATTTTTAGAGAAGTTGATGATCTCACCTAATTGTTTTCCAGGCCTTCCTTAGTGTTGTATGAGAACGCGCCTGGAAACAAACGTCCTTCTTTGGGAGCTTTGAAGTATCTTAATTTTTAAAAAGAGTTATGTGAGTGGGATCCCAATTCAGAAGACACATTTACAATTTAAGTATGAATATTAGAAACTTAATAGTGAGTACTCTGAATAGGTATACTGGTTTACTGGGATGGTGCCAATGAACTGAAATAATGGCCTCAAGTCAGGAGACTTGTGCTGAAATCAGCTGAAGTCATAAGAAAAAATGTGTTGCTTTTCTTCCCCCATTTCTCACAAAAAGAATGCTGCTAGTCAGTGCTGTGCTGGTGTGATGGGACAGACAAAAGGGAACATGTGGATCTGTCAAACAGCCCAATGTAGTAATGCAGCTAATTGCATCTTGCTCTTAACCTTTATGTCCTAGTTCAGATTTCCAGTGCTCCAGTGGAGAGAAAAAAAAAAAAAAGGCAAAAACCTCATTTGTCTCTCAGCAATTTATGTAATTTTACTTCTTGTGAGACAGATAATGTCTGTTAAAGACTTAAACACGTTACGCTGTGGGCTGATCTGTCTCTCCTTCAACACATTTTAGTTTTTTAGTGCTACCTGAATCGTGTGTTGTAAACTCTAAGAAATGGAATGCTTTTGATGGTTTGTATATGTGTTGTGTATACCAACAGGGTCTCACATGGACCTCGTACATTTTAGTTACTTGCTGAATTGTGTTTTCAGTTTCTGTTCTGCTTGTGTTTTGTCTCATCGGAGCTTGTTTGGCTTAGATCTATTACAGCATACATATTAAAACAAATGTACAGGATTTGTCTGCATAGGAAATTGTTGTAAAACAAAATTCTGCTAACAAGCAAAATCATTATTTCAAGCTTACTGTACTCATGGGCATTCTCATTCACTATTGAATGTCCAGTTCATTTGGTTGAATTCTTTCCTGTGGTGAAATAAAATCAACCTTATTATTGAATAAGTGGGTGCTGTTTGGGGTTATGTCAGGGAGGGAGGTCAGGAAGAAAAGATGTGCTAGATTTTCAGTGAATGGTACTGAGAACTGAACATCTGAATCTCAGGCTTTTTGGGAGAAACCTTTTTTTTCCTTCACCCAGGAACAGGGTCTTGGACATCTTAATAATCAATTGTATGGGAACTGCTGAGTCACGGCCTGAACCTCTGATTGATCACCTGAGGTGAGCCATGAGTCAGCCAGAGGAGCACAGGTGAATGCAATTCACCTGTGCTGCCAGAAGGGGTGGAGCCTGGCTGCACCCCTCTTAGACCTATTGAAGAGCTGGCTAGCAGTGGGGAAGGATCTCTGCTGGAGATCACCTTTGCTGGTGTTTTGTAGCGAGCCCAGGATAAGGGTAAGCTTTCTACTTACTCTCTTTGTTATCACAGTCTGCTTTGCCTAACTCTCTTGTTTATTTTGTGATTATAACATCCTAAAATTCTTTGATTATACATGAATATGAATGAAGACACAAAATACCAATATATAGAGAGCATAAAATTAATAGATATGAAGTTAGTATTTCATGTGATTGTTCAAAATTATTTTCATGACTTGAGTTCTTCAGTGCATACAGCAGCTCGGATGGTAAATTCGTTTAGTGCCTAAATGTTTGCTTTTGTTTTAGATGGGAAGCCTGAGTTTCTAAATCAGTTAAGTGGCTTTGAAGACCTCATTTACCATTTGACATGCATCTTTAGAACTTGTAACTTAAAGCTAGCTAAGTTGTCAAGGAAATAGATGAAGATACTAATACGTATTTACAAATATGTTGATAGTTCTCTTTTCCCTATCCAGCTTTACACTTTGGCTACTGTATATAAATGGTTTACTTCTATAGCAATTACTGTTCCAAGCCCTGTACTAATGCCTTGTGTAATGCTTTCCCAAAACGCTTCAGCTTACCCACACAGAGTTCAGTTTATTTCCTCAGTTCTCCCTGAGTGCAGCAGTGTACGTCCAGCCCTTCCTTGAACGCCGATAGCCCTCTGCAATAAGGGTCTCTGTAGTTGTGCAGGTTCCTAAACGTAATTGATGATGGAGTTGTTCTAAACATTATTAATTTATTTCCTTTGAAGGGAAGTGTAGATTCATGGACACCCTAAGAGCTATGTTAATATATCAGACCTTGTTCTCAACAAGAATATCTGTGAAAGTGTGCTTGTAGCTTACAGTGCAGCTGATGCAACTCCCTCAACTTGTGCTGAGCCTACTGCAGTTCCTGAAGCAGATTTTCCTATATTTCTGTTGCTTTTCCCCTTCCAGTTCCTGTGCCTCCATCAGCATTGGCAGTGACCTATGAGCCTAGCCAGAGTGGGTTGGTTTGGGTGGGCACCCATACTGTCAGGTGATAATTGTCAAAGTATTTAGTGCGTGGAGAGGTTGGGATGTTGCATTTGAAACGTTGTAAGAAAGAACGTCAGAATCCATCTCTCCCTACCACATCGGATTTCATGTAGAGGAGTGTGTTTGTTCAGGTGCTTTACAGTACACCTTGGATTTGCCTATCCCAGCCTACTCCTGCTGGTTTGTTTCAGTAACATTAGATGCTCTGTCACCAAAAAAAAAAAAAAAAAAAAAACAAACCAAAAAAAACACACCCAACTTTAATCTTTCATGTATTTTCATACAGCACAATGCCATGTTTAGTGTTTTCTTGGCAAAAGTAATGATGCGTATTTTCAATGTGCATTAATTTAAAAGGTCTGCACTTCAGCAGTGCTCTCATAAATAGTAAAGTTGACTGTGCAGTAAGAAAGCTACGTGGAGGCTTCTACTAGAGAGTTGTAATTGTAGACGTGTGTAGGTACCAGTTAAAACAGGAAGGTCTGTCTTTCTGGAATGGTCTGCTAGGGTCATTGGCGAAGATAAAATCCAGTCTTTCCTGGGCTGTGTTGTGTGACTGTGTGCCAAAGTTGATATGCTATAGGGATCGTTGTGCCAAGTAATGTGGGATTTAAGGGTTGCTCGTTAACTAAAGGAGTTTTTTGTCTTTTAGAGTTGCATAAATGAATCTTTCTTCTAAGAATTTCTTTTGTTTATATATTGATATTCCTTGTTTATTTGTACCGCCGTCATCATTTTTTCTTTATCTCTCACATATTAATCCATTTTCATACCTTGAGGAGAAAAAGTCTGCATCAGAATGACTGGCACAGATAAAGGAGTCCAGTGCTGTGTTGGGTCTGGTTAAGGATGCAAGCTCAGTGATGCTGACAGTGGTTAGTGATAACAGATGTAAGGAGCTGGCCCTGTTTATACTGCACCTTCCTGGTGCAGATTTGTAATAACTGGCAATAAATTGGTTTCTGTTTTGCTTGCTTTTTAACACTGTAGATAGGGATGACTGTAGGTTTTATTTAGTATGACATATAGCTAATTTTCAATGCTCTTGGTAAGTCTTGGTGTGTTTCTCCTTCCTTGAGGTAGTGAAGACAAGGATTGACTAAGGAGGCAGCTGGTGTATTACAGTGTGTTGTGTAAATTCCTGCGTTCATTGTCATGGCAAAAAAAAAAAAAGAACAAGCATAAATTTGAAGTTATGTGAGGATCATGTTGTTATTAATGTATGGCATGTAGATAACAACCCTTATTCCAATGCCAGTACCTGATAAGAACAGTGAGATGTGTGACCAGCGTGGGCTGCTGCCACTGACTCACCGTGCAACGACAGGCAAATTGCTCAGTTTTCCGCATCTCCTTCTTCTATTTCTTAAATGAGAAATATTGTTTCCCAGTAAAATATTCAAGAGTCTTGGATAAAAAGAGGTTATTTTTCTTGTATGCCTCGCGAGTACGTAAATTTGAAGCGGGAAAGTGCAGCGAATACCAGCTTCTGTGCAAGTCTCTTACCAGCACAGACAGAATGATGGAGTCTTGTTCATTATGGGTTGTGTTAAAGCATCTCATATTCCTGGAAACCTTAGAGCACAAACCAAAAGAGGTGTTTAGGTCTGATTTCATACTTGTTTGTATTCTGTTCAAGCCCTTTTAGTTTTACTATCTGTCTAGCTAAGCACAGATTCAATAAAATGTCTGATGTGTGCATTGATTATTGACCATCTAGTTTTCTGCTATATGCCAGGCACTGTGCCACCTTCAGATGAAATAGTACAGGGAGCCTTATAGGGAAGTTTTCTGACAATATTCATCATCTCTTTCACGTTATGTTTTTGGCTGTGTTATTATATCACTCAATTTTCATGATCCTTTGGAATACTTGACCTTTCCAGCACAATCTGTGTTAGCTTTATAGTCTTAATCTCTCTCCTGGCACCTCCTGAAACAAAACACAAATTAATGATGCAGATACCACAAAACAAATCACATGCTGCTTGTTTCTTCCCAACTGTTCTTCATTGTCATTGTTTGCTGTATTGTATGTGTGTCCTTGTGTATTCTGTGGTGAAAGGGACCTAAAAAATGCAGGAATTTTTAAGGGGGACAGTGGCAGATAAGTAGAGAAATGATGTTAAGGATTCAAATATACAGAGGAAGGTTTAGCTAAACATAAAAAGAGCACCACTATTTCAGCGCTGACAAGTGGATGTTAATTTTTGGCTTTGATGCATGGTTTGGATTTAATGAATTCAGGCTTATTTTGTGATAGTCTGTAAATAGCTTTGGAAGTGGTGGAGGATACATGAGATGTCTGGTCTCTGGCAATGCAGGAGAGTATGTGCCATTGGCTCTTTCTGTAAATGATTGCCCTTGTATTTCTGCATCTTCATCTCTTTCCATTGAATTTATCATCCTTCATCCTGCTTTAATTTACTGAATTTCTTACACTTTCTTTGCAACAAGTGCCTACTTCGACTTCATTGTGATAAATAAAAATCATCCCATTGATTACTGTGCTTAGCGCCCCATTTTATCCAGCTGTCCTGCCCCACGCTCAGTGAATGCACAATCTGAAACTTCTGTTTAGAGTTTCCTTTTACGTTTTTCCCCACATTGTGACTGTTATCTACGCTTTTATTTTTCTTTTGAAATTGCTTTTCATGAAATGAATGATCTTCCCTTGGCTGCATGCAATACCTCAACTCCGTTTTACCATTTGGACCATGATTCTGAATGAAGGCACTGCATCCTCTCCCTGTGGCCCCTCCTGTCTTCCTTGTGCTGCCGTAGTGCTTGAACCACACAGTGAACCATGGCGGGGAGTTGATCTGACTGAAAAATAATGTTGCCAAAATTGTGTTGTTTCTTAATTCTCCGCTCTGGGTTACCATATGGCTGTACAAATGGCCGTGTCAGCAGTAGGGAGAGGATGATGCAAGGCTGGAGACAAGTGGCCAGACACAGGAGTAGGTCAGGAATGCTGCTTCAGCTAGCAGTGCCAGGTTATGTCAAATAAAGAGTTCATCAGAGTAATGCCTAATAGTCCCTGACATGATCACATCTTTTTGAAATCCTGGTATCTGTGGCTTTTTTCCTTAACTTCTTTCCCTCTCCCCCATGTTGTTCAATGCATTTTCTAAAGCTGCTTGTTCATGTCATTCTTATCATTAAAAGTGATCAATAGGGGCATCAGCAAAAGAATTACAAAAAAGAAAATCTGGAATCTGATTCTGGAATGTTGAAATATGTGTTTTAATTTAAATTACAAAACTGGACATCTTCAGTTCTGAGCCTAGGCTGAGACATGCAAGTAATACAAAATAGCATCTTAATTGCATGCTCCCACAGTTGTCAGGTAAATAGACATTCTTGCTGGATCCGAGACCATATGTAATGGTGCATCTGCCTGCATTTGAGTGTCAAAATGTTTCAACTGAAATAAAAATATCTTTTGTTGTTCCTCAAAAGTTCACCAATTATGTTCCTTCTGTTCTTTATTTACTTGTATCTTGGGAAAAATACAAAACAAAACTTGATGTTCTTGAACAGTGTGATATGCTCCATTAATACAGATTTTCTGAAGCTTTGCTTTGATATTCAGTTGTGCATGCTCTTTCAGGAAGAGATGATATTAATTATCCTCTGGTCAAATCACATGAGCTAGAGTTTATCACGTTGTCCTTGCCTTCTTTCTGACTATTGGAATCCTGATCGTTGACCTTCAGAATTTCCTTTTGTTTCTAGGATGAGAGCGTCAATCTGGTTCTTTTGAAAATTAAACTCTGAAGTAAAACAAAAATCTGAGTTTAATATAGAAACAAGTGTGTGTTTGCTCAGACTATAGGTGATCATTTGGTGTTACGATTTTTTTCTTTCTGGTAAATAGGTCATTCTCCCAAGTTTATTATCAGCATCTGATGCACTGTCCTGCTAAGGGTGAATTATTGAATTCTGGTCTCTTTAACTCCAAAACAGAAAATGAAAACACTGTTCAATGGCAGGTAAAATGTAAATATCTGTGACTTCTGAGCGTTAGTCCTCTCACTTCTATACCATCCCTCAAAATATACCAAGGCCTTATGGTGTTGTGTGTGCATTCCCCAAGCTGATACTGCTGTCCTGGATGCACAGTGCTGCCTGTCTCAGAGGTAATGTTGGCTGCTTCCTCCTATTCTTGATGGTTGCATGTCGTCTTTTTAGTCTGTATCCATTCTGTTCTGGTACCTCCCAGTAACATGGATCCTCCTGCAAGCTCTTCTCCATAAGCCATTCCCCTTCTGAAAAGATGGCATGATCTTCATTCAGGAATTGTTCTCTAATTCCTGGGATAATATTTTTCTTGAATTTCTACTAGCAGAGATGGTGATTTTATTTTCTTTACCTAAATATTACTGTCAAACAGTCAGCTTAGTATCTCTCCCTTGTTGCCTTGCATAGATTTTGTGTACTTCCCATAGATGTCATACTTTTATCTGCAGCTGTTTTGAAAATGGGCACCTAAGTAAAAGCTCTCTAGTCTCCATTAAACCAGATAGTGTTCCACTGCAAAGCAGTTTGTATACTCTGAAATTTCTCAATCGTATCCAGCAGAAAATTGAAAGGGGCTTCTTAATGAAGACAACAAATCAGGAAAACAAGCTAAGAACAAAGGTGAATTTCAGATAAATGTTCAAACAACTATAATGTTAAAACCTTCCCTGTCACCTGTGGTTAAAAATTGAACTGTCCATGGAATTTCAAGTTGAGATGTGAAAACCAGCTTTGTGGCATCATTAGAACTAGCAATGTAAAGATGGCATAGCTACTCCTACTCCATCTTCCCATATTGTGTTTCAGAAGTGTCACAGCAAGCTTACAAAATGGTTTACAAAGTATAAAGTGGCAAAAGTATTTCTGGTCGTTTGTAGATGCAAGTTACTTTGCTGTAGTGACCACCATATGCCAGAGATGTACATGCAGCATAACCTGTTTTTTTTTTTTTTTTTTTTTTTTTTAAAGCCTTCCACAAAGAATGCATAAGCTGTGTGTGTTTGGGTATCTGTCCTCTTCAGTTATTTATTTTGGATTTCTTGAGAGCTAGATGAGATTTTTCTGCACTTCCATGAGCTCTGTCAGCACTTGCTCACTCTACTTGGCACCTCTTCATTTCTCTCCTGTTTTTTCAGCAGATTTTCTTAGAGGAAAGCAGATGATCTAACACTGAACAAATTCTAATTTGTGTTTCTCTTTATATACTTTGAGAGGACAGATGGACATGTCTGTTATTTAATAGTGCTTCTTAAAGAATCAGCACAGCTCCTAGCAGTCTGCCTGCCTGTCACCAGCAGGCGCAAGCTTCTTGCTAGCTTTATGTTAAATAACAGGGATTTCTGCTCTTGGGATTCCAGCTGTGACTTAGAGAACAGCACGTTTTTGGATGGACACTGTGGATTCCTCGTACTCTTGGCTGGCGAAAAAAGTTATTTTTCTTTGAGAAATTTTTGGTGACCTTCTGTTGAATAAACATGCTGTGCTGGTCCTTGGAGAGTGGGAGCTTCTTTTCAAAGGGGTAAGGCTGCGATGGTGGTAAACTCTTCATCATATAGCCTCTGTCTGTCATACTCATTATTAAGAAATCCCTGATGCCAGCTCTTGAATCTGAAAAGGGCAAGCTTTGATTCATTTCTTCTTTACGTTTTTCTCTTCTCCACTGCCTGGAGGAGCAGTAGGTGCCTGTTACAGTCCACCACTGTTTCACTTGTCCTTAGCATCACTGTGCCCAGAGACCAAGGGATCCAGTTGGAATCACACCACTTGTGTACTCTGGCTTCCCAGTCTCCAGTTTCTGACCATGCTGGCACGGAAGAGAGGGTCCTTTCCAGTGTTGGCCAAAGCTGGGGTGACTTAAACATTTATTGGAGTGTGTAAGGACCCATGGAGCTGTGTTTTTTTTTACTCTTCATAGCTTCCTGGAGCTGTGCAGTCCTTCCTAGCAATGGGTCACCCTCCTTCCTGAGTTGCAGGGAACAAATTACATGCTGTTGTCACACGTTTCCACAGAAAACGTCAACAATTTCACAGCAGTCTGGGGTGTTATCAGTATTTACTCAGTTTCCTGACAATTCTGGGCCTGTGGAGCTGATATTGGCAGCCCCATTCCAGCGACATCTTTTCGAGATGGCTAGTTGCTATATTCCAATCCCTTGCGACAGATACTTGCTGGTGACTACTTGTTCTCTGATCAGAGCTGCTGGGCTAACAGAACTGGGTAGTGGTTTGCTCCTGACTTACCACGCTTTGTGTCTTTGTGTACTTGTTATGAAAGAATTGGTTTCCAAGCAGAACTGATTGTGATTGGTGATATTGTGGTGAGAACGCATTGCTATTTAAGTAGTAATTGCATCTTGTCACTGAGGATGGCCATTTGTGCTGCTAGTGTCTCTGTTTTGGGAGAATGTCTCTTTGCACATCTACGGAAGTGCAGCAAAGACCTTATTCCCTCTGCTGAGCAGAGAGAAGCTCCTGCAACTGCTTCAAATTCACCTACAGTGCAGTGTGTATGTGAACAGAAACTGGAGAACAGATGGAACCCAGTTATTTGATTTCTTTCTTAACAAGTGCATTCTATGCATTGCCATACGTCACTCTTCTTTTAGTCTTTTAATATTGGGATGTGACAATTGATGCCTTCCAAAGCACTTTGGCAGCGTTAGACTGCATGCGTGCTGAAAGGCTTAATTATAGCAGAAACTGAGTTTGTGGCATTGAGGTACTGGGGCAGGATGTGCACAGGAGGGCACACCATAAGGAACTCAGATAATTGACTAATGAAAAATGCCTCATGCTCAGAACTAGCAATCAGTGTTCTTGAGTAATGTTAGGGCACTGTTACTGCTAATAGAGTATGGAAAAATTAATTTATATTAACAAGAAAAAAAAACCTGCCAGTACAGCTTATTTTTTTAATTATTATTTTGTAGTGGTATTAGATAAGAGAATCTGATGAGTTGTATTTAAAGCCTGAGAACCTATCTTTACTGTAGTTGGGAGAAATATTTTCTGTAGGCAATATAAATAAGCTGGACTTCTAAGATAATACGGCTTATCTATTGGCTAAAAAGTGTTTGGCATAGCCTTTTTTTTTTTTTCTTTTCCCCCTCTAATAGAGATGTTGAGTCCTAGTTTATGAAAAAGCTTTGGAAGAAGCAGTCCATGGCTGCAGTACTGATGCTGCCTTATAATAAAAAGTCTCATAATAGCATTATTTTTAGGATGTTGTACCTTTGTCCTTTAGGAGAAAAAATAATTCCCAAAAGAAGTTTTACTTTATGTCAGAAGATTGCAATTAAATTGAGGAAGCTGAAGGCATGTTTAATTTAACTGTAAGAGTGCCTGTAGAGGTGGGTGTAAGACAGGTTGGCCCTGACTGCAGAGGCACAAGAATGAAAAGAGTTTCCAAGCGTGGTGCCCACCTGGAGCAGTGCAGGTGTGCCAACTTGGAGAGCTTGTCTCCTTTTAATGCCGTCTCTGTAGATTCATTTGTGTGGGGTTATGCTGTTCCTTCTCCACGTGCTTTCTGCAGTACATCCACTTTAAAAAATGAATGTGATCTTTTATCTTAATGGTGTCTCTTAATGCTTATACAAGCTGTAAGTTCTATTCTCGTTTTAGATATCAAAAAGCTTAGCTTTGGAAAGCTGTATCTTGTTACTGTCAACATGCTTTTTACATTATGAATAGACTTGCAATTAATCAGTTTTCCTGTGTTGTTTTCTCTCCCGAAGGTTTTATTTTGAAGGAGAATCATCACTAAGCATTATTAGGCATTGAATTAGTTCCCTTTGGACAGATAGTAGGGAAATGAAGGAGGATGATGTCCTCATGCCCAGATTCATGTGACTGTGAGGCTCTTTAAGTGGAAGTCATTGAATATGCAGGTCCTTCACTGATTTTTCTGATTGGGGGGAAATCTTTTAAAAACCATTTGCTATTTTCTGTAATGCTGTGTAAACAATGATGTCCTTTCACAAGCACATGGAAGGCTGTTCTGTCTGCTGTGCCCACCTCAGGTAAGTAGGACACAGAACAAAGATAGGGGTGGAACAGGCCAGAGAGAAAAGCTGAAAGGTGACTAAAGAGGTAGGCATCATGTGGAGAAGGATTTGGACTGTGAAAGGAATTGAACAGTAGAAAAGGGGATTGTTCAGCCTTGAGAAGTGAAGGAGGGAGATGGAAGAGATCAGGAAAACTTGAAGAAAGGAGAGAAATGATATAGAGCTGATGGTTTCAGTAATTAGCCTTGTAGCTTCAATGTGGCAACTGCATCAGCTTGTGAACATGTAATGTGCAGGCCCTGTGTTTGTGTCTGCCTTTCCAGGGGAAGCAACAGTGGCCAAAAAGTGCCAGCCTATTTTAAGTTATTTTTAAGAATGAAACATAAGCAAGAATTGTGAGGAGTTTTAGAACTGCGTTTTCCTTTAGATAAAACATAAAATCTCTACAAGAGCTTACTCTGGGCATTCGGGAAGCTGAGCTAGATTCTTCATAAAAAGTTCATGTGCATTGCTTTTGAGTTTACTTGATCTCACCAGTATGGTTTCTCATTTGTTGTCTTATGTCAAAGCTTTCCTCCATTGTTCCTTTTTTGTGTGTTGTATCTGATTGATTTCTTTTTGGCTTTTGTTAATCTTTTTTCTTCTGTACTGTGTTTTGGGTCTATGCAGTTGGTCACCTCTGCACCATGGAGAAGGGGTTAACAAGCAAATGCAGCTTGGTGGTTCTTTGTAATTTCTGTGCATGTTAGTGTTGCTGGATCTGATCACACCTGATTCGATGTTGAATTTTTCCTCAGAGACTCCCTGCGACTTTGGGATGGCTGACAACAGGATGAATTCCAGATGTTCCATCCTCCTGCCACCAGCAGTGTCTTGCCTGGGGCATTATTCAGAGGGAGACACTGCAGCTCTCATGTATGCTCTGTATTTTGAGTTCGTTCTTTCACAGTAGCTTCTGTTCCCCTTTAGAAAAAGGAAATGAATCTGTCCCAGAATGTTGACTGCTTGGCTTTGAGCAGAAAGCACTCACTGATGGCCTCAAAGGAAAGGTATTCAAGGAAGCGATGACTTTATTTGCTGGCAGAATAGCATCTCTTCCACTACTTCAGTAGAAAACAGTAGAGATTTGAATTCTTACCCATACCAAAGGGACAAGAAGCTGAGAAACTTGAGTTCACTCTGCAAATCTTTTTTCATTAGAGACTCTTGCTTTTACCATCTCTGTCGAAGGACTTCAATCCTTTTAGCTTCAGGGAGGCCTGGAGGAGTTTCAGAGTCTGTCAGAGATTCACATCTCAGCATACCGACGTTTGTGCGGTGTGCTGATGAGAGGGGCTTTTTGTGTATGATGATTATTTCAATTACTTTACCAGTGCAAGTCCATGTGCAACTAAAAAGTGAATTATTCTCCAAAATAGTCTCAAAAGTTGGGCGGAAAAAGTGCAGTCTAATTTTAAGTCCTTCACTGTGTTTGGCTTAGGCCACGAGTGTGCTTGAGAATGTAGTTACTTCCTCAGTGTACACATTGTAACATCATTTTCTTTCTTAATTTGTTTGAGCTTTTGCCTTGTCTTTGATAGGAGCTTTGGCTAAATGTCAGCAGTCCCCGTGATAGCTTTTAATGAGTTTCCAAACATTGAATGTTTGGTATCGTAGAAGTATATTGATTTTTACGGTAAATGAATATGGCTGAATATGGCAAAATGAGGCTTTTCTTAATTTAAAAAAACAAACTGTTTTACCTTCTGGTATTTGTAATGTGGCAGCTCTGCTGGAAACGTGCTCACCGAGGGTAGCATCAGGTCTCCACTGTCAGTTTTCCATAGACTACCGTATGCTTCCAGAGCTTGTTCCTTCTGTTATGAGTTTGAAATGGACACACATTTGGTGGGTACAGTAACTCATTACCTAAAGCTCCTTCTCATTGGAAATGAGTTGTAAGGCCTTAGAACAGGTCAGGCCCAGCTGTTGTGGTGCTGTTCCTCATGGCACCCAGGCTGGCTGTAAGGTAGTGCATTGTGACTTTCTCTTTACTGACAGTCTGGGCATTAGAACTGCTCTTTGTTGGCTGCAAGAGTATTTGTTCGACGTGTTTCAGTGGAAAGGAAGATTCAAATGTGTTCTTTTTTGCTAAGCATTTTGTAAATCTTCTGTATACTGGAAGGTGAATTAGTGTGGGTTGAAGGCTCTTAAACCGATCTGCTGCTTCAATCACTTGACTTTAGGAATACAGCATTGTTTTTCTCTTTGATTCTTAAACTGAGGAAAGGCTAAGATAGGCAGTTGAACTGCAAATGTTATGTAACATAGCACATATTCATTTTTTAACATCAAACTTTTACATCTAAGTAGAGCTAACTTCACTGCTAAAACTAAACTTTACATATAAAGCTAAATTTGTCACTTGATTAAGACTTTAGAGATAAACTTTTATGGTTAAGTGATTTTTATCACAAAAAAGTAAATGTAAGTTATAAGTAAGGAGTGGCCAGAGCTGCAGCCTGCTGGATGTTTTCTGAAGACAAATAAGAGATTATTTAATTACAGGCAAGGTGTTGTCACAGGTGATGAGCTCTTCCCTTGTTGGTTTGCTGCCAGAGTATCAGCTCTTCTTTTTTTTTAATAGCAGCATGATAAATAATAGGGTGGCATAAAGCTTGTCATAGTCTTTTACAGTTTTGTAGTACTTTCTCCTTTTAATAACTTGCTGCTTTTGAGCTGTCACATGCTAACTCCAAGTGTGGGTGCTTGCTTGTCCTGCTCAACTGTTTTATTCCAACTGGAGCTGTGATCCATTTATTTTATTGCTTAGTTAGCTTACTGGTTTGTAGTGTTGTTGTGCTCCTGCTTCTTTGGGATGTGAAGCTTCATACTGAGCTGAGGCAATGTGTTGAAGAAGCTCTGGGGTCTCTGTTTTGCTGAACGTGAGTGCTCTTGAGGAGAAGCTGTTTGCCTTCTCAGAATACTGAAATGTAGAGTAAATGAATGACTGCATCTCAAGCCAGCAGTATCTTTTCTTGAGTGGTGCTGGTTTTAGAAGTTTTCAGTTCTGAGCAGAATGCTCAGGCCATTTTTCTCAATAGAATGTTTTACTAAATGCAATGAATGATGCTTAGTGTTTTCATATAGGAAACACGTGTCCCTTACCTGAGAACTAATTCACTGTTATGTTTAATTAGAAGTCAGCTTCTTTTGTATCATTATGTGAGAGGTAACTGTCTGGGCTGAGATGAATAGAATATAATTACAAGTTTTGCCACTTTGAATTTTATTTTCACTTGGGTAACATGGCGTGACTTCATTTCGGTGCCGGTTTGTGTTTTAAAAATATCCTCTTTCAAAGTTTTGTGGCTGTTCAAGTTCCATTCCTGCTATTTTTGCCTTTACTTTTAGAAGGTGGAAATGTAGAGATGTTTTTGTTGCAGTATCTTCACAGTTAGCCTTGGTCATGTGCTGCTGCTTTCTGCTCTGTTGGTAACTACTGCAGTTTTTGTTAATTTTGTGGAAACTTCCAAGCAATACTGTGTAATTCTGCAGAGAACAAAACTACAAGGAAAAAACAATAGCCATTTTCAGAAATAAAAACAATAAAACTTGAGTATTTTCAAATCTACTCTCATAAGCCCTAAGAATAAATGAGGTTGGAGCATTGCCATCCTCTTGCATTACCTTTTCTCCCAATACTGTTTTTACAGAAGCTTTGTATGCTTCTGTAAGTTTGTCACCTTCAAAAGAAGGAAATGCATCCCAAAAGTGAGGGTAATTTTTCTTTCTACTTGTTTATCTACTGAGTTTGTAGAGCTTAAAATGTTTGAAGAAAAGTGTGTAGAGTCCGCGGTCTGAGCCTAGAATTTCAGAGGGTCATAATCCCTGACACAATGCTGTGGTTGAGGTCAGCATGACACAGCTTTGGAGAACCATTGGGTTGGCTTCATGTTGCACCTCATAAGAAATGCATATGGAATCATGCTGTCTTTTTTTTCTGGACAGGATCTATGAAAATGACCCTTTTACAGAGTAGATTTTTATAGTTTACAAATCTGGGAAGCTTAGACCACTTCGAGATCACTTGAGAAGCAAAACTCCCCCCTCTCCAGGTTCTTTTATTTTTATTTCAGGTGAGTGATTTTCAGGTTTAACTGCTAAGTTACTTGAACACAAGCAATATTTTCATTGCCAGATTCAGTAAATCTCTGTGAACTTCTAGTCCTCTTGGGTTGGCTTGAAAATAGAAATTGTTTCCTATAAAGAAAAGCTTTCAGAGGAGACAGAGGTGAGTCAGAAAAGTACTTATCTAAAAGCGGCTTTAAGTAGCAAAACTGTGAAATCTCTTTTTTTTTTTTTTTTTTTTAAAAAAAAAGTATTTGAGATGCTCTGAGTTTCTGCACAGGTCCATCACCAAACTTGCTCTTCCCTGGGGAGAGAGCATTGAGCTCTGGTGCAGAGCTGGGCAGTGCAGGATGGAAGCTGAGAGCCAGGGCATGGCTGGAGTGAGGTCACTGCTCTGGGCAGCGCTGCTGGAAGGCTTTCCTTGGCTTGTTCTTTGTTGGAGGAAGAAGCAAAGTTGACAGGAGTTTTCCAGGCAGGTAGCCAGCCAGCCATTATTTGAATGTTCCCAACAGAAAATCGATGTTTTTTTGGCAAAACTGAAATTTTCCATGTGAAAATTTCTATTTTATGGAAGTGGCATTTCTGATTAAAAACTAAGTTTGATGGAGAGTGTCCAATTAGTTACATTCAGCCTCAGAATTAGCATCTGCTGTGTTTAAGTCTATTGAAGGTAGTTTGGCTCAGGTTTAGTTATTCTGAACAGAATATACGCAGACAACTTTCCTCCCTCGTCTAATACTTCAGTTCTAGTGCCAGCCAAAATTCAACTTGAAGTTGGCTATAAGTAGAATAAAAGCTTTTTCTGAATTTTACCAGTTTGTTTTCTGTCTCCAGCTTCAAAGGCTTCATAACACAGCTGCCGTGACTAGAACTAATGCTGCCCATTCAGCCAGCTGCTATGGATTGATCTGTGTGTATTCCAGTGGTTGGTAACCAGATCTGATTTTCTCCATTGCTCTTTTCTGTTAAAGCTGCCTTCTGGTAATTGTGGATGAGGCTTGTTGGGTATAGAGAATGCATGACTTGTTCTTTTACAGTCATATCAAGTTATAACATGCAACTTTGTAGCATACAGAGGTGTTTTTCCCCTGCTTTATCTACTCAGTTGTATCCAGTGGTTGAAGGCCAGCAGTTTGTATTTTATTTTTTCTCTTTTGGCTTCTTAAACTATGTTAAAAATGCAGCTTCTGGTTTTAGTTTATCTGAACTTGCAGTGATTTCAGCTTTTTTTACTTTTGGTGAGCAAATAGTTTGGGCTTCCCAACCTTACAGTTGCATGGAAACTAGAATTTCTTTTTAATGCAAAATCAAATTTAAAACTATTTAACCTATTTTAGGGAACATGTTAAAAAACTTACTGCGAGTTTATTTTGGGAAGTTTCTATCAAGACGATATTTTGGTAATGTTCCTCTATAACCTCCATTTATTAAATCCTATTATAGAATTGAGTCATGAAACCAAAATAAGAAATCCAGCTTTGGGAATAGGAAGTGTTGTATTAGCAATCATCTGCGTTAGGGTCATGGACTGCCATTTTAAAACATATTTTCAAATAAGGGCAGGTTCTGAGTCTAATCCACTTGAAATCATCAGAGGTGGAAGTGAGTTTGGAAAGCTGTTCTGTTAATTCCTAATAGTCTTTTAAAATAATAAAAAGCCTCCAAATATCATAATCTAGCAGCTGCGTACCAAGAAATGAGGTGATTTGTTTTATTAATACATTTGCATATTTATTTATAATACTTAAAAAATAGAGGGGTAATTAAATTCACCATTCTGTGATACTTAATACTCTTCTTCCTCATCCTCTGTGCAGGCAGCTTTATCCTTTTCTGCCCTTACACAAAGAACATTGTGTGTGGGAAGGTGCGGTGAGCTGGGCCTCACCCTGGCTTGCAATTGGCTTCGGTCAGCTGTAAAATTTGGTTGTTTTAGTGTTCTGGCCTCCCTGATGGCTGTAATGACCACTGGGGACCCATCCAATAACATCTGGTAATGATCTGTTACTTATTGTGACCTTGTCTCTTCCCTTCTTTGACTTCCTGCAAATTCACAGCATCTGTTTTCATATTACAGGCTTGAAACTACCAATATACTCTAAGATGTTCCTGGCTTCAGCAGCATGCTCAACTTCCTCTTGCACTGTTATTCTTTTCCTAAAGTGTTCCATAAAGCTGTCACACTATGATCAAGTGACTCCTTAGAGATCGGCTCTAGGTTGTTGTTTACAGAAAGCTATGAATGCAGAATGGCTTAATAGAGAGATAGCAGCTCTGTTTGGGCTCGTTAGGGTGCCTACGGGTACACCGGATGTAGCAGGTTGCCAGTCAGAATGTGGTATGGACTATTCTTGGATAATACATTTGAAACTTAAGATTGGATTCAAAGTGAACCACGTTGAGCTTATTTGGAGTCTAGATTTGTAATTCCATTTATTTTCGTTCTGTGCAAATTTTCAGTGTCACCTCAGGTCATACCTAATCTGGAGCAGCTTCCAAACTTCCCATACTGTCCTATTTCAGACCCAAAGAAGAGAAAGTGAGAAGCTGAGTTTGAGGCCTTGTTTCAGAGCACTGGATGTATGGCAGTTCAAGTATAATGAGTATTGATGTTAATTAGTCAGAAGCATCACTTATAATAGACTGTTCTGTTAGCTGCAGTCTTGTTCTTGGGGGAAGGGAGGAGAGCAAGAGGTACTGTTGAGTCGAATGGTTTAGTTTTCAGATGAAGCAGTAGATTGCTGTGGTGCTACTGAACTAACTTTCTGCATTCTGTTATGCATGTTCCAGCTTTCTCTAACTGATTGTCTGCTATCCTGTGTAGGGTGACCGAATACTTATTCATATTTTCATTTATTACTTTTATATTGGAAAGAATGCAATATTGGCAGTGATGGAGGAAGACACTTCATCTTGTAGTTACAATTATAAAAATCCCACTTGATGTCATGCAGCAGTTGCTCAGATTTGAAACCCCAATCGCAAATAGTATTGTAAAGCATTTCCCAAGGAGGGGTTCATTTACAAAAACTGTCTTCAAATAATTTTAGGACTGAGAGTAATTATTAAATTAGTTGTCAAGCCTGTACCAAAATCCACAGCCAATCCCCCAAAGCCACACACATGAAAGATGTTGTAATATGTTGTATAAATCTTCTACATTTTCTTTGCAATTCTTGTAGTTCTTTTCTCCTAATTGAGTTATGTGGATAATGTTAGTATCTGCATCATCAACTACATCCACACTACATTATATTTCGAGGATTTTCTGTAAGTCCTACTCTTCCACCTGTTGTATCCAATTTGTGTGACGTGCTGGTCCCAGATCAGCAGATGGGCTGTGCAGTGGCAATAGATGTCTTCTGGGTCACTAGAACTTGTAAACAAATTGGAAAGCATTTCAGAAGCTTTGCTCTTAATCTGGCAGTGCAGTAGGTTCTTTAGATTAGCCATGAAAAAGAAAATTTCTCATGTCCTTGCATGCATGTGGGCATACTGCATTATACGAAAGTAGTTGTCTTATGTGCAGTACAGGCTGCTAAGTCTCTTAAAGTATTTTTTACTTTGAGTCAGCAAATCAGTTGCGCTCTTGGATAAACTAAATTTCAGTTAATTACTTTCTTAACCAACTGCTTAATTATTAAGCTGCTTAAAATGGGTTAAGTTTATTGTAAGCCAAGCAAGTTGTCATTTTACAGTTTTATAGAAAAGAATAGAGAATGCTGAAAATTCACATTGGAAGCTTCTGTATGCTCTTTAATGCCCTAACCAAGCAAGTATCACAGGAATGTTCTGCCCTTTGATAGGGAACACTCCCTAGAATTGCTTCATTGCTTGAAACCTGAGCTGAGGCAGGAACTGCCCAGCTTACTCCCTCTGTAGACCTGAGAGGTAAGTGGAGTTTCATTGCACAAGTTCTGTCCTTCTCCGATTTCTGTAGCAGCACATGCTTTGGATTATTAGTTCAAGTGTCTAAGTATTACACCCTTAGCAGAAGGTCCTGAAAAATTACAAGCAGACACCTTTTTTGTATGCAAAAATTAATCCAAAGGAAATCCATTTTAAACAATTCACTTTGTATAAAAAATATTTTAGTTAATGTGAGTTAGGATGTGTAACCTCAGAAGGAATTGGTAGCCATCTGTGTGTTTTTCTGGAATGTTTACAAAATGTCCAGCAAGATCAATAGTAGCTGCTCAGGAGAAATTGTATTCTCTGTATTCTTGATGTGTCCGTGCTTAATGGCTGTGTCCTTTTTTATATGTACGTATGTTGACAGAGGTTTAAATATGCTTTGTGTTCATATGTTTGACCACAAAGCAGTTACATGTGATAGCCCTGACAGATCTTACAGATCTTAGAAGGCAAATATTTTTGAGTGTATGGTGATGAAGGCATTTTAAAGTAAATCCTACACACTTGCATGGTTTCTTTACTGACATGTGGAGAAAGGGTACATTTGAATGTCATCTGCAGAAAATAGTCTGTATTTTGTCACCTTCCTCTCTTTTACTTTTGTGGCTGTTACATTTCTATTTAGTGAAGGCAGTTCAGGATCAGTTATTATACTTAGCCGTAAGGCTGTTTTGTTGTTTCCTGGAGGAAGACTGTCTAATACGGAATGGCTGTTGAGGCTACTACATACTGTGTGTAGGCCACACTTCATTGCAAACACTGAAACTTCAAGATGCAGTCTTGACTTGAAGAAAGCATGCATGAATGACTGCTGTCCACTATGGAATTGCAGACTGTGGAGCTGTGTATAAGGAATATCGCTGTATGTGTCCTACGCTTGTCTTCGTTGCTTAAGAAGAGTGAGAAGGCAGTGCCATGTTGCTTTCCATGTTAGTTGTGCTTCTGTTCTGACCAGCATAGCTACTTGTTTCCTTGGAGAACTTGTTTGAATTCTTTGACCATTTCCTTTCTGTGCACTGGAGTAAGAACTGCATCACTGTCTGCAACTGTGCAGTGTTTGGTTGGACTGAAAATCGTCTGTGCTGGGTCTGCAGATTGTGTCTGTGAAGGTTATTGAATGTTTGCTTGGTAGTGAAGGATTCTGAGGATGACAGAGGACAGGTTTTCTTCATGCTCATTGGGGGTGAATTTGCTGTTCTGCTTGAAACCCAGAGCATTTCTCTGTGAGTTAAGTGATGGGGAAGGAAGAAACGCTGTCAGTGTTAATCAGCAAACAGAACAAAAGTAGGGTGAGAACGGGCAGCAAAGATGGGATTTGCCTTTTTGTTCCCATGAGGCATGGTGTGGGCTGAGAGAGAGCCCCAGCTCACTGCCCCGTCGGTTCTACTCTGTTATATTTTGCTGCTGTGCAATAGATGGCAGCAGAGGGGCAGTCTGACATGGGAGCATGTATGGAGCAAAGGGATGGAATCAAATTCCTCTGTGTGGAAAAAATGGCACCCATTGACATTCATTAATGCTTCTGAAAATTAGTAGAGACCAAGCAGCACGGTGCACAGTGGTGCACTGCAGCAGTGGGTCAGCTCTGCTGGTGCAGCATGCAGGCTCTTGTTCCTGACAGGCAAAAATGCACAGCTAATGGTGGTGACTGTGTTGAAAAATACTAGTCTGTAGCTAAGAGTTTTCCCTATCAAGTAGTGTTACTGTGCTCTTTGTATTTGTTGTAGTTCCAATGGAAATAAATAAGGAACATTACTTTCAGAGTAACATACATAATAAGCAAACACGCATAAAATTTTTCAAGGTTTTTTTTATTTGCAAAATAAGGGAAACTTTTACAATCAGTTTGGAGAATGTTTTACTATTTTTTAAAGGTATTTATTATTTCAGTGTATTGTCGACTTAAGTTCTGGGACTTTCTGTTTGCTTACGCCCTTATCAAAGTATGTAGAAATAGTTTGCCAAGTGTGTAATTAAGTGAATTACAGGGCCTGAATCTGGCAAGTACTTAAGAATGTAACTAGTGTCATTGGACAGGACTAATAGCATACTGAAAGCATGCATATAAGCACTTTGCTGAACCAGGGTTGCAGAATAATCATTAGAAACTCAGTTTTGAAAACTGAAAGTCACATTTCAACTCTTGGATTTCGTTTATCAGCAGTAGCTCAAGGTATAGGCATCAGTTGATCCCCATTATGTGAAAAATAAGAGTAGTTTGTGCTTTTAAAGTAAACACAGAAATCCAATCAGTTGGAAAAATAGAAAAGAAATGACACGTGGAAGATGCAGTAGTTTAACAAACCTTTATCTACACATATTGTAAGGCTAATTTGGTTATCACTCTTGTCTGATACTTACACAGTGAATACGTAATCCTTGCAGAATAATGCAGCAAAGTCTTCATGTGCATGCTCTGTTCTTTTTGAAGTCATTCTCTATACTTCTGATGTAAGATGTTTTTTTTGCTTTTTTGCACTGAAATTAATTTTTAATTACCTCTAACAGTGGGAGCTTAGTGTAGCCTTGATGCATGGCAATTAAAAAGCTTTTTGAAGTGAAAATGCTGTTCTGAATCATTTCATAATAATAAAAAAGAAAAGAAACAAAATCACCAATCACAAGCAAAACAAAGAACTTAGGGAGGGAGTGGACAATGAACAGCAGCTGAAGGACTTAAAGAACTGAGTTTCTTAGAATAAAGTTGTGTTGTAATTTGTAAAACGTTTTTTCACTGTCAGATACCGTGAACTTAATATTCATTCTTTCTTTCGTACGTAACGGAGATTTTAGCAATAGACTCACTGTGTTGACTTCCTTCAGCATACTACATCCTTGACTTGCATTTTCTAACCTTTTAATTTTGTTTTTGTTTTGCCTAAAGACCCTGTGTGGACAGTAATGACCGCACGTTTCCGATTGCCTGCTGGCAGAACCTACAATGTACGAGCATCTGAGCTGGCACGAGACAGGCAGCATACGGAGGTGGTCTGCAACATTCTTCTCCTGGATAACACTGTACAAGCTTTCAGAGTTAATGTAAGTAATCCGATGACAGCAGTGTCACTGAGCTTGCTTTCCTTTGCTTGATTTGTATAGGTAGAGTTTGACTTCCAAAATAGTATTAAGTATGGAATACAAGGGAAAGTTCTGTTCAGACAGACATGCTCGTACTTGTGCAGACCGGATCACTGCAGACTTAGTCATTCTGGCATCCTTTGTAATACTAACATCTTAATTTCAAAATGGAATATGCAATGTATAGTTTATTTCTGGTAGTTTTCTTTATGGACTGAATGTTGTACAATGAAAATGAATTTAGCTTTACCACTCAGTTGAATGAGAAGCAAGGTTTGGTTTGGTTTGCTTTTTCGTATTTTGAGAACCAGTAACATATAATGGCAGATCCTATTTTCACTGTGTTGCTAAGCTAAATATGTTCAATCATGTGGATGGTTATATTTAGTTACTGTTACCATCTTATAGTACCTCTTTGCTTTTGCTTTCCTCAGATTTTGTTCTTGTTCTGTACCTCCTAATGCACTGAGGATGGCAGGGAGGAAAATAGGAAACTTGTTGAATGCTGAGGGCTGTTACTGGGAAAAGTGGATACTTTTCCAAATGAGCTTGGAATACATTATTCATCAGATTTTGTGATTGGTAAAAGAAATAAAAATGAATATGTTCATATTTTACGCATAGAAGTGCAACCATTTCCTTGAACTGCTTCATCCCTTTTCCCCTCCTTCCTCTGCAATATTTCATTGTTATTCTTATACCTCTTAATTCCTCATCCTTGCTAATATAGTTTCCTGGTCTGTGCTACCTGCTAAAAAGCAGGATGGGATTGAAGACAAGCATCAAAGGTACATGGGAAATTGGAAATGTTGTGTTTCAAGTGCTTGTGTTTGCAAGATGGTTATTGGAATGGAAGTTTTTGTGTTGCTTTTTTATTTTTCCCATAAAAATTCAGTAATATAAGGAATAGTTGCACAACAGTTATGGGCAGTGATGCTTGTTTTTGATGTAGGTATCCAAAATCTACATCAGCTCTGAAGAGAATGCTAACACCTGTGTAATTCTAGCTAGCAAGCTGGACCAATCTGGGACTGGTTGTCTAGAGAACAGCCAGTCCTGTGTAGTCAAGTGTCTCTCCTGAGAATGTGTATAGTCCTTGAGATTCTAGCATACTGTATTTTTTGGTTACATGGATCACTGCTTATTGCTTAGTTAGACCAGCCTGGGAGTTTAGGGAATAGAAACTTCATATGGGGCTCTAACTTTGGTTCCATGTCTTAGCCTCTATCTGTTTGGTTGCTGGTGATGTTGTTTAGCTGTTTGTTTGTTTCAGAAGTAAGGCCATAAGAATACCCTTAAGTTTCCTATCCCACTAACATAGATGGTACGTGGATGTTCAGGGTTTATAGCTGTGTTACTGAATTGCAGTTGGTGCAGTGCTTGACAATAAATATTAATGGCGTTATTTTCAGAGTGGGGAGAACAAAGATAATATCAAATAAATTGGCATAGTATTTTTCTCCTGGGGTTTGCTACAGGTATGCTAATGGTTTTAAAGTTTAATTACCTGAAGTATGAAGAGCTGTATTAATAAAAATGTACTGAAATGATATTTCTCTTTCAACAGCAGAGTACTGATCACAGGCACTGTCTCTTGATAATGTATATGACATGTTCTAAGTTCAGCTTTTAAGCAACCTTTTCCATTGATCTGCAAAATAGGCATTTTTTGCGTGCTCAACATTACAATGTGCAGAGCATAACAAATCAAAGTAATCCCTGTGGACTATAGTTAGCCTAAGGTTCTTTTGAGTTGGAGTTAGCCTGTATGTATGGCTGAGGATGCTCTGCCTACTAAATGAAGAACTCCTACTTCCACCACAGAAAGCATACTGCCTAAAAGGCATAGCTGCATGAAGTGAGAATGGCTGTAGTTAGTAACCTGATGACGATGATTTGCATAGATCTCCTTCTTCAGGATCTTATTACTTTTAATTTATTTTGATTCGTTGTTCAAATACCTCAAGTTGTAGCTTTTCCACACAGGCTGACTTTGCAGTATTCCCTGAAAATTAGTACAAATTGATCACACCAAACTTGGGGGAAAACTAAGGCAAGATAGATGGTGTGAAAAGTGTGTTATACTTCTTAAACTGTATTTAGTGATGTCTAGTATTGAGTTGTTCTGAAAGGCCAGTATTTGTGAGACATTTTGCCTTTCATACTTTCTAACAGGTATGCATGAAATCCTAATATTTCGGCTCAGCAAAAATGTTGGTGTTTTATATCCAGCTGCTCAGTGATTATTATTGGCTAACTGTTCATCATTCAGTTGTGGAAATAACTAATTACAGTGAACCGTGTTGTGTTAAATGCTGAATATCACTCATTGTTTTTATATTTTTCCATTATTCTGCGTTTTAAGAACTATTAATGTTTACCCCTAAGAATAAAGCACATTTCTTTGTTAAATCCCCTGCATAAATTTGTATTTTTCATTAAAAAAAGGCAAAAATAGACAGTTATTTTCCTACTTTCAATAGCAGCTGCTCACTGGTTGAGATACTGTTGCAAATATTTTGGACCTTTCACAACAAACAGGATTGTGACCTTCCCCTGCTCTGGCAAGCTACAAACATCAATGTATAAATATCGAAGACAGGTTGAACTGAGGTCTGGTTTTACTAGATGCTTATCTTTGTTTTGTACTCAGAGTAAAACATTGTCATCAAAACAAATTCTTCATGTTGAAACTTGTCTCTTCTTAGCAAATTTTCTGCTTTATTTCAGGAGAAATGACTTTCACTCTTCATTCTGCCTTTTAGGGGCACCTCCATTCATAGTTTGGCTTCTTTGCTGCCATGAAATGACATTTGTGTACCCACTATTTCAAAGTGACTAGCAGGTTCTAAACTTTCAGTATTTTTTAATTAAGAAACAATTGGGGTTAGATAGTTTAGAAACAAGGTAAATTCTCACATTTGGATTTTTTTTTTTTTAGAACAGAATAGATAGCTGTGTGTTCCTTGGAGAAGTAAATGCAAGTCTGCAGACTCCAAACGTCTTTTCTGTTAGTGTCATAACTTCTTAGTTGGCGTCTGATTGAAATCTAAATAGGGAAAAATGCCAAGAAGTAATTACTACTGCTATGTAATTTTAAAATTAGTTTAATTTGTTGAAAAAATTGTACTGATTACTGTTTTCAAAGTATTTCGGATATGCAAAGATGTAACTGTTTTTGGGATTGTACATAGAAATTGTCTTGTGCACTTGCATTGTCGTGTATTTGTTATGCTGACATCTGTGGGTTTTTTCTTGTTTTCATTTATTGCAGATGGAATTTTTTTTGTTAGCGAACTTTTTATCACCATTGATAGTATTGATTGTTTTGTTAAACATTAAGAAATCTTTTTCTTTTTTTTTTTTCTTTTTTTTCTGGTAAGTGTAGCACTTAAATCACTTCTACTTAGCTAGATAAATGGATCTGAGATACATGGCTTGTGTAACTTAAATATCCAGTGCTACAGCTGTGTTTGCCCTGCTGGCATCATTTCAGGCATAATTTGTTGATAACCATTTTCTCTCTCTCTTTTTCTCTCCTTTTTAAATTATTCTAAAATAAATAGTCTGCCTTCTTGGAATTTTTATCTCCCAAATAAATGGCTTAGGCTGATTATTCAGCTTCGGTGTATTTTCAACAGAATGAAAAAAAAATGGCTTTGATAGGATGTTCTTTGATGTGAACAAATGTCTGAATTTGACCTGTAGATTTTTCTCATTTGTGGATATTAAAGCCTTCTGACCTTTTTATTAGACATTTTAGATATAAATGCTGTGAAAGTAAACTATTTTAGCTCTTGTCAGGAGCAGGGTCATTTGGTAGTAGGACAGTAATCTTTTCTGTTATTTTTCAAAATACCTTATTGCCTACAGTAAACAAGGCAAGATGCCTCTGATATCCATTCTAGTATCAGTAATACTTGTTTGGCACCTACAATGCTGTTGGAAGTTTGCTTGGTGCTGGAGAGGTAGAAAACCTGGGTGGAAAGTCTATCAGTCAGAATCAGCTTATTTGAATTAGTTAATGTAGAGTAACATTGTCTGCCTCGTCTGTCTGTGCCATTAAACTGTGGAAGCAAGCACTTTCAGTATGTTGGCTCATTTAGATTCAGGAATAGGTTTAAGTAAATAAGTAAAAATAAAAATAAGTAAAAATAACTTGTGCAGGCCTGAAAAACCTTACTTCAAAATTAGGTGTGCCTAACGAGGCTATGAAGTCCTTCGTCAAATCCCAGCCTCTCTTCTCTTTATCTCTCCAGTTATCCTTTTTAAGTATCAAATTCGGTTAATGAGCGGCTTTTGGAAATAACCATGTAGCTAGCTGAGAAATTAGAAGTTTTCATCATTAGAAAATGAACAGGAAGGAAGATAATTTCTTACATGTGTTTCAGAAAGAGAGATGGTGTTCTTCTTAAAAGAATACTGCTAGGATACACATCGTGATGCTTAAAATGTGGCTTTGTAGAGCACATCTGAAAGAATGTGTTAGTACTCTACTAGAGTAAAGTTTGTGTGTCCAATGACTTTTCCATTAAACACCCATACATGTCGTCTTATTTGCAGAAACACGATCAGGGACAAGTTCTGTTGGATATAGTCTTCAAGCATCTCGATTTGACAGAGAGGGATTACTTTGGTTTACAGCTGGCGGATGAACCCACTGATAACCCTGTAAGTCAAATTTATTTTATAAATCATAACATTAATTTAATATGTGGGAGTTGTGCTTTATTCTTTACAAGATACTTAATTGTAAAATTTTAATTTGTTCCTTCTGATAGGTCAGATTTTCTACAGGAGCGCTATTGATTTTTGATACGATGGATTTGGTGCATGATGTGATGCACTGAAAAGTACTGCATCTTGTAGGATTTTTTTGTGTGATACCCCACACAACTGCTCGCTACGCACTGACTGATACCCAGGCAAGCCCAGAGCAGCACCCCCATCCAACTTCCCTCAGTTTTATGGTTTCTGCATGATGTTATATTGTATGGAATAACCCTTTGGCTGGTTTAGGTCAGCCAGTTCTTCCCCCCCACCCCCCAACTCCCTGTGCAACCCTAACCCACCCAGGACAGGACAGTACAAGAAGTTGAAACATGCTTGGCTCTGTGCAGCACTGCTCAGCAACAAATAAAAGCACCATTGTGTTATCAACATTTTTTTTCCTAAAGCTGAAACATAGCATCGTACCAGACACTAGGAAGGAAAAATCAACTCTCTCCAGCTGAAACCAGGACAGTAATGCATCAATTTTCATATATGTTTATTTGATGCACTTGAGAATGGTATTTTCACTGATAATTTGGTAGATGAGAGACATGGTAATAGAATAGTATTTTTACAAGAAGGTGGAGCAGGATTAAGAAACTGAATTAGGGAGATATATTGATAGAGAAAAAGAGTGAATTAAGCAGAAAAATAGCAGTATGTGTCATAAAGACAATGGAGGCAGGGTCAAATCAGCTGGCATAAAGAATAAATCAGATGACGTGAATTAATTAAATAGCCATTGTGAAAACTATCTGACTTAATTAGTAATCAACATTCAAACAACATATTAAAATAGACAAACATTAAAACTGAAAGAATAGATGATGCCTAGATAGTGAGAAATTGAGAGCTTAATGAATGTTCAAGCTTTTATTACCGCAATTAGTGCATTTGGTGGTGCCTCTTGAGTATGTCATTTTTCTGCAGGGCTGGATGAAGTAACACTACTCTACCTCAACCAGGAGTTATGGTCATTGGTACTGCAAAAGGAAATCTGTGTTTTTGTTTTTCTTAAGCTGGTTTATTTTAGTCTGTGACCTGAGGGGAAAAAAATAAATTCACCTTTGCATTCATGTGAATTGCTGTTCGTACTCCCTTGAGCAGCACTTCGGTAAAGAGTTGTTAGCTGTTCTTAAACGAGTAGAAGTCCAAAGTTTACTATTTAAGTGTATCTGCAAGAATGACATTTTGGAATGAAGTTTGAATTGGAGATACAGGACTCCAGAAATGATGGACTGTAGAGGAGCATCACTGTGCTCCTCTATGTGGGTCATTGTAGAGGCAGAATTATTTACAGTGTTGTGCATCCTCTCCAATTGTCATTTGAGTTTGGTTGGTATCACCAAAAACTAAATGCTGCAAGTTGCAAGTGGAGAGTAAAATCATGAGGTTGTGCTCATTAAATAAATCCTTAAAGGAATATTGCTTGTTTTGTTGCATCTAGTTACTAGATTGAATGATCACCATTAGTTGGAATAAGAAACTTTTTTCTAAAGTTTTTTCTAAAGTTCAGGCCTATTAAAAAGAGGGAGCATTTTGGTTGTCCTGTTTTCTTTTCTAGCCTGGGTATTTTGTAGGTGTTTAGATCATGATTCCATTTTCCATGATACCATTTACTGCATGATAAGGGCTGCCAGTTCACCACCATGACAGATAAATGAAGGGGACTCTTGAAAAATGAGCGTTTGCTACAAGTGTTCTGTAGTCCTTAATTCAGTAAACTGAATCTCTGATTTACAGGATGGTAAAGAAGGACATAGCAGAGGTGATTCTCTGGCAGTTGGAAGAGAATTTGAGAGTCCGATCTGGGATCACTTGATGGATTGCAGTTAGAAGAACCTGAACTGGTTTAAGCAAATTAACTTCACATAAGGATAAATGAGCCTCACAGCTTTTTCCTGTCTCAGTTAGCTAACCTTAGATGATCAGTTTAAAGTATTGCTAAAATAGTTAAACACATGGAGATTGAGATGTAGCCTCTGTTGGGCACAAGTGATGGTCATACTCTGGTACCCTGTTGCGGTAGTGACAGACAGACACCAGGACAGTAGAGTTAAAATCAGGCAAAAAGAAGCAACTGCTCATGTTGGTATCTTTCGGAGTCTTGTTACAGGCTGTGGTATGCCAGCAGGATATTTTTGCTTAAAAAGCAAACAAGCAAACAAAAAACCTAATAAATAAATAAAAAATTAAAAGGCAACAGTTTCTTGATGCATAAGACTGTAACATATAATTTTTTATTTATCCGATTCTTGTATTATAATTTATCTTTCCAGAGGTGGTTGGATCCAAACAAACCTATCAGGAAACAATTAAAAAGTGAGTATGTATATGCATTTGGTCAATTCATGCATTACTGTTATTCTGCTTTATCAAGGTACCCTGATTAATTAGAAACACTTCTCTTGACCATAGGAGGATCTCCTCACAGTTTGAACTTGAGAGTTAAGTTTTTTGTAAGTGACCCAAACAAGCTCCAAGAAGAATATACAAGGTAGGTCTAGTTAATTTATCAGTAGAAGATTTTTATAGAAGGCTTATGTGTTAAGGAGAAACAGGCTTTTTTTTTTAAGGTATATCATGTAAATTTTTTTGAATAATTTTTGTGTAGTGTATGTCCGTGTCCAATTTTTACCTGAGAAGTGCAGGCAAAAAATATGCATTCCATATAACAAAAACCCTTCATGAAAAAATATACATGTGCAAAGTGAAATAACTACATAAAGAAAATACTACCAAGTAGAAACAGAAAAACAGCAGAAAAGAAAAAGGAAGATGTTTAGTCATTGATCATCAGTGAATATAAACTTATTTCTATGCACTCCTGTGTGATCTGAAAAAAAAGAATCCTGAGCTTTCTGCATTTTTAAATGATCTGTTTTTCCAGTTTTCTTCCTGCCACTGGTAAAATTCATCTCTGTATGATTGCAGTCCTTGAAACATTGTAAGCTTATTTTGCTAGCAATGTGTTGAAGCTTGTTGAAGAAAATGCTCAATGTGGACCAAGTCAGGAGGTCAGTGAGTTGTGATTGGCTCTTGAAGAAATGCCTCTGATTTTTTTCTAGTCCTCCTAAATAGCATGATTGGACAGATTGTAATTTTTGGATGTCAACCATCCTGAAAACAGGTCAACCCCATAAATACAGATCAAAGTTATTAAAGATAGCTTTTGAAATTCTGAGCAGCAAAACTAAATATCTGAGTCCATATTTATTTATAACTTCTGATTTGTCAAATTTTGGTCAAAAATGTACAAACAGTCACAATTTACTAAAACAAATCCCAGAAATCCTCCATCAGTCTTTATTTTATGGAAATATTTACTGAGGATTTGGTGTTAGAATAACAAAACGGCGTGATGTTTGAATTAAAGGACAGTGTAAGATATTCCTAAGGAGATGGAAATGACAGTGAATGTGGATGTATATGAAGAAAAAAGCCAACTGTTTACTTGAATATTGTGCTGTAAATACAGCACTATAAATACAGCAGCCGTTTAGAGCCAAGCAATGTATGATTGCTGTATCTAGGTCAACTCTGCCTTTTTTTCTAATAAGGGTAATTGCCCTTGAGAAAACTCATTTGTGTTTGGAATTATTGTAAAGAGAATGTTGTTATCTGCAGGGTTTCTGTAGTGAAGTTAGGATGCCTTGTCACTACCGTGTGGTCCTTTCACATAATCAGCATTTCCCCTCTTAGAGCAAAGCCAACCTACAAAAACAAAGCAAACAAAGAAAGCTGATATTTTTCACTGTTCCCATTCAAGATGAGACTTTTTTAAGACCCTCAGCTTTTATAAATTTCATGAAGACACGGGGGTGAGTCAATATGTGTGTCAGTGTGAATCAGCTGGGAAGGTTTGATACAAGCTTGTGTCTTTAAATTAGACCTCTGAGAATTCATAAGAGGGGGAGGCAGCTTATGAATGCCCTGGGTCGAGAAAAGGTCAGTGGGAGCTCAGCTTGTGCTGGAGGGACAAAGCTCATTGCAGAAGGGGGTGTTTATTAACACTGACTCCAGTTAACAATAATTCTACCTTACCTTTTGCCTATATGTAAAGTAGAAGAAAACATTGTAAATGCAATACAATCTTCACAGTGTTGGTTTTCAGATATATGTTAATAAAGCTTCTATTGATTTTCCATTTCACTTAATAATACGCGAGGCTTTTGTGTTGGAGCTGCAGTGGTTAGCTAACAAGTAATTAACTTCTCTGTTTACCAGAAACAGTGGACCGAAAATGAACTCTGCTTAGTGTACCTTAATGATTAAGTCTCCTGAGTATTATGGAGTGTTTCTATTACAACATTTCACAAAAGTAAGAAATAAAATCAAGAAGCAAAGGTGCATCTGCACATGCGGAATTTTGTTCCCTATGTTCTTACAGCAGTAGATGTTGGCAGTAGGAAAGTGATTTACATTTTTGTAATTTTGTCTTTTTATAATGAATGAGCATGACTGGCCACAGTTTCAGAGCAGAACTGCAAGAGGAAAAGTAACTGATTTCTTTGATAATAAAGCTGGGTGTTCCAAAATGGAATTGATTTATAAGAAGGAATTATGTTAATGATTTCCACTTATTTTATTTTATTTATTTATTTATCTTAATTAAAGGCGTCAGAGCCTAAAATGTTTAAGACTGCTTTACTGCCATGTTACTGAGGAAGGTTTTAGTGGAAATTTAAGCTTGTGCTAACATCTTGCCATCTCAGTAAGTGTTACCCAGTTCAGTCTGTTTCAGCTGTGGTTTGTAGCAGGTGTAGTTTGCCTCTTGTTATAAATATTTATACTGTGGAATTCTCCAAAAGCTTTGAGTGAAGTATGAGGGAACTGAATTGAGCTGAATGAACAAAAGATTAATTCTGAAGTTTAACAAAGCATTTGGGTCTTGCCGGGGAATCGTTAGACAGAAATCTGTTTGATCTTTCAGGTTTGTTTGGATATATATATATTTAATTTGCAGTGTTTCTGCTGCTACTGGTTGAAAAACAGTTCTTGATTTGAAGTGTTAGTCTATTTCTTCGGCTGTTTTCATCTTCTTCCTTGCTTTGAAAGAGTGGGCATGTGAAGAGTAGAACTAAAACAAGCTTTCTCACATCATAACTTAAAGAAAAGTTCAGAACAGAAGTTCAAGGGAAGTCAGACTGTCAAAAGGCTTTTATCGTAGTAGATCCACAACTGCTAATTTAGAATGGAATGCCAAAAAAGTTGTAAAACGGAGAGTACTTATTTTAGTTCAAATGAAAACAAAGTAATGTCAAATGCTCAGTGAGAATAAACTAAATCTTTCTGTCTACCTGGAGTACAACTCATCATGCTACCTGCGCACATAGAAACCATCTTCCCCTTTTGGCTTGCATATTGAGTAGTTGTGTTCTCATTCTCTGAACTGAACATAAATACTGGAAAACAAAATATGTAGGAAATGAATTTTACAGCATACAGGTGAAATACGGTTTATAATTTCGTTAGAGTGAATATTGTTCAATTTATGAAGTTACTATTTCACTAATCACTGTTTGGTTTCTTTGCCATATGAGTTTAAGAAACAGCATGTCAAATATAAGTTTTAAGCTTTGCACTAGTTGGAGATGCATTAAATTGATGAAAAATAATTAAATGTTTTTTAATAATATCTTTTTTTTTTTTAATTAAGGTACCAGTATTTTTTACAGATTAAACAGGACATTCTTACTGGAAGGTAAGACATTTTTGTTCCATTAAACATTATATGCAACTTGAGAAAAAGGTGTTGTCTTGATCATGAAGAATTATGCTTGCAAAAATGAAAGTATTTTAATAATTATGCAAAAATAAACAATAATAATTCTGTCCAACTTGTGCACGAGTACATTACAAAACAGTAAGCTTTTCAAAATCATTTCATATAAAATATGTAATTCTACTTGTTTTTCATCTAAAAATAAAACAGATTGCCCTGTCCATATAATACTGCTGCTCTTCTGGCTTCCTATGCTGTTCAATGTAAGTACTGCTAGTATTCATATTCATGTAAGTACTGCTATGTTTGAAAATGCAGCTGTATCTAGTTTTGCTTCTACAGAATCTAGTTCACATTTGTATAATACTGTGTATGAGATGTTTGTGGACATGAAGTGCCTGTAATCATTGTTCAAACCTGGTGGTTGTTGGCTTTTTTTTTTTCTCCCGGCACACTTTGTTAAATTAGGTATAGAAAAAATACTGGCAAATGTATTTTCCTTCTTTAAACCCCTACAGTTTGAAAAATAAAATAAGAACCCCTTGTTTTTGTCTGCATTCCAAAGTGTGATTACGTGTTATTTTTTCATGAAGTGAAAAGGGTAACACTAAGGCAGTTTTTAGACACATGCACGTTTTTAACATACAGTATGGTAGGCATCCAGATGGGTGTGAAATAGTAAGTTCTAGTCATACGTTGCCAAGCAGTTCCATACCAGTGTTGCCAATTTTATGCCCTTCAGTGTGTAATGTTTCTTCCTTTCTCCTTATTTTTCTTTTGTAAAACCTGATCTCTTCAATGGAGGAAGTCTTAGAAGTTCAGTACAGAAGTTTTGCAAATAGGGATTGTCAGAAAAAAAGGAAAAAGCAAACAAATTTGTATAAAACATCAAACTTCAGGTGCTGAACGTATTTAGCTAATGACTAAGAGCTGTCAAAAACAAAAGTTGAAGTCATGGCTTCGGGTTTTGTCTTGGAAAAGATTAGGTGTTCGATAGTGAAGCAGACAATATGTAAAGTTTTGTAACAGTTAAGCTTGTAAGAATGCAGTATTTTTCATTTTTAAAACAACGTAGTGGGCATGCATTGAGCATTGCGGTTAGACTTGTTATGTGAGATGTTACTGTCCTTAAGTTCTTCACCCTGCAGATCTGTCTTTGTATGCTCATTACTAATTACCTTTGGATTCAGGTCTTGAAATTCTTCATGAATAAGTAGGTCGCTCCAAAAGTAGTGCTTCCTATTTATTTCTATGGAAACCGCAACTGGTAGAGCACAGTAATGTTATTTGAAAGAGCAATTTCTCATCTGCAGAACAATATTTTTCAATATGGTCACTGCAATTAGCTGTGCATTTTCATAAGTAATGCAATAGCCTGCATGCTGCACTCATCAAAATCTGCACCTATGGAGGTGACCCATTGTTGCTGTCATCACTGCTGAAACACACCTCCTGCTGCCTCTCTTTGCTCACACCCGCTGTTTCCATGGGCATTCAAGAGGTGATGAATGTCAGTGGGTGACATTTTTTTGTGTGTGAAGAAATTCAGTTCTACCTCTTTGCTTCATTTGCACTTCCGTGTCAGTGCCATTTTGTCAGGCTGCCCCTCTGCTGCCATCTGGCACACAGCAACAGCATGTAATGGAATACTGACAGGAAGGTTCAACCTCTAACTGCCATACCACCAACATCCACCTCTGATGTCATGGGCCAACATAATAAAATAGGAGGCATTCTTTTGGAGCCACCTTCGTAAATAGCAACCCCAGAACTTAGAGACAGCCCTGTATTTATAGTCTGTTTTAGCAAGAATTGCACTCTGTTGTAAAACCTGGTTGCATTTTCCAGGCTTTAACTAACCTTAAATAAGATCTATCTCTTGTGCTGTAAGTGCCCCAGATGCCTTTTCTGCCTTCACTTCCCTTGCTTACCCTCTCATTCCCTGTGTACCTTCATCCACAGTCGTTTCTTCCATGCCCTACAGAAGCGTCCGTAGACCTTCCCAGAACTCCACACCATGCTACCTTGCTATGAACTTTCCAATTCTCACACGTTACGTTACTTAGTACTGCAAATCTCTTAGATGCATTGCAGATATTTAAAACTGCATTGTTTTGGGGTTACAGCTAAAAAGCCTCAATGCTTGTATTCTTAGCAAATTCTTTGGTTATTTTTTGTTTTATTTATTCTGACACATGTTATGTTACTTTTGATTTTTTTTTTTTAATGATTTTGAGGAAGTATCGGAAGCTATGAAAATGCGCTTTTTAGTAGTTTCATGTAAGCAGTGTAGGTGTATGTATGCATACTTCTGCATGCATGCAGTTGTGCACAAAAACAGTTTTCTAATGCTTATGAATGTATCTTGGTGCAGAATGAACTGGTTGTTTTTTGCAGGTCTTGCGAAGTAAAGAAATAACAGTTGTAGTGCTTAAATATTGAAATTGTATGTAAGTAACCAAGGGTTTAAAAAAAAAAAGAAAAGAGGGAGAACAAGCTGGAGTACCTTGATGCATATTTTTTCGTGCTAGTTGTTAGGAGGGCATTTATGAATTAATTTGTGTATTAGAACTTAAGCAGTTAATACACTTCCTTCATAAACACCCACTCAAAGCTCACAGTAAGTGATTTCCACAGTACTTGCTGAGAATGTGGTGGTTTATTCAAAAGGGAAAAGGGGAATTCAAATGTCACTACTTCTGTTTGCTGTAGATCATGATGTATGGTATCATGTGACTCATGTGAATTTGAATGTGTTGCACAGTGCCAACTAATCACTGATAAACAATAACCTCTCTTCTTAATATTTTAGCTGAGCTGGGAGACTACAACCATTCAGAAAACCTGCCAGGCTACCTCTCAGACTATTCTTTCATCCCTGGCCAGCCTCAAGACTTTGAAAAAGAGATAGCAAAGCTACATCAGCAGCACATGTAAGGATTTACATTGACTGACTTTGTCAAATCCTGTTTGCTGGTGCAGTCCTATTGTATAAAAACTGAGTATTTTGTCTTAAAGTTTTCTGTTGAGAAATGATGTATGTGTAAATGTGTTTTTTTGGTTGTTTTTTTTTTTTTGGTAGAATATCTGTGTAAGTACAATTGGTGTTAGAATGAGAGGAAATGTTGGTGAATTAATGAACTTGATAAAGGTGTGCTGAAAATAGTGCTTGTGTTTGTTAGGTACTATATGAACTTAAGAGGATATTAGTTTGCTTCATTCATTCCTTGACAATACATAAAGGCCTTGTTTTCATGGTGCTTTTACCAGAAGACAAGAGTCACTTTAGATGTAACAAAGTCCTTTTCTTTGATATCTGGTCTTTCCTGTTTGCAGTTATTTGGTCTCTCATTAAAGAGGAAAAGGTGATGAAGCAATGGAAGCTTGTTTTTTGTTTTTTTGTGTTTTTTTTTTTTTCAATGTGTAATATTAAGTAAATGTTATTCATTGATAGCTCCTTGATATTTTAGAACTTCAATACTGCATTGTTAGAGTAAAATTTAACAAAACATAGGCTGAATTTGTGATGACATTTGTACACTTCAGTCAGTGTCTTAGGAAATCCACTTAAGTAGGGTAAATAAAATTAGAATGAATTGATAATTTAAACTTTGAGGGTCTTGGAGAGAGATTGCTGTTATGAATAGAAAATGCAGTATTTCAAAAGTAATTTCCAGTTTTCACAGCTTCAAAGCCATTTAAATGTTGCAATACATTAGAAATAGGAAAAAAAAAAAGTGCGTTTGCAAGCAGTTGTTTGTTTCAAGACTGTGAAAGCACAATATAAAATTTTTGAATGAGGGCGTTTATGTGAGAAAGGAAATTGAGATTTCAGGGTGAGGGAAGGAGGAAAGGTCAGTGCAGATTTTCTCTTTGAGCTCAGTGAAGAGACTATTGAGGAGCTGCATCTGAATGTTTCTTATACAGCTTCTTTCTTTCAGAGGGTTGTCTCCTGCAGAAGCAGAGTTCAATTATCTCAATACAGCACGTACCTTAGAACTCTATGGAGTTGAATTGCACTATGCAAGGGTAAGTTTGGATGAACTAATATTTTAATGTAAAAGTGGATTCCTCTGATATTTGTGGGAAACTAAATTTTTTTGTTGTTATTGTGAGCCTTTCTCGTCACTTTTTTCAGGAGAAAAGGTAGAAAGTAATAAGTTTATCTTAAGCTGCCTAATTCCAATTTACCAGTATCAAAGGTCACTATTTTACTCAATCATCTTAAAGGTCTTTTCCAACGTAAACAATTTGATTATTCTATTTGCTTGCTTTAATTTCTGCTTAGTTTATGTGTGCTAGTCGGGTTCAGCCTTATTGGCCTGAATGTCAGTTTGGCTGTCTACTGCTGAAAAAGAAAATTGTCAATGTTGAATGAATTTTTGATACTTAAGGATCTGTTTTCTTTTAAACGTATTTTATTTGGTTCAGATTAGAACTATTGTGTAAGGTGAACACATGATAGTTTGATGAAATATGTAGTGTATGGTGAATATAGTGTGAAAATAAATACACAACCTTCTACTGTAAATTCAGATATAGGTTAAAATCATGAATGCTATAGATTTTGAAAAGAGAGTTTCTAAATGAAAAGTTCTGATCATGAAGAGTTATTAAGCATGTTTGGAAATCTAGCATTTTACTTCTCCCTGGTAAGTAAAGTGAAATAGTTTTATCTAATAAAGCAGGTAGCTTGAGGTCTTGACTCAACTTGTCATTACAGTGCTACCATTTCTTCAAAGATTGACTGTAATTATTTTTAGCAAGACATTTCTGTTTCTAATATTTCTGTTCTACTCCCTAATGTTAAAGAAATGTGCAACAGAATTTTAGAAGTACCCTGCTTCACTACTATGTCTATTCTCCTATTTTTACTCAAGAATCAAGAGGTCTGTAGCAGATGTTTGATAGGAGTGCATAAATATTTCAGGAAAACTGTGCTATTTAAATGTGCTTACAGTATTATTTGTTTTAGAATCTCTCCTCTCTGTGTTCTGAGATTGCAATTTCCTTTCAGGTAGGAATTTAAGTCGCTGGTTCCTTTTAGTGTAGCATACGCTGAGGCAGTGTTGTTATTCATAATAAACTGCTAGAATATTCTGTTTGCTTGAATATCATGGAAGATCTAATTAGTTAGCTACCATAGAATTTAATTTTCTAAATGATTCAGAGCAAACATGTAGTCCTCTCCGAAACAGGGGAGGAAAAAGTGAATTCCTGTTTGTCTTGCTAAAACATGTTTCCTTCCATGTAAATTGAGTTCTAATTTACTATTGTTTGTGTGTTAGGAGGAAGATTGGTGAGCTTCCAAGATATTTATATTGTTTTTTACTTCATTGTCTCTTTTCTTTTTTGAAGGATCAGAGTAACAATGAAATAATGATTGGAGTGATGTCAGGTGGAATACTGATTTTTAAGAACAGAGTACGAATTAACACCTTCCCATGGTAAGGACAGCTGCTAAGGCTAATCATTTTGTTCAGTATTTCAGAACATATTTTCTACTATTACTAGTGTTATATGCTTTAAAAAAAAAAAAAAAAAAAGGCTAGAATTTTAGTATGTGAAGTTGAAATGATTTACCTTGTACCAGGTAATGGATAGTTTTATGAAGGGTTTTTGTCCTGTTCTGGATGCTGTGCTGTTAAGTGATTGTGGTGTAAAATACAATTAATTTTAATGTAATTTTTCTTCAGGAACCTGTAAGCATACTTTGTGTAATTAACTGTTTAGCAAAGGCTAGCATTCTGGAAATACTGATTTTATTCTAGCTCAGTCTTTATAGGGGCCACTAAACTTAAAAATATTAAATACAAAAATAATTGCTGTCATTTTTTTTGTAATTTAATTGTACTTTGTGTTAAATTTAGGCATAGCACTTGAGGATAAGTGAGGTGTAGTATTCAGTGATATTGTCATCTCTTCATCTGTAGATAGCTATTTTCATGATGAAGATTAAAAAAAAGTGCATTTATTGAAGAAAAGCTTGTCATTAATTTCTCCTCTTAACTAAAATAGATTGTAAAGCTGTTCTGTTAAGTAATCATGGAAATGCCCTTGATAATCTTATTGTTCTGGTAATCATCAGATTTTCTTTAATTGGGATTATCTTTTTACCTACTCATGTCAGAAGGGGAAAAGTCTAAGAGAAATCCTGTTTTGTTGCATCATTCTGATGCTGTACACAACTATGTCACCTTCACCAAAGCTTTTTTGTGCTACTGCGAAGTAGTTTTCTTTGGTTTCCTTTATATTCTTCAAATCCACTCCTTCAGTCATTCTTACTACATACTTTGTGTATACTATAATGAAGTTCTGAGTGGGCAAAGTCATCCATCTAAAATTATTGTAACAGACATTAAGTTACCAGGCACAAAAAGCTTTTCAAATTAGAAAAATGCTGACTTTGACATTTTTGTTGGCTGCTGATTTGTGTGCTTGCGAATACAGTATTGAAATTCTCTGAAGTTCATCTTCATATAAATGGATTAAATTCATTACCTCAACTGAAACTGGAAGAACTACTTTTCTGAGCTCCAACAGATACAGGTAGCTGAAGTTCTTGGGGTTTTGTTGTTTTTTGTTAGTTATAGGGTGAAATCAACTGTGTGTAATAAGTGACCTGTTTTTGCTTCAGTATGGTCTCTTTCACTTGGTGAGATTCAAGATGTTAATGACAGCTTTCCTTCAACCCACTGAATTTGAGACATTTTAGTTCACATTGCAAAGCTTAATCCCTAGTTTTGTTGTAGGATGTTATATAATTTGTGGTTTACCATGTTGAGAAGTATGAATGATCAAATTGGAGCAGATTTTCGCAGAGAAAAGAAATGTGGAAAGCTATGACAAAAACCTTATCTACACCCAGATGAAATTGAACACACAAACATATTGCCTGGAAGCATTTAAAGGAAAGCAAGCCTGAGGCAAACACAGAACATCTAAATTTTCAGTCTTCATGGTTAGTCTGGTAAATGAAAACTTGATCTTGCAATTGCAAGTCTGAAACTACTGCAATATTCAGGCCTACCTTTCTAACAGCTACTCACTCTAAGAAAGAAACCCTTCATCTCCAAGAGTTTTGAAACATTAGAACCACTTCTGGATTAGAGCTGGTTAATAAATATAGTTCTGTAATAATCAGGATGGTTTTAATTCAGGCTGCTTTTACTACTTTTTTTCTTTTCTTTTTCTGTTTGTTTGTTCGTTGGTTTTTTGGTATTGTTTTGGTGTTTTTTTCTTTTTTTTTTTCTTGGAGAAAACAGTAATAATAGAAATACGTTCTATAAAACAGCGGTAAATTGCTGGGTACGTACAATGGAAGTCATAATTAAGCTGCAAGTCCCTACTGGAAGTTAGAGGTTTCTGTGAATTCTGTTTCATATCATTTGCGTGCCAGGGATGCTGATCTAAATTCTTACTGTGGTTTGTATGTGTGTATAATTACCTAAACAGTTCTTCTTTGTATTCAACCATATCAGCTGACATCAGGGTTATTAATTTCTTCCTGTGAAGACTGTAGTACCACAATAATTGGTCTTTACAAAATAACTTAAAACAACAACAGCAAACGAAGAACCCCACCCCCACTCTGTGCATACACGCAGTTTCCTCCAACCATAGCCTTTCTTTGGCTAAGAGTAAAGCAGTAGACCTCTATCGTTCTTCTTTTGTCCTTAGCTGTACAGCTGTTCCAGTGACATCAGATCTGACACTGTTTTTCTGCTTGCTCCTGCGTAACTGGACCTGTGCAAGATGTCTTTTCAGTGCTTGGCAATTATATGGCTACAAGTGAATGTTTAGATATCCCATTTGCAGTACTCCTGTGCTGATGTTGAGACATGTGACAGGATAGACCTGTATGCATGTGGGGAGAAGTAGATGTAGAAATAGATTCACCTGTAATCAAGTAAAATGTCCTTTACGACTTACCTTAATTGAGTTGAAATTTTTGTCAAAATTACATAATGCAGTCTTTGTTATCAGAGATCATAGGGAGAGGAGGGAAGAGGGTGAAGACTAGGCAGGCTCAAGGCAAAACGCAGAGTGTATCTTTTATGTAGTGCATCCTAATTACTTTTCCTGTATTAGATGTAGTATCTGTTTTCCACAGGCTGCACTACCTGTCACAGAGACCTGGGAATCAGTGGGATCTGATCCTTTGATTCTTGAAGACCAAGGGACAAAAGCATAGAGTACCTGAGCACGTCATTTGTCACTGGATCACCTTCTCAAGAGCGGAGACGCACTTTCCTTTGCCTTTCCTTTGCCTTTCTTTTACTGTTGATGTTCCCTGGAAAGCTTTGCCTTTCACAGGGTTACCAGTTGAGCTATGGTAGTAGTACTAGTGGTAGTTAGGTAGTATTTCTGTATTCCTTCTTGGTAGTCTGATCCTGCTTCTACCTCCTGCATATTTCCCATTTGTTGGAGCTCAGTCAGAAGTTCCAGGTTTGTCCAAGCTGGTCTCCTTCCATGCTGGCCTGCTTTATGTAGCACATTAAGATTATTCTGAATTGGGATTGTCCTTGAAGATTGACCATCACTCCTCAGTTGCCAGGCCCTGCAAAGTTTATCCAAAGGAT
Organism: Tetrao urogallus; assembly: GCF_951394365.1. Lineage (NCBI taxonomy): Eukaryota > Metazoa > Chordata > Aves > Galliformes > Phasianidae > Tetrao > Tetrao urogallus. Next base: position 11,703,385 of record NC_136821.1, on the reverse strand, counting down.
TTTGTGTACCAGAGTTCTGAGCAGACCGAAGTTTCTTCTCCCTGGGTTGTCGAGTTTGCGAGTCTGCCGCTTTCTCTCTTCAGTTTCCTCAGGATCATTAAATCTACCATCTCACAACTGCTGGAGCCAAATGTGCCCTTTACTACTAAATCTGTACAATCTTTCCATGTTTGTGAGTGGTTCTACCAAGAGCATCTTTCCTAACTGGTCAGCGCAAAACCTGTGTAATTGAAATCTTGGTCAAGTCTGCTGGATAGCTCACATTCTGCATTGTCATCCTCTCAGCAAAGTTTGGAAGTGGTAAAGTCATCAGTGAGCACCACAGCTTTCCACATGTTTGAGTACAGGTTTCACATTAGGTTAGGACTTGTAAATATCTCTTCGTTTACAAAGATTCATTATATGGTTTAGAATGTCTGAGATAATTGGAGTCTGAAAAATCATACCAGGAAAATATTACAGATGCCTGTTCTTAACCTTTACGTTGGATGTGCATCACTGGCAACAGAAAATGGAGGCTTAGATAGATGCATCTTTTGCTTTAGCCAAGTCTGGATTTTCTTAATGCCTAGCAGGTTATTAGCAGTGCATATGGACTCTTACTGCTGTATTTTTTCAGAAATAGATGAAGTTCGGGTGGCTCTTATGGCTTGAGTTAGACCTTACTGGCTAATGGAACAGTTTTGAGTCTCTTCCTGTTGAGTGGTTTCAGGCTTAATTGACCCCTGACTTTGCTCTGCCTAAATTATGGGGTAGGATTAAAAAAAGTGTGTCTAACTTTCATCTTGATTCTCCCTCAGTCATCAAAGGAAGTCATTTCCTTAACAGAAGGGGAATAGAGTTAAAGCTAGTAAAATGGTTTTATAAATTGAGTAATTTGGATTTTTTTTTTGAAGACTTTCTGTTAGCATGTTAAACAAATCTGGTGTTTTGTAGAGCATGTGCAGGTATTATTAGAAAAGACGTGCATTTAAATGATCTTTTAATAGTAGTGTACCTCAAAATTTTAGAAAACGGATTGTGATAGACTTCTGGTTCAGTTAGACTACTTAAATTGCAGTTAACTTTTTTTCTGTTTCCACAAATGGATTACTATAAGTAGTAGTGAATATCCCATTAGTACATCTTGGACTTCTCCCTAAATATTCTTACGCAATTGTTTGTTATAGGAGATGCTAAGATAACTGCTGTGTTGCCAATGAAGTAGATAGATAATTTTGTGGATCTTTACATACTTTGTGGATCTAATTCTTGATCAGCTTTTCAACAGCAGCAAATCAGTAACCTAACAAAGCCACAACTAGGTCTCTTCCTAATTACAAAACCAGGAAAGAAAAAAGATTTATGTAAGCATTATTTAACAACTGATATTCATAGACTCTCCCCACCACTTCATTATTGTTGGGAGAATTTCTCTTCACAAATCAAGGATATCCAGGTTTGGTTCCTGCTGCAAATACTGCTCCAGAGAAAATGTCTCCATTTGATTTGGTTAAGAAGATAATTTATATTGGATATAAATATATGGTTGTTTTATGTGTGTGTGTGTATCCATCCATCCAACAGAAGTGTTTGTTAATACTTTTGCTCCTTATCTTTCCAAGTGTTAGAGGGTTTTTTTTTTCAACAAGGTGATTAATATGCAAGCAGTAATTTCAGTCATTTCTGAGGTTCCTGTATATTCTTAATGAGTCAGTTAATCTCAATAACTGTGGTATTATCTTTGCTGTCACAATTTGTCTTGCCTTGGTAGCTTTAGTAAGCCAATACAGTAACTTGAAATAGTGGGACCGTAAGAGATGACAGTTCAGATTAGTGACAGAGTTCTCTATAAACAGGCAGTGTAAGAGATTAGTTGTAACCCCTGAGGAGTTTGCTTTATAATTTACCAAAAGTTAACTCTTATTGAGATTTCCTTTGAGCTTCATTAAAATTGGTAGTGAAATCATGTTTGTGTGAGACAACACTTGAATTTGGCATTCTGTATTTTTTTTTTTTAGTATCACATAGATTTTCCTTCTTGTGTTCACGGAGTTTGCTGTGGTTTTTCACGTTACAGTTACTTTTGTGATAGAAATATCACTTGTCTTTTTCCTATTTAGCACAACTATCATTTAACTGAACATCTCTGTAGTGTCTTGTATGCCTTATAGATAACCTGCAAGATAAAGCTATCTGTAGGCTGTTCTTTTCCCATGATGTGATGTTTTAAATGACTTTTCCTGCTTGAAATGTGGAGGGTTTTTCACATTATTTACTCCCTTTTTTTTTTTTTTTTTTTTTTACTTTATTTATAAATATCAATGTTATATGTAAGTGTTAATCTCCACACTTATTGGCTCAGATTTTGCTATTTGAAAACTTCTGGTAATACCTAGAGTTGAGTAAGAGCATAGTGAATGTCTTTTGGGAATTGTGTGGAGGTGAAAGTGTTTCTTAGATAGTCCAGGGGATAATGAAAGCAGTCTCAAAAGAGAAGGCTTCAGATTAGGATGAATTCAGAATATGATAGGTCCTTGAATTTGGATCTGAGAATGTAGGTAATTTAGCAGCAGCCCTAACTTAGGATAGAAACAAGTGAATTTCATTGGTCATATATACATAGTTTACAGATTTTAAATTATACAATCTGTTTTATATAATCTCTATATTATTTTTTAGCTATATAAATGAAATCCATGCTCTAAAAAGTGTATTTTCATAGAAATATTTAAGTTATGAACAATGGTTATACTAAGTGTTTAAATGGTCTGGTTTTATTTTTCATTTAGGTTGAAGATTGTAAAAATTTCTTTTAAATGCAAACAGTTTTTTGTTCAACTTAGGAAAGAATTGGTGAGTACTATTTTAAATTTGATCTAAAAAACGAGTAATGAGACTTCTCTGTACTAGATGTCTGCATTATACTTTAATATCACATTGATTCTTGTCTTAAGTCCAGTTTCATCAATTTTCTGTTTATTTCAGTTGCCAAACAGTCATTGCAGTGTTTAATAAGACTTATTTCATTTGATCTACCTTATACAAAAAAGACTTTTAGTTTTATGTATGTATGCAGGAAATAAAAATGGCTTATATAATGTAAGTATTGAAGGTTGAAAGTAAATCAATATTAAATTTAAATTTCAGAAGAAACCAAGTTAAAATGAAAAGTAATGCTTAATGCTGATTCATTTGCATATGTGCTCTGATTAAAATACGCTGGTAGGTATTATTCAGATCTAGTAATACAAAGTGGCTTTTACTTAAACAGAAGAGATAAGAATGCCTTTGCGGTTTTGAAGTACCTAGGGTAGTTGGTTTATGCATACTTCTGTATTTCTTGGAAGAAAACTGAGGCTTTACATGAAAAATAAATATACTTTTTCTCTTGTGATATTTGCTTCCTACTCTGTGAAGCACCGTAGGACTAGTGAGCAGTTAATTCAGCAAGAAATTGATTGTTTCATGCCTCCAAGAGATAGGAATCTAAACCCTTACAGACTTGGAAAAGAATTAATTAAAATACGGGTATGTGATTAACTCATTAGATTAGTTAAAAGGTTTTGTGCAGTCCTTATTTACAGCTGAAAGGATTTAAAGACCTAAGTATAGAGTTACTAAACAGAGGAAAAAAAAGAAAAGATATATTTTAGACAGAAATACATTCTAAATATTATAGAACTACTCCAGATTCAGAGACAAATATGTAGGAGGGAACTCCTGTTACATCAGAACAGGCCAGTGGTTTGTGACCAGCAACAGCAATTTGAGCTGCTCATCTTAACAGCAGGAGGCCCAGGAGTTTGAAGTTCTCACAGATGGAACTACCTGACTAAATACAGATCTGCTGTGTTAGCTGATGGGAGGAGGTTGACGTTTCTGCTTAGAGCAGCATGAGTATGCTGTCAGTTTAGAAAGGGGAGGTTAAAACTGAACAAGGATTTTGGAGAAATTGTGTGGGAAGAAATGAACTTTGGCTATTGTGTGAAATGAACAAATTTACCTATGATACAGGCAGAAAAATGGTAATAAGTATTGTATTTTCTGTTATTTTTTAATACCCCACATATTACTTGGACCAGGGTGGAATTGATATATGAACTAATATTATTTCTCCTCTGAGATGATTTATCTAAAGCAACAAATTAAGAAGACTCATTCTGTTTTTCTTTAAGCTCTTATGTATCAGATGAAAACTGACAGCAAGAACTTCATTTTCATTTATTTCAAGTCATGAATACCTTAAGATCAAAGTAGAAATTTGGCTTCCAAAGAAGGCATACTTTAACTTATTAATCAAATCTAATATTAAAATTGTTATTTCCAAAGTTATTTTCCCTGGGCAGACTCTTTGGAAGAGATTCATCTCGCCTACATTCGGTGTCAGTTAAGTTTTATGATATTTTCTGTTTCGTGATGGTTAATGAACCAGTTGCTATTTATTCAGCTACTCACTGGACTTCCTCTGTGTAACCAAGACACTTGTGAAGACTGATACTTTTTGCATAAATTGGAAGTGTGTTTTAGAATAAGTTCTCTGGTATATGCTTGCTTTTAGTTTCCTTCTTTAACAGTAGCAGGAACCTAAATGGCTTCTTTTCGGTAGTAGAAGCCAGGTGAAATGACTTCTGTTTGCACATTCCGTATGTGAAATATCTCTAGACTAGTTCTTTGAGTGTATATTGAAAAGCATAGTTATACAATATGGTAGTGAAAATGTATTCATGGTATGTCGATGTGTTTCGAAGTGTAAATACATAAGGAATTTTACAGCTCAATGCCCATATTTTTTTCTAATGGAAAGCTGAGATACTCTAGGATATTAAAGTGGTGAACTTGGGAGAGAAATTTTGCAGTATTTCTTCCAGACTCTCTCATGTGCACTTTTTAAGTGGTCCAAAACAGATATATTTGAAATACTGCTAATGAATATTGAGAACTTTTAATTGCAGTTGTCCTTAAAAATGCAAGTGCCTTATCTTTCAATCTCCTATTAAATTAATTCTTTATCTTGGCATTGCTTAGAGGCATCAATATAAGTAAAAGAATTATTTGACTGCTTTTTAGTAGATTATATCTGTCTTGTAAATTAATCATTTAAGGGAAGCCAGATGAAGCACTTTTATGTCAAAGTGATTTTCCACCGGTAGCATAATATATTCTTGAATGAAAGTTAGTTGTATAGTCTGTCAATTATATAACTTGAGTTGATTTTCTTTTCACTCTTTATTTAGTTTGAGGGGTGAGGAGAAAGAATAATGTACAATTTCTTCGTACAGCATTGGAAGTCCTCTGAGCTGTAACTTCAGTTGCTGTATTCTTCACTGGATTTTGCATTCTCATGTTTTTGCTTATTCAGGCTGTTCCATATTCTGCTTCCCTTGCTCATTTTGAAGCTCTTCCAGAATTAATCAGTATATATTCATTTGTCTATATGCTTCCCTAAGCATTGTGGATTATGGTTGGTTGCAACCTTAACTGCTGTTATGTCACAGAATCATAGGGGTTGGAAAGGACCTCTGGAGATCATCTAGTCTAACTCCTGCTAAAACAGGTTCCCTAAAGTAGGTTACGCAGGAAAAGCATCTAGGCAGGTTTTGAATATATCCAGAAGTGACTCCACAACTTCTCTGAGCAGCCTGTTCCTGTGTTCTGTCACCGTCAAAAGTAAAGAAATTTTTCCTTGTGTTCATATGGAACTTCCTGTGTTCAGTTTGTGCCTGTTGCCTCTTGTTATGTTGCTGGGTACCACTGAGAAGAGCCTGGCACCATCCACTTGATTTGAGATACTTGTAAGCATTGATAAGACCCCATCTCAGGGTTCTCTTCTCCAGTCTGAACAGTCCCAAGTGTCCCAGCTTGTCTTCATAAGGGAGATGCCCCAGGCTTCTAACCATCTTTGTAGTACTCTGCTGGACTCTTTAGAAGTCCCTGGTCTTTCTTGACCTGAGAAGCCCACGTTTGGCCTCACCCATGCTCTTTTTAATGTACTCCAGGATACCATTGGCTTTCTTGGCCTTAGGAAGGCTGGCTCATGGCCAACATGTTGTCCACCAGGATTCTTAAGTCTTTCTCTGCAAAGCTCCTTTCCAGCGTGTCAGCGCCTAAGCTGTGCTGATGCATGAAGTTGTTCCTCCTGAGATGTAGGATTGTCCTTGCACTTGATGAACCTTATCAGGTTCCTCATCACCCAGCCTGCAGCATCAGATTCCCAATCATAGAATCATAGAATGGCCTAGGTTGAAAAGGACCACAATGATCACTTAGTTTCAACTGCTCTGTTATGAGCAGGGTCCCCAACCACCACACTAGGCAGCCCAGAGCCGCATCCAGCCTGGTCTTGAATACCTCCAGGGATGGGCAACCTGTTCCAGTGCTTCACCACCCTCTGTGTGAAAAGCTCCCTCCTAATATCTAGCCTAAACCTCCCCTGTCTCAGTTTAAAACCATTCCTCCTTGTCCTATCACTGTCCACCCAATCTCTGGCGTACTTCAGTAGCCTTGATTCTAGACAGCCAAAGTGTTCAGCACGTTCATCTATTCTTTTAGAGCCCAGATATCCAATGATAAATTGAGTCTGTAGAAAAACAGTATTATATTTTTTTTTTTGCCCCTAACAGAGGCCTGCCTTCAGTGTTTGAGTAAAAATTTTATTTTCAATAATGTATCCAAAGCTTTTTTTAAATTACTATTCTTACTGACTTGCAAAAAGAGCTTAAGATAGATTTGTAACGTGCTGTATGGGTTTATCTGGCAAAGTACATACTTGATCTTAACACCAGCATTCATTAGGTACCTAGCCAATTGTTTCCTAATCCTACCTATGTTTCTGCCTTTTTTTAATGAATATCTGATGTGTCTAGCACAATCTTTGTTGTATTTTAAGCTTCCAAAGGACTTCTGTCCACTATTTGTGTAAAAAGTTGAGTCTCTGGTGCATCTGTTTATAGGGTTAGTCTTTGTTCTCTCAGAGATGGGGGTGGGGAGTTTTTGCTTTGTTCTGGGGGTTTTTCTTTGTTTAGGCAAAGTGAAGGAGACTCACTAGAGAATGTTTTTAATCTGATTTTTCTCCTGAGCAGAGTGAGATCTGCTTTTAAGTCTCTACTTCAAAATAAGCAAAGTGGGTTTGAATTAATGTTGCTACCCAAGGCAAATATCCAAGGGCTAAGCTGTTGTGTGCAAGAGGGACTCTAATATCCATTTTTTTGTTTATTTTTTTTTGTCCTTTTAATAAAAGGCATCACAAACATAACTTAGATTTCACTTTGCAGTTTTCCTTCCAGTATTTCTTCTCAGATTCTGTAGGTAACCTGTCACGTAGTGCGCATTTTAAAGGTTGTGATTTAAATTAATTTACATGCTTTTTGGCTCCCCAGTGGTTTCACCCTCAGGCTCCAGCCTCTGATCACCTCTGTCGCATCCCAGCTGCTTCCCTCTTCCCCCTTCTGCAGCGAGCAAACTGGCTTACTCTCTCTAACAAGAACTCTGGGCGCAATTAGTGAGAAAATCATTTCAGAACAGAATCCAACTGTGACTCCCTGAGGTAGTCTTCTAACACTATCTCAACAGACTTAAAACCTTGAAATACCTGTATGTCATACTATAGAGCATTCAGAATCTTCCCTGAGCTTTGTGCTATGAAAATGTTCTCATAGACTTCAGTGTAACCTTTGTGGTATTTTACGTGCTTTTGACTGAAATACTGTAGGTATTAACAAGCATTGCCTCTGGACCTTATGGTGAGCCCAAATTTAATGGAAAAGAGGGGCAATCTGTTCTAAACCCTGCTACTAATCAGCAGAACTAGGGCTTGTACCACAGAAGCACTAGCAAAGATAAGTCGCAGGATGTGTTTGGATTTTACAGAACCTAGAAGGGCAGATAGGGAGAAGAGTGGTGCACTTTAAGCCCACATCTTATACCCTTCTTCACCCTAAAGAATGATTCCTGGCTGTAACTGAGATGAAGGGCAGGGTTTGATAATCTGTTCTCCCTACACTGCAATGAAAGCCACAGAAGCTATGAATAGAACTATTGTTGAAGTACCTTTAAAGCTCTGAAACCCCAAGTTCCTGTGAAGGTGCTGTTTCGCATTACAATTAAGCTGATATCTCCACAGTTCCTTCTCATCATGCTTACCAACTCCTCCTTCATGCTACTTGTCTGATCTGGTGATGATGGTGATACGAAAATCATGTCAGCTCATTCTCTAGAATATAAACTAAGGGAAGCAACAGGTTGCTTTGTTTTTTTTTCGTCTAACCCATAATTATAATGCTTCAAGAGTGACAAGAAAATGGACGGACATCAGTTCATATAACTTCATATCCTTTATACTGAGCTGAGGAGCTGAGATGGTCTGTAATTTTACAAAATTGTTCACGTTTAGGATAGGAATGCATTTTGTTTACAATGCTACTATACATTTTCATTTTGGGGGAAGCTTTTTTAAGCTGAATAGGGAATGGACAGTTTCTGTTAACTAGTTTATCGCTTAATTTTTTAGTGGTGGTTAACACATCTAGAAAATACCAGGGCAGTTGGTAATAAGGGGAAATTAGGAAGAGCTATCTGTGTAACTCTTGTAAACTGAAGTACATAATCACTTTTTAGATCATTGCCTATAATTTACTGACTGTCATCAATAGATAATCAGAATTTGCAGTTCAATTTCAAAACCCAGTTAATTCTTTGATCTAAGTTCATCACGTGAGTAAAAGTGCAGTGTTTTTCTGAGCTATTAGTCATAATGCTCCAGTATGTTGACAAATTTGAAGAGCAGTCCAGCAAAAGCTTACCTTGGAAAAAAGAGTTTGCTGTTAAGTAAAAGCAGTGAAAGGCACATTGGCTTTTGAGTTCTTCAGTCGCAGGCATTTATTAATGTATTTTGGGTCATGTTTTTTGGGACCATTTCTTCCCATCTAGACTTGTTTCATCACACCTGTGAACGAGCTCACCTGGAAAAATAAAAACAAAATGGCTGTAGCCTTTAAAATGTTTTTAAAGAAGGTCTTAGTGGTGTTTTTCAAAGATTTTCTAATACATACAGTCAATGTAAAATTAGAGAACTACATCAAAAGGCATAATTTGGGGGGAAAAAGATTGCAAAGGCCTCAGTATTTATCTTGATTTCAAGTGTGACTGGGAATAATTTTCACCTGAAATCCTTTTTTCTCACTTTTAGCATGAATCCAGAGAAACATTATTGGGCTTCAATATGGTGAATTACCGAGCATGTAAGAACCTGTGGAAAGCCTGTGTTGAACATCACACGTTCTTCCGTTTGGACCGACCGCTCCCCCCTCAGAAGAACTTTTTTGCACATTATTTCACTTTGGGTTCAAAGTTCCGGTACTGGTAAGTGCTGATGTGAAACATATAGGGAAGAACATAAACGAATAGACAGCTGATTAGTAAAGATAGCCAGTTATCTAGAATTTATTTTGAAAGGTGTGTCAATTCAAATACTTTTTGAATCCTGTCTTCCTTCATCTTCCTTCTTGGGGTAGGTTTCAAGTATAAGTAATTTTCTGGAGGAGTTTGGAAATATAATTCATATGTTATTAACAGTCATTATTGAGCTAACACCTGATATCTGTCTCACAGACTGTGTTTCTTTGCCTGCTTACCTGCAGGATTATGTTTATTTATTTATTTTAGAAGTCTCAAATTCTAAGTGTTCTTTCTGTGTTTTGTAGAAGTGATGAATGTCAGGCATTGCATGCAGCAAGTAAACAGACCTTAATAAAGATCATATAAAAGTCAGCCAAGAGAAACTTGTGCAAGTAAAGCCAACTTAAGCTAGATGCATACAAACAAGGTCCTAGATGAAGACAAAAGGCATATAAGTTCTGCACGAAGGACAGTTTAGTGAACTTTGTGAACTTCGTGAAGTTTAGAAAGCAAGGATGGAATTTATATAATTAGAAATTATCAATTTAATTAGAATTAAATAATTAGAATTAGATAATTAGAAATTATCAATTTAAGTAAGCAAAAAGCTTGAAAGTCCAGAGAATGACAGTAGTGTAACTGTGATCCCCGGGTATAATTTGTACTGTAACAACTGAGTGGGTGGTATTGTTTTTTTAAAGTGCTTTATGCTTGAAATAAAAGAAAAGTAAAGTAACTGAGTTAACTGTCGCTTCAAGCGAGGCAGAATGCCTGTGGTTTAAATGGTGCCTAAAGTAGAGAATAATGGAGCTACTACTAATCATCTGTCTAGAATGGCAACAGTATCTGTGACGTACAAAGGGAGATGATGAAAAAGCTAGAAAGCACAATAACGGGCTATTTCTGTTTCACTTGTGAATTGCATAAATGTATAAAAAGGAAAGTAATTCACAGGCTGAATTTTTGTACCATCTGTTTCTTTGACTAACATTCACAGCGTCCATTTGAGAAACACCATTCTGCAATTCCAAACAGTGTTTGAGAGTTGGTTCAATGTTACTGTCATGAATTTGGGGAAGCTTTTTCATTTCTGAGCAGATTTTGAATCATTGTGGTTGCTATAACAGAATAGCTCTTTGATGGTGACATTCAACTTATGGTAATGTAAGCTGAAAAGGGAAACTATAAAAATGAGGAAGGTCATTAAAGTTAATGAAGCAGCCAAAAGGCTAGAATTTGTGCAAGTAGTTTGAGAGCTTGTTTAGAGACTGCATAATAGCAGTAACGTGACATACAAGGAGAGGTTAAGGGCACTGGGCTTGTTTAATCTGAAGAGGAAGCTAAGGTGGGGGCTTCAGAAGCAAGCATAAAGCTACTGCTAGGTCAGATTCAGAAATGGTGAAATCAAACTTTTGTGGGTGATGGCAAGTGGTAGAATAAAGGGCAACAGCCACACATTTACCTTCAAGAGTCAAGCTGGACTTTGGGATTTGTTGATTTTTTTAAGGAGACTAGTTCTTTACTGGAACAAGTCACCCAGAAAGGTTGTGGAATCTGTCCTTTTGGATAGATTCAAAACTTGGCTAGACTAAAGCCATGGCCAGACAGGATTTAGTGTTAGCAGATGGTTGGATAGGAGCCTCCTAGCCAACATTTCTATGATTAAAGTGAGCTAACAGAATTTTAAACTACCAGGGCAAGAGAGAATTATCTCAATTTCTAAAAGAAGCCATATATACAAAATTGGTCAACTATTGAATATTCAATATTCAATCTGTTACTGGGCTGAAAGCTTCTAATGAAGCAAATTTCAGAGCAAGTTTAAAAAAAAAAAAGTTGCTACAAAGAATGGGGAAAGCTGCTCATGAAAATATCAAACTCCTTTAAGCTATCCGCGGGTTTTCAAAGAGGTGCTTACAGCATTCCTCACCAAAGCCTCAAATCCAGTGGCCAAAACACTAGGACTTTTACTGAATATTATTGTAGGTCCAGTCTTCATGTTGAAGGGAAGTTGCCAGTGAAATTGTGTACATTTTTGTGGTAAAAACCTGAGTTGACTACAGAGTTTTGGTGGTACTTGAGTGATGAATGAGTAGGTAATAAAATGGCAGCTGAAGCTGAATGTTCAAAAATGCAATGTGTATGTTTAGAGTGAAAAGAGGAACATAATTATAACTAATATGTCACTGTCTTGGACCTTTTAGGTAATTCTATGAAAACATAATTAGTAGGGATCAATGCAGATACAATGTTACAGTTACTTGAAAGGGGTTAAGAAAAATACAAATGGCTTACTGCTTGTCAAAGTTAAAAATGCAAAACCCCAAGAAGTTACCAAAGACAGGAGCTTTGAAAAGAAATATTTTTTTTTTTTTTTTTAGTGTTGTAGAATTGTGGTACCATACAGTTCAGGAAGGCAGCGGATGTTGTCCAACACGCTGCTCAGAGCAGGGTCTGCTTTAGCAGGTGGCCTAGCACTGTACCCAGTCAGATTTTAAATACTGTGTATTCTGTCTGTAATTCTGCTTAAGTTGAATTTCCTGTGTTTCAATTTGTGTCCTCTTTGCTACCCTTTATCCTGTCACTGAGGTCTTCTGAGAAGAGTCTGGCTGTCTTTTTGACACACTCTAACAGACAACTGTTTATACAGGCTGATTTGATTCCCCTGAGTCTTTCCTTCATGAGGCTGAAATCATATACCAGGTCTCGGCTCTGTCTGCCGCTCCACACCAGATGCACCAGATTTGTAAATGTTTTCACAGCCCCTTTGCTTGACTTGCTCCAGTATGGCCATGTGTTTTGGGCTGCCCAGAACTGGACGCAGCACCCACAACGTGCTCTCGTGCAGTTGAGTACCTTTCCATCCACTTGGCCCCCAGCCTGTCACTGGGGCTGTTCCTCCCCAGGGGCAGGTCTTTGCATTTCCCTTCTCTGAATTTCTGTTGGTGCATTCACACATTCAGTAGTCAAATGGTGAAATTCTTTTCTAAAAGGATATTGTAAAGCCTGGAAATCTACTTTAACTCCAAAAAGCACATAGAAAACAGATTTAGTCTTGTGATTGCCACTGATCACAACTTGGACCAGTATTGGTCCCTGGAGTGACCTGCAGTTATGTATGGAGTTTTAAATGGAAACAATAATTTTTGAAGTCATACTTTATAATTTTCTCTAAAAACAGCTGCTATTGGGCATTATTGAGATAAATTTCCATCTAGTTCCAATTTCTTATTCTGAGTTTTCTAACTGACAGAGATTATTCAGACATGAATTACTCACCATCTGATTTCCTAATTATGTTGTATTTAGTGTTGCATGTATTCTGTAATATGCATGTGAAAGCAACTAATTATTTTTTTATTTTATATCACTGTATATGTTCCCTGTAAGGGACAGAAAAGAGCAGAAAAATATCAATGTCTTTGTAGGACATGCATGCATGTGAAGTAATAAAAAGAGGGAGTTCTGCTGCTATCTAGGCACCAATTCTTAACCTCTATAAGCACTCTAAAAAACATCGTATTGTTTTTCAAAGCAAATTATGAAATATAATCATGGAATAAAGGATCTTTGCTTTGACACGGGAGATGTGGTCTTAAAGGAAGAGTCAGCAAGTTCCAGTTTTGTGTTTGAGAAAGCAGAGTGCAATTGTGATGTGTTGATCTGTGTTTCTTAATGATAATTTGCTGAACTAAGAAGCAGTTAAGTTTTTTTTCTTTTTAAACATTTCAGGGAGTAGTTTAGGAGGAGTGCAGTGGAGATGCATTACTTTTAATTGTGTGTCTGTGACAGAAAAGATGATAGTCCAGAGAATAATCCAGAAGATACAAGCAGAACGTGCCTGTTGCTTTGGATAAAAGGAAAAAGGAGAAAAGAGTTTTGTTATGTTTCATATTAATTGGTCTTTGTTAAACTTTGTGAAAGGAGACTTATGCTTACCCAATAATATCTAAGGTTATACTATACCGAAGCTAGTGCCATTGCTTGAGCAGTAGAATTTTTCTTGAGATGGTTCAGTTCCAAGCAAGAAATTATTATCCTAAGATGATTGCATTTAATGGATTTTGGTTTGTTTTCCAGTGGGAGAACAGAGGTCCAGTCTGTGCAGTATGGCAAAGAAAGAGCAAACAAAGACAGGGTATTTGCAAGGTAAGCAGTTTACATTTGTACTGGATCAATAAGTGTTCTGTTTGTGTATCTTAAGATGCTATGGGGTTATTGTTTTCTGTTTGTAAACTTGCAAAATAGGGAGTCTTTTGTTCACTGTTGCTGTTGGCATGACTTGATTGTATCAAGGAGCTAAATTTTGATGTGGGTTATTATTCAGGCAGCCAGAAGTGGAAGAGAATCAGAATTGCCTTAATAGTTGTATGTATTTGCCCTCTTTGTGCTGTTTTTATTGCAGAGAATATTCTTTTAGCCATTATCTCAATATTTGAATGTTTAATCCCTGATAACAACCTTTGACTGACTTCTGTTAGAGTAATGGTGAGTGTCTGACTGAATGAGAACAGTTTTACCACTGTGGCCCCAGTAAGGTGTTGGAATGATGGAAAAAACTGGACTGCAAGTATGCTGTTGCTGTAGATACAGGGGGGGAAAAAGTCCTTACAAGCAGGGAGCATCCTCTGCACTTTTTATCTATTTAAGCTTTTTTTTGAGCTGAGGAATGTCTTTAACACGGTTACCCATTAAGGAACTCTGGAGTTCAAATTCGAGATGTTTTTCTGTATTTATGTAAGGGACAGTTATGAATCAGCTAAAAACTGTGTAATGTATGCTGCACTCTAAACTTGGCAATTTCATGAGAAGAAGTGGGATGAGGAAGGGCTTTTGAGGAGCATTTGCTTCATTTTAGAAATTCTTATTCAGTAGATGGCACTCTCTTCCCTTTGAATCAAAGCTAAACAAGTGCAGCTGGAGTTGTTTGTCTCTTATAACATATACTCTGGTTAAAACTGAAACCTGTGGCTAGAACCGAATGGTGTTTTTTCAAGTCTTTTCTTCTTAATAAAATACTTGACTTTCCTATATTCTCTAATTACACTTCACTTGCTTTTAGATAAAGCAATACATCACAGTTACCTTTTGGGCCGATTACTGAAGTGAATGACTGATAAATGGCTGATTGATGTATGGATCTGTCACAGAGTGGACTGAATTTAATGGTGTATTGTAACAAATACACCTTTGGAAGGCTTTTAATAGTTCATCTACTTTTCCCTCCTGTCTTCCCTGAATTTTCCATTATGAAGATTTTTAGTATTTTAAAGGATGAAAAGAGCAAGAAACGTGAAGTGTTTGTAGAACAGAGCATGCTTCAAAAAGCTTAAGCGAAGATTGTTATTATCTTTAATTCCTTTTCTCCTAAACATTTAAGTTTCAGGCTGAAATACCATTCAGCCCCTCTGAATTCATACTGAAAGTAAATTGTGTTTTAAGGTTTTCCATATATCACATGGATTTTGTTCCTGGAACCTCCTTTTTTCATTCTGAGCGTGTTTTTCTTGAAATAATTGCATTGTTGAACAGCTTTTTAACCTCTCAAGCAGTGGGTTTGCTTCAGTTGTTTCAGGTTTTGAAAGTTCATTTTGGTGTCATTTTCCTTTTGATATGAAACTATAAGCATCTGAGCTTTGCAGTCAGGATTTTCTTAAGAGTGAGGTGGCCACTTAAAACCAACAGTATTATTTTTTAAAAATTATTATTACCACATAAGAAGACTTACTAAAGATCAGTTATGATCTCTAGAAAAAGTACTGGATGTTTTTTCTAAAACTGTCCACATTTACCCTCTGTTTCCCTCTGTTTGAGCTAATACTCTCTAAGCAAACTTGTAAGTTCTTTTGTTGTACAAAAATGATGCTTAAGCTGAGGTGTAATTTGCACATTCTATTTGTTCTGAGATGGGAAATGGTGACTGCCATTGCAGCATTCAGCTGGCCTTCACATGCCCAGCAGAACAGAAAGAGCACAAGGTATGGAAATGAAATTTCCCAACATTCATTTGAATAAATCAAGCTTTTTTAACCTACAGCTTCCAGGCTTATCTCTTTTTCCTCAGGATTTTAATTAAAATTAATTGATGTAGTCTTCATGGATTTATTTTTTTTATCATAAAAACGTTTTAGAATCAATTTTAAAATGGAGCCGTAACTCCAGCAAAGGAAGTAGTATGTGATATGATAAATACTTTTTTTGGAGGCAGCTACGCAGTTTCATGCTGCACTAACTGCAGCATTTAAAGGACTATTGTTGTAGTTCTTGACATTTTTTTTAATCTCCATTACAGCTATTTTCTTGGCCTCATTTGTTGTAGGATGTTCGCAATCCATAAAAACCCATCAGAATTCCCAGGAGCATAATAAAAGTGAAAGTAGATTATAGAAGTGAAAAAGTTCAATCAAGTTGTGAATTGATTTCTTAAAGAACATTGCTCTCTATCTAAAGGTCCTTGCAAATATTCTGATTTTATTCAACCCCAGTGGGATCTGTTGGATATGAGAGGAGGTTGTGGGTATGTGTTGTGTGGTAGTGTGTGGGCATCTCAGTTGGTCTGCATTTCTAAACTCTTTATCATGAACTTACAATCTCTATTTCCAGCAACCCAATCTAATTGTTTCAACCATCCAGTCATTCAGGACATTTAAATTCCTCTTTCTTCAAACTGCATGTCATTTTGTGTTATTTCTGCAGATTTTTATGTAATTTCAGTCTCTTTGTCGGAAGTTGCAGTGACCAGTTTTGCTGAGAAATTCATTCCCTGTGCTCTTTGTCAAAATACAAAGGAAAGCAGAGGCTCCACCTTATATTTCTTTTTGGGATATAAACGATTTAAGATTTCTACTTGTGTTTCCCAAATCACATTCTCTGTGCCTTCTTGTGAGAATTTAGCACTCCAGCTGTTGGACCCAGAACCAAATTTTGTCTTTGAAAGCATGAGCTTTGTTTATTTAGCTTTAGCCAATACCACTTGTGTCATGCATTTTTAGTTGTGTTATGTAATTTCATCCCACCTGCTGTGTTATTATATTTGATGTAGTATTGCAGCTCCAAAGACAATTTCTGATTTTGGGGTGCAGGTGAAGTTTTTGGTTTCTGTCCCTTCTCAGATAGGCAGGACTTCTTCCAATGTTTTTAGGTGTGTTTCTGTAGATAAACCAAAATTAGCATGAAATTAGAAAGCAGCTTTCTCTGCTAAGTAGCAGCCCCTTGTGATGGGGCTCAGTGGAAGCATCCAGAGTGAGCAGACAGATGCAGAATTTAAAATTTCAAAGCTTATTAAGGCATTTCAAAAGGTTTTTTTTCTGGCTTCTTTCCCTTCTCCCATCTCCCGATCTGCACAGTGCTTTAAGGAAGCTATTGGAATATTGTAAGGAATGAGTAATAAAAGAGAAATTTGCAGACATATTTTGCAATGTATCTTAAATGTTAATTAAAAAACCTCAAAACTTATTGTTAGATTTCT
Source organism: Tetrao urogallus (assembly GCF_951394365.1). Taxonomy (NCBI): domain Eukaryota; kingdom Metazoa; phylum Chordata; class Aves; order Galliformes; family Phasianidae; genus Tetrao; species Tetrao urogallus. The sequence continues at coordinate 11,686,542 of NC_136821.1, read as the reverse complement.
AAGTATTGGTAAGGGAACTAGTATGAAAAAGCTGCAGCACTGAGAAGTTTAGTGCTGCACTGTGGTAACTTTTTCTTTGAAATTTCTGCAAAGACAGGAAATAAAGGCAACAAACATGAGTGGGTGGGACTCTGAGGTTAGAGCTGTTAATAAAATAATTGAAACGAACCTTTGCTGATAAACGTTGCAGTTGTTTGTCATGGTATTGATTTAATTTCTGAAAGATCCAGACCCTGTCCACAGTAAAAGGTGAGTTTTCCTAACATTGGATTAAATTGGTACGGAAGCGATGCTTTTCTCATTTCAAACGTGTACTTATTTTTTGCATAGGTTGAGGAAGTTTGTTCAACATGTAGTTACAGACTGAAGGTACAGTGGAGTGAGTTGTTTTTGAAGCAGTCAGAAATTACATTTTTGGGGAAAACGCGTTTCTTCCTTGTCCCCATGCTTCTATGTCTGTCTTCATAGTTTATTTCCTGAATAATATAGAAAATAAAAGCGCCTTTCAATGTTTGTGTGCATTTAGAAACAAAACCAAAACAAAAACGACACAAAACTTCCCTGTAGTCCACTGTTTTTTTTTTTTTTTTTTTTTCCACTGGAGATGGATGAATAAGATTCCATAAGTGCCCTTACATGTCTGTCAGAAAATACTATATTTTCAGCCCTGAGTTTACTTATATTATGATCGTCTGCATTTTCCCCTTGACAGTTCCCTAATCCGTAGAATTTACCTCTTAGTAGTGCTGGTGGAGCTGTCTTTTGGTGTTAGTGTGTTGGCTACAAACATACTTTGCAAAAATCTAGCTAATTATAGCCTTTGATTAGTAAAAGATTAATGAACTGATAATATTAGATATGACTTTCAATTTTGCTGGTTTTGTTTTGTTTTAACTGTTCAGATTTTGAAAGTGGTTTGAGTTGCTCACATTTGGAGCGAATTATGTAAATGAGAATGTTGGTTTAATTGACTTGATGTTGAACTAATTACTTCTGGATCAAATTAATACTGCTTAAGCACAGTGATGCATTCAAGGAATGTCTTATTCCACAGGAAATAAATAGTTGCTGTTTTCAACTATCAACATACTACTAGATTTTTTTTTTTTTTTAAAGATGTAATAAAACCTAACTCAGAAGGATTTAGAACAGCCTATGTTGCTTAACTCTCTGAAATTGGTCAGCTGCTATTCACCAAGTCTTCTGAGCAGCAAAACAGCATGCAGTACGTATTCAGAACTGCATAGGAGCAGAAGGAAAGTATAAAATAATATTAAAAACAAAACAAATGCTTAAGAACTCCTCACACCCAAATGTCTACTGCTTGAATTCCAAACAGTGTTGGCATTAATAATAAGATGTGTGTTTCTGTGTGTGTGAAGCTAGATCATTCAATGTGATATTTGGTAGCTTTTTGGTTTAGACTCTTGGTAATTCTGAGGATAGTCTACTTAAATTCAATGCAGGCCAACACCTTAAGTTCTATGAGAAGTAAAAATGTAATCATAACTGAAGTTCTTGTTTCCAGTAAGATGTAATTTTGTGTGTCAGTAGTTCCTTATTTTCTCAAGGTTCCTCCTTTCCGGACTTGCACTTTCAGTAAATCTGGAAAGTGATAATGCCAAGATGAAGATAAAGAGGAACAGTTACTATCCTCCAGAGGACAAGAAAGGCAGAAGTTATTTTTTGATACAGGTCTATGGGGTGGGGGAAAGAAATGATGGAGGGCATTATGCTGATATAGGAATATGTTGTCACCTTATTATGCTGAATTGGAGAGTAGAGGAAGATGTGGTGATATAAATATATAAAGGTGAATGAAATGATCACAACATGAAAGACTCGTGAAATTGAGGAATATTTTGAATAAAAGGAATTTGGGTAATAGTTGAGAAACGGAGTTTCACAGAACTACCAGAGCAGTAGAAGTAAATGCAAGGACATCTATTTATGGATTGCTTTAAAGAATTTTTGGTGTTGGCTGAAGAATTCAGTTATGTTTAGTTACAGGATCTAAATGATGCTCTCATCTAAACCGTCAAATGTGATGCCACTAAGAAAAAGGCAGCCACAATTCTTGGATGATTCATTTAGCAGTGCCTGGTATAAAAGGAAGATGTTCTATTTCATGCCCAGCAGCTTGGTTACTGTGTTGATGATTGCCCTGCTTTCTGTTCTTTACGGTCATTGGGAGGTTTTTGTTTTTGGACAGATATTTCCACTACTATTTTTTTTTTTCTGAGATGAATGAACAGTTTTGTTACTTAGAGCTTTTCCACTTCTCATGTTCATATCTTTTAATGAATATTCTGTTTGTGTCAGATTCTCCTTGAGGCGCTGGAATTGGCTGGTAAAGTTTTAACACCTTGCCTGCCTCCCTCCTAGCCAGCAGTATTGTATGACTGTTTCACTGATGTTCTTGTACAGAGTAGACAAAGTGGAAACAATATTGAGGAAAATAAACTGCATAGGTACATTACTGCTTATGTAAATATAGTTTTGTATTATTACATTTCCTTTCTTCCATATAGCTTTGTTTTCCTGTGATTGAATATCCAGAGTTTCATTGTGGGGGAACTTATATAATCTTATTCTCACCTCTTACAATTTCTGATCGATCATTTTTCTTTTTTCCTCCAAGATCCCCCAGTAAACCCTTGGCACGGAAACTCATGAGTGGGATGGACTGGGAAGTAGTGAGCAGGAACTCTCTGTCTGACGATAGGTTAGAAACCCAAAGCTTACCATCACGGTCTCCACCTGGAACCCCAAATCAGTGAGTAGCATCACATCTCTCCCTGGAAGTGACTGTCTTCCTCTGAAGTGAGGGACACACGTATGTTATGAGAGGAATCGTGCTTTATGGAGGTTAAAAGAACTTCACAAAATCGTGTGCTGAATAGCTTTTTGGAACATTTAACTCTACATTAGCAACTGTCTGTGGGGTGAATTTTAAGTACTTTTCACTCAACCTATAAAAAGTGTAAAGGATAGCATGCTACTCAAAGAGCTTGAGTTTTATCAAGCATAGTTAAAATCAAATTATTCATTGGGCTAAGGAAAAAAATAATGAAATCTGTGCTATATTTTAGAAGTAATTGGTTTGTAAAGTTTTTGGGGAAATGACTTGATCATATATACTTGTGAATCTATTTCCATCAGTTTTTCCCCTTTTCTTTTATTCCTTTCAAAGCTCACTTCTCACATGTTAGAGCTTTCTGGCTCACGTTCAGGGAAAAAAATCCATATTTCTTTTGGAAAATAACCATATATGTATGTATATAAAAAAAAAAATAAAATGCTTATGATTCTTTCTAGTAGCAAGTGGGTGTGATGAAATGTTCTTCTTAATGAAAGAACTTAGTGAACTCTCACTGAGTGGACTGTCTGTCCTGTAGCCTGTTCATTGTAAACATTATCTTTCAGAGACATTTAGTAGAATTTATGGAAATAATTTTTAAACACTTTCAACAAGAAAGTTATGAAGCATGGTATTTTAACTGACAACATAAATGTTTCGGTGTTTTTTCTTTGAGACATGACGTTATTTCGTAGAATTGTGAACGTATGCTTGCACCAAGAAGAAAAAGTGTTATTCTGGCTTCCCCTAAGTTATTCTTTTGTATTGATGTAGGAAGTGTAGGTTAATAATCAAATTATTTCCACATTGCACTGCTATGTTTTCCCTTTTAGTCGCAACTCCGCCTTCACTCAAGAAGGAGCTCGGTTACGACCCTCCTCGGTTGGACATTTAGTGGACCATGTAGTTCACGCTTCACCAAGTGAAGTGTTTGTGAACCACAGATCTCCATCTTCCACCCAGGCTAACAGCATAATACTGGAATCATCACCGTAAGTTTCTGTTGATTGCCATGGGTCTTTGCCATAAGGAATTTAGTTTTAAACGTTTGGGTTGGGGATGTGACAGAAAATCTGATGAAAAGGTGCCTGTTGTTAGGGACTGTTAGGGTAAGCCATGCTAAAAATGAGATGATACAGGAGTGCAGACCTCTGTCTAACACATTCCTGATGCAGGGCTGTCATACCTTTCCCCTTGCCATACTTTTGCCCTTGCTGTAATGTGGCCATCAGTGTTTGGATGTGGATGCAAAAGTTAGTTTGGTAGAACCTGAAGTATGTTGTTCTATGATACAAGTTTTGAATTCCCATGAGTTTGGAAATCTTGTTTTGTCAAGGCATAGAAGTCTGAGCCTTGCAAGTTAGCCAGAACGTCTATTTAGCAGCCCAGCCTTCTGATGGTCTCAGTATACTTTGTTACATTGATGCAATATATGATGTTATATTGCCTATTGCTACAGAGTATCTCTATTTTTAAGATTGCACTGTTGTCTGTTTTTTCCTGATAAGCTGAATGTGTGCCAGTTAGTAATTATCAAAATGAAGAATTGTTAAATTCAGAAGCGTAATTTAGATGTTCCTTTTTCATGGAACAGCTTTTCTTGATGGAAAAGTTGTCATCTAACTGACTATAAAATTGTAATAAAAATTAATTATTATACCAGTTTACAAATAAAAGTTTTTGTGCATTAAAAAAAAAACAACACCACAAAGCAAACAAAAAAAGACTCTTAAAGGAAAAGGAATCTTGTGGGAAATAATATTTTTCAAGCAAAGCAAAGTTGCTCAAAGGTTTGAAATACTCAGAAAAAGCTAAGAAGGAGAAATGAACTGGGGAAAAGAGCTGCATGCCTTGGACCATATGAACATTCTGCTGTGTCTTATACGTATGTATGCATATAATTCTAAGTTTATCTTTCTAATTTTGTAGAACCTCTGTAAGAAAGTATGTTGTGCAGATTGTTTTAAAACCATTTGAGAAGTACAAACCAATGCATGCACAATTAGGTATTTTTTTATAAAAGAAAACTGGTGTATCTCAGTAAAAAAGAATCTGGGAATGTATTCAGGGCTTTTAGAACCTTCAGTGGATCATGCCTTCCTTTTCAACAGCTTTGCATAACTTTGGGAAGGGGGTAGAATAAAAATTTTATTAAGGTTTTGTAAACTAAGACTTTTTTTTTTTTTATAAGGTGCAATAATTATGACTTTGACCATCATTTGTTTGCTGTAGAAAAAATATTTTAGCCTAATAACATAAATTTGCCCTTTCTTGGTGGGATTTTGAAACCTGTTTGTGACAAGGGAGTCTCAAAAACTGGAACACTTGTAAATCTTGTTTCATGCTTGAATTTGGCTGACTGAATCCATGCTGTCATTTCCATTCCCTTCTAAGACAATCAATTTAGTTAAGAGAAAATCTTGAGTGATAGAGTTACACAGCAAAATAAGCAAAGTTCCAAAATGCTCCTTTCTTCATATGCCTTTATTCTAAATTAAGTTCTACAATGTGTACCCGAATGTCCTTTGGATTTGTTAATTTAATAGCTGACTACTTTTACGAGTCACCATAGAAATGAGTCTTAAAAAGAGAGGAAGTGTTTTTGCAAATTAGTTATGCAGCTCCGGGTGTTCTTTTTCATGGCTTGCGCTTTTTTATTCCCTAAGAGAAAAAAATATTGCTTTTTCTATTCACAAGTTCAAAAGTGGAATTGAATCTCCCACTGTAATTACTTAGCATGAGCTATTTTTAAGAATAAGGATATTGGTTGTCAAAATACGAATCCTCAAAGAGTCTTCTGAAAGTTTCAGGTGTTGATTAAAGCTTTTTTATTTATGAATAAAAGTAGCAGAGTAACGACATGTATATTAACCATATAATTAAAAATGATATTGTTTCGGCGTCCAAAAATCGACTACTTAAACATTTTGGCCCTTCTGAGTTAGAAGGTTCAAGCGGTCCATCCGCTAAGTTGTTGGGAATTCACATATCAAATTTATATACAAAAGAAGGGAAGAGGAGCTAAGCTGACTTTCAATGTAGTGATCTCATGAAATTTGGAGTCAATATATCAAAAGAAATTAGAGCTCCAGTGAGTATCAGGAGACTTAGATAATCCGGTCTTTTGTCTTCAACTGCGTGTGTTATTTGGAACTCAACTGAGATCTTTCTGCTCAGAGCACACTGAGTTGATTATAACCTTAACTTCAAAAGGCACGTGATATATAGTTTAATAACCTTATGGGTGCATGTACGAAGTGTTTGCTTAATATATTGAAAGGTCAGACCGGATATCTGTAACAAAAATACACAGAGGTTGTCAGTGTGAGGTTTTGTGGGTTATTGTATTATTATGTAAATGAATGAATGCAGTAACAGAGAACTCCTTTGCCTGCCAAGCAGGCTGCTTTCATGGCCATTGTCTGAGCATTCATAAGGAGATTCAAAGCTGACTGGGCAAATACAAAGCAATGAAGTTTTTGCCCAAGGCTTGATTGTTAGTTCTCACAATTCATTATGCTAATACATTACAGCGCTTGTCTTGCTCCTACGAAAATGCTCATCTGAGCAACTTTTTCAAATCTTTTGTATAAGTTTGTATTTTCTTTGGGAATTTATTTGTGTTTGCTGACATACGTACCGGCGTCTAGTCAAACATAGGATTCTATCTCTCACTTTTATCTGGACGCTTTTGTGTCTTTACAAAGGTTTTCCTCTTTCATTCCGTTTAGAGCTCTCAGGAGTAATTGTTTTCAGGCAGATATGTAACTATGTTGCCCTTGTCTTGAAAAGGATGAATAACCTGTGCCGCCTGGACCTGAATGTATAAATACACGGGCAGTTGAAAAGCTCTGGGTGACCTTTGCGAGTGAATGTCTAAATAATTTATAGCAGCCTTGAAAAATTCATCCTGCAGATGTTGACAATCGTATTTTTCTCTTTCCAATAAACTATCTTCAGAAAAGCTACTTATTCTGAGGGAAAATAGGCAACTTTTTAGTCAATTCCCCAAGATAGTTGTGTTGCAAAATACATTTATTTTCTAAAAGTTGAGGTTAAGCGAAAACATCTAACACAGTATTAGGATTTGTTTCCAAAAGAACCCTATCAGTATTTTTGTTTTCTAAAAAACAGCCTAAATTTTTAACATGAAATGGAAAATGAATGTATTTTTTGCAGTGCTTGCATTCTGCAGCATGGAATTTCATGCATTTCTGCCTTAGGTTTTACTACTTGCAGCAACTTGAAATGCTGTGCTCTCTTCTAATGAGTCTCCCTCTGCTACCAGTTTACTGCAGCAAACCCAGTAGTAACTGAGGTAGCACTCCTCACAGGACAGGGCTCTCAGGTGTGAGTCAGTGCTACAGCTTGCTGCTAAGGAAGGAACAGTGTCCTATGTCTGGCCTGCAGGAGTGTCATTCCTTCCCTCCACCTGGAGATTAGTCGCCTTGTTGAACCAGCAGGAAACTAGCCAAGCTTGTCCAAAAAGTCACTGTTTCTGCTTGTTTGGTAAGCTGGGTTGGCTGAGGGAAGAGCACTGGAGCAATTCAGGGAAGGGGGCATGAGGAGCAGATGGAAGAAGGGCAGCACCCACTTTTGGAGGTAGCATTCTCATAAGTAGCTGTAACCTGTAACTTCATTCCTTGAGGTCTTTGGATTTGCCACTAGTATCAGTGGGCTGTTGTCGTAAGTAGTGAAATTACTTAAAGATATCTTTTAATGTGGTTCATGGGGAGGAAGGCATGTATCCGTGTTGGTAGTTAGAAACTGGCATTCAGACGAGGTTAATGGGAGCCCTTTTGAGCCTCTAAAAACATACAGTGCCATGTAATGAAAGATGAATCATAAATTTACGTAATACAAATTATACAGTTAAGCTTTTATTTCAAAGGGACTAATAAAGGAAATTATCCATATTGCATGTAAACACAGGACTCTTTTGTTAATCTACAGTGCAGTGCTTGCAGAGTTAAACAGAAATAGAAGTTTCTGCCATTTCATCTTCAGCAATGGTGTTAAAACTCAACTGAAAAATGCACACTACAAATACAATTCTTGCAAATATTAAAATACTGCACATCTTTTAAAGGGGAATGTGTTCAAGAAAGGAGTAAAACCAAATATCTCATGAAATATCTCTGTGTATGTGTAGTTTTAAATGGAAAAACTTAACACTGTTGTTTCCAGTCAGCTTCTCCAAGAACTGTAAGTGGACAATTGAATTGTTTTGAATTGTCACTTGTATTTCTAGATCAATAGCCAAAAACTATTGTGGGAGCACTTCATTCTAATGCTGTTGTCTGTTTCTAAGATGTAAATTTCAGTCATTAATTTGTGGAGAAAAAAAAAAATCTTATTGGGGAAAGTACTGTAAGTGTTACGTATTTTAGGTACGTATTTTTTAGCTGGAGCATACGGCATAAATGTGGTGAATTTTATCATTTGTAAACACAAAAGGTGGTAGGACCTCAGGTTTAAAAAAAAAAACAAAAACAAAAAACACAACACAACAGCCATGTAAAAGTGAAACTTAATGGTTTACTTGCCTACAGTTGCTTTTCAAGAAAAAATGACTAACATTGCTAAACCTGCGCTTCCAATCTATTCTACTACAGCAGCAAATTTTTGAGATTCTAAATATATATATATATTATGTTCAGGTCTCCAACTCATAGTTTCTCCAAGCAGTTTGTTTTGTTTACTTGGAATCCTTAAAGCACTGTCAGTATCTAATAATTGTTCCACTTCATACTTTTTGTATTTTGGTGTTTAGATCTCAAGAAACTCCCATAGATGGGCAGCCTCCTGCATTACCACCCAAACAATTTAAGAAGAACAGTTGGAACCAAATTCATCATTCACACTCGCAGCAAGAACTGGATAACCACATCAATGAAGCATTTGATGTCCCTGCATCTCCTGAAAAGTCCACAGTAAGTTCTTTAGATCCAGTTTAATTATTCTGCTTTTTGTCTGAGCAATTCTACTCCTTGTAAGCTTGATTCTGGTTTCAGGGTTGTGCCACATTTGTGCATTACATTTCAGCATTTCATAGAAGTGAAGAATGGCTTAGATTGGAAGTTCCAAACACCATTTTATGTACCATCTCTTTGCTAGCTGCTACCATTTTTCACCTGCTGGAGTGGTCCTTTGTCTTTTGCCACCAAATGACTAAACTGAGATGGTCGTGGAAAGCATTTTAGTCTTTATTATAATGCTTAAATTTTCTCCACTTGTAAATGCATCTATTTGATTTATTTGGAAAGTCACTTACTGTCTGTTTTAAAGAAGACACTGAACTAAACTACTGCTAATTTGAAAAATTATTTCATCTAGCTTTTATCAAAATGCTAAATGTAATCTCTAAAACTTCCTACCAGCTTCTAGAGTAATTCTGTTAGGAGAGGATTACTGAATCTGTGGTAGTATTTCTGATCAGGATTTTATTACCAGGAATATATTACCAAGGCACTGAGGGCAAGGAACGTGAAGATCTACACAAATCTTTTTTTCTTGGGCATGTGTTAGATAACTAAAATGGTCAGTTGATTATTGTCTGTCTTAACCATTTCTGCGATTAAAAAAAGATTTTTTTTTGTTTGTCCTAACAGAAGTTTACGAGTGGGTTTTGGTTTTATACTGATATGGGATAAGAAACATTTTGCAGTATGGGAAAACTGTGTAGCATTCAGGTGTAATAAATACTTTATAAACAGTTTCACCAACCATAGGTGCTCACAATTACGTCAACTCTCAAGGTTGATATTTTAGAAATGCCTCCAGTTAGTTTTATACTGTACTGTGAACTCCAAGCCTAGGATGTTCTTTCAGGCCTTGTTATAAAGTTAAGATTCCCATAAAATCCATACTTAATTTCATAGCTGGAGTTTTAATAAAAGACACAGAAGTGAAACTTAAAAGTTATGAGGACTTTCGGAATGTCATGAAAAGTTTGCTTTAATTAAATCATGAAATAGTTTCTAACAACTTCATCTCCTTTTCATGCTTACCTGAGTCATAGTGAAGTTGTGTTTTGAAAAACAACTACTCATCAAGTCATCTGGTATTCAGTTATCTGTACCAAATTGACAGAAATAACTTTCAGTAGTGTGTTTTTTTGGAACTCCCTTTAGTTCTCACACAGCTGTGTTGGTTTGGCAGAATGAGATTGCTTTTTCCATGTGCCTTGTCACTGTGATTGTTTGTTAAGGTCCAACCAGTTACATTCCTGCTGCTCTTAAGGCAGCACACTGTTGTAATTGAAGGTGTAATTTAGTCTGATGACTGCTTTTTATTTTGGGTCCTAGAGAAGGAAGAACATAGCATGACTCCTGCATTTTGTGAAATTAGAAGTTTAGGATTTAGAGTATGGGGTTTTTTCTGACCAGAACGCACCTCAGGTTCCTGTACCACTGAAATCTCTTCTGTTGCTCCATCTCAAATATTTCAAGGATAATCCTCACCATTTTGACTTCATTAAGCTGTCAGATTTCCTTTGCCTGTTAAAATAGGGAGAGCCCATACATTAGCAGGACAGGTATGGAAATGACAGCATTTTCTTCTACCAGCAGTCCTTAAGCATCCAGTCTGAGAATATGCAGATGTGTTTTCAAACAGGTGTGGTCAGGAGTCTCTTCAATTAGACAAGTTAATGATGATATGTAGTGTTCTCTCTGGATTTTTCATTATAAAATGCTCCACAAAATTGCTTGTTAAAGTGGGAAGTAATTATTCTTTTTTTTTTTTTTTTCCTGAGGAATGGAATGGCACAGATCTTGCCACACCTTGGTTCTTGTGCAGAATGAACAATAACCTTCTCATCAACATATCTTAGGCTGTTACTTTCCTCTCCTTCCCTGAATTTGTATCTTTTCATTGTTATGAATGTGTTAGGGGAAGGTGTGGGGTGGTTTTACTTTAAACAAAAGCACAAAATGCGTGAAACCAAGTTGTTTTTTTTTGTTGTTGTTGTTGTTGTTGTTTTGAACTTTCATAACACTTAGGAATACTTGTTTTTCTTTAATAAATTGATGATTTTTCTTCCTTCCTGAATATGAATCTTACATTTTGTGTAGTTGATTCTGTTAAATGTCAATGAAGCTTATGTCATAGAACCATAGAATCACAAGGTTGGGAAGGATCTGCAAGATCATCTAGTCCAAACCGATGTGTTTATGGTTTGGATGTGAAGTATTATTAAAAATACTGGGTCGTATTCAGCTTGTGAAATAAAAAGTAATGTGGAACAAACTAAGAATCATTTCAATGACAATAATTTGATTTTTGGCAGGTTGTACAAGTAGCATCCCCAGTATATTAATGGATCCCATGACAAGCTTTTTCTGATAAAATAACCAAAAAACCCTACTCAAGTTGTCAGAGCTTGACAAAACTAATACTGTACTGTGGAGGAAATAGGACAGGGGATATGGAACCAAGATTTTATTTCTGAACTTATTCCTGCTTACTAACATCATGTTGCTGTTGTTGGGGGGGGGGGGGGGGGATGAAAAACACCTCAATTTTCTTCTCTCTTTTTTGTAGTAATATATCACATTTTTACTGCAGGCTTTTTTCTGCAGTCTTAAGTAAAATGAATTTAAATTATTTCCACTTAGTAATTTGTTTTTCTTAGGACTGTTTGAAGCCTGTTTGCCTGTTCTAGTATGATTTCTTATTTGAGATTACTTTGACAGAACAGACTTGTAATTTGTGTCCAAGATTTCAGGTGTGTAATTCTTTTTTCTTTCTATGCAAAATTCAAGAAAGGTATTTGTGTTATTTGATGTTTTCTCAAGTGCCTAATAGCAATTACTTTATGAAAAATAGGAAAAATTATTCTATACAATATCCTCAAAGACTGTGCTAACTTTGAACACAGAACATAGTAATAGATATCTATGTTGTTTGCTTTTACTAGCCCAATGGTGGTGTTCCCCATGACAATCTTGTTATGATCAGAATGAAACCAGATGAAAACGGAAGGTTTGGCTTCAATGTAAAGGTACAGTCACCAATTTTTGTTTTGTGTTTCTTAAGTTCATTTTCTGATTTCTTTTATGATTTATGACAAAGTGTAATTTGTTTTTAAAGGGTGGATATGATCAGAAGATGCCAGTAATAGTGTCCAGGGTAGCTCCAGGAACACCCGTAAGTTACCCAAATTCAAACTATTTGTTATGGCTGTCTTTGAAATGCGAGCTCAAAACTGGTAGTTATTTCCTAGGTCTGTGCAACATATTTAATAAATCAAATAAAAATTATTTAATCCTCAGAAAAATTGCTTATTTTGCTGCCGGAAGATTGGATCTGCAGATGTTCACTATGCATTGCTTCTTGAGCTGTCATCCTAAAAATGCCTATGCTTGCAGTTTTTTAGTAGAGGCATTAATATAATGCCATAGCAATTACATGTGGGCTTCTCTGTTAAAAATAACTAAAACAGCAAATACAAACACCTCTTATTAAAGTGACAGAGCTGGATAAAACCAAGACTTAACTTAAAATTGGGCATCAGGAATCATTCATCAGGTCTGACTGTTGTTACTGGTGTTTGGTGACAATCAGTAGTGTCCTTCAGAGTAGGCACAATGTTCTGTCACTTGACTGCCAGAAATACTGACCTGGTATCGAGCTGATTGAAGCCAGCTCTGCTTATGCCTTTTAGAGTAAAGCTGACCATCTCTTTGCTAACATTTAAAAAATACGTTCTTACATTTCATGGTAAAACTGTGGTATTATTTTTATTGGTTCTTTTGTCTTTCCAGGATTGTTTGGATTTGTGCATTGTCTTTAGTCATTGCCTTAGTTTTGTCATTACAACTGTAGTATTTCATAACTGAAGCATTTAAGCCTATGAAATTGATTTGGACAATTTACTCTCTTCCCTTCTAAGATGAGAAGATCCTGCTTTTTTGGTTGTCTATATGAAATCCAGAAAGGGAAGCTCAACTAAGCCTTCTACATTAACGGAAGGAACAGAGTAACAGCTACTGAAGATATGTTAAAATGACAGTTTCTTCCCAGTGACAAATCAGAGTGTTTGAATGAATGACACCATCTCATGTATTGTGCAACACTCAGATTTGGTTTCTGAATACAATGCAGCAACCATAGCAACTTGGCTGTAGGATTAATAGATGAATATAGATGAAGTTGTTGTTATAAGGTGGAAACTTGGAAACAGCTCATTTTACACATTTTTTTTTTTTAACATTGCAGGCTGATCTTTGTGTCCCTCGTTTGAATGAAGGAGACCAGGTTGTACTTATCAATGGCAGGGATATAGCAGAACATACCCATGATCAAGTTGTTATGTTTATTAAAGCTAGCTGTGAGAGGCACTCAGGGGAACTTGTGCTCCTCGTTCGACCCAATGGTGAGTGATTTGTACCTAAAACAAAAAACAAACAAAAAAGGCATCTTGTCTTGATTTGCTAATCTTCAGCAGGTGGTCACTGGGTTTAATTCTACTCTGCATCCCAGTTATAATACAATTAACCAAGAAAGGCAAAATGAAAAATAATGATGCTCAATCAGAATAATTGGAATGTGATACATCATAAACAATTTTTCCTGTATTCACTGATTAATGCTTCCCAGCTATGTGTGCTCCTGTTCTGCATGCAAGTTTTCTTGCAGTGTTTGTATGTACTTTTTTTTTTTTTCCAGATAAAATCATTAGTTTTGTTTACCAGCTTATTAAATCAGTATCCTCTTATGTTGGTTCTTTGTATTCCGGATAAAAATACTCAAGTTGTAGAAGTGAGGAGTTGCCAGATCTCTCCTTCAAGGTCATGTGATTTTGGTTAAAGAGAAACTTTATGACAGCGTATGCTTGTTATGTATAGTAGATGATTCATATTGTTTTTCAATTTGTTTATAGACCAAACAAGAGTGTAACACTGATGGTGTTATTATGGCCTGTAGCAGTGCCATTTTTTCTGGTGATGATCTATGTGTCTTGCCCTGTTTACAGAAGCCTAAAAGAATAAATTGTTCAAACTGAAAAAATATAAATACAACTGTAGTGACTATAGAGGTGTAATGTGTGGATCTGGGATTAAGGAATGCATCAGATAAGTTTGCAGGTGACAGGAGGTTTGATCAAAACTTCAACAGTCAATGAACTACTTATACTTAAAATGACAATTAAGTCACAATAGTCATGTCCTGGGTAGTAGTAGTCAGTAAAGCCTGTTTGCCTGTGCTAATGGGGCTTAAAATCACTGTGTTAATAAATGCAGTTTTTTCTACAAGAGGAATATGTCTATTTGGATGATTTAATTAAATGACCTAATTTAATTGTATTATAATTTTATTTCAACACATCTATCTAAAATCTCCATAACTTTATTTGTTACAGCTGTCTATGATGTTGTGGAAGAGAAGCTGGAAAGCGAACCTGACTTCCAATACATCCCTGAGAAATCTCCACTTGATGGTGTCCATCAAGATGATAATGCTCTGAGAGAATCCATGATTCAGCTAGCAGAGGGGCTTATCACTGGAACTGTTTTAGCTCAATTTGATGTGAGTACTGCATTACGTGAAGCTAGCTGTGTGCAAGTTCCAAGTCTTTTGGGATAAGTAATCATTTTAAACAAAGAAAATGTCAGTCAAATTTCAGTATAGCCAGCATCTTTTAGGAAAATTTGATTTAACGCTTTCAGAGAAAAAAAAAATTAAAAAGTCAAGCCTTGTAGGGAAACACAGAAGAGTTACAGCATAGAATAACTGATCCAAATACACTTAAAAATTGTTTCACTTTTAATATCTTTATTGATTGCTTGCATCTTTTTATGATTGTCAGGGACCTATGCTTGTGTAATACTTCTATAGGGATGAAGACTGAAGAATGCATACCAAAAATCCTGTTCTGTGCTCAGACCTTCATTCTTTCCAAAGCCAATGTAGAAGCTGCGACAGCTGAACTTTTGACATTTAATGGACAATTTCAATGAGCAAATATAAAATGACCAATGGAAAACACAGCCTTAATCATATGTGTAACAGAAGTCTTCATAAATAGTTAATTCTTTGACATACTTGAAAAGAGCAGTGCCCTTTCTGTGGTTTCCTAAGGCAAGGCACTGATACTTGTAGTTTTTCTTTAACATGAGCTTGAGCTTTGATAATATTCCATCTTCTTTAATACATGAGGTCATATGACTAAAAGCAGGAAGAATTAGGTTTATAAAACACTGCAGCATGAATTCCTTATCAGAGACCTGAAGTTATGTATTACAATGTGTATTAATAAGGCCTTTGGTAACATGTACTTCTTACACCTGGAATCCATTTTGCATTATACATGCCTCGTATATTACACTGCATAGGCTTAGACAGGAAGCTCCTCCAGTGGAAGTTACAGTTTTGCAAAACAGTGTTCTATAAATGGCTTCAGTGTGTAGCTTTGAGTCAAGAGATGTACGGATTTGGTGAAATGATCCCATAGAATAATTCATAGCGCTTTGTTTTGAAAAATGCTTCCACGTTTCTTAAAGCTGTCTTTGTTCAATAATTTATGTTCTAAAAAGTATTTCAAGGCACATACTGGCAGGTATTTTGCATCTCTTATGATCTCGTCTTTTTTCTTTTTCTTTTTTTTTTTTTGACTTCAGCAACTGTATAGGAAAAAGCCTGGAATGACAATGTCTTGTGCCAGATTACCTCAAAACATTTCCAAAAATAGATACAGAGACATTTCGCCTTGTAAGTATTTGAGTCTTTGTGCTCTAAGAGTATTTTACTGCAGTTAGTAAATAAGTAACGTTTTTCTACAAATTTTTTTCAGATGATGCTACACGGGTTATTTTAAAAAGTAATGAAGACTACATCAATGCAAATTATATAAATGTGAGTAATGCTTCTAAAAATTGCTTCTGGCATAAAGTAATTTTCAACTTTTCAATGGAGAATTTTAATGAAATAAATTTGCTGTAAATCTAGCTCAGGCTAGAATAATAAGCCAGTAATCAGATGGTTAGAAATGTACTGTAGGTTTACTTATTTACTAATGCTTGGTGGCAGATACTTTCTAAATGAAAATAAACATGCAAAAAAACCTTCGGAAAAAGTAGCTGTCTATCAGAGTATCAGAGTTCTTAATGGATTGCCAATGTGGCTGCAGTGGTCAACACCAGAAAAGTCTAATCTAGAAACACATATTAACATTTGCTTATTTATTTCTTATTGTCAGTAGCAACAAAAAAGTACTTTCTTCTTCCTACTTTGCTTTCCCTTGTGTAAGGAAAAAAAAAAAAAAAAAAAAACCCACCACCGATGTTAAATTCCAAAATCACTGTTTAAAAACTAGTATCAGAAAGTCAAAGAATGACATTTCCTTACCTTTTAATTTTCAACCACTAACTGTCAGTGAATTTACTTGCACGCTCCCAAACGTGTGTGGTTCCTCGCACTAATTTTGAGTGTGAAACACTTCCAGTTGATACTCTTTAAAATGACTAACTTAAAATAAATATATTTCATGTAGTGATACTTCTTTTAATGTATTAGTCACTGAACACCGATGCCTGACAGATATTCATTCTCATGGCAAATGCAAGAATTAAAACAATCATTTTATCTTCTCTTAGATGGAAATCCCTTCTTCCACAATAATAAACCAGTACATTGCCTGTCAAGGTCCGTTGCCAAACACTTGTCCTGATTTTTGGCAGATGACTTGGGAACAAGGCTCATCTATGGTTGTAATGTTAACAACTCAAGTTGAACGGGGCAGGGTAAGTAAAAGATTCTCTTAAATACCTCTTGCATAATAAAAATCTGTTGATGATTGCTCTCTAAAACATAAGTGGAAGGTAATATTACAAACTTTTCATAAGTGCAGTGCATTCTTAATAGTGTTGTGATTATTATTCTTACATTTTAAACCTTTTGATATTGTTAAAGTAGCTTAATGAAAACTTTGTTTGGTGCTGAGATATACTGAAGTCCAAGTATTTCTTAAAATGTTTTTTACTTACTGCTTTGACTCTGTTGTTAAAATAGTCTTTTTCTCTCATCTTTGAATGAGGAAACTATGAAATGTCATCAGTTTTTGTAATTAATTCTTTCATATGTAGAGATGAATTTTAATGCAGCCCAATGGAGCTCTGTACTGTTGAGAGCACGTCTGAATGGCTGTGCTTAAGGGAATCCTTAGTAAGATTGAAATAGAAATAAAATTCATACATTGAGAAGAGTTGAACATCTGTTTACTTGCACAAAGGAATCATTGTCCTTTAAGTCTTTTTCATTAAAAAAAAAAAAAAGTGGAAATGGAGAGTTACAGATTACTAGAAATAATTACAAATGGTTCTGTAAAAAACCTTAAGGTGTTTTTATTTTGTTTTTAAAGCTATAGCTTTCTCTTTGTAGTCGCATTTGTTATACAGCTTTGTCTCTTAGAGATGAGCAAAACAATAAAATATAGTGATTCACAGAGCATAATTCCAGAGCTACCAGGTTTATAGCCTGGTGCATTCCCAGTAGCACTGAATAGTTGTGTGTGGACAGAAATTGACAGGCTAGAGTAATAGTTTAGTGGAGTTTCTCATAGTATAGCATTGCTTTTGAAGGTGGATTTATGGAAGGTGATGGGTGTTCTGATCAGCTCAGACTGTAGTTTAGCTGTCGGTATATATTCTAACTTATTAATAGCCATGTATTTGCTGGGAGATAAGGCCTCTAAATGCAATTAAAGTAATTGGATAAGAATTGCAGTGTTTTTGAGCCATTTTTCAACGACTCGGTGTTAGCATGGTGCTGCCTGTTCCGAAATGAACATAATTAGAGGGAATTTCAGTACAAGTGCCCTTTTAGTTTGAATTTTCTTTGCAGATCTGCTAAGAACAGACTTGCACTAGCAGTTCTCTGAGGTTCTCCCACCCCCTTAATAATGGCATTTGTGGAGCTCTTCAGAGAGCTGCTAAATAATGAAATAAAAGGACTTATCTGTCTTATACCCATAGGCAGACTCCCTGCTCTAAAGCTGATCATGAGGCTTCTGACATCACTATCCCACTGCATGCCGGGGTGTCTCAGTGGAGCAGGAAGTCTGCAAATCTGGCTGCTCTTAAAGAATCGCCAGGTGGGTTGGAAAAACAAAAGTACACTTGAGCTGAAATGACCTCTTGAGTTCAGCAGTTAAGCGATTTATCTAAAAATCTGAGGTTTTGAACTTCTAATTCATGTTTAAAGGTTTTTTAAAATATCTTTGAAGTTCCATCTGCACCCCCCTAATTCCTGCAGCAACATTTTTGTTGCTTGCTCTTTTTTTTTTCCACATGTTCTTTTCCCATATAAATGTGTTTTGAGAAGATTGTGAGATTGTATGAGGTTTCCAGAGGTCAGAAATATTTATAAAGCAGCATCTGTGTCCCTCAAGAGTTAAGATTAAATAAGTTATTGATACATAAAAAAAAAAGTTGTGATGAAAGGGAAAGGCATTCATCCACAATTACACTAAGGTCAATAGCTGGTTCATGTGTCCTTTTAAAGAGAAGCAGGAGATCTCCACAATAACTTATTTTATATGCAATAGTTGAATAGTGTAGTCTGTTTGGTAAGTAAATCAATAGTAGTAACAGAATTGTTGAAATATTTTTTACTGAGCAATGGCATAAGGAATTAGCAGGAATGAAAATAATCTGAATTGAAACCCAGACATATGTTGGTTTTAGGTTAAATGCCATCAATACTGGCCAGAGCCATCAGGAAGCTCATCGTATGGCAATTTCCAGATTACCTGCCATTCAGAAGAAGGAAATCCTGCTTACGTCTTTCGAGAAATGACATTGACTAATCTGGAGGTAAAGACATAATGTGTATTTTTAAGTAAAAACCTATGAAATCCTCACAGACTAGATGAAACTATCTAATCAGACATTTTACATCTTAATGTCATGTATGCATAAATAGAACTCGTTATTTCTAACAACCTTTAGAAAACGAATCTTACTGCCATGTACTTACTGTGAATGAGTTCTGCTATATAATAACAAACCTTTTATTAGCAAAATATTACAAGGATTTGATTTCCGTAATGGTATTAATTGGTACCGAGTCAGATTAAATAATGTGATTAAATCATTTATCATGAAGACTATTACTCGTGTCTTACATGGCCTGACCAAATAAAAAGTAATTAAAGAAGTCAAGAAATGTGCTATTCCCTTCATGTTTTCAAAGCATGAGATACTAGCAGTATTTCAGTATCACTGCTGAAAATCAGCCTTTATAGTGGTAAATAGTTCTTAATAATTCTCCAGCTTAGACACTGCGTAAAAATATATGGAAGATAAATCCTGCTGAGATTCATTAATTGATATTAGCATTGAGATGTAAACCAGGACTTTCTAGACAGAAGAGGCATAGCGTTAGTTTCAGGGGATGTATAGCTTCCAGAACTTCACCAGCTATCATTTTGGTCTCAGAAATGTTCAGAAATCTTTTTCTGGAATTTAGTTCAGGTACTCATTTCTCACTGCTTGGGTTTCCAGATGAGATTCCAGATTTATAGAACTGCCTTTTATTCAGTTTTCAGTTTTTTTTCTTTTTTTTTCCTGGGTGCTGTTGAGACAATTGCTCATTTATTATCAATAGTGGCATCTCTGCAAATGATTCCATGCTGAAGAGTAATTTGGTGTATGGTAGCTTCTATTCTTTGAAATGCTGCTTTCACTCTGATTGTGCATCCTGCCCCCTCCACTAAGCAGAGGTGTGTGATAAATGTTGGTGACATTAGAGCAGGGGGACGTGGGAGAGAGTGGAAAACCTCTTGCATCTTGTGGAGTATGCTAGATAAAATTAGAGGTGCAGATAAATCCATTGTGCTCACACAGTCTGAACAAAGGTTTGGAAGTCCAGTCTTTCCCCTCTGCACCCCTGTTCTGTCATTTGATAGAACCAATAGTAAAACTAATTTAACAGAAGGATGCTGAAGATTTGGCTACTTGCTTGCACATCTTGTGCTTAGAGCATTTGTACCCTTGAACTGTTTTACTGTTAGATGGAGTGACTTTTTTTTTTACTTGCCCTTTTTGTTTTTAATTAAAAAACGTAATTATAAAATCCAGGATGAGTAGTAAGTAACACTTACAGAGATTGATAGCTTCCAGAAGCTACATTTTTTCAAGTGCAAGTTGACGTAAATGTACCATTTTTTTTTTCTGTCTTTCTGTGAAACCTGAACAAACCTTGAATAAATCCTATGTTTCTGATAGAAGGAGGAAAGCCGCCAGCTGACCCAAATTCAGTACGTAGCATGGCCTGACCACGGGGTTCCTGATGATTCCAGTGATTTCCTAGACTTCGTGTGCCTCGTGCGAAAGAAGCGGGCAGGCAGAGAAGAACCTGTTGTTGTTCACTGCAGGTACCCTCTCCCTTTTCTTTTCAACTTCAGTAGATCACACAATTTAAATTTTTTATTGTTAAATAGCTTTTCTTTGCTTTGTTTTTCAAGTAAAAGTGTAACTATAATGTGCTTTGCAGGTGACAGGAGAACTCAACTCTTACATTAAGCGATTTTTATCAAAATCATAATCATTTTTCATAAGCAGAAGTTGCAGTATCTACATTCATGAGTCTGTATGGAGGTCTTGTCTGTTTAATTTAAATGCTTATGCTAATAGGTTACATAATAAATTCAAGGAGATGGTGAAATACGCTTAGGAAACTTTTCCTTATGATAACTACCTTGCAAAGGTCTGGAGTAGCTGTACAAATAATCCATAGCAGACAATATGGATAGTAAATGCAATGAAATAACACCCTCAAGTCTGCAGATGTTTTAGGCTACATGTTGTTAATGAATACATTAGGATAACGGGGTTTTTTTTTTTTTTGAAACATGTCACTTTTGTTGTGAATTAAAGTTATTCAGATTTCTATCCAAATTTAATGTGTCTGCTTTTCTTATGAAATAGTTTTCAAGCTAATGTAAAGCAATAAAAAGCTGAAGTTTTTGTTACATTGAATTTAAATGTAATTTGAGATTACATTTACTTCAGTGCTACTCATATGAAATGTAAGTGAACTCAGATTTAATGTAACAATCTACATATGAATTTCATGTGTGTAAGTTCTGGAGATGTAAAATGCCACTGAATTTTATGTAACTGGTAGCTTTACATCTTGTCATGGAATGTTCATGACATCATTGAAACACACAGTAGCTTTGATGCCACCTTCTGGACAAAGATTGAAGTACTAACTTGGCCAGATTTAATTTGAAGTTATGCTTCAAAATCATAACAATTAAGCTTCAAACAGGAAATTTATGTAAACTAAGTTATTTAAAAGCATGAAATGATAGCCGTACAATCTGAGTTAATGATGATGTTTGAAAATATGGATTTGGTCTTGTACTCAAGTATGAGAGAACATTGGCTTTCTACTTAAAAACTGCAGCACAAATTTCTTGGATGTGAAAAATTAGAATTTGAAACAAACCATTGATGTTCACGGTTAAATATTCAGTTTTTAAGGATTTCTACTCAGTTGTAAATATGGACCTGAATAAATATGTTTGTAAATTGTTCATGGCTGGGTTCAAGTTCCTCTTCACAGTACTGACAGTTCCACCCTCATTTTTGCTCTTCTCAAGCAGGATGGAAGCTTCCTGTGACAGGTGGCTCATCTAACCTTTGTACTCATAGTATGGGATCATACAGATCAGTCATGAGAATCCTTAAGGAGGAAGGACTGTACAGCCCTTGGATGTGAGCTACATTCCAGACACTTCTTCTTATTAGGGTGTTCTCTTGTTTTGACAGTGCTGGGATTGGACGGACAGGAGTTCTTATCACCATGGAGACAGCAATGTGTCTCATTGAGTGCAATCAGCCTGTTTATCCATTAGACATTGTACGAACCATGAGAGATCAAAGAGCCATGATGATCCAAACACCTGTGAGTACCATACTTGCAATTCTGTGTTGAGGAAGAGTCTTCATGCATTTGAAAATGCTAGAATTTCCCCTGCATTGATAATGTTTGTTTGTTTTTTGAGATAACTGCTCTGCTTCCTTAACATTCTGTTTCTGAATTCTAACCGGTTAAGAATGGAGTTAGAACAGAGATTTTTTTTTTTTTTTTAACCTGTATCAGTCAGATGATGCTTATTTCAGAAAGCTGTTTGCTTTACATTTTTAAAAAGTGCATTAAAAGAGTCAAAATGCTCAGCTGTGCTGTCTTTCGTAGGAAGTCTTAGGGTTCTAGTTATTCCATTTTTTTGACCAGTTAGTTTTTTTTAATTCAATCATTGGTTGTAAAGTTTTACTCAATGTATTTACTATTTAAAGGGAAAATATTCTGAAGGAAAAAAGGCACTGGGTTCAGTGTCAAATCTCTTCCATGGTTACCAGAAACTAGTTAGTCACTGCAGTAATTTCAACAGCCCGTTGCTGTTCCTCTAACTAAATTTGAAGAAACCTTCAGTGTTCCTTAGAGTGTATTCAGGTTGAGAGGAAAATATGTAAACCTCCATTTCTCAGTCATCTGTAGTATGGCACTGTCTAGTATTCATATTCCACTAAAAAAAAAAAAAAAAAAAAAAAAAAAAAAAAAAAAAAAAAAAAAAAAAACAAAGAACAATTATTCAGGAAAGTGAGGAAACATGAGGAACAATAGAAGATGGCTTTGGCTTTTTGTGATGGCTGTATTATGAATTTGTACATCTCTACGGCATACTTTGAGAGGAGACCTTTGTTAGTAAGGAAGGGGAGGTGAGGAGTAAGAGTTATCCAAGGCAACTTCTGCTGCTGCCTTTTCCTGATTTTTGCATTTTCTGAAATATTCCTCAGTGTCCACGAGATGGCTCTATGCGTGGTTCTCCTCTGTGCTCTATGAAGAGAGTTCAGAAAGGTTCATTTAGTGAGCACTGGAGGCAAATGTGTATTCTACATGAATATGTCTAACTTTAAGTATTTTAATTTAGATGTAACAGTGCAGCACATAGTGATTGCATTGTTAGATCTGTTGCTGTGCCCATTTAAGATCTGAAATCAACAATTGCTGCATTGAAAATGGAAAGGCAGGAATGCTTTTTGCTGTGCTTAATGACTGGGATTGTTTTGTTTGTTTGTTGGAACTACTATTTGTTTAAAACAAGGTGTCTTCTATGCATGCCAGTGTTAGACTTGAATATATTGCAGTTAGACATCATATAATGTTCAGAAATTGGGTATGGGCTTTCTAAAACATGAAGCAGTGTATTTCCTCATTGTGAGAGAGAGGTGCCATTAACATGCCAAAATCAGTGCAAGCATGAAAAAGTGCTTTGCTGTAGTTTGTAAATTCAAGTATATGGAAACTTTGTGTCATTGAAACTTCAGCAGTGAAATGAAGGGCAGGAGATAACTAAATAAAAGAATGCTGTAAGTACAGGATAGGTGGGTATGACTTCTGGTATGTATTTCTAAGTGCTGTTCATTCCACTGTTCTGCTGAGAAACAAGATATTCTTATACACATGTTCTATATTTCCTAAGCTAAACTTGAAACACAGTTCTTGGCCTGTTAAGAAAATAGGATAGGAGACACTGGAAGCTTCTCCTACTTTCAAATGACCTACGGTTTAAATTTGTTTCTTTTCAATTAATTGAATCTACTTTTCTTTTCAGAGTCAATACAGATTTGTATGTGAAGCTATTCTGAAGGTGTATGAAGAAGGATTTATTAAACCTTTACAAGCATCACCACATAAATAAAGAGCAAAAAAACCTAGGATATAAATTGAGGAACCCTGTCCTCTAAATAATGAACTGGCAGCATTCTTTGTGCCATAATACTGCTTGCAGGAAATGATAGTGAAGTACAGCAAAGAATTGACAAAGGACTTTGAAAACTTCAGCACTGTTGCACTTTACATTGAAACAAAATCAGTCTCTGAAACTCTTCTAATCTTCATCTGTTTGAAGACTTTATTTTCGTGCTTTGCTCCGAACAAACCATAAACTGAAAGAACTAATTGTGTTCAGGGTAATCTACGAGATTTCATTGTAGTGCCATATACTGCGCTTCTGGTTGAATTGCTACAAACAAGGCTTGGAATTATTTCACTCTGTTTTACACCCATGTCTCTTAAAAATGGAAAAACAAATGAAAAAATACACTAAGCCATGGTCTTTCTCCAGTGCTAGGTTTATTTACTATGTACAGACTCTCACTGTTTTGTTTTTTACAACATTAGCAATATTGCTGATACTAGATAGATACACACTGCCTACTGATGCAGCACACTTTGTCCTACACCTTTCTTAGAGACCAGCTGGTTGTTAGAGGAGAGCTGGCATCCGTGTTAACCCAGCAGTAGCTGCATAATGCCCACTTACCAGCATCTTGTTTAAAAAAAAAAAAAAAAAAAAAAAAAAAAAAGAAGAAAAAAAAAGGAAAAAGAAAAAAAAAAAAGAAAACAGTAATAATAAAAACTTTAAAAAAATAAATAAACAGCATTTCTTTGACACAGCTTGTGTGTCATACACTGGTGTATTCTGATTCATGTGACTTAAGATTATGTGATGGGAGCTAGTGCATGCATTGTCTTAACCCCTTAAGTGCCTTGAGACTTACAGCGTACATCCAGTGAAAGGCACTCATGATTCTGTGGGGGTGGTCTTGTCCTGTTGTGTTTATCTTAATGGGTTCAGATTTTAAAAACGGCCCTTGGTGCTTGGAGTATGTTACTGCAAGGGGTCATGGAAATACCATTCCCTCTTTCCTCATACGATTACCTGCGTGCTACGCTCAGTAGCAAAAGCACCTCTGCCAACTTAACGAATGAGCATTGTTTGCTGCTGTGTTGTAGTTACGTGAAAAATCTGACACATTCCTTTATTCCTTATGACTAGTAACTTACTAGCAGCCTACTATGAAATGCTAGTAGGTCATTAGAAGCTGACACTTTGTTTTATCCTTTTATTGAGAATAGCTGTCTTACTCAATTAGAACATAACTCTTTAATAGCACTGATAATTAAGTCGAACTTACGGTCAGATGTGATTTAATTCCATTATTTGCTAACCGAGTATTTTTTTAAATCCTCATAGTTGATTTCAAGCCATTTTCGTACAGGTCTGCCTTTTATTTTTCTAATTGTTTGGGGAGGGTGGGAAGGGAGGCAAACACTATGATGCTTTCCCACAACTCCTTTAATTCTGTGATGGTCTCAGTCACCCTCTGTCATGCTTGTGCAAAGTTGTTCCAGTTGGTATGGGTTGCCTCTTATTTAAGTAGGTATAAGATTTGTAACAGATGTCTGATACAGTATCTGAGCTCACTCTAAAGACATAGATAGGTCCCGGTTTTTCATGTTTTTTCCAGTATAGGGAGAAACCCAAGTCAGAAGCAAGGTGTCCGGTGTAATATACTGTAAGAAAACAAAATCAGTCACTTCTTTGACTGCCCTGCAACAACATAACTCTGTGTCCTCTATTTAAAAACCTTAATTTATTGGTTTCCTGAAAATGTCTATCCAGTAATTTTTGTTATAAGCTATATAAAGCATAGAGCTGGAATGGAAATTTCTACACTAAAGTTTTTAACTATTGAATAATTATATAATATACGGTGTTCTGTGGACATCTGAAAGAGATCAGCTATGAAATATTAAGTGAAAAGGAATTCAGGCAAAGTGAAATCCTGGCTTACGACTTAGTAATACACATGAACCACAATGCCAAATGGAAAATATAGTTTTAATTATTTTTAGACTACAAAATAATACTAGGTGGCCTGTGGCCCTGTTACTTATATTTCTAGATTTGATGCCTAAATCAATGTTTTTCCTCAGTGAAAAATGAATCTTACAAGTATCTTTGGATCTGATAAATGGAAAAAGAGTGATAAAGTAGCTTTAATCTCAGTTTCATTTTAAGCCATTTGCAACAACAACAACAAAATCTGTATTAAATTTAAAGCTTTAACTTTCATATGATGAGATTATTAGCTGAGATGCCAGCTAACTGGAAGCTTATTTTAAAGTCAGCACTTAATATCTAAAATGTAAAATAATTCATCCATTATATTGAAGTACACTTTTTTCACAGTCAAATTGTAAAGAAGAATATCATTTGCCCCATTTTTTCCTGAGAGGGATGAGAAACTAAGTTTATAGCAACGTGAATGGCGTTGGTTTGTCATATATTTAACTATTGTTATGTGAAGCTGCCAAAGCAGTTTGAGTTCAAAATACCCGTTTATACCACAATTACACGTGGGATATTTACTGGTCATCTGTCATTACTGTTCTGATGACAAATAGAGGCGAGAATACAAACTTAGAATCTTCCTCTGCATTGATTTAAGCTGATCTGCTGTTATGTATTAACTAGCTGCACTGGGGGGGAAAAAAAAGGCAAACTCAGCTAATTGATCGTCAGTTAATCAATGGCTTTTTGGCTTCTGGAAAGCCAGCAGAATGGGAACCAAAAGCTGCTTGGGAAAGAAGGCTGAAGGCTTCCTGCACCATAAATCATTCACTCAGATGTTTGTATTTGTTGTGGTATAAATGGCCTTCACGATATTTTTATACGGCCAAAAGAAAATAAAATCAAAATGCTAAATATTTAACTTTGGGTTATGAAGATCTGTATCATCGTTCAGACTTTCTGAAGAAGTTTTTGTATGTTTCATGCTGTACAAAACATGAATGTATCTTTCAGACAAAATGAACTGGATGTGATTGGTGTTTGTGATTGGTGTTACGACTGTTGGACTTGACGAACAATTATTTTCATACCAATTGATGAGGAAAAATGCTGGGTGGGGGGAGAAAGAGTATGTTTGTAATGCTTCCATGATATACAGATCCAGCTTAAAACAAGAAATAAGTTTCCATTGTAAATCAGAGCAATATTATGAGAGCTTTTGCCAATGTGTAACATTGAGACTTTTTCCTTTTCAGTTCAAATTCAAAACTACCACAACCATCTCTTGTTTAAAGTGGATGTGAAGGTTCTTCTGTTAGCAGAAAAATGAGGTCCTTGAGAAGGCTTTGCGTGTTTTGGGGAGTGTTTTTACCATTGCTAAATATGAAATAAGATGCAGGTAAATCACCAACAGACTGTCAGCCGATTTCTTCTGAGAAATGCTGCTTTAGATACACTAGAGAGCTGAAAACTTAATTTATCTGGAAAGCATTTGGTGGTTTAAACGGTGTGCGTGTCTGAAGCAGTAAGCCACTGCTTTTGCAAGTTCTGTTTTTGGCTATTTTCTCCTACTTCTGACTAACAGTTTGGTTTTATTACACCACATTTAATGCTAACTGAAGGTTCTTCTGTGTTTCTCTGTTAAATCTTAGACGCTTACATCTCATATAGGTTAAAATATATCTAGAATAACTGATTATGTCCTTGTGCACCACCTGAGAGAGAAGGGGTGAGAAAGCAGTAGGGAGATGAAGGTATGTGAGGTGTTTCTTGTGGAAACTGGCAGCTTTCCTTGGAGAGCTTCTGAAAAGCTGTGTGGTACCTATGGAGGCCAAGACCCAGCAGTACTGCCCAGGGAGATGGGAAGTAGAGAAGGTCCTGCATAGTGATGCCAGACCTCCAGGCATGCTGTGGAGCTGAACTATGTGATATTTTTGTTTGTGTAGGTGTGTGGGCAATAGTTGGTGGCTCAGGGAATTGGTACGAGCGTGAAAAATACTCTACACATGCACCATCCACAAATCTCCACGCAAAAGCAGCTTGTCCCATACTTACGGTGTAGCTGTGACTGTAGAGCTGTTACTGCAGGCCATCTGAAGGACCATCAGCCCTGAGCATAAAGGGAGGAATTGAATATTGTCCAAATTCAAGATCTGTTTGTTAGGATTTCCACGCAGAAAAGGAATGGTGCCTTCTTACGGCATTTGCAGTCTTTTTGTACTGTGCAGGTCCCCAGCAGGCTAGGTATGTTTGCTAATTTTAGAACCCACCTTTTATCTTGAGACTTGGAAAGCTGTTTTCCATTGCTACCTTCAATGCTAGGGTCAAATATCAAAATCTGATAAGATGATGTTCATTGATTAAATGTAGATCTTGCATGAAATTGCACAGATTGTAATTAGTGGTGATTGGGGAAGCTGTTAAAGGAGAAAAGCATCTGTTTTAATGCAGTGTTTTGTCCAATCTCATTTATCACCACTGCACTTCAGCTCTGTGCTAGCTGCTACCACAATGTGCATCTTCAGTTTATTGGGCTTCTCCAGCTACAAACTGCAGCAGTGCATAACCTGCAAGCTCCAGCTGCTCTCTGAAGCATTACTTGCTCATTGAGAGCTCAGTTGGTAAGAGTTTCAGGAGGAAAACACGCACCTTTTCAATAAAAAGTACGTCCTCTTTGTTTTCTCTGAGCCATGTAGCATAATAAATGTAATAAAATATCCATCATTCCTGTATTCTGTAAGATGAAGTTTGGTTTCACGGGCTGGCTGACAGTTTGCTGCTGGTGGTATTTCATATTTAGCAAGCTTGTGTTTTAAAGGATGATTTTTCTCAAAGTGTTTTGATGTTTGAATAGTAGCACTTTATCTCATGCTTACTACTGACTGAACTATCAGAAAAAATAAATTGGGTTTGGAGAGAGATGCGCAATGGGTTTCTGTGCGGAGATGATTTGGGTTACGCCGCGGTACGAATGCTTTCAGCTGCTCCAACCATGTCTGCGTTACTGTTCATGTATTTGAGGGCTTTTCAGAAAGCAGGTTATTAACAACTGATGGTTTCGATTGTCCTGTCGTAAGAACGTAAAAGCTTGCATTTCCAAAAAGTGCAAATAGAAATACAGAGTACTGGTACACTGATCTGTGGTCTCTCTCAGCTGCAGATTAGCTATGTTTACTGTAGATGTTTCTGCTAAGCCTTGTTTTTAACATCAGATCAATTGCCTGGAAATCTGTTTGTTTGTTTTACTTTGGATTTTGATAACCAAAAGTAATGCACAACAAAGTTTAAAGATGTCTCTTCTTCCCTCTTCTGCCTGGGCCGGGGGGCTGAGACAAAAGTGAAAGGCTTTCAACTGTTTACATTAAGCTGTTTTCTCTAAGGAGAGTATATCCACAAAGAGTAGACTATAAACTGTCCAGTGCAGCGATCACAGTACGCTGGGGCACCACATAACAACCCATCACAGGAAAAGTAAGGTAAGAAAACAAAGTTCGTTCTTGCATCTGATGCATTCAGAAGTTGGTCTGTTTGGTTTGGTTTGTCTGCCAGTGATCCCATTTTCACCAGTCAGTTTGGCAGAGCTCTTTGTGTAAGGTTTGGGGTTTTTTGTTTTGTTTTGTTTCTGTAACAGGTGCTATATACTCTGTGTAAATCCAAAGGGAAGAATATTACCTAGATCACTATTAACAATCAGATGGTGGCAATATCTTTTGCTAGTTCCTTCTACTAATTAGCTTCCACTTCAGCTGTGGCTCTCAGCATCTCGGTGTCATCATCCCAAGGAGGGGTGGCTGTGAATAGGACACCTCGGAGCTGGACAGCTTCAGCTGTCAGGCTGCCTGCTGCCCCATTAGCACGGCAGAAGGGTCCGTTCCCCTGAGCAGATTTCTGCCTATAGACATGAAGGCCTGCAGTGGGCTGGGGGACACTGAAACACCCACTTGTTGGCTTCAGCAGATTGGAAACGATGGAAACTTGAAATGGGTCAACACTGGACAAAGTAAAAAGGATTCAGCTTTGGTCACTGCAGCTGCTGTATGCGTTAAGGGCCTTAGGCATTTGTCCTTAGTTGGATAAAATGAAATTCCTTGCCATTAAGTGACACAGTGACGTCCTGCCGAAAAACCAGCAGTTCCCAGCACCGACATGCGAGTTAACATTAACAGGCCTTGTTTCAGTCTTAGGTAAAGTCTCATTTTATTATGTGAAGAAAAAAAAAAAAAGCTGTTATGCATATTTTGTGGATATATTTAATTTCAGTTGACAAATAGTTGTCTGGGTACAGACTTGAAAAAATATATATATAGTTTACTTGTGGATCTTAATTGTTTAATTGCAAAATAAAGATGTGCTTTAGTAATTCCACTCTCCGGCCCTTTTCTCGCCATCCCCGGGCGCCTCTCGGGCCGCCCCGCAGCGCCGCGCCCCGCCGGCCGCTACCACCTGGCGGCTCGGGGCGGGGGCGGCCCCGGCTCCACCCCGCAAAGGGGCGGTGGCCTCGTCCGTCCCCTCCGCGCGTCGCTTCCCGCTGCGGTCGTCGTGTCGTCCCTTCCTCGGCCCGGAACCGCCGCCGGCAGCCCGCAGGTGAGTGAGTAACGCGGCCGGGCGCGACGGGCTCTTTCCCGCCCGAGGTCCTCCCGCATCGCTCCGCCATGTTGCCGGGCCCGCCCCCCCTCTCCCGGCCCGCCCCGTGCAGCCGCCGCGCCGCACGGCCCCGGCGCGACGCCGCCGCCAGGTGAGGGGTCCGGCCCTGAGGGGAGGCGGGGGTCGGGGTCGGGCCGCGGGGCGAGCGCCGGGAGCGGCCTCGTACGGAGGCGGGCGCCATGGCCGCGGGTGGGAGCTATGCGTCCCGCCGCCCGGCCGGGGGGAGGTTTCTGCGATAAAATCTGTGTAAAATCCTTTGGTCCGCGAGCACGACGCCGCCGCGAGCTCCGAGGTTTGTCTTCTGGCTCGGAGGGCAGCGCTGCGTCTCGTTAAGAAGGCGTTTGGTGTCAGCCGCGGGCTGTACGAGGGCTGCGCGGCGCCGGGCTGCGCCCTGCACGGCTGCACGTCCTCCGGGGTCACCGGCAGTCACTGGAAGCCGGAGTTCCCCGAACAGCGTGTGTGCGCAGCTCCACGGGCGTCCCGTTGGTGCTTCGTTAGAAGTGCTTGAGTTGGAAGGGACCCTTACAGTCACCTAGCCCAGCTTCCTGCAGCCAACAAGGAAATTTCAGTCCCCGACGTCTTTTTATTCCTGATCCTTTCTTAGCAGTTAATAATAATAATAATAATCATGATTATTACGTCTCTCATTCCCACGACAACCTAACCCAAGCCTTTTCTCGCATTTCCCAGCCAAGATGCTGAGCTTCTTCCGCCGGACGCTGGGGCGCCGCTCCATGCGCAGGCATGCGGAGCGGGAGCGGCTGCGTGAAGCCCAGCGGGCTGCGACCCACATCCCGGCAGCTGGAGATGCCAAGTCGGTCATCACCTGCCGCGTGGCCCTGCTGGATGGCACCGACGTCAGCGTGGATCTGCCGGTACGACCCTGGGACGGTTCTGCTTGATAGCTTGTGTTGAGCTGTTGGAGCTTTTTGTTGTTTTGTGGGCTAGATAGGGGGTATCTGTTTATTACTGTATTAGCGTTGTGCTTTGAGTTCTGCTAAATCACTGGGCACAAAAACAATCATTGAATGAATGAGTTGGAAGAGCAACGTAAGGATCATCGAGTTTAACTCTTGGCTCCATACTGAGCCACCTAAAGGTATTGGAGAAACGGCTGCTGTCATTGCTCACCACAACTTGTGTTGCACGGTGTCACTATGCCTTCAGTCAGTGCTTCCTGGGGTGTTTATGAACTAAGGGAAAGACATGTAGGTCCTGGAGTGCGTCCAGAGAAGGGCAGTGAAACTGTGAGTGATCTGGAGCACAGGTCTTACTGGGTGCTGCTGAGGGAACTGGGATTGTTCAGTCTGGAGAAGAGGAGGCTCAGGGGAGGTCTTACAACTCTCTGCAACTCCCTGAAAGGAGGCTACAACAAGTGGGGGTTGGTCTCTTCTCCCAGATAACATCAATGAGATGAGAGGTGTTTGCCTCAAATTGTGCTGGCAAGGTTCAGACTGGGTTTTAGGAAACTTTTTTTCTCAGAAAGGTTAGTGAGGTATTGGCACAGGCTGCCCAGAGAGGTGGTGGAGGCACCGTCCCTGGAGGTGTTCAATAAGAACCATGGAGATGTGGCACTGAGGGTATTGGTCAGCAGGCATGGTGGGGATGGGCTGACAGTTGAATGAGATGTCTTTTTGAACCTTAACGATTCTATGGTCTTTAGAAGGTATTTAGTAGTTCTTGACTGGATGTGCGCATAGCCAGTCACTGTTGACACACAGCAGAATATCAGGAATTATTTGTTGGGCTGTTTTTTTGTGTATGCCAGGATGCAGTTCTTATCTTCAGCATGGGAGGGGACAAGAAGAATTCTATTTCCTTCTCCTCCTCAGGGCAGATTGCTATGAGACTGCCCTTGCTGTATGTAGTGCTTTGTTGGGAGTGAGGTGTTAGCCACTGGTTTGCATTTCTAAGGATCCTTTAATGTGCACGTGTCTGTGTTTAATGATAACTTGGGTTTAGTCCACAGGACAAGCAGTAGCAACAGGAGCCTTGTGCTCAGGTTTTCCAAGTCCCATGTCTGCAACTCATGCAGAGCTCACATAGCACAGTTAGGAAGCCATGTGTCTTGGAGGCCTTGTGAGCAGTTCTGTAGGATTTTGCCTTTAACAGCAGTGGTGCTGGTGTTGGAACTGTTGGCTAGAAAGAGCATGCAGAGCAGCCATTCTTAACATGATTTTTCTTTCCTTCCTCCCTTAATTCAAACACATTTCTAGAATTGAGTGCGAGGCAGTCTAAGGTAAGTCCAAAGGGGTGCTGAGCTGAGCAGTGTTGTGTCCTGCTGTATCCAAAAATCTGAGTAACAGTGTGGAAGGAATAGCTAGGCATCTCTGTTTGCCAAGTGGCTGTATGGACAGGCATTTAGAGGGTAATAAAACTAATTTGTTCATCTCTGAAACAGCGTAATGGACGCGTCCAATGCTGCCTAGTGCCTAGGATGTTTGATTTGAGGCCAGGAATGCCCACAAACACTTGATAGAAAGTGTTGCACTTAAAAAGTACTCGGGTTTAAATAAGTATCACCACATAACCAGAGTAGGGATCTTTGGGGCTGAAGTTGGCTCTGCTAGGTGCCTGTAACAACATTTCTGAGGCTCTGGGGAGCATAAATTGAGCCTGAAGAGGAGTCGTGACCTCCCATCTGGGCTATAGACTTAGGTCAGGGTGTAGTGGTAACTATTCTTTTTTGCAGGAAACAGTCACTTTTTTTTGCACTGCTGTTTTTTTCTTTGTAAGCCAATAGAAAGCTTTGTCCCGGAACATCTAGGTTCACGAGTAACAGTAAACAAACAAGCTAAATCTGCATAGTAAGGTGCCATAATTACAGCCCGCTGTCAGTGGCTGACACACTAGTTTCTTTGGTGATTAAAATACAATAAATTAGAAGTAAATTAAATGTGTAATTTCAGACTGTGTCTCATATTGCTCGTATTTGGAGGTTGAATTGGGAGCAGGAAGAGGAAGGAGTGGAGGGTACAAAATCCTGAAGAAACAGTTTCTTTCTAAAATCTAAAGCTAAATGAAAAGCCCACATGTGCACATGGAGGTGTTTTTTTTTCCTTTTACGAGAACTTTCTGAGAGAATAATCGGCCCCTTTGAGCTGAGGCATTTTCCAGGACTGGTTCTGTTACTTTGGCAGTAGGTTTGGTTTAGAATGGGCTCTTGTTTTCTCAGGCTCCCTGGGATCTGCCAGTTCAGTCGTGCGTAGTGCTATTGTCTAACTCAGTTCTGCAAAACCATCTTACCCAAAAAAATAAATAACAGAAAGTGTTTCCTAAGACTGAATCATTCAGCAAACAAGTTAGTTCACAGCTGGAGAAAGAGCTGGCTTGGCAGGACAGAGAGGGCAAAAGCCAGTGCTTCACCTTTGTTAACCCACAGTACAGAAACACTTGATGCTGGCATGACTTGCTGCTGCCGCAAATGTTGCTTTCCACAGTGAAAGAAGATGTTGCTTTCCATATTGCGTTTGTCCTTGTTTCCTTGTGCCCCTTGGCAGAAAAACCTGTGGTTTTTTGGCAGTCAGGCAGTAAGTTCAGGCAGGAAAACGCTGTGAAAAATAATCAGTGTGATTTTGTTCCGCTTCCAGCTGGAGCCATTGTCCAATCTGGTTCCCCGTGTGCCTCCCCAAATGTGGTGAAGAAGCACTTAGAGACAGCGCGAGATTTATGCTGGCTTGTTAAGCTGTAGCTTTGTGAAGAATGTGCCACCGAAAGAACAGTGTTCCAGAACTGTGGCTGTTCTTAGGACTGACTAATGGGTGATTGCTGAATTTCTGTTTCAGTAACGTTCTCTGTGGCCTCTTGTGTAAGCCAAGCATATTTCGGAGCCTTTTTAAGGAGCAGAGGCTGATGTTTGGGCAAATACTGACAATGAAACAGAAGGGTCGTGTTGTAAATTGAGCTTAATTTATTAAACAGAGCCAGAGCTTGAGCAGTAACCCTGCTTTTTGTCCGCTGATCTTATCTGTGGTGCCTGTCAAGCCCCTTCATCTGTCTGCTTTTCTATT
This sequence comes from Tetrao urogallus, assembly GCF_951394365.1. NCBI lineage: Eukaryota > Metazoa > Chordata > Aves > Galliformes > Phasianidae > Tetrao > Tetrao urogallus. The sequence continues at coordinate 11,652,377 of NC_136821.1, read as the reverse complement.
TCTTCTGTTGATTCTAATTACAAAACTGCCTAACTTGAACTGTTCCTCAAGGCTACAGCCCTGTGCACTACATAGACCAAATTCTTTGTGAAGAATCTACGTATTTTGCAGCTGTGTCAATGATTAAAGAGTCTCAGTGCTATGTGTGCTATTTCCTGTCACCTCGGTGCGTTCAGAACAGGGAATGTGAGCTTCACACAGCTTATCACCGTTCCCCCTGGAGCAGATGGAAGAGTTCCTTTTTTTCCCCAGTCTTCATTTCGGATTCTAAGGTTGTGTTGGGACCTGGTGGTTCTCCTTGGCTGTTATGGCTTGTTTTTATTATTCTTTTTGAAGCCTGATGTTTGTCCAAAGGCATTCAATGATTTTTGTCTGACCGATATATGTAGTAAAACACGGAGGCGTTGATTTTGAGGTTTGGTTTTGCTTTGTTTTAAAAGTGTGTATGGATTCATGTGGAGAACGAGTGCAGCCCTGCAGCAGCAGGCGTATGGGAAATCCACGCTCTGTGGAAACCAAGGACTTTGTTTAAACAAAAAAGAAAGCAAAAAAAAAAAAAAAAGAAACCCTGATTCCACTTATTAACCCACAGTTTGCATAATCTTCTGGTGGATGATGGAGCATTAATTATGTTCCAGTTGCTGTGTATCCAACCTGAGTTTGAGGCAGGAATTACCTATAGGCAGCTCCTTGAGGTGTGAGCTCCAGGTAGGGATGATGGCTCAGCTGGAACCCGAGCAGCTTTCTGCCCTAAATATTCCTTCCTTCCACCTGTGTGCCGTTCAGCATGGAGATGGCCCTTGTCCTTGTTTTCATGAAGTATGGTTAAAACAAGGTCTTATGTAAACCAGCTGCAGAGCGCAGCAGAATCGTAGGATTTAGCCAAGCTGTTTTGGAGTAATGCTTACACCCATGGTTTTGGAGTAATGCTCACAAAATAAGATTAAAAGGGCTGTGCTTTGTTGATTATTTAAAATTAAGGAATCGTAGAATGGCCTGGGTTGAAAAGGACTACAATGATCATCTAGTTTCAACCCCCCTGCTATGTGCAGGGTCACTAACCACCAGATGAGGCTGCCCAGAGCCACAACCAGCCTGGCCTTAAAAGCCTCCAGGGATGGGGCATTCACAGCCTCCTTGGGCAACCTGTTCCAGTGCATCACCTCCCTCTGTGTGAAAAACTTCTTCCTGATATCCAACCTAAACCTCCTCTGTCTCAGTTTAAAACCATTTCCTCTTGTCCTATCACTATCCACCTTTGTAAACAGTCAAAACTGTGTGGAACACCACAGAATGTGGCAGCAAACCATTAGCAGTGCTGCTGGCTTTTTGTGTGGAAGGAAATGATCTGTGCTGATCTGGCTGTGAGATCAGAGATGTGTTGTGATAGTTGTTTTTACTTAATAATCCAGTCTGGTTTTCTAAGCTCGTAAAATACTTGTGGCTCCTTGCTTGAGTATTTGTGGTTGTGAATATGAAATACAGACTGCTTTCTGTAACACAGATACTGCTTAAGGAGAAAATCTAGGAACGCCAGAGATGTTGGAAAATTTAGTTTTGTAGCAGGCTAGATTTTAAATTTTCAAACTGTATCTCAGCTGGCAAAAAACAGTGAGTAAATAAATAGCATTTGTTTGTGTGTGTGTATTCAGACCGTGACAGTTTGGATGCTCAGGGCTGACCCCAGCATTTGGGGTTTGCTGTGCTGCAGGATGCTCAATTGTCCTCAAAGGTTTAGCATTCCTGACTTGCTGCATAACAGTGTGTTTTGGCCCAAGCACTGCTTTCTGCTGAACTGCCCAGTGATGATTTCAGGCCAATTGCTCTTAACAAGCTGAGAACCCTGCAGTGCAACACCAGCCCAAAGTGTTTGGGGCAGGTGTTTAGCTGCTAAGGCTTAATGCTGGGCTAGCAACTCAGAAATGAGTATATCAGAAAAAAACGTTAGGGAAGACAGAAATGGATTAAATCAAATGTGTGACCATAAATTGGTCTCTGCTGGGGGTTAGGTACGAGTTCTGCCAAAATATGCTGGCAGGTAGGAGTGTTTTGAATCTTTACTCTTCTCCTTACAGGCTCAGTAAGCCTGAGCACAGTGCGTTGAAACCCTTCTGTATGGTATTCTAATGGACTTAGGGTTACAGCGGGTGTGAAATCAGCTCCCCTGGCTGCACTGAGCAGAGTGGTTAGTAGTAGTTCATTGGCAACTATTAAGCAGGCTGAAAATATTTGTCCTGCGAGAGCAATCCAAACCCTGCTGCAGGGAGAGGAGAAAAGGGAAGAGCAGAAGGTAACAGCCAGGTAAAAATGTCATTCACATTGAGTATTGCCACTGGAGAATTAGGGGAAGTTCCACCAGATCACGCAGTGGAAGCGTATCTTTGAAAATGGAATAAGGAAGGAGGACTTCAGTAAGCCTTGAAGAGTTTGAACTTAACACTGGGGAGCGTGTGAAACTTTTGCTGACCTACACCGAATACACAGCTGAGGGTTTCAGTCACATGCAAAGTGCTGCATAATTAATTCTGTGCTGACAACTCGGTGATTTAAGTCAGAAGGCAGCCAGCGGCCCTGGAAAACCTCCTGCCGCTGCTTCGAAGCTGTTCTCCTGCACTGCTCACTCTGAGCCCACTCCCAGTGAACCTTCGGTGTGCTGCTGAGACTGGCATCCTGCTGAGCTGCAGCAGGGAATCCACCCGCTGTGGGTGTGCGTTTCACTTGTTGCTTCCTCAGGTGGTGTGTGCCATAACTCTGGCTCTGAGTTAAGCTGCTCCGTTGCCTGTCCCCAGCAGGGCTATAAGCCGTGGTGTTTGGCTGGGATAAGTGGTTAATGACAGTCCTAAGGAGTGACTTCATGCAGAATTGAGAAGAATCTAAAATATTCTGCAGAATAAGGTGGAAATGTCCCTTTAGTTTGAAATCAGGTGCAGAATGCTTTGTGCAAGATGAAGCCGCCTTCTAGTTTTGCTGTTGCAAATGATGATTTAATTTTACTTCTGTCTGTATATTGTGTGCTTAAGAAGAAAATACAGTGTGTGCCAGGAACACTCAGTAGAACCAGCGCCTTGCCCTTTGCAGATAGACATCACTGACTCAAGTCGTGGATGAGATGTTTTTACATGCAGGCGATTTGCCTTAAGGCTGCTGCTGGGAGATTCTCGCTGCTGTCTAGCAAATCTGCTGCTGTCCAAAAAGCACTTATCTCATGTCCAAAAAGCACTTTAATTCACATCAACAGATAAAATTGCCCAGGATGAGTTTGATGAGGTGTACATCTCAACGTAGTTGTTGTACTTTTTATCCCGGTGTATTATTATGAAGAAGTTCTTACCATGAAAAATGCATGTGGTATCAAACCTGCTTAGTGTTATTTACGTGCTTTCTCTTTAAAAGGCTTAATTAATTTTTGATTTTTTAGATCATCACTTTAAAAGCAGTGTTTACATGGGACTGGAGCTAAGGTTTTGTCATAAATTATGTATGAGCATATGCAATGGCTTTTTGCAGCTTCAAGTTGAGCTTTATGTAAATGCCTTATCTTAAGTACTGTTTGTTGAAGTTCCTTGCCCCAGACTGTTTCCTGGCAGTCACTAGAAGCACTTGCTAATGGAATGCTATACCCTAATTCAGCCTGCTTTTCTATCCACTTGTGAGTTGCCTGGACAGCAAACTGGTGATTTCTACGGTAACTTCTCCTATAATTCACTCTGAAAATGTTTCACTGTGTTCGATGTTGACAGTGACACCAGTTGTGTTTCCCATTCCTTATCAATGGATAAGGAAAGCCTGAAAGGGACAGTGATTAAATGATATTCTAATACTGTCAGCCTTGTCGAGTCCATGTGAATACTTTCCGAAAAAGGGCATTATCACAGAATCACAGAATGGCCAGGGTTGGAAGGGACCTCGAGGATTGTGAAACTCCAACCTCCCTGCCACAGGCAGGGCCACCAACCTCCCCATTTAATGCCAGACCAGGCTGCTCAGGGCCCCATCCAACCTGGCCTTGAACACCTCCAGGGATGGGGCATCCACAGCCTCTCTGGGCAGCCTGTTCCAGCACCTCACAACTCTCTCTGTAAAGAAATTCTGCCGACATGCAACCTAGCTCTTCCCTCCCTAATTATGCATGGCATACAAGGATATTACAGATGCTTCTTGTGAGGTGTGCGTTTGGCATTCAGAAAAATAGGCATCACAAAATGTGAGAGAAAAATCTTTTCCAGATTATATTCTAGGAAGCTTAATTTTTGAGTCATCTTACTTTTGTCATTACAATGTAAAGCATACTTAGGTAAGAGAGCAGATTGTGCAGTAGGTATTAAATCCTTCTGTCTTTTCAGAAAAAAGCCAAAGGCCAGCTCCTGTTTGAGCAGATCATGTATCATCTGGACCTTATAGAAAGCGACTATTTTGGATTAAGGTTCATGGATTCTGCACAAGTGGCGGTGAGTAGCAGTCAATCTCAATGTTAAATTGCAATATTGACCAAAAAGCCCAAAGAAAACTGAAGCTGTGTGTTGTCTCTAGGAGGATATGGTTGTGTACATACCAGATGGTTTTCACGGAAACCTCTTGGAAGCTAGTTTGTGAAAATGCAGCTGCTTTTGAAAACAGCAGCAGAGCATTGCTTGTCATGAGCACCCACCCTTCTTTCACATGCACTTGTATGGTTTTATATAGGTGCTTTTCATGGCTTAGCCTGCAAGGATAGCTCCTTGTGTACTTCCTTATTATTTTTTCCTTTTGTGTTTAAGTGGAATGTTAGGATATCTTAGTGCACCTGTGTGTGTTTGTGAGCCTGATGGCTTCTGTTCAGAATTACTGAGATCAAGTTTTGTGTTCAACCTGTAATCGTGCATTCCTCTTTTGAGGAGAAAGCATTTGACTCTTCGGCACCCGAAGCAAACTCCATGACCAGAAGGACTGGCTGCTGCTGGGTGTCAGCCTCTCGCAGAGCAGGGAGGTGTAGCTCTGAGGAGGAAAAGACTTGTTCTGAGGAGGGGGGATGTTATTTAGAGCCATGCATACCTCCTGTCAAAAGAAATTAGAAGGCAATCTACTGCACACCTCTTTATATTCATAAAAGTCGTGTTAGCTGTGTTAAGCATGCACAGTCAGAGGTGATGATAGTAGGTATTGTTAGTGAATGGCTCCATTGCATCTATTTATCCACTTCAGAAAAGATGTAATTTGCTTTAGATATTCTGACTTGTGGCATCTGAAGCATTTCTGTGAGCTCCTAGGATCCCGTGGGGCGTTAGTTGTAACTGATGGCACAACCTGTGTGCTAAAGCTGTTGGCCCGGACTGTTTTATTGTCACGCAATGTCAGTTGTCCTGAAACTAAAACCTGTGAAGGTTTTCTGTCTGAGAAGTGGCTTATGGCTCACTTTTGTCAGCGAATTGTTGCTTCCTGTCCAGACAGCCCTGATGAGTACCTGATAGCACACCCTGTACCAGGTACAAAGCGGTTTTGAAGTTTTGTTTACTTTTCTTAGCTATGTATGAGGCTCGGTAGAAGCTACGGTCTGTTTAAACTGGGCATCGAGGATACTTTCTTTGTAACAAAGCAGGAAGGATTGCTGCGTGCCATCAGAGCTGAGCTGAGACAACTGCTTCAGGAACTGAGCAGCTATTGTGATGGCAGCTTTCTTGCAAAGAGGAGCTGGCACGTTCTGGTAGAAATGCGGTTGGTGCACAAAGAAAACCTGGAAACAAAGGCAGGGTCTACCAAGTGACTTTTCAACAATTACTCAGCAGACGTGCTAAATCAACAGCACAAGAGTCCAGTCTCATAGTGAACAGGACTGTCCGCTAACTCTGAAGGAAGAAATCATTTCTGCTACCCAATTTAAATCTAATTATATTGCTTCACTGCCTGGTTGCACGTGAAGATATTTAAAAAAAAAAAGCATAAAAACCCTGAAAAGCTAGCAACATGTAGGTAGCTGGAAAAAAAAATATCTGAGAGAAACTGCTTGTTTTGATTACGAATGAATGTTCAGTAAATCACGTCTGTACAAAGGATACTATTCCAAATATGTAGATGCCTTTTATTGATTCTTTTGAACTTCAGTGACTGGTAGGAGGTCAGCATTTGAATTTATGATGTGCTCAGAAAAACAAAACAAAATGTAAGACAAGCTCTTCCTGATATTTTGCACTTGAGCGTTCAGATAGTTGTTGAAAGAATTTGTGATGTGAAAAAACTGTCTTTTTCATGTCATCTCTGTGTTAATTGCTGGTCTGGTGGTTAAGGATAGTCACAGTAAGAGGCAAAGGACGTATTTACATGTTTGTCCACAGCGTGCCAGGCTTGATCTGAGTGCTGCTGAAGCCAAGGGAACAGGGTGTTTGAATTTGAGCAGCTTTGATTCAGGCTGATGCTGAACAGCACAGCATGCCCAGTGATGGGACCTAAAAAGGCTGGGGATAACTTGCTGGGCTTTTGGCTTTCCCCTTAGCCACATGGAAAAGAAGTTTCTTGTAAGGAAGTACTGACTGCTGAACTTAGGAATTTACTAACTGTTTAAATTGCAAGCATCAAAGACTTGCTGTTCCTAATGGAGTGATAGTGTACAGCTCTGTTCCTTCAGCAGCTGTTTTGCCATCACCAGCATTCAGTGCTGGAAGTGGCTGTACAGCATTGCACCAGGTATGCAGCCATGAGGTTCACAAACAGGGGCAGGTTTTACCCTCACCATCTTTATTAAGAACAAAGCAGCAACAAAAACTTATTTGCCCTACCTTCTTGAACTGTTGCTGTTTTTTAAATTATTATTTCTGAAGAAGCAGACTATTTCAGTAATGACTCCCAGTACTTTGCTCCATGTGCTGCCTGTTGTTTAGGGAGCTTTATCTCTGGATTTTAGCAGGAGGCTGCATTGTACAAACTCTCGTCAGTGTGAACGTAAAGGATCTTTTTGCCAGGTCCACTTGAATTCCATTTTAATCACTTGAAGGAAATCTTAAGTTTGCTGATGTCTGTGTGCATCAGTGCACATGGTGGGTTTTTTCCTTCCTTGCCCTCCAGTGGAAAGCAGTTGTTTCCCTTCTGCCATGCACCGCCATCCCAAGCAGGCTCTGCAGGCAGCAGCCCTGCTGAGCAGACTTGGATGCTCAGTGCCTGTCTTGGGCCTCCCAGAGCCTGCACTGGAATGTGGAGGAGATGAGAGAAAGCAGAAGGGCAGTGAGGCGGGCACACAGCTGCTCTGGTGGTCTGCAGAGGCTCTCTTAGCCTATCCTGTGTCTAAATCACCTGCAAGCCTCAGGTGGAGAGTGTATGTTGTTACGGTGGAAGGAGTAAGTCAGTTCTCTCAGAGCAATGAGTTTGTGGAATAGGAAGAGAGATCTTAGCATTTTTTTTTTTAAATACTCCATTTAATGGCTCTGTAAGCAGAGCTGACAAATATTTACTTCATTCCTCTTTAAGGTTCCTGCTTTATTTTAGAACTACTAGATAACATAGCTTTCTGTAGCTACTCTGTTTAAATGACTATTAAGGGCATGTGCAGCAGTTGCTGGTGTTCTCATCTCCACCTGATCCATTAGTCCCTGCATCCTGGCTGTGTGACAGCCCTGCCCCGAGTGCAGGAACAGGTTTGCACTTGGCATCACAACCTGGCAGTACCGGTTCTGTCTCATAGTCCTGTTGCTTTCCTGCCCTCCTTGGGGCCCGCTCCGAATTTCATGGCACACAGGTGAACCGAAGTTGTGCTGCTAGTTATGGAGTTTGTCTGTATGAGCTGTGAGGTGCCATTTGGGCTTGGGGTGGTGATGCAGTGTTACCTGGGCACTGCGAGCACCCAGGACACGGGGTGCAGGACAGCTTGTTCAGCCCATGCCATTACATTGCATGGGGTGCTAGGATTCCTGTTGCAATGAATCACTTCTTAGGTGCTGCAAGCTGTCCAGGTGTTGATGGCCCTCCAAAGCAGGTTTCTTCTGCTAGCTGGGTGCTGGTTTCCCAACTTCAATTTCTGGTGTAAACACTTCAGCAGTGGCTGTTTGTGCAGTTGTGTTAGGAAGCATGGTATATACGTGTAAGAGTTTCTCTCGGTCTGCCATCTACAGCTTACTTTTCACATGCTCTTGTGTGCAGTATAAATTAAACCATTATTTTGGCTTTGAGTAGTCAGCCTTTATGTCTAGTATAGAGCTTAGAATTAGCATTAGTAAATGAGGCGCTAACTTCTGTACTCCAATGTAACCATTGCTGAAATGTCAGCTGCAAATAGACTGGAGAATCGTGTGGAGCTGACTGCTTTGTTCAGACATCCACAGCTCTGCTGGTATTTACTGCACTCGAGTGATCCAAAAAGAAGGACCAAAAGACAACAATATTTACTTAGTTTGTCCTCTCCACATCTAAGTGATCTCAGCTGAGTCAGAAAATCGGGTTCTGGTTTCTGCCTCCCTGGATTACTCTGCCTGATTATTGATGTGTGGGTCAGTTTCTGGTTGGATTTTTTAGGGTGAATTTTTTAGTAGTTGAAAAAAGAAATAGTGGCAGAATACTTTTAAATGGGTGATACGTTCTTGACAATTGGATTTAAACAAGGTACGTCAAGATGTTTCTGTTACCAACTTTTGCATTATAAATTTTGACTGAAAGTATCTTCAGTAGGCACTGAGAACTGAGAATTGTAAAAGATTTGGATTAGACCATTTTAATAGACTAGCTGTTTTTACAACATGGTCTTCATTGAAATTAACATACAGGGGTTTTTTGACTGTCTTCTCTCCTTATTGATGAATGCATTTATTTTTCAGCACTGGTTGGACAACACAAAAAGCATCAAAAAGCAAGTTAAAAGTAAGTGTCCTTCCCATTTTCTCTTTGAACCACACACTGAGCAGGAGGCACAGAGTTGAGCAGTGTGAGGTGGGAGAGGGGCCGTGCTCAGGAAGGAAAACAAAGGGACAAAACCCAGTGTGTAGCTGCTCACTGCTTAATGACCTCTTCCCTCTACAGCTCATATTACTTTCATCTAATGCCCTTAATTAAACATGTTAGAGGCTCATTAATTATAGTTTAAATAGACACAAGGCAGCTGAAGGTGCTTTAGTACCACAGATCTTTATCCAGTCTATAGGAAAACTTGTCTTGGAGCCTCCATCCCCTGCAGTAGCCCAGAATGCCTCAGTCTGTTTGAGTCCATCTCTCCAGTCATTCATTACCCACAGTACAACTCTCACTGTGGCCTGCTTGAGTCTGTGGTCCATGTTTGGGTAATCTGGGACATCAGCTGATTTCAGCTGATTTAGTCCAGCAGCTTCCTCTCTGCCTGATGCAGGAAGTCTCTGGGGATTTGTAGTGCTCTTATTAGTAAAACAAACATTTTGGAAGCACCAAAAGAAAATTCCTAATGTTAAGATACAGGAATGTACAGAGGGCTGTGCATTTTTAAAGAACTGTTAAACCATCCTTCTGCTGGATTAACTCTTCAGTTTCCAGAGATGATGATTCTTCCACAGAAGGGTCTATTATATCTCCCCTCAAATATGTCAAAAATTTACTGGAATATACAGATAAAAATTGTCAATAGTGTGTGCTTCCCAGAGCTATGGAAAGTCACCGGAGAGGCTCACAGTGTACAGTGTAGGAATTGGACTGACCACAGAGCCAAGATCCGCAGCTTTCTTGGCGATGGATGGAGCCCTTAAATATGGGGGATTAACCTGGATTTTCACGTGCTTGGCAGGACACATCAACTTAATGTGATATGACTCCTGGATTGATGTGTAACACATACAGCATTTTTGTGTGTATATTTAAGTGTACTTTCACCCTACACTTCCATGTCACAGACAAATTCCTACCTTAAGATCTTGTGGTAGGACAGTGCTGATTTCAGTCAGCGTTTGAGATGTGATTCTGTGTAATAACAATAAAAAAAGTCTCACCTGGTACATGTTAACTCTGTCTTGAATAAATTCTCCTTTGCAGTCGGCCCGCCATACTGTCTGCATTTTCGTGTCAAGTTTTACTCGTCAGAGCCCAACAATCTGCGTGAGGAGCTAACAAGGTGGGATGGATTTTGTGAAGGGAACAGCCTTGAGAGCCTGAAAAAGGCCAGGGAAGTGTGGCTTTGGGGTATTTCTTTGAACAATTATGCAGTGCTCTGGAGAACTGCTTAAAGCTGATGGTTTACTTGGCTGTTGGTAAATGTATCAGTATTTGCTATATTAGCTTATGCATTATTTTTCATTATGCATCTCCAGCAGCCAGTCTGTTTATACAATGAAATGGACAGACGTTTTTACTGACGTGCTATCATTTGTCTGTATTCTGCTGAATGCATTTAGTTTTAGCTGCCTCTTTTTTTAGGCAGAAAAGCATTGACCTGCAGGCTTTTCTTTGGTAGAAATAAGGTTGGTTATGTTTCATTGCATCCATAATCTTTGCAGTGGTTACACAAAGAGAAAATGCTGTGTAAGTGTGAACTGCTTTGAGGTGGGCTGACAGTACTGCCTGTGGAGGATTGTGCTGTCAGGTGAGCAGATAATTCTCTCGTTAAAAGCATTTTATATGCTCGTTCACGGTGCTGCACTTCATGTTGGACTGAGACGTATTTGGGGTGCTTTGAAAGGGAGCACAACTTACCATCTGTCAGCTGTATAAATCTGTTGTGAAAAACTGTTACTTCGCATTGTTGTCGCCACTGCTGATGATCCATTTTGGAGAGAAAACAAAGTTGTTGTGTTTTCTTGACAGCTGTAGACATTTCGTACCCCCAGCCATTTTTAAGAGTGCGAAGTGGGTGTGCTTGGTGTTGGTGTTTATCTCTGTGAATCGTAGATCTGCGCACCAGCCAAATCCCTCAGTGTGCCACCAGGAAGATTACAGTAGCATTACCCTTTGCAACCATATGCACTCTGTGCAGCTGCTTACTCACATCTGTTAATTTCATGTTAGAATTGTTTAAATCTCTTCTTGGTAATCTGGGAGGAACGTTTTACTTCCTGTTTTATGTACCCAGATCAACAGATAGTTGTCTTTAAAAATCATAGTAATAGGAAGAGTTCAGACCAGTATCTGTCTACCAGTCTGAAACATTTTCATCTGTCTTGACTGAGTTCTGCCAGTCAGACCTCACTGTGCAGGTTTTAGCATGACAGAACTGAAACCTGAGGGCTTTTAAACCCTGTCTATCTACTTAGCTAATCCCCCAGACCAGGAGTGCAGCACGCCTGTCTTCTGTCTTGAGACTGTTTCACAAAGCTGCAGTGGGAAGAGGAGCTGTGCTCTGGGTTACAGGTGATACTATGGCTTTCCAGGAGTTCCACTTTATCTTATGATAGGACATGCAGCTGGAGACTGTTGTCATCAGCTTCCACAGGTGCAGCTTGGTCACATTTTCTGCTGGTTTCCTGCTAGATGCCACCAGCCAGAGGTCATGTAACACACTCTGAGCTCGGGAAGTGTGCTTGAATTGTTTGCAAGTGTTGTGTGGCAGATAAGCACAGGTTGGTCACACCCACTGCACACTGGGAGTCTGTGCTCATTCTTTGGATATCTAGGGTCACTACTAAACAAATGCATTCCTTAGGTAGAGGCCAGGTTTGGATAATGAGTGCTTTGTCAAAGTACTTGTGGATTTCTGAGGGACCTGCAGAAAAACTGCCTGCATCAGTTTCACATCCATGTATGTGGGTATGAGCAGACATAAGACACAAATGGTCTTAGTGAACGTCAGGGCTGAAACAGAAACATCATCTTTGCCTTCATGTAAGACTTCTGTTCAACTGCAGTGGAATTCAATCTGGATGCCATTGCTGAAGTCATCCTTTCAGCTGGTGAGACTGCTTCTGTTGTTAATGTAAAGCTGTGCTATAATACAGAAAGAAGGCTATGGTGTTGGATTGGAAGATGGGTGCTGCACACTGGAGGGGGTAAATGCTTTTCATTTAATGCCTGCCTGGTTTACACAAAAAGGAGAATACTAAATAAGCAAGGCAGTGACGTAAAATTTGCCAACACTGAATATAGCAGGAGAATCATCTCTTTTGACCAACTGGTCATGAAGTATTGAATGAATACACCCCAAAATGCAGTTTTGGCTGACAGGACATGCTGCTGACTCACGCTGAGCCTGCTGTCACCTGCATTCCCATCCTTTTCTGCTGATCCTGATGAGACTTACTTAGATACTCCGTTTTGTTTTTCATGCAGGTGTATAGCTCAGCTTCTGACAACCTCCAGTTCAGGGTTTATGTCATTTGAAATGTGTGCCATGCTAACCCAATTGGTGAAGCATATTTAATGCAATTTCTTCTGTCTTGAAAAGCTCTGTAAGAAGAAAACTTAAGTTTTTCAGGCTCTAACTGCTTTGTCTGAACTGAGTGACACATTAGAACTGTTAATCAATGACTTCTCATTTAATCCTGCAGGTATTTATTTGTTCTGCAGCTAAAACTGGATATTCTGAGTGGAAAGTAAGTATTCCTGATAAGCAGTCTTTTGGACAACTACACAGTGATTAGTATAGGATTTATTAAACTTCCATGTTTGCATGACTAGTAAGTTTTGCTAAGTAATGAATTTTTCTTTAGAACTCTATTTTTGTTGCATGAGTAGTACTCATCTAGCTTGGTACTTGTCTCATTAATTTGGTGAAAATCTACTAACCCTTTTTCACTTTTGTACCAAATGTTTGTAGTTTCTCACTGTCAGGTGTATGAGTTGTCTGCTAAATAGTGCCAGAAGAGGTTTTAATGAGGCATTTCTCTTCTGGCAGGTTGGAATGTCCTTTTGACACAGCCGTCCAGTTGGCAGCTTATAATATGCAAGGTAAGTAGGTATGAGGGGGAAGGATGAGGTTGCCTGAACAGGTTTATATATATATATATATATATATATATATATATATATACACATATACACACACACACACACACATATATATATATATATATATATATATATATATATATACACTATTCTTACCTCTTTTAGTCTGTCGTTCTGGTATGCAGTGAACAGGTTCTGTGCAAATATTAGCAATCCAGAGTGAAACAGAGCTGCTCTTGAGTGTAATTTTGATGATTGTGTATATAGAAAGTTACCGATTCCTTAGAAAACAGAACAAGGAGGTTCTGAACATAAACAGCTTTGTCCTCAATTTGTTTTCTAATGTACTTTTGTGCTAACCATATTAATGAGTTTTAATGAGTTGCCTTTGACTTCTGATTCCACCTGGGAACTGCCTATCCATGGTTTCCCTGAGAGCTGCGGTGTGTCCTTTACCTACTTGCGTAGGGTGTGCATCATTGATCTTTGTGGCTGTTACTTGAGGATGTGATCTTAACAAACGTGAAGCTTGCTGTAGTTTCAGAGAAACCCACAAAAGAGGGGAGGCTTGAAGTTCCAGATGTATCTGGATTATATCCTTTTTGGAGGGTATAGCAATGTGGCCTCGTTCAACCCAGTTTGAGTCTACAAAAACATCCCAGAATCTGTTGTGAAGCTGTGGTACGGAAAAGGGAATTTGGAGATGTGCCATGTGTTTGTGCAGCACAAATCCTCTGTGCAGCATTCATCTTGTAAAGCAGCGTACTGTTGCACTTGGTGAGCAGGAGTTAGGTAACAGGGCCAGGTCACTGAAATTCTTCCTCTTACGGATATTTTCCAAAACATGTTTTGCCTCCTTAAGGGGAGGAGCTACTAATAGCCCTGATCACGTGTACAGAGAGCTGGTGTTAAGGTGTAAAGAAACCTGTCTTCTTCCCCTGTTCTTTTGAATGGAAGAAAAACAGTTAGAATGCAATCTGCAGTTAAAAATATTAGCATTGTTAGAGCCTAAAGATACGGGTTCAGTGTGTAACTTTTTGGAAAATCTAAGTGATCTAATTGGACCATATACACATTTCTTTTTGTGCTGGTCTTTTCTTTCCTCCCTCTGCAATGAGGCCTGCAGCAGAGCTTTCATCTTGCTGTCTGACAGCTGTGTACTCTCATTTAAATCAGCTGGAACCCAAGCTGGCTTTGACAGCATTCCTTTCAACAGAGGCAGGCGTTTTAGTGGGAGTAAATTATTATGGAACTACAGACTTCCTCTGCCAGCATTGAAAAAAAAAATAATCAAAAAGAAAAGAAGAGAGAAGGAGGGGAGCAAAAAGGCTGTTAATATACCCACTGTGTTCAGAAATCCAAGACACATCATTGTGTTGTGCACCTGTGGAGTACTTTATAAGTTTGACTTTTCTGTGCTTTTCAAATACATTCCTTTCTTTCTTTTTCCTGTATAACATACGTAGTTTCTTTTTGCAGACAGAATAATTATTAGCATTTATTGGAAGATCAAGTTCCAAATTAGAATTACTTCTGAATTTTTGGATAGAAGTTGAACATCAAGAAGCCACTTGAAATCAGTGGGAGGAGCAAATATGCAGTGACTGGGAATCAGGACTTCCTTGTAAAAGTTTCTTAACTGAATGTCAGCATTTTAGGCATACATCAGTCTTTCCAGCAGGACTCGTTAGCATCTGTGGAAAAAGAGGGCTGCACTTTGACAGAGCATGCCCACTGACTACTATGTTCCAGTATGCTCTCTACGTAGCATCATTTCTTGCCCCCGCTGGGCGTGCAGCAGGGTACTAGATGAGCCATTTGGTACTGACATTGCAGTCCTTGAGAAAGGGAAAGAGAAAAACCACCACCTGTATGATGACACCCTGATACAGAGTAACTTCAGCAGGACGGATTTATCGTCACAAAACCAAAAATTAATTTTTAGAGCAGGACAAATAATTCACAGAAAGCTAAAAACTGTTTTTGCATTTTACAAGTTGAATACATTTTAATAACTCAATACAGAATTCCATTGTAACTTGAGTCAGCTGTTGGCTCAGTGGAGACATCAATGACAAAAAGGTTGAAAATTTTCTACAAGAAGAATAGTTTCAAGGACGTTGATAACTTCAACTTATAAGAAGCTTTTATACTGCTTTATCAACAACATGTTGTAAAATTAATAAATAATTAATGAAAGTTAATAAAACTTTTGTGTAGACAGTAAAATAATTTTTTTGTGTGTGTCCCTAACTTCCTTGTCAATAAAAGGTGACACTGCAATTACAGGGAGGACTGAGAAGAGGAGGGGGAGCACAGAAAGAAGCATTAGTATCTGAACTAGAAAAGAACACAGCAGTTCCTGTTCATGTCTTCTGTCTTTATGGTGAACACTGTTTGATAATGCTGTTCTGTTACAGCTGAACTTGGAGACTACGATCCTGCTGAGCATGTCCCTGAGCTGGTATCTGAGTTCAGATTTGTGCCTACTCAGACTGAGGAGATGGAGCTGGCCATCTTCGAGAAGTGGAAGGAATGCAGGTACAAGATTTTCCAGTGCATGGCAACCACGTTTGCACTCATTTTTCTATGAAGTGAGCATACTAAGAAGATACTGCTGATGCTTTTTTCTTGTTCTTATAGAAAAATGTAATCCTAATGTGTTTCTGTCATATTTTGTTAAAGGATGTAATATGAAAAATGAAGCTTTCCAAAGGTCTGAGTAAAACGATGAGGTTGCAGAATCTTGAAATGCAACAATTTCTGCTGCAAAGATTTTGCATTAAAACTTTCGAAAGTGACCTTCATGTTAGTGAAGGTGAAAGAGGGTCAGCAGTGCTTAGGTTTTTCACAGCCTCTCATGCTTTCTTCTCCTCTTTCCTCATATGCCAGTTTTTTCTTTCTGTGCTTCTTCAGGCATCAACCTAACGCAAAAAATGTATTTCAGGGGGCAAACACCAGCACAGGCTGAAACTAACTACTTAAACAAAGCTAAGTGGCTGGAAATGTATGGTGTAGACATGCACATAGTCAAGGTATGTTTAACCACAGCATGGTGACCTTTTGAAATGATAATGTTAGCTTTGTCCAGCGTTTAAATACAGGTTTTGCTCTGAGGGAGAAAAATGGAGCACAGTACTCATCTAAAGTATGTAACAAGTGATGTGACTTTCTATCAACATTCTGCCTTATATTGTGCTTTTCTAGATGATAGAAATTCAAGGATATTTGCTCTGTATGAAATATGCACTTGGTGTGGCATTCTGTTGTTTGTATTTTGACTGAGAGCTAAGTGCAAATCATAGTAATTAAATTAAAAGTGGCCAGAGTCCAGTTAGTCACCTCTTGAAAAACTGCAAGTAAAAACAGATGTTCTGTGGAGAAGGACCGCACAAAGGCAGTCCTTATTACAAAGACAAATCAAGAAACTTGGGTTTTCCACTTTATTTTTGTCTTACTTACTGAAGGGATGCCATCTAGAAAAATCCGTTGCATAAGATCATTGAATGTAGAAACACTTAGGACATCCTTGTTGCACTAAATAACCAGATACATGTTTAACTGTCACACTGGGCAAATAAGCTGTATTAATCACTGGGTAATGTGGATATGTAGTCAAACACTGAAATGAGCATGATTTTTATTTTGTGGCATTTAGGCAAGGGATGGCAATGATTACAGCTTGGGACTAACCCCTACAGGAGTTCTTGTCTTTGAAGGAGACACAAAGATTGGTTTGTTTTTCTGGTAAGCTTTCCAATTGTGCATTGAGATACAATTTATATCTTCATTCTTTCATTTCTTTTGCACTACCCAATTTTTATTTTTTCTTTTTAACATGAGAAAAGTGGGAATTCTGGGTACCTGCAAGACCTGTGAAGCATTTTTACAGCATCCAGAAACAATTTTTTTTTTTTATCATGTACAGAGAATGAGCAGGCAGATGGTGAGCAAAATTTCATCATAAGAATAGTTACTTTTAGTCCAGTCCTATAAATTTTGCAGAGAAGCACTCACTTTGTGGCAAAAGTACTAGTTGTGTGTCGTGTCAACTCAGTACAGGAGTCCCTCCATCGTTGTGTAGGTATTTTTTTGCTGGTTGGGTAGGAAAGTGGATACATTTATGTCGTACCGTATTGTCTGCATTTGGAATTTTCTGAAACAGCCAGCATTGGAAATGATGTACAGTATACTCTACAGGCTGTTGGGTTTTTTTAATAATGCATTTGATAACGCGTTAGAAAGGTTTGATCTGCCTTTGTATCATTATGAGTTCAGTTTTGTGTGCTTGTGGAAGATGAGGCATGCAGCGGTATTTGGGGAAGTCTGATTTCCATTCAAGTAATTATTATTTTAATTCTGATAGATCGAACTGTTTGGAAGTTGCTTTTTACTTGAAAGTTTCTACTGAAGTGTTAAATTTGAAAGTAATGTATTGCCATCCATTGGTATAATGAAGCTCTGCTGCCTGAGCTTAAACCACCCACAAAAAAAGGAAGCAGGGAGGGAGGTAGAAAAACTTGGACCATCACGTCTAACCTAGCTCTCACTGAGCTGCTATTGACAGAGCTGAACATAACCTGTTTTTTCTGTTCATCTTGCAGGCCAAAGATAACAAGACTTGACTTCAAGAAGAACAAACTCACTCTTGTTGTTGTTGAAGATGATGAACAGGTAGATAACAATCTGTTTAGTTACATCTCAATCTTGATTATATAGTACTAGTTTATATGCTCCTGATCTGTAAGTTTTGAGAATTAACACGGATGCCTTCCAAGATTTTTGGTTGTGACTTTTTGTGAGGAATAAAGGGAGTTAAATGTGAAATTAAAAAGCTAAATCACTTCTTTTCTCACCCTATTTTTAAAAGAGGAATACCTCATTAAACTACTGAAGATCAGATAATTTGGAAACCATGTACTGGTTTTGGTGCATTGTGCAAGAAGGTTTTTCAAAAGGCCAGGTAGCACTTCTAGTGGATTGAATTCTTTGGACAGATGCCACAGTTGTTCCCGTGGGAAGAAATTGCTCAGAGCTGAGAAGATAAAAATGTGAGCATTGTTAATTTGAAGAGATCAGATTTGGAAGTGAAACCAAGTTAGCCTCATATACTTTACCCTTTCTATAATAATGATAATAATAACAACAATAATAATAATGTCTCTAACTTGTAGTTAGTTAAGATTTGCTTTGTGGAATTTACAGGTGCTGGCCATTCCCAGCTTAAGACATTGGAGCAGTTATTCTTTAAATCTTCCAAGAAGATTAATTTTTCTGCCTTAAATATTTCTCCTTTACCACAAATTTTAGTATCTATTTAAAAAAGTATTCTACTTGGCCTGCATGTAATTGTGTCTTTGATTTGTTTAAGCCTCTTACAAATCATTAGCATACTTTGTGTGTTTTAAGGGGAAGGAGCAGGAGCATACTTTTGTCTTTAGACTGGATCACCCCAAGGCTTGCAAACACTTATGGAAATGTGCAGTGGAACATCACGCCTTCTTCCGGCTCCGAGGTCCTGTCCAAAAAAGCTCAAGCAGATCAGGCTTCATTCGGCTGGGCTCCCGGTTCCGGTACAGGTCTGTTGGGTCCATCAGTTTTCAATCTGAACTCAGTGGGTAGTGTGAGACCACAAGAATTATGAGATAACTGCAACTAGCAATCACCCTGGTAACACATACTACAGGGAAAAAAAATAAAAAGGAAAAAAAAAACACCACCTAGCCCTTTTCTTACAGAGTCCTGAGGAAAACAATGTACTGAAAATGCTTATGGAAAATAATCCTTGAGGAAAGAAGACTTGCCTGGGAATTAGAATATCTAGGTGTTATCATTTTAGCCTTGTTACTGTCTTTTTCTATGAACTTTGGCAAGCTACCTTAAGTTTTATTTCCTACTAGAATTTTCAGCCTCTGTCTGTCTGTGTATGTACCATCACCAAGAAGTGAGCAAAGGAAAATTTGCTCTCTCAGCAACCTAATGTTTAAGAAGTCTTTCCTTCAGCTTTTTGTTTTGGGAAAATGGACGAAGGGTAGATGTCATAAAATTCCTTTTTTTGTGACTTTCTGAAGTGTTAAGTTTGGGACTTTTAAAATAGAACTGAGATCTGATTATTGAAGTATGAATTTAAGTTAGAAATGTAATATTTTTGTGAACAGTGTCTCTTTTCCATCATAAAAAGTGATGTTGTTGTTTACTTGGCACTGTTAGTGGGAAAACAGAATACCAAACCACCAAGACCAACAAAGCCAGGAGATCAGCATCCTTTGAAAGGAGGCCCAGCAAAAGATACTCAAGACGGACACTACAAATGAAAGGTAAGCTGGTGACATTTCTTTTTGAGATGCATACAGTCCACTGTGATGACCTCCTCTAAAGATGATCATGTCCTTAAAAGGTTCTGTGTAGGCATTTTCCTATAGCTTCTCTTGAATTTTCAAAATTAGGTTTCTTTGTACTTATTCGGGAGGTAATGTTCCATTTGTCAGAAAATGTTTGTGTCCAAAGCACAACGTGCTGCCTGGCAGCATGTAGTGCTCACCTTGTCTCTTATTCCTCCCTCTTGCAAAGTGACCTCCAGGCAGATCTTTGCTTAAATCCACATCTTTGGTTTACACTTGATATTATTTATTTTTACAATTTAAAACTTTGTTTTTCACACGTTATACATGGGATACATGCAATGCTTGGTCTTTAGTTGCCTACTTTTAGTCAGTGCTTGACTATGTTAATTATACACTGTAATATTTAACTGACAGGTTAATTACAAATTTTTTAATTAACACTTTATGTATACTTTTGCAGCACATGTTGCTAAACTTGAAGAAACGAGGTAAGATGCATTCTAAACCTTTCTCTTTGATGTTTGTCAGCTATATTTGAGTGCATGTCTGCAGGTAGTTATAAGATTAGTTGAATGTAAATGGCATTCACCTCTTAACTGTAGTTTTGCTGTGGATTTTCTGTTTGTTTGCCTTAAACGAATCCTACATCATTCAAATCAATTTACATTCAAATCCTATTTTAATGTACATACATACATCCTAATCCTATTTGAAGATTTTGCTTACTAGAGGGCAACATTATTTGTTCATGACTAGCTATGATTATAAGCTGCTGATAACTTGTAGATTATAAGCTGTAGTTCCCTGTGCTGCAATGTAAAAAGATCAAGTGAAAACATGAGGTTCTTGCTGAGATCTGCCTATTCTGGCAGTATATTGAGTTATGTGTTTGAAGTGCTTTTATCTTTAAATTCTGTACTGTACTTACATTTATTTGTACATTCTTTGAGAATGTTCTTATATACTGATAGTTACGAATTAGTCACAACCAGCACTGAGAGAGAAGCCTTTAGGTGCTTCATTTCTATGCCTGGAGTCTTTCTGAATGTAGAAGTTCATACTATAGTTGCAGTATGAAATGAAACCAGATCATTGGGTTTTATGATGTTCCATCAAGGAAGAGAGGATACCAGGCTGAAAGAATTCCCTGGTAATGGAGGAACCAAGTTTTGCTTTCAGTCCAGGCTGCTTCTTCCATGAGAGAGGGGGAAGCCTAGGAAAGGTGAGGCCAGTGCTGCAGTTGCTTTAGTGGAGGTCTCTTTGACTTCGGGACTTTATAGGCAAGTCCCCTCCTTTGCTGGCTTTCCTTTTCATGACACTGGAAAGTTCTCTTTAATGCTGGCTATCATTTGGGTGCTTGAATATCCTCTGCACGAAACGTGTGACGGCCTGATTAATTAGTGCTCTCGTCATGCTGTTGTTGTTGTGGCCTCCCATGAGTTTCATGCTGCTTAGGTCATTGTGAGAGTGGGAGGAGAAACTCTATATACAGTTTTGCTTCTGATAAGGGCAGCCTTCTGATCTCCACATAGGTGTGGCATTGTTATGTTGGTCTGCAGAGCAATCAATGCCATTGCTGAAACTCTACACTCCAGTGTTGTTAATTGAAATGCATCATGAAAGATGTATGTTGTTCCACTCTTTGGCATTACCTCAGCAATGGGGAATGTGCTGCCCAGAAGGCATTCTTAAATATTTCTGCTCTCTTCTGTGGTAACCTCCACGTTCTCTCAGAATAGAAGGTGCAAGGTTGGGAAGCAGGCAAGGAAGAGCTTAGACAGAGATCTATTTAAATTGTCAGTTTGCCATATTGGTTTGCTGTTGTCCAGATTATCAATCAAAAGAATAATTAGTGGTAAGATCCTGGAGCCATTAAGAAAAAAAAAAAAAAAAGAAAGAAAAAGAAATGCCATAAATCTTTTCTTGAACACTTACCTTTGCATAAGATTTACAACACCTAGTTATTGTACAGGATGTTCGTGCTTTTAAATCTCACAAAAACACGAACATTTGAATATGTAGAATAACAAAAAGCATAAAATTGTTGATGCTGTGCTGAACTTTTGTGTGTAAAACTTTGAATAGCTGCTTTTAAGACCAAAGTAGTAATTCAGTCTATTAGAGCCTGTATACAGAAGAAGCTCTGATTTCTTTTTTTTTTTCTGCCTAACTATGGTATGGAATTTAAATCAGAGGCATGTTAGTTTAGGAGCAGACAGAACACTTACAGCATGTAAGTGAGGTTTTGACAATGTTGTGTTTTATTGAGCGTTTAAATAAAAATCATACAATTTTTGCTTTTAAAGTGCCCTGCCTTACTGCTGAATCAGAAGGGCTGAACTGAGTCAGGAAAGGAAGAGGAAATAACAAAACAAAGATGAATTACAGATGAAACAAAAACAACAAAGCAAACCAACATGGTACCCTTACTCTTCTAAAATGAGGCAGTTGACCCAGAACATAAGCTTTCAAACTTTTCGTTGAGAATGTTTAATGTTGGAAGGTCTTCATTAAATCTTGTTGTTTTTTTTTTTTTTGAAAATTCTTACACTTTTGTCAGACTTCAAGAATTTGTTGATCTGATTCTGATGTGAATCCTTTTTTATCTTTCAGTTTCCCAAACAGTGCTGTTATTACTCAGACAAATGGATCACAAGTAAGGCCTATCTCTTTCATCTTTTAAAGACAGTTTTCAAGTGTTTCAGCAGATCTGAGGATGTCATTATTTCCTTCCCTGTATCAAAAGTTACATGCAGTTAACCAAACTGCAAGTGAAGTAGTAGCTACTTATTTAAAGCAAGATAGCTGGTTAACTTATCTGGAATGAAGAGGATATACCATATCTCTGTGCTGTATAAATTATTCTACTTATAAATGCAGGTTTTCATAGGTACAGAAAGTACTTGTGTGTACAAGATTTTAGTATCTAGAGCACATTAATTCCACATGCTAAGTAATACAAAAGGCCTGGAATAATCCATCAGCACCAGTGTTGATTCCTGATTACAGTACCTCCTTAGCACAGAAGGCCTTGTTTCACTGAACACAGTAAGGTAGCTCTCATTCTGAGTACCAAAAAATAGGACTTGGAGTTTGGAAAGACCCTGTCATGCTTTCTGGAGCATTTCAGTTACTGCAGGGTCACAGATTGGTGGGAATTAGAGATCCGGTGTATTTGAACGTTGAACACAGTCTCAGCTAGAAGCAAACAGACAGTTGGTGCTCTGCCCAGCTTTTGCTTTTATGCAAACTGAGTTTTCTAAGCAGCCTTCAGTTCAGCCCAATCCTGGTGTTTTATGTATTGCTGGAAAAGATTGGGCATAGGCGTCCAGTGCTGTGGAAGTAATGCAAGAAAACAGCCTTGTTTTAGCTTTGTGCTTAAGGAAAAGCGGTCGTATGTTTTCTTACATAAAACATGTCATTGCCTAATTGAAGTGTGTATAGCAACTTACTTGTTTACGTTCTGTCTCCAAAGAGTTGGAATGTGAAGCCAAACTTACCTGTCCTAACAGCAGCAGTTCCTTCTGCCCCAGTCCTAGTGGAAATAGAGAACCTCCCAAGGAGCCCAGGAGGCAGCCAGCAGGACAAGAAGTGGTACGTTTGGCTTTGCTGGGAAATGAATTTTGCTTGCTTAGGCATGATCAAAGTGCCTGTTTCTTTATCTGTGCTTAAGTGAACTGCCTACTTGGTATCTTTAACATAAATTGAGAGTCAAGTTAGGGGTGATAGAGCTGATTTGTTGCTGTGAGTGTAGTCTGGATAGCTGAAGGCAACGTGCGTAATCACTGCCAACCAAAAGACAGTTTCTCCAGGGCTGCAGTGACTGCATCCAGAACAGCATTTTCAGGTCTTGGAAAGAGTTGGGTTCTTTTCTTTTGTCCTAATATTTCTTTTAACCCTTTGCTTGGTATCATGGAGCCCAAAGGCTTACCTCTGTCCTTAATAAAATGCAGAATCTTATAAATCGTTGTATTTGTTGAATCTCTTAGAAAAACCTTATTAAATGGACAAGCTGATCTTTTCTTTGTCTTAGGGAGAATGGGAGCTTGAGGAAAATGACACAAGCTAAAGATAAGAGCTTTGATTTTATGTAATCTGAGCATTGTTTAAGGAATTGATGCATCTCAAAACCAGCTTGTTTTGCTTGAAAGTAAACTTCTGTATCATTCATCATTTTAAAAGAAATTTTATATTGCAAAAGTATTTCAAAACCGAAACTGATGTGTGCATACTTCTGACCTTCTTCAGCCTGTTAGGGCTGATTCTAGAAGGGTAGTTCTGATTTCTGTGAGACTTCTGAGGATCAGCTGTGGTGGAGTGGATGGACAGTAAAGCTCTTATCCTAAGCTCTTCCTGCCCTCAAGAGAAAAAAGATCTCTCTCCCATTGACTGGCGTATGAATCTGATTTGCTTCAGCACCTCTTAAGAATAAATCCTGCAGTGACAAATGTGCTCAAGTTCTGCAAATCATATTGATGAGTTTCAAAACTATGGATTTTGTATTATAACAGGGAGGATAATTTTGCTTTGTCTGTTGCATTATGTTGACGATTCCATGCGAATATGTGATCAATGCTCTTTTTCTTTCTTGTGCCCTTGATTTATCTAGTAGCTGAAATCTGTGCTTGTGCTGAGATCCTGTTGATCACTTGATTCCCTCCGTGGTGGCGGGTGAAAGGTGGTGGTTTCTTTGTTCTTCAGCCTTCTCAAAATGGTTTTGTTTTTTTGTTTGTTGGTCTAACTGCAAGCAGTGTGCTACAGCCATTATTTCTTCTGGTGAAAATGTTTGACTCCTGCTCCAAACAACTCTTCCTGGTATCTGATCTAGGCGGACATTTGTGCTGGTATTCATAAGGCTTCTGCTTCTCTTGGAGATCCTAATGCTTTTGTTCAGAACCAGAGAGGACTCTGTAGCCAGTCTGTTTCAGATTCGGTCTTGGTATGCCTCCTCTAGGATTTAGAACCTGAGTTTGTCACTTTTAATGCTATCTGAGGATCTCAACTTCTGTCCCAGCTGCTGCACTGTGTAGCCTTTCTATGGAAGAATACAAAGTATATCTGCACAAAACCCAAAGCAATATCCCATAAAGAAAACATGCTGCCTGGCAGTCAATGTGTTTTAATCGGGAGAGTAATACTTGTACTGTGTATGTGTTAGGTTTCAAGAGCCATAGCACAATTATTGGAGGCAGTTCTGCCTGTAATGAAGGAGAAATCCAACAGTTTGGAGCTGAGTCAGCAGATGAGCTACATGCTGTTTCATAGCTGGGCAGTGGGGTTAGGTTTGCAGTGTTTGGAGCATAGCTACCTGGTGTGGGGGCTGCAGCTTGGGTACTGCCTTCAAGCCTTGCTGTCTGCTACTAACAAGTTCTCTTGTCAGCTGCTGCTGTCTTTAATTGGCCTGTTTCTGCATGGATTATCTTTGCTTCCTGTCAGAAAAATAGTCTTCTTTCAGAGAGAGCTTGCCAAGTACTGGTGAGAGCACTGAAATATTTCGGACTGGGGATTTTGTTGATGGTTGGATTGAAGGGGTTTAGAAGTGAGGTCTCGACCCTGTGTGTTTCCGTGCTTTCCTTGGCAGATGCCCATGCTGGCTGCGTTGCAGATTAGATCCCTTCTTAATGGCAACGTTTCCTTTAATTTGAAATGTTAATGCTGCAGCTGCCAACAGCGTTTGTGCCAGATCAGAGAAAGTACTCTGCCAGACAGGAAAGATTCTGATGTTTTTCTTTTCTTTTCTCCGTTCATATAAAATTGTCATCACCAGAAAATGATACTGGTCTGGATGGTCTTAAAATGGCCTGGAATTGGCTGCAAGGCTGCAAAGCCTAAAACATAATGTGTATCTTTCCAACTTTGACCTTTTCTCAAGAATCTATCTGGAGCTAGAATAGAAGACAAATGATTACTGACTGCTCATGTATTGTGAATACACAAGGGATTTTTTCCTTCCTAGTGGATGCAGTTTTCTCATAACTGCTTAAGCTGGAGAAACTGGAAGATAATTTAATGAACTGTAGAGGAGTGGTGCATTTGATGTTCATGGGTCATTTCTCCAGAATGTTTTACAAAAACTGAAACTCTGAGTTCTCTGAGTTTACCCATGGCTGAGCTTTACTCAAATCCTCTCTGTTTTCAAAAGAAGGACTATCGCTGCACGTTAATCATTTACCACTTGTGAATCCCACATGCTTTTCTGCTTCCCTGCCTTAGCACATGTGATCTCCCAACGCATGCACTGGCTGCTTGGCTGGGCTGGCAGGGCTGGGAACAGGAAAAGATGGAATTTAAACTGAGGGGCTGTCTCAGATGCCCTCTAAATGAAAAATAGCAACGTTTGGGTCACTAAATAGAGAATTTTACATGAAAATGAAGGAGAATTTTGTTTCAGGAATTTCTTGAGTAGTTTGAGAGTTCCCTTTTTTTCAAGCTCTTTTTTGGTACCTGATAGTAACTTTCAGCAATGTGTTCTGAAGCACTGCAGTGAAGGATCCTAGTACAAGATAGACAGCGCTTAGCAGAAACGTTTTTTTAAAATGTTCTGAAATTCAGCACTTTGAGTAAATTCTTTATCCCTGCTGCTTTGGAGATGCTTGTGCCCAAAGCCTTATTGCTTCTATCTATTGGCACCTGCATGAAAGTGTTTTTCTAAACAGCTTTCCAAGTGCTGAGCATTCTCTCCTTTTCTAACTAGCTTTTGGAGAGCTCTGTTCCAACTGGAGCAGGCGTGTCACTGCTGTGATTTTGATTTTATGAACTGAGCATTTGTGTATCATTATGCCTTCACATGCAAAACTAGAAAGCAGGGTCTCAGTGCTGGTCTCGGCTGTGCAATTAGAGCTGCCATCTGAACCCTCTCAGCTCCTGAAATGCAGCGTGCTGTATGCTTGGGAGGCCTCTGTCACATTTGCAGTGGTTCTTGCTCAGCTTTGTGAAGTGCTTTGAAATATGAAGTGATTTTCCTTCTGATAAGTGTAGACAGTACCTACAGGAGGTAGCTCAACTTCTCGCTTCAGACTTCTGCAAAAAGATGCATGATGCTGAGCAGTGAAAGGCTTTGTTTGACACCGCCTTAATATGCACATATTCTTGCATGCCTTTGTCCTTCAATATTTACCTTCCAGCAATACCATTTTTCCTTGGCTTTTTCTGTCAATCTCCTTCGCTTTACTCCTGCTGTGCTCTCCTCCCCCCCTCCATACCCAGTGACTAATTGTGCCCCTCCCGCTCCCCAATGATCCAGGCCCTTTGACGCTGCCGACCGCTGCCAACGTGGTGGAAGCCTGTGGGACACGCGGGCCCTGCCGAGGACCCACCCTGCAGATGGACAGTACTCTGCTTTTGTTCATGAGCATAATGTGAAGAATGCAGGAATGCATAGCAGTGCTGCCACCTATGCTGTCCAAGCCACCATGACCAGTCTGTGAGATGCCGGCCCTTCGGGAGCTTGAGGCCACTTGGTAGCAGAGGCTGGAAAGTTGCATTCAGAGCTGTCTGTGATACAAGGCCACTGGTCCCAAAGATGACTAGGAAAGGAAAAAAGCGTTTCTTATGAAGGCTCTGCATATTGTGCTGTTGGTGTACTCTTTACAGAAGAATAACACGTAGGCTGCAGGTCGCCCATCGCTCTTACATCTTACAATATGTATCTCCTTAATTGTGCTAAGATTTTTCTTAATGATAGCAAGAATTTTAGCTATTTTTAACGCTGCGAGCTGCACACATTAGTAACAACTGCACATGGCAACCGGTGGCTTTTAATGTGGTTTCAAACGTCTTGAAGAAATTGATGCAACTGCCCCTTCGTTTGTACCGTGACTATTTAAACGTATCTAAGATAGGTGGCTGATCTGAAAACTAACTTTTTTTTTTTTTAAAGAAGTCCACTGCTGAAACACATTGTTTGAAAATGACATAGAATTAATTATTTTAATTTTTTAAGAATAAAATTAGCAGAACTCCTGAAAAGGCATAGAGTAATATTTCTGGGGAGGGGTTCCCCTCTAGGGGATGTCTTAATTGCTTTCCAGGAAACCTTCTGTCATTCTTGCTGCTGTGCTGTGCTGAAACAAAACAGAACTGTTTCCTGCCACTCACACCAGTCCTGCCAGGTGGTTCACTGGCTTTGCTGGGAGGTCAAAGTCTCCACCGTGGTGGCTTCTCTCTGTTCTTGTGGCTCTTCAACAACACAGGCTTCTTTACCCTCTCTGTGTTCTCATCTGGTTTCTGAAATAAGTTGCTCTTAAATTGCAGTAATCCTTTTCTGAAAAAAAAGGAAAATGACGATGAAGGGCTTGTCAAATTCACTTCTATTTGTCTTTTAGCATGAAGAAGGTGTTTGAATAATTTTAAAATTGCCAGTTGTTCAGAGTCCAGAAATACAAAAACATTGTTTTCCTGTATTCAACCCTGAAGAACTAAACCAATAAGTGTGAGCTAGCACAGAGCTGCATATTGCCTGAGATATTTTGGTCTCCTTACCCTTGCACCTGAGGAGACTGCTGATGAAATAGAAACTCTATCTCTAAACCTGCTGAAGAAATGCAGCCTTTGTACAGAAGATGTGTGGAACCTACAGAGGTGATGACAGCAGCCCGCTGCCCTAATTTTGGCTTTAGATGTACGATGTGGATTTGTTTATTTATGAAGCAAAGCAAACTACTTGGTTTTTTTTCTTCATTATTTATGAAGTTGCTTAGCTTATTGTAGAGCAGCATCATAGGCTTCAGGAGCATTAGCCTGGTTTCCAAGATGACAACTCCCAGCAGCAAACTGAGAAATGGTACCCAATGAGCACATGCTGACACCTGCAGTCCTTGGCTGCGTTTTTTAATGGAGCAGGTCCTGTGCTTCAGGAGTGGCACAGGCGTCTTTCTAAACAGTATGGTGGTGGCAGAGCTTTGCTTAATATCCATAAGGTTTCTGTGCTTTTCCGGAGTGTTGTGCATTTCTGTGTAGGGAAAGAAAATTTCTGTGTTGTAATTCTTCATATGATTTGAACTGCTGGTATTATTTGTCAGCTTTGCTTCATATACGCTGGTGGCAGTTGATGCTGCAGGCATGAAGCATCATGACGTGAGGGGCCTCAACCAGTGCAATGTTCTTGGGGGATCTCATCCTTTTGATGATCCTTTCTCCTCTCGTATCTGCTTTCTCCCTGTTGTGCTGCAGTACTCAGACAAGGATTACAAAATGACTGGTGCTCTGCACCACCTCCCTTGCATGGAATTCTTAGGAACTTATGTAGGCATTGTTCTTTCAACACGTCGTGTCCTCAGCTCCTCTGAATATGCTCCTGGCAAAATCTATGCTGGTTGTCCTATTAAACATTTGGGTGACTACTTAGAAAAATCTGTCAGAAAATGAGGAAAAAAAAGTGTTAGAAAACATTCTCACTTCCGTGTGTAGTTATTCTCTCTGATGATGAGGTCCAGGGTTTGGTCTTGCTTCCTTTGTTGCCTTAATTGGAAGAACATCTATTCCTGCCTTTCAGCTCAGTTCTAATAAGTTCTTTCTATCTGTCATTCTACTCTTGGTAAACAGCCTTGTGCTTCTTCCCATCAGTGACACACACAGAGGCTATACATTTTCTTGTTGAAATGGATGTTTTCCTACTTTGTGCTTTGCTAGCAGCTTTTCCTTCCAGTGCTTCGAGAATCAAGCAAGTGACCTCAGTTTGCCTTGCTGCAATTAATTGGTGATTCAGGTGATTCAGACATTTTGAGCACTGAAATGGTGGTATCCTACAGTGCGTTCCAGAGGTGTATGTTTAACATTGGACGGATTCTTTTGGGTGCTTCAGCTGAAGGCAGTTTGTTTTCCTGGAGCCTCTAGTGGCAACACTGGATTGCTTCCAAATTCCAGGGGCTGGAGGGAAAGGGGCATAAACCCATTAGTGAGAAGCTGATCTGAGCAGTCCTGTAGGAGTGTCTGTTCCTGCTCATGGTAAGTTCTGTGGTGGGTACTTGCTTGGTTTCACTCTTCTCCTCTTTGGAACTGGTCCATCAAAAATGATAGATTTTCTGATATCAGTATTACAGAGGTGCTATACGTAAATGTGATTTTTGACTGAAAGAAGTGACAATCAAACTGCAGTTGTATCCACTGGTTGTCTGTTTAACCATTACATTCCACAGCAGCTGCTGTGTCTGTATGTGTCAGTTTGCTGTTAAAACAGATTTCTTCAACTTCCAAGAGATGGATGAGATTCCTGGCTGTTGGCACAGCATAAGCATCATAATACAGTTTCTGTTTCTGTTCTTCTTGGTGGTTTTTTTTTGTTTGTTTTGGACCTTGCTATTTGCATTGTAAATACAGATGGTAGGACAAAATGAAAAGGAGCCATTTCCTTTGGAAAGCAGAGGAGAAGAAAGCAAGCAATCATAAGGGATACAGAGTGGGTGCTATGGTTCCCTTACATATGGTGACTTCATTTGTGTCTGCCCAAGTTAGTAAAACTGAAGCCAGGTGCATCTGACCAAAGCACAGCATTGGTGCAGGCCTGTGCAGTGGACCCTCCTGCCCTCTTCTTTCTACAACAGTTGGAGGAAGCGCTGCACCAAGAAATAGCATTTTGTGAAGAATATCGGCTGTCTTCCCCTGCGCTTTTGTTTTTCTCATTTAAAAATGCTAAAATGTGGTGTGAGTCTGCTAGAAAATCTCCAAACACTTATTTCAAAGGAATGCATTTACTGCGTAAGAACTTTCCTCTTAAAACAACTGGAGTCACTTGCAGAAGGAGAGCTGACATGGTATGTCATGGTGCATCTTTGCCTCCAGAAGGAGTGAGTATGTGCTTCGGGTAGGGCTTAGCTCAATATGCTGGGCTATTCACTTTCTCACAATTAATTGCTGTGTTTATACATTGTGGAGAGGTTTTCACTGCAGCTTCTTTGTTTAAAATCCCTACAGAGCTGCTGATGTTTACTTCAGACACTTTTTCCGTAATGTGTCTGGTTCCCCAAAAGGAGGTAGAAGAAAAAAGACTGCATGTTAAAGCTTTTTTTTTTTTTTTTTTTTTTTTTTTTTAATGTAGAAAGATTGGTAATGGAATTGTGCCTCTCTATGCCCAACTTTGTGCCTTCACAGCATACCCCTTGTTGATCTCCTCGACAGTGTGGATTTGCCAGAGACCTGTGTGGATGATGCTGTAGGCAGTCCCGTCGTTGCCCTGGTAACAGGAGATTCAAGAGAGGCTGTGGGCTGCCCTCATCTTGGCACTAAGGAAGCTGCAGTTGAAAAAACAGACTCTGACCGTAAGCAAACGTAGAGATTTCTTCCTATTATTGTGGTGTGCAGGGTCAGAGTTAACTGGTGAAATACTTACAAGGCTGCTTCCTTACAAGAATCCAGAAGTGTCCTAGAGAGCTCTCTTAGATCACAGGCATAAGGACAGTTTTGCCTGCCAGTGGAATGCAGCCCTCCTACCATATGGAGCAGTGCATTTAGGAGTTCAGCTGAAGTCCTGTAACAAACATTCAACCTCACAATTAGTGCAAGTTAGCTCCACAGTGACGTTAGTAAAGCTGTTGACTTCTCTGTCTTTTTCAGCCTTTGAAGATGCATTCCTAAAACTGAAGCAGCTGGAGGCAGAGTGCGGCAGCCCTGTGCCCACTGAGTGTCCCAACATAAACATCAACGTGCAGGTAGGTGGGCACTGTGCCTCGTGACAGAGTTGCTCCGTTCTGTTCAGATAATGCTGTGCAGCACGGTGTGTTTGCAAGATTTTTAAGAATAGGCATGAGTAATATGTGGGAATAGGAAAGCAGATAGAAATATTTATGTGTAAACCTGTGCATGATAGGAAGTGAGGTGCATATGATGGGGCAGAGGTGAACCTGCAGATATGTGCACTGCAGCCTGCTGAGATTTTCTAATATTTGCTGGAGCAAAAAGTTCAAACACTTGCAACAGTTCCTCTGTTGCCTTTATCTGTAGGTTGCCAGCTGTACAGCCTTGTATCATTCACTCTTTCTTTCTGAGGAGGTGAGCTTTTCCCTTAGCGTTTTCCAGTCACATTCCATAACCCTCCCAGAAGTTTGTTTGGACATTCTGCTCCAAGAGGTGTTCTGGTGGTCAGTTCCTCCTGTCAGTAACTGGTTCTCACCAGCTCTCTGGGCTTGGTGGGAGCAGAGGTTTCCATGTGTGTTTACACAGAGGGGAGCGGTGGAGTTTGATTTATTTAGTACTTTGCTCCTTTGGAGCAAGTCGGGCTGCATTTCTGCAGGCAGCTGAGCTGAAATAACAGCTTCAGTTCCCTGACCAGGGAGAAGGCTCTCTTCTCCCTTGCTCCTCATTGCTTTTCCTTCTTTGATTTCCCTCATTCCTTTGTCACCTACAACAGCTGTTGGATGTTGCAGTGAACCAATGTATTCTACAAAGTGACAAAAATCAAAACTTTTTAAAAAGTTTTAAAAGCTTTAAAAACTTTCTCAGTTTTAAACTTTTTTTACTAGTAGTTTTGTGTGGGTGTGTGAAGTAAATAGGCTCATGAGGGGATCAAAGAGCCATAGTGAAAATAAGCAGTGTTACTAGAAGGGATGGAGAGGACAGGATCCTTCCTTATGGCAGCAGAGAACTTTGCACCAGGAGTTCACTGGTTACTGGACAGCTGCACTCATGCAGGATGTTCTTTGCAGTCACGCCTGGGCATGCAGCTACACTTTAGAATATAGAGTGCAGAGGTGCTTAAAATCAACAGATTCTGGTCTGAACGTTTTGGAATTTAGATTTAATTTAGTTTTCCCTTCGGGTTTGACAGTGAACAAAGCATATGTTTAAAGAGGGGAAAAAAAAGCAACCTGCTTCCCTATGTTAAGGCTGTAAGTGCTTTACTGCATTTTGTACAGACTAAAATAATCTACAGCATTCAACCTGTTGGCACTGCCCAGTGTTGTGGGGAGGCTCAAGAGCCTTTGTGCCATTTAATGAAATCGGTCAGATTTTCTTGTGGAGGCTGCTGTGTGTGTGTGCTGCTGCTCTGTGTGCTTGGTGCTGCAGGCTGCTGTGCTCTGTCCCCTTTAAGGGCTGTTGTAGGGATATTTTGTGTACCTTTCTGCTGGGTGACTGCATTACAAAGATTACCGAGTCTTTAAGAAGATTAGCCTGTAGCCTATAGGTCTTGTTACGCCAAAACGCTGCCTCTGCATAAACTAAAGCAAAGAATACAGCTTAGTGCAGAACACTTTTGCCTGTTGCGCTCTGTGTTAATTCAAACAGAGAACAAAAACCATCTAGTTGGTTAAATGGAGAGAACAGAGCAAAATTGTGTTAGAGCTTCTTAAATCATGACTGTAATATAGTAAGGAAGATAAGGTTCCTGTGGCAAGCTGATCTTATAGATGACAATATAGGACAATCACGGCTCTCCAGCTGTATGAGGTGCTGAGGGGGTGGGTTATCACAGTCAGAGATGTGGGGGGAATATATGGCCCTGATGAGAATGCAGAAACATTGGCTTAGCTGAGAAATAGGTGTCTGGATCAACAGTGTGCAGGTGGAGTCTTTCTTTGGGAAATGAAGCCTTAGCAGCTTTCTAGATGTATGTGTGAATTTCACTGTGAAAACTTAAAAGACTGTACCCTAAGTGGTTTTCCTCAGGTAGAAAAGATGAAATGGAACTTATCAGTTTGTGATGCAGCTTGCCAGGAGGTGACTTGAGAATGTTTGTTTAACGAGGTAGACAGATTAGAGACTGTATGCTTCAGGCTGCAAAGGCAAGGAGGTGACAGTAGAACAGAATGAGAACCCCCAGCTGTGCTTGGAGATGAAGGCTAAATGGTTTGGAAGTGTGTCCTGAAAAGAGTGACTAAGATGTAAGCATAACTACTAAAAAGCAACCAAGGATGCAGCTAACTTTCCCTAGCTGTTTTTTGTTTTGCCTTCTTACATTGCTGCTTAGCTCTCTGTATTTTGGCTGAAGGATAAAGTACACACGTGGTTCACCCAGTGTATGGAAACAATACACAGTTGTAGTAAGCTACAGTATTGACAAACTCCAGCCTTACTGTTTTATATGGACAACTAAATGGTAAGGTTTACATCTTGAGGCCCTCTTACCACTTGCCAAATGCTTTCCCCTTTAGCTACAGGTGCTTTCCGTAGAAAACAGCCAAACAGAAACAGTTAAGAAAAATCTCAAAATCTTCAGTGCTGATGGAAACATTTCCTTGGTGTTACTTATAGAACTTATATTTGATAACACTAAAGTATTTCTGAATAATGCTCAGCGTTTCAGAGTTGGGCATTTAATTGCTAGCAGGCTGGTGTGACTTAGAGCTAGTTGTGCAGATGGAGGAGAGGAAGTTAGACCACTAATATTTAGTGACTAAATGGTGTTTAAAGCACTGCTCTGCTGATGTTCTCAGTTAAAATAATCAAGTCCGCTGTTCTGCTGCTACTGGAGGAGTGCATTAAGCGTTCTGCTCTGAGGCTGTTGCATACAGCATCCATTGCAGGGAGGTGAAGTGTAAGGTTTTAAGGTTTCTCACAGCTTGGTTCCTCAACCGTACAGAAAATAATTCATTTTAATTGCTCCAGGTTTGTGCCAATTCCAGTAGTTTCTATATAATAAAAAGACTTGGGTTCAATAAACCGATGGTCTTTGTGAATTAGGTGAATGTGCAGTGTTTAATACTTGCTAGCTGAAGTGGTTTTTAATGCAGCTCATGCAAGTCAGAGTGCAGCAGGGTTGTTGCTGCTCCATTGAGGTTGCAGGAGCGAGGCACTACGTGGCATATGGGGGAAGGCTGGGCTCTGTCTCCCCCTGCTGAGTCCTACCCTGAGAAGAGAGGTCACCAGGTTTAGTTTCCACTCAGTTAATTAACTTCTGTCACTAATCAAATAGCAATTAGTAGGTGCAATATTTAATGAATTACCATTTTATAATTAAGAAATGTAATTCACAGAGTGAAATATACTGTGTTGAAAAGGTATTTTTAATTGTCTTCGTCAAGTATCTGGCTGCCAGTTTCTTCTCATTAGTGATGGGAGTGGGAGCTAACACATTAAACTTTGTAATTTATGAGCAGTTTTAGAGCAAAAATCTTCCCATGTTAGTTTTGAGAGTGAATTATTAATTTGCTGTTATGCTGATCAGTATTATATGATACTTGCTGTATTAATCTCATATCAGTAAGCTCAGCTACGTACATAGAACCCACTGCTGTTCAGTTCTTTCATGCTACTTTCAGCACAGCTCTTTGCTTCTCCACATTTAAGCTTTGTGCTTTTTTCTGTATTCTTTTTTTTTTTTTTTTTTTTAAATATACTTCTGCTGCTGTGATTTTAGAACTGAGTTCCAAAGCAAAGAGTTTGCTTTCTCTTTTTAGTATAACCACTACTTTTCTTCTCACTCAGAGCTTTGTTGCTCTTTGGAGATGTTATTTAATTTCAGCCCAGAGTTTTTGTGTGGGAACTGCTTCTGATGAGTATTTTTCATGCCTAGGATGAAGTGGTGAAGCTCACAGATAAATGTCTTAACAATGCAATGGAGAGCCCGATAGCAGCAGCAACATGGCTTCCAGCAGACATGAAAAGCAATATCCTGAAGGCCCAGGTGGAAGCAGGGCACAAGGTAAATAACTCAGCTGATGAGAGCTACAGTGTTCTCAGATGGCTTTTTAGAACTGGTTGTGAAGAGCCCCCATGTTCAGGAGGTGTCAGTTTTCCCTGTTTGACTGCAATTGTGTGGTGTTGGAGAAGGGGCTTTGCAAATAGGGGTGCTTCAGGAGCTGAGATCTAAAGAGTGGCAGAATAAGGAAGCCTGCCAGCCTTACACTGTCACAGGGGTGCAGTTTGCCTGGGAAGGAATTGTCATCCCTTTTGGTGCTGGAGAAAGCCCTGAACAATCTAATGACCTTTGCACTTGGCCATGATTCGAGTGGCAATTGAATCAGGTAACCCCCAAAGAATCCCTTCTAACCAAATATTTGTTCCATAGTTCAGCCACTAAGGCCATGCTTTTGGAACGTTCCACTAAATTCTGTAGCAAATAGTGGTATTTTATTTGGTTACATTAGCAAGTTATCTGCACTGAAATTTTCATAGGGAGTTTGGTGGTTGAGGGCCCTGAGCAGTAAATGAGCAGCACAGATTCATGCTGGGAGGGAGGTGCTCAGCTTTTCTGTGAGTCTCTGAACTGATACAAAATGGAAGCAGGAATCTGATATGCTTTTTTTGTTTTGTTTCTTTTGTCTTAGGCTGTAAGAGAAGACAGCCTGACAGGTAACAAGAATTCCAACATTCAGGATGCTGCTTCCAGGTACTGTCTCGATTTGGAAGAAAAGCACAATGTATTTTCCCAAGTGCAGCACTGAGAACCTGTATTTGTGGAGTCTCAGTGCTCAGTGTCAGTGATTGTTGCATTTTACCATGTAGTAGTGTTGTTTAACATGGTAAGCATGGTGTGTTTTTAGAATGAAAAACTGTGTTTACAAAGTTTTGATACATTAACGTAACTCAGGTACTCTTACTGTATTCTCCCATACTGGCAGCTGGTTTTCTAGGATTACTGAATCTTATATGAGCTTTAGTTCTAGCTGAGTTCCAGGCACTGGAAAAGGTACAGCTACTTGTTTTAACTGTGTAATTTTTTGAAGGAGATGAGCATGTGTCAAATTTCAAAGGGCATGTGGTAATATATGGAACAAAAAGAGTAGCTGGCAATTTGAAAAACATGCTGTAACAGGTAGTCTGTGAAGAGCTTTCAGTGTTTGTTTTTGTTTTGTTGTCGCTGTACAGGAACATCCTCCCATCAGGGAAAACCCAGAGCAGTCCCTCAGCAAGCAGTCCAGTATTTCAAAACAACCTGAAAACAACCCCTGCCTCAAACACATTCATTCCGTAAGTGATTCAGTAGAAAAGTGTTTCTGGGATAAGAGAGCCACACTAAGATTGCCATGAAACCAACTTGAAAAGATGAGGAGCAGTTGCTGAGCAGTTAGGCTGTGTCTAACTAAACAGGTTTACAGATGCTTCTTTAATTAGCATTGCAACAGTTAATCAGTGTAGGCCGTGCCTCGGGGTGAGTATCTTATCAAGTAGTAAGAGATCTCTCTCATCTTTGGAACTGACTGAAATATTTGACATCCTGCTGCCCCTGGCCCTACCTGGGGAGATAAGAGGCTTGCAGGGAAGACTTCAGTTCTGTGTACGTGAGTTAGAAATAAGTGCTGAAAATGCTGCTGATAGCATTGGGTCTTTTTGAACACTGGCTACATCCACTGATGAGAATGTTTTCTCCTTGCAGTAATGCATTAAATGAGGATAATGCTGCCTCTAACCATGAAGAGTTGCTGATTCCAGCTAATCTTGCTCCAGCTGAGGACGCTGCTGTTTCAAAGGTATCACTACCACCTGTCAGCCTGGAAGGTTTCTGTGTCACACTCTGAGCTACTGATGCCTTCAGGCAACCACAGCAGACCTTACTGCATGCCTGTCATAACACAGTGAATGCCAGTCACTGCTGAATGCCAGACTGCTTTCTGGAGCAGAGGCCTGCTGTATGCATCGCTCTTGAAGTACATTTCTGACTCTTCTGTGTCAGGTTCTGTGCCTGACGCTTATTTTTCTAAACTGGTTGGTCATTGGGGCTCTGGGGAAGATGGGTGCAAGGATGGAATTCTGACACGTGCAGTTTCCATCGAAATAACGACAGAGGAAAAAGTTTGAATAGTCATGTTTGATTGTTGTATTTTGGTTGCCTTAAGGTTAAGGTAGTTTTTTTATTGGACTCTGTGAAATGCACTAAGCAGTCTTTGTGATGCACTCAGGGGTCAGTTTTCCTTTGTCCCTCTCCAAAACAAAACATGAATCCAACATTGTACTTGGCTGTTGTTTCAGCAGGCTGAGGGGTTAAGCTGGATGACTAAAGCAACACGCCCTTTATCTGTCATCCCTCTAAACCAGTATTATGTAGTTCATTCCACTGAATAATTATCACCCTCATCTTCTGAGTTCAGATGCTCAGCTTGCAGGCCTTGCTGACCTTCTTGTCAAATGGTGCAATACCTCAGCTTTGCACTGGAGAACAGGGCAGTTCTGCAACTTAGTGGCAATGATGTTCTTTCCAGTTTGCTGCTGGGAAACAGTGAAATGAGAAGGCTGTTGAAAAAGATGATACAAAAAGATTTGAGGAAACTGTCCTAATGAATGGCAGTGTTCTTTATGGACACCGTTCTGTAACGTGGGAAGCCACTGTAGTGTTCAGCAAATCTATTTGCTATTGGGAATTCAATTCAAAACTGATTTATTCCATAGAGCGCTCCAGATGACCAGGACGTTTTCCTATCATCATTGACAGAGAATCTAATTGACTTTACAGAAGCAACACCTCGGGTAAATGTATTTCAAAACCAAACTTCTTCCTTCCCAAGTACAATGGTTTTTACTCACAAACTCTGTTCTGGTTTCGGCGTCCGTCCATCATGCTGGATCTGCTGCAGTAGAGTGAACTGGTGATACGTCTGGGGCACCTTTAAATTACTCACAGAAGAGTACTCTCAGTTAACATCATCTGCAAAGCAGAAAATAGCAGTGGGTTTGGGTTTGGGTGCCTTTTGGAAGGGAAAGCTATGCTGAAACTGTTGCCAGTGAGTTTCTGTGAGTGAGCATGTATTGGCTGTGTGGCTGTGAGTTACCTGCTTGTGAGAAGTCGCTTCACCTGCAGCTGTTCACTAACATGGTTCAAAGGCTTCTTATATTGTGAGGCAGATTCTGAGTAGCGACTGACAAATACCTGGTGTTGTTTTAGGTGTGCAGTATTATGTCAAATCTGTTTCTTCCAGCTGTTTCTAATGAGCTTTTCTTTGCTTTCTGTAGGTGTCTTCCCAGCCCACAATAACACCGAGGTGGTTAGTGCCAGTGAGTTGCTGAACCATTACTTAGCAGTTTGAGATGGAGCGTGTAAAATGCAATTTCAGGGAAAAAAAAAGGGGGAAGGGGGGGAAAAGAGAGCTTTGGTCATGATTAACAAACAAGAACATGAGTAACATACAATAATTTATATTAATTTGAAAGTCCATACAACAGTGCATCAGACCAAAACTAAAGCAAACCAATTCAAGCTGAGTTAAACTATAAATGTATTAAAATATATATTTAAAGTTCCATTTTTGCTGTGTTACGTTGCATTGGGTAAATGCCGTGAAGTTGAAGAACTTGCGTTTAGTTCAAACTTGACGGATCTTAATTCCCTGTGGTAAATAACCACGTTGAATAGTTAGTGTGTCTTCTGCTAGCAGGTTTCTGTTTCAGTTTCCCTTTTCTTTCTCCCCAATTCAGACTGGACTGATGTCCAACGGGCCTTTGGGAAATGATGTTGCCTTATCTCTGAAAGCAGTGAAAGGCAGTGCAGAGGCTCTGTTGTCATCAGCTGGATTGCCACCGTGCCAGCAGACAGCTGAAGTCCTTGCAAGGTAAATTCTCAGCACACATTCCAGAAGTACGTGTGTAGGATGGAGGGGAAGTGTGCACTCTTCCTCCTTCCGCTTCAGTAGTTACAGTGGTCATTTGGATACACTGCCTGATTTTGCTTCGTTTTATAAACTGTAGTTCTGTCTCACTTCTCAGCACTTGAAATTTTATAAGTCAGTAGAGCTGCTGATGTGTAGTACGGGTATTTTAGATAAGGGTAAGAGAACTTTTAAATTCAAGTTGCTGGAGGAACAAAGAATACAATCAGCTGAAAATGGATGTAAAGCTGTTGTCATTCTAACCACTGTAAAGTGGATTCATTCTTTAGAATTATCATTTTGCTTTGGTTCCTTTATCTGGCTCCCTATCTTTTTAGTACTGGACTGAGATTACAGGACAGATGCATTTTCTGGAAAATCTCTTCCTAGTACTTGCGATTCCTTTTTTTACTGGTGATTCTTTTTTTTCTTCCAAACTGTAAGGAAGTCAGAGATTAGAGTTTGTAGCAATGTTTGCTCTTGCTATTCCATTCTGCTGTACTGGTGAGGCACAATTATCTGCAATGACCAGTTCTTTTATTGAACCTCTTAAGAAAGGGAAAGCATTGGTGGGCAGAAAGTGGATGGCAGTGATGTGTTATTGGAAGTCAGTTCTGTTTGCCCTTCTGCAGGTTGGCCGTTGGAAAGGGTGGTTCTTTGGACTTGTTAGATTGAGGCAGCAGTTATTGCTGCTCTTTGGAATAATGCTTAGTTCTTAGTTCTGCTCCCATCAATACCTTTCACTTTATAAATCATGGCAGATCTGTTTGTAGAAGTGCATTCACAAGGCCCCGCTTTTTCCCCTTTTAGCCCAGTCGCTGAGGATGCTACAGTAAGGACGAAATGTTTACTCACCACTGAACTGTAGAAGATGGAGTTTCTGTACTTCCCACCTAGTAAAAACTCAAACTCAAATCTTCTGACATCTACAAGGAATCCTTCTGAAAGACTTGCTTGGGATGAAGCTCTTACTGAATGGGAGTGAAACAGCAGCTGGTTTGGGATCCAGGAAGAGACTTTCACATTTATTGCAATCTAACTGGAATTACAGTCTGAGCCGAAATGTAAAACCACATGAAAGTTTGATCTTCTCCCTCAAGAGAAGTGAAGTATCACACTGGAGCTAATTCTGAACATGAGGAACAAAATGTAGTTGTGTTCCACTCACACTTGGTTTAGTCTCATGCCTCTCAAATGTTACGGGCAAGTGATCACTGTGATGTTAGCTCTGCAGTATTTGAACACGTCCCTGTCCTTTGTAGAGTAATATTGGGAAGATTAGGAGAACTTCTAGGGCCACCTTGTGGCCACACTGTGTATGGTGGCTCACAGTGGCAATGACTGTTTCATGTGGCCAAGATAATTTTCTTCTGTGTGATTAGTCACTCTGAGTTTCCTTTGTTTTACTGCCACACATGCTCTTTTTGGCCTTAAAGCCCTTGGTAATCTTTGCACCTCTTCTTACAGGACAAACTATTGTGACAAACTACTTTGACTGGATTTGAGCTGCTCATCGCAACCAGGAAAGTTAACCTGCCAAACCTCTTATAGCATTAGCAGATTGCAGCAGAGGTCCCACATTTTGACACTGGTTATTTCATTTCCTCTGTGACTCAAATACAGATGTGTACTTAGGCTATAGGTGTATTTTTTTTGTTTTCAGCATTGAAGTAGCGAAGTTGTGAGTACAGCTTACTTCTGGAGCTGCTTTTTGGTTAGTTCTGTTGTCGTTCAGGGCTAGGAAGGACAAGATTTTCATTTTTTCTATTCACATTGTTGCTAGGTGTTGGTTTGAGGTCCTGTGCTTTGGAGAATACTTAACACACAGCATAAGGCATGAGGGTACAACTGGGTCAGTTCTTAATACCACCTTGAATCCTGTTCCAATAGCATGTGGAACAAAATACAGAGTAAGGTGAAAATGGGGAAAAGAGATGAAACATTCCCAAAAGCACTTCACCTTCTAGGAGAAAGGTAGGAGCACTTGCAAGAGCGTGCTCTGCAGTGCTGGTAAAGACCTTTTGGTGCTCAGGTAAAGTACAGGATACAGCACATACAATTTGAAGAGTGTCCTGGGCTTCAGGATCCCTGTGTAGAGGTGAGAACATGGACCCTGGGAATATATCCTGTGAAGATACCAGTGCAGAGTCAGAGGAAGAAGTGTAGAAGCCCAGTGATGAATTCCACATCTCCAAACAGGGAAGCACAGTTGAAGCTACTGGGATCCTTCTC
This sequence comes from Tetrao urogallus, assembly GCF_951394365.1. Lineage (NCBI taxonomy): Eukaryota > Metazoa > Chordata > Aves > Galliformes > Phasianidae > Tetrao > Tetrao urogallus. The sequence continues at coordinate 11,611,555 of NC_136821.1, read as the reverse complement.
AGGAAGAGGTTTGTACGACTGGGCTTGGAGGATGTTTTCTGCACAGCGCTGCTCTTTATAACTATTTATATCCATGGGGTTCTTAGGAACAATTTTGAATGTGAAAGTGAGTTAGAAACCTGTATGCACAACTTTCTTTGTGCGTGAGCGTAACTCCGTGTGGACAAAGAGTTGGACCAAACCGCTGTGGGTTGTGCAAGGTAAGCTGGTGTCCTGTTAGGCTGCTGCTTTCAGATTAGGGTATGTCTTGGGTGTTCTTATGGCTGTTTTCATTATTTTTTATAAGATGCTGACTGAGAGTTTTAAGGAAGAAACCGCTTGGCATTACACAGCCCACTGCCACTCCTCAAAACCTCAGAGGCCTTAACAGAAAAACATAGGGACCATTGGGAGCAATTATGACTGACATATGCTACAGAGAGTGATCTGCAGCCTTTGCCTATGTAACCTACAGTTGAAATGGACGGCAGGAGCTTCAGGCACACTTCCCCACTCACAGCACTGCCAGCCAAAGGGGAGCTGCTCTTTGGGCCTAAGTGGTGCACTTCTGCTGGCCAGCATTTACCTCCCATCATTGCTTCCAGCAGAGTATTGGCTTTTTTATATTTTAAATCTGAGCTTTATTACATATTAAAACATGAAAGATACCCGATTCAAATATCAAATGTCTTAGTGTGGATTAACAGAGTTGCCAGAAAAGTTCCTGCAGCAAAAAAGGGAAGCTATGGCTGCGACAGTCTGCTTCCTGCACAAAGCCAGGACTGTGTGGGGAAACTTGGCACTCACTATCGATCTGTTTGCTCAGCAGCTGAGCTGGCATTCACCAACTACATGTGTTGGTTTTGTAAATAGACAGAATGCAGAAGCATTTTCTTTAAGGCATGTTTGATATTTGACTCTTCCTATTGGGTTCAGGAGCTCTGTGAACTGTTAGCTTGAGTTTCTCCCAGAAGTAAAATAACAGAAGTTTACACTTTTAAAGTACTGAGTGCTAAATAATTAGATTCCTTCTGGGAAATCACATACAGAAAAAAAAAAAAAAGAAAAAAAAAACACCCTAAAAACAAGTAAGGAACACATGGTGAATGTGGCCTCCTAAAATCTAAATGGTTCCAAGTCCCAATTGTTACACTGCCAGTGTGACTGGGCAGGTGGTGATGGAGGGAATGTTGCATTTAAACTCCCACATGGGAGAATTTCATAGAGGCAAGTTTTTCCTCCACTTCCAGTAGCCAAATACTTGAAATTTTGCTTAAAAATTCAAAATTTTCAGCTTCTGTGTTAGAGATCTGCAATTTCCAGTAGAATTGAGGCTGCAAACCTAGCTCTTCCCAGCAGTGTCCTGGTAGCTGAAGGAAATGCACAGTCCATTTAACTCATCGTAGCTTATTTAGCTATTCCATTTGTTTGTATGGGGAGCCTGAAGAGACTGAGACACCACAGTTATGCGATCTGAACAGGCACATAATCCAGTGTCTGAAGGTCCTGTAGCTTTGCATCACTGGTTTGCTTGAAAACTACAGGCCTCGTGTTGTGCTGTGACTGGCTATCAGGAAATATAGCATTATTTATCACTTGTGCTTTATCAAATATAAGTAGACACGTGGTTCTTGCAGTTAATGCTGTAGAGTATCAATGAGTCTTAGTATGCTACTGAGAAGGAGGAGTTTTCCTAACATGGCTGTTCTATTGGTTGATTGGCTGGAAGGTTCAGTCACCCTCTAAAAGGTTTATTTTATTTGTATGTGTTCAAAGAAATTGATAAATGAAACTTCAGTGTTAATCTGATGTTGGGATGCTGGCAGATCTGCTGACCACTTAAAAGCTTTGAGAGCTGAAAGGAATGAAGAAATACAGCTACATGCTGTGTTGCAGTCATTTGGAAAAGGCCAGATCCCTTAAAAAATTATATATACGTATATATATATATATATATATATATATAATTTTTCAGGTTAGAATGCACTCCAATTTAAACTGCAGTTCCATGCAGAGCTTGTCAGAGACAGCCAGCTGTACCAGAGGTATGTTTTGGACAACTCTTTGGTCACAACCTGGCTGCACACAATGAGGGTCTCAGCTGAAAGGTTCGGTTCCATTTGGGTCTTCCCACATGCTGTTTTCAGCCCATGCACCCAATTCTTGCTTTTGTTTCTCAAAGCAAAGCCATACTGTTCAGATCTGCCACAAACTGCACTGGATGTATTTTCCACGTTGTGAATGTGTTCTGGGACAACCTGAATCTCCCACAGGTGAAGCGCAGAGTGTTTGTTAGTTAGAAAGCGGCGGTAAAATTACGTAGCTATTAGATGCATTAATGTCACAGCTAGACAATCGTAGCTTTTATACCAAAAAAGCAGAACTCCATGCTAATGGCCTTCCAGCGATGCAGGTGTAATATCCACGTCCAAGAGTCAGCACTACAGAAGGAACAGGCTGTGCCCATCTGCTGGGACGAGGGGTGGGCATTGCTCCCTGTGCTGTGTCACAGCAGGGAGCCACGGGGCTTCTCCTGCTAAGTGCACCTCTCTTGTATTGTTGGGCTTGAGCACTTTGCTTCCTAAACACACACACGCCCCTTCCTATAACTGGAGAAACCTATTTTTGAAGTACGTAAGAGTATTTTTTTAGCTAGATTTTTTTTGTTAAAGCCACACTAACTACTGTATTTTTACCTTTTTATATGTGAAGCTCGGCGGTAGCTCTCAGTGTATAATTTATTTGGATTTTTTTATAAAACAAAGTGCACCCTCTTGCTTCTGTTTCACAGTAGTGACGTCTGAGCGGCTTTGGGCACTGCACTGCCATCTTTATAGAAACTGTACACGGGAACGAGGGACTGTGGTTTGTAGTCCGCAACCCGATCTCGAAATGTTTATGCTGTAGTTGTGTCTGAAATACACCACGTCCGTGCAAATGTCTTGTGGAGTCATTCTTCAGCACTTCTGGGCTCTATGGTGGCAGGCAGGAGGGTGGCTGAGACCTGGGACAGTAGTGGGTCACTGGGGCTGGCAGTGCTGCTCCCTGAGCTCAGAGCGCCAGGTATGTGGCCAACAAATGCTTTGCCACTGATTAAAGTGTAAGATAACATCTACACTTGCAGATGGTAAAGAGTTAAGTGGTGGTTTTCAAATGAGATGAGATTTTCCAAGGAGACAGTAGGGTGTGTTGAAAATGAGCCCAGGGTGTGGTGCCCAGGAGGAGGGTTGGAAGGGCCACGTGTAGTTCCACAAAGTGCAGTCAGAAGCGGTGCCACCTGGCTTTTATTTTCAGTGTTCAGGGGATCGTGTTATGCTTCCAAAGTACAGCGGTGCTACTCATGGGTTAAAGGAAACTTTATTTCTACTTAAGGCAGCAGAGGACATCCAAGCCATCTGATCATCTTCTCAGTGACGTATCACAAGGAAGTAATTTCACTCACGGTGGTGACGCACTGGAACAGGTTGCCCAGGAATGTTGTGGATGCCCCATCCCTGGAGGCATTCAAGGCCAGGCTGGATGTGGCTCTGGGCAGCCTGGTCTGGTGATTGGTGACCCTGCACATAGCAGGGGGATTGAATTAGATGATCATTGTGGTCCTTTTCAACCCAGGCCATTCCATGATTCTGTGAAGTGAAATAGTTCCAACTTAATAGCTAAGCTCCTAGAAAGTCATTTCCCTTGTGGCATGTTTTCTGTGTAGGTCAAACTTAAGATCCCACTGGTAAGTGACTCAGTGGTTCTTCAAATGCATTTATAAGAAAATATATTGAAAATAGATGGGCTTTTTTTTTTTAATTTGAAAGCCACCCTGTTTATTAAGTGTCTATATTTTAAGAGAAAATCCTCTTTTTGATGTTCAGAAAGCAAGCAGTAATTAAAGAGTGAGTTTGAGATAATTAAAGCTGATGGAATTGTTCTCTTGTGATACGTGGTTTGCAAACTTCCCTTTTTCAGAGACACTTCGAACAACTCACTTCAGTGACAGCCCCTCTGCTCCGCTTCCAGCCAAAAATCGGTGCTGGTTTGTTACTAAGTAGCTGCCATCAGCTGGACTAATTCCATTCATTATTTCATGCAGGCCACCTCCGAGCATTCAGATGGCTGTAGCTTTTAGTCACTGGCTTGGGCCCAGGATGAATTCTCACGAACCGCTGCAGGCATGGAGAAGAAGCAGAAGCACATTCACAAAGCCTCTGCTGTTCCTCCGCATCAAATAACAAATGTACTGCACCAGGAAAGCAGGAGTGGAACTACCTGGGGTGATGGGAACACTGCTGGGCATAGTTGGTGGCACTGAGTTCTGAAACAGGACATCTCAGGGAGTATCAGACCGTGGTATGAGCAAGGATTATGTGCGTGGGTCCTAGATACTGTGTGCAGGTTTGGGATAGGGCCTGAAATACAAGTGCTGCATGACCAGCAAGACTGAGGTGCCAGGCAGAGGAATGCTCGTGCTGCAGAGGGGCTGTGGGGCAGTCCCTTTCCATCTCAGCTCCATCCCAAGCTCTGGGGCTGGGGTGCAGCAGGGCCCCGTGGGCTGAGGTGGATGTTCAGGATTTCCTGGGGAAGAAGCTGGAGCTGCATCAGAAGTGTCGATGCAGCCCCAACTCGGCCCATCTTCTAGGGGGGGAGGATGTGGAGGAGATGGGCACGTCCTGCAAGCTGCTTTTTGCTCCCTATGCCAGGCCTTCTCCTTAGAGCTGGCTCGTGTCCTGCCTGCATTGGCTCCAAGTAAATGCTACACCCTCTGTGGGGCTGCCAAAGTTCCCAGAATCACAGAATCACAGAATTGTAGGGGTTGGAAGGGACCTCCAGAGATCATCGAGTCCAACCCCCCTGCCAAAGCAGGTTCCCTACATCAGGTCGCACAGGTAGGCATCCAGGCAGGTCTTGAACATCTCCAGAGAAGGAGACTCCAGAGCCTCCAGAAGGGAGGCTGGGGGGAGCACGAAAGGAATGGTGGAGGCTGGATTGTGTTTTCCTGGGCTGTTTGCATCCCCAGGATACGTGGATGTACCAGACCTTCTCATCACTTGGCAAATCTCTGGTTTATTGTTACACTTTTCAGATAAATTGTACTCCCTCATCAATCCTAGATAGAAGTCTGTATATTACAGCAGCTCTCTGGATAATGCCAGAACAGACACATCAGCCAGCGAAAGAAATGCTTGCTGCTGAGTGAAGGCTGCAGTGCCCTGCACGTGCTCAGCCTGGACGCTGTAAGAAGTTCTCAAACGTGCCTCCTCCAAGTGGACGATTCATGATCCTGGAGAAGGAATCCAAAGCCTGAGCAGCAATAAGGCCTGCAGGATTGCTGTGAGATGGCTGGTGCTTGTGGGAGTGCGCTGTTTGTTCCAAGAGGCAAGTTCTTTGCTGTTTGGAAAGTGTAAATATATATTTTAAATTCATGAAAGCACAGAAAACAAGAACACACTGATGGGAAGTGCAGCATGCTTTACTTATATGGCAGCATACAATTCAGTTTCCAAAGGTCACTGAAGGTCCAAGTAATCCCTAAATAACTTTTTGCAAACCCATCTGTAATTTTTGTACAGCAACTTGTGAAAAGATGAAGAAAGTATCTGTAAATACTTCCACTTAAAATTCATAATTCCTATGAAACTCTTGAGAACTACTTTTTAAAAAAACTGGAAATATTAAATATTTCTTTCAAACATCATAATTTGTTCCTAGAGGATGCTGCATTCAACCAGAAGGCCAATAACTTGAAGGCAGACACCTCAGTAACTTACACAGAAATACCTGAAATGCTGGACGATGTTCTCTCTCCAAAAAACACCTTTCTTGGTGAATCTGAATGCTCATGAAGTTTTAAACAAAAAAAATAAACCATGCAAAGGCTCACAGACTCAGTGCAATATGCTATCTGCTGTTGCGGACACACTGTTTGCAAAGAGGGTTCTCTGAAGAAAAAGCCATTAGGATTCATCAGATCCCTCATAGCCACACGTGAGAGTAACGTGCCCAAACTGGATTACACTGCAGTTTTAGAGGTGTGTATCTTTTACTTGGCACACCACAAGATGAGCAAACATTTCAAATGGCAGTTATGGAGCCAGTAGGGGTTACAGCAGATCTGATTTGCAATGCAGCCTCAGCCACAGTGACTTCAGGATGTTAGGTGATCAGAAGGGAAAAGTAACAATGGCAGCTAAGTTCCAACAAGCTCCTCCTGGGAACTGTAATTTTTATGTCAGTTGTGGCTTACGTGTATAGAGAGGTTTTTGTTCACATTGTAAAAAAAAATCTCTGCATAGCATGTGTGAGAAGGTTTTGTTCTTTTCCCAGTGAGCTGACAGAAAACTGAAAACACTGTTTGGTTGGTTTGTTGCCCCCTAAGCACATTGGAGGGGATTTGTTCTTTTGCTTTGCGTTCAAACAGATGACAAGCTATCAAACTCCGTTTGCCACAATGAGATTTCAGAGAAGCTGGACAAAGGTTTGCCTCCAATGAGCAGCAGCACATTGGCATCGCTGCTAACTTCATCTCCTGCAGCTGCATGCTGACAGTTGGTTCCCTCCTCTTGTTCCACAAGTGCAGCAGCAGCAGAAGTCTCTTTTTCAGAAGAGAGAAACAGAGAGGCAGACCCATCCCTTGTCAAAATGCTTGTTGCTCTCTTTGGGTCTGCTTCCACCTCTGAAGAGGTTTGAAATGCACAAAAGCCCACTGGCTCCAGAGGGAAGCTAAAGGTTTTCATTTCAATGGCACCACTGTCCTCGTTGCTGAACGCTCGGTATGCAGGCTGCTGGCGAAAGTAGCTGCAGAAGTAGGAGTGCTTTGGGATGGTCACCAGCTGGTGGTGGTGCTCCTTCTTACTCTTCCAGTGTCCGGAGAATGTATTAGTGAAATCTGAGGTAGTTTGAAAGCCAACGCCAATTCCTAGCATGCAGTGATATGTTTTAGGAGAAAAGTTTGCCTTTGTAATGCCACTTAGCTTCTTCCATGTCTGTGTGTGGAAATGGTACTTCCAGAGGTCTTCATTAGGACTGGAGTTGGAAATCCCTCCACCAAAAACCAGCATTGAGTCTTTGAAGACTACTGAAGCGTGACCTACTGCTGGAGGAGGTCCTTGGCTAAATACACGAAAAAACAGCAATTATGGGGAGACCAACAAGAATCTAACGATGACTTTAGCCTCTATTTTTCTTTTGACTCAAGAGAATGAGCACTGAACAGCTGCAGTGGGGCATCAAAATGGTATTGCTGACAGCTGCACCAACGTGTTGCCAGCTCCCCAGCAAAGCCAACCGGAGCCTCAGGGATGGCAGTGGTACCAGGTTTTAATCTGAGTAATCCCTCTCTTCCCCAAAAGGGAAACATTTTCCTCTCTGCCTGCATGCGGTATCATATGGTAAGATTAATTCTCTTTCTGTGTCAACGTAGTTTAACAAACAATATGCTGTACCTTGTTCTGATGTTATACCAGCTGCTGTTTCCAAAGTCCCACTTCCATAAATCTTTCTGTTCGCTCAGCCCCACCAGCCCTCCATAGAGGTACATGGCTGTACGATAAACTACTGCAGAATGACCGTGCCGAGGTCCTGGGCCAGTGTTGTGAGATAGGGTGGAAACATACAGCCATTGCCTTGTCTCTGAAAGGAGAGCATTAGTTCATAAATTTAACAATTTCATCCTAATATTTGAGAATGGATTTATTTCAGTATCAAAGTAACCACTTCATTGGAGAATGGGGACGTTCTGCTCAAACCTTACTAAGGTAGAAGTTAACAGTTTAATTTCTGACACCAAAAAAGTGTGCAAACTTATAATGAAAATATCAGATGCTGTATGGCAGATGCCATGGATTTTATTTACAGAGGAGTTTTTTCTACAGCTTAGGTAATTCGTTAGCTCTGTCATGGAAAGATAATTTCCTCAGTAGAAGAGGGAAAATCAATCAACTAAGCCATTCTTTCATTAATGTCTGTGTTCATTCTTCCTGAGAGGGAAGGAAAGATAAGATAAACCATCATTCATTTCAACACAGCTCCCGAATGGCCACCAGATAACAAAAGCTTTCCATTTCAGAAAGTCTCTGCGAATCGTCGGGTTTGCAGCCACCAGACTGATGATGAACATGCCAGTGGAACCATCTCCTGCCAGGTTTAGCTCTCCGTGGTCTGTTCTAGACTTAAGATTCTGAAGTCATGGAAGGTCTTTGCTGCAACTGGAAGTTTTTGGTAAACCTTGAAGAACGTAGTGAATAGAACCATCCCCATCCTCCCTGATTTCTCAGCTCTAAAACTGGCAAATACTGGCAAAAAACTGGCAGAACTTCCTCCAGTATAATTCAGTCCAACTCATTTCAGCTGGGGATTAGTTTAATTGACAGAATTTGTAATTAAATGCTGCTGAACAGAAGCCAAATCTAACTTGCAACATTACTGCTGATAGGAATTTTCTTCACAGAGCAAGCCATGCTATTCCACAGCAGTCATCATTTTTCACTGATTGTACTGGATCAAAAGGTATCAAACTTTTAAACTTACCAAAATGGAACGTCCAAAATTCCTGTGAAATGCCTCTGATGCCAACATATCCCCCATAGATATACATGCTGGCACGGTACACTACTGCACTGTGGCCTTTTCTGTTAGTAGGTGCCAAACTCTGAAATAGTTTAGTAATAAAACAAGAAGAAATGTTAACAGACAAAGTCGTATCAATCTGCCTTGGGAATATTTCCAAGTAATGAAAACCATTGCTTTGGGTCGTGTTAAAATTCTTTGAAAATGCAGGATAAACACACAACTGAAGCAACCCCACGGGTCATTCTTTACGCGTACTGATATAAAACCAATCCATTAGACCATTACCTCAATGCTTACACTGAGGTTTCATTTAAAAGCAGCAATATCTCAAGGAGTCAGTGTGCTCAGACTAGAGAAATAAAAAATGCTGCAGCACTTCACATTTCAAAATGTATTAGTGTGACCACCCATCTGTTTTCAGACCCCTGTTTCAAAAGCATTCATGCTAGCAATGTATCATTTAAAATTGCTTTTCTTTATAAGGACTTTAGAAAAACAGAAAAAGTGGTGGAGGGCTTAAAATTTCAGTGCTATATAGAAAGTTAAGAGCAGTAATTGTAAAGAAGGAAAAAGCCTTAATTATTGCAAGTGCAGCCACACGTCTCTGAAGAGATTAGTTTGGAACTGTTTGGGGGAACATATTTCAAAGCAATCTGTTTAATCAACAAAGCAACAGGCATTTGATTCACACATTCGCCACTTCCTGGCTCCTTACCTCCATCTCTGCTGGTACGTCGCGGCCCTCTGTCCATCTCGCAGAGTCTGCGGGATTGTTTTAATAAAGCGCAGTTTATATCACAGACCACAAGGGGACGCTCCTCCAACACCAGTGCTTCAAATTACGAATCTCATTTTCAAGTCAACCTCATCTCGGTGTTTTCCACTGACAAGGATGAGGAAATCTGCTTCCCCTAACACAGCAGCGCCGGGGAGCTGACAGTTTGATAGTCTTCCTGTATCCTTATCTGCTATCAAAGCATATGCCATATTGGTTTTTCTGTTTCCTAAAGCTAAATTTCAAAGTAAAAAATAACCTGTGGCTTTCTGGACTTGAGGAATCTCCATTTTTTCCAGTGAAAGTATGGCTCCTGTTATTTATTATGTAAACCTTACAACCACAGCCTTATTTTTCTCATTCCTTTTCACAGGTCGCTTAAAAACAGTCCTCAGATAACAGTCAAAACACACTGATCTGAAGGACCAGAGGTACCAGATATTCAGCTTCTGGTAAGAATAAGGAAGAATTACAAGCAAGTCCATGTTATTAAAAGCTATACTTGCAGGGAAATGCTGAAATAACGACCACGAAAAAAAGGTACAAAACCTCTGCAGAACTCGTTCACAATTTTCACTGCTAAGTACCGTGAGTAACAAGAGACTTCCTCCTGTTAAATGCATGGTACACAGGAGCTTCTATCTGAGAATCTCTGCTGTAGCAGCAGGTATTTCCATGTTGGAAAACAGAGGTTAAAATAAACCCGCTGACTTAAGGTTACGTAGTGAAGTAGCAGAGGCCACAATGAGGTCAAATGGAAAATTTGGGGCAGGGAGGAGGAATGACAAAAGAGGCATGAAAATACATGATGCTTTCTTAAATAGCAATGCTAATAACCTTGCAATTAAAGGAAGAGCTGATTCCTTTGAAAGCTTAACAGCCTAATTTCAGAGGAAAACTATGTCCTCAGTTTTACACACATTTCTTCTTGTAAAACTAGGGAAGGCTTGTTACAAGCAGCAGAAAGCAGCTTGGTTCTTACCATTTATTAGTACCTATGGCCTTGGAATGTCTAAGGAAAAGACTGGCTATTGTGTATCATACCTGTGTCATATATCCAGAGAGGGGTTTTTGCTTGCGTGAAAGCAGAATCCACCATTCCACCAAAAATGTACAGGGTGCCCTGCAAAATAGAAAGATATTTGCCATGTATAGGTAGGCACGTAGCATGAAAATAATTGCAAAAATAATTTTGAAATGAAAAGACTGACAGCATCAAAATACAATCAACAGTAATGCTTAGGATAACCTATTAAGAATTCTTGAGGCAACTGCAAGCCACCAACTTTTAGCCATGTTTTTATGCTCCCCAGTAGGAAGCCCCACTGAACATGGTGCTGTTTGAACAGGGGCAGCACCCCAGAAGCACTTCCTCGTCATGTGGGAAAACGTGAGGGATGCACACCTGGAATTGCTCAGGTAATACTACTAGGTTACGTGTAATTGTAGGAGGATTGCCTTGCGCTGCAGCTCCTGATACCCTAAATTCTGATTCCCCTTCACAAGTAAAGCTGTAATTCTTGTTTGCCTTCACTCCCCCGTTCCTTTTCTATGCAAGTTCCTAAATGAATGTTTTCATGCTGTTGCTTATCATGCAAATGAATTCAGAGCAACTGTTACAACTGTACAGCTAAGTCAAAGAATGTGCTGCCAAGGTCTGTATTTGGTATTACTATTATGTACTGAGTGTTAAGTGAGGAAATCAGGGAGCTGCACATGGCTGCTAAGCTGAAATGCTGGGACTTGATACGGAAACAGTCCAGAACACTGTACAGCTACATCCAGAATGGCACTGACACAGAGGTCTAATATTCCAGTATATAATAATAGATGGCATTTTATTTTACTGTACATTAGGAAAATAAATGTTAGGATATGGAGAATGTAGATTTTTCTTTACTACCTTATAAGCCACCACTGAATGTTCTTCCAGTTCTTCTGGTCCATCTCCTGAGCAGTTCAGCAGCTCCCATTCATTCCTCGCTATAAACCAAAGCTCAGGTTAGGACAGTGGTGAACGCAACATTTAGACAAAAAGAAAAAGGTGAAAGGATCAGCTTTGGATGTGGCTGCACACCCAGGGTCAATGAGGCGTGAAGGTTAAGAAGCATCTCCTCATTTTCCTGCTTTGCTATTAAGAAGAGTGAAAAACTGCTGCTCTGATGCAGGCCATCTTAAAATAAAGCCTTGGGTCATCTCTCCCCTGTTAGTTCAGAAGACTGAGGCATCTCCCCCACAATTCCACAATTAAGTACATTTTTCCATATAGCAAACGTATGTGGAATGGCAGTTTGGTTTTTATTTTAATGCTATGCAGTTAGCTATTCCATGAACCCAGCTATTCCATGAACGCAGTTCTGAGTTTTATCTACTAACAACAATTGAACAGGAAACACTATACATTAAATCTCAGAAAATGTCATATTTGATGGTGCATTACTAATGCAGTCTTACAAGGTATTGTATTCATGCACTCCTTTTGTGCACTCTTCCATGAATAAACTATTCCCATGTTAAAGATTCAATAAATCTCTGTCACATCCTTAGCTAGAAATGGGACGTTGTAAATGAATCAGTATTTCTGGCCAAACAAAAGAGCTCAAATCTAAGCTTTCTGGGACACCTACACCAGGAACAATCCCACCATTTGCCCAACGATCATAACGTAGTTCATGCATCCTTTGATCTCTGAAAACATTTACAAAGCTTAGGTAGCTGCTTGAGGTACAACATTATTTTGATGGAGAAACACTAACCAGAGAAGCTGTCAGCTCTGGAGTGTCCCCTGTTTCAGGATGACCGGATGCATTTTTCTCTTTTATTTTGACCAGTAAGCGAAGGGGCAAACTTACCTATATTGTACCGCCAAAAATCTCTGAGACTGGTGGTGTTCCGCCCTCCATAGAGGTAAACAAATCCTCTGCAGACAGCGCAGGCGTGTTTGTATCGATCGCAGGGAGAGGCCTTCCTCTGGGCTGCACATTTCCAGTTGCAGTGTGCAGCTTTTCCTTTCATGCTGACAAGTAGGATCCTATCCAAGTATCAGCTGCACAGAGTGCCAGGGGAGGGTCCACAGCATCACAGACAGGGGTTAGACCCTCCTCGGTCTGTAAAAAGACAAATATATATATATTTAATATAAATATATATATATATATATATTAAAAAAACTAGATATAAAAATAAAAGATGATGGGAGGGAAAAATAGCTTCTGCTTTATGATAAAAGATTCCAACATTTTCTTTTCATTCCCATCAATCACAACCTGACCATTTTTGCTGTCTATGATAACCAGAGAAAAGCATGTGCAGTGCTGATTCAGAGCCTTATGTCAGCTAGCCTGGGACAGCCGTGTTCTTGGAGCTGTTTTCCAAAGCATGCTGGTGAGCAGAAGCCACAAACTACAACGTCCTGCACCTGCAGCAGACAGAAACCAAGGTTCTGTCTGTTTTCTCTGTGAGTTCCAGGTAAGCTGTACTTGAAACAAAATTGGGAAAGGGCAAATACACAGATAAAAGTAATTCATTACCACTTGTCCAGAATTTTCTCACCTGTTTCATCCCTGAAACAGCTGAAATTAGGATCTATCTGGAAAAAAAAAAAAAAAAAAGGCACTATCCCTTAATTTGCCACAAGATGTCACTGTGCTCTGTGAAGATGGGAACATCAGGACTATAGCTCATCTCTCAACCCCTTCAAAATTTGCAATGCCCAGTGTTTTAAAGTACATTTTCCCATGAAGCATTACAGATCAACATTAGGTCAAATTCTGGGATTTGTGTCGGTGACATCACCAAGTGAGATTACAAGGACTCCCGATTTCAAGACTGTTTCAATGAGAGCTGGATTCCCCTTTGGGATCCAGGACTGGAAAAGGACAGGTAAGGATCTGTTGGTACAGACACACCCTGTGCATAGCATCCCTGTGCATAAACTCTAAGCTCAGTGTAATGAATGTGCAGCAATCCATTCTTTTGATTTCAGACTAGTTGCAAGGGAAATGCAATGAACCTAAAGCTACTTAGCCCAATTATTTCTAATAATAATAATAATAATAATAAAAAGACAGCATACCAAATTTGCCCCAGATGTACAGCAATAAATCCATTTACATCCACAGAGAAACGTTATTGTCTCTGCTGCCTACAGCCTTCCTGCATACAGAAGTCACAATGGAGAGTTTCCTGTGGGAGAGCAGCACACTGGCATGTCAGGAGCAGAGGTGTAAGCAGGTGCTTGGGGTGCTGGGTCTTCAGATTGTGGGTGTGCTGAGCATGGCTGCCGTGCGGCGCTCAAAGGCTGTCCTCTCTGGGGAAAGGCCTTGAATTACAGCTTGTTTTCCAGGTTAATTCACCAGGAAATGGCAAAAAAGCAGAAATGCTTCTTGTCTGATCAGAAACCACACCTGGGTACAGTTTCCTGCAAATGGTAATTTAAACTTTCTTTTGGCCTTCTACTTCCCGTCTTATGGGAGCGTTTTGTTTCCAAGAGTTTTCAGTCTTCTGCCTCTGATCCCACACACCTTGTTTCAGGAGGTACTTACACAAAGGAGCACAAATGCATATCCCTTCTTTAAATGCTTTCTCATATGCTCAAAGGTCCCCTTGTTTTCCAAAGCCTGAAGTTTTTGAGAATTGATCCTGGCAATGTTAGTTGTGCCTCTCTGAGCTGAGTCCTTTGTCAAAAGCAAGCTCATGTTTGAAACAGCAGCAGCCTCCTGTGCTGGTGGATGAGGCCAGCGTGGTACCTGCTGAGCTGCCTCCTTAAAATGGGATTGACTCCATCAGGGTGTGCTGAGCTGGTGACAGAGCTCAGCTGTCCCCAGGCAGTGCAGGGGAGCGCTTTCAGCAGCACGCATATTATCCCAGGTCCCTCAGTTTTCCTACAGCCCAGCATCCCCCTGATGCCACTGACTGCTCCTCAGAGATACCTGTAGCAAGTTTCAGCTGTTTGTACTTTATAAAGCCCCTGTCTGAACTGTTACTTTGACTCCTGAAATCGCAATGCTAAAATTGGATAGCGTGCTACAAGTGAGAAGCTCCAGGAACTAACTATTCTATTTGCAAAAACTGTATTTTCACTGCTGATGAAAATTGCACTTCACAATCCCAGTGTCAGTGACAGGAGGGTGCCCAGGAATTGCTTACAGCACCGATCCCTGCAGGACAGGCTGTATGTAATCAGAGGAAAAAGAAAGATTACGGTAAAACAAGCAATGGAAAATAGCTACAGCGTATTAATGAGGAATGCATCTAATCCTATCTAATTTTGTTTCATTTATTGTAAAGTTTTGCTCTGAGATTTACCATTTGTAAGACTGGAATAGATTCAGTGATAAAAACATTGCAAGACAATCCCTTGCAGCCATTCTGTTAAGGCGAGCTATTCAAACTGAGCTAAATTCATTTTATGACATTAATTTTTTTTTTTCTTTTAGCATTTTGTCTGAAAGAAGACAAGATTGGCAGCATTTACAATGGTGTGTGTCTCTTTATTTTTTTCCCCAGGCAAACTAGCAGTTGTGAATCAATGATGCATTATATGTGCCTAAGTCCATAATGCTTTGTGGCATGCCACTGAAAAGGAAAAAGGCTGAAGCCATGAAATACAGCTCCTTTCTGACTCGACCAAACCTGTGCAGCCATACCCAGAGTTACTCTGTTTTTCAGCTACTTCCACAGAGAAATGGGAACAAAGACACCTCAGTGGTAAAGCACTGTAAGTTTGCTGATGCATTACTGCTACTTCTGATACAATTTAATAGGAAAGAAAAAGATGATAGGTTTCTGCTATTAATACCTAACAAAGGTAAAAAGGGTTTGTCCCCTTGACTTTTATTTGTTCCCAGTTAAAACTGGTTATTCCTCTTCCTAAATATTTCTCACTATTATTCTTCCTACACAAACCTTGACTCCCCTTATATAAACATCCACAGAAGATGCTCCTGATTTCATACAGTAGATCAGCAAGAAACTGCAATCCACGTGTTTGCCAAGCTTGGCTGAGCTCCGTGTAGGGCAGGCGAGCAGGATGCAGGACAGAAGTTCTTTAGGGGTCTCCTGCCATTCTCACCTGCTGAGCGTGGGCATAGAGCACGTGGAGGCAGATCTGCAATCACTGAACACATCAATGAACAAACTGCTTCATTCCACAATTTGGATAAGTTAGCCAGCTCGAATCATCGACGGTATCTTTAATTATAAACTTGACTCCTAGATTGCCTTTGTAAAGAGCCAGACTCATAAAGTTCACCGTCTGCCCCCATTACAAGTCCTGCTTCCAGAGGAAATCTGCGCTTCTTCTGAAACCAATGCCATGAGCTATACTCTCTGCTTCAACTTTGTAAAAGCAAGATTAATTATCCAATAGGAAGCTCTAAATTCAGCAGGATTTAAAACAACAACAAAAATCCAACCCAAAAAGACAACTCGGGACATTTCTGTGCAACTCTTCCCAAGCCAGCTGTAATGCACAAGAAATGGCTGCTGCTCTCCAAACTCTTCTGCCGTTTCCCACTAAAAATAACCCCCCTGCAATCAATCCCGATTGTCAGACGGTGCAGACGAGGACCTCGAGAGCTGCAATTAGCACAGTAAATACAGCACAGAGCACTCATCAATTAATGGTGCCACATTACTGCTTCATAATGAAAATAATTCAGGAAATGTGGAAAGACAGAAATGACTCCAGGAAATGTAGTTTATATGCTCATTAGATAATTATTTATATTTCTATTAGATGTGGTTTCTCAGACGAATGGTTTATTGAAGTATTTCTTAAATACACGCTCATTAAAGCTCTTCTTCTACCTGGGTCCCCCCCGTTCATTTCCATCTGTTTTCAATTGACAGAAAAGTTTCAGATTTAAGAGAATTGAGCCTTTTGGAACACACTGAGAAATGGAATCACTCGTTGGGGGAAAAAAGGAATTTCTGCTGTTGTTAACGGCTCAGCCCTCAGCACCTTTCTGTGCACAGTACGTTATTTTCTTCTGGATGCTTCAGTGCTCTTCAAAAATAATTAATTTGAGCAGGTCTTCCTGATTCTACTTATCGTCAACCCTTTGCTTTCATCCTGGCTTTATTCTAACAGCTGCTCCAACACGACTGCACGAATAAGAAAAATCTTGGAGCAAAAAATTGTAAGGAAGTTATGAAAGCCTGTTTTGAACAAAACCACTTGTTTTGTTTGTTTGGAATAGCTTAGAACAAAGGGTTTGTGGTTTTTTTTCAGCACATCACACATACTGCCACTGCTTTAACATGTGTGCTAATTCTCAGTAACTCAAGGTTTGCTGTTTTGTTATTTCCTAAATTGAAGTAGTTAGGAACTGTCTCCAGGTTAAAAATAAAATAGAAATAATACAGAAACTAATTCTCAGAGATGCTCAGCTTCAGGATTTCAGCATTCCAACAAGCGCGGGGTTGTTCTGGGAGTACAGAATAACTGTAATATTCCCATATTAGTTAGAATTCTGAGTGCCTTGCTTTGTGCTGTAAATGTGCAGATCCTGTGTGACTGAGCGTGCAGCTGGAGGAGCCGGGGTGCAGGGCAGGAGGTGGAAGCTGGCAGCTGAAGGACAGGGCACCGTGAGACACGGAGATATGGCAGGACGCACGGCTCTGCTCTGATGCAGGGAGGAAGGCCGGCACTTTGGGGTCAAACAGTACCATCCCTGTCCTCCTCGTAAAGCTGACTGCACAGACCTGAAAATTTACAGAACATCTGAAGGGCTTTCATGTTAAATAGCTCTTATGTGAATTTGTACAAGTGAATTCAGGGTGGCTTTCTTATCACTGTCACATTTCAGCGCTCCCGAATGCGTTCTGTAGTGAAGGGGTATTCTGAATGAAGCGACTACTCCAAAGCATCCACATGTAATTAGCACTTGTATATAACATCTCTTCTGTTCTCTGGCACACAGCTACTATTCCTGGAGTGTACCTGGAGCACCGAGGGCAACGCACCCTTACTGCAGAGCAGATGAGACTGCAGTATCTGTCCCTGAGAACAGCGGCTGCCTGCCTGCTTCTGGAGCGCTGCGGGTAAGCCGTCATCTTCCTTTAACTCAGATCCCAGTCATGTTAAAGCTCAGCACTGCAGATTTATTATCTTTTTTTCTTTCTTTCTTTCTTTGTTTTTTTTTTTTTTTTTTTTACTTTGTGGTGTTTTTCTTTTGTTAACTGAACTTATTGATATCTTCTTTCTGTATTTTTTTTCCCAGAAGAAATCTGTTGTCTTCATTAGCGTGTAGCACTACTGCCTATTATAAAGCAAGTCCTTAAGTAGTAATACATGTAATAATGTAAAATAAAGCAGTATAAATATATTTATAATACCTTTATAAAAATATAAATATATTTTATGTGTGCTAAGTATATCGCCTATTTTTTTAATAAAGCCATCACAACTCAGTTTGGGATAATGCAGTAAATGTTTCATCTATTTCCCAAATATTGTGGAAGGAGTGGTATCTGGAAAAAATAATTCACTAAAATACTTCTGGAATTGTTACATCTTTGTTTATAGAAGAAATCACCTTTTTCACTCCATTGAAATAAGTCTTCTGGTACAGATGAAACATAAATACATATATTTCTCCCTATTTTCTGTTTATTTTCCTTAGTAAATTGGAATCTGATTTTTTTTTATAAATGAAAAAAAAAAAAAGACTATATAATTTTGAGTAGTAGATCTCCCCAGGTAAGCCGTTAAATCTGTTTTCCCACAACTGCAATTAACCACTTGACTGCAAACTAACTTTTGAGTTAAGTTTTTGGGAAAGAGCTTCCCAAAGAAACAGAAACAGGCATCAGTAAGTGAAACAGTTTTGGCACTTAATGGAAATATAAATTTCCCAATCAACCCTGATCAAAAGTTTACGCTGGTAATAAATGTGAGTGTATATGGGTTTTATTTACTTCTGGACCTAGAAGGCATTCTAATTTTAGAAGTCTTATCTTTTTTTATTTTTATTTAAGGTCATGCTGCTCACTCCATCCGCAGCAACGGCAAGCACTCGTTCTGTCTTGTGGTCTGACTATGTACCCACGATAGATGGCCTGATGGTAAAGTGTCATGCCAAAAGATGATCCTTTGGACATCAGCTGAGACAAACAGGTAATTCTTCATGTTCTAGATAAGGCACAGGGAGAAAAGACAGTTCCTGGTTCTCACACAGTTCCTTTCATCCACACAGATGAAACTCCCACCGCAAAGGGCAGACAAATAGGGATTTGGCCTTTTACCCTTTCCTTGGAAACAACTTGTACTCTCACCAGTGCAAAAAGGCCATTCCAAAGCACAGGTCATCACCTAACCACTCAGAAACAGCAGCTTTCAGCATTCCTAGAAGGTGTCTTGTGGGGATTTCACAAGAACTTTACTAGCTGGATTCCTTCAAGATAGAGTAGGTAGATGCCTGGAGGTTCAATGTAATACATCTGTACTCAGGTGTAACTGAATGTGTCTTCTTGACAACTCATGAAATGCCATTAAAACAACTTCCAGGTAATTTATCTTCTATGGGCGACTCTACTTGCACTGAACAACAAAATGTTCTAGGTTAGGAAGAAAAGATGCAGTTGAGATGAGTTGGTGGCTGCACTTTCTGCCTGCTATCCTCGGGCATGAATTACAGTATTATGGTATATAATGCACAGCTGAGGCTACATCAGTTAAGAAGTATTAACTTTAGTAATAAAATGTATGCACATAATTTTACTTCCTTATTGTTTATAGTCTCTGATGGAGGAAAAGAAACATCTAAGGTTACACTTGGTTATGAACTCAATATAACGCCAAACTTTATGGAAGACAGACAATGTGCTTTTCCTGTCCCAGAAACATTTTGCCCTTAAGACCAGCACAGAACAATGGGACAGAGACAATATACAAGGCTGCAAGAACTGCAGAAGCTGTAGCTTGAAGAAAGCAGAAAGAGAAGGCGTTTGACAATGAGAATAATAAAATATTCCAGCTGGCAAATATTAAAACATTTAGATATGATGGTAGAGTTGCAATGAATTTAGATGATACATTGTAGTGGAATTCATAAAAGACATCATGACTTCTTTGTTGAAAAAGAATCAGATGGCACAACTGGTAAGACTGTCAGTACAAAAAGGATCTTTTACAGAGAAAATAATTTAAGCACTCACATGAAAGATGGTTGCATAAAAACAAGATATGATTGCGTAGCTGGAATAGATCACACACAAAGGAGTAGTCAGTTGTAGTTTGGCGAGGAAAGAAAAGGCGTCAGGCACGCAAAGTCAGAATGGCTGTGCTGCCTCACAATAACCTTGATGCCAACAGCTACTGGGCCGCACCAGGAAATGGAAGAAGTACAAACCCACATAATTTCAATATATAAAGAAGACAGAAAGCATATGAGTAACTTTACACATGCAAGTCCTCCGTCCAAATTCAAATGGAATTACTCATGTGAATAAAACCAGTGATAGGCGTGAGCATGCACAATGTAGCCTAGATACCAGAGCAAAAGAAAGACCAACTCTTTTGTTACAAAGCCTGAAAAAATGTTTTGCAAGCTGTTTTCATATTCAGACTCAGAATGACAGGGTCCATTTTTGCCTGGCTCCTGGCTTTCTGAGAAATCCCATTCCCGGGTACTGCGGTCCAGCATTCATCCCAGGCCAGACAGACTCTGGCCTGAGATTTGGATGGGTGCATTTCTTTGTCTTCTTCTGGGTGGAAGGCATTTTGTCACTTTACGCTCTTTGAGCGTGGAAAAGTGAATGTGCCAAAGGAGGGGTGTATGGGGAATGTCCCAGAGTGGAAGGGAGCGCAGAGCCGGCCCTGCTGCAGGCCTCCTGTGATGGAAGCCGCTTCCTTCCTCTCGCACTTAACCTTTCGTTTCGTACCTTCTGGGTGATGGCCGTGTGCACTGAGGTGTTTGCTGAGCATCGCTGCCCTCGCCGCCGGGCCCGTTCCCGCATCCCCTCTGTGCACCGCCCCTCACCGCGTCATCTGGATTTGGGCACAAAACAAAAACAAAACCGCAGCATCACCGCCCCGCTTTGACTCGGGAGCGAATCCCGGCCGGCCGGCCCGCTCTGCCTCCCCTGGAGCACGCCCAGGGGTCGGCCGTCCCTCAGCCCCCAGGCCCCGGCCCCGCAGCGGAAGGGGAGCCCCGGCTCGTGCCCGCCCGCCCGGCCGCGAGCCCCCTGCCGTCCCCCCACCCCCGCCCCACCTCCCTCTCACCTCTTGAGCCGCGGCCGCAGGCAGGGCGGGAGGCGCGGCCCGGCCCGAGCCTGCGCGGCTGCGGCGCGGTGCGGGGGATTCGGCCCGACGGGCGCGGCCTGGTGGTGGCTCGGGGCGGGCGGTGCGTGGTTGTGGCCGGAGCGTGGCCGGGAGTTAAGTCTTAGGGAGGGGAAAGGGGAGGGCGACGGCTTTTGTCTGTTCTCAGCTCCCAGAACAGAGTTTAGCCCAGAGCCTCTATGAGCTTCAGAGCCGCAGTCCTGCTGCTCGCTTGGGCTCGCGCCCTTGGCTTTCTATCTGCTGCAATGTTTTTTTTCCTCTCCACTTCTTCACAGCTACACAAGGTTCCATAACACCGGCAGCAGTGAAACTCCCCACCTACACGTCCTCTCCTTGCTGTGTTGCTGTGTTTTCCTGCCCTGGGGTGGAGGCCGCCGCCTCTTCGTTAGCATTGTGCCCAGAAAATAGAAGTGTAATTGTTTTTTCAAGTTATCGTAAGTGGACACCAATAAATACACCCGGCCCACAGCAATACAGGGCGTATGGTCTGGTCTGGGTGAATAATAATACGAGCATCTTCAACTGCAATTTCATAGAATCGTAGAAACGTTTGAGTTGCAAGGAACATTTGAAGGCCATCCAGCCCAGCTCCTCTGCAGTTCACAAGGTCAGATTGGATGGGGCCCTGGGCAGCCTGGTTTAAATGTGGAGGTTGGTGGCCCTGCCTGTGGCAGGGGGGTTGGAGTTTCATGATCCTTGAGGTCTTTTTCAACCCTGGCCATTCTGTGATTCTGTGACACTCACAGCTGAGGGTGCTCAGAGCCCGTGTATCCCAGTATTGGAGCATTATGCTTCTCCGTTTTTCATGCTATAGGGTTGTATGTAGGAGCTGTGGAGAGGCCGATCCAGTGCTTCAGTACAGAACTTTCCCCACAGCCTCTTAATTGCCTCCTGCTAGGGATTAAGAACAAAAAAACAACAAAAACAAACTCCAAAACATACCCACACATCTTTCATAAAAAGAAGCCTGAGATCATTAGCTAACATTTGGAAGTCCCTCAAATTAACATGCGTGAAGGACTGTGGCCAAACTCCCACTGGCTCTCATAAAAGCAGCAATCAGTCCTTCAAGCAAGATTCTCTACAGAATAACACCCAGAAGCCCCTGCAGAAGGGATTTGCCAATCTCACCATCTGACTAGATTAAAAACAGCAGTAACAATGTGATAATTGACAGGAGAAACTTCCCTGACAAGGAATGAATCAGTGTTTATTTTTAGCCTTTTCCCCCAATGCTTTATTTAAACTAAAGATTAACTAATTATTTCCGTCATTATAGCGTCCTCACTAGCAACAGAAGGTGGCAGATCCTTCTGTGTCTGCTGGTTTTCTGCAGTTCTATTACTTCGTGTTGGCTCATCCCTTGAGGTCTGCAAGCACCCAGGATGATGCGGTTGTGCTGGTACTGAGTTTTCGCTTGGCCTCACCCCTAGATGCAGTACCCCCACGATCATTGTTTTTGTTTCCTAAACAGTAAGTTTCAAAAACGGCGTCTGAAAATGGAAACTGTGATTTTCCACGTGTCCCACCTTTGCTCCTAAGCTTTTCTTGAAAAACGAGTCAGCGGTAATCCTGTCACCGCATCTGCCCTCTGCAGCCTTCTGCAATGGCAGAGCACTCCCATCCCAAACA
Organism: Tetrao urogallus; assembly: GCF_951394365.1. Taxonomy (NCBI): domain Eukaryota; kingdom Metazoa; phylum Chordata; class Aves; order Galliformes; family Phasianidae; genus Tetrao; species Tetrao urogallus. The sequence goes on along the minus strand of NC_136821.1, from coordinate 11,589,329 downwards.
GATAAAGTGTACAGGAGCAGTAAAACCTTACCTATGGAAGGACAGCTCACCTGAGAAAAGAGTGGCAAAAGATTTGTCACAGGATAAATACAGGGAAGCTGATCACACTGCCAGTGACACCACGTAATTCCTGGGTCTGCTTGTAGGCTTTTAGCTCCTGCTTTGTTTCAAAGCTGGAGGCTTGATGTATTTTTCTTAAAAGTTGAATTGTTCGTATTGGTTTCACTATCAGAAAACAAATCGCATTTTGAATATCGCTTTTGTCTACCATGGAATGAAGAAACATAAATGTCACTTTGTTTCATTTTTTTTTGCATATCTGTAGTGTGAGGATCACTACAAAAACATTTATGTTTTACTGGTCTCTCACAGTCTCAGAGCAATTGTACCACACTAAAATCTTAGATAAGCTCGTATCAGTTTTAAACATAAAGAATGAATATGATTGTCCGCATTCAAGTGCTTGTTCTCCAGTGGAAAGTGTTGGTACATAATTTCTTTTTCATGCTTCTTACTATTTCAGATATTTTGGGATGTGACTACTTGGTGTAAGCCAATTCTAACTAAAATATTTTATTTTTACTCTTTTACTGCATGCCTGATTGCTCTTAACAAGAGTAAAATGTCCTCAGAAGTGGAAGATGATAGAAGTCATGGCAAAATACCAGCTTCTTTATACGCAGGGTTTAGAGGAAGGTCTTCAGCTGCTGTATTGCTCATAGGGGCAAATTGGATCTTCGGTATCTGGTCACATATTAGTGCAAGAGATGCCTCAGAATGGAATTATACACAGAAATAAAATACCTTTCCTCTTATTTCTGCATCTCCTGAGAAGACCATTGCAGAAATGGCTGCTTGTTGGGATGAGCTCTCTGCCTTGCAGGTATTACCTGCAATGGTGACCACAGATCCCCAGATAATTTAATTTCTGTTTAGAGGCAAGATGAATGTAGAAGACAGGAACACTACAAAATGATTTAATCTGTGGGCAATCAGGCCAATCAAATCCACGAATCACTCACAATCTTTCATATGCATCTGCATTGCTAGAGATACAGCTAACTATAAAGGGAAACATTACAGATGGGGGGTAGATGAGATGGGCAACAAGGTAGGTCAGTAAAATCTGCATCAAATACATGTTTGTTAAACCAGAATTTATTTTACTGGCTAGGGGCCAAGCCCAAAGAGTAAGGGCTCAGGGCAGAACTTGAGCTTCTAAATCTAAACCAGAAATGGTGGAAAAACCCCAGTGAGCTGAGCCTGACCTTGCACCAGGCCTCAATTCCCAAGTCAGCTGACATTTTTTTTAAGGTAAACTATTCAGCTGTAGAGAGCCTCTCTGCAAGTGCCCGAATTGCTCTGGTTCAGCAGGGCCAAGCTACTTGGAACTGATGTGGATCTCAACTCAGTCAGGAACTAAAAATGACGTGTCACTCTGTGCAGATCCCCAGAGCAGCTCAGTTCAAGAAGATAATCTTCAAATCTCTCTAATGTATGCCAGTGGGACCGGGTCTTCACAAAAGCAGCTGTGCCTGTTTCCTCTAGAAGGAGTTTTTCTGTGATATAGTACAGTGGATAAAACGTCTATCTGGGAGGTGGAAGGTCTGAGTTCAGGGCCCGTTCTTTGCAGATCAGAGATCTGTTGTCACATTGATGTCTGGGTGCATCAGTATTCGCCTGAAACCAGCTTCAAAGCTCCATCACTCTCATTTGTGAGCCTGGTGAGGCTCTGTACAAGAATGCTCACATTAGCACTGTTCACAACGGGGTACTGCCATGGCTTCAGGGAGGGCTGACAAGCAGCAGGTTATTGGCTGCAGTCAGCATGCGTTGCGATGGTGGTGGTACCTCTGAGCTCAGCGGCTCACCTTGGGCATGTTCCTGCTTTGAAGCAAGCACAACTCTCCACGAAGTTACTGATTTTTGACAGAAGTGCTCATCACAGGCCAGCAGTGCTATTCGGCACTTGGGATGTGCAGCCATCACGTCAGTACGTGCAACCCGTACCAGTCACTTCTGCTCACTGAGGTTTTCACCCATGAGAACACATTTAGGAATATCCGCTGGATGGCACTCTTGTGCCATCGAGTATGTAAGCATTTGTGATTTTATTTGGCTGCAAATGCAGACGTCTTTCAAAGACAAAGAACTGAGTTCACTTCTGTATGCTGTCATAAATTTGGAGTGATTTCACGTAAAGCATTCAATTTAATTTAGAATTGCAGCGTACCTGAGAGAAGAATGCGAACCAGATGTTGAGAAGCAGTATTTTGGTTATTGATTCTGCCAGTAAAGTTTTGAACAATTTATGAAACTTTAAATTCAAAGAGCAGGCAAAGAGGCTGTGGTCAGAAAAGACCAAGGGCGCACAGCTTCAGTTCTTCTGAGTTACTGGAGGCTGCACTGAGTTCTAATAACTGACCCTGTTGCTTTCACATGCCAGTGGTTTTTACTCCTAAACCTGCTGTATCATACACACCATCCCATAAAGATAGAGGAAAAATCTTTTATGGCGGGCTGTAAAACAAGAAGCTACCTTAATTCCAAAAGTCAATGTTTTAAATCATTGTTTTAAAGTTTCTAGTTTCTGTTTGGAGAATGTTTCAATATTTTCTACTCCTAAATACTGGGGTTTTATTTTGAAACATTTAGAAAATGTCTTGATTATTTTCACATTACTATTTTTTTAATTAAAAATAAATTCTAGTTTAACAAGAAGAATTCAAATTTTGGATTAAAACTGCATTTTTAAAAAGTTGTGATTTACACAGAACTCTGGTGAAATAGAGTCATAGCCACAAGAACCCTTTAATAAAGATAACACATTTGGCTTAGCTTACAGTACATGTGTTGTGTATCAATGCAGGGCACAGAAGAATACCAGGCATTTTCTGTAAATACTTTTGAAGATCAGGGAAATGTTGTCATGAAATTTGTGCTTCTGCTTCTTTTCTCTTGGTCCTCTCTTTCCCTTGTAAAGATCTCCAGTTCTTCCAAATTTGAATCTGTACATCACTCTGAATACCAGGAAATCTGGTAAGTTCAAGTGCTCTTTCAGCAAAGTCACTTTTTCTACTTCCGTTTCTTCTAGAACCAGTGAAAGAGCAATATTTAACGTAAGTTGAATCACTTTCTGTTTTGGAGCTGGTAGCATATCTCTGGTTTTGGTAAGGGAAGGAAGTGCCAAGGAGGTGGGTGAATCACCATCCCTGGATGCGTTTAAGAACCATTTGGGTGTGGTGCTCAGGGACATGATTTAGCAGAGGGTTGTTAGTTAGGGTAATGTGGTTAGGTTGCAGTTGGACTTTTGATCTTCAAGGTCTTTTCCAACCTGAGCTATTCCATGATTCCATTTCTGTGATGCTTGGCAGATTTCCCTTACCTGTGCTGAGTGTGCTCAGAGGGAAACCTGGCAGGATTCAGGTAAGCATACTGAAGGATACCTATCCTGTCCTCCCTAATTTTGGCTTGTTCTGGGAGTCTCCATGTCCCTAGCACGATTTGTTCAGTCAGGGGAGATACTATAAATTAAGGAATGGCTTTTATGGCTGAACAACTCAGCAACCTCAATCTGTTCAGAGGACAGGATGGAAACTTCCAACAATTCTGCCCTTCCATCTCTCCACTTAATGCTGGGACATGCAGCATCCACATTTGATAGAGTAATCTACAATTACCCTATAAGGAATATGCATCTCCCCTCACTTTCTTTATGTTCTATTTCCATTTACTGAAGAGCTGGTAGTTAACTTTTTTTTAAAGATTTTTTTTTTTTTTAAATGATAATACCGTAGGGTTATGTTCTTATTTATGGTTTCTTTGCACTAGATATTTTAGATACTGGTAGCTGAGAGAGATGCTCTGTCACAGAGAGCTTACAAGCTCCAGGTAGCACAAGTGGAGGATTGGGGGCCAGAGAAATCAAGCGTTTGCCCAAGGTCACATGCTAAATCCATGGCAATGTTCATCTACCCAATCTGATTATCTAATGCATGTAGGCACCAAGGCATGTTCTGGTGTATGTGTGAACCACAGGAATGCTGAAACTGGGGAAGTTCATTTCAGGTTAAAAAAAATAAAAATGAGAGAGAGTAACAAAGAAAGAAAGGATAAGAAAGGGATGCTTGGCACTACTGGAAGACTTGCAAGAAATTTTCACTTTTCCATTCTTTGAATACTTTGGAAATGCACAAACTCTTGGGATCTGCATTTTAAAATGTTGTTGCAAACTGGAATAACATCTGTTAAATGCAGCCAAGAAACATCTGGTTTTCCCTTCCCAGAACTCTGCGCTGAGGCAGCCGTTTTCCTGTCAGCTATGACGAGGAGCGAAATCAGTTCAATAGGTCAGTCTGTTCTCTCTATTGCTGAGTGCTACGTTTCCTAATAAAACAATGGCCAACAATAAGAGTAGTAAGGGAAAAAAAGATTCTCTGTAATGTACATATTAGTCTACAAAGCCAAACAACAAACAAACCAAAGTAATGTTTAGCTTTAGACTGAGTTAAATAACTGGTAAGAGCAGAGCTATCAAGCGTTAGAAAGAGCACCAAGGACTGTATGCACCTGTAAGATTTATTAATCCAGTAATGGTCTATCATTCATCAGTGGGAATAACAGTGTGAAAATCTCACATTGTGGTTGCTGGGCTTTGGATTTGGCTCTCTCCAGTGCAATGGCCTAGGGGAAGCTGGTCACCAGTATTCAGTGTATTCATTGCAAAGCTGTTGTAACTCTCAACTCTTGTCTGAGAGGAGCAGGCAGAGCAGCAGCTGCAGAGTCAGAGATGGTCGATGCCTTGTATCACCGTGCCTTCAAGAGCTGCTCCTTTCAGTGGAATCAAACTGAGAACAGCTGAGGGGCAAAACACAAGAGGAGTTCAAAGGCATCAAGTAGAGAGGACTGTGTTTATGTAGACATCAGTTCTTCCATATTTCAGCTCTTTGCACTTTGACAATGCCTTGGACAAACAAATGTTATTGAGAATTGCGTCGTTTCCCCCTTTTAAGAATTGAACCAAGATTCATAAAGGCATTTAGACGCTTGAGCTTACTCTGAAATCTTCAGACGTTAAGAGCGTAAATAATTTTGAAAGCATGTGCTGAGATCTGATATTTAATTTCCAAGGAAAATCTGTATCATTCAGCTATTAGATGAAGTGGGAGAACACTCTGTATTCTTACTGAGAATTCTTGAAAAGCTGGAAAAAGAAATTCTGTGACCTTCTGCTATGAGCATTTTGGTGAGGCAAAATGGCAATGCTATTGGTCACTGGAGCCATAGTTCTTGAATGTAATTTGCTACCACTCACTTGCCTGAAAAGCAAAAGTAGTTGGGAGTAGAATTTTTTTTTTTCCCTCTCAATTGTGACTTTTTCCCTTCATTGTCTCTGTAATTATAATACTAAGGAAGTGAGTCTTCATCTGAGTTTCCAAAATGGAATTAGAGATGCAGTGCTTTCTGTGGCAGGGCCTTGCGAAGTGCTGATAGTGTGAATTAGCTCCTGGGGTCAGGCTTACGTGCATAGAGGAAACTTGCTAAAGGCCGATAGAGTGCAGGAAGGGAAAAGGGAGTTGTACAGCCTGTGGGCAGTTGCTAGCAGCTTCCTGATACTATTTACTTGGTGAAACCTTTCGTTTCCTTTAGAGCATTGTTTGTCTTTGTTCTCTCCATCGCCAGGGTTGAGTGTCTGCATTGTTCTTGTGACTGTTGTAGGTTGCCCTGCACTCTGATTCAGTCTGATACTGAAGTGACTGTTCCCCAGCCAGTCTGTTGTTATCTAAAATCACAAAGTGATATGGCCCACTCATACCCCAACTAAACTGCAGCCAAATGCATTCTTTAATTAAATTAAAATCTGGTCTGACTGCCAAGACTGTGCTGTTGTACTTCATGAATAGCAAGAAAGGGCTACAATACATGCATATGGAAAATGCTGCTGACAATGAATAGTTGGGAATGGAATACCGGTTTACTCTGTGATCCAAGGGTTTGTAGCCTGTTTTGCTCAATGTTGCCTCCATCTGTTCTCTTTAGCTTCACCTGATTTTTGTACTTCGTATTTGGCACATATGCATGTATCTCAGCATAGTTAGGGCTGTGTGTTTGGCATATCAGTGTTCAGAATTGCTGTGTTTTATAGACTCACACTCGGCGTTTATTGAAGAACCAGTGTTAATTACAGAAGAAATCTTACATGCTGTGAATGTTTCTACGCAGCTTGTGTTCCAACTTAGTCACACTGGTTGATTTCGGATTTTCTCTTATCTGGAGCTTTATGTAGGAACGAGGGACATCTAGTGGCTCAGTGGAATATAGCAAATGTAGATAAGCTCATGAAGGTGTGTCGGCAAAGCAGTCAATACAGCGATTATCGAAGATCTTCCCAGTGCTCGAAGTGCAATTTAAATGTATTAAATGACTTTATCTTAGATTATAATACTGTAGGGTTCGTTTTATTTTTGTGTTTCTGTCTACTTGTGAAAAGATGAGCAGATTCTGAAATGTATGTAGGTTAAAAATGTATTTGCTACCTATTTTGAGGAGGACATATTTTCATTCACTGAAAGAAGCTGGGTAATGGGATGGATGGACAACAAAGAACACAGACTCTACATAACTCTTTTTCTTTTTAAAACAAATGAGCATGATCATTTTATGCATGGGAATTCAGGATGTGATTAATTAGACCAGGTGATAACTGATCACGTACTGACTGATCACTCACTGACTAAGAAGAACTGCCAAAAAAACTAGCTAAATGGATAATTTCTCTTTTTCTGCAATGCTTTGTCTATTTTAATATGTAATTAATTATTTACTTTAGTAAGAAGCCCAGTCTGACTCATGATTTTCTTTTCCCTCCTTTATCTCTACTCTAATCAGTAACTATTTGTTATTTAATTACTTTTGTTGCAAAAGATGAGATGCACATCTTCAAAGAAGCAAGAGTATCTATAACACGTTATAAGCTCTCTTTGTATTGCGAGCCTCTTTGTTTTAGGTTTATTATTCTGTCTTTTTGTATTGAGTGCTGAAAGTCCACATTGACCTGAATGATGTCAATCTATTTTATGGCTCAGTCCAGGAACAGTTCTTGACCTTATAACTGAAACTGAGAGAATCGACATCTGATGGTCAAGGACTGTTGGCTCAGAACGTCTCACTCCTGTCCCACCCTCACAACATAACCAGTTTAATTTACACAAGAGGAATTTAGAGTTGGCAGCAACATGACGAAAGGATGCAGCCTGTATATAAAGAGGGAGGCTTCTCCACAGATGAGATGCGAGCAAATAATTGCCAAATATTAAGACAAATAGTCTGGAGAGAGCAACAGGAGGCATTCTGTCTCACCTGAGATGCTGATAAAACCTGGAGTGTGATCAGACTAAAAAAACTAATCACTTGCTATTTTGCAAAGATGTGTAACTCAAGATGCTTTTTCTTTTCACTAAGAAGTGATGACTAAGAAAATCTGTTGCTAAACAAGTGCCTTTTGTTTTTGTTTCCCCTTTTTGCTCTGAACAGGCAACGTAGAAGCTTGTAGGCCATGGTAGAACTAAGAAAATGAGCATGAAGCAAGCAGAAAGTTCTCCCATTCTAATGGCCCACGTCTTACACTGAGGAGAAGGATTCCCAATCCATCTATGTGTCTTTAAAATGACACAGGAGCAGATATCTAAGCACTGCTCAAGATTGTGTCAGGACATTGGGACCCAGAGATGAGTCCACTGATTCAGGCTGATGTGGAATAGGGTTGAATTTATGGAATTCACTGGTTCATCAAGGCTCACTGAAAGTGATGACTTTATAGAATTTTGGGGATTAGCAAGTAGCAACATACCAAGAAATTGATAGCTTCTGCATTATTAAGATTAATGAAGGCATTTCTTTGGACAAAGGTGTAAGTAACCTTCATTATTGTGATACAAATCCTAACTTTAAACTCCTGAGGCAGTAGTGCCCTAGAATGTACAGCGTTATATTGCTGGGGTCCCACTTGTCTCCAGATTTTTCAACAGTACTTAATTGGGCAGAGATGCTACAATGAAAAGAGCTTCCAGAAAGATTTTACTGTTTGGGCCTTTAGCATTTAGTATTTTGGATGTGAACATAGATACACCAAGCCCTACTTCTGGCAACATTCAGACTGCATTTACCAGTATTATGGAAAATTTAACCAAATTCATTTTAGCTGACAAATCATTCAGTCTTTCTATTCCAGACATTTCTGGGAAAGAATGGCAAAGCTGAAGTGTGGTTGACCAAATGAAATACCTGATGCAAATGGGATCTATTATCAGAGTGAAGAAAAAGAAGCGGGCTGGTGTTTTAACGAATGTTTGTTGAATGGGAAGGTAATGGCTTCTTAAACCTCCACCTTTGCCACTGCAGGGTTGTGGTTACAATCTTACTGCTTTGTTGATTGAGAGGGCAGTACGAAAAAATAAATCTGAAGTTACATAAAATTCTGCCTGGGTAATTTTCCTTGTGAAGAGATTTAGGAAAGTTTAACAACCCTGTACTGGCCCAAGCTTAGGTGAAAAGAGAGTGTATTTTTGGGATAGATTGGAGTATGCCTTGCATGGACTGTGAGTGAAAATGGTAAATGGGAGAGCTGAGATCCAAGACCTGACATCCCTCAAGCATAAGATCGCTTACTGTGCTGGAAATCAGCCTGGAATTCCTCTGCTTTTGCTTCTGCTTTTGTTGGAGTGCCAACAGCAAAAAAAACTGTGACTGCTAAACTCAGGTTTCCCCTCCTGCTGCCCTACTGCTTTGACTTAGGCAGTGATGGGTACATGTTTCTAACTAGTACAGACAAATACAAATTTCCTTTAACTAATCTTCCTCTGGCAAGGTGAGTCATCGTACAGAAAAAGCTGTTTCTGCTTGTTCTCTGTTCAGATCACAGTCCAGTCCAAGCTCCAAAAAAGGCCAAGCCAGTAGCAACAACTCTGACCCTCTTTGTTCTCTCATAGTACCTGAGGGAAAGCTGGAGAGGCGTCTGTAGCTGCAAGCTTTCTGCAGGGAATGATCTTCCTTGGAAATTACTTTGAAAGAAGCTGGCAAGGATCCTGGCAAGAACTTAGCCTTTGCTGTCCATGTTTCCCCATCTGTCAAAACATGGCATAAGCCTTCCCTCATTCATCAGTTAACACGTTTACATCACTGAATGGGATTTCCTATTCTAAATCACCTAGACTTCAGTTCCTAGGAACACAAATGCATCTCAGCATTCTTAAAGACCTTTTCTTGTACCCAAATTCTTCTTTGCTTTCTGCTACTGCAAGATGTAGTTGATGCTAGAGTTGAACTTGAACACCTGAAAGCAATTTCTACAGTCAGACTGAATTTTCCTGAGCAATGAAGTAATCAGCAAAGGAAAAGTAATTCTTAAATTTCTGATTTTCCTTTTCATTACTGTTGGAAATGATTTATTCATCACTGTGCTTATGACTAAAATTTCTCAGGGCTTTTCTGACTCCTTGGTGTTATCATGAGAAACAATCTTAATGTATGTCATGAGGAACAATCTTAGCATATATTTATGAAACACATTTCATTTGAGAGATCTCTCAGAGGATTAATTGTGATCTAAAGTAGAGTTATCTGTAAACATAACTCCACTGCAAATACCAAATGTGTCTGTTTTGCATGCTGCTGGAGTCCTACCACTTGCCACAAAAAGGCAACTGTGTCTAGAACAGAAGACAGCAGAAGACCAAAATGTTTCCAGTACCTCAGACACAAAGTCTACGCAACTGAAATTGCACAGGCAACCTAAGAAAGCAAAATGATCTGCAAGCATCTGTAATTAACTTCATGACATAGCTATCAATGTATTTTTGATAAATTTATTTTAGGATGTGAGCTACCCAGATCTGGAGGTGATGACCACAGCTGTAGTCTTGATGCTTTCTGATCACCCAAGTTATCCTCTCACACACATCCTACCCTGGCCTGTGAAACATGCCATTATTTTCTCTTTCCCTGCCACGATCCCTCTGCATCTTTCTTTCTCTCTTACTGCCTTCTATAAAACTAAACTCCTGTTTTGTTTTATTTTTGTTTTGTTTTTTTTTCTTCATTTCCACACACTGTAATTTCTTCCCATCTTTTTTCCCAAACTCTGAGCTACTTCTCCATCCAACTATCAAGTACTGTATGCTAACATAGGGGAAAACCCACAGTCTCACATAGGCAAAGAGAAACATGAATAACACTTCATATGAACTTTACAGAGAAAGTGCTCAAACCCTTCAACAAAGTGCCCAGCAAAACTGGAAGTTTCTGCCTTAGAGAGATTCACAGGCAGACTGAACAAGGCCCTCTGCAACCTGATATAACTCTGAAGTTAGCCCTGTTTCAAGTGGGAAAGGATTAGGTGATCTGCAAAGGTTCCTTCTCATCAAAATTATTTTGTGATTGCATAATTCTAACTTGAAGGAAAATAGGGAAAAGAAATAAAAATTTAAGAGAAAGATGGTTTTCTGGCAAGAGAAAAAAGGAACACCACAAAACAAACCAGAACCATGCTGAGTTGGTCTGCTTTTCATCTTGCCTGCACTGAAGTAATTCAGGATGAAATCAGATGAATGTTAAAATTAGCAGAGAACCAAGAAGAGAATCAGTACCAACATACCTGTGGTTACTTAAGGCTTGCTTTATCTGCCTGAACTTTAGGCCATGGGAGCAGAGCAGGGGAATTCTCAAACTCTGCAGAAGTAAATGTATTAGTGATTTTAATCCTCATTCCTCAATCTCCTAAATAAGTCATTATGACTGCAATTTTTGATGTAACCCATCTTCACTGTGCAGGACAACAAAGGATGATTAAACCTTTAATCAGAACAAGCACTAATTAGAAAAGTTCCTGGAGTCTTGATGAAGAAAACAGTTTTGCGTTCCAGTTTATTTCCCTATTACTGTCTTTAAAATATAGAACCCCCAAAGGTAAGCTGTTAAACTGAAAGCCAATGCAGGAGCTTGAAAATGACGGTGACCTGCAGTGGGTGATCTTAATGCTGAAAATGGAATTAATTGCATGAAAATGTCACAGGAATTTTTTAACACAAAAAAGGAAATCTGAAAGGCAAGCGAAATGGCCTAACAGAGTATTCAGCAATTCCAAACACAACATAAAAATGTTGTGTTCTTAAGAATGTAGTGAATTTTCCCCTGACAGTGTTTTGTGAGGCTATAACAGAAACAAAAGTACCCTGGCAATATGTGAAAATAATTCTGTATTAGTCACTTGATAAAACCGGACAAAACAGATAAGTTTTGAGGCCTGCAGGTGTTTCTTTAGTCTGAACTAGAAACTGCTATTTTCAAAGATAAATTCAGGTTAAGAACAATTGTGTCAAGGTAGGATATCTGCTTTGCTTTGAGTGTTTACTGATTTCTTCTTTAAAGGCTTGGGAAATAAATGATGACCTGGGAAATAAATTAATAGCAATACAGTCCTGTAGATGGGTAATTATTTCTGAAGTAAGCTTACAATTAGAAAGGGACCTAGGGAGTAAAACGTATCCCAGCATATCTGCGTAAAATCACATTGACTCCCCATGATATTTGTAAGCCTTTTTGCTTATGTTCCTTTAGAAAACATTAATTGGAGTCCTAAGTCACTTAGGTGCTTTAGATGATAGTATTTTCACTGGAAAAGGCAATAAAGAAGTGAGGGTAGTGCCAAGGAGGGGGTGCTCTTGAGTCTACTGGTTATGCACTCCAAGCAGTGGCTGTGGGAGCTGACTGTGTGCAAATCATTGTGTTTAGCAAGGTCAGGGCTTGAGATGTCATACACACAGACCATAGAGGGAACTGAGCAGTGCTCTAAGGTGGCTCATCTGTAAAACATCTCTCAGGCTATTCCTAGTAAGGAGGTAAATATTGTTTTCCTAATTTATCACTTCTATTTACTGAAACTGTTTGTTTTGAGAGAGGGTTGGGAAGGCAAAGAAGGAATGTAATTCTCTGTTATTGGCCATTCAGGGGTTTTGAAGGTGTTACTTTTTCAATCACCTACAACAGTTTCCTTGTTTTCACAATGAGTGATATCATATCCTGAGCCCTTCCCTTTTCATGCAGCTCTGCAAAGCAAGAGGAGGAGTCCGGCTCTGGCCAGCGTTGCCCTGCTCAGAACACAGGAGCTGTTCCTGCCATCCCCTGCCTGCTGCTCCCCAGGGAACTGCAGCTCTGGGACAGGCTCCCTTGGCACGGTGAGTATCAGCTATGAAAGCAGACAGTCTAACTAGCTTGTGAGGTGGCACTGGAGAATGATCAGCTCTCTGTGTTTGTGTATATGTGCAGTCGGTGACACAAACACACGTGAAACGAGAACTCGCTTGCATTTTCCAACACTGAGGTGAGAAGCAAAAGCTGTTTCCTGGCACAGCTGGAGTGAGAAAAAGGAGAGCAGAAATGGGGAGGGCTTTTGGGGTACAGGGACTGGCTTACAATAGGGGCAGGGTGCAGGAATAGGACAAGGTGCATGCATCCTGTGAGCCAGCCTGGTGTAGGCAGACAGGAAAAAACAGCTGCTGAAATTTGTGCAGAAGAAGCTTCAGAGTGAGCACGTGGCATTGTGTTAGTGCTAGATGACAAGCACCTCTTGTTTATTCTTAATCTGGTTTGCCCTAATGAATGCAGAGCTAGCTAGTAATAAATGATATATGAAGAGAACAAAAGAACCAGTTTTCTGTACTGGCCTCCACTCATCCTTGGGGCATACAGGCCAAGTAAACATATGAATAGTGAGTCAATGATTCCTTTTAATACAGCTTCATAACCCTTGCTGTTGTGGTTACTTCAGCACTTCTCCATCTTGGCCTTTTAGCTCTACAATGCAGAAAGAATGGAAGATTAAATTGTAAGGTTCTGCCACTCCTGGTGGAGGGCCCAAGGTTCTGTCTGGATATCTCTGCTGTGCTGAGTAGAGATATATTAGCTATATTAAATATATATTTATGATTACAGTGTATGAGTAGCTTAGTATGTTCTGGAATTTACATTGTAGAGGTGTTATAATGAAAGCAAATGATCCACTTACATTTATATTTACTGAATGATCTTGTACAAGTTATTTCTTAATCTGGAAGATTGCTTTTTAAGGGATGGAAACCCCAAGGGGCACTCTTCCATACCAGACTAACAAACCAGCATCATTCTAGAGCTTGGCGAGAAGCTTAAGATAATGGTTTACCTACAGACCTCAGTCCATTTTGAGTGGAACCTATGGAAAGCATCAGTGATGTTTAGGAATATAAAAATAACAACAACTAGCTTTAGAAAAGTGCAAATAAGCTGCATCCTTTCCCCAAACAGTCTTTGGTACAGGCAGCCTTATGAGAAACATGTGAATATATCATTGATTGCACTACACTATCCATTTCTCCTTTGCTCATTGTGGGTTTGACTGGTTCATTTCTGGGGTCACAGAACAACGGCAGTAGAAATTGTTCCCTTGCATCACCTCAGCTGCATTGAGCTTGCCGGGAATGGAAGGTACGCAGTTCTCTTCAGTTAGAAGTTGCCGGACCCTCTTCTGTTGCAGACACATTTAATTTCGCAGCAGAACAAACTTGCTTTTTCTCACCATATTCATTATAAGAGTAAAAGGTTGTTAGGGTCATGATGCTCTGGGACTGCCACGCACAACTCTGAACTCCCTGCCTGCAGAATGGCCTGTGCCAGGTGCAGTTAAAGCCGGGTGCTCAGCTGCCCAACAGACTTCACAGCACATTTTGTTAATGCTTATCAGCTAGTAGCCGGCTTGTGCTCTGCAACACAGCTGTTTCTTAACTCTTTTGTTTCATAGAACAACACAGCAGACACTCACATTGCCATGTAATTGTTTGTTTCTTGAATTCACTGAGACCTTCATTTCCATGTTTCATGGCAGTGGGTTCAGCAACAATGTGTTTTCTCTAAGAAACGTGACTTCCTTTCTCTAGATTGAAATCTTCTGCCTTTTGCTGCCGTTAATGCAAATCTACTTCTGGATCATAAGAGAAAAAGCCACCTTAGTCTTTAATTGAAGAGAGAATCATATATTTTTCTTCTTAGTTGTAGTTTAGTCAGTGTCTAGTTTGTTTGCATGCTTTTTATTTTCAATTTATAAACTTTTCAAGGGCTTCACCCACAGTTTTTCCTGTTGCTAATTATTTTGTTGTCATGCTTAAAAAATTCAGAGATGAAAGAGAAGTGAGCTTCCTTTATAGAAACCACCCAGCTCTGCTCCTGTATCCTGTTTATAAATGTGTTTAATAATAAATTTTCCACCACCTTACATCCAAGAACTTTTAGGTATGCAGCAAACATTTAATTAATCTCACAAAGAACGTGTGAGGTAGGTTCCCTCATTTTACAGGTGAGATGGAGAGTGAGGCAGTTAAATTAAGTGACTTGACTAATATCACACTGTGAGTCAGTGCTAATGCTGAAAATAGAATTTATGTCTCCAGGTTCCCTGCCCCATGCTTTAATCATCATTACCAGACTTGACTCTAAAGTTGAGCAAATTCCTTGAATGATTAAAATAAATATTCTCAGTTCCATGCTGGATTATTATGTTTTACTTCATGTAAACAACTGAAACATTTACAAAAGTCTTCCGTGCTTAGGACTTTTAGTCTTTTTAGTTCAGATGTAGCTTCAGATATCAGCTGCATATATTTTGAAAAAAAAAAAAAAAAAAAGGAACACACTTGAAACACACTCATTGATGTGAATGCAGGAATGCTGTTGTTCATATTCTCAACAGCAGTTCCACTTAATAATATCTATAGCTTCAGTAAATGCAGCATTGTAAAGGTATTGCCCCACAGAAAGAAGAGTGGCTGCTAGTTATGCTGTCATGAGTGAATGAAAATGTAGCCTGAAGCACAAAATAGCAACGGCATCTACAGAAAAACCTGCTTAGACACGCAATTCTGAACTGTATCATCTCTGAATAAACTGGTGCATAAAGATGTACAATCCTTGAAAACTTGTTTGAACAAATAGTACCCATGTTCAGGCTAATCTCATGCTCCAACAACTTTACAGCTTTTTGAGCGCAGTCCATGCTTTCGTTTGTGTTGATGGGACATAAAATATTTTTTTCCAATCCTCAATGTCTTACCCATTCAATGGTATTCTTCAGCACGGGGAAGAATAAACAGCCCAGGAATATGTACCTGGGCATAAGGCAGAGGAGAGGTAAGGCCCAGGAGGGATAACAGAGCAATACTGTCACCATCCCTTGTTTCCTATTAAAACCGAGTATGGACACAGCTGTCTTTTACACAGACTTACACAATGCTTTGTATCACTTTTGCTACATGTGAGACAAGCAGCACAAGGCTGTGGCCCGTCTCCTAGATTTCTGTAAGGACTTTTGCTGCGTGTAACAAGTGGAGCATTGCTGGGCAAAGAGCCTTTCAACTTCATTGCAGTTTAACAACAAAGTGCCTTAAAAATTCAACCACTTAATTTTGGAATGCAAATTACACTCCTAGGTGTTAAATCAGCTGTATTTATAGGTGTCATGCTGTATTTATAGAAACAACTCCAAAGTAGTGTGATGTATTGTAGAGAAGTGAAAGTCACTTCCTGACTATTTAGCTGGAGTTAAGCAGAAGGTTCCAGGTAACAAGCCATGGGGATATGTTCCACAAGGCCATCCTGTCTCCTCTCCATGGCCATGTTGTGTTCCCTTTGGGTTTACCCTCTCTCATCATTTGGGCTCTGCTATCAGTGGTCAGATGTCACTAGTCAGTGTTGCTCCAGTTTTGCTTTCCGTTTCTGTTTGAAATAAAGGTGTTTTTCTTACAGACTTTGTAGAACAGCCTGATGGAAAGGGATAAGCAGTTTGTGAAAGTATGGTGCCCATCTACCAGGCCTCAGAGATGGTGCCTCTCCAAGGGGTTGTTGAAAACTAGGCATGGATTGCCTGAATGGTCTGGTAGGAGAGACCTCTGTGACTTTCATAGACTTTGAAACCAAACCTAAAGCAATGCAAACTATTAAAAATATTTATCTGGCTGCTCACTCGTGTTCCCTTTTATCAATAGTTCCTATGACTAAGCCACCAAATGTAATGGTAATAATGCCTGAGGAATGGCAAATGCAAATGAAGCATTAGCTAATACGTGGAAATACGGGGAAACTGAAATTCCTGAGAACAGGCTTGAAATTGTACTGTGCCTAGGTGTTCTCTTCCAGGTTGGGAATAGAAAGAAGTCTTTGTGGTCTGTGTGTCTGAGCAAAACAAAACCAGTTGAAATCAAATACATGACTTGAGACAAGAAGCCAGCCTGTATGACTGAATGGACATCGTGGCATTTTGCATGTTAAGTTCATGAATCTGCTTTCAGTGAAAACCTCCATGTGCCCTGCCTATCTCAGTAATCTCATCCCTGCTCTTTAATAGGCCTATCAGCCTCCTTCTGCTGATTCAGCACAGATAGGAAACATGTTAGGAATGTCAGTTCTTTGCAGTGGTGGGGATTATACACATGGTAACAGGCGATGCTTATGAAAAATATATAACTTCTTTCTTCACTGCCCATAAGGCAGTGAGAAAGAAACTGAGGTACAGCCATACAGCTACTCTGAAGAGTTAATACCATAAATGCATTACGTACACTTGCAAAACTGAGAAAGCATTTGTGGAAGTATGTTTCTTACACATTAGAACTGAAAATGGAACTGAAAAGAAAGTGAAAAGAAATGCATACTGAGGGAGTCAACCCATTTAATCACATTATAGAAATAGAATGAATGGTACAAGGCCAAAGAATGCCACAAGTGACGGAAAAAATCCACTATCAGTTACCTTAATTGGACTAATTATAAAAGGTGGAGTTAGCAATGCAGGCAAGGTACATTTTTCCAACATTCCTTATTATGTGTTAATCATGGCACTGTAAAGATCCAAATATCTTGGATCGTGTAACTTGCTAAATACCACTTGCATGTTTCTTGCTGGAGTTCAGTGCAGCGAGGCAAGTACAAGCTGAAACAGTACAAATGGGGAAGGACTTCTTTATTAAAACAAGCAGTTTCTGCTGAAACTAGTATTGCTTGAGGACCAGCTTGTGGTTCCAAGTGTCTTTCAGTGCTGACAGCTGAAGACAGTAGCTCTGGGCCAGGAGTTAATGTTTGCTCCTTGCTCTAATGGGCGGATGTGTTTAATTAACCTTTGTTTCTGCAGAAGCAGACTTTCTGGCAAGCTGTAGGAATGCTAAAGAAGGGAAATCTAAACAGCAGCAAACCCAGGCACATTCTATACATCTAGTGCTAGGTAAAGAATGCTAATGCAGACAAGTACTTACTGTTTCCTAGGAGATAGATTTGTACAAGCAATTTTTGCGAAATAAACTTAATATGGCGTTTCCTTTGGGACTTGCTCCTATTACTTTCACAAGACCTGGCTGTGGTGCAGTGCCTGTGGCACTTGTCTCCAGTGTCTGGTTAAAGACTGGGCACAGCTCTTCAACTGGGGGTTCACAAAAGTCTGTATTCAAGGAGGAAATATTCAGTATCTCTTCCTGAGAGCAGGACCCGACAGCCTTGCTGCTTGTGCCATGTCCAGAATTGGCTTCTACTACAGGCAAACAGATCCTTCCCAGAGTTTCCAGCAAAGAGCACTTCTTCAGGTTTATAGCTAATTTTTCAGGAGGAGTATGGTAAGTCTAATGCAAAGCAAATATGCTTTGCATAAAGTTGCTGGAGGCACTGCTTTTCATTTGTAAAACTACAGCACCGTAGATTACAGTTCGTACTAATATACCACACTCCCTGGACACAATGTTCCTAGGCCCAACTCTTTGTTTTCCTAAAAATCCTCAACTTCGTGTGTTTTACAATTGGACAAAATAGAGCTTATCTTCTCTGACCTTCACCAGTTCCACTGTCACAATAGCATTATTGTTTCCTACCTCCTCCCCTCAATAAGCAGTACCCTCCATTCTTCTCACTTCCTTTCTGGCCCAAAGCTTTCCCTCTGAGTGACTTTTTAAAGCTCTGCTTTGTCATCTATTCTTGTCAGTACTATGATCTAAATTCCAGCTTCCTTCAGTCCTGCTTGTCTCAGCGTCAGCAGCCAGGACTCTAGCTGGTTTTCTTCAAAAAGTATCTTTTGAAGTTGAATGATGGACATACTCTCCATTGTTGAGACCTTGCAAACAAGGTACATTCCCAGTTGATATAAACATTTAAAAGACAGTATTTTTTCTCACTAAAACTGAACAGTAGCATCACATTATCATTGCAATGATGAAAGTTCTGCCTCCATTCCTTGCTTGTCATGGGAGGAGTAGGGAAGAAGAGAGAGTGGAGCTCCTCTGCAACCTAATGCTTCACCCAAGCTCCCGCAAAACCTACAAGTATAGATGTGTGCATGGTGGGAGGGATGGAACTGTAGTCTTGAGTTGTTACTGTCATCTCAGTGGCCTGTCCTTGCACTGGGATCTGACTCATGCAGCCTGTAGGGCTTAGCTACCCTATTAATATACTTTGTGTTGCTGTAGGTAGCACTCACTGAGATGGAATATATGGCAATACGTGCCTTTCTATTTTTTGGATTTTATTTGTCTTTTTCTTTTTTTTTTTTTTTTGGTCATCTATGTGTGATGCATGTACTCAATTTTTCTGAACAACTGCAGGAATTAGAAGTTATTTGCAATTGAGGAAATAATTACAGTAAGTTTGAATTCTCTATGCATACAAGCTGCAGAATCTATGGATTCATCCTGCAGGCTTTTTATTCAAGTTAACATATCCAACAGGTTCTGGGTCCTGTTTTCCTTCAGTGGAGGAGGCACAGTGGTGAAGGGAGTTGCTGACCTTGGAGCTGATAGCAAAGCTCCTTTGCTAGTGGGAATAGGTACCATTCTGAGATAGTCTAAAGAATAAAAGCCACTGGGAAGAATTATAATATTAGTTTAGTTTTAACATGACCAAAGTATGAATTACAAAAACCAAAGCCTCTAGCTTAAGTACAAGTTGAAACAATTTATCTTCAGGAAAACTCTCTAAGTAAGGGACGGAGATATAGATTCCAGCTGAAATTTTGCTTGAAGAAGAGTGCTACTGGATGTGTCCATGGCTCAGTTTCTGCACATGCAGCCAGTTAAGGTGCAGTGGAAAGGTACATTAACTTCCAGTTACCTCTCCTAATTTTGATGGATAGCAGTTAATTACATTTTTCCTCTTTGGAAGAAGTATGCATTTCTTTCTTTTGTTAATGTGTCTGATAATGGCAGGGGATTTTTCCGAGGGTAGTTTTGCAACAAAACAGTAGCTTCAGGCACTCTGTAAGAAGCCAAATACAGGGGAAGGGTGGAGTGAAGTTGCCATTTGATAATGGGAATAATCTACCAAATGTTTCCTTATCTGTCCCCGGTATTTGTTTTTCTGAAAGAAACTGTGATGAAAAGGCAGAAGCTATTCTTCTCTGCTGTAAATTCTTTTCTGATAAGACTTCTGGATGAAATCACAATGCTATCTTCATTCAA
This sequence comes from Tetrao urogallus, assembly GCF_951394365.1. Taxonomy (NCBI): domain Eukaryota; kingdom Metazoa; phylum Chordata; class Aves; order Galliformes; family Phasianidae; genus Tetrao; species Tetrao urogallus. Next base: position 11,569,818 of record NC_136821.1, on the reverse strand, counting down.
ATCCTTCATAAGATGCATTTTTTCCATAAAATGTTTCAATGCTAATCCACTAGGCGTTGCTATTTACAGCTTTAAAAGAAACAAAGTACTTAACCTGAATTGATTGTAGATGAAGAATTACTGAGTGCATGCCACATACAAAAGCCTAGTCTGTGGAAAAAGATCTATTTCCTCCTGGCAGTCGTTCTTTATACTGTGTTTTAATTTCTTACTATTGATTGTAATCTCTACAGGAAAGGGTGTTTGTTTTTATGCACCTTTAAGGCATCATATATGTCTAACTTTATGTAGAACAGTGAAAATCAAGAAGGAAACGAGCTAATTTTATAATACAAATTAGCCTTGCCTTGAATAGCAGTCAAACTCTACTGTCATCCCAGTGTAAGTCCAGATTTGGTGCTGAAGTCACTGGAACGGAGCATGATCATGGCTCTTAGTGCAAAGAAGCAGCTACAGGGGGAGGAGGTCAGTAGTGTTACCTCTAGCAGATTAATCCCTCTTATCTTAGAACATGCATATCTTAGAATATGCAAAGGCTAAATAACACAGATCTTGTATTGAGGACGTGCTGCTTTGTGCTTTAAGGTAGTAATATGATTCAGAAATACTGGTATGCTCTTTAACAGCATATAAAGCAGTGACACCCAAATCAGGCACTAATATAACTAGTGAGGACACAGCAATTCAAATAGGGTCCCAAGGCAAATGGAATCCATTCTAATCATGTGTTTATGCCAGTATTTGGGGTTGCATTAAATTCTTCCTCTACCAGCTCTGTAATTTTCTGCTGTGAGAAATTTGGGGAACTTCTATTCTGTCAAAGACTGGGTGGGTGGAGACTCTATTTCCTCTGAGTCATCAGAGGGAAAAGTCCATTGCTGCAGGAGTGAAATATGTGAGCATGACAGCTAGAATTGAAAAAATCCTCACAACTCGGAACACATTCAGTCTGTTGATATTATAATATCTGATAATATAACCTATTTCAAGTCCAATGGTGTCAGCACCATTGCATTTTACATTTGTAATTAATCTATATTCCCAAAATATTATGTTGCTATAATAATTCTCATTGTTAACAAAGCTATTTTAAACACTACTCCACTGTAAGCAGAATACTCACTGCTGGTAACCTGGCAGTTATTTACAGATGATATACAACAGATTAAAAGAAAGGAATAAGATGATTACTTCAATAAGGAATAACTGGACCTACTTTTATTATTTTTATTTTTAACAGAGCGTGCAGGAATCTGGCAAGGAAGCCCTGTCTGTACAGGCAGAGGATGTTGCAGAGGCAGCAAGCTGGGAGTGGGGAAGGAAGGCAGTGCTTCCTGCTGCCTGTTAGCAAACTTGGAGGAAGGAAATCATCCTGCCTCATCATGCTAAATCAGCTAGAGAATCCCTCAAACTCAAACACAGTAAATTCATTGCTCTACCTTTTTTTAAGCAGAAGGAATTCAAGTTTGTCTAGGAAAGAGAAGCAGTGATTTTGTATACAGGCGCGGAAAGCACTTCCTGAACTTCAGTGCTCCATACTGCAACTTCCTAATCTGCTCAGGGAAGCTGTGAAAGTAACCTGAGAACTTATCTGTCTTTATTTTGTTTCCCTTTATCAAGCACTCTTGATCCGTTTTCACCTCCATATGTTACATAAGTATTTTTATTACACCCAGTAAAATTTTCCAGCTGAAAATTACTTTCTTTTAAGCTGAATGACTGCTATGTTCCATTTGTTAATTGGTGAAATTCAGCTACATCCAGTGTGGTGATCACCCTGTATAGCACAGTTTAAACAATGGCCCATCTTCTTCCACAGAATCACCATATCCCCTAAGCTAAAGCCACTGACCTGGAGCGGAACATCCCAGTTCAGTCACTTGCATCTTGTCCAGAAGCTGTCAGTTCCACAGGCAGTTTTTGAAATAGCAGTATTTTCATGAACTAACCACTTCTAACCAGAGTCTGTTGTTTTAAACGCTTATTAGTAGATTATGTTGTCTTACAGCACTTAGACAAATTTACACAAATGACAGCTTACACAGATTTAAAGTTGTCATCCCCAAGGGGCAGCTCCACACACAAGTTATTAGCAGCAATGTTAAATTACAAAAACACTTGTAAAAGTTTTGTTAAATAATATTACACTGGAATTTGCTCAAACCAATGTATATAATGAAGTCATACAGACTAGAGTAAATTAAGACAAGAACAAAACCAACAAAACAAAACCTTAGAAAGGAAAAACATACAAAAAAGGTTGCTGGTGTTAGGCTGAATTCTCAGCCTGTTTCATTGCTATTATTATTACTATGCATCAAGGAATTTCCAGGCAAATTTCTCTCTCTTTTGTGTTTATAATTCCAACCATTACTTTCTTAATTCTCATATTCTTTACTAAGATTTTCCCTCTTAAAACTTTTTTAGGCTATGCTATTTCTGCTCAGATTTGAATCAGCAAAGCAGAATGTTTCCTGCCCTTGGAGGGGTGAATCCATACTGGATATTAGGAGCCCGTGTCAGCACTAACAGGATGCAGACCAGGAAGCTATGAACAACTAGAACAAGAGGGGTGATGTTTTGGCAGAATTGGAATGAAATGTTTGTATTTAGGAACAGAATAAGTACTGGAACTAAAATATTCTCTATACAACGAAAATAAGGCTCTCAGCAAACTAGTTTGGTTGATATGGAAGTAATCAGAAGGTTAGGAGAAAATGGTTAAGAATTGAGAATATGAAGAGTTACATCCTGCAGTAGCACACCACTGGTACTCTAATGGCAAATCAGTGGTCAAAAAGTCTGGAGTCTAACAAAAATGGAGCTAGAATTAATATTGGTCAATTAGCATACAAATGGACTTGAACTCTACTGGAATGCAAAGCGTTACTCTCAGGGAGCTAACAGAGCATATTGACCAAAATACAAGTAGGAACTCACCCTGTAGTGTGGATCTAAATAAGACCAGAGGTAGTCACAAGTGTGGTGTCATCTAATGTGTGGTGGCTCTGAAAGCTGCTCACCATTTCCTAGGTCTGGACTAGTATGCATTCCTACCTCTTCTGGCAGCTGATAGTATTTAAAAATGGCAGCTTTGATATATCTTGATTAATATCATATTAAAAAAGCAGGAAAATACAAATCAGCTAAGTGTAAGGTGAACTGAATTTTCCCATCTCTTCCTGAACTAAAAGCTTCTCAAATTATCCCCAGAAAGCCCCTGGAGTGGTTTAAGAAAAGCCACAAGGTAACTGTTGCTGAGCCTTCAGTGCTGGGAAGTCCAGGGAGCCCAGCTGATCCAAACAAAGAATTCTTTACATGCTAATCAAAAGAGAGATTCAGCAGGTGGCCACATTGCTTAGGCTCTGTGAACAGAAACTGAAAAGTGAGAACAAGATCAAACTGAATGTAACATGGACATGACATGAGTATTGCGTTTTGCATTTGACATAATGGATATCTTCAGGCACAATGGCCAAATCCATAATATTTTTGCTTTCCAAAGAACATGAAAGGCTGCCTTTTCTTGAAAGGAAAATTTCATCTGCCATGAGACTACAATAATAATATCTCAGGCTTACTCTATATAAAGATCTTTTCTAAATTTACAAGAAAATAACTTGTTTGATTAAAACATTTGAAAAAAACAAAACAAAACAAAACAAATCATTACACATTTTGGATCAAATGGCTTCACAGCCCTTTAACAGTAACTGTTACAGAACAAACGTTAGCTACAATTCTCTTGGGAGAAACAACCTTTGGCAAAAGGACTCTGGGGCATGTAGCACCTTAAGCCTTTACAGTCAGATTCAGTAAGACTCTCAGACCCCTTCTCTGAATCTGTGCTAGGTTCAGTGGGAAGCTGATAGGAAATAATTTATGAACTGGGCATCTTGTAAATCTTGCTCTTCTCCATAAATTGAAAGAGGGATGGAAGGAGAGAGTAGCAGACTTTTCTTCCAAATCACAGGAAGAAGGCACATCCCTTCTATCAGAGGTCTCAAGGGATATGGTATCTATACAGTATGTAGGAAGCCAGACATCAGTTGCCTTCTCCTTTAAGGTGGTTGGAGCTCTTATCAAGGAGGAAAATATCCCAAGCATCTAAAGCCAAAGATAAAGCCCTTGTCTGTGCTAGGCAAGGGATGTATTTAGTCCTTCTTGCTGAAGCTGATTCAGCTTGCATGAAATAATATTCACTAAACCAGGAGGGTAGAAGCAAGAATGATTTAATCTAATGATTAGAGCACACACTGAATAGTCCCTGCTCTCATAAAAGCGTAGCAATTTATACTGACTGCACTGCTGGCATCTGCACCTGCACAGTTCTAGTTTAAATGGCCAGGCTTAGATTATCTGCATTGCCCATCTTTAATAACTTACGGTGACCCATATGAGAGTCTAAACTCAAAACTTGCAGACTTAAGCCTTCTATTGATCTGCAGAAAGGAAAAAAACCATTATTTTCCCCCCCTATATATATATGCATATACAATGTATATACAATTACCACTTGTTACCTACAGAAACCATTTCTTGAAGGGACCTTACTTCCTTTTTTTTTCTCAGTTCAAGTGATGATCACAATGATTCAATATGAAGTTGATTTTTATACTGGAGAAACTGTCCTGAGACCAACAGTCTGACCATTTCCAGAACAGTTTATATCTGAATCAAATATTATTTGGCATTTTGCAGATGTTTTCACAGTCACAAATTGCTATGGTAGAAAAAAAAATACTGGGAAAAGCAGACTTCGTATGTCTTTGTATGTCTGGCTATAATTTCATTTTAAATGTTGAAGAACATTGCATAAAAGAGGAAATCCTTATAAAGGGACAACAAGGGTTATAAAGGGAATAAAGTGATGTGAGTCGGATCAAATTCATTTTCTTTTGCTGAAAGTCTAATTGGGAAAAAAAAAAAAAAAAAAAAAAAAAAAGAAACTAAAGGTCTACTGTTGCCCTTCAAGAAATTCAGCATGAGGTTGAAATTCATGCCTGAATGAAGAGAAGCAATTTTGAAAAGTCAGATGTTTGATTTATTGTGCTCTGAAAGGTTTTGTAAAGCTTTTTACTGAAGATATCAAAGTTATACAAAAGTGTTCTGTATGATTAAGGGCAATCATGATTCCCTTAGAAGATATAGACACTGTTTGGGCTTGTTCCTTATTTACTGTAAATTTCTTTTTTTTTTCCAGTCTGAATAGATGGAGCTTCTTAAAAGAATTTGTTCAAGACTTGCATTAAAGATTCACAGTCTGCACAGCCGTAGCACAGATGCAGATTTGCAGTGTATGATATACGTGGATTCTGCTATCGTCTATGATAATGACAAATCAAGCAAACAAGATTTGAGAAAGCCAAAATACAGCTCCATTCAATAAAATGATCAAAAAAACAGCCAAAAAGAGCCATTCGTTCACCATTCTGCTCTAGGGCAGAAAGCTTGTAACACAGCTTGTAAAGTCTTAAAACACAGCCCTGTAATGTGAAAAAACACACAACAACAAGAGAACAACAAAAAAACAAGTTTGAGCAAATGTTCACTGCTGTACAGCAGTAAATATCAGATGAATGAAGGATTCCAGTCATTTCAAGACTAGATGAGGTAGAAGGGTGGGCGGATTTGCTTGTGAATCCCCAATGCAGTTCTCTGTGCTGTAAATCACTGCAGCTCCAATGACATTTGGGAAAAAGCAGGATTTCTGGCCATAAACGTGACTTCAGATGTGTGTGATCACAGTGGCTTCAACTTTTAAATTATACATATATATTGACTCAAAAGTTCTTTTCTCCATACATTGTGCCTTCCCTTGCTCACATTATCTACAGTATCAGATGTTTTAAATCAGAACTTCCAGGCTCTTGCTGATTATTTCAGTTTTTAATTTAATGTGATGCTTTTGCTTTATTTTCATGGTTTTCCAGAGGTAAACCATAACGCAATCACAAAACCTGGGGGCTGAAGAAATGCTTCAGCTGTGGGCTTACGGTGCCTAATGTAGTCCCACACTTATACCTTGGCCAAGGTACATTTCTACGGCAGACTCAGGGCCCCAGAAACCAGTATAGCTCCTCCCAAGCTTTTTCAAAGGAATATGAAGCTTAACACAAATAGCATCAGAATAATAAGACATCAATAATGCATTACTTGCAGTGTATTCATTTTTGATTCACAATGCACTTATTAATGAGTTAAAAGACTGCATATCAATTGAACCATTAATTAGTTGAAGGGTAAATTGTTACTACTGACTTAATTACTTTCTAGCAAATAGTCTTTTCTTAAAAAGTTAATATCTGATTCTTCTGACAGATCCTAAACATGCAGCAATGTTGACTGAAAAGATAAAAAACAATACAGGAGCCAGGAGGTTATCCAGATGAGATATAGGGTGTGCTTATTTTGAAATTACTTTCCTTAATCTTCTAATGTAAAGCACATGGTACTCTGATCAAAAATAAGATGATGAAAAGAAAGGAGAGGCTGTTTGTAGACTGTATTAGATTATAAGCCACAAGGAATTTATCTTTCCTAGAAGAGAGGAACGCTGCGTAAAATAATACACAAACATTCAGCTCAACAGGGAGAACCTTACTCACCGTAGCAATATTATCGCATCGCTGCGTTATGTTCTTAGCAAGCCATGCAACTGAGAATCTAGTAATGCAAAGCAATATGATCCTTACACGTCGTATTTGTAGGACACACAAACGTCCTTAGAACATCTGCTGGCTGAACAGATTCATGCAGGTTTCCTACAATCACCACTGCATCCACTTTTTTGAGACTTCTACTTCTGGGTATAAATACAACAGCTAATGAACAATGCAGTGTTATAATGTGTTTTTTTATGAATAAAGAATTTGTAGCAGAGTGCAGCTAAAGAGAAATTTTGGTAGGCGAAATGTGTAGCCATTTGTTTCACCATCAAAACTATTTTGAACTTGGATTTCCAAAAGAGATTTCCCATTCAAGTTCACATTCAGACCTTCTTTAATTTCACAAAGTTATGCTGTAGGTGCAAGAAACTTGGTCACAGTTGGTTAATTCCATAAAAGATAGCACAGATGCATGGATAAAATGCTATTGTAACAGTAACTATATTAAAAATTCAGGTCTCATAGATTGTAAGTGGTTTGGGAAGCAAAAATTCTAGTGCCATGTAAGTGGAAAGGTAGCATTGAGACTCCTGAATATTTACAATAGATGTTCCAAGTAAACACTAAAAGGAGAAAGCTGCATTAATAAGAACAAAGATAGCAGATTAATTTTTAAAGACCTTTATTGCATAAGAATACATTTTGTTTTAATTCATAGAAGAACATTTTAACTTCATTCTAAGTTTGGTAAATTAAGCTAGAGACTGCAAACAGAAGCAAGTACTTAAGAAAAAAACCTAAGCTTTTTCATTGACAGCATTTTTTGAAGTATTGATCCCATCCTGGCAGAGTATTGGTTGCTATCAAAGCCAGTAATTTGCATTATTTATTTGATATATTTGTCAATAATTTGATGTGGAAAATTTGATTAAAAAAGAAGTAACACGAGATCTGTTAACTTGATTTTTTTTTCATGACTGCTGAAATCACTTCCTAACAGCAGTTACTCAATTAGGTAGCAATGCTAAACTCAGCAAAATTCTCAGTGTTAGTTGCCTTATTATTCTGGCCTGCCTTGCTTTGTTCCAGAATAATTCCAGTTTTTACACAGTTGGCTTTAGTATGATCATCACATCCAACTTTATCAGTAAAACACTAAAGTATGTATTCTATCTGGTGAAACCTTAATGCATCTGCTTCAGCAGCGCACTTAAGGAAATGTGGGCTAGTTGGAGAAAGGCCAAAGAAGGAGAGTGACTGGCAAGTAGGAAACATGGCCTACAGGGAATGACTGAAAAAATAGGTGTTATTTTGTAGGGAAAAAAAAAGAATTTGAGGAGTGAAAAAATGATGATTTTTCTTGCAAAAGGAAAAGAAAAATCTGTCCAGTGTGCAATTGATTAACAGGCTTTAACTGTAATGAGTGACATTCAAAGTAATGTAAGGTAAATATTATTAAAATGTTTCTTATGATAAAATAATCCAATTCTAAAGAAATTGCTACAATACTGCAATCTTCAGTACATTAAACAAATATGTGCCAGAAATGACACATGCATAGCTGTTCTTGCCTTGGGCCATAGAGAAGGACTACCTGAGCTCTTATGACTCCCTTATTTTGTTTTCTTTCTTTGAGATTATCAATATCTACAGTAAAGTTAGTTCCTTCTGTAAAGGCTCCAAAGACAGGCCCTAAATCTTTCATGCTGACAATAATCATGATGATAGAAACAACACCTGTAACACTGGAATGTGAAATTCCTTACCTCACAAAATTTCAGTAAGAATCTCCTTAAAAATGACCTTGTACTTTGATCCTGACAAAATCTCAGCTGCACCTGAAGCTGCAAGGTGATCTTGTAGTGAACGGTAGCATGGTGACTTCCTCCTGTTGGCAACAAAAATAAAGTGCACGATGCAATCAAAACGCCGTAAACTCCAACAAGGCCAAAGCCACAGTCATATTTCATTCTCTATCATTTATTTCTGTTACATTTTGATTTATTGCTTTATGGTATATGAATGCTGACATTGATAAATCGTGCCGAGGTCATTTTCATTCTCCTAAGTATACAAATAATCTATATAATGTAGTTCTTGTTAAATGATCCATGCCTGAAGAGAAAATGGTGACTTTGACTAAATTCTTTTCATTTAAGTACAAGCTCTGAGTGTACTCTATGTACATGTGTCACTCCTGACAATTTATCTAAGTCTAGATTAACTCCAACAGCTGAACTCTCATGTACAAAAAATGTTTTGAGAACAAAAAGAACATGGCAGCATTCTAACTAATGCAACTGTTTTTTCCTGTTTTTTCTAATCAGTTTTCTTTTGTTTTTCCCAGCTTTATGCTAGCATTCATTTTGATTGAAGTGTGGTCCCATGAGTAGGATAAAAATAATACCGTAGCTTTGGAATTAATAAGTCAAGAAGACTTAAGGGTCTGGTTACCATTGCTGAGCTATTGCTTCGTGCTGCACAGGGCTACAAGGCACGGGCTGGGTATAACTATGAGTTCCTATGAGGGACAAAACCTTCCTGCTGCTTTAACCTGTTCAAGACAACTGCCAGTCCCATCCAGCACGTTTTTATCTGTCCGGCCTCTCTCAATAGCAGTGGGTATGCTAATCTGCTCTCTAGATCTGTGCATTGTTCTACTCATCCCTGCCTCTCTCCAGCTAAATTTGGGATCCACAACATTCCCATTTAATTCCTTATTCACTTCTTGATTTTCTTTGCTAATTACTTCCACAATAAATAATTCAATTGAATAGAGCTGTCTCTCTGGGTTTTATATCATTTTCATCACTAGTTTCTAGAACTACTTTAAGCTAATTCAGCCAACCTTCTAGAGTACCTTTCTACTTACCAAATAGAATTGCTCAGAAAAGAAGAATGCGTCCTGATCTTTGCAAAGTAGAAACATTTGCTGCTCAGTTACCCACCACACTTAATGTTCATAATGACCAAACAGTGGTCAGAGTGCCTCGTTACATCCTTAGTGGACTAGAAAATAAATACATGCATCAAAAATGATGTCCCCATCTTGAAGAATTTTCAGTCTAAAGCAGGAGGTCAGGAAGAAGCAACAGCCAGAGATACATTTTTCCATCTCTGCTGAAATTTTACTTGTTTAGAGAGTGAACATTTATTGTCTGCAAGGCACTTGGAATAAAATAAATGCAATATGAGCAATAATGAAAAGGAATTTTGTTCCCTAAATTGTTCTATAGAAATTTTCTTCTTAAGTATTGAAGCAAAAATATATCTGTAACACCTATGGTTACCATGGAGATTACAACAGGCAATATGCATAATGCTTTCAAACACGGCCTCAGATAAATGTTCTTTGTCATGACTGGATTACTACAGAGAAGTAGATTTCCCCTAGACAATTTGCAGAAGCAGGATAAAGGTGGTTTATTTCTCAAGCCTCTTCTTTGTAATGGAGCAAGAGGAAGTGTCAGCACTGTGGTGTGGGCAGCAGGCACGCTGTGGTCTGCTTGACAAGATCTGGCTCCTCAGATGCGGGGTATTTTCAGCTCTTACGTAGGGTTTCACCCCCAATTAATCTCTTTTATGTGCTCACATCAGAGCATCAGTCCCACCATACTGCCTGCACGGTGTGGAAGATGGCCATGGAGACATTCAGAATAACTGGGAAACAAGTCTAAATGATTGTACTTGGCTTCCTTCAAGACAGCAGGAGACTATTCCGAGTACAATTTCACAGACAGAGGTGGAAGGTCATTCTGTCTTCCTCTGCTGTCACAGGCTGCATGGAAGCCCAAGGAGAAGGCAGGAGTTACCACAACCGCTCACACTGTTACTTCTTCCACATTTGCCCCAGAGGATCTTAGCCCACAGAGGTCAGGGGAAGGAATGGCTTTCCCCACTTCCCGAGTGAGCATCACCACACAGACTGCTGGTCTGGGGGAGGACTAGGTCTGCCTGTGCGACTGCTCGGTAACGTCAGAGCTGAGCAGACAGAACACGGATTTACGGACTGATGGAAGTTTTGAAGGAAGAAGAGCAGTAAATATACCAGTTCTCTCCGGGCGCCGAAGACCCCCCGCACAACCACAGCCCCGGCGAACGCCACACGGACCACCACCGCCTCAGCGCCGGCGGTCGCTTGGCGCCTACCACCGCCCCGCGCCTAGCCCCGCGCCTAGCCCCGCCCACCGCCGCTATCTCCCTCGCCGATTGGCCCCAGCTCGTCACGTGACGGCGGGGCGGGGGCGCGCTCACGGGGAGCCGGCCCCAGCGGGAGCGGCGCGCCGACGAGGGCGGAAGTGCGCGGCGGGGGCGCGCGGGCGGCGGCGGCGCCCCAATGAGAGCGCGGGGGGCGGCGGCGGCGGCGGTTAAAGCGGAGCCGGGAGGCGGGCGGGAGCCGCGGCGCGGAGCCGGATCGTAGTTCCTAGGTGAGAGCGTGGCCCCGGTTGACTCGTTCCGGTTCTGCTCGCGAGGAGGGCTGTGGGGAAGGGGTCGGTTACCGCGTTTCCTCGGGCCTGCGCGGGGCCGTCCCTCGGGTAGGTTTCGCTGCTACGCGCGTAGCTGCGGGCTGGGCTGCGAGGCGCCGGCACCGAGCGGGGCTGCCGGGCCGAGGTGAGCGGTTACGCTGTGTAAAGGACGCGGGAGGGCCGAGGGGTGAGCAGGGGCTATGTGCGGGGCTCTGCGCTGCCGGCCCAGCGCTGCGCTGCGCTCGCCCTGCGGTCTCATCCGGACACGTCCCGCGGGAGGAGCGCGGCGGTGCCGGCCGTGACCTTCCCGGAGCAGGGCGGGGAGCGGCCCGGCCGCCCTTCCGCTCGGTGCTGCGGCCTGACCGAGCTTCGGCCGCGTCCCGGAGGTGCTTTCCTGGGGGGGGGGCTGAACTCTGTGGTCTGGGCGGCCTTGCTGTCCCGACGCTGCTTTCCTCATTCTGGAACTTGATTCCTTGTGGCAGAGGGAGAGAACTGCTGCGCTGTTGAAGAGCACCTTGGAGGCATGGCTTCTCAGTAGTCCTTCTGAGGCAAACTTGTTACCTGCGCTGTGCTTCTCAAAGCCGAGAGTAGGGACTGACAGCCGGGCCACACATGTGGTGGTTGATGCCAGCAGGTTGCTTGGTGGCTGGAAGTAATTTCCTTATGACAGGAAAATGAGTACAAGTGACTTGACTTCTCTTGGCTATAGTGTCTTTGCAGCTTGATCACTTATAGTGACTTGTTAGCATACCTTTCATCTACTGCTCTAGCCACCTCTTGCCTCTCTACTCTGAACTTAACTTTTTTGTTTGTGATTAAAATTATATTAGCTTACCAATAGTATGTTTCTTTGCATTCACTTTCAGTATTAAATAGCTTTTATTTATGGGGAGTAGTCTGAAAGCTTTTTCCATTCCTTAAACAAGTATTTTCCTGTATTAGGCTGTATTAGTAGTGTATTGTTTGTTATATACCCCTCTTGGGAGGGCTGACTTGATTCTGTTTTGCATGCATAGCAAAAGGTGAAGCTGACCTATTTTCACTGGGGTTATATGTATGCTGCAGGGAAATGTGTAGTTTAAAGAACTTAGTTGGAATGCTTTATAAAAATTCTTGCCTGAAAGCTTAATTTGACCAGACAATGTCCCTTCTCAGGCATTCTCTGAAACTCCTGAGCTTGTCTCTAATTGTCAGTGCAGTGGTGCTGGATGTCTGGGGAGAAGATGAGTTTAGGCATTTTGAGGAAATGAAGGCAGTAATGATGGGATGATGCCCATACAGCTGACCTCCTGGGTGGTGCAAGGATTCCATAGCCTAGTGGCTCTTCTGTGCTTTAAACTTTGTTATGTCCTTACTGAGTAAGTGCCAACTGATTTGACTGAATGCTGTATAAAGCAGCTCAATTCCCTTTGAAGTGTCAGTGTCCAGGCCTCACCAGCAACACTATGAGCAGAGCACAGGTGATGTAGCAGAGCAGCCCTCCTGTCATACTCAGGAACCTGGTTTGTACTTTGATCTTATCCTGTTGGTTTGTAAACTCTGTTTACAAACTGCTATCCACTTAGTGGATACATGATAATGTTATACTAGACAGTAATAACTAGATCCAGACTCCACGCAGCCGACTGATTAAATTATGTTCTGTTACACAGTGAATTCATCTGAATGGCCTCTGCTAACAGAGATACTGAAGGAGCCTTTTTCTCATGTCACCTGTGCAGACAAGTGTTCAGGGAGTGCAAGTACATAGTGCTATGAAAACAGTTAAGTGGCCCTGATGGCTAGCAGGTGCGTTGTGCCTGGGGCATTCAGCTGAGGCTGAAGGTCTGTGGGAGTTGGACTGACCTCCTGTGTTTGGAGGAGGTGCCATTTAAATGGTTGAGCATTGCTCCAGTGCTTGCCTCCTACGCCCTGTGTGCGTTGCTTCCCCTAACCTTTGCATGTTTGATTTATGAAAGGTGCTGATCCCAGTTGTAAACCTGGCTAGATGGCAGCTGCTTTTTCAAACTTTCTATGCTGATGTCCTATTCCTCTGTTAAAAAACGATGTACTTCAGGCTTTTTGTTCTTTCCACTTTCTTCATCTTCAGAAACTTCTCTGCCACCATCACCGGTGGCGATAAGGTTCCCGTGCTTCTTATCTGCTGTTGCATGGAGTGGGAATGTCAGCAAACAGCCTTAGCCCTTTCTCTGGAAATCATCAATTTTGTGCTCTTTATTCTATGATAAAACCGATACCTAGCTCTTCCAGAGGCCAAGGAGCAGATGTCTAGGAAGTATTTGTTAATAGCTTTCAGAGTGATCACTTTATCACTAGCTCCTTGTAGCCCACTGTACAGGACTAAGTAATTTCCATCACTGCCTGCCTCAGAAATATCATGTCTTGTTAGTTAGGCAAGTCAAGGCTATAGAACTTCTGCTTTGTCTGTGTTCTTCTGAATACTGCTCCAATAATGTTAATAGAGGATCTGTTCTGTCTGTGCTTGAGATGTGCACGTGTTTCTTTAAGACCTGTCAAAAAGAAAGCTGTAAGTTATGTACTGTGAGAATGCTGTTTAGGTGCTGTTTAGTTGCTGTGTTGGTAGGTTCTGAATCGCTTTATGGTGGTAGCTGCTTACCTATGGCTCTCTTGTATGTGGACCTTGACCCAGCAGCCTTTCTGATGACTGCAGAAGTGGCCCAGAAAGGTGCAAATAATGGTTGATTACTGAAATGTGAGACTTAATGGAAACACAGTAGCTACTAAAAGCTTCACTCAAATGGAATCGCAAATCAAATGCTGAAAAAATCAGTTCTGGGATTATAAGCATTTGTTAAAGCTTTAAGCCTGTCAGCTGTTACTTCTTGAATTAGTGTTGCTGTCAGTTGATGTGATTAATATGAAATACTTCAGGCTGCTAAGTGTATTGGTGAAGCTGGAGACTTAATATATTCTTAAATTGGGAATGTGGCGGAACTAATCAGTGTTGGGCTGGAAAGCTGAAAGCATGCTGAGTTCTGTTGATGTTGCCATTGCTTTGGGTTATGGCACTTCCTATATGTCTTTACCTGGAGTAAAGGTTGCTTCTCAGAAAAATAGTGCAGGCTCAGCCATGCTCTGACTTTGGGCCTGGTTTTATCGTCCTTTAGATGGCCAAGTGAGGGGATGTTATTTTTAGAGCTAGTGGCACAGGTTTTTGTAAGCCGGGGGTTGCTGACAGAATATAGCATTACTAAAAACATGAGTGCTTAAAAAAAGACCCTTGGGGCCACCTGAGCTTTGGACTCCATATTGCAGAGTATCAGCTAAATAGAGTAGATTTCTTAAGGTTAGAGCAACTGCTCCATCCTGTCCTGTGTGTGCTTGGAACTGGTGCCATTCCTCATTCTATTTTCATTTTTAAAATGGTTTAAGAACCAATCTATTTTCTAACAATTCTGCAAGCTCAGTGGGAATTTTTCTTCTGTATAAACAACCTAAAATTTAAGTAGACTTTATGGGCTGAAGCTGGAAAGGAAAGAACCTTACTTAATTTAAAATGTTGTTAGATGTAGGTTGGTGGTGATGCGGTACATCTTCATTCATTTTGTTTGTAGGACAGGGATTGAGCAGTGGTTTTGGCCAACTACACTTCTGAAGTGTTCACAACTGTCTTCTGATAGTAAGCGTGCCTGCTTTTTACCTCTTTTTTTATAAAAAAAAAAAAAAGTCATATGAGGGTCTGAATTAAGTGTTAGCTGAGAACCACAGAACCACAGAACTGTAGGGGTTGGAAGGGACCTCCTGAGATCATCGAGTCCAACCCCCCTGCCAAAGCAGGTTCCCTACACCAGGTAGCACAGGTAGGCATCCAGGCAGGTCTTGAACATCTCCAGAGAAGGAGACTCCACCACCTCCCTGGGCAGCCTGTTCCAGTGCTCTGTCACCTCACTGTAAAGAAGTTCTTGCGCATGTTTGTGCGGAACTTCCTATGCTCCAGTTTCTGGCCATTTCCCCTTGTCCTGTCTCCACTCACCACTGAAAAGAGTCCGGCCTCGCCATTCTGCCCCCCACACCTTAGATATTTATAGACCTGGATCAGGTCCCCTCTCAGTCTCCTTTTCTCAAGGCTGAACAGACCCAGTTCACTCAGCCTTTCCTCATAGGGGAGATGCTCCAGGCCCTTCACCATCTTCGTGGCCCTCCGCTGGACTCTTTCCAAGAGATCCCTGTCTTTTTTGTACTGGGGAGCCCAGAACTGGACGCAGTACTCCAGATGAGGTCTTACCAGGGCAGAGTAGAGGGGGAGGATCACCTCTCTCGACCTGCTGGCCACGCTCTTTTTAATGCACCCCAGTAAGCCATTGGCCTTTTTGGCCACAAGGGCACACTGCTGGCTCATGGCCAACCTGTCGTCCACCAGGACACCCAGGTCCCTTTCCGCAGAGCTCCCCTCCAGCAGCTCATCCCCCAACCTGTACCGGTGCATGCAATTATTCCTCCCCAGATGCAAGACTCTACACTTGCTTTTGTTAAACCTCATCTGGTTTTTTTTCTGCCCAGAAGGACTTGCTGTAAATTTTAAGCTCTGCTGTACTTTTGCTAGTTATGAAATACTGTTTGGTTTGAAAAGGCTTCCCAGAGATAAAATGTATGGAAAGCGTATTGCAGGAGCACAGACTCGACTTGTAACTGCTGAGGCTGGAAGAAGCTTCAGGAGACTTTCTGTCTAGCTTTTTACTGCCCACTCTAATCCTGACCCCAGATCTCTCTACTAGGCTAGCATCCATCTGTAGACATTCCTGCTGCCCTGATGGAGGTGCAGTTCTTTGCCTTGCCTTCCTGGCAGAGCTGTAGCCATCAATCTCTTATCATGCGATCCTAGCTCGTCTCTGTGCTCCTGGAAGGACTGCAGTTCCTGTATGTGGACTTCCCCCAGCATCTCCTGCTTGTTTCTCACCCTGCATGCTTTGGTGTATAGAAGCAGCCTGTTGCATTTCTTTCTAAGGAAAAACATGAGAGCAGGAGGTGAGCTGGAATTTATCAAGATAATAGTTTTCTGCTTCTGAGAAGGGAGCAAATGTCTCAAAGAGCAGGCAAGGATAAATGTATGGCTCATACTACTCCGGTTTTGTGGTTTTCATGTGACCTGTCACTTGCTAGGTCTGAAAAGGAGGTGTTCTGGACACTATATGAGAAGTTCTGTGTTGAAATCAGCTGGTTCCCGTTAAAGCTGGGAAGAAGTTGCATGAAGCCCCATGCTGTTGTGACAGTCCAGTTCCCATTTAAAGATGGGTAGAAATACTGCTGTTGGCTTTGAGGCAAAGCATGTGAGAGCACTATACTGGAGGGCATGTACCTGTGTACGTACCTAAGGTGTCTCTTTAGGTCAGTAGTAAGGTAGCTTCTGGGCATGGAATTTGCTGTTCCTGATCAGGGAGACTTGATATTTCTGCTCAGGTGAGTTTTAACACAGCATCTGAATTGCAGATAAATACTAATTGTCTGAGGTAACCAGTGTGGCTGTTGTTGCTTTGTGTGATGGAAACATGCTGATTGAAAGATGGGGAAATTGGGTGCTTGGAGCAGAAGTGCAGTGTGTCTGATAAAGGGAGCTCTGACTGTGTGTGTCTGTGAGCCCTACAGTGGTTCAAATAGTGTGATTGCTTTCAGAAGCTGCAGGGAGGTGGTTCTCCTGTGCCCCTGAGGAGGAGGGTGTCAATGATTAGAGTAAGGGGTTATAACCCACCTACATCCATTTATTATAATATTATTATTATTATTATTATTATTATTATACTAGCAGGTATTTAAGTATTTTACCCATCCACAGATAGAGAGCAGCACTCAGAACTCTAACTTCACTTCAGGAGCAAGGAATACTTGACACTCAGGCGCATAGTTGGGACCAGTTGCTGCTGCTGGTAGTACTTAAGCCATGGTATTTGGGCTTCTGCATTCTCCTGGGTGCCCAGTCACTGGGGAACCTGAAGGTAGTTTCTATGACATGGTCACGTTCATCCTCTGAACAAGCAGCTTGCTGACTGCTGTGCTGCGTTTGCAAGGCCAGTGAGCTGGCTTGGATGGGGAACTTGGGTTGGTAACTCTTCCTGAGGCTGAAGAAGTCAATCCTGTGACTCTGTAGCAGCCTCATGACTGAATGTGTTTTCGTAGCAGTTCAGTAGATCTGTTTCCTTTTGGTTACATTGCTGCAGGTTATCCACTGAGAATGTACTGTAATCTCATACTGACATAGGATTTGTTGTATTATTTTTGAAATCTCATGTGCTATTTAAGATATACCCCAGCCAAACTTTCTGCTTGTGCAACTTGCTATGTTTCCAGAGGTCTGATTAAAAGGCAGTCTTAGATTAACATCTGAAATGTGTCATTATGCCTAGCAGTGCTCTGGCACACCTGGCGTGTGCTATGTATCAAAGGTGAGCATGCTCTTACATTGAGAAGCTTTCCAAGGAAGTGAAGCTGAAACACTTGCAAGTCAGTGCGGGGGTTGAGGCTGTTTTACAACTCTGCAGTGTCATTTATCAGGTATGAGCCTCACTGAATCATGTGAGAGATACTGTCCTTAATTCACTGTAGGTAATTAGGCAACCAGACAGTTACCACTACAGTGGCAAACTTTGCAAAGCAATACTGAGCAAATTAGCTCAGTCTTTATGCTTGCAGGAGACTTGTATCAGTGTCCTTGCTAGGATAAGGGCAGTGAAGTGGATCAGTCTCTTCTATAGTTTTTCTAAAAGTGTCTTCTGGGCGCTGGTGCTAGACCTGTTGGCATCCTGAAAGCACATGGAGAAGGCTGGGTGGGTAACTCTTACATTTTGCCTAGCACTAATGGCATTAGTATCTTCAGGTTCGTACTTCAGGTAGTGCTTTACCTTTTAAAAGCAAAGAGAATATCTTGCTGGTTACTCTGCACAGCAGTATAGTAAATAAGGTAGTGGTCTCTGGCTTTCTGGAACAAATAATTTTGCTTCTGTGAAACAGTCAGACAATCTCAAGTATTAGTAAAGACCTTGCACTGTATATACTGCAGGTATATAATTCTAAGGGTTTTATGATAGAGCTGAGGTGTTGTGATAAACTAGACCTTTTCCCTTTGGGTGTCCCCATTCAGGACCAAGTTCACTCCAGAATGATGCTGTATGTCCCTATTGGTGTGAATGTAATCCTGATGTACCTGCTGTCTCTTCTGGGGAAGAATAATCCCAGTTGTTAAGAATGGGAAGCAGTGTGTTCTGTGCTTATCTCCTTCCTCATTGATTTGGGACTGATGCCATGTGGCAGGCTGCTGTACTTGTAGGCAGCTTGAACCACGTGGAGCAAGAAGGATGCAAAGCTGTTACTAGAATCTAGAAGGGTAAGTATAATATTAAAACAGCAATTCTACCATTTGATTAAAATAGAAGGTGTGTACCAATGGGAGAAAATAATGCTAAAAGCCTCGAACCACTGGAACATACAAGAAGCTTACCAGGTGTGGCTCCAGTTGCTGTGAGGAAGGCATTTCCCCCTTGATTAGTAAGGAATACAACAGTGAATGACTGTAGCAGTCAGATTATTCTATGATGGTTGTATATAATGACTTCTATGATTGTATTTAGCTGCCAGCATTGTGGCGACCAAGCAGCTCATGCACCAGTCAGGAGTGAGACTCCAGGTCTTCCTGTCTTTTTGCTGTTGTCTCCATGTATTTCAGTGCCCCTGGAGCACTGCAGCCAGGGCAGAAGTTCCAGCTCCTAAATAGCAGTGATCCCTTGAAGATGTGGGGTTGTGTTAGGCCTGTGCTGCTTGTGGGAGCCAGGAGCTGTGCTTTCATACTTTGTATGTATATGAACTAAGCAGTGCTGCTGTTGGCTTTCTGACAGACTTGGTGCTTTTCCCTGGGAAACTGATGTGTGCTGGAGTTCTGGCAGGCTTCCATCATGACATTGTTTGTTTTCATTCTGACCCCCCCCCTCAAGAGCTGTGGGGAGGACTGTAGAGGAAACTGTCAGTTTATGTCCTTGCTTTGTGAGGAAGACTGGGTAGAGATGACTCATCTGAGTGCCGTGGGGCACTGCTCTCTGGACTGCTCTTGTGCATCAGATCCCAGAAGAGTTCACCTTCGGATAGCGTGGTCCAATAGAATCCAATAGATCAAGTGGAACAACAGTAGAAACAACCAATAACTTTTGTTCTTACATGCATTTTCACTACTGTGTGTGCATTCAGTGTACATAAATCAAGTAGTAAAAACATTAGTGGCTTTTGTCTGCACAGAACCACTAGCGTGACTGGGAAGCTGCAGTTTACGGGTGCAGCACTGTACAGCTAAGTAGCTGCACTTCATTTAATGATCTCAGTTTTGAGATGAGCTGTATGCTTAGAGCAGGAATGAACCTGGTATCATAGCTAGTCCTAGCTTGGTGCCGAGTTGGAAGTGCTCTGTATATCTCTCAACAGTGTCTCTTAATGCTACTTTCACTGATCCCTCTTTGTTGGCTGACTGGTCTTTGTATTTATGAAGACTGATGGGAGAAAAACAGGCATTGCTTTATTAAGCTGGGAAATGGAGATGCCTACCTCAAGTCTGTGACAAAAATAGAATAATTGCAATAGAGATTTTCATACAGATCTGTATAAAGACACTCTGAGACCAAAATGAAGCAGTAGTTGCTTTCCAGTGTTTGCATTCGAGCTCCAATTAAAATGATTTGCAGTGCTTTATGAACATGTGACTGCAGAACAGCACTTCTAAGATGACTGACTATGTGCAGTGATAGTATGCTGCATTATCAGGCTGTTTGGAGCATTAACTTCATATCTTAAGCTTTACAGCCTTATTTAATGTATCACAGCTATATGCAGTTCTCCAGATGTGCAGCAGCTTATAAGTACTACCTATGGGCAGTCTTTTCTTTGCTTAACTGAGTAACTTGTCCCTAATCAATACCTTTTTTTTTTTTTTTTTTTAACCTCACTGCAGGAACTTGTTTAAATTTTAGATAGAGATACCTGTGCAGTTCTTGTTTTAGTACAGTGTAAGATCTGATTGAAGTTATTTTATATGTTGCCCTTTTGACAGACTGTTCCAATACACAGCACTGCTGCAGGGTGGAATGCCTGGGTAGGATTTGGAGTTCATTTGAGTTTTCCTCAGACACCAGAACTGTTGTAAGTGAATCTATCTTTAAATTATTGATGATATGCAGAGGCATTGTCTATTTGTTGTTAATGAGTTAGAAGAGTCATCTGAATGATATGAGATAAATTTGTATAGTAAGTGCTGCTTTCAGACTTGCTTTCTAAGCTGTGGTGATGCATCTTTCTTCAGAAAACTTGTGGGCGAAGCTGGGCTGTGCTTGACAGGGATGATGGGAGCAGTGTGCTGAGTGTATGAGGAATAGTAATCTGTTTTAATCCCAGTACTGGGTGCTGCAGATCTGAGGATAGCCTTAAAAGGTGGCATTGCCCAAGCCTAGCTAGTACTTGGTGCAGAGAATAGGGGGCTGGACTTGCAGATTGCTCTTGTAGCTGGGTCCTACCACTCATTGTTGCATTACCCAACCACAGCAAGTTCTTATTCTGTAGAACTGCTTCAGGTGTATACACTTGAGAAAAATACTTACAGTCCTTTTATAGCAAGTTGGCTCTTTAATAAATAATTTTCAGTGAAAGTTGAGATTTTCTGCATGCAGTGGAGAGCACAGTAAGATTTAAACTGTACAAATGTGGTCTGTGTATAGCTGCTGCTGGAAGACACTGGCCATCACAGCCACTCAAACTAATTATGTATTCCTGACTCTTGGTTGTAAGTAACGATGTATTTTGATTGAAACTACTGTAACAAGCTTGTAGCTTTCAGTGCGTCAAATAATGTATTTAATATTTTTTTGTCAAACTTTCAAGTATTGTGGTGTTTCTAATTCTTCCAATAGTGATCCAGTCTGTATAAATTCTTGTTTGGAGGGAATTCCTGGGGCATGGGATTACCTTGCTTTTTCTTTGGTTCTTAAGTATTGTGTTTTCTAGATCTGTTTTTAGCTTCTCATCTGATGTTGTTAACTGAGTAACGACAAAACTGCTAATAGATTTCTTACAGATAAGAAAATGTCTAATTACTAAAAGGAGATCTCAGGCTAGGGTTTCAGCTCTAGTGCTCAGCCCCTGTGCTGCAGTAGGGTGTTGGCTACACCAGCTCACCTCAAGGGAGTGTGGGGTGGACAGGTTTGCAAAGTTTCCCTGCTTGCTTAGTGCTGTATGTAACCTTCTGACTGCTATAGTTGGCTTTACTTCTACAAACATGCTCCCCATCACATCAGTACTTGCTACTGAGGTGTGAGGTCTTGCTGATGGCTGTCTTGTGGGAGGTGGGCTTGTATAGCTGGTGCAAGGGAGATGGGATGGAGAGAGAAGCAGGGCGGTATAAATGGGAACTGTGAAACTGCTGCCCCATCCTGCTCTGCAAGACATCTCAGGCCAGAAGAGGTACTTGATCTGATAAAAACATGGCCTGGAAAATCTATAGCTGTGACTGAAGATAGAAGCATCCAGCAGTAAGTGGGGAGGGATGCAGGCGCTTCCTGAGAAGGGATTTGTCCTGAACGCTTCATAATCTTTTTAGTATGAAAACCAATAACTGGAGACACTCCAAGAGGTAAGATTAGCACAGCCAAAAAAGCAGCACTTTTATTTTTAGCGTGCATATACAAATTCTTAGTAGCATTAAATATGCCACTTGAGATTAAGTGAACTTGTTTTTATAGTTGAACTACCAGTTGGAGCATTTACAGTCCATTGAAAGCTAATGGAATTTCAGTGCTTAAAGATTTTCTGGATAACCTCAGAACAGCTGAGCAGCTCTCACAGTTCATAGCTCAGTGAGATTGTTAATTAGTTTTGTGATCCAGGGAATTCCTGTGACTGCATTCTTGTAGGCGTATCACAGAACCAAACACCCCAAAGCCTCTAATTCACGTTCTGATAAATGAGGATCACTAAAATACTGTTGTGGAACTTTGTCCTTTCTGTGCTTGCTTTGGATGACATCACATTTAAGCCTTTTTAATAGGGTGAATACCCAGATTTTCCTTTAAAACTAGGTGTCTGAAGGGTTTAACAAAGCTCTTCTGTCAAGCTATTGGGTGAAGTGTTTCTAGAATCATTCTTTGAAATCTAAAGAATGGCTGCTTTCAGTGGTGGGGTAGCAATGAAAAGAAACGTCCAAGGATATCAGCTGCATTGCAGAACAAGGGCTGTTCTCAGCAACTCTGTGCTTAGAGCTCTTTCCTTTTTTTTTTTTTTTTTTTTTTTTTTCTTTTTAAACCTCAAATTGAGTTGGAAAAGCTAGAGGTGATTCTAATTAACACCTCAGTATGGCTCTAGAATTTCTTACTGTTGTAACAGAATATGTCCTGGAAAGCAACTGGACTTATTGCGGCTTCTCATGTTTTTTCCATCTATGTCTGTGTGCAGTAGTAAAGGG
The DNA here is from genome assembly GCF_951394365.1 of Tetrao urogallus. Classification (NCBI taxonomy): domain Eukaryota; kingdom Metazoa; phylum Chordata; class Aves; order Galliformes; family Phasianidae; genus Tetrao; species Tetrao urogallus. The sequence goes on along the minus strand of NC_136821.1, from coordinate 11,547,301 downwards.
GGCTCCTTTCTTGTGATGAGTGCTGTTTCCTTTATGTGACTGCAACTGTGGGTGGAGTGTGTAACCTGGCTGAAACCATTCAGCGGTCATCTGTGCATCAGGGCATAGAGTAAACCGATCCTGTGTGTTAATAGTGTTCTGGAGCAGGGTGACTGCTTAGGTTGAAGAGTAGAGTAGAAGAACTACAGTGCTATGTTTACATTTGGATTTCATAAAGCTGTAAATGAATGCTTGCTGTGAAGTACTCTGGTTTGCAGACGCCTGCCAAGAATGAAACAACACTCTGCAGGTTACTCTATAGTAGGAGGCCTTAGTTAACCTGGAGGAATTGCAATCTGAACAGGTAAGATGGGAAGGCTGAAATAGTTGTGTTTAGGGCTAAATTTTGAGGGTGGCGCAGTTTGATTGCGAAAACTTCTGGTAGGATTAGGTCTGTAGTGCAGGAGGGATCTTCAGAAGTCTAAATAAAATCAGCTTCTTAGTAACCATTGTGGCTTGATTTACAACTCTTACTGTTTCATGTGGCCAGCCTGTCTGATAGAGCCTTCGTTTGTTGGTCTAAAGATCCATTTTCAATAGTACCACAAAACTTCTACTGTGTATATAGTTTTGTGTTGCCCATTATCAAAAACCCAGTTACTCAGTCCTTTTCTTTTGAAGCTGATGAAGCAGGTAATTGGTTCTAATTTCTGAAACATAAAAGGCTGCCTGGAAAAGTCTGTGTCCTGGTATCTGTCTAGAACTTTCATCCACAGCATGATGAAAAGTAGCCTGGAGAAACTCAAAAGGTGTTTCAAAAGGTTTTATTCTTACAGGTCATAGCATTTTCCACACCAAGTTCAGCATAACTTGTTTCACCTGAGGGTAGATAAGATAGAAATGCAAGTCCAGCCACTGACTGGATTGTTTTCCTTGACAGAGGAAAGTAAACTGTTTTTTGGGCTATGGAGGTGGAAAGGGAACTGAACAGTTGATCTCAGTGAGTTTTGTTTGCTTTATTACTGTATTACTATTTAAAATCTCACTGTGCCCTTTCTGAAGCAGTGATGCGCTACTGGTCTGGTCCTGCCTGCCACAGTGGCACTGTCAGGATCGGTCAGGTGCTGCATGGTTTCAGCCTGGTCTTTCTCTGTTCTGCTTGGCTCTTCTGTGGTTCTGCTTCCTCACCACAGGTCACGGCTGCTCCTTTTTGCCTTAGAAAGGACTGGGTGAGCTCCCTCCCCTGCTTTAAACTGCCTCCACCTTATACCAAATCTGCAATCCTCCTGGTTTGGAACCTCAATGGTAATGGCTAAATTCAGTGTTTCCAAAGTGGATGTAGCAGACAGATAAGAGTAGCTCTCTCTGTGTGGGGACTGTACTGTAACTCATGCTTGAAAAAGCATTGCTGAGAGTGCTTCTTCATTGTTGGGGTGTTTGTATGGCACATCCTAGTCAACAACTTAGTCTAAGGTGTTACTTTTCAGAACATAGTTGTGCCAAGGGGGAAGAATTCTTTGCCATTGGTGTCTACCAGGATGGGTCACCATCACTCCATTCTGGTGATGGAGTTACTGACCTCAAATCTCAGTGCATATGGTAACCTGGCTTGCCTGGAGCCAACTGCTTTTGAGTGAGCAATTTGAACTGAGCAATATTCAGCAGTCCTTCCCAGCCTATCTAATCCTAGAATGTTTGGAGCTTGGCAAGTTGTTAGTCCCTGGTTAGTTCTGTTAGTTTTAGGACTGCTGGTTATGTGAAAACCTTTTCCAGTGTAGTGCTTATATAATTTCTGTTGTAGGCATTACTCTTGTCTGGTAGAAGTCGATGGTATGATGGGTGGATTGTGTGCATGAGCTGATCTCAGGTCAGGCTAGCTTGAGACTCCTGGTAGGCCTGTTCATGCTTACTGTTCTGTGATAGTGGAACTGTTATAAGTCAGGGCAGGTATAGGTGCTATTTGTAGCAGTGTTCTCTGCATGATCTCCTGTCCTTCCTACAGCACTCAGCCAGGATAGGAGTAGCTGGGGTCTTCAGCTGTCCTGCTGCGTGAGGACACAGGTTTTGCTGTCCTTGCATCTCCTGTATAGCATTTGTGCCTGGAGCACACATCTTTTATTCTCCTCACTCTGGGGATCATGTCTGGTGACAACTTGGTTCAGTTGCTTCATCTTTTGTTCCCTGTTTCCCAGCATGCTGTTCTTACAACTGCTGTTCTATGCTAATCAGGGTCTGGCATTGCTACATCCAGCTGCTGGTAAATGCTGGAGACCTCCTAAATGAACAAAATTCAACAAAAACCACTACTGCACTTAAGTACTTAGTTTGCATGACATGTAACAAAAGCTTGTTAAAAAGTGCCATTTATTGAACTCACTCTTTCTGGATTTGCAATATCAGGAGAAGAGCAGGTACTGAGTATTTCTTGCAGTAAAGCAGGATGTTTTCAAAAGCAAATTGTAGCATCAAAGGCTAGAATATCAAAATAAATGCTAATGCCATGTCATAAGACTTTCTGCTGGAAGCTTTTGCAATTTGTTCCTGCCAGAATTTACTATGAATCTCTGCTTTTCTTATTAGCCTACATAGAGAAAAGATCAAAAGTCACTTTCATAAGCAGATCTAAGGTATAGCTCTGTTAGTAGGTTGAAACTAAGCTGTATCAACTTTAAAGAAATATTTTAGAAAGGTGTAAAACCTTATAGTAAGAGAGAAGAACACAACTTCCTGTTAGTACGAGTGTAGTTTCCTTTAGAAACTTCTCTAGGTGGCAGTCACATGGGATGGGTTTACAAACAAAAGCAGCTTGTTTAGTTAGTGTGTGGCTGTGAGAAGCCTTTGAGCTTTCTATTATTCCTGACACAGGGAGGGCATTTGTCCTAATACAAGATATTAGGACAAATACTTCTGTTCTGGACATGGGTCTAGACTTCATTTCCAGTGCATGGGGATGACCTGTTCTTCAGGCTTCCTGATAGGGTTTTAATCTGGTCTTTCCACAACAGTGAGATGCTTTACCTGCATGGTACCACTGTGCCACTGATGTTTTTCTTTCAGCAGGTCTGATTGGTTGTCTGGTACTTCAGTGGTGGCAGACAGGGCAATGGCTGCCAGCAAGGGCAAGAACCAGAGTTCCTTGGCACTCCATAAAGTAATCATGGTTGGTAGCGGAGGTGTAGGAAAATCTGCGCTCACTCTCCAGTTCATGTATGATGAGGTAAGTAGCTTTGGTTTAGCTTTTCTGAGTCTGAATGGGTACAGCTTACTAAATGCTTGTGGTGGGGGCAAAGGGACTGCATCTAAGTAGGAAAAGGTCTAGTGACTAGCCAAGAATAACAGAGGAATCTGACAGGTGCCCTGTAGGAGCACTTCTGGCCAAGAGTGGTGGGATTGATTCTTTCTAGTGAAAGATTCAAAATGTGCCAGTGATTGAGTGTGTGCAGAGCCCGTTAAAATTGAAATTCATTTGATTGCCGTTTGTTTTAGGCCAGGTAAGGTTGAAGTCAGAAGTTAGCATTCTGTCTTGCTCTCAACTACATGGAGCAGTGTGCGTGCTTAGAGTTCTTCCATACTGATGTATGGAAAGCTAGATCAGGCAGTCCAGATTAACATAATTGAACTCATGATTTGCTAATTTAGAAATTGGCCATTATTTGCAGGCTGTCCAAACATACTGCAGTGATGTATCTGAACAGGCCCCATTGTTGAGGGGAGATGGCCATAGGTACTGTTGTGGTACCTATGCTGAGATAACTCAGTGCATCAGCTGGCTTGAGTTTGGCGTAAGGAAATCAGTGGCAATACCAGCTTGAAAGCATGAACTTTCTGCTACACCTCCTCTAGCATGGCTCATAGAGAAACTCAGTCAACTTAATCAGGCTTATGGCACAACCTTCTGTTAGTCGTTAAGATTAAGGAGCCTTATGCTGGGCGTGTACTGTCAGCATAGAATTACAAGTGGAATTGTCAGTGGCTTTGTGTGTTTGGTCAGTATTGAATGTGTTTAACTACATGCTCATATAATTATGGAGCAACTTTTTATGTTCAATGACTGGCTGCTGTCATCTGGGCTTGTTGAAACTATGGATAGTTGTGACTGAAGTACAATCAGAAATGCTTTGTTCTTGAGGTGGGAGATCTAGATAATGCAACCTGTTCGTGAGTTGGTAGCTTACACTATGTCTTTGTCCCTTAAATTGTGCTGAAATTGCTGAACAGTATTTTATTTAGGAAGACAGTTTTTCTTGAGTAGGCAGATTGGCTCTTTGATGTATTAAGTACTTAAATAGCTTGCTTTTTATAGAAAAAAAAAAAAAAGTGGCGGAACTTAGTAACTGACTGAATTATGATGAGGCTTTCAGGAATTTAAGTGTCACTGAAGTGGAAGAGAGTGGATATAGGCAAATAGTGAGGCCTTCTGACAATAATTCTAAGCACTAATTTCTATCTTCAGTTTGTAGAAGACTATGAACCTACCAAAGCTGACAGTTACAGAAAGAAAGTAGTTCTAGATGGTGAAGAAGTTCAAATAGACATTCTGGACACAGCTGGACAGGAGGATTATGCTGCAATCAGAGATAACTATTTCCGCAGTGGGGAAGGATTTCTTCTAGTCTTCTCAATAACAGAGCATGAATCCTTCACAGCTACTGCAGAATTTCGGTAAGCATTCTTCCCACAGGCAAGGGGATATGTTTGGTTTCTATTCTACTCTGACAGTTCTTCATAAAAGCTGTAGCTCTTTCTCTTTTATCCATTACTGTTTGGTCCATGAAAGTGACAATACAACCATTTTGTTCTTGGTAACTAAAATAACAGATTCTTGGACTCTTAGAATTTATGTATTCAAGCCAGTTTTCAGTCTTTGTGGATGTGGAGTTTATGTGAGAGCAGTAGTTCTGGAATTAAGTCTGCCTTTTGGCCAGGTTTCAGACACTGTTGCTTACTGCTAGAAGCAGGTGCTCTAAGGGAGGGAGGGATTAGCCTCCACACTCAGGTATGGATTGGTGCCAAGCGAGGGTTGGCAGCTGAGCAGCACTATTGTAGGCAGACATGTTCCTAGAAAGACACACAGTGGTGGTAATGCTTCTGTTTTTTGTTCTCAGGATTAGTAATTCTAATGTAAAAATCAGTTCCAAACTGAGCACAGAAACTACTTCTGTACTGTAAAAGAGTTTTGACCAACTGTTCTGGTCCTAGAGCTTATGTATTCAGGTTCTTCAGGGCAGATGTTTTGGCTTTTTTTTTTTTTTTTTTTTTTGCTAATAGCTGTTGCCTCAGTGTAGAAGACAATCCAGAGATTCCTTAAGAGTTCTGTATGCTCCTTATCAGTCTGATTTGTTTTCACTTTGCTTTGTTGAAACAAGATTAACAGACAATCAGCACTTTAAATTTCTGCTTACCATGCAAGGCAGGCAGTTATTTCCAGGATATTATAATAGCTGTAACATTTCCTTCACATTCTAGGACTTCCGTCCAAGTTCTTAATTTATTTTACCATTCCAACAGTAATGGGGAACTGCATAGTTACTTAAGAGTGTTTGTCTTGTATGTGACGAAAGGGTGATAGTCACAGGGGACACAACGGGAGCTGTTTTGTTTGGTATGCTCCGTTTGGAGCATGAAAGGAATGAAACAGCTGAAGTGGTGTTAGGCTGAAAGTGAGTCCAAAGACTTTTCATAATGGAAGATGGAAGGGAAAAGTCAATACCAATCAAGCAGGTACAAAACTAGATACTTCTAGTAGTACCAAGTCTGACTCTTGGCTTGGATGCTTGACTGAAATAAGGATAAACCCAAGGCTTAAGGATTTAGATGAGAAGGTGTAGAGGTATATTTCTTGTTGATGTTTCTTATTAGACTTCTGTAAGTGGATTAACAGTGTGTTGGTTGAATATTCCAGCACATCCAGAGGAATGAAAAAGCAATGCTAATCTTCAAGGTGAACAAAAAGGATGTGAAAGCCTTGAGATGGAGAATGTTTTTTCTGAATGGTTCTGAATTGAACGAAATGGAAATAAGTTAAATGGGGTATTTAGTTGAGAGGAGATGTAAGAATCAGTGGTTTGAAAAAAAAAAAACACTTTTTCAGGAAGAAGGGAAAATGGATAGCCTAAAAATAACTGCATACTGGTATGACACTTCCAGAATTCTAGATGGACAGCAGCATGTGTCAGTCTAGTTTCAACCTGTTTTATTCCAGTAATAGTACAGGCTTTGAGACTTGCATATAGCATTGTGCTCACAGTCTCCTTTCTCAGGTGCTGATAGGTCCTTCTTGAATGGGAAAAGGATAGCAAGGTTAATATTGATCAATTTTTTTTCTTAGAAGGCTTTGAAGGGGGAAGACTTGCTAACCCTTCAGTGTAGTATTGAGCTAGTAAATAATGACTGCTGTAGCCATTAAAAATAATCTTTGTCAGTTACTTCTCCTGTTCTTAACCTACTACTTTGACGAAGTCTTGATGCTGCCTGGACCTGTACTGAGATAGCGTAAAGACTTGAAATTGAGGGTAGTAACTAAACACAAGGCTGAAATCTGGCGAACTTGTGCTTTTTTTGCATTCAGATGTGAACTCCTATTAAGTTCTTCTGCTGCATTACTTTTCTTCTAAAGCCAGGGTAGCAAAACTTCTAACTAAATGGTGAAATAGCCTTCCTGAAGATGTAGCTTTTACTTAGTGTGAAGCCCATGGTGTTAAACTTAAAACCACTTCAACTGTATCTGGCTGTTTGGGGACTGACTTAAGTAGTGTGCAGAATGCTAGTAGTGTGCAGACCACTTGATGTATTCATCTTAAGAGTAGGGTTTTTGTTAATATCACTAATGTGCTTATTTTTAATACCCGATGCATTAGGGAACAGATCCTGCGTGTGAAGGCTGAAGAAGATAAAATACCTTTACTGGTAGTAGGAAACAAATCTGACTTGGAAGAGCGCCGACAAGTGCCTGTAGAAGAGGCTAGAAGTAAGGCAGAAGAGTGGGGTGTGCAGTATGTAGAGACCTCTGCCAAAACTAGAGCAAATGTAGATAAGGTAAGACAAATAACTTGTTTTTACTACAGTTAAACTGGTACTGCTTGCTTAACAGCTGAGTGAATTCTTGACTCTTGCTGGAACAAAAGCAAATCCACGTTTGGGCTTCCAAAAGCATAGGTTATCAAAAGAAGTAACTTAATGGAATGTGTGTGCTGAAGTAAATACATAGCTTGGGCAAGTACAAGTTAACAGTGTTGTTTTAACTGTTTGTACCTGAACTAGCTTTTCAATAAAGCCTGTTAGCTATAGTTGAACGGTTTCCATCCTTCCTTGCAAAGCTGTGTAACGTGGTTGATGTTAAAAACTTGACTCTTGCATTCTTGTCAAGATTATTCTGAATTGACCAAAAACTCTTCTTGTGGTGTTCCTGTCCTGTTTTGATTTGCATGTGCTGGTCTAGGACAACCATTCTTGAAGTGTTTCTGCTGCTGCTTTGACTAAATATTGATGGGGTATTCCTAATGAGAAATAAATTCACTCAGCAGGAGAAATCAACAGTTTCAAATCTCCCTTTGTGTAGTTAAGCAGTTTATTGAAGAGAGTACCCTTTTACTTCCATATTCTTCGGAAGATGCCCCTAGGCTTAGTGTTGGTCCCTCTTAAGAGCTAAGGGATGTAGTTGAGTGAAATGTGCATTTGTTCTCAGGTTACAAAGTGTAAGGTGCTTTTTTCCTTGGCCAAAGGATGTATGTAGCTTGTTAAGCTCTAAAGGCAAAGGTGTTACAGACAGTTTCTTAATCTTTTAGTCCATTAGCTCACTAACAGAGGTGTGATTGGTCCATAAGTTACCTAGTAGAAGCTTATTTATCATAGTGTTGATTTGAAGCAGTGTATGGAACTGTTGAGTTGAGACCTTTTCTTCATAGATGATACAGAATCCCAGAATTGCAGGGGTTGGAAGGGACATCAAGAGATCATTGAATCCAACCCCCTGCTAAAGCAGGATCCCTGCAATAGGCCACACAGGTGGGTGTCTACATGGGTCTTGAATGTTTCCATAGAAGGAGACTCTACATCCTATCTAGGTAGCCTGTTGCAGTCCTCTATCACCCTTACCATAAAGATGTTCTTCTGCATCTTTGTGTGGAACTTCCTATGTTCAAACTTTAGGCCACAGCTCCTTGTCCTATGCTACACGCCACTTAAAAGAGGCCTGTTTCTAAGTATCTCAGATCTGCATAGTTCCCTGTTTTCCCTCATACAGTTATGCTTCTTAAACAAAGTTGTCTTATAATATTGATTTTTTTTTTCTTTTTCCTAGTAACTCTGTAAAACAGCTATTCCATCTGGTGGTGTCTAGGACCTGTGTGGGTCAAGTTATTAGGATTTTTGTGTGAAGGCATCAGAATAATGACTTTCTGAGAATCTTCTATGCAGCAGGACTTCCTGTACCTGATACTGCTACTCTGAATGCTGCAGCTCTTTTTAATTATAAAACAGACAGAATATTATGCAGCAGGATATGTGCTTGTAACCACATGGGAAGGACCAAACTAAATATTTTGGTTAATGAGAGTTATTTGCTGGGAGATGCTTGCTAAGCACAGAGAAATATTATCTTGAGTTCTGAATGCTACTTTTGTGCAAGAGCAATATTCAACAAAAAGCTCTTGAAACAGAGCCGTTGAATGACTTAAGTTATGATAGAGTCATGGAATAGTCTTGCTTCTTGCCACTGCTTTAGGTACCATAATTCTAATCTTGAGTTTGTTGCTGGGGTACGTGTCCAGATTTTATTCTGCTCTAGGTACTTTGTTGTGCTACGTCACTTATGTGCCCAATACAGTAGTCTGTATCTGTTTTCAGGTGCCAGAACTTGTTTAATCTTTTTGTTTTTCCCCTCTAGGTATTCTTTGATTTAATGAGAGAAATCAGAGCAAAGAAAATGTCTGAAAACAAAGACAAGAATGGCAAGAAGAGTGGAAAGAACAAGAAAAGCTTTAAAGAAAGATGTTGCTTACTGTGATGCTTGGAGACTGTGTATATCTATCTACAAATGCCATGGATAAGATACCACTAAGGATATAGGGCTGGATTCATGAAAGGAAGTCTGTATTGACTCCCTTATCTTTTGCTTTGCATATCATACCTTCAAAATGTGAAAACAACTTTGAAACCATTTCTGGTATCCAACAAAACCTATGCCTACTTAAACTGAATTATCTCTGTCTTCCCAGTGTCTTTCAAAACTAGAAACTATAGAATGATTGTAGTTCTGAAACCTCAATTTGGTTATACAAAGTTCTTTTATATTAACTTCCTGGTTTAATGTTTCAGAATACGTTTCTTGAACCTCTCCTGGCCTTAACAAGCACAGCTGTTCAGGTTCAAACAGTTTTTTCACTGTTGCTCTTATTAATGTTGCAAACTGCAGAAAAGCTGGATGACAACTAGTCAGAGTTTCTCTGTCTTCTGTTAGTGGTTACTGAGTTGTTAGATTGAAATTTGCTGGTTTCCTTCTTACGCTCCACGTAAATAGCAACTGACACTTGAGTCAACTTGAAACAAACTTCCTTCCATGTTCTGTTCAGTCAATATGGCGTTCATGAATCAAGCCTTAATTTGGACTTATTTAGGTAATACAGAAAAGATACTTAAATATTGGCATTCCCTGATGTTCTGTCTTCTCATCCTTAAATTAGAGTTATGGGATGAGAAAATGCCTAAGCTTTTCATCAGAAGGAATAGTTGCCACAGTCTCCTAGAAGTGCTGTCCTGGATTTCTTCCATGTATTGTGGCTATTATGCTCATTCTGCATTGGTCATTCATCCCCTTCCTGGTACTGGAACAGTGAAAATCAGTGTTCATCAGTTCTGTTTATATTGGAGAATGTGTAATATGTTGGAAAAGTGGGAACATCTGCATCCATTTCCTGCTGAAAATGAAAGCTGAGTAAGGATGGCTCACATCACAATCATGTCTTGGAATAGGTGAGGCGTACACGCTACCTCTCTGATTAATTGGCTAGTGAGTCTTGTTTGCAAGAAGTGAATGAAATTAAGCAGTTGCCATGTCTGTTACTCACTGTTAATTTTATATGTACTGTTTCTGATGCATAGCAACCTAGCACATGGAGATGCATGTTGAGTTTTGCTGTCAGTTATGCAATGGTGGTCATGTTTTAAGCAACAAAAACCAGCCTAGAAATGGAAGAGAAGTCAGTACTCAGCAGGTCTTGTCAGCTCACTGAACTGTTTTCTGATGCAGTTTAATCTAAGTGTGGTTGCCAAAAAAAAATACTTCTGTTGCTGTTGTAGAATGTAACTGTCTCTTCTGTTTGTGGAGTCTCTCAATGAATTATGGATATTTCAAAGGAGTAGACAGACTTGAAGTAGTGACTGTACCTTGCTTTTTAACCAGATGCTTAAAGCACTATTGGTGGGAAGATGATGATGCTATGTGGTTGTTCAGTGAAGCGCACTGCAGCACTAAATTAACAAATACTGTTTCTTGAGGTGAAGGAGTAGCAAATACTGTTCAGTACTTAGTATTGTGATTTGAGGATGAAAAACATTTTTAATGTGTACTAGATTGCTCTTGTGCATTCCACCTCTGAACTTCGGGGAGAAAAAATGTTAGATATCAGAACCTCTGTTGGTCTGAGGTTTTACAGGGATTTATCACGCTCATTGTCTTCCATAACTAGTTTAACTTGTCAGGCAACTCATTGGACTGGGGAAACTGTACTAAATAAAAGGTGCTGTAATCTTCATTCATGTCAAGTTTAGTTCATTTTCTGTTAATGTTCTGAAAGTCTGGAAATAATCCTTTGAATAATATAATTAATTGGTATAACAAAGCCAACTGAGGATAGCTTTTGAGGCAGAGGCTGGGAGCCTGATGGCTTATAGAACTGCATGAACTGTACCACCTGTGTCTGAAGCCTAAACACCCAGTGGAATGCTTAAAGCTGTCAAAGCTTCTAACAAAACTTCCTCTTGAACTTAGATTCCATTTTTGTGTGTATGCTGCATCTACAGCACATGAATGTCCACTTCTGGAGGCGGACCACTCACTTAGTTTTGGCTTTAGTTGAGACCTAAAGGTTAAGTCCTTAATTAACCTAAAGGATAAACAATGGCTGAGTTCATATTACAAGCTTACCTAGGTCAAGCACCTCTGAGGCGGATTGTAAAATGTGAGTAACAAAACTGAATAAGCTTTCCTTGCTATATGAATAGTGAACTCAGCACAGCTAACAATGAGTGCCTCAACTGTTAGCTCAAGTGACTTTCATGCTTTGACCTTTGACCTCTCTAATCATAACATACATGACGGTATTTGGATAGGACAGATGAACTTCTGTTCAGAACAGTCACTCTCCCACTGGTGTTTTTACTTTGTGTGCTGGTTTCAATCAGATCACTTTGTCTCAACAGATAAAGCCCTAGTGCTGAGGTGGACTCGCTTGGAAGAAGCTGCTTGCTGTTTCATGGCTTGGTACTGCATTTCTTCGGTGCTCTGGTCTTGTCATTCTTACCAGAAGTGCTAGGCCTAAGGGCTAAATTCAGCAGCTCTCCAGTATCCTTTCCTGTGCTTCTGAAAAGCTTCAATTTAACTTTCCAGATACAGCTGAAAACATGGTAAACAGGGTGGCTACTCTGACTGCTTTGTAACAACAGGCAACAAGCTTTGACTTGCACCAGGAAGTCAGTGAAAACTGTTCCCCTGAACTGCAGTCCTGCTGTCTCCACCTTGTATGGTGGATGTGCCTGAATGCATGTTCTTATAAAAGTGTATTGCCCTAGTGTGGGTTCCTGAATTACTTCCAGGTGTATTTCAGTGGACATCAGTTATGAGGTGGGTTGACTGGAATGAATGTGGAGTGGCAAAGAAATGCTTCCTTTGGATTTGGGGGTTTCCTGTGAACAGAACAAAGGTATCTTTTGGCTTCTAATCTAAACAAATATTTACAGATTAGGTATATGGAACAAGGAGGTCTTCAGGAAAAGCTCTGTGTGTATAGCTGCCTGCTAGCCTTGCTGCCTAGCTGAGGCAATTTAAGGCACTGAAGCTGATACATTCTAGTAGCCTTTGCATGTTAGGTAATTAAAAGCTAAGTTTTCACTTCATCGGTGTAATCTGCCTTGAATCTTCCTTGAAATTGGCTGTAGGCAAGTAACTGGATATTTGAGGCTGGAGGTCATGCAAGACTTGCTTGCCTAAATGCAAGCACACAGCCAAGTGTTTTTCTTGCATAATGGCTTGACATAGCGTCAGGGCACTGTTTACTGCGGTGTGTAATTTCTTGTATTTGGTGTGGCTGTGGGTATTGAAGTGTTCCAGTCTTCAGATATGGGTAAGCGTGTATGAGACAAGCCTCCCATTCAAACAGAAGCTAAGTCACTATGAAGTGCAACTTCAAAAAGCAGGTTAAACTCAGGAATGTGAAAGCTGAGTTTTCCTGACTAGAAAGGCTGTCTCTAGATGAGAGTACACACCATGAAGAACATCCACAGTGACATCATACCATGTGTTATATACAGACCAAAGCTCCTTTACTGCAATTTCTTGGCAAACCTTTGGCTTGGTGAAGAAAGATGTACGCACATTTACTGGGTATTAAACTTTAGCAAGACTTTAGTACCTACCCAAAGTCCCTGTTGAAATCTATCTGGTCGTAGACTTTAGGTCTAAGGCACAAAGCTGCTGTTTGGAATGCAGTGGGGGAGGAATTAAGTAAATGCTCACCATGAATATTTTTTTCAAACTTTCCAAAGTGTTAAACCTGTGCTTGAGGCTGACAGGTCTATCAATTCTTCTTCAAAAAGATGATGCCGCTCATCAATTCATCTCACTTCAAGCAAAGCTTATGTAGACAGAAGCTTCTTTTTAATTGCTATAAGCATATGTTGCTATATTCACCTCCTGTTAACTTTATAGATGGGAGAATGAAGGAAGAACAACAGAAAAAACTGATTTTCACTGTGGTCTCCACACTTCATAGGAATGGCAGGTGTTCCTCTTAGGAGGGGAAGGTGTTATCTCTAACACCAAGAGAGAGGTTTAGCAAAGAGGAAGTGATTGTGATGGCAAGATTTAATAAGACTGCTTTGAAATCATGTGCGTTGCCAACTTTTTTTCTTACATAGCTTCAAAGCTTTGTTTCTAATGTGCACAAACTCTTCTAATGTTTATAAAAGAGATCACTCCATTATTGTGCTAATACAATGATTTTTATTACCATTGATAATAAAAACAGGCGCCACACTTGTTTGTTATTGATTTTTACAGTATTTGTAAGTCTGATTCCTAAATTCTTGAACCAAACAACCACTGATTTTCAGATTCTGGAACTAGTGTTTTTTGAATCAAAGTTGCAGCATGGCTATATTACAGGCTGTGAGGAAGGAGGGAAGGAAGAAGTGACTGAAGACTCTCACGTAAGCGTTGGTGAGATAGCTTATGTATGTTTCAGAACTCAGCTGCTGCAATGGTTTGTTCACTTCCATAGCTCCCTTTCTGCAACCTGACTAGATCAGACAGCTTGCATCAACTGTCTAAACAGTTTTTTCACCTTACTTGATTGATCTTGATGAGCAAATAACAAAATAAGCAGTGTTGCACAGAAGAGCTGGTGCCAAGTCTGAGTGTGAAGCTATTGTGTTGGTTTGTAATGAACAAACTTAAGCTGAGATGCCTTGTAGACAGGATGGTCTGGGCCAGACTCACTGTGCTGTCATGCCACTTAATGCTGAAAGGGTTTTACAGTAAATCTGCTGATGAGTGCACTCTCTGACATGGCTCTATAAGTTGGAAGTAGAACATTCCTTTGACTTCTGGACAAGGATTACAGCTGTTTACATAATCTTGCTAATATGGTGCTTGTGTAGTGTTTGCCCTGTGTTTTGGATTGATGTGGTTTTATGTAGCTCTCCTTTCCAATTAACTCTATTTTTAAAATACTTTTCAGCAGAGAAGGGGGTAACATGAAGAATCATAGGAGGCAGGATGCTGCTGCCTCGCTGTGCCCTAAGCCCAGAACAAGCCCTGTCAGGTTGGCGCTCAAGGTGCTCATAAGAAGGTGGCCTTCCTCAAGTTAAAGCAGTGTGAAACTGGTGAGTGGCTGCACATACGTAAGCACAGAGGTTGAAGGCAGGCTGCCTGTGCTCTGCCTTAATCAGAGCAGTTATCTGGTGTGGTTTCTTCTGTGTGCTAAGCGCTCCACCTGCTCGGGTGGCACAGGCAACCTCTTCCTGAGAACTGTTGGCTCCATCTTGTGGCTTTCAGAGTTAGCAGCTCTACCATGGAGAGGGCTGTTCAGCATGCTCAGATGAGTGTACATGTAGCTGCTATTTATCTGCTACAGAATTATATGTAGAAATCCCTGTGAACTAGAATCTTCTTTTTGCTCTGCTATTATTTTCTTGAACAGTAGGAGGCCTTGCTCTAAGTTAAAGCTTTCCTTTTGCATGCAAATGGAAGAGCCAACTCCTGTCTAAGTGTTCTAGTGTGCAACAGAACATCCAGTTTCTCAAAAGGACAGTAGCTTTGTGATTTCAATAGCATTAAGCTTGTTTGCACTGCCAGTGTTAGTATGTTCTGCTCACTGAGTAGTAATTTGTATGCCAGAGAATAGTTGTTGTTCCAGAGGACTGTGCAGTACTTGACAAAACTCTTTGTGTCTGTGGTCAAGTGAAGATGGTATTTCTTTCTTCTCGGTATAAAGCCTCAGTTTTGGAGGTGGGAATATCAGGATAAAAATACTTATTCTCATGTTCCCCAGTTTCCCTTCCCAACTGCAAACTCAGTGTCTGCTGTGGGAATGGGTTCTAAGGGGGCGATACTGGCAGCTCCCTAAGCCTTGTGATTCCTAAGGGGCTGGAGATAAGATGCAGAGGTATGACTGAGACCATGTGCTTTGCAGTTGCCTTCCAGATAAGGTTGATTAATTTTCAGAGTTTACAGCAAGTTACCTTCAATGAGCTTTGTTATTTGGCTTTGAGGCAGGATCGTGTTTTTGATATAATCAGGGTTTATAGGATTTGTTTTTTAAGGTCTAGTGTTCAGGATATCAGAGGCTTTATGCATGCTGGCTTCATAGGCCAAATACTCAAATTTAAGGACAAACTTGTATGTACATGCAGCACGGAGAGACAAGGAAAGTAACTCCCTACTGCTTAATAATGCTGTTTTTTATTTGAAAGGAAAACATATACAATAAACTGAACTTGCTGTTTAGATGAGCATTTCTCAACCTGTGGTCTCGGAGTGCTCTGTAACATGATTACCCATCCCACAAAATGATGCCATTACATTGCTATACATGTAAACAAGGAAAACAACTATGGACTGGGGGAAGGAGTAATTATCTTTAAAAATAACCAAATTCTTGCTTTTAAATGAAAACCATCATTGCAACAGTGCCGAAGACAGCTTGCACTTTCACTTCCAGGTGTTTGGCTCTTCAGTTCTAGCAGCATTGAAGAAAACCTGAGATAAATGATTTAAGTCAGATGTAAATGTGACAAAAGGATCCTTGCGCAGAATGGAAGCATTCTGAAGGTTAAACTTTGCTTCCTGCTGGGAGGTGGAGTTACGAAAACCAAGACCTGCTCCGTTGCTGAACAGATGCCTGCAGGGTGGAGTAAGTGGTTTTAAATCTAGCAATTCTAGTTACCACCTTAGGCAGGGCTGTGGGGGAGAACCTATTCCTTTCCCGGGCCCCAAATTTTATTTCTTTATAGAGATGCTTATTTTTTGTCCATGGAAGTTAATCTTTACTTTCAAGTCTTCCTGATTCTACTTGGGTTGAGGTAGCTTAGCTAGACATGACCCTTCTTTCCTTTTGCTGCTGGTGACTGCTCTAACTAGGTGCTGAGCAGTGCCACCAGACTGTGGACACTTGTTTCCCAAGCATTGCCAGCTGCCCAGTTCCAGCTCTGATGGCTGCAGTATGATGGAGAGTGACTCAGATTTTTAGGAAGAACTACCCATGGAAGGATTACTAATGCTGGGAGGGCCAGACACCTCAGACTTCAGAGCAGTTTCCTACCTGAGGAGCAGTAGCAGAGCAGGTGATCTGCCTGTCCCTGCTGCCAGATTACAGTGTTCTTGTAGGATACCTTGAGTAAATCCATGTGAGTGATGATGGTAGCACAGCAAATGCTTGTGGAGAAGAGGGTAACGCTGTGACCAGTTGAGTTTACTTTTATAGTTTCCCCCTTCCCTGAGCAGCACAGAGAGAGGAGGGCAGGCAGAGGTTCTCCTGTGTGGGAATGAAGGCTGTGCTTGCAGCTTTTCCTCAGGAGTCTGAAAACCAGCAGTCAGGCCTCCAAAACTACACTTGGTTTAAAAATAATGAGGTGCTTTAGAAAATGAACTTGGAGTTCTCTTTCATGGTCTTTTGTTTCCAAGCCTTTTGAGTGCACTTGCTTCATGTCTGCAAGCTTGCTTTCTGCAAGCAGTGATGGTAGAAGTTTTTTTTTTTCAATGCAAACAAGATGTTCTTACACTTGCTGATTCCAGCACCTGGGGCATAAATCTTCCAAATATTGTGGCATTTAGAGAGAACTGGAGGCAGGACACACAACGCTTAACTTTAAGCCCTGTTTCTGCTGGGTCATCATCCTTTGCACTTGGAAGCTGAAGGCTTGCAAAAGGTGAAGCATAAGGACCTCCTGTTGGTGGTCCCAGTGCTTGCCTTGGCAGCGTGCCAGGAGCCCAAGGGATACACTTAATTTTCTTTATTCATTAGCATATTTTTAATCAAATGCATCAAACCACAATGTTTCCACATGTCTCTCCCGTGGCAGATGAACAAAAATAGGTCAGTGCTCAAATGCACCTCTTAATGTGCTGCAGTTCTGCAGTTCCCTCATCATCTGCAGCTGTGGTTGGAGGACAGCAGATGATGTGCCCTCTGCACTTTGGGGAAACTGGTGGTGAATAGGGATTTGCTTCCCTGCTAAAGAAAAGAATTTGATATGTGTCCATGACACCTCCTCCCAGCCACTGCCTAGTCAGAGAGCAGGGAGAGATGCATCTGAATCCTCTCCAACCTAGCTTCAACTTTACAGCATTTGTTTAATGTTAATTTTCAGAGAAAATCAAGCAGGTGCAATGTCCAGGGTTGAGTTCCCCGGCCCTAATGAAGCTTCAGAACTGCTTACACCTAGCTTAATAACAGGCTTTTTACCTTCTTGTCACCTGTAACCTACCTTCATTTACCTCATGCTGCCAACCCATCTCTAGCTGGGCAAGGAAAATGTTGCAGTGTTGAGATCATGTTCACACTTGCAGCTGAGACGTGTCTTGCCTTGTTTCTTATCTCTGAATTGTTCATAACAAGAGCTAAGTAAAAAATTACTCTTCATGTTTTTTACATGAGCTTTCAAAGTTGGTTACACTGTTCTGGGTGGGGTGAATATTGCATCAACACCAAGTTAAAACTTATCTTTTGTTCTTTTTTGGAAAGAAAAAGGGAAATACGCTCCAGAGGGAATAGTTTTCAGCACGAGACACAAATCCAGTGAAGTACAAGGTATTAAATAGTCTTGGAGCATTTGAAAAGTAGGTCTGTGATGAAGAGGTGCACACTTTGTTTTACTTTTTTTAGGACGTATGACTAGGACTTTGTGTTAAACATATATGTGAGGGACTATCTTGAACTTAGAAATTTGATAGAGTTGTCCTTGTGCACCAGGTTGTCTTGTTCTTAACACTGCCTCTTTGGGCTGCATGAGGTTGTACAAAGAGATGTGATTTAGTGTACTGGTGGTAGGTGGATGGCTTCCAACCTTGGTAATTGTGAGAAGCCAAAGCTTGTAACTTGCAATTAGCTACCAGGCCTCTGCTCCATTTTGTTTCTTCCAGTTTGGGCTGTCAGAATTAAATCTCTGGGCAGTGGCTTTTCCTCAGAAGTTGAGGCACTTTTATAAGGAATATTCTCCTGTTGCTAGGGCAATTCAGGGCTGGTCAGTTGCATGAGAGGCCTGAGCTGGAGGCCTGAAGGAGGTGGCAGCTTTGCTCTGGGACTGTGTCTGGTGTGGAAACCCTCCCTACCCTTTCAGAGAGCAGAAAAAATGAGGACCTGATTATTACTTTCTTGTTCTATGTTGGTTCATAGCTGCCATTCCACTACAAGCAAATACTGTGCTTCTACCCACTGATTCTTCAGCTATTGTACTTTTGCTGCAAGAATGATCTCTGTAAACTGTCAATCACTTGTTTACTGTCAATCCTTAATACATAGTTGAATGTATGCTCTACATTCCAACCTTACATCTGTTTATTTTAATAGCTACTGTAAAACAGAACAAATTCAGCCTTATAAAATTATCTAGGTAATGGTGGGAGCAGTTTGCCTACAGTAACAATCCTGCAGATTGGTGCCATGTTAGAGATGGGGAAGACCACCAGCTACCAACATGTAGTCCTTGAGCAGGTGATTCCTGGTCTGCTGTAATGCTCAAAGCAGTCTGCATGTTGTGTGTCATGCAGTAATTTGGACTCTGGGGCAGCTGTACCTACTCTTGCTTGGGGGCTGTTAGCATGGCAACTGCAGAGATGGTTTGGTGAGAGGGAACGCACTGTCTTGCAGTGGCAAGGAGGCAAACTTAATGGACTTGGGAGCTTGTGGGGTACTGCAATGCCTATTCTCAACAGCCACCACAAATGCCAAATCTCTGCCTCTTTTGTCAGACCTGACTTGGCAGCCATGGTACCCACTAAGGCAGCCTTGCTGCTGGAGCAGGTGCTGGGGGGGTGCAGCCTCTTAAACCTGCTTGCTGAAGGGCTGAGCATCTCTTGAGCATCACAGTTTCAGCTTCTGGCTTTTCTCCAGGAACAGAACATGAATCCATTCTTGTCAGAGAAAAGCAGGGGGGTTGTCAATGCTGCCCTGTTCCGTGTATACCGTGCTCCTTGCTCAAGATGTGAGGGCCAAGCACGGGATTTCACATGGCTCCATTCCTTGCTCCCAGGGGGAGTCAGTACATCTCTCCTGGCAGTGTGCTCACCAGGGGAATATCCTGCTTCCCCCTCCTTTGAGGATGAGGTATTAGCAGATGTTTTGGCTGGTGGGCTAGAAAGCCTGAGGCCTGGCCTCGTGCCTGTTGCAGCAGCCTGCCTGGAGCACTACTGGGGACACTGTGTGCCCTTGGTGCCTGCACTGACCCAGCAGGGGGTTCTGAGTACCCCTGTCTCCATTCCACCTCATGGCCTGCTCCTTCCTGGACTCCTGTTAGGCAGAGGAGGGGGACTGAACCCCCCCTCCATGAGATATTGGACTCCTGACTAAATGAAGGTATGATCAAAAATAGCCTGCTGTACTCTCCACCCACCTTGAGCTCTTCTAGGAAAAAAAAAAAAGGAAGAAAAATTATATTTACTGCTGTGATTTTGAACACCTGATCTGGAAGGTAGGCAGGCTGAAAGCACCTGCTGTGTTGAGTCCATCAGGGAAAAGAGTCAGAGCTGCTCATTCAGTCATGACAAGATGCTTAAAGCCTGTAGCATTCATCCTGGGCTTCTGAGACTCAGAGGCTGCAGGTCTGCTGCTGAAGCATGAAACAGGCACCCCAGCATCCCAGATATATCCTCATGGGAATCACCACTACACTAGGTGCTTGATGTTCCTTCATCTTTTGCTGTAACATCCCTGATTTTGACCTATAAATTCAATTAACTAAGTCTGAACACTCCTCTTATTTAAGAGCACAGATTTTACAGGTGTTGAATGCGGGCAAAGCACTTCTTTTTTTTCTTTTGTGTTCCTGAGCTCTGTGCACGATGTGGTTTCTACTGGGAGTGTCAGGGAGTGGACATTCAACAAACACTTCCTCAAAGTGCAAATATTGTGCAGCCACCTCATTTTTTGTGACATTTCTCCAAGTCATCCCCCACTCTTCAGTCCATTTAATTTGTTACCATCCAGGAGATGTGTTCATGCTGGTGCTATTGAATAAAATAGTGCTTGCCATCATGGCTGCATGCCGCTGGCATCTTCAGCATCCAGTTTGTGGTAGAAGAAGTGTTCTGATTCAGGAACACCTCAGAGGTGAAGGAGAGCCTTTAAAAAATGGGGTTAGAGCTGTCCTACCTCCTGTTTCCTTTTTATGCCATTTTAAGGGGACCTCTTTAAACACCAACGGCGCACACTGTTGGCCAAAGTAAGTTGCCAAAATAAGCCACCTTAAAGGTCCCCTGACAGCTGAGAGAAGCTGTGGCTGTGCAGGGTATACCACCCAGTGCTAATTCCTCACACAATGCTAGCATCTCTTATCCAGGAGGTGCAGACCCTGAACTATGCCTTATGACTGTTTTCCTATTTCCCCCAAAAGGCTGCAGTAAATGAGGTCTTCTTAGAGCAGTCCCGCTGTGTGACAGCAGCTGCTGTGTTATGCTCTCCCAGAAGAGAGCAGGACCTGTTCTGGGCTGTCTCAGTGACCCAGGAGCTGTATGCTTTGCATGTGCTGTCTCGGTGCCCTCTGCTGCTCTTGGAGCTGTGGGCCTGCAGGAGGGGGCCCTGGAGAACACGCAGCAGCCAAATGCATCTCTGCTGAGCTTGTGTGACTCAGAGCAAGTACCACTTGTCTCTAGTAAAGAGAAGCTGGGGAGAATGAAAAGACTAATTGGGTCCATGTTGGGATGCTGTGGTACCCTCTTTGAAACCTAGCCTAGAAAATGAAGCTCGCACCTTTCACTGTTGCCCACAAACAAGGCAGTGGTTTCAAGGGATCTTTCATGACCAGCAACGGTGAGGAGCTGTTATGCACAACATCCAAACCTGAGTGCATCTGGCTCTGGTGTGGGATCATTGGTTGTATTGTTTTGTGTTTGTTGTTGTTGTTTAATATTCCATTTTCAGCTGGAAATTACTGATGTGACCAAAGTCCGATTTCCTTCAGCAGTTTTTCCCTTCCTCCCCCCACCTTTTCACACTCCCCGAGGTCTGACCATCTGGAAATCCTCCTCCACCTCTTCATCATGTGTGAATTTCCACCTAGGGCTGAAAGTGTCACTGTACTAAAGTGTGATGCATTAACACATTGAGGCAGAAAGCAGAGGGGAGTTGGGGATTATAACACTTCATGACCCACTCCGCAGTTGCTCTATGATTTAATCATCTTTATCAGCTTGTATCCTTTCTTTTGCATCCCCGTATCCTTTATTAAAATATTCCCGTAATTAAAACAAACAAAAAACCAACACACAAACAAACTGTGGAATCTTGTTGTCAGCCTAGAATCGGTTCAGAGGAGACCTATCTGAAGGAGAACACGCCTTGTTCACCGGAACAAGCTTGAGGGCCTGGGAAGCTCTTTCACAGGGAAGGTACTGAATGATCTCCATATCTCTTGTTACAGATTGCAAACTTGGGCCTCTCTCTTGCCAGCCTTCACACACGTGATCTGAGCCATTGTGATTCATATATATACATCACATTTTATATAGATATATGTATGTATTTAAATAGAAGCAGTAATCATGCTATCCTGCACAGGAGAGAAACCAAACCCTGCAAAGTATGTATAGTGTTGGTTAATCCTTTCAGCGCAGCAGAATGCAGAGTTCTCTAGTTTGGAAGTCAGTTAGCTGCCTAGCTTTCTCCCAGCTAAATATTGAGGCTTATTATGCTTCAAATAAATAAATATATATATATTTCTTTTGTGGCTTGGTTGCTGTAATCATCTTGGTTGTAATAATGTTACTAGCCTCAGGGCTATATTTATTAAGATTTTAATTTAAAATCTTTCTGTCCTTCAGCATTTAAACAGAGGAAAACCCCACCTGGAGTAGCCAAAAAAAAAAAAAAAAAAAAAAAAGAGGCTCATCCTTTTCTTTTTCATGCATTCCCCTCCCCTAGGCCCTCTCTCTCATCTTTTAAGCAGAAAAAACCCTAAAACAAGACACCTTCCTGTTCCTTCTTTGCACCACCCCTAATGTCTCAGTATCTATGTCTCTTGCAGGCCAGTTTCTGCTTAATGTGATCCATGTGCTTCAGTTCTTGCAGTCTTCAGAGCAGCTCTTTGTCGTCTTACCCTTGTGTAGTGTATTTCATAGTAATATTTCAACATACTGTGATTTATTCTTAATAGCGTTGCACCAGGACCGAAACCACAGCAATAAATGTTGCTCAGAAATGGCAAAAGGCGTTGCTGAGGAGACAGGGGTAAGGGAGGCAGCAGAACAAAACTTGCTTGTAAATGGTGGGGTTGGAAAGCTCCCGTGTTCTTACAGCATCTTTGAGGAACATCTCAGTGGTCTGAGAGCGGCAGCTGGAGCCGTGGTCTTTAATTTCAAGGCGTTCTAGAAGAATCACAGACATGTGAAGGTTGGAGAAGGCCGTCTGGATGATCGAGTCCAACCATCAGCCTGACCTACCGAGCTCCATTCCTAAGCCATGCCTCTCAGCATCATGAAAGCAAATGCTAGAGAATCATAGAATCACGAAGAGTGGAAAAGACCACCAAGGTCACCCAGTCCAACCAGCAGCCCATCCCCACCATGCCCACTGAATAGCCACACTGTATGGGTATGTTTGGGTTTGGTGCAGCAAAGAGCACACAAATTCTGGCAAGTGTGAAGAGACTGAAAATGACTTTTGACAGTCGGTACTGTGGCCATGCAGTGAGCCTCACTCTGAATAGGTTGAATTCTTGTACACTGCTTGGTTTTAAAGCTACTTAACAAAGGTTGAATGAATCTTCAGTGTAGGGCTTGTGAAAATGGGATGCGGAGAAGGAAATCAGCCTGAGTGCAGGGCTTCTGGCTTCCTTCAAATTGTGCTTGGTGCTCGCCAGGTGCCACCAATGGTCCACCAGGCAGCTGACCTGCTGTACTCCATCTCCCACAGCACTGAAAAATGCTAGGCATCTTTTGCTTCTGAACTCTATTTAAAATCAGTGCGAAGCCTCTCCATCCCATCCCCGTGCCCTGCTTTTCTCAGGACAACCAATGTTAGCACAGCTCTTTCCTGGTACTCACGTCCCTCATCTGCTCCACGTACCACAGCTGGGTGCACGGATGAAATACAGCGGTCGCCTTTGAAATGCATCACCTCAGTGTGCGGCGCTCGCATTATGAGAAGTTTTAACTGTTTTGTTTACCACTTAAATGCAGATTTTATTTTCTCTGTCTTTGCTCCTTTGCAAGGCTTTTGGTGTGAACTTAAACATGAAAATCGTGTTCTTTAACAATATGTTAAAAGTGCTTATATGTTAAAAGCGCTCACCACAAAGCAGACACTTCTTTGTTGGGCAACCAGCATGGCTTTTTCATCTTGTCTGTGTGTCCTCACCCGCCCCAACCTATTTAGGTCAATACAAGCAACTTCAGAGGAAGTCACTGCTTGGCTATAAGAGTACAGCTTTGGGCTGCTGAGGACAAAGCGCGTGAGGAAAACAGGAGTGCTCTTGGGCCATCCTAGAGCTGTGGATACAATCTGAATGCCAGGGGTATCCACCTGATGGTCTTTGGTCCTTCTTTGGACACCAAAGCCATCGTTTTGCTGGAAGGCACTGCCTTGTGCTCTGGGACAAGGATCTGCGCTTTGTATCCTGGGGCAGCAGTGTGGATCCAAACCTTTACGAGGGGTGGAGAAGAGGTCGGGACGCTGCCCTGCGACACCACAGGTAAGGGGCCGGACAGTGGGATGGGATGGGATGGGACGGGACGGGACGGGACGGGACGGGACGGGGCTGTCGGGTCCCGTGGAGTCCTGTCCTCCCTCTGACCTCCATGTCTTCCCTTCTTGCCTGACACCTGGGCTGGGCTGCATTGGCTGCTCTTCCAGACGTGTTTGTTCTTAAAGGAGTGCAGGGAAGCCAGGGAACCTCTTGCTGTTTTTTTTCTCATGAGTTGGGTCTGCCTCGCCAGTTCAGAAAACATCACAATCCTTTCAGAATGACATTTACCTATGTGACTTCCAATAGGCCTTCTCCTTCCACAAATCTAAGGTGCTTCTGAAACTTCCAGTGTTTTTTTGCAGTTGTTTTAAAAGCATTTGGTGATTGGGGTTAAATCCAGCTGGTGACTAGTCACTACTGGTGCTTCCCAGGAGTCAGTACTGGGGTCAGTCACATCCGTAGAGGTGTTCAAGAACTGTGTAGATGTGGCACTGAGGGATGTAGTTAGTGAGCATGGTGGAGACGGGCTGATGGTTGGACTTGGTGATCTTAGTGGTTCTTTCCAACCTTAATGATTCCCTGATTCATTTATGGGTAGTGAGGAATCACTTTCTTAAGAAGAGAAAGAAGGGATGAATAGAAATCTCACACAGAGCGCTGCCCTCACAGCCCTGTAACCACATCTCTCTGCAGTTAAAGCATGATGACAGCGGCCACCCTGCATAGAGCTCTTCCACATGTGGAGCAGCAGTGCATGATCCAATGTCTACCCTTGAACTCCTGCAGGAGAGCAGTGCTCTTCTGAAGTGCCATTTCAAACAGATTGCGCTCCACTATGCCCAACCTCCCCCATGTAGATACAGCTAGAAGAGCAGAAAAAGTGCTTTTGCCAGTATAGCCTATGTTATTTTGAGGAAACGCTTGCAGAAAAAGATGCCTGTGGTAGTAGAACTTGTGTCTGCTGGTATCAAAGGGCAAGTGTTCATAGTGCAAACCAGGCCTCTTATATATGAGAAGCTTTAGGCAGTTCAGCCATCGGTAAAGAAAATCCTTCCTCAGAGGGATTAGGAAGGTTACCTAACAGATGTTGCTGCTGGTTTAAGAGCACAAAAGGTGCTGGAGCAATCATAGTGGGGGCCAGAGCCTTGGCCATGCATTGTGAAGATACACCCTGGGTGGGAGCTGCCCTATGCCGTGGCCATGTCCTCTGCTTCAGAGCATCCTTCTGGTCTGAGGGATGCAGACCTGCCCCCAGAGCAGCATCTGCACTGTCTGGCCTGGGAAGACAGCAAAGGGCTGTGGGAAGAACTGGAGCAGTGCGATGCATTGGAGCACACTGCTTTGTACAGGCTGAGGCATGGCATGCATCCCCATCTCCTTACACCAGCAGCTTTAATGAGCATCAGATTTCCAGTCCAGTAGACTTGGACATTTCTGCAGGAAATGCCCTCAGTGCTGCACCTCGCACAGCACCTCGCACAGCACCTCGCACTGCCCACTCAGCACACATCCCGGCCCTTCCCTTCCTGGCTTCCCCTGCATTTAACTCATGGAGACGCGTGACCCTGAGTCAGATGGTGAGCAGCCGGTTAGAGAGGTGCGTGTGAACGCAGAGCCTCACGCAGATGAGCTCAGAGCAAACAGAGGACGGGGGGGAGGTGGGGGGTGTGAAGCTACCACCTCCGTGCTGCTCCTTCAGCTGCGGTGTGCCAGCAACAGGTCTGTGCCCAGGGGATAGAACTGAGAGCTGAGGGCTGAAAATGAACAGAGTGCTATGGCTCCATCACCAAGCTGTGCTCTCTGAGCGAAGCACAGAGCCAACCCTGCTGCCTTCATCGCTTGGGAGGGAGCCTCAGAGTGAACCCTGAGCGCACTGTCAGTAAGGGGAGATTAATCAGTGCGTTCATTTGTTGGCAGCTGCTGGAGAGGATGCATCTTCCCAAGGTCTGAATATGCAAAAAGCCCGTAGTTTGCTGAAAGAGGAGGAAAAAAGGCAAAGCAGCAGCAGCAGGAAAGGGCCAAAATGGCCATGTTTACCCTCAGCTTTCATGTGACAGTGACCTCTACGCACCACTCACCACTGCTCTGCTGTTGTTTTCTTGTTAGCTCTTTGCTGTCAAATTAATTACTGTGAAGCACTAAGCCTGCCGCCTTCACGTGCTCTTATTAGCTTACAGGATGTCCGAGTGATTGGATTTTTAGCATTATTTCTTTTTTTACATTCTGGGCTTTCCATTCACAACCTGTTAGCAGGAGGCACGAAATGCAGGCGCTAATTCTGAGCCCCTTATGTAGGTGTGCTACGCTGCCCTTAATATCACTGTGATCAGACCGGGATTGCGATGCGATGGTGCTCCACGGCGCTGTTTGTCTTTCCTTAAAGCCAGATAAAAGATCGGTGGTGGTACGGGGATAGCGATTCTGCCTTTAGCTGATCCCTCACTGTCCCTCTTTATGCCCCTGGTGGCTTCTATTAGTGACAGGTGACAGCAGCCTGTGCAGCGCACACAGACACACTGCCCAAGTTTTATCTTCCTTCTTAAAAAAGCGGCGGCTCCTTGCAAACGCGCTCCTGCCCTTTGCGAAGCCAGCGCTGGGCTCCGCGGCGGTTACGACGGCCCCGCGCTGCCTCCCCCCGCCCGCCCCGCTGCCCCCCGCCCCGCCGCTTCCCGACGCGGCCCCGCGGGGGCGCCCTCGGCCCGGCCATGCCCGCGGCGGTGCGGGACCGCGCGGCCCCGGGGTGCACCCGCAGCTCGGCGGGGCGGAGGCTGCGTGCACCTGGCCGGCTCGCCCCGACCGCTGGGGGCCCGCCCGCCCTCCCTCGGGCTTGGCTGCGGGGTAGCCGGATGGGAAGCGGAGCCTTACCCCGCCCTCGAGGCTTACCCGCAAAGGGAAACCCGCTCGCAGGGCTCGGGGTCCCGTTATGTCCCCCTCACCGCACCGCGCTGCCCAGGAGAGCCCCCGTCCCGCTGCACCGAACACACGCTCGCACCCGCCCCGTCGCAAAACCAACCCGACGGTAAACTTTCTAATGCCTTCTCCTTTCGAGTGCTTAAAAGGCAAAGGAACAGCCCGGGGGGGGGCACCCAACTCCCGGCCGGGGTCGGACCTTGCGGCGCGGTGCGGTGCGGTGGGTGTGTGCGGGAACCGGGAGGAACGGGGGGAGTTAAAGGAACAGCGCAGTTAATAGCTCCGCATAAGGAAGTTACTGTAATAGCCCGGGGGGCAAAAAACTTAATCTTCCAAATAGTGAGGAACCCACGGCGGCTCTGTTATAGGTTGGAGTTCCCACGTGGTTTTAACTCCTGTATAAAAGTTTCAGTAGAAAGTGCCACAATGTCGTGATTTTGCAGGGGGGGGGTGGGAATTAGCAGGAGGAGACGCGCGGCCGATAAGCGAGGAGCGAGCCGCTTCCCCGAGCCCTTCCACTGCGGAGCCGCGAGGGAACATCAGACGCGTTAAAAAAAGCCCCAACCAAACCAAAACAAAACGCGGCGTTGGAGCCGGCGCACGGCGAGCGGAGATCAAACAGACGCGGAGAGAGAGAGAGGAGGGAGAGAGGGAGAGACAGATTAACTGGAGCAGCGGCGGCGGCGGCGGCAACAACAACAACAACAAAAAATAATACTTATAATAATAATAATAATAATAATAAAAACCCAAACCACCAACAAGGGAGATATTGCTTAAAAAGAGCGAGCGAGGCAGCGAGCCGCAGCGCCGGGCTGACCGAGTGGATCCGCGCAGCACTCCCGGGACCGCCGGCACCGCGCTGAGTCCCCGCGGAGCGGCCGCGCAGCGCTGCAGAACCGCGCGGGGACCGCCGCATCCTCCGGAACCTCCGCGCGGATCTCCCGATCCCGCCGTCGCGGGGAGACGCCTCGGCACCGTGGAGCCGTCGGCCACGCACCCGCCGCCCGCGGCCCCCGCCCCGGCGGTGCTCCGCGTCAACTTTGGCGGCGCGTCGGGAAGCGGCGGGCGCTGAAGGAAGGAGCGAGCGGAGCGCGGCGGAGCGGCTCAGAGACCCGCACCCACGGCCTGTGGATTGTTGTCTTGCGGGGGCGGAGTGGGCGGGGGGGTACAAGTGGCATCTCTCCCCCCCACCCCCCCTCCTCCTTCCAGGCTATAAATTGGATTGTATATAAATCTGCTTCGGTTATCTCCCTGACCCCCCTCAATGACGCCGGACTAAAGAGCTCTCTCCGCGGCCCGCCCGGACCCTGCCGAAGCGAGCGATGGACCACGAGCGGCGGCGCCCGGGGATGCCCCTCTGAAGCGCCGCGGGGCCCCGGGGCAGCGCGGCGCCGCCTCCCCCAGCTCCCGGCTCCCCTCGCACCTCCGGCCCCGCTCCCCCTCCCTCCTTCCCCGGGCTGCGCGGCCACCCCCTCACCTGCTGCCGTCCCCCTCCCCCGCGGAGCCGGGCGCTCGGTGCGTTCAGCCCCGCCGCCCCCCCCCCGCTCCCCCCCCCTTCTCTCCCTCCCTCCCCAACTTCGGTTGCCTGCGCGGGCGGCCTCCCCCCTCCGCCTCCCCGGCGGCACACGCCGCTTCCCCGGGCCCCCCTCCCTCCCTCCCCGCGCGGAGCGGTTGCGGCCCCCGGCTTGGCTGCCGCCGCCCCCTCCGCGCCGCGGAGCGCTCGGAGCGGCGCTGCCTGCAGACGGGCTCCCTGCGGCGCTCCGGGCCGGCCCCAGCTCGGCCCCCCGCTCCTCCGCCATGGACGGGGCGGCTCGCCGGGGGGTGCTGGCCGCGCTGCTGGCCTGCGGGCTGCTGCTGCTGGGAGCCGCCGCCACCCCGACCCCGCCGGCTCCCGCCGGGGGCTCCCCGCAGGACACATGCACCTCCTGCGGCTTCCGGCGGCCCGAGGAGCCGGGCAAGGTGGACGGGGATTTCCTGGAGGCGGTGAAGAGGCACATCCTGAGCCGGCTGCAGATGCGGGACCGGCCCAACATCACGCACGCCGTACCCAAGGCGGCCATGGTCACGGCGCTGCGCAAGCTGCACGCCGGCAAGGTGCGGGAGGACGGCCGCGTCGAGATCCCCAGCCTGGACGGGCAGGCGAGCGCCGGGCCCCCGGCCCACGACCCCGTCTCCGAGATCATCAGCTTCGCTGAGACAGGTGGGCGCCGCCCGGCCCCGAGCCGCTGTCCTCTGCCCTGCCTGCCCCGAGCCCCGCAGCCCGTCCCCTGCCTGCCCCTGCTGCCCGTCCCTTGCCCGCTGCGGGCCCTTGGCTACTGGGCTCATCGGCCCGTCCTTAGCCTCTACCCCTTCCGCCCCGGCCCCCAACGCCTCGCTGTCCCGTGCCCCTGTGCCCGGCTCTGCCCCGCCAGCCCCCTCGCCGGGTCCCCCTGCGGGTCTCCTTGCAGCGCTCCTTCCAGCCGCTCGCCTCTGTCCCCTGCATCCCGCTGTCCCTTCTCCGCCTGTCCCATTCCATCCCTCGCATCCCTCACTGCAGCTGATGCCCTTCTAATTCCTCTGCTCCGCAGTGTGTATCCCTCTGTTGACGTCTGCTTGCCCTCCCTGGCCATTCCATCCCCACATATTTAGCCTTCATTCATGGTGTTGGCCTTGTCTGCTTCCTACCGCTGCTGTTTGTCTCCCTTCTGTCCGTCTGTCCCTGTACTGATTGTGCCATCCCCATCATCCATCCCCATCCCCATCGTCCTGGCTGCCTCAATCCCACGCAGCCCCTGCGGTCGCATGGCACTGAGTCCCTTTGCGGAGCTTCCCAGCAGTTCACCCAGGTGGCCGCTGTGCCGGTGAACTTTGCACATCTGCAGCGCTCTGTGCACTGCTGCCTGCTGTCTATCTGCCCATCTCTCCTTGCCCTCATTGCTCTTTCACTCGATTCATTTCTCTGCCTCTCTATCACTCTGTGGCATCTATAGATCATTTGTCCACAAAATAAATCTCTTTCTAGCCTGGATGCTGCCTACTCACCTTCTTTATCTACCCTCCCACTTAGCAAAGCATATACATTTACAGTATCTATGGGATCTGTTGCATTATACATATGCTTGTTATATTCACATACAAAATTGATGGGCGCACACAATCTCGTGCAACACAAGCGATGGGGATCGGTGCAGCAAGGCTGTACTGTTCTTTTTCTGTCACTGTCACCACAGTTTATAAAGAAGTTGTGTATTTATTAGCGTGCAGAAGGTGTTCTCAGCATAAGCACTGGTGTTGTTATTTGTTGGTGGGCTGTTGGTGGGAGGTGTGGGGTGGGTTTCTTCCACTTGCTTTTCAGTGAACACTTTGAATATCGCCTCGATGTAAGATGTACAGAAACACAGTGACAATTCCTTGTCCCTGAAATATTACAGGGTGAGGAATGGGCCCTGCAGGCGAATTAGGAGGGAAGGCATCTAGGGTAACAAATGGAGACACTGACTGTGCAAAAAACCATTGACAAAAATTACAGAGATTCATAGGAAAACAAAAGGAAGAGAAATCTTCATTTGGCTGCGTGCAGAAAGAAGTCAAACAGATAAGGACAGATGAGAAAATGCCTCTCCAGCAGTAATTTAAACAGCAACTGCAAGGCTGTGATTCAAGCACCAGCATTACCGTCCCCGCTGCAAAGGCACATTCATCACCTACGCCAGATTTGGTTGGGACTTACAGTGCAGAACGGCAGCGGGGACACCGGTGTTTCTGCAGCGATGCATGCGGCAGCACCTGTGTTTACAAATAATGGGTTATGTCAGACATTTGGTGACATTTGGTTTTCCGGGATAATGTCACTGCTGGAATTCTGATGTTACTGAGTGGTACACGGGGAGCAGTCAGCAGTGGCGGTGCAGCGAGAGCGGCTGCTTCGTTTGGTCGCCTCTAGGCGAGTTATCGCTGCGAGGAGAAAGGCAGAGGTTGGGATGGTGAATGGCAGATATTGTACCAGGCTAGGAGGGCTTTGCTTCATCTGTAGAAGACTTAGGGATGTTACTGAAATATTTTTCCTGCTATCTTGTGGATCCTCTCTGCTAAACGGCCGTGAGAGTATGTGAAAATCGAAACAAAATCCCTGGTTTGGCATTGACGTTTCAGTGGTTGCTGAAAGGGCTCTCGCTGTGAGAATCGGCCAAGAGCTGAAAGTTAAAACTATTCTTAAACCAGCGAGATAGGGCAGTGCAAGCACCAGACCTTTCACGATGCTGTCGTGGTGTCCATGCAGCTCTCCGGCTGCAGAAACCCAGTGCTGGGAGAGCCCTGGCTGGTGGCAGTGCATCCTACCCACTCGGCTGCAGCCCGGCAGTTTGTTTCGATTGCAGATCAGGGCTCTCAGATTCATTGCATGCCTTCTGGCTGATGCAGCCCCATCGCCTTTTCGATCAGCTGTCTTCCGGCGTTGCCGCTGAACCCAGAATCGCACAAAAGATACGTTTTCTTTTTGACTTAATCTTGCTGATCTCTCCTTATCTTGCAGACGATCTGGCCTCATCTAGAGTCCGCCTCTATTTCTTCATCTCAAATGAAGGGAACCAGAACTTGTTTGTCGTTCAAGCCAGCCTGTGGCTTTACTTGAAGCTGCTTCCATATGTCTTAGAGAAAGGCAGCAGGCGAAAAGTAAGAGTCAAAGTCTATTTCCAAGACCCGGACACTAGCAACAAGTGGAATGTGGTTGAAAAGAAAGTCGATCTCAAAAGAAGTGGTTGGCACACTTTTCCCATGACAGAGGCGATCCAGGCTCTGTTTGAGAGAGGAGAAAGGAGACTGAACTTGGATGTTCAATGTGAGGGCTGTGAAGAGTATTCAGTGCTGCCAATTTATGTGGACCCCGGGGAGGAATCCCACCGGCCTTTTTTAGTGGTGCAAGCCCGCCTCGCTGATAACAAACACAGGATCCGGAAAAGAGGCCTGGAGTGCGATGGCAGGACCAATCTATGTTGCAGGCAACAGTTTTACATTGACTTTAGACTCATTGGGTGGAATGACTGGATCATAGCACCATCAGGTTACTATGGGAATTACTGTGAAGGGAGCTGCCCGGCCTACTTGGCTGGCGTCCCGGGGTCGGCTTCCTCCTTTCACACCGCCGTCGTGAATCAGTACCGAATGCGGGGGCTGAACCCGGGCACCGTGAACTCCT
The DNA here is from genome assembly GCF_951394365.1 of Tetrao urogallus. NCBI lineage: Eukaryota > Metazoa > Chordata > Aves > Galliformes > Phasianidae > Tetrao > Tetrao urogallus. The sequence continues at coordinate 11,515,626 of NC_136821.1, read as the reverse complement.
GTTGCATTCCAACCAAACTTAGCACAATGTCAATGCTGTACTTTGATGATGAATACAACATTGTGAAAAGGGACGTTCCCAATATGATTGTGGAAGAATGTGGTTGTGCTTGATTTGAGGTGTGTTTTTTTGGGGGGAGAGAGAGAGAGAACATTCCCGTACGAGATGGTGTTGGAGGAAGTTTCACTGTGTATCCAGGCATCAGTGTTGAAAAGTCACTGTGGAAAAGTTTGACGAAAAAAAAAAAAAAGAAGTCATTTCACTTTGGTGTCAGGACAGTGGCAGTTTGTGGATCTTGGACACTTATATATCCTACCACTTATAAGTTAATGCTATGAGATATCTTAAAGACACACACACACACACGCACACACGCGCACCGTGCGCACACACAACCACGCGCTCGTGCACACACAGACACACACACAGACACGAGGCAGCTTGGAAAAGGGACGTGAGCGCAGGAAGTCAGTGACCAGTGACGACGTACCTACATGCCTGCCAGTACGAGTGGACGGCTGCGCAGCTGTATCCCCGCCTGCCAGCAAAGCCAGACCGAAATGAGCTCCCTTTGCTCAGGCAAAAGCACAGACTGCGAGAGCACAACGTATTCTTGCACGCAGGTGTCGAAATGACCAAACTTAGAGAGAGTAAAAAAAAAAAAAAAAAGAAAAAGAAAAAAAAGTCGACTGTCACCTCTTAGGTCTAGTGGGAAGCTGCAGGACACCTGCCTTTGTAGGTGATCACTTCCTCTTAATTTAAATTTATCTAATTGTAAGCATCACGGAAAACCGTATCTTCTTACAGCACTTCCAGTAAGCACTTCCACTTCGGTAACATCTGAGAGAGAGAAGGAGACAGACACATACGCAGCTGCTGTGTTTCTGGCATCGGACTGTGGCGGGGTCTGATGCTGTAACTGACCACTAGCAACCCGCGGATGGCTGTACCTGTTTGTGTCTTGGAGAAGGGAATCTGACACCGTATCTGGACTGTGTTGACCGTGAGCATCTCTCACTGTTCTGAGAGCAAAGAGTCAGAGTTGCATTCTGTGTTCTTCGATGGGGGACTCGGCGAGGAGCTGTTGTGTGGGGAGCGAGCAAACAAGCGGCCGCTACCACGGCTAAACCAATGAACCCTGCACAGGAGCAACAGTGCCGCAGTGGAGACATTCTGAAAAATGCAGTGCATTTAGTAACAGGCAAGGAACACTTTAACGAGTCTTGGAAAGGAGGAGAGAGGAGAGTGCTTTCAATTTCCTTACCGGGAGGTGTCAAGAATGGCCATAAAGATCAGAAAATAATGATACAGCATAGCACTTGCAAACTGCTTGAATGCACGTATAATAGCACTTGCAAATTTCAATGCCTTGAAAAGTGGTACTTGATAGTGCACTTATCTTTGCTCACTATCTAGGTAAACAGGTGCCGCATGAGCTATGCAATTTAAAGTGTTGACCCATACTAGACAAAACTGGACTTATGATATGACTTTTTTATATTTTTTTATACTTGAAATTAAATCTTTTGCTTCTTTTTTAAAGCGAATGATTGCTTTTAATGTTTGCACTGATTTAGTTGCATGATTAGTCAAAAAACTGCCATTTGAAAAAAATGTTATTTTTATAGCAGCAAAAAATGAATACAGTTAAATGTATTATACATAAAATTTTGGAACCAAAGAGGCCAACATATTAGTTATAATTTTTATGAGATGGCAAAGCCATCATATATCATGTAGTCATGCTGAGCAATCCCTCACGAGGCCTACCAATTGTTTCAGGGTACAAAATGGATTCTGTTTGTTCTATTCAGTGTCTTTTCTATACCATACGCACATGGAACGTAGAGTGAAAAAAAATGACTATTGTAGAATACATTACAAGATGTGCATCCTTTAAATCCAATTTTTATGTTTATTTAATAAAGTTCCTTTTAGGTTCTGTTCCATAATAATTTAAACCAAACAATTTTCACTTAGATTTGCTGTTGAAGTATTTTACATTTGTGTACAGTTTAAATAAATAAAAAGATGGAAAACTGGACCTGCTTTTTTTTTTTTTTAATTTTTTTTTTTTTAATTGTTTGATTTTGGTGCAGTGTGCAACAACATCTGGAGAAACGCAGTTGCTTTTTGGGGCTGAGTGCAGGCGGTGAGCCGTCACGTCAGGATGTACACAGATTGGGCACTGCAGAAAGCAGTGTCTGAGAGCTCAGCTGCCATCCTGAAGTGCCATGCTCTCACTTCACGGCCGTCTGTACCTGCAAGCATCCGCTCCTTTTTGCATGCACTGGTGTGGGTCCGTGGGGTGCAGGTAGGGCCGCGTTCCGCATACCTGCCGAGCGCTGGGAGCGAGTTCCTGGTTCACCTGCTGTGTAGGAATGTGACTTCTTGCTTGGGTCACTCCCCAGCACAGCGCTTACCAGAAGTGAGAAATAAGGGGAAAAGCACTTCCAGGAAAAACAGGCCAACGCTAACGCCGATCAACTTTTGTTTCTCAAATTCACTGCCAGCCAGGAGATGTTTTTGGAGTAAAACACATCCTATTTACTAACTTAAACAAAAAATGTTGACAGACACTCACAGGAATCCATGTCAGCCACATGTATATTCAGATATTGATTTCGCTGATCTCCACAGACAGCCCCTTCCTGCCGGAGGCCTGACCAAACGCCAGCTAATGCTGACAGAAGGACTTCTGTTGACTTAGCAAATGTTAGCTCTGACCCCGAGACCTGGGAAGTGTCGAAGAAGCAAGTTTGTGCGGCTAATGACAGGTTCTGGTTACAATTCCAATTCAAGCACAACTCTGCCCACCCCCTCCCAAAGCCATACTTGGGGGCTAGACCACTTTGCTTTGGAAGACCCTTATAAGCAATCTGCTGTGGCCATGCCAACAACTTGCTGCACAGAACACAGTCCTCAGACCAAATTTTTTCAGTATTTCCTTGCTTTTTTTTGCCACTGCTCCCTGCACACCTCTTGTCAGAACCATTCCTCGTGCTCCATTTTGTGGCAGCGGGGCAAAATGGCTCCATGGCGACCTGCTGCATCTGCCGCCTCACTGTTGAGTGCAGCAAATTCCCCTTGAAATCAGTTGGAAGTACACGTGCCTACAGTCTGAAGGCATGTTTAACCTCAAATGACACAGTCTTTGTAAATGAGAGTGGGCAGCGCTGTTAGAAATGGGATATATTAAGAAATGTCTTCAGTCAATGTGCAGGGCCCTGCAGGCAGGGCTTGCTGAGACCTCATTCCCAATGGAAGGTGGTTGGTTTCTGGGCTGAACCCAGGCCCTGTGTTGGGCACATGGACTCATGTGCTCTGTCACAAGGAGAGCAGGTTGTCTCAGGGTGAGACAGGAACCTGCTGTCCTGGGGATCTGTGGGAAGCCCAAATGGCAGCAAAATGGGGCTGGCTGAGGTGGGTATGGGGTGTGGGCTGCACTCTGCATCCCACAGCAAACCCACAGCCAAGCCTGGGATCCTGAACAGTCCCACAGAAGCTGTCAAACAAAAACCCTTCACTTGGTAAAAAGAATTGCAGCGCTCTTCCCTTGTTATCCCTGCACCTCTATTTGAAGCTAGGGATCTGCCATTCACAGGGCAGAAATGGAAATAAATCCATAATCATAATCATGACGATCATAATTATAGTGTGAGAGGTATCACCATGCGAGGAAAGAGTTGTTCCAGGTTCCCAAATCATTTTTTTTTGAGGTGCAACAGTCTCTGGAAATAGATCTGGATGGGATGTACTCTAGATTTGGAGAGGTGCGGAGTCACCCACAGCTTCGAGCACAGAACAGGAGCAAGGTGCTTCCAACACACAGATTTCTAAGGCTGAAAGGAAATAAAATTTTAAAACTCTTACTTCGGAGGAGGGGAAGGCAGCAATTTGTTTTTCATGAATGCGACAGGGCTACTGCTCTCGTGTTTTTGCAGGAGATGCAGGTACTGCACTTTTTGCATCTGCCACCTCCTGCCTTTCTGAAATTAGGCAGGCTGAAAAACGAGGTGCCCAAACTTGATGGTTGTTTTTTTGAAATTTTGGGTTTTTGTTTTCCTGCCTCTCATTCAGAGCCTAATAAAATTGAGCATCTAGTTTCCTTGCCTTTCCTTGCCTTATGCTGCATGAGATACTGTATCTAAAAAAACCTGTTTGGGTCAGGTCCAGAATCATCCCAATAAGCTGAATCACTCATCTCCTACAGGCTTTGAGTTTGACCCTGTAAATGCTAAGTCACTGTACGCCTTTTGTGCACTGAAATCAACCACTGGAGATGGAAAATCTCCATCCTTTAAAATAGGCAAAACGCCTGTGCTGGTGCCTGGAACTCCCGCTGGCGTTACTGAGGGCTGTGTGAACAGAGTGACTGTCACAACGTGGTGCAATAGAGCACTCGGTGGATTAACTCTGCATACATCATGTATTTCTGCACGTAACAGACACCTGCTGCAAAATTGCCAGGTCTCACATCCTTTGCTACTTATGAAAGATGCAGCCAGCAGATGAACATAATTGCTGCATTCCCTCTGCCATGGGAGAAGGGGGAAACCCCTCACTGAATGAATCTTTCTTAATAACAATTTTGGTTTGGAGTGGTTTCTACTGTGAGGCGTTGAAAAGCGTTATGCAAAGTGGATCAGGAATATAAATTTTTGTCTAAGAGGAAAGCCTATTTCTGTTAGTACTGATGCCAGTCTGCTCTGACTCCCTTAACGTCTGCAGATTTAATTCAGGCTAGCAACAATAAATCTAAGGACACACTACAACCTGGTTTTCTTGAAATCTTCATCAGGTCCAGCTCATTCTCTGTATTTCTAAACAAATCCCTGTTTTCTTTAGAATTAGCAGCTAAAAGATTTAGTGAAAGCCACTGATACAACTCACCTGGTCATGAGCTCAGGGAGACTCTCCCTGCACACACTGGAATTTGGCCAGGAACTAGCAATCTGCTTCAGTATGGAATATCCCAATAGCTTTCATTTGCTTGCACAGTCAGTGCCCCTGAACCAAAAGCTGGATCTACCTGGCCTCTTATGATGTGAGGGGCCAGTTTTATTTGGGTAACTTCATTGATTTCAGGAGAATTGTTTCTGATTTGTACTAGAATAAGTGGGAGCAGATTTAAGTTCTTTAATGTTCTTCCAGTTTAGCTCTTGGAATAACTTATATTTCATTATTATGTGTTTATGTAATTAGTGCAATTATATCAAATTATATAATTGGTACAATTACTTGGACTCATGTAACCACTGCATGTAGCATTCCATGCTGTAAAATCTTTTACTCCTGGGAAAAAAAAAAAAAAAAAGTCAATATTGCATGGGAATCTTAATTTGTTTTTAAATTCCAGTATCAAATTTAGGGCCTGACCACATGCAAGGAACTTCTGGTTCACATCAGTGGAACTTCTCTGAGCAGGCAGCGTGCAGCCTTCATCATAGATATTGGGCTTTTAATCTGATTTGGCCAATACTATTCAACAGAGGCCCTCCTTGGATGTGTGCAGCCCTAACCAGTACAGAGCAGAAAAGCCAAGTTTCTACACACATGCTGTATAACCTGAGAGATCTGTGAAGCCATCAGAGATGTATGCAGAGAGGCGTACAGCTTCCTTATACTCTATCAGGTTTACTCTGCTTGTGATCTGCAGCTGAGAAGTTGCCACTTTTATTACATTCATAGGCTCCCTCTTTTTGGTGCTGGGTTTATTTTCTTTTACATTGTAATTGGTTTCCACGATACGTTTTTTGAAAGAATGGGAATAGAGGAGTTAGAGTCTGATTGTAAGCATGACACTGAAGGAAACTTTTGTGAGTACAGTCAAAGTAGAGACATCCAACAAAACAAGGCAACAAGAAGAAAACTCAAGAAGTGGAGAAATGCACTAATTTCTTTGGGCCACATTTGCTACAAAGAAAAAGGCAGAATGAAAGCTGGGTTGTTGGGAACCTGGTAGGAAGGAATGTGCCCTCCCAGGTACTAAGCACTCCATGCTCTTAGTTTAGCCCACATACACTGAACCCAGCTGCAAAGTACCCAGGCTCACACCTGAGCCACATCTCTATCTAATGAGACCCTCCCCAGAGTCAGGGCAGGCCCAGCTGAGCCTGGTCACTACATGATTGCGGAGGGACTCAACCTCCTTGTGTGTCCTCCTGCAGACCAGCCTTTAGAGTTAGGCTGGAAGATGCAGCTGCATCCCTAAAATGGCTGCACTGTGGAAGACTGCAGATCGTGCTGCTTTTCCCCAGCTGGTAAGTGTGCTTGTTGCCTGTTATTTTTATCTTGAGCTTTTGTTTTGTTTTTGAGGATAATTGCACTTTATTGCTGCAATATGTTATAATAAATGCTATGAAGATGACTATTGTATCCAAGAGGAAAGGAGATGTGGCTGGGGAGTGAACTTAAACCTCCATGTCAGCAAAACAAACATGCAGTGTTTGGGCTGTATCAGTCAAGTGGTACCAAAGTGGCATTTAGGTTCTGCCCAAGCTGAGTCTGCAGGGTTGATCCCATCTCTCTGTGCTTTGTTGGATGGAGTTGGCTTTTTTTTTTTTTTTTTTTTTTTTTTTTTGTCGTCTGGCAGAAGAGTTTGCTATGAGCTGTTAAAGTACAGTAGTGGTTGTGCTCTTCTGTGGCTGAAGCTTAGGCCCTGTGGGTGAAGGAGAAGCTGATTTTGGCCATTTTAGCAGCTGCAAGGTAGGAGAGGTAGATGCTAATGGTTCAACTATCAAAGGATTAAGAGGTGTAAATACTGCCTGGAAACCATTGGTTCGTGCCTCTGTGAGCTGGAGCAGTCTGTGGTCTCTTGAATTCTCGGTCTCTCTGTCTTGTCTTGTTACTAATGTTGGCAGTGATTGAGCTATGAGAGACTACATTCATTCTTGGGTCTGGTTTTTAAACTGGCCCACAGCTGTGGGACTGCAAGCTTTTCTTTAAGAAACAAAGTAAAGCATTTTGTAAATTAAGGTCTTAAGCTCCTGTGGAAGGAAACAAACAGCCCTTATCTGTCTTAATGAGAACTGTAGATGTGTATTTTGCATCCAATTGTGCAAATTATCTTTAGCAGTGATACTTGTAAGGCTGTGTAATTTATGGGGTGGTTATTGGTGACTCATAAGTATTTATTTATGTCTTATGTATTGTGTATGCTTTTCTTGATTGGGGCGGCATGTTTGCATGGATGTGTATTTTCTGTATAAACACACACTCAAGAAATGTAAGGCTTTCTTTAAGTGACTCACCTTTTGCCATACTAACGTCTCTCAAATGTATTTTTGGGCGATCAGAAGTTGTAGCTACTCAGAGCAAATTTCTTGACTTCTGGGTGCTGTAACTTAAGTATGTCTCCTTGCATTATGTGTGTGATACATGTGTACCCTGGTGATAACTGAGGAGAAGGCAGTCTGTGCTCAGATGTGGCTGTGCTCCAGGCAGCTCCACAAATTGCTTTTGCTCAACACATGTTTTGAAATTGTTCAGAAGCTGGTTTGGTCTTTAGCACAGTTTGGAGCAACCTTGAGGCTGCTCAGAGATCTGTAGTACTGCTGTCAAAGCTGAGAAATAGCCAGGCTATCCCAGCACCCTAGTCATGCGTTCTGCACTGAGCTGTGCTGCCTGTACCAGGAGCTCTGGGTAACACTTGGGCCGTGTCAATCCCACCTAAGCCTCTGCACTAGGTGTTTCATACTTGCCATGAGGTTGGCATAGAGATTTAGGGTTTAAGCTGACTCTGTTTATGCTAGGTGCACGCAGCAGTGGTCAAATCACAAAGTTAACTGTAGGACAAACCAAGCCCCGCAATTCATTTTATAGGCGGCTTCTCTTTACATTGTTCTCATTCCACTCCCAAACTGACAATTGAAGCCATGTGGAGCGTGGAGAACATTGCTTTTCCTGCTTGATGCATTTCAAGGAGATACGGTCTGGAAGCAAAGCTATGTTTAAGTTTTATACCAAATGAAAGCTTTTTCTATGACATGTGCCACAAATAGACTTTAATTTATGGGAAGTGCATACTGTAAGTGTACCCCAGGATTTTATTCTGTACTCTGCTTGTTGGGCTTGTGAATGTGCCAGCTCTTACGCTTTTTCTTCAGCATCCCCAGCTGCAGTCCACAATTGTGAGACATAACAACAAAAAGAGTGGTAAACCAGTCCACGTGCTGATGGCTGCCTGTTTTCTATATCTGGCAAACTTTCTTGTGACAGTGCTGAACGTTACAGCAATTCAGATGTGCTCTGGGTTTCGCTAGGCTTAAAATAGTGTTAATGTAGGGCCAGGGTCAGTTATTCACACCTGCAGAAAGCGGATTCAAAATCCTACCAAATTGGAATTCCCCTGTCGATTACAGTCATAAACAGGCTGCAAGACTGCACAGAGCAAAGCTCATAGGACTTTTTGTGCAGTATCAGAGCCTCGCTGAGGATGCTGCAGTGCCATTAGACTCACGTTAGTAGCACCTGTTTGTGCCAGATGTAAATTTATTCTGTTGGCTTTCAGACAAAGATGTTGCTGCAGATCAGCCAGCAGCCAGGCTCCTGGTATTGTGCCCTCCATATCTCTGTAGATGGTGATAACAGCTATTGTTCTTTCTCGCAATATGTTCATGGCATCAGGCGTTGTGACTCACGTCACGATACCACTGTGAGCCGTTTCTTTAATAATACAACACCCGTGTCATGTCATTCTAGCAATTTTCTTAATTCTTTCTATTGTTAACTTCTGTTCTGAAGTGTTCGTAGTTGTAATTTATCTTTTCAAGTTCTCCCTGGGTGTAAGCTGGTGGAAGAGGAAAAGGTTTGTAAATGCACCTGGAAGACTGTGACAAATCATTTGTTGGCCACGTCTGATCAGAAGAGTGAGCAGAAATGTATTTGTGCACTGTCTTTTTTTTTTGTTAGCAATCAGTGGTAGTACAGACTTCTTCAACACCTGGAAATGGAATGAAATGCTGACGCTTCCTTTGTTGTTTTGTTTTTTTCCCCTAGCTCCTGTAGGACTAGTTAGATTCATGCATCAATGATATCATTTGCCCTGACAAAACAGGATGCTGGAAAATGGTAGCTTGTCTTTTTTCCTAACAACCAATTTAGTAATTTGTTAGGGCGGTTGTTCTTCTAGGCAGGGGTGTATCTACCTCCAATCTAGAGGTCTTTGAAGTTATCGGTACATCTTGGGCATCATTGAAAAAATGAAGGACTTCCTTGGGTCTTGCTTTCTGTCTGCTGGCAGAAGAGGAGCAGGATCCAACAAATCCTTGGGCATCAGGTTCTTTATCTGTATCTGCTGGACTAAGAATCCTTAACCTATAAACAGTTTGGGGTCAGGGAACTTCTGAAAGAGTTTTTTGTTGTTGCTATTGCTTTGGTGGTGGTGGCTTTTTTTTTTTTTTTTTTTTGTTCTTCTTTGTCTGATCAACTTGGCTTCCAGCAATATTATGTAGTGACAAACTGGAGTATCTTTATGAAAATCAGAAGAATGTTGGAACAAATGTAGCTCTTATCTATTGTACTGGAAAGTCTGTGGTGACCCTTTATTGGTTATTGGGGCTCTGAATAAATCTAGCCATAATTGATAGAAACAGCTTTAAAAGAAAAGCAAAACAGATCATGAAGGGAAGAAAGAGCTGATAAAGCTCCCAGCATCAAGAGCGTGCATGTTGAAACACTCTCTAATTACATATTTATCCAATCCAGTTAATACTACAGAGCTTGCAAAAAAAAAAAAAAGCTCCATAATTAGGGGTTATGAAAATGTCTACATAGCAATAATATGGCACCTAAATATAGCATCTTTCCTCCTGAAGCACTTTACATCATTTGAGAACCATGGACTTGATTCACAGCTGGCATTCACAGGTGCAACCTTATTGATTTTGATGGAAGAGTGCCATTTTTCTAAGGGATGAGTTATGTCATAAATGAAAGTTTTGTCTATCTTCTGAGCTTGTAGAGCTGCCTATTACAGTAGTATCTGCGTGTCTTTCACATCAAATTAGCTGGTGACAGCAAAACCTCTAGCAGGCTTTATAGGATCTTTGCCACATCTTCCTCCTCTTGCTGCAGAAATCTCTGCTTGGACCTCAGAAGAGTTGATTTTGGTGGGGTTGGACTAAGTTCTGCAAGCACTGGGGAAAGGATGGGTAGGATTTGTTTTGTTTTCCGTGGCTGCATGTTATTTAAGGTCGTTAAATGAAGTAGAAGAAACCAGACTTTTGCTGTGGATGCTAAAGGCTTGTGAGAGTTCAAGGGATGGCTGGACAAGTTTGTGTAAAGAAACGCATGGGAGAATAACTTAGTAGTTAGAAACTGCATCTGGCATAGGAAATCCCTTGATCTGAAACCAGCTGAGGGCTAGCAGAAATTTGAGGGCAATAGTATAAGTGTTTGGCCTGTCTCTTCTGCTTTCTGGTGTCTGATCACTCTGCATCTGAGACTCAGAACTGGGCTGGATGGAGCAGTACCATTCTTCTGCTTGTACTCCACGTGGCAGTGCTGCTGTGCAGAGTGCTGCAGCAGGTGGGTGAGAGGTATCACCCCAGCAGTGTCGTGCACATCAGTTCTCTGCTCTCAACTGGGGACTTTGTCTCCTGTTGCCTGTGAAGGTCTGGATTCATATTCTCTATGAAAAGCATCTGAATGTTTGGTTTTGTTTTTTTTTTTTGGTGTTGGAATAAAGCTTAATATGAATAGAGAGGAGAGACTGTGTAATGCTGAAAATCAGCCCTCTTTCCTGTAATAACTGGTTTTCCTTTGAGGCCTTTTCTCCAAAAGCTTTACTAGACAGACCTTGCATAGCTTTAGAGCTCTGAAAGGATTGAGGCACTGTAAAGTCTAATAGTGAGAGAGAATAAATTATATTGAGCAACTCCTACACACGCATACAGGAAAAAGAATTTCGCCTCCTCCCATAATATCAGATTGTTGATATTCCTTGTATAGAACTGTAGGGAATAAACAAATGTGTTCATTAACATTTACCCAGTAAGGTGAACTGAGGACAGAATATCAGTCCAGATATCCAGGCTTATCCTTGAATTTCCTGGATTTTATAGGGTTTAAGTCTGACTCTGAACAAGTCTTAAGGGCATTTTCTTGGTGGATTAGAAGGGTCTGTGTTTGGACAGTCCCATGTATAGTACCTATGGGACTGTATAAAACCCCAATTTTACTATTTGTATCTGTTTTAAAATCCTGCTATTCATTTGTCTGAGTCAGGCAGCTTTTAAACTGGAATTAGTGTTGGGTACATAGCGCGAGGAGAGTACACATCTGGAAGGAGCTCAGAAGATGCAACCACTGTTTCACAGAAAGTGTTGGAAAACAAACAGTAACCCCTCTAAAAATATGGTTTGCAGATGGATCTTCATATTCCCTTCTCCCATTATTTTAGCAGGGAGAATTCATCTTGAACAGACGCTTGGCACAGTAACAGCAGGAAAGTGACTGGATGGGAGTGATTTCCTGGGACATCTTTCTGTCTGGGTCAGAGAACAACATCTTCTGTGCTGGAAGACCCTGTTCTTCACATGGTGGCTGCGGTGTCAGAAATGCCATCACCTTCATTGATACTGTCAGCTGAGACAGCACATGACAAAGCTTTAAATTTACTAGGGATATTTCTCCTGCAATAATTGCCAGTATGGGGCTCTCCTGTGGGCTTGCCCAATTGACTGTGGGAAGTGTCGTGTGGCTTGGGTGGCCAATCCCAGCTCCAAAGATGGAGTGCTTGTTGCAAGCTCATGCCAAGCCATCTGTAAGATTTGTCAGATAAATGTGACTAGCGAAGTGGCACTCGTGAGCAGATGAAGGGAAATTCCCTGGGGGATTCTTTATTCGCTCGTCATTAGCAGGAGAGGCAGTGGGAAAATTCATTGTTCAGCTGTTCAAAACACTGGTGAACGCTTGACACTGAATAATCTTTAAATGAAGAGGGATGTCTAACATGTCTTGGGCAGCCCAGACACTGTGCCGGAGGCAGAATATCATGTTTTGCACATGGTGCTTACCTTGGTGAAGGATAAGGATATTTGAGTTCCGAGTCGTGTATTTAGCCTCAAACATCTCCTCTCCCTGGGGTAGCCATATGCATTTATCCCTGATTTTAAATGGGGAAATAAAATCTACCTCTGTTGTGAGAAGGTGCTGCGAGCTCACCATGTGTATTCAGTTTGTGGGCTCTTTGGTGGCAGATTGGCAGTGAGGATTGTGCTCTAGTCATGAGTCTGGCTTAGATATGATGACTTGTAGAGCAAACTCTCTATCCTCTCTGTCCTCAAAGAAGCGTGGGAGCTTTGACACTGGGTGATTATGTGTGTGAGATCAGGTGAGCATGCAGTCCATGCTGGTGAGGAACAGCTCGCCCTCCAGTCTTGCATTCCACGGAACACCTTTGGTGCAACTCACTTTGCTGAACCAAAGGGAGCTTTTAGTCCTGAAAATGAATAATTCAAGTTCCTGTGAGCACCCTGAAGCAAGATAAGACACTTTAAGGAAAGTCTTTGGTTGTTCTTTTAGTTTCGTGGTGAATCATGGAGCTTTCACGGCATTTCCTCTTACATGCTGACAAGGGCATGTGTGGGTATCTGCAGGCAGTGGGTATCCTACTGTTGTTTCTACCAGGCCTATTACTCACTAAATTTTCCCTTATGCTTAGTTTTAAACTGGAGCTTGGAGATGAATAGAGACATTGTTTTGAAGGCAACCATGTGCTAGTTGCACTGGCTTTTTATTTTTTTTATTTTTATTTTTTTCCTGGGGAGGATTAGGATGAGGGAAGTGGAGTGAGGGCAATATGCTGTATTCTGAATTCTCCAGACTCCACGATAGGCTCAAGACCAACTCAGGTCCTGGTCTTCAGCAAGGTTGATGCGGAAAGCTGATGAAGGGAACAGATTTATCTCTCACTGCTCCAGCGAGTCCATCCAAAGGGATTACTGATGTAGAGGACTGTAGAAAAAAATCAGGTTTATCTCCCATCACTTACTCAAGTGGATCAAGATCAAAATCAAACCAACCAATTCAGAAAACCATTGTTCTAAATCCATGTTTAACAGTTTCAGTAAGTGGGCAGGCTTTTAAAAGCTGGGCTCCTCTACAGCCCTGCTAAGTATGAGGGAGATATGAAGCAATATCTGATTTCAGATAGTAGTATGTGAAATGTTCACTGAAAGATTCACTAACACAGTTTACAGGTCACTTGCTAGATGCAGCAGCTTTTGCCAGTGAAAAAGTATTTCGAATTTGAGTTGAAAGCACTGGCTAGCTGGAAAAATGAGGATATTCTAACAGCAGCTCCAAAACTTGCTTCAGCTTTCATGTAAATAGATGAACTTCTGTTGACTCCAATACAATGTTGCTTGTTCACATGAGACCTGTCCTTTTTGTACATGGAAGAAGTCATGTCACGAGAGATCTTTGATGCTTTAATGTGCCCTGGCATATCGATGGATACATCCAGTGGAGAAGAACAATCTGGGACGCTTGGTCTGCGTTTGTGCTTTGCTGGAGATTTGCTATGTAACCTCGAGCAAATCTATTAATCTCCCAGTACCTCAATTCCCCAAATGCAAAATGGAGATAATAAAACATAAGTCCCTTAGCAAGGGTAAACACATTTAAAAAATGCACTTAAAAGCAGTTGGGTACTAGATTAATGGAGACCTATATCTTGTGGGGAAGATTTGTTGTATTATAAATAATATATCTTCACAATTATTCCATTTAGTCTGCCTTGAAGCCTTCAAAGACATACCACGCAAATGTTTACTGGCAGCGTGTTTCCCCCCTTTTATTGGCCAACTACATGTTTAGACCAGACTTTGCTGTGGCAAAGTATTTCAGCACATTACACATGGCAAATGACTCTTTTACTGCAAAAGTAGATTTTTTTTTTTTTTTTTTTTTTTTTTTTTTTTTTTTTTGTTAAGAGAACTCCCCAAATACTGCTGTACTCAGCAGAAGCCTGTGCACCTGGAATAGCTGACTCTGAGCAGATTTTTGCAGTGGTCAGTATGCTTCAGTCTGGAGCTTTGAAAGAAATGGGGGATGGAGGAAATCTGGTGGGCATTGAGGACAAACCCCTTAGGAATGAGTTAACTTTGCAAACCACCTGAAAGAACCTTGGTATGTCTCAAGTCAGCCAAGCAATGATGGTGATAAGTTGTCCAGAAAAAAGATTTGGTATTCCAGAGCATGGTTGAGTTACTCTAGGTATAAAGTGAGGGTCTGGGGGACTCTCACCACAACAGAAGTGCACAGGAGCTATTGAAGCCATTAGACTGCCCATTATTACAGCAGTTTTAGCTTCCCTGGACTCTAATTATTCTTGTCATATTACTGAGGATAACCCAGAAGTATTGCAGGTGTTTGCCTTGAACTTGGAGAGGGAACTGATGCAACGTGGGGAAACACAACTACACAGAAACTAAAAGGGTGTGATTCTTTACCTACTCGTGCTTGTTTTACTCTGCTTTTGCCTCTGTTGGAGTAATTTCTCTTTGACATCGATGTAACTATTTAGGAGCAGGCCTGAAATGTGTGTGAAAATATCTTAACTGCCTAAAAGAGTGTTTATGAGGGCATTTTGGGGGAAGGCAGGAGCCTGGAATGGGCCTCTACTTAGTTCAGGTTAGAATGTTTTTTGGTTTTTTTTTAATCTTCTTTTTGTACAGTAAAAGCAAGTGTGACGTGGAGAAGAGTGAAAGCTTTGTTCCTGTGATCACAGTATCAAATAGAGAATTGCATTTGCTCACATGCCTTTCCCAAGGGGATATGCCTCAAGAACTGATGATGGCAGAGGTGAGCTGTCATTTTCTGCAGCAAGCCGCTGGAGATGGAGAGCTGGGTTGGGGGGACTTGTTAGAGTATGAGACCTTTCATGCTCTTGCCTTCAGGAATGGGAAAAAAATGTAATAAACCTCCGGTAATTCTGGTGACAGATGGACATTCCTGATCTGCTTTTTTCTGCACAGCTCAAGAGGTCTTGTAGCCAACTATAAATGGTTGGGTATCAGGAGGATATGCTCTTAACCTTTGCCCTGCAGCACAGGAATTATTGAATTGATGATTTTCTTGGTGTGCCTCTTCAACTGTAACAGAATATCTTTGAGTGGAAGGCACCGAGGAATATCAGCAGTGGCACAAAAGCATAAAAAACCCTAAGAAAAATACCTTGAGACTAAGGTGAAGTAGCCTTACAGATAGACTTCTATGTCAAGCAGTAGCACCTGACAGCCCTCCTGATTTTGATGCTAATGCAAAACCACAGCAATGTTTACTTTTGTCTCTGGTAAACATCTATGCATTGGGCAAGAATGAAAAGTTGAGCTCATGCTTGGGAGGAGCTTGGAAGGGTGAGTACGTGCTAACTCAGCTGTGCTACTCAGCTGTACTTCTGGCTGTGCTGGTCAGTTGTTTCTGTAGGCAGCACTGGGCAGAGTGGGAGAGCTTATGGCCTTTCGTTGTGAGCCCAGCTCTGATCTTATCTGTGGTCTGCATGAGCTCTGCTAGAGGAGCCTATCAGGGCCAGTAGGCTGAGGTTTGCTTCTCTCTGATCTGCAGATAGGATATTGTTATCTATATGAATGTGGCTTCAGCTTGTGGGTACCTGTATGTGTTGCTGGGATGGCAGTACTGATGATAAGTTTATTAGTGTCTATTCCACAGCAAAGCTAAGAATTATCCTCTAAGGCAAGAGGAACACTTGTGTTCTTTACACAGTCCATTGTAGAGAAGCTCTGGAGGTGTTCTGGGTAGGAGCAGATACTTCAAGCTGAGGCAGTTATCTCCCATTGGTGGTAAATCGATGGTCAAGTGTTTTTTAGTCTTTTTTGTATGCTGTGACTTCTCCTGTTGCTGCTATATAACCCAATGAAAAGCATTTTTGCTTCCATATTGGGGTCTATCCCTGTATGGAATTGCTGAGTCATGGCCTGAACCACTAATTGATCACCTGGGGAAAAAATCTGGTCAGCCCTGGGAGCACAGGTGGAGGCAATTCAGTTGTGTGATTGGAAGGGGTGGAGCCTGGCTGCACCTGTCCTAGACCCCATTTGAGGGCTGACTGCCACTGGGGGAGGATCTCTTTCTGGAGATCTCTCCTTGGTGAAGCTTTCCCCTGCAAACCTGGAATCTTCTAATATGGGTAAGCAATCTTCTTCCCTTCCTTTATGGCACCTTCCTGTTGTGCCAGTCCTTTTGTCGTCACACCTCTGTTGAAACACCTTTTCCATCGTATTGATCTGTCCAGTTGCTACAATCACCATGACTTAATGCAGAATATAGTTCTCAGGTTAACAGTCTTCTAATTGAAAATATTACAAATTAATATATGAAGGCCACTTCCAGAATGATGCTTCCTATACTATTGGCCCACAGCGTCAGATGCAGATGTTGGTGATATGGCAGTTGAGGTTGAAACTTCCCACCAGTATTCCATTACATGCTGTTGCTGTGTGACAGGTGGCAGCAGACAGGCAGTTTGACCAAATGGCGTCCAACATGGAAGCATGTATGAAACAGAGGTGTGGAATTGAATTCCTCTGTGAAGTAGAAATGGCACCCATTGACATTTATAGATGCTTGCTGGAGACCAAACTGAGGATGTTAGCCTAGGGAGGCAGGTGGGTGGCATGTTTCATCAGTGGTGACAGTGATGTGAAAGACAAGCCATGTTCTGGGTGGCGAGACAGATTTTTATGAGTGTGACATGCAGGCTCTTGTTCATCACTGGTGAAAATGCATAGCTCATGGAGATGACTATGTACAGAAATAATGTTTTGTAGCTGAGAATTTGCTTTGTGATTGATTTTGGGGGTGTTTTTTTTTTTTTTGTTTGTTTTTTTTTTGTATGTGTTGTAGTTTCCATGGGTATAAATAGGAGGAATTACATTCGGACTAATATATGTAGATATTCCTTTGAATGTATTGTTCCTGCACTTTAACATTGTGGTCAAAATTGGCTCTGCTGGAAGTTCCTCTAGTCAAATAACTTAAAAGCATGTTGGTTTTAACTGTTTGGGGGCATACAACCATATAATGCAGGGTCACTTATTCTCCCACCTTGTTCTTATCTCTTACCTAAACTAGGTTAGTAGACAATAAAGAAAAAAGTGGCAGCACTAATCTCCTACATGTCAGTATATATATATGTAAAGTGCCTAGCACAGTTGGGATTGTAAGTTTTTTGGCACTGCTGAAGTGTGAAGGGACCTTACTGCTCTAGGGACTACACAGGCAGACAGCAAAATATGGTGCCTTCCCAAAGAGGGGAAGCTTACAAACAAAACGTAGTTAATGATCAACTGTTCTTTGCAGCTGAATCTTGTAGAAAGACCAGTGAAGCAAAACCACCTCTATTAAAAGACACTGCGGTATTGGCAAACTTTTTCCTACTGAAATAATAGGGGGACATGTTGAGCTTTTACTTGTGCAGGATTTGTTTTTCATAGTATTTCGTACGAGTCTGCAAGGAGTACCTAGTCTGAATGGTAAACTTAGTGAAGTGAACCCTGGAATGATGAAGATAAGGCCTAGCTGAAGCCAAAGGATTGCACAGGAAGGGTGACCTAAAGGTGGTTGGAAAGCAGTCACTTCAAAAAATAAAAGGATGTTTCCATCTGTACTGAGCTTTCTTATCCATAAAAACAAGTGAGACAGATTTTTGAGACCGTAGTCTACTGTAGCAGAGGAAGTTATTTCACTAGGTTGAAGTTATGGAAAGGTTAAGGTTGGAAGGGACTTTCTGAAGGCTATCTGATCCAACTCAGCTCAAGCAGGGCCACTCAGAGTAGGCGTGCAATGTTATGTCATCACCCTGCAGCAGAAAGAGAAGTGATAAAGTCCCAGACAATCCCCCTTCCTAGAAACTCAACTATGTTGTGTTTTGTTCTGTTTTCTTTGCGAAGAAATGGGTGCCATGCCACGTGCAGTAATGTGTGGAGGGGATGTGCTGAGCAAACATGAAAGAAATCACAGAAAAGATCTGAATTTGTGAAAAATAAGGCTCATTTACCCTTGTAGGTCAAGAGTTATCTATCAAGGTATGAAGACAACACCTAAAAATCCTTGAACCCTGATAAGAACAGGCAGTGGAGGTGACCAGCATGGAAGGAAGTGGGTGATGGAAGTATAATCACTGCAGAGAGAGAGAGTTGATGAAGAGAATGTAGCTTGTGATTGAAATGAATATTTTATTCCTTTTCTTTTCCTTTTACATACTTTATGTGCAGCTTTTTTGGGGCTGTGAAGTATTTTGGAAAGTAATGTTGAGAGAGAGTAGTAGTTTTAATAGGCAGGAAAACAGTTCAATGTGTCTGATGATTATTAACTGTCTATTGCATGGCAGAATTTGGGGAAGAGCTGTGAAAGCTGAACCAACCTGCCCGTCTCATTTTTAGCAGGAATATGTGAATTTCTTCATGTGAGTAGGGCAGAGCTTAATTCTTAAATAGTGACAGAAAGCAGGGAGTGGATACTAAAAAATGCAGATTAAATAGATTCAATATGAATCAAATGGATTCAGATGTGAAATCTGCAAATACAATCTACTGCAGTGTAAATCAGGTTTATTTCAAGTTCCCAAGTTTGAACTGCACCTGAAAGAGCTTAGCCTAAACTGAAATATGCATCTGTACAAAGCTTCTTGCCAGAGTTTAAAAACTAATTTTGGGTTAAATTAGTGCAGCTTTAGTTCTAGCCAGTGATGTATGTTAGAGTGGGAACTGAGTTCAGATTTCTGGTCTTTCAGTAGAGTGTGTGTACCACAAGCTCGGCTTTCACAGTATCAAAATTACTGCAATAATGGGAGATGCAGAGCACGGTGGCATAGGATGGTGTTAATTTTTGGTTGTTGTCATGGGATATCCTAATGTAAGAACTGAGGTTCTCATGAAAGCAAAGAGAAAACTGTCTCTAGCTCTTGGAGTTCAGAGGCCTGGTGGTGAAATATTTATATTGTGCTTTGGGGAACTGAGCTTTCAATACTTTGCAGATTGTTGGTCTATAAACGGAAGAGTTTCCTTGTTATTCTTTCCCTTCCTCACGGTGTGAAACAGCATGACTGGAAACATCACCTGCATCTAAGAACTGCCTCTTCTTTTTTCCTTCCCTCCAGGCTGTGGAGGCTCAGAGCTTTCTATTGCAAAGCAGGGAGCTGATAATCTTCTGCAGGGTCATCCAAGCTGCTGAAGTGCCAGGCTTTGGCTGCTCCCTCGGTTCCCATGAGTGCAGTTGCCCATTCTTCTTGCTTTAGGGGATGCTCTATTTGCACAGCCTTAATCAGCAGCATGTTATGGTTTTGGCCAGTGTGTTTTATGATGGTGACATAGTATATTTAATTTTAATGTGGAATTGGCCCGTGCCTGATTGAACAATATACAAATAAAAGATATGGAAATCAAAACTGGTTTGGCTTGCTGGCCAGCACAGGCAAGAATAAAAAAAGAACAGCTGAACAATTCTAGTACGTAATCTCAGTCTTTGGTGGGTGCTTAATTAAACTTCCGTGTATCAGAGGAAAGAGAGAGGCTTTTCCTAGCAGTACTGCACATGTTTTGGGAATGATGATTATGACTTGGAAGCGTTAATTCTCATACAAGATGTTCTTCATTCACATTCTGGTTTTGTGAATATTAAAATCTTTATCATCTGGTCAACAACTCCTGGTACTATTTCAGGGGGGAGAAAAATTCTGATATTTTCATATTCTTCTGTAGGTGGGGATTAGAGTGATTGCAGGATGGTTTAACAGTGTAGAGCAAGAATATGGACAAAATAGGAAGCTGGATGCAGTCTTCTGCTGTGATTGATCTTACTCCAAACTTCAGATGAAATTAAAGGACCATGGCAACCATCTTCTCAGGTCTGACCCTGTTGTAAAGTCCCTGGAGGAAAAAAAAAAAAATGTACCTTGCCATTTTGTGCTACGTGGGCAGGTTGCTTTCAGTATCTATCTCAGAGGAAGATTTCACTTGATGACAGAATTATTATTAAATCATGTATTTAGTTGCTGGGAGTTACCACAGTCTTGAAATTTAATATATAATAAATCTTAAGTTGCAGATAAAGTAACTAAATTTGCATATACTACGACTGAAATAAATCAAGCCAAGGGGATCTCTAGTAAACTTTTGAAAGATTTTTTGCTTTGTTTTACTTCTGGAAACAATTGAAAAATGAAACATCTCCCAGTGCTTGGCTGAGCACAACAATATCATGCACCTTAACGGGCCTAGCTGTAGCAAAATATGGTTCAACTGCTTTGTCTCTAGGTGGTAAAGAACTGTCAGGTCTGATGTTGGGAACAGCACCCACAGGATACTCAAGGGATTCTGAACTAAAACAGGTTTGGGGCACAAATCTGGAAAGAATAGAATCATTTCAATTTCAGAGCTATCTTCTGTCTCAAAGATGCCTAATAATTGCCTAATAATGTGGTATAGTTGGAGCGTGGGGCAGATCTTGATACTCCAAGGAGGGTTCGAGGGAAAGTCAGACGTAAGGGTATTAATGATATTAGCCTTAGCAGAGGGCAGTTATGTTCCCTGATATTCTTTCTATGACATACATAATTGTTCTGGGTGTCTTTTCAAGCGGGATTAAGAAGTCTGATGCAAAAGAGCAGAGATTATATGAATATTTTGATTTTGTCTTTACTACTTTTACTCCCACCCAAGATAAAAATTTTAGCAGTAAATTTATCTCTGTTATGTCTTCCCTCCACGTCAGCCTGGGTCTGTGCTTCAGACTGTCCAGTATTTGATAATTCTCATTTAAGACAAAGCTCCATTTAGTTTCTGACTACAGTAGCTGTCAGGATGTAAAGCATGCAGCCTCTGTGCGAGTGATGTTTAATGGCCATCACAGCTGAAAGCCTATGCCATGAATTAAAGTCAGACCGACAACTTGGGAAATTGCTGCAATGAACGCTGAGCAGTCATTAACTCTCAAAAACAGTGTGTCTTGCTAGAGAGGAGTGTGGCAGGAGGAAGGCTCTGTCCAAGCCAAATCTATTGCAGAATTAAGTGAATTTTCAAGGAATTTATTAGTTGTTTTGTTTTTCCAGGAGTTACTGTAATGGATTTTGTCTCAGAATAGAAAATGGAGGTCATACTGAGGAAAGGAAAAAGTTTTCCTTTTATGTGGTCAGAAGTGGAAGCCTTCCAAATTTGGGAGAATACAGTAATAAATCTGCAGCCACCTAGAATTATGCGGTGTTACAAGTGAAGACAGCTCCAAACTTTGTTCCTGCAAGAGGAATGAGGCTTGGGTTCCCCTACCTTGAATCTGGCCCTGCCTGAGCTCATCTCTGTTGGCTGTTTGCTGTACCAGCTCCCTGAGCAGAACTGGGCAGCCTTGGCAGCTGGCCTTCCTGGCTATTTCCATGCACAATGTATTTTCTTCATAGTTACCCTGGGATCTTTATGAACAGGTATTGCTTATGTAGTAATTAACATTTGTGACATTCAGACTCAGAGGTTGCACAGGTCTGGGTGGCAACTTGTGGGCTCCAGAATCCCTAGTTATAGCTGGCAACCATCTTGAATTCAAGAAAGGAATTGGTATTACAGTCAGTCTGATCTCTGTGTTCTGTGACTCCAGAGAAGCCATTCAGATGCCTCTGTCTGATTGCTGCTGCTTCCCTCACATTGGTGTGGTACTTAGGCCTGGGAAAGGCAGACACTTTTGCTCCCTGGCAGCTTTCCTGCTTCACTCTTGCATCTGTAACACTGTCAAATATGTTAGTTTTTTGTTTGTTTATTTTTTTTCTCCTCTTCTTGCTTGGGATTTTTCTGCCCATTTTCTCTGTGTTGCCAAGTGGTTCTGTGTTGTAGCTTGTTAACTGCCAGTGTGTTGGTGTTGCATATGGTAAAAAAGCGTAGTTGGCAATGTAGTATCACCTCCGCAAAATAAAATTAAAAAAAAAAAAAAAAAAAAAAAAAAAAAAAGAAGAAGCAAAGCCCCACTGAATTCAGCATTGAAGCCCCCAGACCACTGCTCTTATTGGGCCGGTCCAGGGCAGGAGTCCTAACCGGTACTGATGAATTAGGGATGTCTCATAGTGAGGGTCTGAGATTAAGAAAATGTCGAATGTCGTGTGGGATTTTAAACAGTAACACTAAATATTATCACTGGGAACCCTCCAGAGAGAAAAGCAGGTGAGGAGGGCTGACAGCAAACTGGTGTTAAAGGCAAGAGGGGATTGCTCACTGGCCAAGAGGAGGCAGGGCCCAACCTGGCAGGCGATGGTGGATCTGCCAGAGCCTCCGGTTGTCGCTGTCATGTGCACACAAAACATTGCTGCTGTTGTAGCCGGGCATCACTCACTGTGTGTGGGTGCAAATGGCAATGCGAGATGTGGGACGAAGCAGAGCTGGGCACAGCTGCTTCTCTTTATGCTCCATGGGAGGGAAGCAGATGCACAGAGCGGCTGTAGCTTGCTGAAAGTCAGTTGGGGATGGTGGCCATGGGGAGGGTGGTATGGTCCCAGGCCTGTTGGAAGGCATACTCCTCACCTGCAGTCCTGTCCTGATGCTCAGCCATGGGTTTCATTCTGTTTGCGCTTTACTGCTTGCTTTCATTCCCAGCTGTTTAGCTTTCATCCCTTCTTGCTCTGCTCTAAAGATCTGGCAGAGTTTGGTTTTACTTCTCTTCTCTCTTGAAAACAATAGTAAAATTCCTGAAAAGGAGGAGAGCATGTACATGCATGCAGGTGTGCTTGGGGAAGGAGACAGCTGAAGCTGTGAAGCTGGGATAAAGGGAGGCAGTCCAGGACTTGCTGAGCTCCTTGGCATGGTGAGGTGCAGTGGCCTTCAGCTTGTGGTAGTGGTTGTAAATGCTGATTTGACTCTGGTTCAGTTTTTAAGAGTTTCTCTTTATTCTCAAATACCAATAACCTGTAAGAAAACAAAACATCCAACATGTCTGTGGATCTGGAATCTGGTGGAGAATCACAGCAGAAGCATGGAGCGCCTGGACGTGCAAGAAAAGTGGGAAAGACCCAATCCCTCTTGGATCTGCACCTCTTTTTCAAATGTGTGGAGGACACGTGGCTCCTGACACATGTTGTCTAACCAGCTTGGTTTTTATGTGCTACTTCAGTCAGGAAATTAATCAGGAAAAAAAGATAAGGGAACATTATGCTATTCAGAGTAAATCACCGTGTTACACAATGCTGCTCCCATTGCCTAGGTACAGCTGTTTAAGAAAATGGGCTGGCTTGAGGGCTTCCTTCTGATTGTCTAATTAAACTTCCAACCTTTGCAATTATGAAAATAACTGTGTGGTTAGAACTACTTGTATATGCTATAGGTAACTCCTGAATTAGCTAGAAAGAGAGTAAGACATTTGCCTTGAGATCTTACTCTGAGATTTTACTTATGCACTCTGTGCTACTCTGCGTTGAAATAGTATCTCTAGGAAAAAAAGCCCTAACTTATAAATGCAACTACTGTGATAGCTGAAACTAGAGGTCCATTTGTTGCAACATCCCATTTGCAGCAACACCCAGTTGAAAAATGTCTCTGAGGAACGTGCAAGCGAGCAGATAACAGACAAACCAGTTGGGTTTTGCATCCTCAATGATTAGCATTTGCTTTAAAATCTTTTCTTCAAACACAGCCTAGCAATCGGAACATAATGCTTTGTGTCAGATACTTCTACTCGTTAACTGTGCTCTGTGTTAATGTTTTCTTCTAATTATTTTCATGTTCTCTGGCTTGCATGTATACATCTTCAGCTATTACATGAGAATATAAACACAGCTTTTTCTTAAGTCTGGGAGCATTGTGGCTATTATTCACTATTTATTTCACTTCAAAGTCAAGAAAGTCCCTCTTGAAAGGTAAGGGTCCTCGTCTCACATCACTCTTTCTCCTTTTTCTACTAGACCTGTTAACAGTGCCAGCTGCTTTCTGCCTGATCTCTTGAAGTGCAGTCCTTTTCAGGTGAACGTGATGACTCCATCTTTCACAGCATGTGTGTGTGTTCTACACAAGTGCCATGCTCTGTCATAACTTCAAAGGTTTTAATTGCAGAAAGGTTGCAGATGGAATTATCGAAATCTGACCTTTGAAATAATTGCTACTTCAGTCCTAACCCCTGGCTCATCTCTGCGGATGAGTTAGTTGAAGGACAGGTTGCAGAGGCTATTTTGCCCTCTGGTGCAACAGAAATGGACTTCTTGCCACCCAAAGTGTTCATTATCAGTCTCTGTTAGCACCTTATCCTCATCTTTTGTTGTTGTGAACACATCCCTTTGTTAGCTTGCTTGTGGCTTATAATGTCATCCTTTTCTATCTTGTTTTATCTGATCCTCCTTATAAAAACAGAGCTAAGTGATGCACAGCTGGATGCACTCTGAGAAATCTGCTGCTGCCTGAGTGCTACCTGTTAGCATTCTCAGAAGGGAGTGCTGAGCTGAAGAATAGAATATGTCTTTTGTGATTGATCTGTCAGGCGGGTTTGATAGTGCGGAAAAAGTAGTAGGTGTTGTACGTACAGAAACGGTTGGGCTTGGACTCTGTTTTCAGTCTGAAATATGAAGTGTGGTTGAAATTTGAAGGGCGAGAAGGGACTTTGCATAAGCAAGTGATGCGAGCAGCTGAGCGGCTTGCCTAGTGCGTTCGAGTGATTTTTGGGTTTCTAATGGTGCTGGTTGCAGTGGGGATTGCAGTGGGGTAGCCCATGGAGGTACTGACAGAAGCAGGGATCTGGTGGTGAAGGTGTGATACATGTGGTATTCAGCCATCACTCAATGCTTCACATTCTTGTGAGAAATCTGCTTTAATCTGGGTCTGATTCCAACTGGCAGTGCATAACAACAAGGCTTTCCAGCCTTCTCCTCCCCCGGGGTTTCAGTCCTTAAAGATGCAGGTTCTGATAGCATGTTTTTCTTTCCAAGCCAAAATTTCATTTAAAAAATTGACAAGCACTTAGATCCAGCAAAATATTTAACCTTGCTGCCAGGCTGGAATTAGCTTTTGAGTCACTTTCTGCTATTCCGTGGCTAGCAATACCACAGAGATCAGGAAATGATATAGCTACTTCTCTCCTTTCTCTTTGCATCCGGAAGCTCTGTGAGGTTGTTCTGTTGTCACTGGAGCTTTTCCTATTTCTTTCTCCAGGAAGATGGCAGGTCTGCTTTTTGTTTTCCTTGAAACTTGTGGGGCACCTTCTCATGAGGCCCTGGAAGGGAACAGACGAGGGACTGCAGTCTCCTGTGACTCAGGTGTGCTCCCTTCTTCCTTCTGTCAAAATGTGTGGCTGTCACACAGAGGTGGTGGCTGACAGGACTGAGCAGGACTACCTATGGATCAGCATATGCCTACTCTGATTTGCTTCATTTTTTACACCATTTTCTCATATCTAGTGGATGAAGATGATGTAGACTAGTGATTGTGCCTGGATGCATGCTGTGACCCAAACTGTTTGTGTTTGTAGCCACAGATTTGATCATGTGAAGTGGGTGATATTGGGTAAAAATAAGTTTGTTATGCAAAGTCAATTTCTCAGGCTCCATGTCTTTAAATGAGGCTATCTCAGGGAAAATGACGTTTTTTCTAGCCATAGCAACCAACCCCGGCTCACGTGACAAAGGCCAGTTTTTCATGTGCTCTTCAGCTGATGTGGTCTATGGATTTTGCCCTATAAAGAAGCTTTGGCAGTTCTCTTATTGGTTTTTATTTTTAATTTTTTTTTTTTTGTGGCAAGTATAAAATAACTTTCGCTGTACTCTGAAGCCTTCTGAGTTGCTACTGACTTTGCAAGTCTTCCTGAAGGTATTTCTTCATATCGCTATGAGAAATGTGGTCTCAATATCTTTTTAAGTAAAATGCTGCCAGCTATCACAGAGCTGAAGACAGGACAGTCCTCTGCCAGTAGATCTGGTGGCAGTGATGCTCACCATCACAACCCAGATTATCCAAGATGAGTTTCTGGGAGCTTCTACAGGACCCCTTCACTGCCAGCCTTGTGTTGTGGAGCTGCAATAAGCATTGCAGTGCTCTGTCTGCATTGCCTTGTGAGCAAAGGTGCTGAATATAGCTCCTGATGTCAGTTGTCTGCCTCTGTCTAACTGGGTTCTGACACTGAAGAATGTGGGTATTTTGCTGTTTGAGAATTCAACCTCTGCTCAATTCTTCACTGGAGTGGGATCTAAAAAAAAAATTGTGATGGGCTCACTTCCTAGGCAGAGGCTATAGTTGACCTCTGCAGTCCTTGCGAGCCTCTAGATATATTATTCATGTGCTGCTTGGCTTTCTCTAGTGAGAAACCTTAGGCACCAACTGTCTAAAGCACACTTGATTTAGGTTATTTTTTCCATTTACTTTTATCGTATTCTCAACCCATTTAGCAATCAGACAAATGTGTAATGCTTGGGGCAGACCCAGTTTGCCTGGGGGAGAAATAGTTATTTTAAATAAGTCTTTTTTTTTTTCTTCCCGAGGTGATGAAGACCCGCAGTTCTGATTGACTAGTGCACCAATAGATAAAAATCAAAATATCGTCAAACTTATCTATTTACAAATTGTCCAGGAGCAGATTGTGAAATTCTCAGGTTTGTCATGTAAAGTTATTCACTAATTTCTTCAGGGAATAATTAGATCATTAGACAAATATGCCATAGGCAATCTGTGTGGGAACTTGTGTAATTAACCAATCCAAAATGAGTGATAAATTGTATATCGGTAATTTTCACACTTAGCAATTTAAGATGTGTTAAGTAGTTTTGTCATCAAGTTAAGGAACAGAAACAATACATTGTGACTTATATAACTAATTAGCATTCCCAATTTTACAAACACAAACAATTTGGAATTTACCTTGGGTGACAGTTTGCTCATGTGAGGTAGGAGAATATTCATGAGCATAGAACTTTGCACTCACTTCTTGCAAATGCTCGAACGTTAAGGAGGTCATAAATCTGGTTAATCAGAAATTTGCCTTTCAATTCTAACAAATGTTCATGGTATGTTACTAAGGGAAAAAAAATAAATCTTTTCTTTCCCTCAGTTACTGGCTCAGTTTCTTGACAGTGTGCACCAAATCAGAATCGCATGCTGAGAAATGGGCCCATGCTTGTTTTGTAAGGTGCTGGGTGATTACTTTGTTCACCAAATTGCTGAATTTATGGTGCAGTGTCAGATTATGACTTTCACAGCTAATGGACTAAGAAGGGGGTGGGCTGGAAACACAGCATGCAGTAAGTTGCAAGGGTTAAATGGAGAATGTATTCTGTGATTCTGTATGGAGGCTATCAGGGAGGTAAACCCTTGCTGCAAGTAGAGAGAGGGGGCATTAGTCTGGGATGCCACGTGGGAAGGTGGTGATCAGTGCAGTGTGGGCAAGTCATCACACTGTAAGTGGTGGAGATCTGGGATGAGTGTCAAAGAAAAAGCCTTTGAATGCTGCAGTCCATTGAAGACCTTGGTATGACCAGCTAAGAAAATGGCATGCTCAGTGGTAGAAGGAGGAAAAGAAAGGAAGGTTTCTATGTGCATGATGCGTGTGTATGCATATGTATGTTTTAAAATGCATGTATATGGGCATACTATGGAGCAGGTGGAAGGAGGATGGAGCAGGTGACTTAACAGTCCTCTTGCGATCCTGAATTTAAGGTCCACCAACTCCACAAATCTTGCAAGTGATTCAGGCGTGGATTTGGCAGGTCCTCTCATCTTTGTGCAAGTCTCTCGTTCTCTCCTTCTATGCAATGTCTTTTAGGTACAAAGTGACCTCATCACTATAATATTGGGTCAAGCACTGTGCAATGCTATTTGTATATATGACAAGGCTGTAGTGTGTGCAATCCAGGGCTACTGATGATATCAAGGTCTCTGGGAAGAACAAGCAGCTGCCTGCTTTCATGCATTATGCTGATACCACAGGAACTGTGAATGGTCTCTAGTTTGCTCAGAACATGTACTTAAACACAGACAAATCAGTGATGCTGTCCAGTTACATCAAACCAACAACAAAAGAATCCATCCAGCCTGCAAACTGACTGGGACCTTTCAAAGATCAGCAGATTGGGTTCTCCTTTCCCACTTGAAAAAGATGTGTGAGTGCCAGGATGAATAGTGTCATGGACAGAACACTTAAAAATTTAAAAAAAAATTCACAGCACCACTGGAGCGTCAGCACAGGATGCATGAGGTAGGAAGCCTCTCTTCTGGAATCAGAATGTCTGCAATGCAGAAAGAGGGAAGTAAACAGACGTGAGCTGGAATTGTGGGAAAGAAGTAGACCTAAAATAAAATCTCAGTGGTAGAGTTAAGGTGACAGCAACAACACTCCTTGATGAAAGTTGTGATATCCTTGCCCTTGGAGGCATATAAGCTTTATTGGATACATGTTAGAAAGTGTAATAACTTCTCATACGGCTGCCTGAGCACTTCCAAGTCCTGTAATTTTAATTATTCTTGCAATATTTTGTGTTCACACCCTCCAGTCCATCAAATCACATTTGCATTAAAGTCTTTACTTTTTTATATTTTGACTCTTCAGTCTCTACTGAAATGTTACGGAGCCTCAGTATCACTGAGGCAGTTACGGAGTTGAGCTTAAAATTCACTCAGATCACAATTTATGTGTGAAAAAGCCATAAGGCAAATAACAAGATTTTCAGGGCTTGAAAAGTCATGATGGTGCTTAAACGCTTTGAGCTGGCAGTGTTAGCAGTTCTTAAAATGTCATTTAATGAGCCTGCGTTTCTGGGGAAGTCCATGGAATCTATTTCATCTCTGCATCTTGTAGGGTTTTTCTTTCCTGTTACACAGAGATATGCCACAAAAAAAAAAAAAAAAAGTTTGAAATGTTATTTTTGCATTTGTTTGTTTAATTCATCTGTTCTAAGAATTCATGCTTTTATTCCATAGAGCTGCACTTGATTATTTTTGTGTGCGTGTGCATGTAGTTCAGATTTCTCCTGCGGCTGTGGCTGTAGCCCATCCAATTTGAGACAAAGCATTCTTCTGGCTGTTTTGGAAGGATGACCAGGACTGGCCTTAAAATTTTAACTCGCTTTAGTTTCTGCTAAGGGAGAAGATTCTGTTGCTCAATCCTAGAGGTAATAAGAAATGCTGTATTAGCTGGATGATATATTAAATAACTCAGTGTGGTTTCTGTCTTGTCTGGCAATTCAGAAATACACAGCATGACCTTATTTTTTTATTTTTTTTTTTTTTTCAACTTCCCAACAAATCTGCATCTATGTTGAAGATGAAGAATGAAGATAAGTGGTTGTATGGGAGATACTTGTGGGCTACTTAAATTTTTGCTTGGTTTTGAATGCTGTTCTTTATCAGTACAGTGATTTACTTTGAAGTGCATGCTCACAAATAAACGCTTACAGTGATCAAGGAGGAAATGATGCTGAAAATTTTTTTCTTGAAAAACAGCAAAAAATCCCACCCCAAACACAGCACGTGGAAAAAAAACAACCAGCAAAGCTGTTCGAAGGCCGCTGTTTCTTTGTCTGCTAAAGGTTGCTCCTTGTAGGTCATGGAGGGGTGGTCTTCAGCTGTATCTGTATCACTCTGGGGCTATTACACTGGTAACTCATGCATTTTCCATTTGTTTCTATCCAGTATTATATTACCCAGTTTATTTTCAGTGTTTTTTTTCCCCCCTTCTCCCCTTCCTAAACTTCTGTCAATGTGTTATGGTAATGCAGCTCTGCTTTCCACTCATGAGGTGCCTGCATTCATTGGTGGGTGCTACGAATAAGTAAAACCTGTCTCTTAGTGCGCATTCACAAGAGTGTTGAACTGAGATTACACTGACATCTGAAATTCTGGCAGTTTGTAACTCCAAGTGCTTACACTTTGTAAATCTCAATCGCGTCCTTAATGTAGATTTTGTTTCGTTTCTTGCTAAAGAGTAAAAAATGTAAATTTAGAAAAGACTGTCACTCTCCCCCTTGGTCTTTGAGTGATTTAAGTCATTCCTTTGTCAACTGATCCAATGTGTTTTTGCAGCGATAATGCCTGGTTAGTTTTCAACATCTGTGCACTGGACAGAAATTGAAACTCCTAGATGTGTCTCGGGTACGTCACATCTTCATCACAGCACAAGGGCAGGTAGGCAAAACACGTGGCTTAAAGCAGCAAGTACAAATGGGGCTAATTTCAACCAGGCATTGTTTGAAAGCTGTGATGAAAGAAGCTAGCAACGGGCTTGGGTTTATTTGATTGTATCAAAACTGACCTCTTATTTGAAGAAACTGGAAGCAGAGTCAGTGCACAGTGCCATAACAGTCTGTGGTGCTGCTGACTGCTGGGGAAGGTCAGCTCCGGGTGACAGCAGTGTGACTCAGGGCTTTTTTCGCTTGGGCTGAGTTGCAGAGCCGTGTCACTTGCCTTCTGTTGCTTGCAAAATCCAAAATCTGTGATTTTGGCCTTCCTTGAAAAGGACTGAATCATGTCCCAAATGACTAGATCTGAGATCTGCAAGGAACAGGACTTTTTCTCTTGATCTGTGTAAGCAGATGTCTCTTCTAGTGGGCATTGCTGTTAGAAAGTTCCAGGTTTGTTCATGACTGAGTAGCTTAGCTCTCAAAACTGAGCATGATCTTTTTGCCTGACTTTCATCCTTTCTTTGCAGGTATCTGCTTCTTTCTTGCTCAGCCTTACAAGCACATGCTTTACGTTAGTTGAAGTAGCCTTGATGATTCTGTGGCTGTCTATGAATGTGGCTTTTTTATTTAGGGCAAAGGGAACCAGAGAGAGAGAACTCCATACCTCTGCCCCTGAAAGCACCTGAAAGCTAAGCACAAGTGCCTGAGATACACTTGTACTGCTGAGAGTGCACAGAAGGTTGCTTTTTCTGCCTTGTTTATTGAGGCTTAGGTTAAAATTGCCGTGAGGGTCTTTCTCTGGTCTAGACCTTGGAAACAAAGACTGTTCTCCAGCAGAGAGCTGATGAGCCTCAACATGTCAGGCTGACGACTATCTTTTACCCTCATACAGCATCACCTGCTAAATAACGAAGGGAAAATTCTAGCTACAAAATTATATGGTTATACAAATACAAAGTACTTCTTACAAAATGAGAATAACATGCCAAAATAAACCACTGCTCTCTGTAGCGGAGAAATAGAGCAGCTGCTCTTGGGCAAGAAGGGTGTAACTGCAGATGCTTCTTGCTGAGGAGCAGTGGTGGAGTAAGATGGCTTGTGGCTCCTGGTTTCTGTTGCGCAAATTATACGGTCTTGAAGTAAGTATAGGGCTCTGCTACCAGACCTCATGCCTTCCTGAGGAGAGGTGGTGAGATGTGGCCGTGCTTGCTCTGTGGGCTCTCTGGGTTGGTCAATTTCATGACAGTGGTGCACTTGGTGGCCTCTGGATGGAGGAAGGAGAGGAACTGGTGGTGACAGGGTCCAACCTCTGCCTGCAGTGGCATTTTGCGGGATTACAGACAGGAGCATCTGGGAGATGTGGTGCAGGAGCTGGGATGGACTTCGATGGATGGCAAGGTCCAAGGCTTTATACTTGTTGGAATGGGGCATGGCATCAGACCATCTCCAACCAGTTTCTGCTGCTGCCCCTCAGTGACTGTCCATCCCTGCTTGGTTATTTTGGTGGGTGTTGCTTTCCATATGGGGAATAAAGGTAGAGAAGATGATATCTTAAATGCAGCAGCTGCAGATAATTTGATTAAAACAAAATGAATCAAACAACAACCAAGAAAACCCAGCCCCAATACTAACAACAAAAAGCATCTTTCGGCCAAACTGGTATCTTCCGTTTCTTCTTATCTGAGCCTTTTGTCATTTCTATTTTTAAAAGTGACACTTTGAATTTAACCGCCTTTTACTTTTGAACCTCTCCCCAGAAAACTCAGAACTTATTTTAAAGCTTGAAGAAAAGAGTTTAACTACAAGTCATTCTCAGTTCTTTCAACGTGCAGTTCCAAGTTTGACGTGCAATATTAAACCTTGTTGATCTGAAATAGATTGATAAATAAAATAGTTGTCAAAAGTGTTGCCAAGCCTTCCTTGTGTAGGCTTCTGATTGCCAGCTGCATTTGGTTCTTATTTTTAGGAGTTCTTTTCATTGTAGCAGGTTGAAGACTTGAAAATGAGGTCTAATATCTTGAAGACCAAGATCATCTTTGGAAGTATTGTCCAAAAGATGCTATAGTTGCAAGTTCAATGACTTGTGTAACAATACATTTTCTTGTATATGAGTAACAAGGCTGCAATTAGCTTTCTTTATAGTCAATTGAATAATTTCTTTTTTAGTATTAAGCAAACCAAACTTTTGAGGATGCTGTTCTATTCTCTCTTGAATGAGAGGTTGAGTGTGCCAGCAGAATTTCAGTTAATTGGCAGCATTTTGCTCCTAAGCTACTGCTGGTCGCCTTACTGGCCAGAGCTTGTTGTTGCATTTGGAGCAGGTAATAGCCTCATCCTCCAGACCAGGGACACTCCCTTGGTGATGCCACCAGCATGCCCTCAGCAGGCACTACCTCTCCTTCCAAAGAAGACCAGCTGGAAAGTGTGTTCCTGTGCATATTTTTCAGCTTGCAGCCAGAGCAAAGATGCATGGGCTGTGTTGTAAGTCCTAGTGTGCATGTTTGAAGCGGTACCCAAGTGGTAGAGATTGCTGTATCTTCACGCTTTATTTTCAAGGCTCGTGTCTTGGTTCCGTTTTTCAACCAGATCACGCAAACCATGGTTCATGGTTTTGAGTGTAACGCTGAGAAGCACAAGAGGAGATACCAATGGCAAACTGTTTGGTCAGTTTGGACAACAAAACATTGTTTGCTGCGTATGTGGTACAATTTTGAGCTCTGCCCTTGGCTGAGCAAGCAGGATTGTCTTTGGAAAACGGATTTAGAAACTCCACTGGTGTTGTCACCCACAGAATTGTAAATTCTTTGCCAGCGTGGTCTCTTTTTGCTGTACAAAGCTGAGAGGGGAGCTGGTATTGCGATCTAGGTGCATCAGCACTCTCTGCTGCTTGCAGTGAAGAAAACTTCCTGCTGTTGACTGTAGCAGGAATGATCTGTGGGGCAGCCAGCTAGGGGTATGTGCCTTTGTCTGTCATCTTTACCCACCAACTCTTATTCTAAAAATCCACGGGCTCTTTCTCCATGGGTTCAGAAGGGATAAGTTCGTGGTTATATTTACTTTCTGGGTAAGTGCAGGTAAAACTCTAGGTAAAGCATTTAGCCTGTCTGAAATATCAGCCTTAAGGACCATGGCAAAGGTTGAAAATACATAGAGTATATAGTTACTTGAATTAAAGACTCTTAAAAAGAAGTGGGGGTGGAGGGACCCCACCCTCGCCTTTGTTTATTTTCTGGCAGTTCTTTCAGTCTGAGTTGGACCAGTGCTGCTTCGTTGATCCATATGAAGCTTGCTGAGCTGTATAAAGACCCTGCTGTCATATTCCTGTCAGATACTCTGTCATGTGTTTCTGCCCAACTAGTAAAATGTCATGCACAACAGAGCCTTTTCTACATGGAATAGCCTTGGGCAAATGCACTCTACTAGTGCATAGCAGCCCATGGGATCTAATCTCTGCTCCCTTACTGACTGTTCGTAACCTTTCTGTGCACTTCAAGACTCTTCAGATTAATCCTTTCTCATACAATCATAGCAAATAAGAACTTGAAGAAGAGAGCACCAGCTAGCGCTGGGCCTGGGGACCCAAGTGTCTAATATGATAAACCTACATTTCACTCACTTTTCCACGTTGTTTTGAGGAAGCAATGTGCCTGTGATGACTGAACCACAAGGAAAGGTTTAATGTGCTGTTGTTCTTTTGCCAGTGAGAATAACCCTTTAGTTTAACTTGCTCTAGTATGTAATTCTAGACTTGGAAAGAACTTGTTTTGATCCCTGCTTGTGACGGCAATGGAGCTGTCCTGTTGCTTTGTCCTTGTTGGCTGCACACTGAGATCCAAGGAGAAGCTAGTGAAGGGATACCTAATGCTCAATATTAGTGCATTTGTTTCCAAATAACTGTAGATATCTGCATCATGCCAGCATTGGTTGGTACACTCGGAGCAGCATGCCTTTTCTGCTGCAGCAAAAGGGGCTTGTTCTATGGACAAGATTCAGCATTTCCCATGGGGATGGTCCACTTGGGGGCATGTTTGCCAAAAATCACGTGAGGCCTTGGAATAGTTACTGTGTATCATGGAGATCACCTTATGGTGAAGCAGGTGCTCAGAGGTGATGTTTGAGGTTGGGTGGAGATGAGATGCCTGATTAATTGCTATAGTTAATTAAGTTTACTTCTCTCGGCAGAGAGAAGAGGAGATGCTGGTTGAGGGAAGCATGCAAGTGCAGCATCGCAAACTCCTTGAAGAGCTCCAAGATGTTGGAGCTTGATGTTGGTGAGTCCTTCTGGAGGTGAATCTATCCCAGATTTCAATGGTTATTGGGCCTGGATTGTTCAAGGAATTGCATTAAGCTTCTGTTCTTTCTCATTAATTCAGCCCGATTTAGTAGTAGCTGTAAGAAAAAGGAAATGAGACCGATGGTGGTGGCTGCTCTCTCCCTTGTGGCACCCACCCTATGAAATCAACTCACTGCTGTCAGCAGATGCTGAACTTCTGCTCTTGTCTCCTCTAAGAAATCCATCCCTGCAGGTCAGGGATGGGTTGAGATGGCCTGGCAGCCAAGGTGCCTGCAGATAGAGATCACGTTTTTCATCACAGCTCTGCTAAAATGATTCCTTTCACTCTGTGATAATTCTCTGAAGTATTTTTACAGCTCCACTTTAGAGAGATGCAAATCAGCTGATTTGTGTGTCTGCAGCCAATGACCTTTGCACTGCATTCATACCAGGAGCAGTACAATTTCCATCAGCTCTGCTGCTGACCTGAGTGCAGATCCCTTGTTGGTGGCATGAGCCCAGTGTTGTGCCTACTCTTTCTCAGACAAGGAAGAGCTCCTGTGTGCGATTAGAGCTATGCTGATCCAGGAGGTCAGTCAGTGCTGCCCTGGTCTTCCTCTGTGCCCTTGGGGTGAGTGCTCAGAGAAACAACATGCTGGTGTGGTTGCTCCAGGATGTAGCTCAGGTGAGCTGTGCTAGTTGAAAGCACTGGTTGGTGATGGGAGGTGTTGGTGGGTGGACCTGGGGTGCAAGTAGTTTGTCCTGAACTGGAGTGAGATGAGATGGCTGGAGGCAGGTAGAGGCACAGCTGGGCTGGGAGGACTGAGGGTCACATCTGCATATGAGAGGAAGCTGCTACTTTCTCCTCCCCTCAGTAAGCGAACAAGCTCCCAAAGCTGCTGGTTGTTCCAATGACTTGCACCTGGGATGAGTCTCTGCTGTTGGATGTGCAAGGCAGAAACATCCTAGGAGCCAGCAATGAAGGGTTGCTCTGCGGCATGCTCCAGGGGCAACAAAGGAAAAACGTTTGTGTAGTCGGGATAATAGTAGTAGAAAAATACCAAGAAGCATGCCCTGGTTTCTTTTTAGGCTGTGACCCTGTGGAGGTTTCTGATAGCAACTGGGACTGTGTGGTACCTCTGACCTCTGCAGATCACAGTGCTGGAACAGATTCAGCTCTGGGTGGCTCTGCTGACGGAGGGGAGAGGTCAGACAGCCTGGGGACAGGGAGGAAAAACTCACTGGGACAACTGGCATCTGGACTGATATGCTTTCTGTAGTCTTGGAAAAGGTTCAGCAGGCTTAGCTTCTCTTGAGACAAACACTCCTTAGAAAAATAAGTTCAACCACGGGAAAGTGCCCAGACATCACATTTTCAAAACAGAATGTTTCCATTTGCTTTCATGCATTCACAACGTTTTAGTCAGTCTGTCTGAAACTAACTGTGCTGTTGCAGCAGGAGACTCGGGGCTCTCTCTATCTGGCTGCATAATCCCTGTGTTTGCTCTAGGTATATCTTAGGAAACAGCCAGAGGCTGGGTGCCTTTCATGAATTGCTTGCTGGCCTAAATGGCAGATGTGATAAATGAGGATATAACTGACAGCAGAAAAGGGTGGGGCAGGATATTACAGCTCGTGGATTCATGGTTTGAGTTTAGGTGCATCTATGTTTTATTGACTCCTTCATTTATACCAACATGGGAGGCCAGATTCTCATGCCGTGTGAACGACGAGCTCAGTACAAGGCCTGCTCTTTGATGTCTGTAGGCGAAGGGATTTCTCAGGAGCAGTTTGAATGAGGTGAGGGGCTGATGCATGCTGACTAGAGCTTGGAAAGCTGTTCCAAGCATGAGAGAAGGTGTGGGAGATGGTGCAGAAATGCCTCTGTGATGAGGGAATGAAGGGGAACGCAAGGTCAGTGCTGCAGGGCGTGCTAGAGGTGGGTCAGGTCGCATGCGGGACCGTGGGCAAATCCATTAGCTGCTCTGTGCTTAAGCTTTGCTGCTGCAAAGCAGGGCTGGTAATGCAATATACTTGGCTCCTCTGGTAACTCGCAGTTGATAACAGAGATGTCCAAAGTAAACACAGTTAAGCCTGGATCTGGGTATGCATTTGGGTTTGTGCTGTTCTTTGTTCTTGATGCCTTCAGAAATCTTGCCAGAGTTGAGCAGCTATGGGAAATGGGGCTTTCTATCAGCAAGCAGAGGCTGGAATCCCAGCAGAAGACCTGTCACCATATTATTCATGTTCATTAAGTACCTCCTTCAGGGGTTAAAGTAGCCTGTGAATATGTGTTATTGCAAGCAGTGGAGTGTCTTAGAGCCTCTGGGGAGAACAAAAGATATGCTATCTATACGCTTCAAGATCCATTCACAGTGGCAGCCATGCGGAGTGCTCCCTTTCCCCCATTTTCCTCTCACTGCACTACCTGGGCATCAGATACTGCAGTTAACACTATCCACAGCATTGCTTTCCAAAGAGTTCAGGTTTGCTGCTGACTTGGAGAGAGCCTTGCCTGCAGTAGCTTGTATGTCTTTTAGCTCTGGACTTATGTAGGTCAAAAACTGGATGCTGATCCAACAGGAAAAGGTATTCTGTTGCCTGTGTAACCATAGAGGGAACAATCATTTAAAATGGCACATCTGTGAAGAAAACTGTTTCTTGTACTGATGGCTTTGTGGCTGCTGGGATGCAGGTTCTATCTTCCCACTGGTTCCTGCCCTGAAGCAAATGTTGTTTCAGGCTGCCATTCTGTGTGGAGGTCCAAACAGTAAATGCTGGGAGCATTTGGGGATGGCAGAAAGTTTAAATGTGTGTTCAGGAACTTGTAGGGTAATAGATCCTATCCTGTCAGATTCAAAACCAGAGGGTATGAAATTTGACAGAAGATTAGCCAGCTGTGGGATTAGATAACATGACTTAAAGTACAATTTTGCTGAGAAACCTGCATTAGGACAGGAGCAATGCTTTTACTGAATACCACACTAAATACCGTGTAGCAACATGTTTGTTGTCTTTTCTACAACAATAAAAGAATAAGCAGACATCAAAATGGATAAGTCTTTTCACATATTCCTAGAGATGATCATGTAATTTATGGCAGGATCTACCTTTATTTTTTTCCACTTCTAAATCCCTCATAATCCAGTCTCTATTTCTATTTGTAACTTGTTAGTGTTTGCCAAATTGCTTCTGAACAATTTTCAGCTGACGAGTTGCTCATGAGGCCTCTGCTCTGTAGCTAGCCAGTATTTGTTCATGATGTGCTTGACTGGCTGCTGAAGTCAGACTACACTTTCTTTCCGAGTTAATGGCTTAAACATTTTAAGGAGAGAAAATAATGGAGGGATATGCCCTCAGCTGCATCATTTGACAATTTATATCAGTCATGAAATTTTGGGGTTCGAGAATGCTTTCCTAGGCAATAATCCAGAAAACCCAAAAAGGGATGAGTATGCCTGGCCTAATTGCAGTGGACAGATTTCTTTGGCTTTTATTGCCTCTTCTCAAGTCCTTTGTATTATTTAAATTGGAACCAACAGCTCAAGAGCTTCTTACGCTTGTTCTTACTGGGATGTGAGGGGTCTATGTGTGGTGTCTGACTTTCCTGATGGGTTCATGAAGGGCCCAGTTTGTGCGTGTCTTCCTGCCTGTGCCACACTGCCTCATCTGCTTTGGCTGTAGGGCTGGGTCCCTCATTCCCAATTTACCTTGAATAGAGTGGAGTTGGCCTGAAATATGATGAACTAACACCAGAGTCAAGGCAGTAGTTGGGACTCCAATGCTTGAATTTGGTCCTTGGCCTCTTTTGACTTTGTAAGGATAACATCTAACTCATTTTCAGTGTATGAAAAAAAGGGCTGATTCTTTCTTATTTTAGAGAAGTATGAGTGCTCCTTTATTTGGGAGTTGGTTTGTAACAGATTCCCTCTGATTGTCAAAAGCAATAGGGTAAAACAAAATGCTGCATGTGAGCTAAGGGTAGCCTTTGTCATGCCCAATGTTGCTATGCTCCCCAAAAGTGGAAGCAGAATTACTGGAACAGGAAATGCAACATCTGGGGTCATAGAAGCCTTGAGATGGTTTAAGGAGAGAGGGTGTAAGGTGATCTCTTAGCCTGTAGGTCACCCCTACACTGTCATGAGTGGCAGACTAATGCGTGTTAAGGATATGCTTATTTGTATCTGTGGTTTTACCAGAGGGAATTGTCAGATTCTACTTGATAAAGCTTGAAGATGTTTCTGCCTTCTCTCTTGAGTTGCTGAAAGGAAAACTAAGCAAATAGCTGATGACTGACTTTTGCCACCCTATGCAAAAATAAGTTTGCTGAAATCATGCATTTAGTTACCTTACTATTGCAAGTAGACTAACGTGAGTAGTGCAGACTTCTGGGGTGAGAGAGTAAGAGGAAGAAGGAAAACTATCACTGTAAATATATTTTAGGGGGATATCACTGTATCCACACGTATTTTATCTTCACTTTGTATTGACTCGTGTCCTTTCCTTTATTTATCTTTGGTCTTAATAGGAACAAGGCAGTGATTCATCATAAATATGCAGAGATACCTTACTTTGCATGGTGCTGTCTGTCCAGTGCTTCAAATACCATCTATGAACTGTAAATGCTATACCTACAGCTGGTCTGGCAGTGTTATGCTGACACCACCTGAAAAGTTGCTTCTGTCTCAATTTTTTTTTTAGTTTGTGTATGGTCAGTTGACATCCTGTAATATTAAAAATGCATGCAAAAAAAGAAATAACAACAAAAAGAGAAACAAATGCACAACACAATTTATGAGTGACTTTTCTTGCATCAACTGTTAGCACCATGGGAGCACCTGCTTCTCTGTTCTATAGAGTTCCTTGTTCATGTAATTTTGCATGTCTGCAATGAAATGCATTGTGTGAATGAGTCCAGATTAGCTTCTGAATGGCTCAGAAACCTTTCTGCAGTTACGTTCTCTGCCATTTCCAATTATACATTGGTTGGGGATGTGTGTACTACTGGTCATTATACCATCATAGCCTTCTGAAGTCAGAATGTCGTGTTTGACCAAATGTTGGAAAAAAGCATAGTCCAAAAGCAGCTGCACTGATCTTGTCATCTCTACAAAGAATTTATGTATTTCATAGTTGCAATTTATGTCTTCCTCAAATAATACTGGATAGCATTGATTCAAATCCAAACTTGATTCTTGTTGGATGTACTTAGATTTACTGGGTTTTTGATTACATTCTGGCCGTCTAATTCTTAGTATTCTGGTTTCATTAAGTATTTGTATTTTGAATACTTATTTTTTTAACCCCTGAGAAATTGCCTACTTTTCTAAAGTCTAAAAATAAAATCAAAATTAGGAAAATCTGTATTTTTTTCAGGTTATCTTAGTATTTTTGGTTA
Source organism: Tetrao urogallus (assembly GCF_951394365.1). NCBI lineage: Eukaryota > Metazoa > Chordata > Aves > Galliformes > Phasianidae > Tetrao > Tetrao urogallus. The sequence goes on along the minus strand of NC_136821.1, from coordinate 11,475,867 downwards.
CAAGTTGTCTGGATAGGGATAAATATTTTTCATTGCTAGTAGAGTTAGCAGAGGGTTAGGTGTTATGGGGAAATGGTGAAATTTAGTAATGCCGCAGAAACGGCAGAAATGGTTTCCTCCTGTGCTTGGGAGGAAGCCTTGGTTTTTATTGCCTAATCACTGCCTCACAAAGAACTTCAATTGTTTTGGTTTTTTGTTGTTTTTTTTTGCATCAGGCTTTTCTTCCCACTCATTTTTGCAGAAGGCGAGACAATTGCTGATTAATACTGCCTGCACCTATGCTGGATGTGTTTGGGTCCAAGCCATTCTTTTTGGTGCCTGCTGGTGGGCAGTTTGGTAAATGAGTTCATTTTGTACCCTCAAAATAAAAGTAAATACAAAATAGAGATTCCTCATATAAGGGTTCCTGCATGCACAAAAGCATTGTGTTAAAAATTGCCTCTAATTTTTAAAGAGGACTCATTACAAACCGTGGGGACTCCCAGCAAACTAGAGTCACATGTAATGCAGTCTTTATTTCTGCACACTAAACAAGTGTTCAAGGATTAACTCATCCTGCTCCCTGATGTGACTTGGTGGCCTAAAACAAACACGGGCTAATGTTCCCCCATCTGGGCTTTTACATTTCCCTGAAGTCTTATATAACCCGTGTAGTACAATGAGATGCTGTGTCACTTATTCCAAAGGTATCATCACCGGTGGAGGCTTGCCAGGTGACTTCATCCTCCCACTCAGTTTTGCCTCTGTCTCATGGTTGTGTTTTTGGGGAGGAGCTTACCAGCCTGTTGTCTGTGTGTAAAGGAAATTCAGTGAGGTGCGCGTCTCCTACTGTGGAGTCTTCAGGATTACTGGCCCTTTTAGGAAAGCTGAAAGATGTCTTTTTATAGCTGTTAAATTCCTACTGTAAAAACACCTATTTTCTGGTACTCCTCTTCTCTGTTCCTTGAAGAAGGATTCCTCGGTATTTGCTTTGCTAAATATTGGATATTTCTAGCTGGGTAGAAATGTCTCCTGATTCTTTCCTTGTGGTCACAAATCTGTTTCTTCTATCTCCAGTTCTTGTACCATCTGTCCTTCCCCCTGCAGCATGTGTGGCTGTAATTTGGGTAACTTATTGTCCAAGAAGCCTTTGTTTTCTTGGATACTGTGCATTAGTGACATTCAAGTTTTATACTTTGTGCATCTCATTTCTTTTAATGGATCAGCAGCACACTTGGGCCACTCAGACTGGAACGCCTGAGATATGACAGTACCAAAAACTTTTCTTTGCTCGTCTGCTGTTTCCTTAAAGGAAGCAGCGAGCCCTGAATTGGTTGTCAGCTGCAGCCCCTTCCCCACAAACCCTGACAAGTTTCATTTCAAAGGCTGTGACATCATTTTTTTCAGAAGTGCTGGGTGAAGCATAAGTTCATTTCCCTTGACACCCCTCCTTAATGTATTTTTGCTCATCAATGAGTACAACTAATGTGAAGAGGCAATTCAGTCTCAGCAGTCCTTGTGCTGAGGGTGAAATACTGATAGGTACTTCATTTAATAAAATAGTAATGCTGTGCAGCTGTACGCTGCCTCTCCCACAAGAATCTCTAGGTACTTGAAAGAGTATTAAATAATTAAGCTTGACAATAGCCCTGCATTTCATTAGTTCCATTTCACAGGTGGATTAACAGAGGTTAAGTGTCTTGACCAAGGTCGGGATCGGACCTCATTCCTGCGAGGAAGGCAGTTGGGGGATAGTCTGTGTGTGGGTGGATCTGCTGGTCCCGTGTCGGGTCTCTGTGACAACCCGGGTTCTCTGCGCAGAGGCAGAGCCAAAGCCTGTGCCAGAGCGGGGAGGGAGCCGGGGAATCCTGGCTCTGCTTGCTGAATTCATTTCCAAATGTCGAGGCCGAGGATAATCCATACTAAATGCGGTGACAGGGCTGAAGGGTTTGATTTGCTGAAGCCATAGAAATATGTAACCTGGTGCCCAAGAGACCTGTAAGCATTTGTTTCATATCCACTGACATCTCCTGTCCAGTCAGCTGAGAAAGTCTTCTTTTTGTAAAATTATTTTGCACCATCTGTATCGAGAATGGCAACCTGGCCAATTACAACGGATTTTAGGTTTTTTCTGTGAGAGAGTTTTAAAACTGAAAGAATCCAGAAGTGAAACGGGGGGAGGAAATGCTGCATCTTCCCCAAGGAAAGCTGAGGCTTGATGCTGCATGCAGCTGAAATGTGTGGAGTTAGGGGGGTGCTGAGGGTTCCGCACCTTCTCCGAGATTCTCAGGACTTTGCCGAGTCAAAGCACTGAGCTATAAGGTTAAGCATGAACATTAATGAAATGTTATCTCTCTACCAGATGGAACTATGTGACAAGTACTCTGGCTGTCAAGCACAGAAAATTGTGAATCTGTCGCACATCCCCTGACAACAGTGAGGCAATCTAAGAGCTGACTTATGCAATAGGAATCACACTGCAATGGAGCATCTCCCACGGTCAGAAAGCTGACCCTCGATGCGAGCTGGGTGCCACTGTTGTTTTCCTAGGGTGCACCTAGCTTTCTGATCAAGCTGCCGCCTTGCAAATAATCCACTAAAAGGGATGTTTGTCAGTGCTAAAATAGCTACAAGTGAAGGCTCAACTTGCATAAAAATTACATGTATACTTGAAATCTTTACAGCTGATGTTTCCAGATAAGAGTAGATACTCTATTCTGATCAGCCTTCGGCTGAAAGGTGTAACCACTATGAGGCTTCTGCTGTCAGTGGAACATCTTCCCTGTCTATCAGGATACAGCAAAAACATGATGTTGCTGTATCAGAGCATAGCAGTAGAACTTCCCTGGAGCCTTAAGGGATTGCCTCATATTTTATGCAGATAAATGAAGGTCTTTTTTTATAAATGCATACTGTGCAGGAATGATCATGTAGTATCGTCATTTTATCCACATGTGAAACACCACCTTTTCAGAAGTGGAATGCAGAGTGTAAAGGGAATGCAAACATATCTGAGATGGAAATTCAGATGGAAAGGGGAGTCATGAATGTAAAACAAGCTTTTAATGTTGCTCGTAGTCTGAATGCATCTCTTCGGTCTTACCTTGTAGCTGAGCTGTAAGGTAGTATTAAATAAGATGAAGTAGTCGATAGGAAACTGGAGTTCCTTGAGCTGTTGTGGTTTTCAGAATAAATTTACCTTTACTTTACAACTGACCTGCTGCTTAGAAAGTGCTCTTGCTTCTCCTCTTTTTAAGAAGGGCTCATTTTCTTATAAAGTTTAGATGAATGGTTGGAGCGGATTTTCTTGTGTAAAATATTCATTATGAACAAACTGTGAATTTGTGAATATGCATGATTCCCCTTTAATCTGTTTTATTTTTTTGAGAAACATTTCCTTTCAAAAAAAAAAAAAAAAAAAAAAAAAGGCAGGAGGGTCTGTTCGAACTGACCAAAAAGACTTAAGTATCAAGTGTCTGGCAATCTGTGCACAAGCTGCCTACTGGTGTGATTATTTTTCACGTAAAGAATTTGCTGAGTGTCTTTAAATAAAGCCCCAAACGTGACTGTGGACAACTCACTGGACTGAAGGTCTGAAATTTGTTCAGCAAGTTAATGTGTTTCAGTCTAACAACAAAACAGTAATAGATGTCAAGTTACTATGATAAGAGAAAAAAGCTTGAGAAGGAAGAGGGTTAGAAAATTTGAGGATAGACTGGAACACCACCTGTTGTACCTGAGAAACATTGTTCATTTGTTTCCTTTTCTCACAGTGGAAAGGGAAGTGATCATCAGACTAATGCTTGGTGAGGTATTTAATTGTTGGTAGAGGTCAGCTACTTGAGATGTGGCTGTTTCTTCATCAGGTGGCTTCAGTGAATCATTAAGTTTAGAAAAGACCACGATGATCATCTAGTCCAGCCATCAGCCCATCACTACCATGCCTAGTAACTGTGTCCTGAAGTGCCACATTTTGTTGAACAGACTCTTGAACTTCTCTAGAGATGGTGATTTCACCACGTCCTTGGGCAGCCTGTTCCAATGTCTTCCCACCCTTTTCTGGGAGTTTTTCATAGATTGTTATAGCATAAAATACTAGCTGCATATGGGATTCCTCTGCTGCCATCCCAGGTGTTCAGGAAGCCATCTCAAAGCACTGTGTAACGGACCCCTTTTTCTGTCTCCTTGTCTGGACTGTGCTACTTGCTGTACCTTCTTAGTTGGCTAATCCTCTTTCCTGTGGTGGATCTGCTTGGAATACCTGTGTGGGAAATGGCTGTAGGGAAAGAGGGGAACCTACAAATCTCTCCTGTTGAGAAACTTGTCCCATACTCAACTCACAACAGTTTTTATGTAGGTGAGTTATAACAACAATGGCTTTCCAAGGGCTTAACCCAGACAAGTGTTTTGTGCTTTGTAGAATCTCGAGAATCTGAGGTGGCCAAGCTTTTGGACTTTAAGTTAACTACAGCGTTCTGAGGTCCTGAACGAGTAGATGCATGGCATCTCTTGTAATAGAAAAAGTGGGAGAGATGATTGTGAATGCCTTCTGAAAATGATCTCCACATATTTTTTTGTTTTTTCTTTCCCTCTAATGTGTATTTTACTGTATGATGAAGGTATGGTGCTTCTCTAGCCATTGGCCTGCTGGAAATGATTTCTCATTTCTTTAGGCAGTTTCAGCAGAGGCAGTGGAATATTCTGCTTATGCAATTGCTGCTGGTAATAAAAGCCATGGTTCCAGATGCATGCATTCACAGTAATGAAAGAAGGTTGCATTGCAAGTAGTGGCAGCTTCCACATCGGCCATAACTCACCACACTCCCAGTTCAGCAAGTTTTAATTGGTGAGATTTTCAGCTTTCTCACAGGCAGCTTCCAAACCATCTCATTAATTTTGGTAGATGTTTATGCTGTCAAGAGATATTGAGCTCTCAAGGAGGTACTACTCTGAACAAAACAGTGTTCTGAATGTATAGCTTGCAGCTTAGGTAAGCACAGGGTAAGAGATAAGTGCTCTGATGCGATAGGACCAGAGATGTGAGAACAAACTCTTGTTTTCCTTTTCCACTGTAAATATGTAATTAAAAAAGACAAATCAGCTGACAATAGTCAGTGACTGTAGGCAGCATGAATTCAGTGAATTATATGGGAAACATGAAAGTTTTTTTCGACTTCTGAGTGCTGGGCAGCACTGTCCCATTTCTGAAAAGGCCTAAAAACCTTCTGTGATGAAGTCCTCTGCAGCCATGAGTAAAGGATCACAGGAGCTGGTCTACATCGTGCTTGCCAGATTCAGAGTATGCCTCTTGTCCCACCACACCCACGTGCTCCTGCCTTCAACTTGTGTGTCATGCTTGTGATAAAGTGAGTGTCAGGGCTGGGGGAGGCAGGGATGTGCCATTTGAGGGTGTAAAGGGATAAGAAGACTCAAATAGGAAGGGAGAAATGGGGAAGCCTAGTGTGTTCTACAGCAAGAACAGTTTAGAGGAAGAAAAGAGTTTAACCTTCAGTTTGTCCTCTCTTTCCCAGAGTGGGACCTGCAGCCTCATATTCAAAACCTCTCCGAAAGCAAAAGCTGTCAAGGGCTGCTAATGCTTCCCATTACCCAGCTTTGAAATGGCTGCCATTGCTGAGTGTTGAATTGCAGCCAGTGCTGGGGTAGGTCGTGCAGTTGCAACATGCACATCATTTTTGAGCAGAATATCAACTGTGCTGGAGAAATCCAGGCAGAATGGGAGCTGGCTTGGGCATCCGTGCTTGCATCTCTGGGCTCGTGGAAGTGAAAAATGAAATATTTGCCTATTGCAAACAGCTCCAACACAGTGATCTTCAAAAACGTGTTACAGGAGCATTGCTTTGCTGCTGGCTGTGGGAAAGGGAGGCTGCACTTCTGGAAGCACACCAATCTTCCCTTCCTCTGCCACTTGTATACTGACCCAGCTTAACTCTCTCTGGCGGGGTCAGGAAGCACATAAGTTCAGAAAGGCTACCTGCCAACTTTCATTTTTCATAGTTAGTCATTCATGGCTTTTTGTGGAAGAAACGCCCTGTTTGGTTAGGAGGTAAACTTATTTTGGCAGGGAGGTAAATTCGCAATTCTCACTGTCAAATTATGGCTAAAAAGAAAGAGAAACCATTTTGGCATTCCAAGAATTAAACTCGTTAATGTATGTAGCATTACATTTTAGCAAAGTAATCACAGCTGAACATCCAAAATGTTGTCTTGAATGCTTGGAAAAATTACTGAAAGTAGAATCTGAAAGGGTTCTGCAGTGTCCTTTGTGAGAGGAGCTGCTAGTAATTCTGGTATTGGGTCAGCAATTCAAGATGTTAACAAATTTTAGTTATGTATAATAGATGCATGAATATGCATATGTGTGTAAGTAAAAAAGAAATTGTGATAAAAATTCAGGTTTTGGTATTTCAATCCGTACTACTGCCTCAAGCTGTGCATTTGTAATATCCGTTATTTGAACCTTAGGCTTTTGAAGTACATGTATGTATATATGCAGACACGTAGGTATAGGTTACATATGTTAAAAAATACAGAAGTAATGTGTCTCAGGAAAAAAAGAAAGGGTGGTGTAGGAAATCACAGCTGGTTCTTGCATTGCATTTTGAGTTACTCTGTGACTCCACAAGCCCTTATATTGTAAAGGTTTCAACTTTTGAGCCCTGTAATCTTTGCAAGCCATGGTATGTTGTAGGGGTGCTTGAAATCTGAAATAGAAATGCCTTAGAAGCTGCACACAAATTAGCAGACATGAAAGGCGACTTTCAAAGAATTCTTCAAGAATATTCAAGTTATTTCTATTGCAGAGGAGTTTTCTCATTGGTACTTGGTATTTTTGCTCTAGAAGCGGACCTGAGAGCATCTGTTTAAACTGCTTTTGAGCAGTTGTTTGAATAGAGATATGTGAGAACTCCTAGAAAGAGAGAAGTGAATTATTTATTAGGGAAGCTGAAATGGATGCTTCATTTTTGTTTAGTGTAATTAAGCCCCTAATATTAATATATAATCAAACATACTGCTCAGGGGTTTACTCTTCTGATTCTCAGCCTGCAGATAGTGTCTTCCTTTCCTCCTTTTTACTCATTAGTAGCTTAGATAGGCATGAAAAATCTTTTGAGCTTAAATAAGAGATCTTTGTTGTTGTTGTTCTTGTATAGTTCAAAAGCAGTTAATTTTTAAGACCTCAAACTTGGCACATGGCCACTCTCAGCTGGCAAATGCACCCTTGCTATTTTTGCTGTGTGCGATTTTTAGTTCTTCTGGAAGCTGCTGCCAAACAACTTCAGACTAATTCGCTTGCCCCTTGCCTCTTCCTATCGCTCTCCAAGTGCTCTCGTGTGCTTCCACCCAGTTAATGAACCATCTGTAAAATGAAGGAGTAGCTCAGTCCTTGATTTCTCTGCTGAATCCCTGGGCTGTGGTGGCGGTGGCTGGTGGCTTCCACGGTGATAACTGTCAGCTGGGCTGGAAGCATTGTGCCCTATCTAAACCATCATTCCATGGATAGCAAAATGCTAGGCACTGTGGCACTAGTCCATACGGGAGCTGTGGTGCAAGGTGCTGTGTCCCCTCACTGTTCCTCCTGCCATCCATCGGGATGGGCAATTGTATCATTATGGCCACGTTGTTGTATTGGTGTTGGATATGCACTTGGGAGAAGATTCTGATAGCTACAGGTGTGTGAAAATAGGAGCTGGAGTACTTTGGGGATGGCAAGTGCAAGTTGTGTGGTGGGAAGGATAGGTAAGATGGCAGTTAGGGAGAGACTTCAGGCTAGTTAATGAAGGCTAGGAAAGTTCAGTGAATTTTCTTTTCTTTTTTTTTTTTATTGCAGTTCATGAAATTAAAGTCAATGCCATACCAAATGTGAAATCAGAATGTAGGAGTGAGCTATCTGGAGGCAGAGGGTAAATAATGTCTGGCTTGGACAGTATAAGTAAACAGTTATTCTGAAAAATTTCATCTTTTAAAGTGAAAATCTCTCTTAAATTTTTTTATTAGGTTTAGTGAAATGCTTTATTTATTGCTGTAAATTTTCCAAATTAAACTTATAAGGAAATGTGAGAAGCTTGCAAATCTTTTCTCATTTTCTATTCCACTTTATCAGCAACAAACAGAAAATCTGTCTGGGAAAAGATGCGGAGAAATACAAAACAGTGTTTTTTCCATCTGTAAAAAGAATCAGTGCATCTCTGAAATGCTTCAAATGACATCTCTCCTCCTCTACCATTCCTGACATTTATTGTGTTACAATAGTATTTTGATAATGTAGCTGAAGAATGCAGTGTACCCCAAGCTTTCTTGTTGCACCAGCAGGAGTTTGGTTCACAACTGATTCATGGCTGCGTGTGCATTGCTAATGATTCCTTTTCCAAAATTGGGTATTATCAGTGCATGGTCCACCCACGTTTCCTGGCATGCTTGGTGATGCTTGAAGGTAGCAGGAAAGCCCAAGTCCCTCTGGGAAGGAGAAACTGTACAAGAGAGAGAAGCAATTAACCAGGAAAGGTAGAGAAGTAGCCATTGACAGACAGTGTCTATTTAAAAACAATAGTAATATTTGGATAAATGTGGATGGATGTTGATATTTCTGATTCTTTAGAGTTGTGGAAGCCCTAGACTGGCTATAGGAGTATGGAAATACTGCACTTTTGTGTTACGTAGGTTATGTGTTTCTCCCAAACACAGAAGGGTGAATTTGTAGTGGAATTAAGCAGACAGCACTGGCAGCGTAGCCATAACTTGCTGAGAGTGACAAAACTGAAATTGGCAACTGAAAATTAAACACACCAAGGTTTTTGACAAGGTTTTTGATATCATTTTGTTTTAGATAGCAAGTGAGACATCTGCAGAAACCAACGTGAATTGTCTAGATTCCCAGACACTTCTTGCACCAGTCAGAGATCAGGAGTGTGTCTGCCTGCACATGTGATCTTTGCTACAAGTGTCTGGCACAACGTGATCCTCGGAAGCCATTTCTGCTCCATCTGCACTAGGGTCTTTGCTGCTGTAATTAATTAGGAGGATAATTCAGTTTTAACAAGATGCTGTGGAAAGGATGGAGTTGAATCTTGCCACATGTATATCCTGAAGACTGCAAATTCTTCATCCTTTCCTGCATCCAAGATGGGAGGTTATGAAAATGATGTGGGTTGCAGTATCTCTGAAGCTTGGTTGATACTTGTAGCTCTAATCCTCTTCTCATTGGATCTGTGCTCAAGTGTTCCTCTGCTTCCCTAGCTCTTGGCAGATGCAGTAATGAGCTGGTTGCAGCTCCGTGCCGAGCAGGTGATAACAATGAGGATTGTTCAGGAAGGATGGGTGGGACCTTCTGCCTGCCTCAGCTTGTGTGATATATGTCCTGCTCTACTATTATGTGGCCTAAAGGCTTTCTCTCAGTCTGGAGGCGAGGCATCGAGCCATTTGAAATCAGCTATGTACTCAGCTACTTGCTTTTAGGCATGTGTGTATCTGTGGATCTCTCGGCTTTCTTGAAATTTGTCTATGAAGAGAAAATACAGACACAAAATGAAAAATGGAGGCAGAAATCACAGCAAATCACACATGCTTTCACATTTTGGAAGATAATTTGGGTGAATTTCTTGCTTGCTATTAGTGAAAGAAAATCTTAATCAAAAGTTACTGAATTAGCAAGTGACTGATCAGAAAATGGGATGGATGGGAACAAGGAGAAAAGGAAGTGTGGGATATTTTTGTCTTGGGACTCTTCTGCTCTGCGCTATGTCTCATATGGTCTGAGTAAGTTTGAATGAATTTTCTGTTAGGATTGTTAGACTTGGCAGTGTGGGCTGCACGTTCAGCAGGACAGATTTATGAATCTAGCTCATGTACAAGGTTGGACCTGCGTGCTCTTGGCAATAAAGGAATCTGTAATCTTGGGATGAACCCCTCCACACCTGCTCAGCTGAAGGTCATGATGTGATAGAAAACACAACACTTCTTATCCCCTAAGAACTTATATCTCTCTAGGAAAAACATTACTACTACTTAACACAGGCATCATCTTTGCATTCAGCCTCAAGGACCATCCAGAACCCACCCTTGGCTGTGGTTTGTGCGTAGTGCATATGGTTTTGGTCAGTCTTGAGGGCCTTTAGCAGGATCAGGGATTCTGATTTGCTTTATGTCTTTCTTCATTCAGTCTGCCTTACTGAAGTTCCTAGTATGAAAAATCAGGCAGATTTATTAAAATCGTAGAATAGTTAAGGTTGGAAGGATTAATAAGATCATCTTGTTCAGCTGTTAACTCATACCTGTGGTTGCTGTAGGCTCATTGAACATTTCCCCCCCCCCTGTTTCTTGAAGACTTCCTGGGATGGTGACTTCACTGCCTCCCTGGGCAGCCTGTTCCAAGCCCTCACCACTGTTTCTGAGAAGAAATTGTGCCTAACACCCGACCTGTACCTCCCCTGGTGCAGCTTGAGGCTGTTACCTCTTGTCCTAACCTATGTGTCCTGAGCTTCAGGATTAGCGATGATTTTTTGGGTCACTGCACAAGGTGCTTTGTTTGCTGATATCACGGAGCTTCTGTTTTTCCTGTATGTATTATGCTGTTGTAATTCTTTAAAACAAACAAACAGTTATCATTCTTCTGGTCTTATCTTTTAGAGCAAATCTCCTCCTTGTGGATCAGAGGGAGATCTTTTTCTTTTCACAGTGAAAAGAACACATTTTTTCCCTTTTAATGCACTATGGCTAAGCTGATAACCTCATGCAAGGCTTTAGTATTTGGAGTCGTGTTATACACATTAAAACCTGCAAAATTCCAATCAAGTTAGTATTTTTTTCCCACATTGTACAGATGAAGAAACACAGTCAAAGTAGTTAAGCTACTTGCCAAACCACATGGTGAGTTAAAGACAGAGATATGATTGGACTTTGTGGTTCCCAATCCGTGTTCGGACTAGTAAAGTATATTGAACCTCTAGGTTCTTTTTGTATGTGATATCCAAAAGCTCTCTTTGATTTCTTCATGCAGAGAGGGAAAATGTCATTGACAGAAAGACCATTTGATTTTTCTCAGCCTCCAGGAGAATGTGAATTTTTTTTAGAACTGAATTTTTCATCAGAAAGTTGTATGCTGACTTTTATACGTCACAAATGCCATATGGACTCCTAAATATGGAGAGAGAATAATTATGAGACCCTTTGTACTGACTCACTTCTCTGAATTTTTTTTTAACTGCATTTTAAGGATTCAAAAGCTGATTGCTAATGTGATGTACTGCTTCTGTTAGATGGTCTTAGCGTTTTAACTGAGTACAGCCGTGCAGTACCTTATGATTAATTACATGTACAACAGGTGTTGATCTTGTTGGACTGAGATTATGAAGTTCTCTGCTATCCAGGTGGTCTGTTTTAATATTAAAAGACCAGTAGCATAATGAGCAAAAAATTGAACTAACAAGCGGGGGGGAAAAATACTTGAATGCATTAATCACCTTTAATAAGCTTAGCCAGCTCAGCACAGCTAATCAGCTGGGAAGTCCTTGCTTTGAAGAAGCATCAATTGTTGTATACCCAGTAGGGTAAATAAAAGATAAGCCAAGAGTGGTGGGAAGGGTGTTTGTACATCTAAAAGCTTTCAAGATTTTCCAAATATAAGGCACCTGGTATGATGGTTTTTAAAGCTGTATTAGGCAAAATGAAGATGCAGTTACCTTTGGAGAGTGAAGAGGGATGTCATTTAGATATTTTTGGATGCAGTAGGGTGGCAGTAATCACTGGAAAGTGCTGGTTATTTACGGTAGAGCTCACTTTAATTTTCACATGTTGAAGGGAGAAATGGGCCTAATTTTAAGCCTCCTAATGCCTGATGTTTATCAATCTTCAGCTAAGCAATTTGGGGCTATGCTGACACTCTTAAGATGATGTGCTGGTTAGTCGTATCTCTGCACCCTATTTTCCATTTCATACGCGTCAAATCTTTGTGTTTGAAAAATTGACGGTGAGTGAAGCCTGTCTAATGCTAAATTAACAACTTTAGCATAGCTTGTTTTTATCCCTATTTCCAGAAATACAATTTGTTCTTCTTTTAACTCCTGGTTTTGAAACTTCTAAACTTTTATCCATGCAGTAGTAATGACTGTGCTTATGCTGTTGTAATGCTGAACTTAGAAATATCACAAATGCACGGAACTTCATGATGGATGGTTGTTTTTTTTTTGGTTTTTTTTTTTTTTTTTTTTGTTTTGTTTTTTGGACTTCAGGACTACTTCTCTGTTGCTGCTATTAGGAAAAACTTCTGATTCTGGCAGCTGCAGGTTAAGGCTGAGTGTATTTCAATATTTCAATCTTTTGTGCATATTCTCTTAGCAGCCTCTCCCAGGCTGGAAAGGGAAGTGAGGCAGATCCCAGAGTACCGGTGGCACTTGGGATATGACTTTAAGACTATTCAAGTGATTCTGTTTTCCCCTTAATGGCCTAATGCTGTCCTTCCCCCTACTCCTTCCCTCTGAGATTTCTTTGGCAATTGAGAAGCCCAGTGAGCTTGGAGGGTTTTTCTTCTATTCTGCTGGCCTTTCTTACTGCTCAGCAAACTAGCTTCAATTTTGATGTTAATTAAAAACATTTTCCCTGCTTTCCTATAACTCTCCAACAAGTAGAAGAATCTTCCAGTGGCTTGCCAGACCAATTTATCCTTGGGTTGAGACTGAGCAAGCAAAATTTCAGTGTTTTTAAGGAAGTGAAAATGTAGGATTGCCAGCAAAGTTGAACAATACTTCAGGTATCACCTGATGCAGAAATTCTGATGCCTTGATGTAAAGGTGTTTCCAGCCTGTTTGTAAGGCTTTCTTAGAAGGAAGTAGTATCACGTAATTTTTAGATACAATATGCTGAGTTAGAATTAGATGTTTCCTGAACTGGGGCTGCAGCTGTATAGAGGCACTTGGTTGCAACATGCAGTTTGCCCTTACCCTGTATCTTTATTTGGCATTTCCCATGCAGTAGAAATATAACAGTCTATAACAGCACTGAGACAAAGCATTTGCTTTTAAATTTTCTGCCTTCCATGTAGTTACTAATGGTGGTTATATTAAACTTCATGCATGTCTATGCAAGCAACTCAGCACAGATGGAGCAGGACATTGATGCTATAGTTGGGTGCTTGTGCATAGCCTTCTTGCGACTGGTGATGATCTGATGCTATTGTAAATACAGGGTAGGTGAGACCTAAAGCATTGGCAGCATGTGGGCATGTTCAGTTGCCAATTTACACATAAAACTCCTGGGATTTTCACAGCTGCCTGGCACACACTTTGGCATGCTGAGCTGACTGAGGTGATCTCACCTTTGTGGTATGTTCATGTTGATGTACCTAATTCTTCAGTAATGTTGTGATCGGACTGAGGATGTCACTTATTCCTTGACATGTTCAAACGAACATGCTCAGAGTTGGCATGCAAGGGAGAGATATGCAGCCAGGATGCTGGAGGGTGAGGAAAACCTCCAGAAGTTGGATATCTGCTGGAATGTCCGTAATGTTACTTGTCTGAAATGAAGTTCTTGCGAAGCTCCCCTTTTAGTAACGCTCACGTTCTGTGCAGCACAGTCCTGAGTACGCAGGAAGCCTGACTGTCTTAGCTAGGGCTCTCAGCTTAATGGCTTCAACCAAAGTGAGAGCAAAGCTGAAGTAAGAGCGGAGAGGAGCAGCCCTGTCCATGTGTCGATGCATCTGTGTTAATGTCCCTGCAAGAGATGACCTGGATGCAGTGACTGCAGATGTTGCCTTTTTCAATTAGGAGGGTTGGATAGTGTCCAAGCTGCTGATAAATATTGAGTTTGCAAATGATTGGTTCTTATTTTGGGATTTCACCATCAAAGTCTTTTATACATAATTATGGTCCTCGAGGCTGGAGTGTAGCAATTTGCTTTTCCGCTGTGGGAGTGGGAAGGTAGGGGGAACAGCTGCTTTCCTCTTCCCTACTCCTATCCCAAAGGCTAAAAACTCAGAGCAGTTCTGGGTGCTGTAAGATAGATGTGCAACCCATGTGCATGTTAGTCTTAATGATACTTGGATCAAACATTCCTTTTCCCTGAATGTCGTTTTGTGTCACCTTGCAGTGGAATGGATGCTTTGAAGTCACATCAACTAAACTTATGTTGAACTGCCAGCCTGTACCAATGACTCCCACATTTGCTTGTGCACTACGTAGGTAGCTGTGAAAAAAGGTGCTAATAAACAGCACACAGATATCTTCTATCAGAAATCTCAGCCTAAGTCCAAAGTCCAACCCTTATGAAATCTTTTTTTGCTCCAAGACTTGACTCTGGTTAGGCCAACGAAGGGCAAACTGTTCATCCATTAGTTTTACAGGGACCATTGGGTATGAAAGAGTCAGCAAGTGTTCCCACAGATCTTCCGGTCCCGTTTGTTCAGTAATGCAATAAAACAAAGCTTTATTCATCCTAAATGACTGCAAATGAGAAGAAAAGTGTATGGGATGGAGTAACCCCACAATCCTTAAGCTCAGAAATCTCAGGAGTATTTGTGGATATAATTTCACCTTGTATTTCCCTGAGCAATGCTGTAATAATGAGTGGCGTATGTTAAGGGAGTCAGCCCTAAAAGCTACCTCCCTCACAGATTACTTTGCTTCCTACAAGCTTGCAGTGCTTCTGAGCATATGTGCATGCTGTCAAAGCACGATTTCAAGAGGGAAAATAAGGTTCTAATGATAATTTAGGACTTGGCTGCACTCAGCTTGCAGTGAATCCTTTTCATACTTGCTTTTCATTAGACTTTTTAATGTCCTTTTAGATAACTAAATTGTCATCTAAATTCTACAGAGTAGACACAATTTTAGAGAACTGGCAGTGTTTTCCTGATTTTTATTTATTTATTTATTTTTTTTTTTTTGCGGTGTACTACAGTAATCCCTTCTTCCATGTGTTCTGCCAAACCTAAAAGTTCTGCAGCTCAGTCAATATATAGATGAATAAAACAGATTACTGAAAAATTTCTTGAGCCACGGCACTATCTTCAGGGTTTCTAGAGGTCAAGCTGACTTCATTTTGCAAAGGAAGTTACAAGGTAAAAGTTTCTTTAGCCATACAAATAAAACAGAACAAGGAACGAGGAAGTAAGGTTGCTTCTATGTGATGCAATTTAAGTTTGTAGTCTCCCAATAAACAAGCTGATACTTTGTCTCTAGTTTTTACATGAGGGTGATAATTGGAAGTGTGAAGGTGAAACCAAAACGCCTGATGAGAGCAAGTGCATACAGTGAGAACTGGCACATCTGAGGTGGAAGCATGGCTGAAGAACTTATTGCACTCAGGATGCAGGTATCAGATAGTCTGCATTCCAAAAAGAGGAAAAAAAAGAAAAAAAGTTGAAAAATCTGGCAATGCACTGTGGAATTCCAACAGTGAGGATTTTTAATGCATTTGTCAAACTGATGTTGTGACTGTGGAATAACAAATGCTTTACCCATAGACTTAAGGAAATGTGGAAAAATTATCTGGGCAACTACAAACTTGTCAGTCTGGTCTGAGAGGTATGAAGCTTTTTGGAACAAATTTAGAGGGAAAGTATTATTAGACAATGAAGTAAGTGGAGAATGTGATAAAATGTAGTATACATTTAACAAAGGAAGTTCATGCCAAATGTGATAACTGATCTTTTAGGCAAGGCTACTGTGATAGATTTAATGTATTTTACTTATTTATTTATTTTTAGTAAAGCATTTAGTGCAGTACTCCTTAGGAAAGTATTAGTTATGGTGAGGAAGATAGGGTTTAGTATTGCAATACAGGCAACAATCTACTGAAGGGAAGAAAATATTGTTGGATCCAAGGAGATAAATAGCAGAGAATTTCAAGAACAGCAGCACAAAAAATATGGCACTGTGCTGATGAGATATGCTGCTGTCAAGAATGTTGGAGGCACAGATGTGTGCAGCATTGTGATATCTGGGATAGCCTGGGTTTTGGGTGAATAGGAATTTAATGTTGTGTGGTACAAAGAGTGAGGTCATGACTTTGGGAATACCAGCAGCAGTTCTTGATGTAAACTGGGAGCTGAGAGAGAAGTAATAGTTGTACAACCTGGCAGTACAGCTACCACTGCAGGGCACAGCAGCGGAACAGAGGATCATTGTGAGCTACCTTGTGATCTGACCACGAAAAAGGCAAATAGAGTGCATGCAAGCTATTTACAGTAGATGTGAGCTCTTAATGCTAGTAAATAAGGCTTTGTATATACAAAATAAGATGCAACTTCTTCTCACTCATATTCAAGAGAGAATGGTTTACTGGAGCAGCTTCAAAGAAAGGTTAGTGTAGAAGTGTGGGGAAATGGAGAGTGTTTCGTTAGTGGAGCCAAAAAACTTTTGGCTCTTTCTGTACAATGAAGGCAAAGAAGGGGGGAGCCTAATTATTGTCTATAAAGAAATTACAGTGATAAATAAAGGTGGGGGGAGGGTAGGAATCCATGGAACAATGTTGACAGAAAAGCAGGAGGGGGGGAGGTAGGTTGGTCATAATTATGGTTGAGATGGAAATTATCAGCAAAGCAGAACTCTGAAAAATGTTTCCAAAAGTACAAGTCAGCCAACTCCTAAGATGCAGTGAGATGAGCCTACAGAGATCATATGTTGTAGCTGTCCAATTGGGAAGGGTTGATAGGTGTTCCTTGTATTCCATACCTAAAGCTTGTTCAATGGGTCTGCCATGAAACTGGGCTGCAACGTGGTCTTTTGTGTAGCCCTAGCACACTCCAGAATAATTGCTGGTTGTGATTATCACTGTAGAAATATGGTATTTGCTGATATTTTATAAATATGAAGCAGAGCTGAATGTCCGCTGCTTAGATAGCTTCAAATGCATGAAACAAATTGAAACACAAAACCAAAAACGGTTTGTGAAAGTGCCTAAAATGAGACACTGATCTGTGAAGACAGATGAAGACTTAGGTAAATATAAATTAAGACTCAGAAAACCTTTTCTGAAAACACGAGGCTAAGTTGTAGGCTGGTATATAGCAGCAGACTGGAATCAGTAGTGTTATATCAGTTCCCTTGTTTTAAGCTTGTTGGTATGGCAACCTATGGCTGAAGTTGTCCAAAAGGAGTTTTCTCAGCACGTGGCTCTTTGTCTCCATACCTATCAATGCTTGCTGCTACTTTTCACCGTGTCAGCAAAATTGAGGGTTTCACTGTTACCCTTGGTTTCTTTCAGAATCGTTTAGTCCCTGAAGTGTAACATCTTCATAGGTAGAGCTTGCTTTTCAAAGAACTTTTACATATATATTCCTTTATGTATATGTGTGTGTGTGTATATATATATATATATATATATATATATATATATATATATATATATATATATATATATATATTCTGCTTAATTATAGCTCCTGCATTAGGTCACCAAGTTGAATTTCAATTTTTACCTCCCAACAGATGTGAGCTGTTTAGGAGTGACTCCACTGAAACTACCCTGTCCTCCAACATGAGCGTAACCTTTGGAGAGTCACCTCAACATTGGGTCTCTGACATGGGTTTGACTGAACTGATTCTGCTATGGTAGTTTCCCGTTACTCCCAACTGGACACAGCTGGGAGGACTGGGGCGAGACCTGTGGATCTCCATTATGCAAATTGTCTTCCCCAATTCCTGCAGTAGCACTGCATTCATTTCCAATGTGGCTGTTAGGCTCGGCCAGGCTGAGCCCAGCCTCCCTGGCGTCATCGCTTTTTTCCACCCCAAATAGGTGATGAGTAATTACTTACTCTTGATTTATTATTCAGACCGTAGTAGTTCTGTTACAAAATAAACATTTTCATTGGCCGTGTCCTAATGCAAAGACCGTTTCACAACCACCTCTTATTTTAGGTTTTAATTGCTTTGCTTTGCAGTCAACCAATGTCCCCCTCCCCCATGCCTGGAGCCCCTTCCCCACTCCTCCCCCTTCATGCTATGGATTTTTTTCCTGTTCCCACACTGCTAATGTGATGAGCAACAGTTGCAATATCACAGGGCCCTTTCTGAAGCAAAGGGAAGGAAAAAAAATCCCAAACGCCACCTTGTTTGCTTTTGGAGCTCTCCCGCCTTTTCAGTAGGGGCTGTGTTAATCCTCACACTATGAAGGGAAACTCCTATGTAAATCAAACCAGTGCTCCATGCTCTCCTTCTTCCCCCACCAGCTCCCCTATATGAAACAATTGTTTTCTTCCTGTAGAAATGACAAATGATTGGTTGCCTTCTGCTTGGATTTCAGTGGGTTTTTTTCCTCTTACAGCCCTGGATTCTAGGGTTGCATCTTGTTTCTTTCTGTTCATGCATCTGGTTGTTAACATCAACAACAAAAAAATCTATTTTAAAAAAATGTGTGTGTTAATGTTATATTGAGCACATGACTTTGTTTCTGTTCCCTTGGATCCTGCCACGCATTCTTGTGGAACTTTTTCCAGCAAGATGCTCAGAATAAACCAAAGCATTTCTAGGTTTGAAGATGCAAAAGCTAATGCAACCCAACATGGAACAGACTGCATTTTTTCGCTGCTAATGTTGTTTCTTTTTCTGTTCTGCATAGCCTTTTCTGGTCTAGCCTGCACTCTGAGGCTGGATTTTGATGTCAATGATTAGTATTTCTAATCGGTTGAACAAGGACAATGTCCCTTCTGCTGCGCAGAGGGCACAAAGGCCCGGGGACTGATTCTGATCCCTGTTGCAGCGTTTTGGCTTTTGTGGGCCCTTTCCCCAGGGCAGTAAATCAGGGGAAATTCCACCCATCCCCTGGGTGAACATGGTGTGGATCAGAGCCGGAGCCGCCTGAGGCAGAGTATGATATGGGATGAATCCATGTAGCTCTTTGCTGTGGCTGGGGGTCCGGTGGTGTCCTCTCAGTGCAGGGTCAGCAGCTGCAGATTTGTGCCTTAGTGGGAAATGTCTCCAGATTTCCACTCATAAAACAAATTCCAAGGCTTCGTTCTGCCCTAATGAGGAGAAGGCTGCTGCTGGCAGGCTGTGCCCACCTGGGTCCTTGCAGCATCTGAGGGCCTGGCCCAACTTTTTGATATCAGTGGGAGTTTTCAGTTCTTCTGTGTGCCTGGGATGGCAGCCTGAAGTGGCTGTACAGGTTCGAACCTCACTTCTTTTATTTTTCCTATTGCAGTTGGTAAGTTAATTTACATGAGATGTGCACCCTGGCAAATGCCATCTCGTAGCTATTGTTTCAGCTAAGCAGCTGTCATTTGCGTAACATTATGCATCCTTCATTGTACCATGCTAATTTTTTGAGGGGCAATTTTTCTACAATGAGCACTGCGGCTTCTAACAGAAACCTCTTTATGGCATTGGCCCCGGGGAGCTGCGAGCCCTGCCAAAGCAAACAAAGGCTTATTGCTCCAACTGGGCATGTCTGTGCCTTTAATACAGCGTGAAGTTCACAGAACACTGCATCCAATCTGCACATAGTTAACACCTGGTCCAATGCCTTCTGGCAATTAATCAAGATATCAATCAGTGATGACAAAAATTAATAAATAACCTAAGCTTGCATATTGCACATTCTCAGAATGGGAGAATTTGCATTGACACTTACAGCCCATTTACATTTTTTGGCTGCTCTCAGTGTGGGATACTGTACAATACAATAACTATCGATGCATGTAAATAAGTGGTACCTTGAGCACTTCTGAAAGAGTACAGGAAGCCCCATTAGTCTATCTTGGCAATAAGGCTTTGACCTCATTGAATTACAGGCCCAGACTTTGATGTTGAGTCTCAAAACTCCCGTACTGCTAGCAAATACTAGGTTGGTGTAACATTGTATTCTTTGAAAAGTAGTGGAGTGGTTTGAGGAGCTGAACGTGGCTTATTCTTATCTTTCTAATTAACATGAATGTTTTCCTATACCTTAAGCCAAATTCCACTGTTATACCTTTGTTAACCCTAAGCAAGTACCCAAACTTCTTCCCTTTTGAAGTAACTTGGAAGATAGCCACAACTTCAAAGGGAGGAAGATCTGCTCCCCTCTTCATTTGGAATCCATGAAAGTACTCTGGACCATGTTTAGTTTATCAAAACACTAGTAACAGTTTGCAAATGTAGGTGTGCAGTCATTTTTGCTGGCCACACGAAGGAGTTGTCAAAGGAGTGGCTTATCTGCCCTGAAAATAGAAATCCCTTGGTCAGATATGAACAAAGGTATCCTTTCTTTTGTAAGTGTTGATACTTGTTTTATAGTGATGCAAACAAAATATTCCTGACAAAGAATGAAGCGGGTATTTGTTAACCTACAAAGTCCTTATTACAGTTGTCAGAAACGGTAATTATGAATCAACATCACAAATGGTTGCTCTCCTTTGCAGTCCAAAGGAGGCCGTGGTTGCGTGGCCCTGGAGTTCAGCATCTGCTTCTGCTTTTAGGCCAGGGTTGAAGCTCATTAGTGACGCGGGGGTGGGAGGTTTCTCATGCTTTCACAGTGTGTTTCTGTCCTACCTGCTCCATGAATGAGCAGCGCCCTCCCTGGGTGTCAGCTAGGGTAATTAGACCGACAGACAGATGTCACGGCTCTGACAGACAGTGGTCAGGTGGAGCCAGGAAAAGGTGAGGAGTGGTACCCTGTGCTGACCTCCTCCACACTCTTGAGCAAAGTTTTGGCAGTCTTACCAGGCTGGGCATTGGTTTCTGCCGTGGATAAATATAACCTTGGTTGAGACCACCAAGACTACTAGTGTGGAAATCATGCCAGGCCCTATCAGAACTGGGTTTGTGCGGCAGTTTTGCAATGGTCTGGCACAGAAAACAAGAATGTAGTTCTGCTACCTGAACCCAAACACCAGTATCTGCAAAAGGTGACTTTTAAATTACTTGTGTTTTGGCTCCTGAATTATTTGGAGTATAACAGTTCCTATGAATGTCATGATTTAAATACTTTACAGAACAAGGAGACAAGAACATTTAAACTAGCTTAGTAGAGAGGCATTTAACATAAAGAGAGCAATAAAAATACATCACCTGTCACATGTGATCTTTCTATGACCTTAGCCACAGAACAATAAATATTACATAACCACACTAAAAGCAGTTTTTAACATCAGATATTTATATTTAATAAGTAGTGATTTTTCTTTCCTTCAAGATGCAATTTTGATGAGACACTTTAAGTGTGATCCAAAGGCAAAAACTTTGTGACTGGTTATGTAATGCTTCTAGTGGGGCATCGTTTAAAGATTGTTTGAATGCAAGTGCATGCTCCTCTTTGTTTTACTCCTTTTTCTTACCAGTCCCACAAAGCAGCAACTATGCAGTATTTCTTTACAGAATTTCCTGTTTTCTACCATTTTGTGTCTGACTGGGCAACTCTTCTCCTCGATGTGTAAAATTAAACTTGCTGATTAAGGCATAGGACAAGTGCTCATTCACTGTCCCCGGTTACCGGTTTAACAGTTAGATTTGCACTTGGAGTATAAAAAAGAGAAATTATTGCAAGCTAATTAGACTGTGTCTCTTTTAAATTAATTATGTGCAGATTGCAATGTAGAAAGACAACAAAAGAAGTCAAAGTATCTGGCTTTAAATTGTTTTTTAATTATGTTACAGAGCCAAATATTACAACGATATCTGTTTTTATTGGAGGAAGGCTCTGACATTTGTTATCCTGTTTTACTGGGGTTTTAGGTGGGGGCTGGGCAGTATTTGTGCTGAAGAATTTGTGCAGAGGAAAAGCTAGCATTCTTTTCTATACAAATATGAGGATTGTTCAGTAATAGTCAGATTTCCTTTTTCTCACGTGTTTCTGTACATTTCTAGAGTTGTATACTAGCTGTTCTTTGATTCATATGTTGCCTACTCTCCAGTCATCAGATAATGCCCCTAAATGTGACAACGATTTACAAATCCAACTCAAGGGAAGGTGAACTTTGCCCCTTATTCCTGCAAGTTAAAGCTGCACAATCAGCCATTAGTTGCTAGTCAGCTGAAATGGGGAAAAAAAAATTTAATAGCAAAAGCTCAGTAGCCTGAAGATCTCTGAAGTCTGGAGATGACTTCAACTCTCATGATGAGCTATGCTTAATGTAAGATATATGATTTAAGTCCACTTCAAAAGCATACTCAAATATTTGTTATAAGATCTGTGGTCTATTAATCTCAGCCTACCCTTTTAAAGGAGAAGTTTTTTTTGTTTAAAATCCAACATATGGATTTGTGGGTTACAGCCTGAAAGAAAAGCATTTAAACGTGTTTTACTTAAGTGCTTCAATTGTCTCATTGACTTCAGTCAAGATATTTCTTTCTTGCCTATTGGGAAGCATTGACCTCAAGCTTGCTCCTTACATTGGAGTTCCCCGATTGACTTTGGAGGATCAGTTACTCAAATGAAGTTGTCTGAAGTATACTTGCTAGAAGGGGTTGAATATAATAAACCTGGATGTGGCTGAATTAAGCTTTTAGCCATTTATTGCAGTCAAGTGTAAAGAAAGGAACAGTAGCTATGCCAGAGGGTGTAAGCACTCCAGAAAGAGTAATGGGAGGAAAAGTATTCAGTACACAGGCCAGGCAATCAATAAGAAGAAGGGTGTGCTTTGAGTGAGGGATAAAAAATATATATTTATTTTTATATACTGAATATCCCTTCTTTTATCTTTAAAGTAGTACAACTCTGAAGGATTGGAAAAGACATTTTGCATTTCTGGATCCGGCTTGCTATTTTAAAGGTAGCCACATCTGTATATATCACAATTAAACACAACAACAACATTAAAAAACAAACAAACAAACACAAAAAGCCCTTAGTCCTTCCCTTTTCTCATACCTCTTACTGAGGGACTGTCAGACATGGTGGAGAGACCTTGCTTCAACTCCCAGCATTACCTTCATTCATGACAAGCTCACACCCAGTTGTCCATGTGCCAGCTCTTTCATTTGTCTAAATAACACTTCTTCCCTGATTCTTATCCTTTATCTCATCTATAGAGAGCAATTGTAACCCTTTAGCCACCGTTCCAGTGTCCTGCATGGACAAGGCTTCATCCCCCAGCCATCCGTGCAGTTCTTTAAAGCTTTTCTGGCAACTTGAGGCTAATGAGCATGAGGAAACAGTTGTGTAGTTGTGCAGGCTCACTTGACTCCTTATCTTCTTGATCCAAAATGGCTGTAAGGTGAAGTAATCTGACAAGTTCCTTCACAACTATTATATGGTATGAAGGTCATTTCAGAGATTGTAATTACACAGGAATGGGAGATTTTTATCATCAGACTTGTAGTTACAGATGAGTATGTGGTGACCTCAAAACTGCTCAGCAGCTCTTAGCTGGGTAAAAAAGCCTGTTTGATGACAGCTAAGAAAAAACTTTTGGTCATGGTGTACGTTGGCATTGGTGTAGGGAAGAGTTTTGGAAAGTTAGCTTCTGAGTACTTCAACAGAAGGCCTCTGGTGGTTTTCTATGGATGCTTTCCAGCATTATGCAGTGCAGAGAGGTCAAGGCAATCTCAGGTTCTCCAGTGTGTGGCTAAATAGGTGTGTTAGGGTGGAGAGGGTTAAACTTGGCTTGGCGTTTGTAAACATGGAAAGGAGGGTAGTGCAGGAAAGATGGGTGATGCATCAGTCAAATGGAACCATACTTCAGGGCATACAGGAGAAACATAATGCAGAGTATTAATTAATCTAGTGAAACCAATGGGAAATCAGGTAATTGCAGGTCAGAGACATTTGTGAAGGACATAGGTAAAGCAAAGACTTACAACAGAGGGTGGGATACAAACTGTAATTGAATTACAGGGAAAAAGGGATGTGGCAATACATTATGTGAAGTCAGCAGCGTGTGAGGTTAAAGTTAGTGAGAACCAGGCGTGGCTGGAGAAGTTGGGGAGCAAAGTTGTTCTTGATGATTTTCCACAAAGATTAAGAAGATAAAAGGTATTGAAGAAGCAGGAAAGTGGATTATGTATGGGAAAAATCCTAACCTAGGACTTGTATAAAATAAAGCTTTGCTTTCTTACTTGCTAGTTCAAGAAAAGGAGAGTGGGCACCTACTAGGTCAGGAAGGCAGCAAAATCCAATGCAATTAAATGATAGGATGAGATGTAAGACAAGGTATTTAAACCTGTGAGAGTTAACAGAGTTACTTCAGCTGAAGGAGGCAGTTTCTTGATGTTATATGTATGTTTTTGAAATAGCACGTTTTAATGAACCTAAGTGGTTGTTCATTCAACCTTAAGAGAAATGCTAGAGTTTACTCACAAGGTAATGATAGCTGAACAGGAAGTAACAATTTTTATTGAGTTAGCTTCAGTGCGTTATGTAAAATAAGACTAGTAGGGAGTGACACAGTGATGCAGAAGTGGAGAAAAGCTTTGTCAGTTAAATGAAGTTAAGGCAAAATCATACCTTACAAAGTAAAATGAATGAAATCCTTTCAGATAATATGGGAAAATCTTTAAAACTTCTGACAAGAAAGGTTGTATCTTGGCTCCAAGGTCAGTTGAAGGAGGGAAAACATAACCTATATTTGAGGTCACATTGCATCAAGGCTAAGCGGTACAATAAAGGTGCCTTGCATTTGTTTTAGTTCCGGTGTTACTTACCATGTTTGTGGTCTGCAGTGTGTGCTGGGAAAGAAGGAGGTAACAACATTTCCTAGCTGGCACAAATACGGTGAATACTTTCTTTCAGTCAAGCATTGAGGCAGAAAAGGTGGGCAGCAATATTTATACGTAAATTTCTCTGCAGTTTTTCTGCTTGGTACCTAAGTCTTCTGGAGAAATTTATGCAGAACAAAGCTAAGCTGTCTCCTGACACTTACCGTGGGTGAAATGCAATGCTCACTTGGGAAAGTCTCGTATTGATTTCTGTTAATGCTGGATAGGTTATATTTCTTGTCTAGAATCCAGTTTATTTTCTTAGGAAAAGTGTCATCAGTTGAAATATTTTTGTGTCCGACTGGGGCAGGAAGTTCCATATAAGTTAAGATTTATAACATCCAATTCATATAGACTTATTCTTCCACCAGTAAAGATTAGGCAAAATTTCCTTCAGTCATAAACAGCAATAGGTTTAAGACCTTTTATTATTCACCTTTTAACTCAATTGATGTGGTTAGAAATTGCTTGAACGCTTTTTCTTCTTCTTTCAAACAAGTAACAAAAGCTGAGTTAGGCTGCAGTGATGAAATCTGAATCATTTCCTTCTCAGACCAAACTTGCTAAACTGGTACAATCTGGAGAATGATGTAATAAGGAAAAAACCTGTTGTTTGTCTCTTGATACTGTTCTTGAAAAAAATCGTTGCTACGTAATACAAATATAGTCATCACCTTTTATATCCTTTCACCATTGCTGACGCTGGGATTGTTCCAAATAAGTAGCATTCCAAAATTGGCTGTAGTCCTCTTCATAGCTTTCCCTACTTAACTATAGATTGAAAGCATTTTTTTTCCTCTCCTGGTTTCAGATAAAGCAATAGGGTTTAAATGATTGTTTCAATGAGTTATATAAACGATATTTTCATTAATTGCTGTCATAGGTATTTCTATCTTTAATCTCATTTTCTGATTGACATAGAGCTCCATAGGATCTTGGCTAGACTTTCTTTAGTCACGTATCAGTACCCTTTTGATGCTAAAATAAGAAATTGAGGAACTTGAATTATTCATGGAAAACTCCATTTAGGACTCACAGCTAGAAAACATGGGTGTAAAAGTTCGGAAGTAGCAATTTTTTCTTTTTTTAATAATAATAATAGAAAAAAAATAAAAATTGAGCCAGCTGAGTAACCTGTGGTAAGCTATAAAATTGTAGACATATTTGACAAAGATGATAGAGATGAACCAATGTTGTATGAAATGAACGCTCGAGTTCTTTAATTACCTGGCACACATACTTTCCCAGAAATGTAATCAAGTTAAGGAATGCATTCTTTATTTCTCTTCGACAATTCCACTACAGTTGCCAGACTTAGTTATTAGAAAATGGAGGAGATCTTGGGGCAAGATAACTTGCATTATTTTTAAACATGAACCCAAAATGAAAGTCTTCTATGTGTCTCACACAAGGACAATTTAGCTTTGTTATGTACATTTGTTATGTAATAGCAGCCTTTCAAAGGCATCGTGTTGCAGAAGTGATGAATTGCAGCAAAGGAGGAAAGATAGTCTCCTGCATTTGGAGCCCAGCAGCAGGGGTCAGGAGATGCTAGTTCTGTTTCTTATTCTGCCTCTGATTTGATATATCACCATGGGAAAATTTTTGAAAAAGACACTGGCCTTGATCCTGGAATAGGTGCTTTATGGGTAATCCTCTGAACAAACACTTATTCTGTGCCTTTCTGACTCTAACAGAGGCTCCTATTCAAGTGGAGCTCATTGGATGAGTAGGGCAATGGTGAAGATACCCTCCTTGCTCAGATGCAGGCAAAACCGTGATAATTCCTTATGTACCAGGGGAATTTCTTCTACAGTGTTTTGAGCTCTTGAATGGGAGAAACTTGTAAAGTGACAGTAATAGATTTTAACTGAAGAGCAATCTCTGGTGTTGGAAATGTGAATAGATCTTATCAGGGTGCGTGAAATACTGTGCAGGGATTTCAATGCAAAAATCTTCAGAGTGAAATATTTCTCAAGTATAGTTCATGTTAGACACCTGGAATATTGTATAGAGCCAGGACAATATAAAAGAAATAAACGATTAACTAGAATAAGTAAAGCGAGTAGAATGAAGAGGCTGTTGTGGTTAAAGGATTGAGTATCAACCTCCGCTGCATTAGAGAATAAGCAACTTGTCATTTGATGACAAAACAGATGGAATTTTTGGGGGGTGAATCCAGGACTTGATTTGGTGGCACAGCATGACTTTTTTTTTCCTTATTGAATGCTCAATACCTTATAAAGGGAGAGTTTTCACTGCAAGAATAAATCTTGGACCTGTGAAAATCTTAGAGCTTATGGTCAAATCATTTGAAACAGATGCAGAGTGGAAACATAAATATTGATTCTAAGAAATACTTTGTGTTGAGCTAGGAGAGTATCACTGGAGGTGCTTTAGCTCCTGAAAATCTGACTCATTCTAGCAGCAAGCTCAAGCAGCAGATGTTCTATGTATACCTGGATCACATGGTTGAGCATGCAGCTAAATCCGTGTCATTGCTTCACACAACAGGAAAGAACTCTGCTCAGTCAGGAATATCAAATATGCAAAATCTCATTTTGGGAAAGAGGGGCTAATTAAAATTTCTACATGAAACAACCGGTAATAATATACTCAATGTTAGGCTACAGGCTACTAGTAACCATTGCATGGTTTGGTTGCACTAGAGCGCATTTAGATTTTGGAAATGGCTTTTCATGCTGGCGAAATATTGAAGGTATTAATTTTCAGGCATTTATGGAAAGAGGAGAGGAAGAAGTAGTATAATAGGAATAGATGCCTCTTTTTTTCTTCTTACTCCTGGTCATCTGTGATGAGTAAACAGCTTGGTGTCTTGGACAGAGACCCATGATTTGAGATACTCTGTTGCAGCTCTCTGCTGAGTAAGAATTAGAAGAGGAATTCGGAACTTGATCTTGTCCCAGACACTGCGATCTTCAGGCCACTGGCTACTGGGGCACAATGGAATAGAATTAGACTGTTCTCTGTATGTTTTAGGAGAAATCAAGCAAACAAAAAAACCACCATAAAATCAGTTTCCTGAGTGACCCAACAGCATATTAGCAACAACAGATTTGCTCTACGCTAGAATATCTCACTAATGTGTTCAGAATCTTTTAATCAGTCTTTTCTGGTTAACTTTTCTGAGAGGAGGGGAGGGTGGGAGAGAAGGAAGGAAAAAGTATTGTTATCGTTACTGCTGCATTTCCCATGGCCCCAAAACCCAGCTAATGACCAGCCTTGACAAGTTCATTTCTGTGGAAGACATTCTCTTACTTCCAATTCACTACCACCCACAGATGACACTTTACAAAATGTCACTGTTACATAATTGATAATCACTCAACAACTGAGAAAATGGAACTTGGAAAGAGGCAACATTTCTGTGTCCAGAGTGGAAATTCTTTCAGCTACTCCATCCCAGTGTGGATAAGGTGAGTGTTCTTCTACAAGTTGGGAAAAAGATCACTTTTGGATAGATGGATAGATAAACTGATGACTATTTAACCAACAAACAAAACAAACCAAACAAACAAACAAACAAAAAAAAAAGCCAAAAAACCACCACCAACTTCTTCAGCACTTGTTTAATGAAGTGATCATCTTAAATGCATTGTAGAGAACAAAGACCTTAAGAAAATCCAGGCAGAACACTCCCTCACGTGGGATGCAGTATGCTGAAGGGGGATCTTGACAGAATTTAATGGTATATTAAAGCTGGGACACTGGAGACAGGAAGTGTGAAAGATATGTTTTCCCCTCATATATTATATCTGGGTAATCCCACAGTAACTGGACAGTCGTTGTGTTTGCACAATCAATCCTATAAGATTCCTAGGTGAAGGATGCAGTTCTTAATAACTCCGTTTCTTAGTGCTCCATCTTCTATCCGTTGCACGAAACACCACATCTGGCTTTTTTCTCTATCTCTGGGTAGGACTGCTTAAAAACATGTTTGAATGGAAAATGTCAAGTGTTTACTTGATATATACACCTGATACCAATTAAATTGGTGACTCATGTTCTGACAGTGAGAGAATGGCACGTATATATATCTCCAATTGCCCTAAAAGTAAGTCATTCACTAGTGTGTGATGGGCTGCAGCATAAGTGGAAAAATCCCAGTTAGCACCCCGGAAGCACAAGCGACAAGTAATACTGTGATTAAGATAGCTGCAGAGCATTTTCACATGGATATTTCAAAACTGGCATTCAGGAGCATTTCCAATTCCTCTCATTTATTATTGAGGCTTCTCACAGCAGTGTACGGATTCCTTCCACTTCCCTCTGTGCTTGCATTCGTCGTGTACGTGACACCTTGGAACGGGTGTATGCATCCGTGATTTGCGCTGTGATTAACACATTATCAGCTTCCCCATTTCTCGTTAGCTAAAAATAGTCCTGGCGATCCCTGCTAGTCTGTCGCTCAGGTGGTGGAGATGGAGACTGCAGGAGCCTTCTGTAGCATTTGGCTACCAGGACCATCTCTCTTGTATTTCCTAAACCTTTTCTTGATCTCATGGTACAGGTAAAGATTCAATCATATTTTTTTTTTTACGTTTCTTTTTCAAAGAATTGGAAGAATTTCTAAACTAAAGCTGATGTTATCTTCCCTTTCAGCTGCTTTCATGAATGCTAGAAGTCTTTTATTTCCCTGTTCCTACTGGCAGTGATGCCCGTGTTAGACATGAGAAGCTCAGTCCCTTCTTCCTGCAATGACAGCTGTTGTGGCTATATCACCCAAGCACTGTAAAAGCAGAATTCAGGAATACCCACAAGAGTGTTCTGTCATCTTTTATGAACTAAAAATGACCAACAGCACTCTTCTGAAACTTTCTGGGGGGTTCAGCTCTGGGATGTAAACAAGCAGAGGAGTATTTCTGAGAAGGGAAGTATTTTGTTTTCAGGCTAAACTTGTATTTTATTCACGTTCTGAGGAACTTCAGGTTGGTGCATATTAGAGATCAAATTAGTCTCAGAATTAAAATCTGCATATGTACATCTCTTTCCTTACCTCCAGGCACTCAGCTCTTGAAGCTCCAAGATCTTGCACTATTTACAGAGCACTATAGGCAGCACAAAAGTACAAATTCCTGCCACTTCTCTCTTCCATGTTGCTTGCTGTCTCCAGAGGAAAAGCTTCTATTTCAGAGCTGTGTCAAGAACCATGAAGCGTTATAGCCTGACCAAGCAGTGACCTAGCACTAAGCAAACTCCTAAACCCTGGAGACAAGTCAGTGGAGAGACTAGAGAAAATGAAATTTATTTAAGAACCTGTAACAGTTGCAAATTCTGTCATTTCTTGGTCTTCCATTTCTGATGTATTTCAACTTTGCTGTTGTTGGTTTTTTTTTTTTTTTTTTTTTTTTTTTTAGCTATTTGGGGCTCATTTTATTGTTTCAATGTCCGCATAAAGAATTATATGCGGTCCTCTACATGTTAGTACCTCTAAATCTTCTCAAAATCTTTTTTTTTCATCCTTGGACACTGTGTTCTATTGCCTTATCTACTCCATCCTGGATCTCCTTGTACCTATTTTAGCAAGGCCCCTTTTTGAAGCCTGTAGTAATAGTAACTGAGCATGGATAAATCAGTCAACTAACTTGTCACTGATGAATAGAATGCTAGGTATCTATTTCTGAATGCACATGAAACCATGAGTCTGTGTTCCAGGTGGTTGTGCTTTGATAAGTGCAGTAGCTGTAGTGATTTCTAGGTGCTCTAGATGTTGGAGAGTTAGAAATGCTGGAGTGCTTCAGCAGGAGCTAGTTCGGTATTGTTTTAGCTGAGTTATCTGAACTGCTTCGGAATGTTCAAGAAAAGATAAAGATGGAGTGGATTTGATTTTTTTCAGAGGAGGTGGGTGATTATTCTCCCTTTCTTCTTTTTCAAATTCTTCACCTGGTGCATCGATCTGGATGCAGATCGATGGTGGTCATACTATTGTAGTGGGAAACAGCTTATGTTTTCAACGTGGAAAAATTTTAAGATTGTAAAAGGTTGCTGTCATTGAGTGCTGTGCCCTCTTATAGTCAGAGAATTGTGAAGATTGGGAAAGACCTTGAAGGTCATAAGTACACTTGTTGGCTCATCATCACTATGCTGTGTCTCTCTCCTGTGAAGGCCACAGGATTGCAGTTAGCTCAATAACTGGAGACACTAGAACCTCAGCTTCGGAAAAGCGCTTATCTCTGGAGAGAGAAGCAGCCTTGCTAAACTTGCTCTAACGTCTGGTGTTTTGCATGGATGATTTGGAGAATATCTGTGCTGTTGAAGCCCTTGGCACAATAAAGTGTAGAGCAGGGCAGGAGGGGGTAAGCCTGGAGCTGCTGCTGCTGAATGTGGGGGTAGAGTTGAGGAAGGTCCACAGCCCTATCAGTGCTGGTGTGGGGAGACAAGATGCTGACAAGGGAAGTGAATTTTCCCGTACACACTAATTCTTCCCAACCTCTTGGCATTCATTGTGAATACACATCTGAAAGGTGTTTTATATGTTTCAGTCCCTTTGCTCCTCTTTGTCTTTAGGTTCAATCCTCATTTCCCTTTGTCAGCGCAGCATGTAGAATACTTCCAGGCACCCACCAGGAAACATGGCTGTTATGTTGCGTGCAGTTTCCTTCTTGTCTTTCTCTAGAAGGACAGTAGAAGTTTCTATGCATAATTAATATGCTTATGGGTACTCTGCTTCCTTTGTTGTTTAAAGGAAGATCAGAGGACAACATGTTGTGCTTGACTTAGTGATTTTTCAAATTTTCTCTAGATCTGCAAGTGGCAGATGCAAGGAAGGTAAATCCCAGGTTTGGGAATGGATTTCAAAGAGACTTTACATACAGACTGAGCTTGGAACAGTGTTTTTATATCTGTGTTTTCTTTGGGGTCTAGCTTAAAGATGTACGCCAGGTCCTGAAAACTTGGAAATAAGACCAAATGTGTGTGATTGTATGGCCTGGGGCTGAGGGGAATTAGTTGCATCAGTAGTTCTTGTTTTGTTTTTCTCAGACCTCTGACTCCCAGCCACATGTGGATTATGTAGTATTAGGTGTAATTCACTGCGCTAGAGGGATGTTCAAAGTCAGGGTGTGCAGTGTGTCCGTGGGCCAGATCATCCCTTAGACTCAGCGCAGCATGGCAGAGCTGGCTCCTGCTGAGCAATCAGGGTTCAGGTAAGTGATCTAGCTGCTTTCCATACCTGGTGCGTGCCTGCCAGCTAGAGAAGTTCATCGTGTACCAGCTCATTAATGACCCCTGGAGATTAATCCTATCTACTGAAGCACATTCAGTGTCCAACTTTAGGCATCCAAATGTTCAGTTTTGTTATGGAAATGAAAGGTATAAAATCTGCTGAATGAGTCTCTACATTCTCTGCCATGGAGAACAACCTTGATAACTTCATGTGGCATAACTTGGCTTTTGGAGACAGGGGAGGACTGTTCTCTGTGGCTCTGGACACCAAAAAGCGGTACATAGCACACAGGAAACCAGTTAATCCCAGGCAGATCCTGCTGCAGAACCTCTTACTATCTGGATAATCAGGATAAGTGCTGAAAAGCTCTGAGTGTGATGTCAGATTTATTTCACGATGAGCAGGGAAGATCTCTTGATCCTCAAACACTTCAAGTAAAAGTTAAGGGGGGGTTGGGGGGGGTGTGAGGTGCGGGGGAGGAGGCGGAAAAAAGATATTGCGCTTTTTTCTTTTTTTTTTTTTTTTTTTCCCCAAAGTGTGATGAACTGTTTTCTCCTCTAAGTGTTTTAAATAGCGGCAGTGTGAAAATTGCATTTGCTTTGAATAATTGCTGGCATTTTTTCCCATTGCAGCCCTATCTGGGAGCTCTGTATCTAATATTGCTCTTGCACGATGCATGGAGGAGCAGTGTGAATGGAGCGACAGGTCTATCTTAAAATATTTTATAATATTTTATTTGCTCAACAGTTCTATGCTGTGGCAACACAGGCTTACGCAGCACTTTATAAGTGTAGGCCCTGATCCAACAGAGGCTTATAGTACGTATGTTTAACTTTACGCTGACTCCAAAGGGAATATCGTGTGTGATACAGACTGTAGGTAAGGCCCATTTCCTGCCTAGTGAAATAAGATGAGACCCAGGACAACCGTGCGTGAGTAGGAGTCTTGAACGGGAAGAAAGATCTGAGGAGGAAGATGTTTAACGTTGCAGGTCTGGAGCGGCGGGAGGAACATGCCAAAGGTGGCAGGGGACCTTGTGATGGGAGCACGAGGCAATAGCTGATGGACAGGAGGCTCTCCTGGCTATGAGTCAGTAAAGACCTTATTGCAGTCTCTTGATTTTTATCTGTTGACTAAATAATACTGGTTGACACTTCAGGGCATTCATTTTTATTCAATCTAATGAATACTGTCAAATCCTGAGAACAGCTTGTGGAATTCATGCATAATTGTTTCACTGATGAAGAAACCGAGGCAGGGAGGCTAATGATTTTCCCAAAGCCACAGAATGAACATCATAATTAAGAAAAAAAAAAAAAGCAACACACACAAACCAACAAAACTCTTTCCCAGGCCTGGGCTGAACCACTAATTCATCTCTGAATGGAGGTGAGCATTTTCAGAGGCGCTTCAGTTTCATTTGGGCACCCTTAGGAGCTTCAGTGTCATTGGAAGGCAATGCTATGCAGGCTCCTAAATGTCTAGATCAACTTTCAAGCGGAGCTTTATACTCCTAACTCACTTGAAAGTACTTGAAAAGATTGTCTGATATCTGCAAAGAATATCTGAAAGGATATTATAAACAGCTGTCTATGATGTACTTCGTAGGTGATGTTCATGATAGACATGTATATCTATATAGAACCATATAATAAAATACAATTGGTCTGCACTGTGCTCTGCTGGAGGCAAACGGATCTGGTCTGGTACAACTGACTGGAAATAATTCCAGTTGGTTCCCAGCCTGGCAGTGGTATGTCACTTCTAGTAAGGGTGTTGTTTTGTCTGAGGAACCAAGTTACTAAGGCTTTTCTTTGCATGCAGTGTCTGGGTAATCCTTTCTTTCCCCACTACCTGTCAGTTTAGGATCTGTGTTCTAGTTGGCAGCATCTTTCTCTTGTGTGGGTAATATAGGAAAAAACGATGAAGTGATTAGGGAAGCAGAATCCCTTCCCAAGGTTGCATGTTACATTCCAACTTAGTCATGTGAGCATCCAAACCTGTGCATGAACTGTTTCTGTTGCATGATGCTAAGCTGGCTATGTGCTTTCCCTT
Organism: Tetrao urogallus; assembly: GCF_951394365.1. Lineage (NCBI taxonomy): Eukaryota > Metazoa > Chordata > Aves > Galliformes > Phasianidae > Tetrao > Tetrao urogallus. The sequence goes on along the minus strand of NC_136821.1, from coordinate 11,442,021 downwards.
CCCATTCAGGTGGAGTCCTTGTAATGCCAAATAATATTCACTTCTGCCTCTTTGATGAATGATGTTCAGGATCATGTGCTATTCAGTAATGTATCCAATCTGCAAACAAATTCACAGATGAGTACCTACAGGAGCTGAAAGCAGCAGATGGGAAAAACAGGGAAAGTGTCCTCCAAACAACTTGAGTAGGAAGTTTGCCTGCACAATGTGTGCTCCACGTGGCTGTATCCTGCTCCAAGCTGTCTGCAGGCAGCTGCAGGGTTTGCTTTCCACTGAGACAGAGTGCATCATTTCATGTGGTGCAGGAGCTGAAGTAGAAAGGGGTTCAGTGTTGGGACCTTGCATTGGCATGAGCACCTTCTTCTGGTTAGGGAAAGCACCGACTTGTCCCTGGTTGTCACCATGCCTAAATTTGACATTTGCTGAATTGGGATTATTGGCTCATTGCAGTATTGCTCATAAATGTGAGTTGAAAAATGGATGGGATACGTTCAGGTCAGAAGAGTGATGGTGTATCCTGCTGCCTGCATTCATGGTGTACATGTCCTGCAGATCTGATCTTAGACCCACACATGCATCTCATGCTGGGATGTATGGAAGCTCTAACTGGGTGTACCCTGTGAAGTTGGGCTCAAAGTGTTTGAGTGCAACCTCACCTTATGAAAGATCCCTCTGTAGTATCTTTGGAAAAAAACTTAGTATGCTTATTTGCATCTCTATACTCATTTCCAGCTCATTGCTGTTTCATAGCTGCACTGGTGTCAGTGCTACAGAGCAGCTGAAAATGGCTCGATGTGCTTCTGGATGCTGTTGTTTCTCCTTCAGAGCAAAAGAAGGGATGTTTGTTTGGATACTGGGAATGAGGAAAACCGCCCCATCTTTCCCCATGGCATAGGTACACCCAAAAAAGCTCAGCAAGAGCTGCAAAGAGGGCACGTAGTGGTACCTAAAAGCTGATGCTGCCTGTAAAATATCACTGTGATCCCAGGCAGAGAGGCAGCAGTGTGAAATCGTGAACCTTTGCTGTGATCCCACCTTCATGTCACAGACAGTACGCGGCAGCTGGGAGCAGCGCTGGGGGCTGGAGATGCGAAATGTGTGTGCTATAGGAAAGAGCAGCCAGCAGACTGCACTGAAACATCAATTGTGAGCATGTTGATTAATGTTAAATGCAATGGGGTCAGGTGTGAGCACTGCGGAACTCAAGCCCCAGTGGACTGGAGCCCAATGAGTGGCTATCTATTCCCCTTGTGATGGGTTGGGACTGTGCCCTGTGGTGAATATGCAGTTAGTGGCATATCCCTGAGTGCTCAGCATGCAGCAATTTGTACGTTGTAGCCAGAATAACTTGGAGGAAGCACTACATAAATGCCAAAGTTGCACTTAATACACTGATGGCGGTACTTTTTCAAGGAATTTTCACCGAGGCAAAATTAACATGCAGAAGATACAGCAAATCCACTAGCAAATTATGTAAATATTTTGCAAGGGGCAAACTTTCAGTGCCAGGCGTGAAAATTGGGTCACAATTCCCATTAACAATTACACAGCCTGCGTGCCTAATTTTCCAGGCACCATGCTGAAAATTCACCCCACGTTATGGAAGCAATTAATGGCTTAAAATTCTTTTTAGGCCGGTAAATGTGTAGAAGTGTCAATAGCCTTTTTCTGTGTGGCGTTTAATGAGCTATAATCTGATAACTAGATTAGATTGTTCACTCATGATATTGACAAAGATTGCTTTATATCATTATTATTGCTATTTAAGCAGCAGAGCGCTGCCAGATGCACGGATCGGAGCCCTGTTGCGCTAGGTGCTGTACAAATATCTACGAACATGTGGTCTCTTTGCTGAAGACAGATATAATAACTACTTTGCTATTCTGGTCTGCTAAGGCACCAGGGAAATGCTGAAGGTTCCCACACAGTATGAATCTATTAAAAAGATAATCTGAAGCTATTTTGGTTTCTCATATAGAGGATTCTTTTCCTTTTCAGTGCTTACACATGACTTCCATTAGCATTAAATGTGTGCGGAGGGAGCGTCGCTCTTAACATTTGTAGCTCTGTACCTATCCCTTTCATATCAGTTAAATCCCAGAGAATATAACTGTTTAGTAATTGTCTGGTATTTAATTAAAATACAATAACCCCTTTCCAGAGACGCCAGTTGTGAATCTGGTAGCCCAGTCATAAAGATGCTAATTCAATGAATATTCATAAATCATGAATATTCATAGAGTGTCAGGGATGTTCTTTTGTACCCTGCTGCTATGCCAGGTCTCGCTGGCACAGCAGACGGCACATGTTGAAGGAGCTTTGCTCCTAGAGGAGAGGAGAAATCTCTGTGCCCGAGCAGGATGTGCGTCTTGATGCAGCTCTGAGGTGTATATGGGTAACTGAGGGCACTGGTAAAGATGTGTGCATAAAGCACCCCAACTGCCCCAGGTGGCAGCTCTGCTCTGCCCATCCTGTGGGCTTCACATAGGAAAACTTGTCATAGAATAGAGTCATAGAGTTGTTAACGTAGGAAAGACCAATAAGATCATCCAGTCCAATCATCAACCCAGACCTGTGACTGCTTCAGACTATCTAGCTCAGTGTAACATCCCCATATTTCTTGAGCATCTTCAGGGATGGTGACCCCACCGTGTCCCTGGGCAGCCTGTTCCAATCCCTCACCACTCTTTTGGAGAAAAGATTTTTTCTAATAACCCACATGAATCTCCCCTGGTACAACTTGAGGACATAAACTCTTGTCCTATTGCTGTTACCTGGGAGAAAAGGCTGACCCCCATCTCACTACATCCCCCTTTCATGCACTTGTAGAGTGATAAGGTCTAGGGCTGCTGCAAACTGCCCAAGGTGGTGGAATCTTGCTCTGAGGTTCTGAAGGGCTCAGCAGCCCCCTCAGGTCACCTGGGCTCGCTCTACATGTGCTGCACAGGCTGGATGCTTTCCTGTGCCCCATGATATGGTCACCTGGGGGGTGATTCTGCTGTAGTGCTTGATACTAAGTATATCTTAAATAATTTTGAGCTTTGTGAGGGAATTTAGTGCCATATTTCTTAGTGTCATATTATCTTAAGCATAAAAATTGATTGATCTTCTCTCTTGAAGAAACATTTGAACATCACCATCCGTAAGTAAGAGGGAAACCAACATTTTAAACAAGTGGATAGTGATAGCACAAGGGGAAATATTTTTAAACTAAAAGAGAGGAGACTTTAGAATAGATGTTAGGGGAAGTTTTTCCACTGAGAGTGTGGTGAGGCAGTGGAACAAGTTGCAAAGAGAGGCTGTGGATGCCCCATCCCTGGATGGGTTAAAGGCCATCTGGATGGACTCTGGGTGACCTGGGCTGATGCCAGATTTAGTGGTTGGCAGCATTGCCTGTGGTATAGGGGCTGAAACTAGATGATCTTTGAGGTCCCTTCCAACCCTGACCATTCAATCATTCCTCCACAATTCTCCTTGCTTTCCTCATGACGTGTTGTGAAGAAAGTAGGCGTGCGTCATCCCTAAGAATCCTTCATATGCCTTTTGTGGAACAGACAAGAGAGTAAGCCTTGTGACCATTGCTCCAACAGGTTTAAAATGTTCCCAGCCCTCTTGGTTGATGGCTGGAACGTTCTTGACTGCAAGCACTGGTGTCTGCAAACTGCCTTGCTGCCTGGTATTCTCCTTGGCACAGAGTGAGAGTGCTCTGCAGTGCCTGTGGTCCAGCTTTGTGCAAGGGATGCTCTCAGTCTCTGGCACAGCACTTGCAGCATGCTCACAGACACAAACAGTGAAAGGAGAAGTGGAGAAGGGCTGTGCGCCTTACCTAAAGAGCTCTGTTTTCTCTGGTAATTTATTCCAGCTAATACACTTCGCTCATAGTTGCCGGCTCCAATCTTTGCTTACATAAAAGCTTATTTAGAGCTCTTACGATCAAATCATTCATCTGGACTGAAACTCGCTTCTAAATTTGTGCATGCAAATTTTATTCATGGGCCCAGCTGTGTTCGTGCAGAATTTGCATTTGTGCATATGAATGTGTTGTTTTTCCCCTCTGTCAGCATACAACCACAGGCTGCAGCTGAAAATATGGACCTAGATTTCAAAAATTTTAATGACCGTACATTGAAAGTTTTAGTGCCTTTCCCCGAAGCTGGCAAACTTATGGATAAGCCTTATCTTTGCCATTTGCTTTAGAGAGCTCACAAGTGTACGCTTCTGAAGACTTGCTGTCACGTGGCTTTCAAATAGAAAATGAAATGTTGTTTTGCCAATTTGGGTATTGACATGAAAGGGCAATTAGTTTTTTGTATTGCTTCTTATGCCACTAATCAATCTTTCCTTCCTTTCTCTGTGCTACCTCAGTTTACTCTGCCTTCTGAGAAGAATAAAAATTGATTTTTTTTCTGGGGGCTGGCATGGCAAGAAATCACGGGAGGCTGGGAAGAGAAATACCTTTCTGCCTCTGTAAGCAGGGCCAGATTGGAGTGTAAATAAATACCTTCCAGAGAAGGAAACAGTAAATCAGTCTTGCAGAACAATTTGGATAGCTGATGTGTGCAGTATGAGCAGCTCCACTTAGCACTCCAGGAGCGGGGCTGTAAGTTCCTATTCCTCTTAATCAGAAGGATCTTGCAGCACCCACTGATGCCAGAAATCACATTGTGGCCAGCATTTGCTTTCTGCATCCCCTGTTTCTTATGATGCATCTGTCTGTAGCCTCTGAGAGAGGACTACATCAAAATCAGGCTAAGTCACGCGCTGGGAAAAAGTCCTGCCAAAAAACTTGCAATCGTTTTTGAACTTTAGAATCATAGAATCATAACAGTTGGAAAAAACCTCTGGGAGAATCTAGTCCAATTGTCACCAGTCCCCATCATACCCACTAACCACATCCCTCAGTGCCACATCTCCGCTGTTCCTGAACACCTCCAAGGGATGGTGATCCCACCACCTCCCTGGGCAGCCAGTGCCAAAGCATTACCACTCTTTCTGAGAAGAAAGTTTACCTAATATCTAACCTGTGTACTTGCTTTAAAAAAAAATAAAAAACAAGTCAAGAGCTATTGCAGTTTCTTGGGTATGAATGCATTACACAGTATATTATTTCACAATATTAAAACTCAAGAACATTTGAAACATGTTCTCTAAATAGGTAACCCAAAATGCTAGGAAGAGCAGAGAGCGTGTCAGGAGAACTCCAAGCATTTGGCATGTCAGGATTCTTGAGAGATTATTTTTTTGAAAATGGCTTCCCTAGTATTTTTCATGACACTCACTGTTTGTACAGGGATGGGCTTTGGGTAACAGCATAACTTTCACTCTGCCCTTTAGTGGGCATAGTGGTATGGATTCACAGTCAGACTAGATGTTTAAGGAGGTCTTTTCCAGTCTTATATTCTTCTGTGATGCTGTGAAATGCAGTTATAAATTAGAGATCGTTCTAGAGAAGGGAACGTGCTTGTGCTGCTTCTCATTTTCAGTGCTGCTCCAGAGCTGCGGGCAGCCCCTGGACATGAGAGGCACGGAGGCAAATACTCCACGTGATCTGTCATTGTGGATGTTTCTTTCTGCCAGTGAGAAGCATTGGACGCTCTTGTTTGTGCTAGGGGGTTAGGATTTTGGAGAGGAAGCTAGAAGTGATTGCTGTGAGAGACTGAGGGTTTGACCTTCCTTTGGTGCCATATATAAGACTGCGCAAACTTTGGATAATTGGTAACGTTGCAGGTTTGTGCTGGAAAAGAGCCCTCGCCTCCAATTGCAGAGTTGGAAAGCTGTGGCTAGCCAAGTGGTTAGGCTAAGGCTGAGCAGTGACTAAGTGACAAATCTGGACACAATCCTAATGTTGCTCTGCCTCTGTGCAACATACGTAATCATGTCAGAAATGTGGTAGAAAAGTGAACCATTCCAAACTTTGAAGAAAAGTTTTGGATTTAGGATGCAATTTTGTGGTTGCTGCTGTATCCCCTGCTGTAGCCTGCTTGCATGCTACAAATGAAGGACAGCAGAGAGCTGCAGCGCCTGTTTTCTGGCATGTCCCCACCTTATGCTTTTTGAGCCTTCAAGATTTGAGGTAAACGAGTTATTCCTCGAAATAAGATTACTTATCTCTTCAGCACGGACTTTTTCAAACAAACTCAGGTCCCAGACCTGTTAACTTTGTTCATCTGAGTTGTCCCTTCATATAACTATTTAAAAATTTGCCAGCATAACTAACAGAGGTTGTAAACTTACAACATTAAAGCTTTAATGAAAAAAAAAATCCTTTTTTTTTTTGTTTTTTTTTAGTATAGACTGCTTGTATTGTCTTGCTTAATCTAAAAACAATTTTTTTTTTACTAAGGATAAAATAGGTATTAATTCAATCTTCCTCTAATATCTAAGGATTTCAGTATGGTACATTCACCTACAGTTTTGTTCAATATGACAAACATTTTGCTCCTATATGAAGAACAAAAAGTGATTAAAAAAAAATCACGCTTTCTCCTTTTTAATCCAGTAGTGCTTGTTTGAAGAAATAGTAGATACAGAAGGGAAAATGACAGTCTCTTTAACATATACTTAAGTATGGTAAGTGCAACGATGAAAGCAGACATAAGGAGTGAGAAAGATATAAATGGAAAGATTAATGACAGCATTAATTGATTTGCATCTATCACGGAGAAGTATTTGCAACATAAAAAGTAGCAGTTTGTGAAAGGCAGTGTAGTAACCTAATTCTCATCTGGGTATTAAACTTAATACATGTAATATTTCTACGGTTTTACCTGACTCCCTTCCTTGTTTTGTTCTCTGCCTTGGAATTTACAATGCCCTTTTGTGTTCTTATTCATGGAGTGGTGAGCAATGCTGTGACCTCTTTCGCACTTTAGACATGAAGCATGTGCCTTACCTTGTCTGATGACTGCAGCTGCCTTTGCACCATTGAAAGAACAAAAAAAAAAACAAAAAATCATTTCTGCAATCTGGTAACGTAAATTATTTCTTGGAAAGTATTGCATAACACAGAGATTGTTGGATATTCCGATTTAAGTACATCAGAGCTCCTTATTGCTCAGTATCCAGGTATGGGTTTCTCTTGGGCACGACAGGGGGTACTTCCAGGCCTGCTGATATCCAGGCACAGTGGGAATGTCTGCATGTCACAGATGCCCTGGATCAGAGCTGTGGCTGAGGCTTGTGCTGCCTTTTCCTCTGCAGGATCCATTTTCAGATTCAGGTAGAAAACCTGTAGCAAAGATTAGCTCGATGCCAACTGACATGCAGAAGAAAAATTGTGCCTTTTTGAGGCTGTGAGGGCTGAGCAATAGGAGCAGAGGAGTTCTGAGGCTGACACAGAGTAATTGCTGGGAGTGGAATCTGGCCAAGCCTCTTGCTTCATGCTGGGAACACCTTATGCAGTCTGTATTACAGCTATAGATTTCCTTGTGAAATCACTTACCTTAGATGACCATTGCTTGAAAGACAGTATATAATGAGATAATGTAGATCCTGACACCTTCCTGGATAATGAGTCAGTGTTCACCTGGTAAGAAAAATTCTCCTGGCTGAATTGCCTTTACAATAATTTGGTGCAGTTTTTCTTTTTCCTTTTCTTTCCTTTTCTTTCCTTTTCTTTCCTTTTCTTTCCTTTTCTTTCCTTTTCTTTCCTTTTCTTTCCTTTTCTTTCCTTTTCTTTCCTTTTCTTTCCTTTTCTTTCCTTTTTTCTTTCCTTTTTTCTTTCCTTTTCTTTCCTTTTCTTTCCTTTTCTTTCCTTTTCTTTCCTTTTCTTTCCTTTTCTTTCCTTTTCTTTCCTTTTCTTTCCTTTTCTTTCCTTTTCTTTCCTTTTCTTTCCTTTTCTTTCCTTTTCTTTCCTTTTCTTTCCTTTTCTTTCCTTTTCTTTCCTTTTCTTTCCTTTTCTTTCCTTTTCTTTCCTTTTCTTTCCTTTTCTTTTTCTTAAGGCTTATATCCAAATACTGTCCAAACTTTAGGAAATCTCACATACTCGCAATCGGATTGAATGGTTTGCAAAGAGAGACAGCCAATGAAATAAGTGCGCAAGATTAATTTATATTCTTGCAAATGTTGTCTTGGCTCTGTATTCATTGTTCTAAAATTTTAAACCAACAGAGAGGTTCTATTGCCTCAGGAAAGAGATGCTCTTTATGATAAATAATAGCTTTTCCTTTAAAAAGAAAAAAAAAAAAAAAAAAAAAGGTGAACTTGAGTATGAATTCCAGGAGACCAAACTGTTATGGCAGTAAGGCCATTAGGCTGCAATTTGTCTTCTAACAGATGTTGTAGAGTCCTGTCACTTCGAATGCTAAAACAGATGGGATGTATGCTTGAAAATGTACGAGAAGTATTTAATTTCCTTTCCAGTATGGGACATTTCTTCTCTCTGAGCTCTTTGATGCTCTTTGCCTGCTTGTTAAATCCTGTTGTGTTAGTTGGTGTGGTTTAATATGCTATTAAGCTGGATTCTTAAGAAAAAAAGACATTGCTGTTTGATTAGAACAGTCTTTGATAAAGACTGGCCTTAAACTTTCTGTAGCTGAGAGTTTGGTCATGAAAAGATTTCTTTGGAAAGCTTTTTCTGAGTTTTTTCTGATGTAATTAATCTTGAGTTTCTTTAGTTTTCCTGAATGGGATGTGATTCCATTTCGAGCTGACCTTTTATTAACCTCTTTTGAGATCCTCTGTAAAACTCTCTATTATCACATAATATACAAGACTGTAGAGATGATGGTAGGATATCTGGTCCTTATTTTCACCAGTTATGGGTAACATCAACTAAAAGCATAATATATCTGTCTATATATTAAAAAAAAATAAAATCCCGGGTAATCTATAATGCTTGTTTCCATATTAGCCTAAAAGGCTACTATATAAGTTATAAAGTTGCAGTTATTTACCCTAACTGCGATTTCTCATCATCTGCAGGAAGGCTCAGCTGACTTCATTGGACTCCATATCAGGTTTTCTAATCCAATGCAGCTGCTTTTTCAAAGTCTGGGGATTATCAAGTCAATCCCCAGATGAACTGGAAAGTTGTTAAGTGAAAATGACAGTCCTTTAGCACTGGAGCTAAAGTGGTCTAAAAAGTTCGGATGATTCTCCCCAAGCCATGTGGTGGGAGAGTGAGTATTAGCTTTCATGAGGCAGACTTGGGCATTCAGCCTGTGAACACCAATACCGCGTATTACAGACAAATCCATGTCTGTGTTTACAGTTTATACCATATAATCCCATTTCTCCCTTTTTAACTGGCTCTCCATGCAACACTTGCTTGTCTTCTGAAGTCAATGGAAAAGCCCCAATATCACCAGTGTTGATATAATACTTTCTCTGTTGTAAGATATGTAATGTTCTGATAAAATTAGTTTTGTAATAATGCATTGTTTAGATAGCTAGCACTAAGTTCAGTACCTTTTAAGCTGTCTGTACTGGGCTCATCACAGGTGCCCAGTAAAGCAGGGAAAAGCATTGAGTGTGTCAAGTGACAATCTTACTTTCAGCTCTTAAGAGATTTGGGTTGCACAAACTTCATGTCTAAAAGGGAAGGCCACCATGAGTGCCAGTGAGTTGGCATTGTCCTGGGCTTTGCAGCTTCAGTGCCTGAGCCCTTCAAGGGTAGGAACAACCATCAGTGTAGTAGTTTGTAAATGTTTTTTTCACGTTAATCCTTTTCTTTTTGGGCTATCTATCCCAGTTTTGGGAATCGGTAAGTAAAAGCTTTTTGTATTTCTTTTTCTTCCTGACTTTAATGTTTTATGTTCTCTGGAGAGCAGATGATGAAGCCCATGTGAATGATTCCTTCTGTTGGAATAGTGAATGTTATTCCATTTTTACTTACGTATCACTAGTTTCTTTTACAGTATTTCTATTGTATTATTTATTTTAGGTTGAGGATAAAAATCAGCTATTGTAGGCCTGTTTTGGACCTGAATTTAAACCTTACGGTGGTTTTCCTTACTGTAATACTAAAGTTCAATACAGTTGTCCAATATAATCAGAACTAAGCATAAAGGACTAACACAAGCTTCAGAAAGTATTTAAGTCTGAAGTCTATTTTTCAAATAGTTGTTTTTCCAGAAACAGGAAATTCCAGGTGCTGCTCCAATTCACTGAGCTTTTTGTTGAAAATGCAAGAGAATAAGAGTTCAGAAGATAAGTCTCAAGCTACCATAAAGATGGAGGAGATGAACAATGTGTGTTATGTTTAGATTTTGTGATGCCTTCATGTACCTGTTCTGGTTTCTTGTTCTTTGTTGGCTTGTCTGGTTACTCATTTTGCGATCTTCAATCTCTTTGGGGCTTGGTAGTTTGTGAAGCAAAATATTGCTATTTCATGAAAATAACAGCTGCTTACCAATATTGTTTCCCCCTCCAGTTGCATATATTGGGAATTATGATACCGTTCTTTAAAATTCACGCTCATTATTAGTTAAAAGAATAATGCAACTTGAAGTAATAAATGAACTCGAAGTTTGTATTTATCTACCTTTTCTCTGAAGTTTACATAAGTAGACAGAGATTTTACAACCTTAGGACGCTCACCCATCCTCAAATAATTTAAGTAAACATTAGACTTTTTTTTGATGAAGATTTTTATTGTCCATACTTCTCCAGTGAATTTTTAAAAAATTATCTGCCAAGTGAGTCAAGCAGTAATTCAGCTGTTAAAGCTTCACATGGCTAAAAAGTTATGCTAAGAATTTATTAGCAGCTTAAAATGAGTGTTGCAAAGACACTAGGTATTTTAAGCTGGTGTGATTTGTGTACCATAAAAACTACGTCAAGAGTGTAATTGCGTAAGTTACTAGTCAAGTGAAGAGGATGAGATTTACATGAAAAAGATTGATAGGGCCTCTTTTCTTGGCTAAATTGCTTAAACAATTTAAACACCAATTTTAAAGTGAAGTAATTAGAAGGAAAAAAAAAAAAACAACTGAATGTGATAGTTGGACACCTAACTGGTGTCAGGTTCAATAGAAGCCATTTCCCAAGAAATCATTGTCTTGCTAGAATGTAACAAAATACATAGCTTAGAACTGAAGCACAATGGGAGTGCTGGATTTTTTATATTGCCTGCATTGCAAGAATACAAAAGCAACTACGTGCATAAAACACTTCTCTGCATTCTAAATATAGCAGCGCCCACTTGAATGAATATTTCATAGAAGAATAACCTATATAAAAGAACAAATGCAGGCGGCGATGGTGGTGGTAGGATATTGTTTTTAAACGGAGCAGCTTTTAAGTGAGTAAATGAATATCTAATAAAAGTGCTAACTTCTTGTATGGAAGGAGATGTGATAGCTACTGCATTGGTTTCCAGCTAAGAGAAGTTTTATAACAGGAAGAGTATACACAGATATAAGCTGAATTAAAAAGGAAACTAAATACTTGTACGTGTTTCTGTAGCTTAGACTTGTTCAAGGTAACCAGCTCACCTGAGATGTAATGCAGTAAGAGAAAAACACAAACACTGCCCTGTTGTGCATTGAGCCCTGCAAGGAGCAGGCAGTAGGGGCCAGGGAGAGTCACACAGTCAGCTGCCTCTGCTAAAGGGAATGGAATGTGCTTCAGTGGTTTCGGTCTACAACTCTTTGAGGAAATATCCAGGGTCAAGTTAGGCAACTGCTTTTCTTCCCAGAGGTTCATGCACATGGGGTTCTGCAAGGCTTCAAGCTGCCCCACTGACACACATTCCACTGGGAGGGGATTACTGAGTGGGATGGGGTACAACGTACTCAGTGCAAACTGACACAGATCTCACCATTTCTACAGCCACCCAGTCTGGGTGCTTCTGATGTGCTTCAGAAGATGCTCAGAACATAAATCTGAAGATGCTACAGGACCTAAATCCAGCTCAATGGAGTATATTTCAGGCTCAGGCCAAGGTGATGACAAACACCTGAACCTGCCCTTAGAGATGGACCACAGTTCAGCAGCTGCATGTAAGCTGGGAACAGTGGTGCAAGTAGCAGAGTGTGCTCCTGTGAGAGCTCTGCATATGTAGGGCAGATGGGGAAGGCACTGCTATGTGAGAATGAATAAAAGCTTAAAGCTTGCAAAATTTTGGTCAAGCATCTTGAATTTGATAGCGTACCTTAAAACAAGGGGTATGAAGGAGAAGATTAGCAGGGATTGACAAAGATGGCTGTATAGAGAATGCAGAGGAAAGGAAATAACATATCTTAAGCTCTAAAATATGTAAGGGAGGAGATTTGATGAAAATGCATCAGAATTAATGAGGCTATGATGTACTGCAAGCCACTGACCAAGGAAGATCAAATGGACTAGATGTTTTTTGTTTTTTTTTTTAATTTTTTTGTTTGTTTGTTTGCTTTTGAAGTTCATAGGAATTTCATTTTCATATGAAGTTCTATCTGTTTGCAGATTTCTCCTGGGGACAAAAAAAACCCCAAACACATAGAAAAAGGACAGTTCTACAAGTTCTAAGGAGGCATTTTGTTTTAGTTTTGATTTTTATTACTTTTTATCTATTAGAACGTAAAGAGCACACAGAGGAAGAGCTATTTTATATCTGATTTTGGACAATAATGGGGAAGTAGCTAAAAGCATGAAGGTAATAGGCTAGTCGGGGTGAAATTGAGCATGAAATGAGATTTCATAATCTTTGTGAAGAGATGGAAGAGAAAAAACGTGTAATAAAAATGGACTTCAGAGAATGATAGCTAAGATCTTTCTGGAGTTGACAGTAAAGGTAAATTAGCTGCCAGATCCTCAAAGACATGAGATAACTGTACAAGCACAGATGAACCTACTATAAAGATCAGCTTGGCTGAAGAGTAGGCTCTGCACAGGTAAAAAGGATACATATCAAAGTGGAAATCTGTCAGACTACCAAGGATAAACACTCAAAAATAAGATAAGTAGAGCCAAAATTGGGAAGGGAAAGACACTGAGGTGCGACTAGTTTGAGACTTCAAAGTAAGGAGGAGTCATCCTCAAAGTATCTTAAGAGGGCAGTTGGGATGGTGATCACTGCTTTGCTTAGTGAAAAGAAAGCAAGCTGCTAATGGAAGATTTCAGAATATTTTTTTTTTCTTTCAATTGAACCTCCACTAAAATTCTGATTGTTTTCACTTTGCTAGAACTATTAAAACCAATGGAAATGGGTCAAAATCTTGGCGAAAAAATAGAAAAGAACAGGTTAGGGAGTTAGAGATGAATTAGATGTTTTCAGTTGCCTGGTTGTTATGGACTTCATTCTGTGACTTCATTCCAACATATTTAAAGTTTTGCCTAAAGCAGTCTCAGAGCCATTAGTGTTATCTTTGAGAGCTCATGTGAGATAGATGAGGTACCAGAGGCTGGAAAAGAGCAAACACAGTGTGCTCCCGCAGAAGTGGGAAAACAGAGCAGCCAGCAAATTACAAGACCAATCAGTATTAACTTCAGTCCACAGCATAATTCTAGAACAAAAATGTCAAACCAAAGAGAAGCAGCTGAAGGATAGCAAGGAAATGAATAGCTGCCAGCTTGAATTTGTCAAGAATGAATTGTCAAAGCTCTTGAATTTCCTTGTGAAGCAGAGTAACGGACTTCATGGGAAGGGAAGAAACAACTGACATAATGTCTCTTGAGTGTAGTGAGGTCTTTAAAATTGGCTTGTATGACATTTTCTGTGTCAAGGGAAACCCAGACTAGATGAAAATGCTGTGTTAGGTAGAGACAGAACTGGCTTGAAAAACAGTTTTGGAGAATGATTTTTGGTTGTGTGAAGGAGTATCAAAACAGAAGGATATACTGAATGAGGTTCTGTGGAGTTGTGGCTTGGCTCTCATCAGACTGTGACCTGAGTGATGCAATATGTATAACGTTCTTTAAATTTATAGAAGACTGAAAGTGAAAAGGACTGCAAAGCCTTCAGAGTTCAGAACAGCCTTGAAAAATCAGAAAAAGGGTCTGAAGGAACAGGATGAAACTGTAAAGTAAGAGCAGAGTAATGACAGATTAACAAAAAATAATAAACTGCAGGAACGCAAAATGAGGATCAACCGTTTGGGCAGCAGTTCTCCAGAAAAATCTCTGTGGACTATAGTGGATTATAAACTGAACATGAGGCCATGTCATGCTGTTGCAGAGATGGCGAATAACAGTGAAATGAATATAAACGAATAACAATGAAATGAGTATAAATGGCAATGTAATCTGAAAGATACATGGAGTAACAGCTCTGCTTACTGCCTGCAGTTTCTTCATGAAAGTATGTCTGGTTTGGGGTACATTTGTGCTTCTAAAAAGATGTTAGTCACAGGGAGAATGCAGACAGGAGTGATGCACATGGTTCCATTTCATCAAGAAATTAGAGCTGCCATGGAGAAGTTGTGGGGATGGATGGCTTTTGGCATAGCTCAGGGAAGACACTTGCAGGGTCCTGGTGGTAGTACTACTGGTTCTTGGAGCAAGAGGTCCTACAGGTAGTCTCTCTAAGCCTTCTGCATTCTACTTTCTCCTATTCCCCAGATTCTCTGCTTACAATAGCAATCTCTTTTCTATAAATACTTGAGAAGGGGTGATATCATTCTGGCACTTCTGTTCCCGGACTTTACGCTCAAGTGTTTTAACTGTGCTTGGCATGGCTGGCAATATCAAAGCAAGATGGGATGTACTTTCTTTGGGTGGAGTGCTGCAGCTCAAGCCTGTCACAGGCAGCACAAAGCAATAGGTTTTCCTGCTGTTCTGAAACTCCTCACTGTATATTTACAGATAATTAGTCTGCCTGTCTGTGTCTTTCACGTACTGTGTTGGTGGAACTTCTGAGCTGTGCAACTAAATGATTAGAAAATTGTTGAGTTCAATTGTAGTGTGTTGAGTTTTACTGCAGGCTAAATTGTATTCTTGTCTCGTTATCCTAATCAATCTGTTTGTGCCTCTTTCAAATTCCTTCACTCTGATTTTGATTCTCAGTGCCCCAGATTAAAGCTCTTTATCCATACCTATGTGCTTTCTCTTTTGTAATTCCAACACAGATTTGCATAGCAAAGGGGATATTTGTGTTTCTTCTGACTTCATCAATATTCTGGTGCGCTGTGTGCACTTATATGACGGTTTATTTCATGATGATGAACAGATGCAAAAGTGTCTTCAATTGTCTTTGGAAATTAGCAATGGTCAATACATCCTGCAAACACAATGCTGGATGCTGTGGCGCATGCAAAGCATGTGTGGCAGGCAAAGCATATAGCCTTTTCCTGCCTCCAGCACACTTCATTTAATTTTAATAGTGGAAGGAGATGTGGTATCTTTTGAGCATAGATATCCTTGTGGGCTAATGTAAGGCTTAGACAATGAGCGTTTTGCATAGGAGAATTTGGCTTAAACTGTCAGTCTTCCAGAGATTAACAACTTCATCAACCACTGTTGATATTGACAGTCAGTTGCTAGGCTACATGTTTACTGCTAAATGAATAGGCGACTTGGGGCCGGTGTGAATATTCAACAGATTGGCAAATAAGTAAAACGTGCTGTGACTTGATTTGTTAATTATAGTCAAAATAAATGGCTGTATTGATGACTATGATTTTACACAGCATTAGTCCTCTGAAAACAGCAATTAAGTCTGCCATGTAAACATATATCTTGCCTGTGACAAAAAAAAAAAAAAAAAAAAAAAAAAAAAAAAAAAAAGCCTTAAACAACTGAATACACCACTCCAAGCAGTTTCACTAGGAGTCCTGAAGTGCTTACATTAGTTAAATTATGTCCTTGGGTGTTTTTACACCTCTGACTGAAGCACAACATTCAGGCGGGGTCTGGATTTTGAAAAGCTTTCTTGTTGTCTGCATGCAGTGCTACTTATGGTAGAATTTATCAAAAGCAGCATGATCATGTATAAGGAAGAAAACACGAGTAGTAGGATTTGGGGAAGATGCATTTATTTTTTTCCCTAACACTATGTATTTTTTCCTGGTGTCAGAAAGCTCAGCATTAATTTATTACGCTATATACCTTCTTCAGTGAGCCTTGTGGATGTGTTCTATACTGTATCGTTGCATTCTAGTGGATGTGATATCAATTCAGTTAACTGGAGATCACTTTCCTTGATCCATGCTATCCTCTTATTATATTTTAATGTTAGCATATTGATTTGCTCATTCTATAGTTCAAGACTAGAATACATTGTCTGAGGTTCACTAAGTGTTCAGCATCACTATTCATTCAGTGTAGCATTGTTTTGGGGATACACAGTCTCTTTTGTCTGAAGTGTGGAAAACATCTGTTCTGCTCTCATTCACGTTACCAATGTCTGCTGTGGTACTGGTCAAGTTCCTCTCTCAAGATCTGTCTCAGTTTTGCTATCTGTAATATGTAGCTGTTATTTTCTTCTCCATAAATAACCACTGACCTAAGGAGCACTGAAGCTGCCAAATGTGCCCCAAGTATCACAGAACAGAAAGAGGTTGTTTTAAGCCTGAGAACAGCAAGTGTGTTTTTACGTAGAAAAACACTACTTTCTCTGAATAGGTCTGTGTTACCAAGACATGCTTGGCTTTGGGTTGATTTGGGGCCAGTCATTATTTTTTTCTTGAAGAGTGGTAGAAAGGAGCTCTCTTGTGTTAAGCCTTATTTTTGTCCTTATGGACATCTGTCCTTTGAATGCTCTTGAGTAGTTGTCTTCTGTGGTCTTTCTCCCAAGATCAGAGCATCAAAAGCCAAGCCATGCTGACACACATGGACTGCAGCTGGTCTGAAGTAGATTGGCACCAAATCCTAGAGCTGAGAGTGGAGAGGGGATTCTGGCTTTTCCTTCAGTGTGTTGGTGAAAGAGGAACTACCCAATGCAGGTGCTTAGTAGACAGGATCTTGCTGAAAATCTGAGTGAAAATGTGTGAGGAAACAAGAAGTGGAGTACGACTGGGAAAGACTGGGTCTGGAGGTTGAGCTGAGGAACTGGAAGGCAGAAAATAAGAACTGCTTGCTATAGAAAAGTCTCCAAAACCAACGAAAGTCCTGGGGGAGAGATAGGAGAACTGAGATCAGTTTGAAAAACAGTAAGGTTGCAGAAGACAACAAGGAAGCAGGTAATCAGCTGCAAGTATTGGCTGGTAGCTTTGATTTTTGCTTAAGGATATGAGATCAGTGTTCTCTGCTAGTACATCGTGATGCAGCTGTGTGGTATTCATCACGTCTGATAGTAGTGCAAGTTATATAAAAAAAACTTACAAAAAAACCCAAACAAACAAACAAAAAAACCCACCAAAAACAACTAACACAGAACCCCCCCACCCTCCCCAGAGATAATGACAGGATGTAGGAACAGAGCTGACTGGTACAATGAAGGAGCGAGGTGCTGAGAACATGACAGCTCTGTGAAATCTTCAGTGCTTCACAATGATTAAAGAAATGTTAATAGATACCAGGGAAAGAATTGAGGACAGTACAAAGAATATCAAGGTTCACCTTGAATGCACTCACGTTTTGGACCTTTCATTTCTGAGTGCTTTTGTAGGATAGGAAAAAACTTCAAAGGAAGGCAAGGAGACTCTGAAGTGTTGAATGGCTCCACAAAGTGGGTGGTAGACCAGCGGAGCTCACTGCCAAATGACACTGAGGATGTGACACGTTTGCACAATTTGAGTTCATGAAAGACAAAATCATTGAGAATTACTAACTGCATGTAAACTATATATGGGTCAGGAAACCTCAAGCTGGAATCAGTTGGAAGCAGAAAGTGTGACTGGGAAATAACAAATTGCATTGCTCTGTTCTTCTTCATCCCCCAGCATCTGATTATGGCCACCAATGCAGACAAAAGCTCTCCAGATGCATGGAGTTTGGGCCTATCCTTTCTCTCTTATTCCCTTTTTCTGTTGCCTGCATTCTAGCTCATCTCCAACTCCGTGTGGTGTTTCAAGGAATTTCTCTCCCTGAGGCTAAGCTTACCAAATTAGTTTTATGTCATATATTATGCCATCTTCTTGGGAAGATGACAAATGCGTTTTCAATGGGTGCAGCAGGAACATTTGTTCCTCTGGAGCTCACGGAAAAAGGGGAAATAAAATCTCTTGCTTCCCAAGAGATTATTAGCACTGTAATGATCCCACGGCAGCAGGAGGCACTGCCCTGGGTGATTATGAACCTATAGAGGGCTGCATTTCTGGTTATCTTTGGGTTCCCAAGACATGATCTCTTTTCCTAATGCACTCAGTGATTGTGCAATGCTGAAAAATACATTGATAGTCCCATAAAAAGAAACAACGTCCTCCCAAAGCCAGCCTATATCCAGCACAGGGGCAGCTCTGGGCAGCTTCTCCCAGTCCAAGGAAATCTTGCTTCCTTCCTCACTGGCTTTTCCCAAGGTGAATTACCTCTTTTTGAAACGAACTCCCAGCATTTCTTTTCAGTTTCAGACTAACAGCCTTAAGCTAATTACAAGCCATTTGTAAACGTATCAGTTCTTGTTCCAACACTTTAGCATGCACCAGGATATCATCTAGGTATAACAAACAGGCTGAGAGAGGCATGCCATGTAATACTCTCTTCCTTAGACTTTTAAATGTAGCTGAGGTATTGCAGTAGCCAAAAGCCATCATTTTAAATTGCCACAGTCCTTGTCCTACTATGAAAGCACTTTTTTTTTCCTTGTCCCTCTGGATACACTTCCACTTGCCAATAGCCACTTCTTTAAACATTCAGGGTTGTAAACCAGATTGGGCTTTCACCAGCATCTAGAACACTTTTTTTCTTACGGTAGTAGACTAGCACATGCTAAACAACTTTGTGTTGTTTTCTACAGTCTGATGCTGACACTTTTTTTTTTTTTTTTTTATTCTTAACTGGACTCAGAATCTGAGCTGAAGGATCTCTTATAACTTCATGACGTGATTCTTCCATGTCTCATATGACTTCTTGACCACTTTGCTGTGGAAAAGAAGGATGCTAGGTGGGTAGCCATCTTCCCCAGCATCACTCGTGTTTTGAAACAGGGAAGTACAGAATAAAAATAATTTCTAGCAAAAGAAAATCACTTTCTAGTTTCTGTTTGAATTCTTGATAGGGTGCCAGATTAAAAGTCAATGTGTTTTCTGAGAGTTCATGTGCTCACCCCTTCTTAGTTTTTCTATAGTTAATATTTATCTATCAGTTCTACATTTTGTCACTGCTTTCTCCCTTTCCCCATCTCCTTCTGTCTATTGTCAAAACCCTTCAAATGAATAGAGATTTACTCTTGCTCCAGATCCAGAAGAACTTCAGCAGCTGAAGTTCCCCAGAGATTTAGAATCTCAAAGCAAAATTCAAACACTCCTCATCTTTTATTTGCTGGAAAGCAGCCACAGACTAATTTCTGGTGGATTTTCTGCCTCTAAAGGCAGGACTTGAGCATTGCAAAAAATAAAATTAAAAAATAAAAAATGAATCTTACCTATTCCCTTATCTTTCTTCTATTTCTGCTATTGTTATTGTTTTAAGGTACGTGTTAAGATCTATACGGAAACTACAAGCTGGTGCCTGAGTCTCCTGAGTTGGATCAGCTTGGGATTCCCCTCTCGCCCTCTTTGTGGTTGGTTCTGGTTTGGAATATGTAGTAAAATCCTCTTTTCTTAAAGCCCTGCATTTATAATCATTCTCCTTTATTTATTTTCCTTCAGGATCAGTAATGACCTCAACTGCATTTCTTCAGTGTTGCCACTGTTGCCAATTTCTGTTTATTTATAAGCTTGGGTTAGTCCTCACTTTTCTTCAAATTGTAACAATGGCATTAACCATATTAGAATTTCTGATCTGAATTTGAGATACAGAGCTGTGCTTTAGAGATCTTGGCAAATTGTGGGTGTTGTCTTCTGTTTGCAGCAGCTGTTTCCTTTTGTAATATGCAGCTGTGAAAAACTTCAGGATCTATAGTAAATTCTGCAGTCAGTACAGTATCTTTTTGTCTTTTGCTGATCTTTATTTCTGAGTCTACCTGAGTGTCTGCAAAACTGGTTCATAGCCAATTTGCCCTTGAGGTTCTTGCTGATATTTGAGTGTATCAGGGAGGGCTTTGTTCCCACTCAACTCAAATAGAGTTCTTTTTCTCTCTTCTTTTTGGAGTGCTACAATTGTTGACATTGGTTCATTTTCATTCTTCAGGACGTTTTTCAGTTTCCCGAGCCCTTTCTGCAGCTTATCAGATAGCAACTTCCAAGTTCGTCGAAGCTTTTCTAAGACATTTCCAATGTTATTTCAAACCACAACTGTTCCAACTGCACCTCCTAGTCTCTTTGGGCGCTTTGCCATTGACTTTCTAATAAGGGTTCGTCTTTACCAGTAAGTTTTCAGATGCTATTTTAACTCCTCTTGTGATTTACATGTTTGAATTGTGTGCTCCCTTTTGTTCTGCCCTGATACAAGAGAGAGATACCAACTCACAGGCTTTGTTCTTGGAAACCAGAACAAGGGGGCTTTCTCTCTTTAGTCCTGCCATAGGAAGCACACAGTTTGAATGTTACGAAGAGTAATTGATGATTGAGTCACCTGTCTTTGATGCAATCCTGTTTGTTTACAAAGTCCTGATCTCTGTATCTCCAGGTAGAATCAAACGAGATAATTCCCTCACAACTACCAATCTCTCCCAGTCAGCACCTGTTCAAATAGCTTTCTTAGGGTTTATCTTTAAGTCAAGTTGTTGATACTTTTGTGGCTCTTTTTGATGCTTCGTTCTGGCTTTTGATTTGTGATTCTCCCACAAACATCCAAAACAAGCATTCTGTTACCAATCAAGGTCCTAACCATCCAGGCTCCCGGGTTTATTTTCATTCCAGACTTACCATATGTTTATGTTTTGGTTGTTCTCCCATTGTTTTGGTTATTTGGCTCAATAGAGGATCCTAATGTTTATTTGTACATAGCAGAAATAAAAAGCAATTCTTAAATGCAATGATTTCAGTAAGTTTTTGTCAACCTCTCTGTGATGACTTCTTACTGCCATATGGATGCAGGCTCCTATGGTGAGTGTGTATGCTGCAGGGAGAGGTGGGAAGCTGTATGCAGTGTTTAAGAAGAGTTTTAAAGTCAACGTAGCTGAACTCCTCAAGTGGCCCTCTTGTTGCTGTTTGTCCCTCCATTTTTGTCCTAAAGGACTGATAGTGAAATTTGGCTGGAGAACATGAAGTCTCTAAAATGGAGGGCTTAATAGGTTTTTCTTTGCTGTAGATCATTCATAAGCAGCAGGAGCAAGAGCTCTTATTTTTTTACTTTACTAAAACACATCAGTTCAGAAAAACTGACAGATTCTTTCTTCCTACCCGGCATCAACTAGATGTGGAAAAGACTAAAGTGGATTTTACTTAAAATGGGAGAAAAAGTTCACTTTAGACATTGTTTCCAACCTACATTTTTTCCTTTCTTCTTAGCCGTGTCTTAGGGCAACTGTGAAGTCAAACTTCAAATCCCTTCTCAACAAATATGTGTAAATATTTTACTTCCAGTAGGGCTGCTAAAATCTGAACTGTCAAAAGCACTTATGGACTCAGCTGAGCCAGACATGGGGCATAATTCAGTGCTACATTTTCCTGTGCAATATTGTCATCACGCATAACGATACAAACACCTTTTGGAGGTACTCAAGTAACTGGTCTCAGTATCTATTGGTCTGGAGGTGCTGCATGATAGCTAATTGCTAGCTTTACATGGATGACAACTCCTTGACTGAAGGCAAAGGTTTAGTGTTCCCACTGTAAAATTTAGCTGCGTAAATGTAGTCCTTAACCTGTGCTCTTAAACCTGATCAAAATGACCTTTGGACCAGGAATTCCTGGGATTAGAAATGATGCATCTGTGGAGTTGCTGCTTTGGTGTTATGGTAACAATAAAAGAAAGAACTAACTGGTGAGGATACAGAATACCAGGCCTGTGGGATGCGGCAAGGACACTGCTCTGAGTTTTTTTCATGAACTCCAGGAAGTCAGTAGAGCATGGAAATGGCCATGGCTAGGTGCCAGGTTCAGAGTATCCTGAAAATGAAAATTTGTTAGGTGAAAGTGTTGGTTTACAATTTCCTGTTGTTTTTCACTTTGCCCTCCTCCCTACCATCTTCTTCAGCTTCCATATTGCTGATGGGTAACCTCATGGGCCAAAGGTGCTTCCAGGAAATCATTCAGTTTTGTTCCATGTTTGGGTGGATAGCAGAGGGGCTCAAAGGAGGGCAGTTGAATCTTCTAGATTTCAGGGAGATCCACAGCCAGCACCACTGTGCTTGTGCCAAGACAAAATGCCACGTTGCACAGAATCCAGCCTTTAATTCTATCAATTTCTGGTTCGACACAGGAAAACAGAGTGTGATTAAAGAAATTGTGTCTTAACTGACTGCTCCATATTGTCATGCCAGAAACAATTAGCTTAACTAGAAAGTTAATTTAATTGCAAATGTGGATGGGCAAACTGTGCCAGCCTCTTCATTATCATTATTCTATGTTATTCCTAATGCTTAGTGCTGTTTAATATGTTCTTATGGTATATGGTGATGTAATTAAAAGATTGACTATCTCTACAGAGGTTAAGGTTGCTGCTAAAAATTATTTTCAGTCTGTCTTCCTTGCCTTTTTCTGTGGAGTTTAGTTTCAATACATCCTTTAAAAGCATTTTTGATCAAATTTCTTAGGTTATCACTCTCATAAATGAAAAAGATCTGCAGGAGACTTATGTAGCAGGAAAGAATCGACCACTGACATTTTGTAGTAAAAATATTCTGTAGTTTCTCGAAGAAATTCTTCCTGTTCAAATTCTGTTTTCATGTGTTTTGAGATGCTATATTTAGTTTGTCAGTTTTACAGACAAAAAGTTGCTTAGATGAACCCAAGGGTAAACACTCGCAAGTGGCGTTCGCAATGATGAAACATAATGTCCCCACTTGCTGGCACACAAGCACTTGATGATGGACTTTTTGCAGTGGGCAGTTTTTAGGAACGAAATCCTTTGGGGTGAGGAAAAAATCAGTCTGGTAGGAAAACAATGAAATTGTCATGTCTTGTGAAAGTACACTGATTGGCAGTAGTAGGGACTCAGACACCTTTTCTCTGCAGATGGTGCTGCTCTTCCTATTATTTTGCCTCACTGTGTTATTTTACCTTTGTATCCCATAATATTTTGTGTTTTGTGTATATTGTTGCTGGTTTTATATTAGATTAGATTTTAAGACAGCTCTGTAATATACATCACTGACTGACTTAATCGCTGTCCTCTTCGATTAGCTAATTGAATTTAAAAAAAAACCCTTGCCCTGGTAAAAATTTGTATGTATATTTCTAAGCAGTATTTGGTAAAGAAGAAAATAATGCCTTTATTAGTCTTCTTCATAATGTTATAATGCATAATATTAAAGATTGTTTGTTATGTTCCTTATTTAAAAAACAAACCAAAAAAATCTAAAAAAATTTGGATCAAATTTTGACATTAAACCACCCATCCTTTGGCACATTCCCCTGCCTGGAAAGCTCAGCTTGAGAAAGGAGTGCTACCAAGGTTGAGTGATTAAAAAAATAATAATCAAATGGAAATTGTTCTAGCAATATTGCCAGTAATTTTTCTCATATCCCAACTACAAATCTCAGCCCACCTGCCTCAGAGCTTCATCTGAGCTTTGGTCTTGAACTAAGCTGCCCTACCTGTGCTTTCTAGGGTTTTGGTGGCAGGTGTTTGGTATGGGTCTCTAAACCTTCACAGTATGGAATACCTTGCAGTATGCAATATTAGTTGACAATATCTTGGACTAAACAGGCCACTCGTCTGATCCAATATGTCATTTTTCACGTTCCCATAGAAACTTAAATTAATCAGTCATTCCTGATGCATTTCTTGTACAATATTGTCATTTTGATGCTCTTTTGCTGCTAGTTTTGAAGGAAGCTTCAAATTTGTTCAAGGAAATCGAGCCAAGTTTATGTTGCTTTTTAGCAGCAGGTACTTTGCCTGTAATAAGGAAAATGAGATTTTACAGAATTCTTGCAAGGTAAAGAAAACTTTGCTTCATATTGTTAATGAGAGCATTCTTATTCAAGAGCGTTTGACTGTACTTATAAAGGGTACTATCCACAATGGTTAGTGTGGAGAGGAAACCTTAAGTAGAACATGCTATTGTGGCCTTTGAGCGGTTCCCATCTCCTCTATTCAGAGAGCAGAGTTAACTGAGGATAGCAAGAACAAACTGTACATGCGCTTGAGAAAAAGAACTTGACTTGGCAAGTTGGCGTAAGTGTAACACAATATATTACCACTTTCTGCTGGGCTTATTCTCTTACTGTCATTGACCAGATCTGTTCAACGGCTGCCATTTTCGGTTGCAAGTAGAAGAAATCCCAATTCCATCCCGCCCCCCTCCTCCTCCCCACCACACACATGCTTTACTTTCCAAGAAAGTCAGTTTATGTAATCGATACCAGGTCTGTCTAGGAAGCTGTTCTGAAATTTGGGGGAGGGCAGGGGTAAGAGGGGAGGGCTGAAGGACGAAGCAGGAACAAACATTAGACTTGACAAAGCTTGAAATATAAAACAAAAAAGCATCTGCAAGGCATAATAAAACAAAGTGTATATACGTGTTGTTCTCACAGCGTATTTGGCTGAGCCCAGGCAACGGGAAAGCATGCATAGCTAACGCTCCTGACTGTGTGAAACCCTTTGTATACTCCAGAGTCTCTGCAAGAGACCTTGATTACAGAGTTTGGCATGATACCCAATACATTTTTTGGAATGGTTTCTTGTCCATCACTGACACTCGTAATGAGAAATTTATACACCATCCAAAGCGGATAAATTAATTTCAAACACTTTTGACTTGGGTCAACAATGGCTATTGGCAGTGCCTATTATTTGCCTTTTTATTAAAAAGAAAAAAAAAAAAAAGAGGAGAAATTGCTCTTCTTCATGGTGATAGCATGGTAAAGACACTGAGTAGGGTGGAGATAGAATCTTGGCAAGCACATATATAGGTCAAGATAGAGTATTTCACTTTTCAATGTAAATGAAAGTAATTTCTTCAGTATGAACGGTTTAATAAATTCCCAGGATGGTTTTCATTAAGAAATTTGCATATTGGCTGGTGTAAGATTTTCTAAAATCAATCAGTTGGCAAAAATAATTTGGTTTTACTTCTATTTTCCCAATCCAGTTAACAGTCAAGGAATGAAGTATAAATTAGCTATCCCTTTGAGAGCTGCATTTAAAACTCAGAAGCTTAAGTTAGCCTTTTAAAGATGATAATTGTACATATTCTCATGCAGATACGTACACCAGAAATGGGAAAAGGCATTAAAACACACCTACACAAAAAACCTGTGGATTGGAAGCAAACAAGAAAATTGCTGCAGTCTTCTTGGGAGATACTGAAATTATGGGGACATGTGCATAAATTACTAGTAGGTTCCCATTATGTGCAGCCCAAATTACTACATTCTCTAACTGAATGTAAATTCTGCTTTTTGGCTGATCTTTAACTTTTCCTATGTGTTCTATTTTGTACATGCAAGGCTCAAGAATTTATTGAAGACAAAACCCTATTTATATACCCAAGCTATCCAAATGCCAGCATTTCTGCCAGATTTTTAAATATAACTACAGAGCTTTATGTAAACAAATTATTTAGGCTTTCAAAATCATATGATAACAGCAAAATATAGCATAAGAAATAAAAGGTGAAAAATAGAAATAAGATTTTAGAATGGAAATATAAAATATGGCAAGAAATTGGAGATTATGGAGTGTGAACACAGGTAATATTGCACATGTATTTTTATTTTGTTGTATTTCAGTTAGCTTCTTTGTCCAGGAGTTGTTTCAGTTTTCGATTTTCATTTGTCCCTTGAATTTAGGCTGTGTTTCACAAAGAGAATGACACAGAGGGAATATGTGATTTTCTGAGAGCTGCTCTGGGGACTTTTTTCTGAAATGACTAGCCTTGCTCTTATCTCCCTTCTTACCTGCCTGCTTCTTTGTGCTTTTCTCTGCCTGAGGAAAGTGAGGGTTGCTGGGTGCCCTGGTGGTTGGAAGGATGCTTAGTGCAGCTGATACGCTGGCTGCACTGTGCATAGTGACAACTGAAATACGGATCCTGGGATGCTGTGCTGGTAGGTCCTGATGGCATCGCATGGACACCCATTATTAGGGAAGAACCAGAGCAGGTTTTCAGATGAGCTCAGACTAGATGATCTAATGGTCCCATCTGGCCTTAAAATCTGTGAGTGTATGAAAGACAGTCCTGCAGTTACAAGCATTTTAGAACTGTCAATTCCAGATTTGTAAAAAGCAATTGCTTCCATGCTGAAATGCTCAGATATGCTTTATGTGTACAGTGTTGTAAATGCTCTATAAAATAGAGATATGGCTCAAGTAACACATAGCAAGGGAGAGCAGCTCAATCTAATAAGCACAAGGAGAGTTGATGTTAAGGTCTTTAGAGGATGACTGTTTGGAAGAGATTTGAGAAAGGAGAAGAGGGTATTTGGGAAAGAAAGGAAATACTCCCCAAAGATGTGGGAGACTGAAGCTGCAAAGCCAAGGAAGAGAGAAGGAAGTGGGAAGGAGGGGAAAAAGGGGGAGCGAGAGAAAGAAATAAGGAAGGGCCTAGAGCAGCAGAGAACAAAGCTTTAGGATGCAAGCAATTAATACAGCAAATGTACCCCCTTTATCACTCTAGGACTGTGCCTGCATGGCTGTCATTCAGCATCCTTTTGCTTTTCTTTCTTTATCTTTTTTGCCTAAAAACAAGTAAAGGGAGACAAAGGGAGGGGAGGCTGGACGCATAGGGTCCTCAGGCTGAGAGCGACCCTGGCTCATAATTAGCCCATCAGGAAAAGGCAGAGACATGGGAGGGGAAAAAAGGAGGGAATGGTGGCAGCAGCTCCACACCCAAAGCCCCAGCACTGTCAGGGAGGGGCATCACAAGCACCATTGTACAGCAGTCACGTAGTGGCATTACAGTTACACCGAGTTATTTTATTATTTCAATTATTTAATAATTCAAAATGAATACTTGAGTTTCTTCTCACCCCTGGATATCTTGTTTGTTTTTTTTTTTGTTTGTTTGTTTAATTTATTTTTTATAGTATGTGATAAGTTTATAAATGCTGAAGGGTGGTGTGACAGGGCAGGTTCCAGATAAAGCATCTGCCCAAACAGCTTGTCAACCTTTGCCCTTCTGCTGCATCATGGCAAAGTGCTGGACCTAGCTTCAAGGAAGAATGCAACAGGACAGTCTCATGATAGGCTAATACAGAATTTCTTTCTGTAATCCCAACAATTTTGGTGAAGTACTGTAGGTTTCCATAGTCCAGGATGGATTTTTGAGGTAATGGGTAGATTTTGGTTTGCCAACAACTTTCATCTGAGAAGATGGAGCTGACAGTTGAAGTCAGTTATGCCTTTAAACTCACAAAACCTTAAGACTTGCTTGTTGAGCTACTCAAAGCAGTGTGATAAGTGGCTGGCTGTTATCTATGACAAGGTATTTTGCTTCTTTTCCCACAATAATAGTGAAATGACCAGTCAAATGTTTGTCCTTTTTGTTGATTTTGGAAAACAGCATCCTTATTTTTTCACTGATGCCAAACTTGTATCTTTCTGTTTACTTCAAGTAATAGGAAAAGGGACTCAGTAAGGTGTGGCAAGGGTTTGACTGTGATTTTATTAAAGTTTTCCCCAGAGTAAAGGGAGGAGGAAGTTGATTATCTTGTAATTGGTATCTCTCTGGGGTGCTGCACTTGTTAAATCCATGATGGGACTATCTGGTTACACTGAAGAGATTACCTGCTGATTGCTGCCTCTGGGATTTAGTGATAGTGCTGAATGCCAAAATCTTTCTGAACTGTGAGTGGAAGAATTAATTTCAACTGCCTTTGTTTACTTTCTAATGGCAGCTAATGCTCTATCTAGTTTTTACTGTCTCCCAGTGTAGATAATAGGAAATCTCTTTTGAATAGAGCAGATGAGATTTTCTGGCCTTTGTACTTGTTGCTTCAATGGATGGGAAATAATATTTGATTCCAGGCGGTGTCCTTGCCTTGCTGTTTGCTTTTAATGAAGTAGCTGGGTTCTGCCTTTAGAGACACATTCCCTTCTATGTTTGGAGATAGATGTCAGCTCCTGAGATCAAAACCAAGAGTTTTCTTTCCTTCGGCATTGTGAAAGATGTTAATCATAACCTGATGGAACCATTTGAATCGGAGTTGGAAGAGCCCTTTAAAGTCTCCTGGTCTAACTCCCCTTCAGTGAGCAGGGACACCCACAGCTCAGTCAAGTGCTCAGAGCCTCGTCCAGCCTGATCTTGACTGTCTCTAGGGATGAGGCATCCACCACCTCTCTGTGCAACCTTTGCCAATGCCTCGCCACTGTTATTGTGAAACACTTTTTCCTTGTATCCAACTTCAATCTCCCCTTCTTCCTCTGTAACTTTTCCCCCTTGTCCTGTCCCAGCAGACACTGCTTAAGAGTCTGTCTCCTTCTTTCTTATTAGCCCTCTTTACATACTGGGAAGCCACTTTAGGGTCTCCCCACAACCTTCTCTTCTCCAGGCTGAATAGCCTCAGCTCTCTCAGCCTGTCAATCCCTAATCCAGGTTTTTTTTTTTCTTTGTTTTGATACATAACTGGTAAAGCATTCTTGCTTCTTCCAGGATGATCTGCGATATTCCTCACACCGTTTCCAGACATGTATTTAAACACAGTGTAGCAGAGTGTGATAGGGAGAAGCACTCAGACCCGATAGAAGCAGCAGAGTGCAATTATTTCCAGGAGAGCGGCGGCAGAGCTGAAACAGACCCAAAAAACTCCCTCTGGTGCGTTGGCTCCCTGGCAGACCAGGCCCGCGGTCGGAGCAGTGCTGGCTGTGCTCAGCAGAGCTGCTGGTGGGGAGCAAGCAGCGCGTGGCTGGGCTGAATGGGGCTGGGGGTGAGAGGCGAGCTAGGGATGTATTCTTGCCGCCGGGAAGCAAACCGGAACCGGGCACAGGTCTAATTGCATAACAGATGATGCATTGTACAGCCTGTACCCTCTCCTAAAGAGCAGAGGTGAGCACGCCAAGGCAGGCTCAGCCCTGGCTCCCGGTGAAGGCTTGGCCCATGGCCACCAGGAACGGCGAGTGGAGGGGTCTGTAAGGAGAAGGCCCAGCATTGCTGTGCTCCCAGCACAGGCTGCTGTGAGGTGACACAGCCTCACCGCAGGCCTTCCTCCATCATGTCGCTGCCGTGTGAGGAGCTCTCCTGCCATTCCTGTGAGGGAAATGGGGACCTGCCCTCTTTTCCCCTCAGGAGACCCATGAACTGTGGGTACCACTTTGTGACATTGTATCCAGGCTCCAGTGGACACTGTTGGAGACTGACTTTTTACAGAGTCTGGCAGTGATAGGGCTGGGGGAAATGGCTTTAAACTAAAAGAGGGGAGACGTACATTAGATGTTATAAGAAATTCTTCACTCAGAGGGCGGTGAGGCCCTGGCACAGCTGCTCAGAGCGCTGTGGTGCCCCATCCCCGGAGGTGCTCAAGGCCAGGTTGGATGGGGCCCTGGGCAGCCTGAGCTGATGGGTGGCAGCCAGCCCGTGGCAGGGGTTGGGACTAGGTGGGCATTAATGTCCCTCCAACCTAAGCCATTCCATGCTGTGGGGCCAGCAGCTGCTCCTGCTCAGACCGTAGTTGTCTTCAGGTTAACAAAAATGCAGCTTATCTTCAGCCTTCAAACACTTGGCAATGAACTGAAAAGGGGCTTGTTTAAAAAAAGAAAAAAAAAAACCAAAAACGTAATACAATACATAGGGTTGTCTTTTCCCACTTTGTGGCAGATCAAACACATTTATCTAGGGTTTTAATTTCTTTTCCTTTCACATCATAGTGAGGATCTTCAGCAGAGAACGGAACAGCCGGGTGATGTATTTTTGGGTTATAACTTGAGAACAAAAGCTCATTAGGACTCAAAGATTTTATATGGATAACACCACCCACGGTTACTTTAGATAGGGTAGAAATGTTTTTATGGTTTAGGGCACAAACTAGCTATTAAATTACTAGGGAACTACAAATATCTACTAGACACATCGATGGGAGTGCAACCAGAACACAGAGTACTACATAAAATAATTGCATACAACACAGCTAATATTAGATCACATGAAAGTACATGACTGTTCTATAACTTTTTTTTTTTTTTTTTTTTTTTCATCTTTCTTAATTGGACTGTGAGAGGGGGTGGAATTGGGTGTTGCAATGCTGACTTTGCTGTCAAAGGTTGAAAACCTCACAGCTTCTCACAGAGGTTTTACTGCTGGTACTGTTGGAGGAGCTGAGTTTCCTGAGCTAGCAAAAAGTCCTCTGTTTCATGCTTAGCCAGAACGTGGGAGCTCAAATGAGAGGGGATGGATTACCCGTCATGCTGAGGCTCCACTGAGCAAGCATGTCCTTGACGTGTGAGCCCAAATTGGGGTCGATGACAAGGACAGCTCTGACATCATATGAGTCATGTGAGGAAGGAGGGGTGTTGCTGCCTCCTGAAGGGGGGACGCATCTGTTCCACGCTTGCTCGTGCGACGTGAAGAGGTTGCAGTGCTAAGATGCACATAGGGAGAGTGGGAGTGTGCCGCTTAGCAGGGCTTTTTTGAGTTTGGGAATCTCATAGGAGCTGCCTCTCTTCTGCTCTGTAATTTCCAGCCCTTAGGCGCAGGCAGTGGTCAGATATGAGATGATTCTGCCATGGGATGAAGGTGCCGTGGGAATGGCAGCACTGGGTTTCCCACATCTGGGATCTGCAGAGATCTACCTTTGTCCTCCAGGTGCACCAAATGGAGAAAAGCTTGAAAGAAGTGTTACAGGATGTACTTCTATTAATTAGAGGGCATATAGGTGCAGTTGAATTTGCTGCCTCCTGTTCCCTTTAGAGAGGCATGCTTTGAGTCACTAACAACTTTGCCAAGCAGAGATGCCAGGATGCTTGTACATGTGAAATTTTCTGAGCTACTGTATCTATCTTCATCTTTGTTCATCAGTGTTGTTAGCTCCATAAGGAAATGTTGATCTGGAGGGAAAAAAAAAAAAAAGTGTGTGAACATGTAATTAAGACCATCAAAAGGTATGCACACGTGAGGGGTCACTTCTAGTTAGAGAGCTATAAATATTACACTTTCTGTCTTTTTTTTTTTTCCCCTCAACTTCACAGCTTAACCATCAGATTCTTAATAAAGGGAGTTCTTGCCTGCGCTCCACAACCCCTGTGAGTGCATTTAGGAGCTACAAGCACTGCTCTAGGTTCTATACAAAGATAGTGAAATCAGGGCTATTCCCTGGCTAGGAATTACTGTTACAGATCTGCTCTTGTGGAGAACTGAAAAAAACTGAAGCTGAAGCTTTGGGTGCCTGCACACTGAACAAATTGGCTTCAGTACTGGACTGGTGATCAGTGTAGCCATGTAGCTGCCGAATGGAGCAGGTTTGGTCATTGCAGAAAAAAACCTTTGTCCCTAAGCATGAAGGTGATTTAGAGGTGCTGTGTGAGAGGGCAGCCACATGCGTGCCCTTCCCAGTGGTCTTCTGCCTTGTTTACAGCCTGAGAAGACTGCTTCAAGGAATAATCCAAACCTGGCCCAATCCAGCTACGTTCCCTGCAGTGTCTGCTTCTGCTTTGCCATAGAAAGCTAACACCTAACAATTATTCTTACGTTTTATTATTATGTCATTTTTCTGCCAAATATTCCTCAGGAGTGTAAGATAGAAAATGTTTTGGATAAAGCTCTATAGTACAAATCTTATAATTTATATCTTATCTAAACCATGAAGAAAGCAATCAAAAAAACATGTGCAAGGCTGGGACTTCATTTCAGTGGAATTTCAGAGGATGCATATCAGCATGAATGTGACAGCATTGTGAATGACTAGCAGTCTCAGCATTGCATTCTGAAGGTCTTTCTGAACTTCACTACTGAAGCCTTCCTGATAACTACTTGTGCTGTGCAAACACCCAGTGGTCTAACTTGTGTTGTGACTTTGTTTTCAGCATATGTCATGCAGGGTGAGAAATAAAAACTTGATAGATTACAGACTGGATGGATGAATGAGTGCTGCTGATGTGTCCTAGTTCAGAGTATAAGAGAATGGCAGAACGAGTGACTTCAAACACACCTGATACCTCTATCTTTTTAATTTGTATCTTGGGATGTTGTGCTTAAGCTCAGGTGTAGACGTTGTGCATATTTCCCCGACTTTGCTAGATGCCCTGTTACATACCTCTGTGCACAGTAAGAGACATGGCACCACAAGCTTCTACTGTTTGGCAAGGCCCAGTGTTCAGGCTGTCAAATACAGCCTCCTCCTCTTTAGGGCCCATCACTGACTTCTTTGACCTATTTTGGCTGATTTGCACAAAATCCTTTAGAAGGATTTAACGCTGATACCATTTGTCACTATTTTCTTTTGGTTTTCTTTGCTTTTTTTTTTTTTTTTTTTTTTTTTTTTTTTTTTTTTTTCTTCTTTGTAGGTTTCCTCTTTTTCTATTCCCATTTCCTCTGATTTCCTTCTGTAGGTATCCTCATTCCTCATTCTCCCAGGCAACAAACAGGAGATGGCCGCATGTTGTACCAGAGGAGGTTTAGGTTGGACATAAGGAAGAATTCTTTCCCTCAGAGAGTGGTCAGAAACTGGAATGGCTGCCTAGGGAGGTGATGGAGTTGCCGTCCCTGGCAGTGTTCAAGAGGTGTCTGTATGAGGAGCTATGAGATATGGTTTAATAGCTTGTGGTAGCAGTGGTAGTGGGAGGGTGGTTGGACTAGATCTTGCAGGTTGTTTGCAACCCTGTGATTCTATGATTCGATGTGTGGACCAGATTCTTCCACAGGAGAGTGTTCTGGGAGGATCACCTCCCAGAGGTCACAGACCACAGTAAAATAACAGAGGAGTCAATGAAGGGGCTTTATACCTGTTTCTTATACAAAAAGCTGTCATGCGAATACCCTGGAGAATTTTTGCATATTTCAGTCTATACAGAGCCCTGTGTTAACCCTCAGAAAAAATATAGCTTTTGCTTTAGTGGCTCTCCCAGTACTGATTGTTTTTTATTAATCTCCTTAGTAATACTTATAAAAATGCTTGACTGTGGTTATGCAGATTGTCTCGTGATCACTAGCAATTATGCTAATCACAGTCTTCTCACAGTTCTTTCCCATCTGTTTTATCCACCTATGGATACTTTCAGTAATATAAATGATATAAAAGGCTCCAAACCCATCACACTCACATTTTCTGGTCACTGTATTAGCAAAGGTTTTGCAGATCAGAGAGTTTACAGCCTATGCAGGGAAGGTGAGGAGTGAGAGGAAGAGGTAGAGCATTCCCATTTTTATGGAAGACAACACACAGGGCTAAAGAACTTCCCAAAGATGTCAGTAGCAGAGCTGGAGATTAGTCATTAGGCTGTGGAAAGCCTTGTCTGTATGAAACTGCATAGGCTGAGCATCACGTGGGGGAAAAGAAAAAAAAAAACAAAAAAAAACAAACAACAAAACCCTCTCTACTGCCGTTTACTGGAACTAGAGAAAGAGGAATGAAAGGGCAAGGAGCAGATTTTGTTTGCTTGCCCTGTTGATGTCATTAGCTGTGGGTGGGAGGACAATAAAACATTGTTTTCTTTGCTGTGTGCTTGAAGAACTGCAGTTTGCCAAGTGCAACTCTGTTAGCAAGGATACACTATCCAAAATGCCAGCTTTGCACAGAGAGGCAGTGCTGCTGGCATCTAACACTGGAAGTAAGGGAACAGGGTTCCTTATCCTGTGGGTGGGATATTCCCAGTGACGTGGGCTCATCTCTGTGTTTCTCTGTGTTAGTACATATTTTTCTGCTGTCCTGTGATGCATCCAAAATCGATGCCAATGAGGCAGTAAAGATTTTCTTGGGGAGGAGGCTTGGGACTCCACGTTGGTATTATGGTGAGAAGCCTCATTCTGGTGAGCGGCCGGAGGCCATGAATGTAGTAAACCTGGTGACACTCGGTGATTAGGTGAGAGAGTGCCATAGGTAGTTTTGGTGAAGCACCTCCTTTCAGAATCTGTTGGCAGAAGATAAGGGTTTCAGGCTCCCGATGCTTCATGTTCATAGGATACTGTGCTGTTTCAGGAAACTGAAGCAAAGGTTTATTGTGTACATTACTCTGATGGAGGCCAATAACTTGCTTGGAAGACTAATGCTTTTCCCCCCCCATAAAATTTTCTTCTTTTTATATGGGGACTTAGAGCTCGGGAGAAAGGAACTGGGACAAGTAAAGACTGCACAAGGAAACTGCTAAGTTCTCTGGGGTTTCCAGGTGGAGACTGAGTCCACTGCTTGGTAGAATCCCTCATTTGGCAGAAGTGTCCTGAATCTATGAAAAATGCTCTAACACCTCTTTTTCTTAATGCATTACTATACACAAACAATGGATTTGTTGAAACAGGAAATGTGTTTTCATTCTGTGTATGGACATACCTATCAGAGCAGGGCCCCAGCTCTGACCTGAGAGTGTAGATGCTACCTTGATAAATGGCAATTACGTTTCCAAAAAGCTTGGATTAATCTTGTACATAAAAAAAAAAAAAAAAAAAAAAAAAAAAAAAAAAAAAGCACAGCAGTGTTCACTTGGAGACTATTTGTGGCCATTGGAGAGAAGATGATGCTTTGTTGGAGTATTACCTGTCAGAAAGAATCCTTGGACCAAGAATCTTTCAGGGCGTTGTATGACATTCAGCACAACCATATCCGCTAGGAGATGCTTTCCTGCACCAGATCTAGTGCAGTGTCCCATTTCTGGCTAACGTAACACACGATGGGACTACAGATTTCTAAGGAAATAAATCCTTTCCAAGCACTTGTTGAAGCTATCGAGTCTAGGGAAATATATAGAGATGGATGGGGTATGTCATTCTTAGAAGGATGAGTTATTTAAAGCTAGTCTGGGGTATGCTGTTCTTAAAGGGATGAGATATTTATTAACAGGCTTACATATTCCTGTGATGATTCCAGTGAGAACAATGAAAATTGTGACTGAGTCAACATAAATTTAGAGTTAACTTTTAACTTTGGAATTTTCAAAGGCATTTAGTGTTGACCTAACTCTGATCTCTTCAATGGAAGCTTTATGACTTATGTCAGTAGAGAGAAAATTACTTTGATAATGAATGGTTCTAAAATCACACCCTAAATTGATAAGTTTATACTTTCATCATATATCTGATATAATCCTGATAAATGCATATTATCCTAGCATGGATGGGTTGTTTCAAAAGAGTTGCATACATCCCTTCATAATGGAATATTAAAAAACAAATCAAGGAAAAAAAAAATCCCAGATGAACAAATCCATAAAGCTTAAATTTCTTTATGGTAAGGAATATGTCTTCTGCATCTTGCACAGAGTTTATTGCACCAAAACTTTAATGCATAATAAATAAAGAAGACTGTTGTTGCAAATGCATTTGTTAGATGCCTAATGAAATTACTAAGTCACCGATTATCATTTATGTTCTTAAAATGGTGCCCAGGTGCATACAGCAGGTCTTAAGGCACACAGCTGATGCACAGTTAAATACATAACATATGCCCCACCTGGAAAATATGGCCCTGAAATAGCTATTCCTAATTAAATTTCCATGTGAAGCTTTGCTGAAGTTTTGCCTACTTTGGGCCTCATCTTCAGCTGGAGAACTAAGATTAGTTTCCTTGGGAGTTAACCCCAGCTGAGCATTGCAGCAATTTTTTTATTATTATTTTTTATTTATTTATTTGTTTTGGTCATCTTGGTTAGCCGTGATCTGCAAGGCTTGTTTGTGCTTGGTTGATGTACACCGGGGAATACACAGTATACAGAGCAAACCCAATGTGGATTAAGGGGAAACTTGGGTGAAATCTTGGTCCCTGTAAAGTCAATTGGAGTTTTGCCACTGATTTATATGAGGTCAGGATGTTATCCCTAAATTCTCTAATGTTTTACGTTTGATAACCCGCTATGTCAGCCTTTACAATACATTAATACTAGTTTATATGTTCTGAAGATGCATTGTCTGGTAAAACATATGATGCAATGTTAGTATAAACCTTCTGTGTATTTCTGTTCTGTCTTCTCCAGGCATTAAAGGATGTGTCTTTTTGGCTACTGCTCTGCTGGAGCTGAAACTTTCCCAAAACTCACAGCTAAGCAGTTCAGTGTGTGTTGCGTGGGACAGCTACAGAATTCCAATTACTGCAACGGTGAGTAGTACTGAGACATGTAATCCTCAAAGTCAACAAGGAGGTTGTAAATGCACCTAGGAGCATTCAGAAGATAAAAAAAACGCATTTAAATATACATGTGTATAAAAAGGTCTTCTGGCTATAACACTGTTAGAAGGTATTTGATATTTGTTTGATGTATCAGAATGATTTGCAAAATGAGAATAAGAGCCTTGTTTCATTAGGCATTATAAAATTCCTGCTGAAAAGCTCACATGTCTAACATATGCATTCTAATAAAGCAACTGCATAAAGTGTGATATGGGAGGGACAGAAGAATGCAATGCTGTCCACGTATATACATGTCTGTATTTTTATTATGAACTAGTAAAACAAAGATCAGACATCCTGATGTATCCTTTAACCTGCTTTTCCATGGGCTAATTTACTGTAGACATAGTAGTGGAAACAAGACTTGAGAAGGGATTTGGGAAATAATTTAAAGAGGGATTTGAATTGTATGGCTGCTAGTTGATCGTGTTTTCTATTAATGATATTTGATCTGTGACTTCTAAATCTTGTGCTTACCTGAGGTTTTGGTCAGATAGTGTTTCTTGAACATGAAGGACATCTATGGCTTTGGATGTTGTATAGGCACATGTCATACAGTATCACTTAATCACAGAATCACAGAATGGCTGGGGTTGGAAGGGACCTGAAGGATCATGAATCTCCAACCCCCCTGCCCCAGGCAGGGCCACCAACCTCCCCAATTAATACTAGACTGGGCTGCCCAAATCCCCATCCAACCTGGCCTTGAACACCTCCAGAACACTTCAAGATTTATACCAACCAATGATAGGCTGTGAATATGAATTGAAATGCAGATTATTATACATTTGATATGCCATTCAGTCTCCCCAGTGGTAAAAACAATGATGTACACAAAACGTAGGTATGCAGATACATAGGTTTAACTGATTGGTTAGACATTGTATTGTTATGCAGTTGCGTCTACGGAAATCATATAGTAAATGAGAAAAAATGTTTGTTTAGAAAGGTTTATGAACATTTCATTCATTGCGCGGTACACTTTTGCAGTCTTTCCTTATATTTATTGAATCGGTCTTTTATGTGGTTTGCTGTGACAGCCTTGATTGTACTTTAAGACTTTTGATTGCAGCTGCATTTAAGACTTTAGAACCCTAAATTCACCTTTCTCATTATCGCTCTTATGGTTCAAGTTGTCTTGCTTTATAAGCCAGAATGTTGAGGCCTAGAATCTGGCCCAGGCCAGATCTATCAGAACCTTCATAGTGATGCCAAGTGCTAGGAGCAGCTTGCAACCAATAAATACAGCAATGGTCCTAGAATCACTCAGCATTAGGCACAGAGGTATTTATTGTTCTGTAGCTAAAGGCATATATAACCAGTCACACATTCAGTACCCACGCTTTTTGCCTTCAGACCAGAAAGAGGCTGTCATGTAATTCGTCTTCTAGACATGTTTCCCCTCCATTTCCAAACTAACCTTACTCAAAGACAAACCTTAAAGAAAAGAGGAACATAAACATGAGCTTCGTTATATGCTCTGCCATAGCAGGCAAGTGAATAAGCAGGGTTCAGATTGTTTCTTTCAGCTGAAAACCGTATGTGCTGATTGCAGCTTTGTTAAATACATAAATAACTGGAGCCCTTCCAATCAGAGGCAGCCAAACCTTTTAATCGTATACAGAAGTGTTCCTCGTGACATAATTATGCTATCCAGACTCCTTCCTTCATTGGGAAATATTCTGTCAAACAGTAAAATAATTAGCATGGATTTTAAAATCGGCATTGACATTCTAATGTCTAATTAGGTAATTGTCATTGGCACAGCAATACCTATTAGGAGCATGCAATTTGTGGAAGGGGTTTTGATGGAACAGACTGCAGGTGCAGATGGTCTAACAGCAGGACTCTTACCCGATGTAAACAAAGGTATTTTAATTAGCCATGTGACCCTGATCATTGTTAAAAGGTAAGGGCTACACATTCATCTTCCCACCATGCACTTCCTGGTACCTCCAAGAGTAGTGTTGAAATACCTCGACCTGTGGTAAATTGCGTAGAGACTTGATTGAAATTCTGTTCAAATCTAATTATTGTTTCATTTGGCTGTTGGCAACATTAGTGTGATACTGTAGTTGGCTCGGAAGTCTTACCTAGTTCCCGGGCTATTTTTGGTTTGCAGATCTCAATTGCTAATCTACACAAAGATAGCAACTTTTGTTTAGTGTGTCAGGGAGGAATTCTGAGATGCTGAACTTGATGTTCAGAGAGTGTCTCTTCATTCCTTGCAGGGGAATACTTTTTACAAAAATGCAGAGGGCTCAAATTCTAGAAAATTACAAAAATCCATTGCTAGCAATGTTACATTAACACAGCACAGATCTTCATTAAACTTAGTTTTAATTGGGAGAACAGGATTGAACACATGGTCCTGGTAGCTGTGAATAACTTTGAAGTTAGAAATGTCTGAGACCTGGTAGGCTCTGTACCAGCTGTGGAAGCACTGCATGTGAGAGATGTTCTAGACCAGCTGTTGCACCTGCTAGTTGAAGCCAAGCTTCATGGAAACCATGCATTTTATTTTTCTTATTACTGAAAAATATTCAAACAAGCAAAGAAAAAGTACATTTGTAATTTTGTTCAGGAAGCTCCTTTATTGATGTCACAATTACATTTTAAAGTTCTTTAATTATAAGAAGAATAGTTTTTATTTGTACAGTTTGGCCTTAATCACATTTATTTTTTTTATCAATCGGTCACATAAAAGCAAATACACATACTTCATTGTAAGGATATAGAACAATTTAATATGTTGGAATTGTTTTTGCAATCAAAAAATGAAGTATTTATAGAGTTGGGACATCAAACCTTACAGTGCTTAGTGTAAGGCCTCTCTCTGTGTTGTGCTTTCTTCAGTATTTGCCTTAGTAAGTTACAGGTTACTGATCTGCAGAGCTGAGATTCAAGTAGAGTGAAAGAAAGGTAGCTATATATATTTTTCCCATTTCTTTTCTGAACCTGTTGGTGCTGCTACATAACACAGGACTATAGTTCTCCAATCTGCAAGTGGTTATGTTGTAAATATTTACACACATACCTTATCAAGTCCAGAATAGTTCCACTACCCTGAGAGCAAGTCCTGAAACAGCTTCATGTCCAGTCTGAGTGCAAGTGCTGAATCAGCATCCAAGTTATACAAACAGATCAAAGCTACCCAGATGGCTACAAAAGTGGAATTTGGTGCTCTGATGCCTCTCATTGTTGATCATGCCTGAATTGAGTACAATAGGCTTTGAAAGTTCAGACTTTTGGCTAGTTCAGAAGGGGGAAATGAGGCTGGGTTCAGCCAAACTTAGGGACTGAATGTAGGTGCCTACAGAAGAAGCCAAGCTATCTCACTCCTTTGCAGAAGAAGAGAGCAGGTACCACCAAGGATAGATAAATCCCCTCTGAGAATAGTCAAGCTATCTGCAGTGGCTGGAAAGAAACTGATTTCTGGCTGACAAAGCTCCTCGCTTCTCACAGTGGCTTCTTGATAAGTGTTGGGTATGAATTTAGTAGGATGGAGTCTGTGCCAATGTGATACCTGTTTTAAAGTGGTGGAGTTTTTTTGTGTAACATTGCTGAAACCACATTACTGAAATCAGTGAGTAAACATGCATAGTGCCCTGATTGATTAAATTTTGTAATCAACATTAAGACAAAATGTTAACTACAAATCTTATGCTTTTAAATACTTAATTATTTCTTAAAATTCTGGAGTGGTTGAAGTGCACAAGAGCTCTGCAGAGCTTGTTTCTTTGAAAACAGTTGCAATGGCTGCAACTAGGAGAAGCCAAACAGTTTTGTTTGGGTAATTTGCCACCATATTTCAAGAGTGAGGATCTCTTGGGTACTGGAGTACTTGGTCAGGCTTGGTAATGTCACGTGGGACTGTTTTGCATTATGATTTTATGAACATTACTGATTTTCTAATGAAATGCTGCTCTTTTGACTTTGGGTTCAAGTCTATTCAGTGCTCTGTAATGAAGAACCCGTAACCCTAATGGAGGTGTTACAGGCTATGTCCTGTATGTTCTGCTGGGTTGTGTTGGGTTTTTTTTTTTTTTTTTTTTTTTTTTTTTTTTTTTTAAGTTGTCTAATCTAAACACATTTATCTAGTCAATGGTGAATAATAAACTTATTTTCTCATCTGGTTAAGTAAGTTTGGCAAAACGTTTTGTTTTGAGGAATGTGTGGCTTGTGTCGCTGCTTTCTGATGAATGCGTTTCTCCACTTCTGTCTGACAAGTACTATAGAGACCTTATTGTTCCAGTGGGAAATAATGTATACGTACTTGTTAATGAGTTCAACCACCATGAGATAATCTTCAAGTGACATGATGCCTGTCTGTGCTAAATATAAATAAATAAAAGCCGGAAGGAATACAAATGATAAACACACATATCTCTCCTACTGATGCTGGGGTTTAATTATGGGGGACAATTACCTACCATAGTCAAAGGATTCGCACATTAATAACATTATATGGGGATAATGTCTTTCTAAGCTGCTATAGCATTTAAAAGCTGGTACTTATGTTGCAATCCAGATTCCGTCTACCCGTCAGTCCTGTCTGGATTATTGCTACATTATGTAATGTGGCCTCTTGTGTTTTTTCACTATGTAATTAACGTGTGGGTCTGACTTATCCAGTCCGCTCTAATAAACCACTCTTAATGAGTGAAATAAGTATAATAATAATAAATCCTACCTGATTTCTGAACTTCTCTATTACTCTATGACATTTGTATTCAAGTAATATGAAGACTCATTTAAACATAAATATACACACAAATCAAATTCTATTCAGTTTGCGGGCAGGCATCTTCTGAGAACTTTTCTCTGGTTTTTTACTGGAAAAAGAACCTAACTACATTAAGAGGACACATTGGATAGACAAACTTTCTAACTGCATTCCCTGTCGCTCCTCGGTTGCACTTTCACAGTGGAGAGCTACACCAAAACCTGTCAAAACTTAATCTCCTGCATATCCTTCTTAAATATTGTTTCATGCTTTTTCTCACTGTAAAAACTTGTTACTGACGTCTCCTAAGAATGAGTAGAGGATTTGTGACAATATTTACGGGTGTTTAGAAAGTCACTGGCATATTACTGGCTTTGAGTTTTTGCAAAATATGCTCGTTTGTTTGTTTGTTTGTTTTTGTGACCCTTTTAATGTGCTTAGTTAAGGCATGGAGTTTTTGCTACAAATAATACTTCTTTAAGTATCAACTTTGGGGAATTGGAAAGGAATTTTCTGTAGAGGATGCCAAGTCATGGTCTGATTTAATGCCAGTTGCCAGTTCTCAGAAGTTAGAGGAAAAAAGATAGTATATATTACAAAGTAAATAATGGGTTTGCTGCTTCATTTTGTGCTTAGTATTGGTCACTGATAGCAATTGTTGTGTGTCTGTGAAGAGTGATACAACTATATCTGATTTACATTTTATCTGCCTTTTGGTGAAAATGTTTTTTTTCTTGGTGTTTGGTAGCTGCATAACTATATATATATTTTTTCCCCTGTGCTGATACACTAATATCTAGATAAAGATGTGCTTCCATTTTCCTTTACTGAACCTCTTAAAGCTTCGGGGTACTGGAAAACTCTTACTGGCTTATCACAGAGTTAAAATTGCAAATATGAACATAATGTACTGTTTTATGGATTGGGAAAGTACCATGGCACAGAACAGTGCAATTCAGGTTGATTTCAGTGGGGATTTATAATGTATGGCAGCTCTACATCTTGTCCTGGATTTTAGGGGGTTTATTCTATTGCTGCTTATTATTTTCAGCGCCTTTAGAATCTGCACATTCTCTGTAAATATCAGTGCACAATTGAAAGAACAGCTTTCAAGATGATAATTTCCAATTCGAGAAGTTTTTTCAGGAAACTCGCATCTTCTGCGTAAAATAATCCACAGGCTAACGTAATAACTTCCCAATATAGCTTCACTTGAAATTAAAGGATGCTATAGCATGTAATTTCCTTTTACATTAAGTATAGCCTATGTAGTAATGTAATACCTTCCTTCAGGAAATGCTTGCTTTTTCCTTTCTTTCCTTTTTTTAATTTTTTTTTTTTTTTTTTAAATTAAAGCCATTTTTAGGCTTCATAAATATGTTAGTAAAATACTGTATCAATCAACTTGAAAATGAATGAAGGTGAAACAGTGTACTTTTATCCAAAGTACTTTAGGGACTCTGTGCTAGCTTTATATAGCAAAGTTTGTAGGAAATGCCTTATCAGAGCATCAGAAATAGCTGGAAAAAAGGGACATTGTCTGAAACAGAAGCAGCAAACTTTGCCAAAGAACACTTGGAACACTTGGGGAAGAGTTGTTTTAGTTTAATTTCATATTATTTTATTAGAAAGCTTGAGGAAGAGGTGTAGTTAGCACACACAGAGCAGAGTGATGGTCTTGCTGAGCGAGAGGTGATATCCCCAGGATCTCTTAGGACAGAGAGATGGCCAGCAGCTTTGGATCAACAAGATGTAAAAGGGCCACATACCTTAAAAAGAGTGTCTGAATTAAATTCAGCAATTTTTCTAGCTAGTATATCCTCTTAGTGCTTTGGGGTGAAGGTACGGCAGTGATTGTCCCAGGCATTATTTCTCCTCACCTACACACAGTTATACTCAAGTCTCTCTGAAGCTGTCAGAGACAAACTTTTTCCACCAAAAAACATAGTGTGTATCTTAATCATAGGAAAAACTGCAACACACCCCTCAAAGATAAGACTGGGAACTCAGATTCCTGACTCAACAGGACGCCACGAGGCAGAGGCTCAATAGTGATATTTATTTTATGGCACACTATAACTTCCTTCATTAACCTCTCCACATTTCACCGACTTTAAACTACCTGTTTCTTTCCTTCTGCTGAGAGAGAACCACTTTTCATCTCTTTCCTCCTTCCCCTTTTCTTTCCCTCCCCTCCCCGTGAACATCCCTTCTGTTTCACTGGTGCCAACTACCTTTTCTTTCAGAGATGGTCTTATAAATACTTGTCTTAATTACACTCTAAGCAACTGTTCTCAATTTGTTTTTAGCTTTGAAGTCTGCTGCTTCTATTTCAAACAAGAAATAGAGGAGGACTTGTATGGCCGAAAGCTTGTATTTCCTTAAGTATATTGGTTGGTTTAACAAGAGATGTTGCCTCCAACTACTAACTTGTCATACCTAGTTTCCATAGAGCCTCCCTGGATAATCATGATGGATAAACTGGGAATTGAGTTCTTTCTTTATGATTGACACTTCCCCACCCGTAACTGCATGTTTCTAACACTTACTGAGTTACTTTCCAATATATACTGCCTGTTTGTCCTTGCTGCTGTACCTGCTGTGATGGTGTAGGGAAGTGGGATGCTGCATACTCCACTTGGAGGTGTGTTTTATGGATGGGATGCTGGAACTAGGCTTCTGGCTTAAAAACATTTATTCTTAAGGTTGGGAAGATGTACTGGTGATATATTTGCAGCACTGGTTTGTCAAGTTTCATCAAAGATTTGCTGATAGCTTGCCTCTAATGACTTTGGTGGAAGTCAAAGAGTGTTGAAAAGCTGGAGAGGAAACTCAGCTCAAGGAATACTGCAGAAGAAATAATCAGGGGCTATGACTTCAATAGCTTCTATGGTGGGATGACATGCCACAGTCAGGAATTGCTGGATAGGGGACTTTCATTTAGTATTGTAGTTGCTAAGAACAACATTAACACTGCTCATTCAGAGATAAACAGTTTCCTTGGAGAGTATTCTTAATCACAGACTCAATCACAGAATCACAAGGTTGGAAACGACCTGCAAGATCACCTAGTCCAACCACCCTCCCATTCCTATTAGTACCACAAGCTACTAAACCATCTCTCGTAGCTCCTCATCCAGGCACCTCTTGAAAACTGCCAGGGATGGCGACTCCACCACCTCCCTGGGCAGCCATTCCAGTGCCTGACCACCCTCTGAGAGAAAAAGTTTCTCCTAATATCCAACCTGAACCTCCTCTTGTATAACTTCTGGCCGTGAGCACAGTTCATATTTAGATTGATAAGATGGGTCTCATGATTGTTCTCATTCTAGATGAGATGGTGTATCAAGGTTTGCCTGTGTAGCTTGGCTTTTTAGATGTGTTTTGGATGGTTGCTGACTATTACATACGTCTCTGTTTTCAGTAACAGTAGACTGATTGTAGGCTATGTTTTCTTAGGCTGATGTGATTGCATATCTGCAGTGATATGTCTCTGATACTCTCTAGAAAGCAGATATTTTACAAGTTATCTAGACTCGCTTTCATGGACGGACAGCTGTTACTGAATGTCTGGTGGAATAAATGTTTGGTTGACAATAAAAGCAAAATCTTTTAGCCATTTTTGAATGTTAGGTTT
The DNA here is from genome assembly GCF_951394365.1 of Tetrao urogallus. Taxonomy (NCBI): domain Eukaryota; kingdom Metazoa; phylum Chordata; class Aves; order Galliformes; family Phasianidae; genus Tetrao; species Tetrao urogallus. The sequence continues at coordinate 11,397,413 of NC_136821.1, read as the reverse complement.
GATTGGTGGAACCTGTTCCGTATGTGGTATGTTGCATGATTGTTTCAATGTTAGTTTCCCGGGGTTAGAGAAAGTCAGCTGTGGTTTCTGAAGATAAAATGGTTAAGTGTCACCTTGTAGGTGCGCAGGAGAGTCTGATGTCAGGGAGGTAGTTTGTTAGAGTGCTTGGAAGATAAAGTACTGGAATAAGCCAGCTTATAGAAGGCTGTAGGATGTTTCTGTGAACTTTGCTAACTCCACAGCAAAGATGTTGTATATGCCTGTAAGTCTCCAGAATGTTCTTGCTAGTATATCATGAGGAACTGTGTTAAAAGTTTGAGGAGTGAGAGACATAGAGCACCAGTTTTCCCAGGAGCTGTCTTGGAATGTATGCAGTGGTATTTGCTTGCGATCTGAAATCAAGAATGGGGGAGTAAGGCCTTAAGTTCCTTATAGGAAGTAATATCTGTTAGTCTTCTTCATGCAGTTTTTTTCAGATTAACATGACAGCAACTTCATCTTTGTCTGCTCTTTGATGAATCATAAGGATTCTAGCAAAAAAAAAAAAAAAAAAAAAATCCTTTAGAATTAACAACCAATGGCCAAATCTGTTCATTAATGTTTCCTTGTTTTCTTTCTGAAGCAGCTGAGGTAATGATGATGGGTGGGGAGAGAAGAGGTGAGGTATCCAAAAGCTGCTTCAACTTGACTCTGAAAAAAATCTTGGAGATGCAGTTGTTTGGTTGGTTTTTTTTTTACATAAAAATCCTCCAATGTCTCATGTAGTTGTGATTTGTTGAGTATTTTCTCTGTGCAGAAATGTAGATCTGTGGGAGAGGTTTACTTGCTGTATTATCTTATCGGCAACCCCAACTTAATGCTAGATATCAAGAAGGTGCTCTGTGGTCATGGATGTTACAGCTTTGGGTGAACTTGTCTTGCCAGGCTGAGGGCTTATGTGGTTTATTCCATCTGCTCTTGCTATAGTGGTATTTAGAACAGCAGCAGCAATTCTTGATACATTTCTTATTTTAATACTGTGATTAAATTTAATTGACTAGAGATCAGCTAATTGTGCAGATACATAATTATTTTATGTACCACAGTAATATTTGAGGATTTGCCAAGACTTAGGGCTCTGTGGTTCTTGGCTAAGTGGCAAATAATCCTTTTGTGAAAGAGACATTGCTCTGATCTCTCCTATCCTTGTTCCTCAATATTGTCTCTTTAGTTGTTGCACCCACTTTGTGTATATTGACCTGTATTAAAAATAAAACTTTTCAGGGAATGGCTTGTTTATTACTTTGTGTAATAGTATTTACTGTGGTGAAAATTTTGCTTGCCAAGATCTCTGAGGACATCGTGCATACAAACAATAATAGTACTGAATCACAAAAAGTTACGCTTTCATCTGTTTGATATTTACATTCTTTATGAGGGAGAGACTCGGCTCATGCTCATATTTTGTATTGTGTGCAAACATGCTTTTACAGGAGTTCTGGCATGTTCCTTTGCTGTTTTGCTCCATGCATTGCCTCCTGCTCTTACACTGACTGCTCTGATAAAACCTGCAACAGCTCATATCTGCTGTGTTAGGCAAAGAAACATATGAAGCTAAAAGGAAGCAGAGAAATACAGACTAGGGATGAAGCTGTTGTGGACCCACTTGACTTAGTCTTGTATTAGTGCTGCAGGGGGGCTGATTTGCCTGGAGATGATGGGAGCTGCCATCCATCAGGCACCAGCTCTGGGAGAGGGAGAAGATGGCATCCTCCATATGCCACCTTTGCCCTTCCTTCTTTCTTGAAGGTGTTTGTGCTTTGACTTTCAGATAATATTCCTCAAACTTCTGCTTGTGAAGCAGAAATGAAACAGTCCAGAGTTCTCTTCCAAGAATTATGGAACAAATAGTGTTTTACCCCTTCCATAGACTTTACAGTCTTCTCTGTGCATCTTTTGCTCACTTTATAATCATGAAAACACAGCAGGAGGAGTCTGCGTGAATTTGAGGTAGTGAAGTTTTGTTTGTCTTTTCCCCACAGTCATGAGGTAAGTTTTTCAACTTTACCTCTCGTTTATGTCCCACTTATCAGTATATTCACAGTGCTTTGCTTCTCAGAGTTCTGCTGTGCTAAATGTATCATTAGGTGTAAACAAACAATAGTCTCTGTGCCGAACGAGGAGAAAATTCATGGCAAGCACAACAGCAAAAATCATGCAAATTACCAACCGTAGCCTCCGAAAGATGTAATTACTGGAACCAAACTGCCAAGTTTTCAGTCCTCCTCTTCTGATCAGTTTTTGGAGCAATGAGTTATCATAGGATTGCTATTTGTTAATATTGGCAAATCAACAGCTGCTATTCTTCAGTATAATAATATCACTAAATTCTGTGATTGTCATGTGTCTAGTTTTACATCAGATATGATTATGCCCATTAGGATTAAAGTCATTATATGGTAGGATTGGAACTGAGCATGATTTTGGATAATGACTCTGTTAGTGTCACCATAGATTTCAAATTATATTAATTTCTGTCAATGTGGAAAAATACACTGGAAAACATTTTCACAGGGACTTGAAATTGTTTTTAGCTCGTGGTAGTTGCATTGATAGGTTATCCAAGCTGTAAAGGAAGACAGGTCACAGAATTTACAGCCTGCTAAAAAGAATGTGTACTCTTTCCTCAGAAATTCAAGTGTTGAAGAAATGATCCCATCTTTGAGCAAATGCTGCAATTACCTCAAGCTGTTGAAACTCTGCTTCTTTTGAACAGAAGTGTCCAGAGCAAATACTGCAACAATGAATCTTTTTATCATTCTACAATCCCATTTGTGATAAGAGGAATTCCTTGGGGATTACTGTAAATTCTGTACATTAGCAGCAGTTCCGTGGGTTAAATCAGATAAAATAGGCTCTTATCAGATTATTAGTCACATTAGGCAATTACATTCTTATCTCTTAGAAATAATTCTTGCAGCCGTGGTGCTTATTTCTCCTCATTAGAAGAGGCTAATTCCTGATTAAGATCTTTTGCCTTCCGTACAATAAACCTTTATATTGGATTTGCAACATAAATTGAAAAATACCTTGCAGCAGAGGGGGACAGCTGCACTTCCCCTTTAAAAAATATACCTCACTTATAGTTTAAGCATCAGTCACGCAGATCTGCTGCCTGCAGGTTGGGATTTAAGACAACACCATATTTCTTCTCCTGCATCAAATATAAAAGGCAACACAGGGAAGGGAAAGAAAGCACGTCTTCATTTTTTTTTCTTACTGAATTTTGTTTAAATTGTGTAAAAATCAGAGTAACGAAAGGGTGTTTTGCACCATTTGTGTAACTGCCATAAATGCATTGCTGCCACAAGCAAGCCCACCTGGGGGTTGCTTTCGTAGGGTGGTTCCTGCGCAGCACAGGTAGGGAGGGATGGCACAGGAACAGGCCCTAATCCCTGCCACATCTGGCTCTCCTGGAAAGTTTTTCTGCAAATAGTGTCACATGTGGAGCCATGCTTGCTATCAGGTTTGTCTAAGAGAAAAGACAGGCTTGTTTTTACTGTAGGAATTGGATCAAAGTTCTTTTGCCTCTTCACGCCATTAACTCAACCTGAAAGAAATATCCAGTAAAGCAATTCACTTAGGATAAGCAAGGCACTTGGGAAAGGCAAGTATTTCAGAGGAAATGATACCTGGGAAAAGTGAGTCGCATTGTTTACAGGCCTGTTGTGTGTGCATTACCAACATTCATTTCTGGATACTGGAGCAGATACTTCATCCTTCCCACGCTTCCAGGAGATTTGCCCTTGTGATTGCTCAATGCTGTACCATCTCTATGCTTTTCTCTGTCTGCCCTTGTGTATAAATCTGTGCTATAGCATGTGGGGGTGTGTGCTTGCATGAGAAACAAGCACAGTCAGTGTTACTTCAATATTTTTGTTGAGGATTAGCAGAAATTTTTCCCTTATTAGAAGTGAGATGATGGGAAGTTTTCAAAGGCAAAAATGGCAAACACCTAGCTCCTAGTAAAAATAAATGGAAATTAAGTGTCTGCCAATTAGGACTATGAAAACCTTTCTGGTGGTCTTTAGGATTGAACCACATTACAGTGAAAACCAGATGGGAATGTGTTAAGGATGAAGTGATTACCTGAGACAAAGTGTGGCCTGTTAGAGGTGGTCCTGAGTGAAGTTTTTGGTGTCTGTGTGTATGTGATGTATGTCATATTATGTTTACAGAGTGCCTTTCTAAAACCTTTAATGCATTGGCTATAGAAATATTGCTCTGTGCGTTGCTTTTATTCAGTTTTTATATCTCACAAATGATGTGAAAAATTCATGACCCATAGATGTGTTCAGGCATCTATCCAGTGGATTGCCTGGAAAAGGCTAGCAGTTACTTTATGCGTTCACAGAGCTCTTGGAAGCCAGTTGTGAGGCAAAATTTTGAAGCCTACAGGGTTGTAGCCTTCTGAAATAGGAAATAAAAACTGCATTATGTTAAGAAACTGATGATATGGAAGAGACGGGAGCAGTCTCTTTATTAAATTGCAGGACAGCAATTTAGGTCTAGTGGGCATAACCTTAAACCACTGTCACACTTCGACTAGAGAGTGTTGAGTTCTCCTCTCTCTCTGTCTCTCTCTCTCTGTCTCTGTCTCTCTCTCTCTCTCTCTTTCTCTGTTCCTTTAAAGCTGTCCCCAGGAAATGTTCTCACTTTGAAAGAGTTTCTTTAGGCAAAAGTATTTGACCAAACAAGCCCAGAAGCATTGGAGCAGGTGTTAGATTACATCACTTAAATAGATCAGAAGTGAGAAGAGGGAAGCTTTTGACTCTGAGGTATAAAAACAGAGTGACTTACACAAATCTTGGGAAGCCTGATGTAGATCTGAAAATCTGAACCCACATCTGCTACTTCCAGTGTGGCACCACAGATCTGCTCCTGGCTGAGATCTGCTGATGTCCCACCTCCATGTGTTGGGCCAACACAGTTAAAGGTCCGTAGTAATGATACATCTCAAGTGATGTGAGATTTGGCTGAGAATAGTGAATTGAGTCTAGCTGTCTCTTGGGCTGTCTTTTCCCTTAATCCTGAGCTGGAAAACAGAACAGGGCTGGGGTCTCAGCTGCTGAGTGTAATTCCCAGTTGTACAAGTCTATGAGAAACGGCTAGAGTATCAAAGTACTGATGGAACTCGCATGAATTTTTTTCTTGTGCTATTGTCTGAGGGGAAAGGTTTACCTTATGCAGGTATGGTTCCTGAGATCAGAAGTATTCACTAGTGTGAAAATGATTTGGCTGCTATCTAATCTACACTCAAAGCACTTCTGTGCCACTAGAGTAGCGCAAAAACTCTTGGCTGTTTGTTTACTGTTATCCTTCTACTTCTCTGGGTAAACTTGGCTGTTTACTCATATTTATTTTGCTATAAAACAGATAAACAGATTCTGTTTATGAAATATATATTTTTATCATTATTATTATTATTGAGAGTTCTACGTTGGCCAGGTTCCATTTATGAGGAAAGTCTTGAGCAAAACTAGCCTGGTGGGGTAAAGGGGTCTTAACCAAGCTCCTGTGCTGAAGCTAAATTCTTGGCTTTTACTCAATAGTTAAGTGTGAAATGTTAGATTGCCTGAGGTGTGATAAACTAACCTCTTTTTCCTTTTCTATTACTATACCATTTTTCACTATGTGGTGTTACACAAGATCTATTTTGCTGTCCATTTAAGAATTCTGTTGTGGGTAGCTGAATTACTTGAGTCCGTCAATCTTCTCCGGCTTCTGATAGATCACCATTAGCCAATAAATTGCAAACATCATTTTGATTTGGGCTGATGGAAAAACTAAGTCTCCAAAATGCTTTGGTGCATGTGTGTGTATATATACTTCAACCAAAAGAAAAAATTCAGAGAGCTGCTACTTTCCTGGAAAGCCTGTAAATTTTTATTGGAAAAATCCCAAGCTAAAACATTTCAATAGGAAATACACATATTTCTTTTTTTGGGTTTTCTCCCCTACCTCCCCCATTCTCAAGTAGCTAGACTCAAATTGTTCTTTTATATGTGTATAAAAATGAAGTTTTATACCAATGAGATGCTGGTAGCTTCTGTGCAGGCACTCATAGAGGTGTTGGACCTGAATTTCTAGCAGCTATCTGAGGGTAACAAAGAGCTCAATTAAAATAGCCATAAATGTTGAACAGATATGACGTCTATCTCTTCTTTCTGAGAGTAGTAAGTCTTTTCTAAACCGAAGTATTTTTAAAATGTGCTTAATAAAGCTATTTTTGTTCTCTGGTCCTTTCTCAAGGTTTGATGCTGAACGAAAAATGGGCAGCTCTCTAGGAACAGTATGCTCTAACAGTTGCTTCGCTGCAGAGGGATTTGTGAATTTTATGCGTGCGGTTACTTGGTTTTAACAAAGTTGGTCTCTCTGGGACCAGTGTTCTTACAATCAGCATAACGAGCACTTGTGACACAGGGAAAATTTATAACAACTAAGAAGCTGCTCGTGGTTCTTGGAATAGCCTATGAGACCGTATAATGAGACCTGCATTTGAAATTACATCAGATGTGGACTCAGCCCTAACATATACAGATTACAGTGACCATTCCTTCTAGTTGTTATCTCTGTGATGTCTCAGAGGAGACATGGGTGTATCACGTCTCCAGGGCACTAACTTGATTTGATACATAGCCTGTGCATCTAGGAGAAGTTCATGCTTCCCAAGCTCTTTACGTGAGATGGAAACAGGTGCTTCTCATTGCCTTAAGTCTGTTCCATGACCAAAGACAAGAAGACACTAAATAAACATTGTTAAGGTTGCAGATAAGTAGTTAAAAACATTATAGGTCCTAGTGACTCCAAGGAAAGTTGGCTGGTGATTCCCAGTTTCCATTTCCTACGATCTTACTGCACTGATTTTTCTTCTTCTCATTTCTGTCCACAAGGTCACTGCCTGTTAATCATGAAATAGAGTCTGTGTATTCCCTGCAATACTTTACTCTTGGAAAAAGTGTTGCCACATGGAATTTTTCCAAAGCTTTAATTTCCCCAAGGATTGCCAAAATGTAAGTTAATAAGAAAACAGAAACACAACAATGTTTTGCTTTTCCTTTCAATCTAATTATTTGTTGTTATTTTTAAATCTAGGGCTTTTAGTCCTGAGCCTATCACCACAGATAGAAATAATTGCCAGAATGCAAAATTGCTAGATTAAAATGAAGACAGTTTAAATTCAGTGGCAAACCACAGCGACCTGTGGGCTAACTTGGGAAGGTCTTGAAAATCACGGAGAAAAACAACTTTATAATTGGTAGCCTTATGTTTACCCCCATAGGGATCTGCAAATCAAAAAGATGAAGGAAAAAAACCCGACACAACACACACAAACACAAATCACCACGTTTGCTATTGGGCACAGGGGTGAGATCATCTTTTAAACAAGCTTCTCACCAAATTTTCTTGAGTCAACATTGCACAATGTTTTGTAGTAAAAAATGCTTGGCTCCTCAAAGGACCTCAATCTGTTACAGTTGAAATAATATTTCATATATATTACTATGATGTTCTCACTTGTTATGAAGTACTTATTAATATAGATTTCCTCAACACTTCAGCCTTTCTCCTAGGAATTTTGTATATTAAAACAGTAGTTTTTAGCAATATTAGGCTTGGTGGCTGAAGAAAAGTTGCCAAGTCCTGGGTTGTGAAGAAGACTAAGGTAAGAGTAGTTCACATGTATGCTGAGTTGTCTGAGGTGATAATGGCCTCTGGCTTATTTAGAGTAGCAATAGCAAACCCACAAGACATGACAATAGTTTACTTTTCTTGCTGATTTTAAATTAATCAACCAAAAGAGGAATGAAAGAAGGCTTCAGGAAGAAAAGCTGGTAGAACAAACGATCTTTTTACTTCCTGAAGCACTGTACATTTAAAATATCATTACTTATATTCAGTTGGATCTTTTCCAGTATCACTCACAGAAAATGGAAAAAGTCCAACTGACTTCACTAGAGTTTGGCTTGAGGCCTGATACTGAGAAGTGGACTGAGCTTCGTTCTGTAGTGCTTTAGAAGAGGCTGCCTGAGCCTAGGCAGTGCTGTGTCCACCCCCCTAAAACAACCACTGCATGAGAGGCTGGCTTACCAATGGATTACAGCTGGATTCTGTGCCGCTTGTTGATTTTTAGTTTCTTTGCTCTTAGCCTGTATGCATTCAGCAAGGCTGTGCTGGATGTATATTGGGTTTTAGGGCTGTGCAAAACCTCAGCGTCGAGGTGCGTGGGGTGAGCGCTGGTTTGTAAGGATAGTAACTTGCATATAAAGCTCTGTTCAAGTAGAACATTGCAGCAGAAGTGATAATTGTTTTTATAGCCAGCCTAACAAAGATTTTAGTGCCTTTAAACTTTTATTTGCTTAAACATTACAAAAGTTCAGTTGTAGTCACTGCTGTTTATTTTACAAGGCAGTTATAGGTGGATTTTGCTGCTGGTCAGGTTTGTAACAAACACGTGCTTTTCTGAAGCAAGGTAAAAATCACTCCAGGATCTCTGACAACCTTGGCTATTGTGTTGAACAGAACAGTTTTTTCTTGTTGGACTGTCCTATTGTGTGTGTTTGTTCCTGTTAGCTCAATAATATAAAGAACAGGTTTTATACAGCTTTATTATGAATGGGTGCTGATTCATAAATTCCATTGTAATTGAAAAGAAGTTTATAGTAAATGTTTTCAAAATATTTGTTTAAGTATGTGTTAAAAAGAAGGGAAACATGTGGATGGTTTTAAGTCTCGGTGAACAACTGTCCAAAACATTAGAATTTGGATTTTGTTACGTTTAACTTCCAAAATCTGTTGGAAGGAGACTTCCAATGCAGTGATGAAGCTGCAAATCTGTTGTATAAGTTGTATTTTCACATTGACGACTTGTGAGAAATACATGAAGAACCCTAACTCTGAAATCAGCTGAAAACCATAAATAAGTCTTAGGAAAATCCATGCAGTTGGTTGATTTGAACAGCGGGACATTGCTCAAGTATGCTTCAGTGGATAATCGGGTAGGAAAGAGTTAAGATGACAAATGTGAGTTCTCTTTACAGAGTGGATGCAGCCTTGGATTATATGTGGCAAAACAGTTAAATATTGGTAGTATAGAACAGATTCCTCTGCCCTCCAGAAGACAAATGTGTTCATTTTTTATAAATGATGTGAAAGAAGTGGAGCCCTCTGCTTGCTGTTCGTGTTACCTTGGTCTCGCATGTTTAAACTGTTCGACAGCTTCATAGCAGCAATACAGATCCTAGAGCTTCATTTGCAGCTCTGCGATACAGCAAGGAGCCTTGAATACAAGCCATGTTTATGTAGTTATTTGCTTAGTTATTTACCCCCTCCACACCTCTATCATACTCTGGAACTTTTTGTGGAGGGAGGTAAAGATTTAACCAAAAGGAAAAGTATTTTTACCCTTTACCCTTCCTTTGGAAGGAGATAAAAATGAAATCTAACTGGAGGAAAGTTTTATTGAAAGGGTGAGTGGAACACAAAAAGACTCAACTATATTGTTTGGATCAAGATATTAGTATGTGAGATCCGGTTTCACATAGACTTCAAAAACAAACAAAGACAACTCCTTTTGAGCCTCTGGCAATGTGACTGGCTCCATAAGATCAGAGCTCAAATTTACATGGATTTGTATTAGTTCAGGTATGAAGAGTTTCATTTTGCTGATCTTTTGAAGCAAATTCCACATAGCAGCACAAGAAAGGGCTGCCACATCGGATTTGACACCCTCCAACTGTGCCTTATGCCAATGTTTTCCTTGGTTCCCTCCTTACAAAATAGCTCTTTGCCAGTTTTTTGAGGACTCCATCCTTTCTTTCTTTCTTTCTTTCTTTCTTTCTTTCTTTCTTTCTTTCTTTCTTCCTTTCTTCCTTTCTTCCTTTCTTCCTTTCTTCCTTTCTTCCTTTCTTCCTTTCTTCCTTTCTTCCTTTCTTCCTTTCTTCCTTTCTTCCTTTCTTCCTTTCTTCCTTTCTTCCTTTCTTCCTTTCTTCCTTTCTTCCTTTCTTCCTTTCTTCCTTTCTTCCTTTCTTCCTTTCTTCCTTTCTTCCTTTCTTCCTTTCTTCCTTTCTTCCTTTCTTCCTTTCTTCCTTTCTTTCTTTCTTTCTTTCTTTCTTTCTTTCTTTCTTTCTTTCTTTCTTTCTTTCTTTCTTTCTTTCTTTCTTTCTTTCTTTCTTTCTTTCTTTCTTTCTTTCTTTCTTTCTTTCTTTCTTTCTTTCTTTCTTTCTTTCTTTCTTTCTTTCTTTCTTTTTTTTTTTTTTTCCCCTGTTTGGGAATGGTTTAGTTTGAGATTGTTTAAGTATGTATAGAATTAGCCATGAAGTACAGGGAAAGGAAGAGCTGGCTTGGAAGCCCCTCTGTTTTATCTGGTGGAAAAAAAAACAAAACAAAACAAAAAAAAACAAAAAACAAAAAAAAACCCCAACCCGTTGGAAAGTCACCCATTGTTTTATTTTTGTCTGTAAACAGTTCTTGCACTGTGTGTGTTTATTAGCAAAACACATACAGCTAATGGCTTTTTCAGTTTCTACGATCTGCACTCATAACGTGCGAAATACACTGAACTTTGCTCAGCTCCCAGCTCACATTGCTTCTCGGGCTCTCCCACATTGTGCTCTTGCATTAACTACCTCCATACCCCATTTGTTTCAAGCTTCTCTGCACTGGCTACAGGCTTCCTATTCTCTGGCCATGAGACAAGCCAGAGACATGTGGCTGCTTGCTCAAGCCTCTACCGGAATCCTTTCTTCAAATAAAGCATTGTAGAAACTATTGCTGGATACAAAACTTCCCATGGAGCTCTACGGGTAAATTAAGATATGGCAGCCCAAAACAGAGCTCCTTGGTCCCTGCTGTGCTGCCTACACCTTTGCCTACTCCTTGCTTGCTTGTGCGCAGACAACGAAAATGTCACCCTGTTTACCATGCTAATTCAATTACTGTTAAAATAACACTGCTAAGGCAACATAGAGCGCTCTCTGTATTGCTGCTGTGGCTCAAAAGCTGCTCTGAGCAAATGGTAGCAACTGACAGCTCCTATATTATGCTGTATGTGTGCTGTACCAGTCTCTTACAGGCTTATCTTTTGAAAGATGGAGAATATGCTTACATCCTCAGTTGTGCAATTTTACAAGAAGTAGCAGTTAGCTTGCAGGCATGACACACTAGAACAGGCTCAGCGATTTTCAGACTTTGGTTTGTAAAGTCTGTGCCACACAAGCCAACCCTCAGTGGGTGGGAAGTGGTTGGTGATCTAAGGTTTGCAAAGAGAAACAAGCAGGGTGACCTCATGGCGTTTGATACAGGCTGTTCCTACCCCACAGAGATCTTAGGTTAAACAGCCACACTTCAGATGGGCATCCTGGTTTATAGGCAAACTCTTGATGATTTAAAGTTTGGAAAGGGAGAGGTGTTTTGCCTATTTGCTGATTCTTAGGTCTTCATTTATGAGGCTTTGAAGTTGGTGCCCATTTAGAAATTCTCTGCAAGTTTTAGAAATAACATTTCTGTGAAAATGTAACACAAAATCTAGTGGCATATGGTTGCATTTAGGTGACTAATACTTGCTTGGGGCCACCTTCATTTACTGCTGGCTTCACCATTCATGAGTAATGCATCCACTCCTAGTTCATGCCAATAAAGCTTTGTGCCACCACACGTGAAATATTTCACTATGTGTATTGCCTTCCCCATTGCTATGGCATTTTTGTGGTTTCTGTTAACAAATAATCACCAACATGAATAGCTTGATAAAATTATGTAACCTGTAATTGACTTTACCAATTAAGAAGCCTAACAGTAGACTTTTTATGGCTGAGGCTACAAAGACTCCATTATCTCAAGGCATTCATTTTCAGATTGCAGTAATAACAAAGGGAGTTGTTCTGAAGAGATGCTCTAAAAATAGTTGATGAGTTTTTATTTATTTATTTATGTTAAGAGATATCTGATTAATTGGACCATAGCAGAACATTTACTTTTCTCTCTGAAAAGTTATGAATGTAGCCAATGCCATATTTACTTCTTATCATCCTGGGTTCTGGATATCAGCATGAAACATCATGGAATACTCTAGTGCCTTCTTTCCCCCACATCCTGGACTTATTTGCTTTCAACAAAATCTTCTCCAGGCTTTTTTTAAGTGACTTATACATATGGGAGAGTCTCATCTGCATCTGAGACTTGGTTGTCAAATCTTTTACAGATGATACAAACTGGCACATCATCATGTTTCTGGAATGGGGATGAAGGCAAAAATAGTTTTTGATGTTTGTGGTGTTTGTTGATTTTTGTGTGTGGTGGTTGGGGTTTTTTCTTTTTTTTTTTTTTTTTTTTTTTAATTTTTTTTTTTTTGAGTCACAACACTGGGATGAGCATTTTCCAGGATGAAAACTAGAGAATCAGGTCACAGACCAAGATACGGGAAATGGGAACTATTTTTAGTGAGAACAGGAAGAAGGGGAGATTTAAGATGGCAAAGAGAAGAAACTTACCTGTCCCCCCATGTGCAGTGTGCTCTTGCTCTGACTTTTAGTTCACCCCTATATAACCATAATTCATGATGGGGTCACAGATGCATTCTTTCCGTTCTCTGGAAGTTGTAGGTCACATGAAGAACATCTCCTCTTCAGGACCTGACAAAATATTTTAGAGAGAAGACATCATTTTTTAATTCTTCAAAGGACAAGTTAAATGTATTCATTGCATAAGAAATCTATAATTTAACAGCAGCTGTGCAGCAGCCTTTCCATGCTATAGTGCAGTCTACTATATTGATGATTTCAAATATTTATACCATCATCCCACATTCATGAAAAATATTTAAATTAAACATGCATAGGAACAGATGCCATTCTGTTCTGGCAAGAAAACCTAGTCATAAACTTCTGCTTATGAAATGTGATTTCACTTGACCCCTATCAGTTTAGGAAATCATGAAAATTAAACTGGAAATGCAGAAATAGTTTATGTGAGTTCTTCTTTCAGTAGATATGCGAAGACAAGACATTTCTATTAATGGCAGGGCAAAGCTTGGTAATGCTATCTGCTTTAACCTCTAATGCAAGAGCTTGTGCCCAGTTAAAAGTTTCTTTGTGCGTGCAGAAGGAGCTTGTTAAAGAAGCTTTATAGCTCAAATAATGAGTAATTCATTTCAGTAGTTAGTACTTCTATTAACTGTTAGAGACCATCCAAGACAACTGCCTTTAGTTTTGTACTAGAACGTACATTTTCACTGTTATTCTTGCTATGCTAACGAAATGCAGAGAGGCTGTTTCTTGCTGATTCCACCTAACACTGTGTTATGGAACAGTGAAAAGAGAAGGGAAATGCCATGTAAAGATTGCAGACTATGGACGTCATCAGCCCAACTCTATTCATGTTAAGCATTTACATCTCTCTGCATGTAGTCCATACTGGACTACAATTGTCTAACATATTTGCAGAAAGGACTGAACAAACAATTGATTCTGTCTATTGTACCTAATCTATCTTGGCATTTATACAATCCTTTGAATCCTGTTATCTGGTGGAAGTTACAAAAATAAGTAGGTGATTTCATGGTTCTCTCCATTTCTAATAGATCCTGTTTGAGATATTAGTCTTGGAGTTTTCTTCTTCTCCTTTTGGTCTCACGTTTTAGCAGTTTTAGCAGATTTTATTGTGTTTGTCATCCCTTCCCCCTCGCCAGTAACTGAATTAAAAAAAAAAAAAAAGATGAGACTCAATGGCACTGCAATAGTTATAATGCATGTTATTTATAATGTAGGTTGTGTTTTTTTTTTTTTTTTTATCTTATCCCTGTTGTAGTTTGCAAAAGTTCTGTGAAAAGGTGAGTTTCAGATTTATTTACTAGGTCTGTTTTTCTGTATGATGCTGTCCTGGGAATCGGAGCTGGACTGATGGAAGGGTTTGATCATTGCAAGGGCTGAAACAAGCTCACAACACTGAGCCTCACTACACCTGTTTAGGGCACAAAGTTCTTCCATGCTTCAGGCAACAATCAGACAGTCTTGTGAGGAAAGGTCTCTCTCGCTTAGAGGAGGTTTGTTGGCCGTGCTGGGATACAGCTAAGAGGAGAGCTGTATTTGCAGCATCTTGGCCTGATATCGCCGAGAGAAAAGTTGTCAGGAATAAAAAGTGACTAAATGAATGTACATGCCTGAGCACAGTATTCCCCAGCTGACAGAAACCCAAATAAGTATGAATTGGTGAATCACAACCTGCTAGTTGGGGGAAAATAGACTTATTCTGCAAACATGGTTAAGTTTCTGGTAGCATTTGTCTCTCTTTCTTATAAATATGAAATCAGATAAGAAATGATACAGAAATAAATAAGAATAACAAGATTTCAGGATTAGGAAGCCACTGGATTCCCTCTCCACATTTTTCTGTGAAACAGGAAAAGCAGTGCTGGAAGGCACAGAAACAACTGGTGATGTGACAGGAGAGCGCCTTTATTTTTATCCTCGCAGCCTTGTGCAAACAACTGTTCTCATGGCCACTGTCCTTGCCTTTAAACTTGATACTGTGTGAGTCAGAAGTAACAGGCATGCCCAGCAAAGCAGGACGCATGACCTGGGCTGTGCAGACAAATGCTAACCCAGCCCCCACTTTGTACTTATTGCTCTGCTCTTCTTGTTCCTTCCTGGCCCTTTTATTTTCTTTTTAACTCCAAATAAGCAAATATTCACCTCTTCTCTAGGACCTGAGTGGAAAGAATAGCTATTTTTGACTGCAAAGATTTAATAATGAGAGAGAATGGCTCAGATAGATATATCTGCTTTACAGTAATAGCCTACTTAAGCATTTAATAGTTGTTGAAGTATTTGTGATATATTTGTATTTACAATGTTTTCAGAATAGGCAGTGTAAATTCTCTGGGTCTGTGATATTTTCCTGTTGACATCATCTTCTCCTCTGCCACTTACTTCCACTACCCACATCCCCTGTCACAAAATAAATAAATCCCAGGTTTTGAAAGCTGCCAGGATGTCACAACAGAAAAATGAAAGGCCTTTCCAGTAATGTCCTCGGGCACTCTGGGGTCAAAACAGTCAATGATTAAAGAATTTATAAAAATTAAAAAAAAAAAAAAAAAAAGTCTACCAAGAAATCTGTCCTAAGGGAAAGTTACTTGAATTTCTGCGAATGTAATATAATTTACAAAACAGATAAATATTTATCATAGCATAGTATGTTTTTATTAGGATTGAAAAAATTAGACCTATTTTCTGTGCATTGTTGCTGGAACATTTGTGTGTCTTCACTGTTATTTAAACAGAGTGACTCTGATGTGTCATTAGTGTAAATTCTTTGAATTTAAGTAGTAAGTGGATCAGTTGAACTGAATATTTGTAGAAGGTCCAGGATTGATAGTCTTAAAAGCCTATAAACCTCTGTTTACATATAGTTTACACACAGCATGGTTAGAGGACAGGCAGTGCAGCAATCCTCTCATGGGGAAATACCGTGGTTAAGGAGCCGGTTGCTCGGGCTCCTGGTCCAGCCCTGGGCTCTCCAAAAAGTGTCACCAGAGTGGCTTGCTAAAGGCCTCTGAATGATAGACGGGACCTCTTCTGGGACCCTCCAAAGCACTTTAAGCAAACCAGTCGTGGGAAAATGCTATTGAGATGCAGATAGCATCTTCATAGCTGCTTGCATCAGTGAGAATTAATAAGATATCATAACCATTAAGGTTAGGTATAGTGGCTGAAAATGTGCCCTCAGCCATTCAGGTGGTAATCTGGAATAATTGCCTTGATTATGACAGAGTTGCTACAAGTTTAAAGAAATGTAGCTGAGGAAAGAATGGGCTTTATCTCTGGTCTTTTGGATAACCGGTATTTTACTAATATAATGTGTACACACCAATATCCTGTGAAATTCCTGCACGTCACCAGCGGTTTTTATTCGTGCCCATTAAAATGCATTACAGTGTGGAGGTTGCTGAAATGTAAATTAAAGGCTACGGCGCTCGTAGTTTAACAGCTGCCATGTAGATTGACAGCCTTTGTGCGCCCAGCTGGCAGTGTCAGGTTAGTGGGTCTCTAGTCACAACATTAATCAGCTTTATTAGTGCCACTAATACCAATTTGTAAGCAGACTGCAAGGATCAGACGGCCCAGCTGTCAGGCACTGCACATAGATTATTACAGGATTTCTTTTTATTGTTTAAGATTGGAATTATAATTTAATTAGGGAATTTAACTATTTTTTACACTCACTGAAAGCTAGCGAAGATTTAACCAAATAAAATGTTAACTTCTTTATCCCTCTGTTCTACCATCTTTTCTATGTCCCTATTCCTCATCCTCGTTCCTGCTTCCCCCCCGGCATGCACAGGAGAGAAAATGAATTCACTTCACAAAACCTGTTGTAGTGTATCACTTGCTGAGATGAAGAACTTCTTACACTGCAGCAACAGCTCATATTGTGCTAGTCAGGATTTCCAACTGATTTCAACAGATTTTCCTTACCGTGTTGATGTGCTGTACCCAGTGCACCGGAGGACCAAGAAATACTGAGATTGTGTTTATGATTTGCTCAAAACCTGCTGGCTGCCTGTGTGGTTCCTCATTGCTTCATACTAATTACTGTTTTTCAGTCAAAATGCACACACATGCTGTTAAAATCTGAGGTCTGTGCTAAAGAGGGTCGAGTTATACAATGAATTCTGACTCAAGAAAAGCAGAGCAAAGTTGAAGGCATGGACATCTAGTGATTTTTATTTATTTATTTATTTATTTATTTATTTATTTATTTTGTGTGGGACCTCTTGTTCTTATTACACTGCACATCAGTTTCAGCTTAGTTTTAATTAATGATTTTAAATTAGGCTAAGAGGATATTAGCTTGTAAAGCCTTGCGACGAGGAATGGATGTTGTGGCTCAGACACAACCTTCCAAAATCTCTGCGGCTCACATCTTATAACACTTTCTTGTCGGCCATACAGATTACATTTCCTGCAACACTAAAGCAGCTTTTCTACTGGGTCAGAAACATGATAGGTTTATCCTTCAGCGTGGCCTGAAAATAAAACTGAGGGGGTGGGGAGAAATGTCCTTAGCATCTACTTAATACATTGAAATAAGGGAATGTAAAGATGAAGTTTCATGGACTTAAGAGACCTATGCAGGAGATATTTTTGAAAAGTGTCGCAGATTTTTTCAATGCTCCAGAATTGAGGGAAATGATAATTCCAGTTGAGATATCTTTGCAGTCCCTCATCTCATACCTGGACCTGATGTGCTGCCCATGCAATGCTCAGGTCTACCCCTCTGAATTGTGGCCCCAGTTTTATATACTACTGGCTGTCCTCTGAGCCATAGAGTCTTGTGCCTCACATGGAAGCTCATGGGATGTCCGATTTCTTGTTTTGTTTGACTTCTACTTCTTCTTGTTCAACTGAACATTGAGCTTACCTGATATATTACCCTTGCTGGGCAGGAGCAAAAATACATAGTTTCTTTAGAAAGGTTCTGAGTTTTAACATATGAATCCTAACAGCCAAAAGTAACACACAAAATCAGATCTCTTATCTTTCAGCCAAAGTGTTGTGAGTGTCAGTACATTCAGATTACAATAGGACTTGTTTTAAAATGCAGCTGATGACTTTTAGTTGAGGTTTTGGATTTTTAAGGAGGCATACGGGAATTCTGGGCAATCTTTTGATCTGAGGAGGCAGGTGGAGGCAGCAAGAATAGTGTAAACTCAAGAAAAGAATAAAATCATGGTACACAGAGACGAGAGACTTCTCATGAACATTAAGGGTGACCTAATGGATGACCAGAGTATTAAGAAGATGATCAGGAATGACCACAACAGAGGCATGTTAGTGGCAGATGAAATTGTAAAGATTACAGTGCTTACTGCCTTCTGGCAGTAAGCCTCTTCTTCACCAAAAGTGCCAGCTTGGTCACTCTCATCATAAGTAATCCCAGTGCCACATGGACAAGTCCTTATCGTCTAGTAAGTAAAAAAAAAAAAAAAAAAAAAAAAGAATCTGGAGAATATTTAATTAGGGGCTGTTCTTACAATTTACACATGATGGGAAAAGTAATGGACTGCTGGAAGCTGGCAGCCTAGTGCATATATTTAAAGAAGGACAAGTATAAGGAAGTGCTGCTTAATTTCATTGGAAATACTGTAAAAAATAATTAAGGAGACTATGCATGTGTATGTGGAAGCAAGAAACACCATAGAGTTAACAGCAAATTTTACCAAACATATCAAACATATCCAGCTTCCTTCTGCAACAGAACAATAGGCCTTTTGAAGAGGAGGGAAATGGTATTCATTGTGCCTGTTCATTTGGGTAAGGTTTTTGATTATTTCACAGTACTTTCTCACAAACTATAGAAGTGTATTTCTGATGAAACTACCGTGAACTTGTTGCCACTTTGACAGGAAAGCTGTAATAGCAGATTAAAAGGAGGAGGTTTCACAGACCAGGCAGAACGGTCACAGATTCAGAAATCATGATGAGAAGAATGAATAAATGATCTGTCTTTTGAAGAAGGGATTGAGGGAAGACAAAGCAGGCCTTAAATACATAAAAGGGAGAAAATCAACTGTTTAGTTTGCATAAGACAAAAGTAATAGGTTCAAATAGCAAACAGAGGTTAGTCATTAGAAAAAAAAAAACATCTTCATAATGGTAAGAATAGTTTAGACTTGCTGGGGAGATTAAATAGCCTTCAATATTGAGAGGCTTAATGAACAAGTTGGGTGAGCATCTGTCAAAATGATGCAAGCATTGCTGATCTTCTGTTTAGACAGAGAGGTGAGCTAGATTCCCTCCTGAGATTCCTTCCAGCTGCTTTCTCCCATAAAATTTGATTCTTTAAAATCAGCAACATAATGTGTGAGCTGGCTGTGGGCCTTACCTTGCTGAGCCCTTGCCTCTGCAACTACCTGAAAGGAGGTTGTAGCAAGGTTGGTGTCGGTCTCTTCTCCCATGTAACAGCAACAGGACAAGAGGTAATGGCTTCAGATTGCAGTAGGGCAGGCTGGATATTAGGAAAATAAGTGAACAACAAGTTGTGACATCCTACAATGTCTAGAGTGGAGGAGATGACCCACAACTGAAGCACTATTACTGCTGTTATTACTGGAATAGTAATAGTTGATAAATTGCCTTGAAATGGGATCACAAGCAAATACATCTCCAGGCAATTGAAGCACGGGTTTTAAGTAACTTGAAAATACTGAAGAGTTTAAACCTACAAAGATTGCAGAGTTTTTCTGTAAGCCAGTGAGGCTGAATGAAAGGTCATCCGATCTTTACATAATTGAGTGTATCTATGCCAATTCTTCTTTTAAATTTAACTATTTACTGATAAACCTCTCAAACTCATTCAAAAATGAACTTTAGATCACTAAATGTGCATGTTCAGTATTTGAGGACTTAAATATTTTATAGAAATGTTGGAGAAACAGAGGAAAGTTACTAGAATGTGTATGTTCTACTTACAGGCCCTCTAGAAATTTTCTGAGTTTATTAAACTTGTGGAGACTCAGATAACTTAACCATTATAATTAAATGTAAACAACTTTGTAATAACAGTCCTGATGTGTCTTCCCAGAGAGTGATCCTAGAGGCCCAGTGCACTTAGAAATACCAAGGAGTTGCATTACAACCTGCTGAGACACTGCTGTACTGTCAAAATGATGTGGCAGCGAGCACATTTTGAACAGTCCTAACCCGATGTTTTGAGTCTCAGTCAGCTTTAAAAATGTATTGTTTCCTTCCAGCTTTATTAGTTTCACATCTCTGTGTAAAGGGCAAACCTTCCAAGGACTGGATGTCAAATTCAAAGTTTTATACTTGTTAGTTCTGAATTCAGTAGGTATGAATGGAACAGGAGTGTTTTGATACTTTTACTAGTTTTATAGGACATTGATCCTAGTCTAGGGTGCATTGAGGATTGCCGCAGTTCGTGCAGGGTCAGTTGGCGTCTTCTTTCATCACAGTTTGTAGAATTATGACCATACTCAGCATGGGTCCCTCTGCAGCCCTCAGAGCAGCAGAGGCGTCTTGCATGACCCTGCTGCAGGTGGTATGTCACACCAACGATGTAGGGAGGAAGATTGGCTTTGTAGGTGCATCTTGCTCTGGGCTTCAATGCACAGCTCTCAGTGTGGAAGAGTATAGAGTCAATACACTGTTATCCTATAGTTTATATTTGGTATGCAGAGAGATGATCCTTTCTGGATCCAAAACCTGGCTGTTCCTTTTGGTCTTAAAATATTGTCTTGCCCTTCCATAGAATCATTAAGGGTGGAAAAGTCATCTAAGATCGTCTAGTCCAACCACCAACCCATCCCCAACATGCCTACTAACCATGTCCCTCAGTGCCACTTCTCCATGTTTCTTAAAAGCCTCCAGGGCTGGTGACTCCACCACCTCCCTGTGCAGCCTGTGCCAGTGCCTCACCATTCTTTCTGAGAATTAATTTTTCCTAATATCCAATCTTCATTGACTTGCTTCCTTCACACCAACCATGAATGATATGCCATAAGCTGAGAGGGATCAGTTATTAAGATATACGCTGGTAAGCGTTGTAAGTTCAGTGCTTAGCAAGAGTGACTGAAGCCATTTGATTTTTGTTAACAAACAAGAAAGGGAGTTGTGGGAGAGAAGGGAATTGTTCATTCAGGTGGGTAAAAAAAAAAAGAGAGAAAATAAATTCTTTTTTTCTCTTCTTGAATTTCACAACTGACAGATGCTTTTGCCTCCGTGGGTGCCTTTTGGCAATGCAATAACATGGCAGCCAACCAAGCAAAGCAGCACTGAGGCTCCCTGTTCTGCAAAGGGGACAGCCCTTCAGCAGTTGAGGCTGAGAGTCTGCTCTCTGTGGAGGGCTGAGAAGCTCCCAGCAAGACCTGTGAGGAGCAGGCAAGAAGTAGTTCCCATGGGTAGGGTGAAAGGAAACATAAAAACATCTAGGAAGAAGTACCACTGCTCTGGAGAGGGATGAAAGTCATTAAAAAAGGTAGAGAAGAGTGAAGTGAATGATGCGTTGCTTGTTTATGACAGAGCCCTGATCTCTGGGGTCCCTTCTGTCCTGGCAATGACGTGTCTCTTGTTGGACCTGGATGGGGAAGCTGATCCTTTGGGGTGTGTGTATAGAAAAAGGCCATCCTGAAGTAGGTCAGAACGGTGAGTCAGGAAGGGCTGAGCGTCACTACAGAGATCCTTTTGTGGGCACCATGCACACGCTGATAATTTTAGAAAAGAGAAAAATTTACCTAGGGAGCTAGCACTGCAGTCAGGTTCATTTTAAATGTCAGCTGCTTAGTGTGTTACTATAGTCGAGTTCAGTCTACAA
This sequence comes from Tetrao urogallus, assembly GCF_951394365.1. Taxonomy (NCBI): domain Eukaryota; kingdom Metazoa; phylum Chordata; class Aves; order Galliformes; family Phasianidae; genus Tetrao; species Tetrao urogallus. The sequence continues at coordinate 11,376,044 of NC_136821.1, read as the reverse complement.
TAAGTAGTATTTATCAAGGCACTCTGTTTATTTTTATAACATCTCACTTATGGTGATTTTAAGTTCTTTACATTGGACTATAGAAAATCCTCTTACAGATTCTGAAATTATCCCCCATATATTTATATAAACAAAGCTGAGGAATGGGAAATCTAAATTGTTAATCACTTGTGCTGTTTTCTCCATGGAAATATCAAGCAGCTTTCTTTTGAGAGGGTAAAATACCCTCTTTGCACTCCATACAAAAAGGTTTTCTTTGTTACACCTGCCAGCATGAAAAAGGATTAATTTTAACAGAGCTTAACCTAGCCATCTAGGGGAAATCATTTAAATGACTCCACGTCTTGGTTGCTTTTAATGGCACTGCTCTGGTGACTTCATTTGGTTTTACAAAATATAAGAGAATTTTTTTGACCTGTGCCACTCAAGTTTGTTGGATTTCTCTACAACTGTTACGGATAATGTAGGCAAGGCTCAGCTGTACTTCACCATGGAAAATATACATGTATTTCTTTAGGATTTTTCTATGGCATTCATAAGAGAGAGCAAATAAAAACTTCCAAATGTGCCTTATTTACCATTACTTCATTTTATAAAGCAATGAATCCTAATCTCATGATGAAGTTTGGCAAGTGTTTTCAGAAGGCTTTCATACTGTGTTTTACAGTAAGTAGAGAAAAGTTGAGCATTGTTTCTGGGTCAGATTACTGGCATTTTCTTCTCTTTTAAGGTATTTTAAAACGAACCTGTCTTTTGTAGAAAATGCAAGCCGAGAATTTCTGCCCAAAGGGACAGAGTACTGGAAAGAAAAATGTTAATTAAAGCAGGAGTTTAACAATAGACATGGAGTGGCTTTTTATTATCTTGACAACTTCCCTAGCCATTAATGTTAGCAAAGAGAAAGGTATAGTGCTCCAGAGAGCACTGGTGTCATGCATTCAAGCCAAATAAAGCTGCTCATCAGTGCCGTGCTGCGGGAGTGCTCTGAGGAAGGTGCTGCAGACCTGCTCACTCAGGACTGTGGTGAGCACTGATGTGGAGCTGCTCCCCTTTTCAAGGTCCAAGAGGCCATGGGCACCTGGGGCACAGATATGGAGACACAAAAGAGAAGCTAATAGAACACTTAACTGATTTTGTGGTTTTACTGTCCTTAATGTGCTAGTAAAGTTTTCAGTGTATGTGATGTTTTCAGCTTTAAATTCTGGGAGTCAGCCTATAGGAAAAAATATGAGAGAGATGAATCAGGGAAGTGTGGGCTCCCCTAGTACTGAGGCAGAGCCAGCACCTCTCTTGCCTACTTAAGAAAAATGTCATAGAATCATTAAGGTTAGAAATGATCTCTAACATCACCATGTCCAACCATCAGCCCATCCCCACCATGCCCACTGATCATGTCCCTCAGTGCCATGTCTCCACGTTCCGTGAACACCTCCAGGGACAGTGACTCCACCGCCTCCCTGGACAGCATGTGCCAGTGCCTGACCACTCTTTTAGAGAATAATTTTCTCCTGATATAGAGCCTGATCCTCTAGCACAACTTGAGGGCGTTGGCTCTTGTCCAATCGCTGTTACATGGGAGAAGGGGCTGACCCCCATATGTCAGATTCAACAAAATAAGTGTTTTCCACTGGGAATTATTCAGACTTCTAGGACTCTCTGAAATATCTTAAGTACAATAGGCCTGCCTAATTTCCAAACGTAATCTAAATATTCAAACTGTACTGCTGTGGTAGAATTGGGCAAAAAACATGAAAGTTTTTTTCTGCTGTTAAATTGTGTTTGGTTTCTCTTCTTTATTCTTGATGTTAGCACTGGTAATGAATAGCTGATTTAGTTTGCTCTAAACTATTTATAATGAGTAATGTCACTAAGCTGAAAAGTAAATTTATGTGAAGGTCCAGGTGACATCAGCTTCTGCAAATACCTTGGAACAGATCAGTGAGCAGGAAGAAATTCAATCATTTAAAGGAAACAAATCTCACAAATTAATGAGATGAACAAAAATTTCTGGACTTTATATATTGAATGTTTCAGTAAGAAACACTATGCTGTATTTATAGTCACATTTTTAGTGATTCTCAGATTTAATCAACTTTTCACAGAATTGTTATGTTTGGAAAAAGACCTCTAAGATCATCTGGTCCAACTGTTCACCTACCACCAACACTGCCCACTAAACCACGTCCCTAACTACTACATCTACACTTTCCATAAACACTCCCAGGGATGGTGATTCCACCACTTCATTAAGCAGTGTTTGATGCATCACCACTCCTTCTGAGAAGAAATTCCTCCTTTCAGTCTGTTTCATGTATGCAAAATCCCCTGAATGTAATGAAAAGTGTCACCTTAAAACTAAGTTTTAAACTAGATATAAAATTCTTAGTAAAGTGTAAATTTAAAGAAAAAAGCAGTTATATGAAGTGTTATATACTTGTAGTATTTGCAAACTATTTTGCATTCTACTTTTATCTTTCCCAGATATGCATTTGCACAGAAAACAGTACTTCCTCAACAAAGGTTTCCAAGAGGAATTGAAAAATTTTTAAAGGCATAAACCTATATATATCTGGTATGCCCTTTCTCTTACAATGGTATCTACCACTTTCTTTAAATTATTATAACAAATGTAATTTTTCCTCTTTGGGAAGGTATAAGGCAGAGCAACTGCCTCTATCATCTTGTCCTCTAATCATTGGCACTGATGACTAAGTTCCTGATGGACACTTAAGGCACAAAGACAAATTTCCCCCTCACAATGAATGCTTCATCTTGAAGCTTGTTATGCAATTTTTGCTTCCCATTCCCTGGTCAGATGGCTTGATGGATTGGAATTTGTAGGTGTATCTGAAGAAGCAGCAACTTTGGTGAGGGAGCTGGGAACCTTGAGCTGTGTTTTCCTTGGGGACTATGTGGGTGTCCTCATGAGTTTTGTCACAATACCTGAGTTCTATGATAAGGCATCTATCTATTTGGTTACATAAATGACATGAACAGCCTTATTGTTTGAAAAACACAGTAACCGTCAACAATCCACTGATTATGTTCACAACTGTCTGAAATGAACTTTTCTGCAATTATGGGTTATATTTAATGTTTCTATAAGAACACTTTGCTATATTATTTTCCAACTCCTTTTTGCTCTCCCATACTGGCATATTCAATTCTACACAAAAATAAATGTTGATCTGGAGGTGATTTGGAGCAAAACACTGAGGCCAAAATGCATAAAAGGCATCAACTGGAAAGGAGATGACACGATGGCAGTCCGGATTTAGTTGTCTGTCTAAATCCAGAGCTTTTTCTCATCCTTGATTGTTGGCTAGCACAGAAATAGGAATACTGCCTCACCTCAGGCATATTTCTAAGGTTAGTATGTGAAAGATTGAGAAGTATTCAGATGTGATGGTGCTGGAGAACTTACAATAGATTACCATATATCACTGTCTTTTCACAGTTAAGAAATGGGTTTTAACATATCTCATGCTTGAGAGCCTCCGTTTGCCGGTATTTCTGGTACCTGTGGCAACTATGCCTTGGGGTGTTGTGCCATCATTGCGTATTTTTACATACAGTGAGGCATTTTGGCCTCTCTGAAAGGATCTTGTACAATAATTTCAGTGGCCCATGTATTTTCAAAGTGTTGCTTGCCTAGTGAATTGTGTGCTAAAGATTCCAAGTGTAGTTCAATAAGTGTGTGTGCAATCTGACAAAAACTTGTCAATACATCCAAAATGCCAAAGACTTTGTTCTCCTTTCACCTCAAGAGTAATCTTACTGTGGTGAAAAGGGCATGTGTAATTTGTGGGTGGTTTTGCTTCTGTTTTCTTCCTCTGTCATTCAGATTTCTGGAGAATATGCAAAGCCTTTTCTTCTCCACAGTTTTTCGTCTCCACAGTTTTCTTTTTCTTCTTTTTCTTCTCCACATTTTTTTTGAAGAAATATACCTAATGCAAATATAGTTTTTGAAAGTAACAAATGTTTTTGTAATCATCTGTTTTAAATGGCTTATGGATTTTCATATGGCATTCAGTGCATTCTCAGCCCTAGCCAGTTTTTTTTTCACTGTTGTCCTTCAGGAATAATAGATACATAGCACCGAAGTTTATTAAATAGGTACGATGACCCTAAGTTTGAGAGTTTATGTAGCCTGGTTACGGTTTGCCTGTAAACACAACCCTTGAAATATTAGGTTAGAGTAACTTTGTAGTGGGATAACAGCTAACATAGCAGGGCTTGACCTATAATAGTTTGCATTTCTAGTACTTAACAAATGAGGTTCAGAACATCTCCGTGACTGATGTTTACATGTTTCTTTTCCTTGAGATGATGACTATGATTTTCCATCCCTGGCTAATGACAAATGAAAAACTTGGAAAGTCCCTATCTCCCATCTGGGAAAGGCAATTGCAAGATTAGTTAACTCTCCTCTCCCTTCTCTCTTAATCTATTAGATGTGTGGGATTCCTGCCTGATCCTTTTCTCAGGAATCCTCTCCTTTTCCATTGATCTTGACTCAACAGAACTGACTGGTCCATTTTATCTTATGTCTTGTCTGAGAATCAGAAGCGCCATCTCTGCTTATCTGCCATCTGCAACTCTGCAGTGACAGCTCAGGGTGGGAGGGAGGGAAAGGGCACATGAAAAATGTCATTCTAACCCTCAGTGATGCTCCAGTCATGCTCTGAAGACTGATGGGTCTTTGAAATCATTATTCAGAGCACTGTGGTTTATCTGCAGCAGGGGGCTACTTCTATTTCCTCTCACCTTAGGTTTTTTGAAAGATTAAAAAAAAAAAAAAAAAAGGAAGAGAGAGAAAGGAAGGAAATAATAAAAAGGAAAAGTAAGGAAGGGAAATGAGAAAAAACACCCCCCCATAAAGCATCTAGCATCTCCAAGATTAGATGCTCACTTGAGCAATGTGGACTGAAATGCTTATCCATGCTTTTGTGATTAACAGGCTGGATTATTATGTAACCCCGCATTAATGGGTCTCCCCACCTCAACTCTCTCAAACTCTTTGCATCAAGTTCCCGCTGCAATGGAAAGGCTGTGGCAAAATCTGAACTTTAATATCCTTATGTTGACTTAAGCAAGGCTTTATGTGACCTTGGTTCATCTTACAGCTCTGATCTGACTTCATCCTCTTCTCTAAGGATGTCCTTGTGTTCTGCTAAAGCTGCCATGGATTAGGTCATGAGGCCTGTGAGTGAACATTTCCTTGCTGGAGATTCCCATGGAAATCTCCTTCTGGCATGTGGGGAGGACTTCCAGAAGCTGAAATCAATGGCAAAGCTCTCACTCCAAAGAAAGCAGGATTGGACCCCACGAATGCTATGATTTTTCCATATATTAATCAAGCTCTACAATTTAGATATAATCTCGGTTGTCCATATTTTGCTTTAAGCGCAACCTCAGAGAGATGATTAATGATGTAGTTCAAAACTCATTGCAGCCAAAGGGGATTTTTCATTGACTTCAGTGGGATTTGAATCAGGCTCTGAAATTACATTTTGACTGTCTTTTTTTCTAACCTTTCACATACTGCTGAGGATTAGAACAGAACAGTGTCTTTTTTTTTTTTTTTTTTTTGCCTTCTCCCCTCCTGTGGTTTTCATTGCTGTACATTCTTCAAATAACCTATCTCACTGTTGCATACTTTGTGTTATAATCGCCCGACAAAAACCCACACCCTACTCAGATACACAAGCAGGCACTCATCACCTTCCCCACATCCTATCAATGCAAAAACATCAATATGCTTAAACTATCTTTATGCAACAAAAATATACAGTCTGTTCCTACACAACGTACCAGAAAGGCAGCAGACCCAACTAATTGTCAGGGACTGATAAATAAGGACACGGTCCCACTTCCGTTATCAGATGTCACCAGTGCTGAACTGAGAAGGTACTGGGTGGGTGAAAGGGTCCCTTCTGGAAGAAGATATTTCAGCTGAATTTGCTTCTTGTCTTGTCATTTCCAAACTAGGAGGAGGCAGCCAACAGCCTCAGATGGGGGCAGCAAGCATTTACCCAAATATAGGATGGAGAACATGGTTAGGCAGCAGTTTTACTTAAAAATGTTGTACTTAAGGATCAAAAATGGAACATGAGTTAAAATAGCACTGAAGGACTCCCCCTCCTAGAAAGGGAAATACCATTTGTGAACGTTAAATGGCTAAACAGCAATGAGTCTGACCTTAGTATGAGGCAGAACCTGTGCCAAATTTAAAGTAGAAATATCAATAAATTTGATCTGTAAGCTCTGTTGTGAAAAGCTAAGGTGAGCTATGTAGTTGGATTTCAGTTCATGGATTTCTTAGAGGATTTTTTAAAGGAATTAAATACAGGCAAATGAAAACCTCTGGGATGGAGCTGAGAGAAGGGTAGACGTTTAATTTCCAGGAAGCTTTTCAAATGATTCCATGATGGCTTTAACAAAACAGCTATCATAAAGCAAGAGAGGAGAGACTCTTAGGAGTTAACAACTAGTTAGAAGATGGAGGTAAAAATAACTGAGAATACATGGTCAACTTGCATGATATAGGGAACTGAGTAGTATCCAGCTGGTATCTATGCTGTTCAACATACTCATAAATGAACTTAGATATTAGATTGAATAATCAGAGCATTTGGTGATACAAAATTATTCTGGGTAATAAAATCCAAACTTAAGGAGTTGCAGAAGAATCTCACAAGAGTGAGTGATAGCATGCTAAAATAAATGGCAGACAACATTTACTGTCGATAGATGAAAGAGAAAATGGAGATGAGGAAACAACAATGATGCAAACAGGAATAACATTTTAACAGATATGGCGAGTTTCCCTTATATTCTTAGATTTGGTGGACCTGTGGCTAAAGGAGTTGTCTCTGATTTAGAGACTTTTGGAGCTGCGGTACATGGAGAAGTTTCAAGAGAACTAAGTGCTGGTTTTAACAAAGAACAAAATCGACTTTAACCAATATAAAACATAAATGGATGAAAGACACTTTTACTGCAGTTTTCAGTTTACTCCTGAAGAAATCAGTGGCTGATTGGAGTATGTCCAGATGAGAAAAACAAGGATGATTTCAGCTCTAGATAATATGCGGGACAAACAAAGAAACAAATGTTATTGTAGTGTCGGGGAACCCTCCCCTCGCCTCCCCTCGCCTCCCCTCGCCTCCCCTCGCCTCCCCTCGCCTCCCCTCGCCTCCCCTCCCCTCCCCTCGCCTCCCCTCCCCTCCCCTCCCCTCCCTTCCCCTCCCCTCCCCTCCCCTCCCCTCCCCTCCCCTCCCCTCCCCTCCCCTCCCCTCCCCTCCCCTCCCCTCCCCTCCCCTCCCCTCCCCTCCCCTCCCCTCCCCTCCCCTCCCCTCCCCTCCCCTCCCCTCCCCTCCCCTCCCCTCCCCTCCCCTCCCCTTCCCTCCCCTTCCCTTCCCTCCCCCTCCCTTCCCTTCCCTTCCCTTCCCTTCCCTTCCCTTCCCTTCCCTTCCCTTCCCTTCCCTTCCCTTCCCTTCCCTTCCCTTCCCTTCCCTTCCCTTCCCTTCCCTTCCCTTCCCTTCCCTTCCCTTCCCTTCCCTTCCCTTCCCTTCCCTTCCATGAATGGGACAGAGGAAGAACCAGCGTGCACCTCAACAGCAGTTCCTGGGCCTTTGTCTCCAGTACAGCTTATTAGATACCAGTTCAGCAGTTACGTAGCACTGCAGCTTCATCGTAACATGAGCCAGCCCCACAGATGTGTGAAGTATTACCTGGAATTTTTTTTCTACCGTGACATAGAGGGCATTTGCTCCTTCTTAAACTTTATGATTTGAAATCCTTGTCACTGTGAAGGGAAAATCGCAAAAGTTAAAGGGAAGGCTTTTGTGTGTGTGTTTGTTCATGTTTTGTTTTGTTTGTTTTTTTGTTTGTTTGTTTCAAAAAAGAGTAGAGAATAAGTTGTCTATTACATTTTTTTCACATATAGTTCAATAAGAATTCACTTGCCACTTTGATATCTAGAAAAAAGACCAGACAAAATAGTTTAATCTTTGCATTGTGTTCTTGACACAAAAGGCTGAGATGTTGCATCTCAAAGTTCAATTAGAAAGTATAGGGAAGAATTTCATTAGAGTACTCGTAAACCTACAGAGTAACTCAGTTTCTATTTGAAAATGCCTTTGGTCTGAGACTAAAAATGAAATGCAACAACTCTCAAACCTGAATTTCATGTGGAGGTTAAAAAAAAAAGTAAAAATGGAGAAGTCTGAACCGAACATCAGTGGCATTTGTTCAGTTTTTGTCAGAAGAGGTAATGAGCACAATAGATGCTTTCATAACCCAGTGTGGTATAAATGCAGAAGATGTGTTGAGTTAAATCTTGATTTTAATATGGTGGAGTCATTTCAGTATTTTGTGAACAGAGTAGTCGGTTTACAGACACGTAATTTGCTTATACATCATGGGCTTAATTTGACTGATGTGAAATTTCAAAATGTAAATGAAAGTAATGCATACTCTTATTTCTCCCTTCTGACCAACATGAAACAAACTCAAAATTTCTCATTATAATATCTGTTTCTTGGATTTACTTTGTTTCACAAGCTCTAAAATAGTTGTTGACTTAATTTTCTTGTTGAATTTTCAGTTGACTTTGAATCTGTTGAAATTTTCTAGAAGCTGAGTGGAACTGTCTGTGATTTATCTTGCTTTAAAAGTCAGTAGCAGTATTAAATGTCTTAGTAATGTCCAAACAAAGCTACATCTAGTGCTGGGATGGGCTAGCATAGCTGAGAAGGAAAACTGCCGTTTGAAAAGTCCCTGGGATGTAAAAGCAGAGAACTGCAGCACAGAGCTGTGCAAGGTTGTGATGGGTTGGTGGTTGCACTAGATGATCTTAGTGGTCTGTTCCAAACCTAGTGATGCTTTGATTCTATGTCCACAGAGATGATCATGCTCTACTGGGGGACCGAGCAGCTAGTCTGACACTTACACCTGCAGACTAGATGATGAATGAAATGATGTTCTTTAAAATGACAATATTGCACTAATGTAAGTGAAATATTTGTAGGCAGTGCAGTGCTGATTATCTAGAAATAACTACCCGTATGAAGCAAATTTAATTTTTTCCCAAGTGGAAAAAAATCTTCCAAATTCTCTGGGAATTGTTACCTACTGCAAAAAGAACAGCACTATGTGGACAAAATGCCTACAGCCTGGAAATCCAAATACTTGTAGCGGAGGACATGATTTGCCTAAATTCTGATGTGTCCAGGCGATGGCTGAGAAGCTGCTGGCCCTAAATCTGAGGGCAGAGTTTGGCCCACCAACTTTATGAAAGAAATCTGATTTGTATGTTTCTTCTTTCTGTGGAGATCAAAGGCCGTTTACTCAGCTAAATAGTGAAGGCTCATGTAGATTTATGGAACCAATTTAGAGAATTAATAAACCACACCATAAATCTTGTTAAGGTCACACTGTATGTGATTGTGCCTATATGCAGACGTGGAAATTTGGTATCCTTCCAAGTGAGAAGACTAACTTTCTTTAGCTTAGTTACAGTAAGTAATTAAATTCATGCCCCTTAAATAATGGATCATTGAAGAGAGTGTTGTGTGTTTTTTTGTTTTTCTGTTTTTTTTTAACAGAGATTTTTAAATTATGTGCCCAACCCTTCAAAGCACAGGGAGCTTTCAACTGCCTTTGACTTGGGTGGGAGCTAAAAGCTCTTTGCATCCTGTAAAGCCAAGGCCTTTAAATGGGCTTGAGTCAAAAGACCGATGATCCTGGAGAAGTTTGTGTCTGGAGGCACAAGCTAAACCCTGTGACTCAGGCTTGTCTTTATTACAAGCCAATATTTACAGTTTGCATGGTCTTAAAGTATAGTAGCTCAGCAAGTATGGTCTGTATAATAGAAGAAGCATGAATAAAAGAAAAATCATCTCATGAATAGAGAGGTTTAAAATAGATTGTATAAAAATAGCTTGTTACTTAGGAAATTTTCTCATCTTTAAATCTTACAGAGAGCCAGAGACTTGATCTTCACTTCTTTTTCCGTGTTGTCTCTTGTTAGGTCAAACCCTGCCCTGACAAGTAAAGCCATTCTTTCTGTTTTACAGACACAATTTGTTTCCACAAAGCTTTTGGCCTGCTAATTCCCCGTAATTAACCTTTGATACGTTCTGCATTTGCAGATTTCTCAGTTGAAAAACATTCCGTGAGCCTCAATAAGGTGCATCGTTTGCTTCAACTCAGATGCATGAGGACAGGCAGGGATACAGCTGCACACCCAGTCTTCCTTTGTAACTTACAACGCATCAGAGATCATTTTTAGCCAGTCTGCACACATGATAAGGGGGAATCTCTCCAGCCTCAAAGACATGAAGTATCTACCACAAAGTGACAGCTGCATGGGAGAGTTTGTTAATTGGGAAGAAGTGATGCTCAAGAGACTGCAGGTATTGCATTAAGAGTGGTTCTGCATCTTACCCCCAGTGCAAGGGTTAGCAGAGTTTATAAAAAATATTTAAAAATGTAAGAAAATCCTCCTGTGTAGCAGGTCTGAACATTTCCTTTTTTAAATCCTGCCTGGGAGAACAGCCTTCCTTCCATGATCCATTGCTAACTCCAGCTCTTGGTTTGAAAAGCTGCTTTGAATGGGACATGAAAAAGAGACGGCAGTGTGTAGGAAGAGGAGGAAATTCAGTGGGAGGAGAGAGAGACAGCAGCGGAGCTGTATTGTCATCCATATTGGTTATTGTTCCAAAAAGCTGTGTGTATAGTTACCTGCTCTGGTGTGATTTAGTCTGAAGACCTTGAGGTCTGGCCCTGCTGATTGAGGCTGCTGGGGCAGCTTTACAGAGTATTTTTTCTCGCCTCCTCTCAGCCAGATTGTGTGTGGGGAATTCTGCCTGGCCAGAAGAGGTGGCTGCAAGCTCAGCCACATGAGTGTGAAAATCTGACAAGCCCTTCAGGTGTTTCTGGGACTCTTGGGTTGATCCCGAGGCTCAAGTTCCCTTCCTCAGAGTGGCAGTGCTTGTGCTGCACCACAGTCCCTGCTTCTGGAGTGAACCAGTGTTTACAGAGTTGGTGGACTAAGACACTAAAGACATCTGAGACCTGTTGAGGGCATTTCATCTGTCTGCCCAGTTGCATATTAATAGGGTGCACTGTAAACCAAGGCTTGCAGCTGAAGGGCAGGCGGCTTAGCTCAGTTCTTTCAAACTGCTGTGAATGTAATTACACCTAACAAATCGGCCTTTGAATGATGCCCACCAAAAACGAAGCACACACAGATTTATTGCCTGCTCTGTGTGAGAAAGGCAGAGAATGCGATCTGAAAAGGAGAGAATAAAAAATTAAAGGATCCAATAGAGCGCAGATGCCTAAATTGGAAAAGAGCAGTAAGCTTTTGGTTTTATTTTAAAGACATCATCAGGCGTTTTGCCTCTCAGAATATGTCATATCAAATCAGTGGCCACCAAGGGGGCACACAGCAGGGTGCAGAACTGCACACTGCAGCAAATGGGAAATGCACGGTGACAGCTCTGTCACTGGGAGCTGTGCAGGCTGGCCCATACAGGAGCCAGCTCCGACTGCCTTCCTTGAAGTGCAGCACTAAACATATGCGCGAGCTTGTTTGTGACAGGGGAATGGCAGTTACATCACTGACTCCAAGGATCTGCAGTGATTTATTTTTCCTAAGCATTCCTGATAGGATATTATTATATGTTGGCTTATTTCCAGTAGTCGTGGTGACATCCAGTATCTGAACATTATATTCAAAATACAGACACGTATGAGAAAAAGGTTTCTAGCTTAAAAAAAAAAAAGAGAGAGAGAGAAAAAGTGACATGAAAACCTTACACTTTCTGAATGCTATGCACATACTCATCAACCAGGGATAATTAGGCCTGTTGAAGCCAGTGAATACTGAAAACGTACAGAGGGTTTATTTGTTGCTCTGAAGGGGTGCAATAACAGGTTTGGTTTCTTTTGCTGTTTGCCTGTCAATCATACTTTTAATTACCTAATTGTTAGATCTGTTAACAGCCAAGACTGGTTGACAACTTTGGGGTAAAGGGCCTAATAATTTTACTGTCAACAGTACTCCAGTTTTTTCAGTACAAGGAAAGAAAACAAATGCAGCCTTCAACACAAACAAATGGAAAAAACTGCTCCAAAAGCAGCAAGAAGTGAACGACAATTGAGCTGTAGCACACTCACATGGTCAAGCTCCTGGAAGTGGATAAGCATTGTGCACCAGGTTGTTTGGTTTGGGATTGTTGTTTGCATTTGCCTAAAGTCTGAATTGGACCCTAATTTGTGCTAAGTGCATGGAAAGTTTGATACGTTCATTTTTAGTTAAGAAGTAATGAATTTTGGGCATGATTTCTACCTGCCTAACGCTTTTGTTGATCGTTTCTTTTTCTTTTTTTTTTTTCCTACTGACACTTTTGATGGTATGAAGGAACAAATCTTGACAGCGAAGCACAAAGCAGACTTGCCTGTCGGAAACATAATATACAACGTGTGGTCTTCCTGGAAACTGAACTTCAAATGACCGTGCATTAGTATCTGCGCAGCTGACACACAGGGCTGCATTAAAGGAACTGAGAAACTTCTCAAAAGTCCACCAGTGCATTCTGAGGCTTTCAGATCAGTGCGTGATTCAGATAACTTTGTTCCAGGAAGAGAACAGAGCTTTAAAATCATTTCTTCTTTCATGCACCCATATATACTTTGTGGCTGATAGACTGACATACTGTAATGTGACTTGCTAGCTGTTTAGAAATGGGCACACATCACATTTCTGTTATTACTACCTTAGGGTATGGTAGTGCACAGAGGCCAGAACTATGAGGGATGTCTCTCTATGCTCAACTGTGTTCAAGTGTTTTGAAAGGCATAGTCTAGCCTAAAGATATCACACTCTATTTTAAAAACAATTCATTTTGTGTTCGCATTTTATCTCTGTCTTCACTCCGTGGGATAAAACCAGAGATTGTTTTTCTACTAGGAGCCAAATATTTCTCCAGCTATAATGGAGCATTTGACGTTACCGAAGCTTTATTCGTATCTCAGGAGTCAGTAGTTCAGTTTTCTCCTTTTGGATCAGTGTTTAGGCTATGGAAGTTTTTGTCGCGATGAGGTAATGCTTCTATTTTGTCTTTTATTGATTAACTCTTTTCCCACATTCTTCTGGCAGAGTGCAAAGGTTTGTAAAGCACAGGAGGCTTTGTCTTGAACTGTTTAGATAGCATTACTCTTAGTAAACATAGTTACTTTTACTAATTCCCTGGCAGACTCTTAAATACTGTTACTACAAAACCAACAGCATGAAATATCCTTGTGCAAACCCTACGCCAACCTGTAACCAGCATCTTCCTCAAATAATGGCCAATATGAATAATGTCAGCTTACACTACGTTTTGGTTCCACCATGGTTACAGTCTATTGCTTGTATTATTTGGTTGTAATGCACAAACAAAATAAAAAGCAATCTGTCCAAGAGGCAGGCTAGTCACAGCTTATTTCCTGGCTTGTTTGTGGAGAAGAGTATGTGCTTTCTAAGGGATGTAAATTTGTTACTCCAGACATGTTTCTAATTAAAAGTTCTTATTCAAAGATCACTGAAACCCATTACTAAACTTTTACTAATCTAAAGAGATTTAGATCAGACCCTAACAGGCAACCTCTCAGTACTTCTGCATGAGCTGTGGGATTGCAAAAAAGCATTTCATAAAACCTTTACTTGCTACTGCTGTTGACATCCCACTGACAAGTCCAACGTCATAATCTCACTGTTTCCAGCTGGCATTAGATTTTGGAGCAGAATTATGGCTCTATTCCTCAGTGTGTTCACTCGTCCTGTAGCTGAAGTCAACATAACAGAAGCCAACAGAGACAAACTCAAAGCACCCTTGTACACTTTGCTGGAATGTATGCAAGGAGATATGAAACAGTTTTAAACCTGACATGTAGAGACAAGAAAATTAATGGGAGTTCTAGTAAACTACCTGAAGTTAAGAGTATTATGCTTTTCCTTGTATTTGTTTTTTCCTCTTCAATCAGTATCTCCAAACGCTTTGTATACAAATGGTTAGTGGCTCAGATGCTAACAAAGTAGGGGTGGTTGTTTCATAATAATGAAGCAGGTAGAGTGACTGGTACGAGGTCATCCCCCTGGGGGCCATGAATCTGTTGTTAATTTTCCCTAGCAATAAAATGAACTTCAGTGGGACTTGGTGTAGTGGCAAGATCCATCCCTCAGATAGAGATAAAGAAAATCACTCCTCATGAAGGGAAAGTAATTAAGATGTGATGGTTGCTCCAAGCATGACTATCACCCACATTCCCATTCTTTTTCTTTTCTTTTTTTTTTTTGTTTTTTTTTGTACCTTTAATTCTGGATAAGAGTGATTGTAAAACTCGATTGCCTTGTCCGTTGGTAGATCTGATGTAAATATACCTATCTGAAATGACAGCCAGTGTGCTGCGTACAAATCCAGGGTTCTTTCTTGGTGCCTCTGGCAGCTGAGATCCCGCTCTCACTGCTCATGATGCCTCTCTCCTGCTTCTCTCCAACCCCATCCTTGCCTCTGCCAGTGATTCTTGTATTTGGGGCTGTTCTGGATAATTCTGAGAGCTGGACTGAGGTGGGTTTTCCTACTGGAGCCCCAGATCCTTTCCTTCTCTGCTGCAGAGGATAAATTTATTTCCCTGGCTTTTCTGTATTTTTCTGTGTTACAGTGCCAGGCTAACACAAACTTTTTTCATGGAGATTTTCAGTGTCATTTTTTGGTTGCATGGAGGTATGTTCAGCTCTTATCTTTCATCTTGCTTTCCATGGCACAGTGCCTATGCTTTTAACAGATTTATGTTTGTCTCACCTTCTGGATTCCTTTTGCTCAAGTCTCTGCTATACTTGTTCTTCTGTGATAGTTCTTCTTTCTCTGGTGCCTTTTTTTCAGCAGTTTTGTGCTTTTTGTTCAGAGGCATTTGTATTTGTGTTTGAGCTGTTTCTCTCAATCAGTGTTTCAATTGTTTCAATAGTTCATATCATGAATGATCTCATCTGTGTTTAGCGAATCCTTTATGCCTGTGAGGTAGACGTGTATACCAAGCTTTGCAGTAGTGCACTGCAAACATAGATTTTCTTTACAGATTCCTGGTTCACCAGTCAAAATCAGTATTTATCAAATGCACTTGTTGTCTATTCATCAATTATTTTAGGCAACTTTGTCTCATTCTTTGTGTGTGTGTGTGTAATTCAAGGTAGAAGGACATCAAAGTGTTCATTTTTAAAACATTTCCTTATTTTTATAGTTTTGATAATGATGATCTACTCTGATCCTGGACAGAATTTTTCCTTCCATGTTTAGTCAGGGTTTGAGGCCTTAACATTGAACTTTTCTGTAGGTTGGAGTTCCTTCTTTGCTTTGTGCTCTGTAATGTTCTTACTTTCTTGATGTCAATCCTAATGCCTCTCACTGGGTTGAAAGATATTGTACACTATTAGCCAACTAAAATAATACAAGATGACTCCAGCTTTGCTAAATGTGTTTGGCTTATGATAAAAATGCCTATATGCAGAGATTCATGGCTAATTACCAATTAAATCCTGTACACAGTCATTTATCTAACTAACCTTCACGCTCATGTGAGAGGAAGCTCACTCTTCCAGACTCCTTCCTCCTGTATGCTGTGTTCCTGCCCTCTCAACTCCATGGAGGTTCCTGAAAATGCAGCTGAAGCCACACACCTCTGAATACCAGAAGTATTTGATCTGTCTGAGGACCTCACACAGGTGGATGAGAGCCACAGGTTCTTGGCCCCAAGGCCACCCTCTGAAGGGGAGTAATCAATATTTTTGAGTTTTCAAGTGAAGAAAACATCCTACACAATGCAAACTAAAGAAAAAACACAGTCCTGTCTTTGAAAGAATGTATTTTCAAGACATTGCAGGGGAAATGATACAGAAAAAGGCAGGTTTTTATTGGGTCAGGTTTCCCATAAGCTGGATGTGTTGTGCACTGCTCTACTTGATTTGGTGCATGTTTCATAATGTTACAGTTTTGATTTGATTGTCTGCATTATCCTAAACTCTAAAATTCTAATGTAGAGGAATTCCAGTGTGCACAGACAAAACAAAAAAGACATCTCTACCTTCTGAGTTTACTTTCTAAGTAGGAACTTCAAGAACACGTCCTGCCTGAGATGCCTTTATGTTAGATGTGTGGTCTGTGACCAATGGAATTCACTTAGAAGAATTTACAAACTTACAGAGATGCATACGTCCTTGTCATAACTGTGCAAAAGTCTAATGAAATCTTGAACTAATAGTACGTAAATCGTTCCACTCGAGCAGTAAATCTGGAGGTATGGAAGTGTAGTATCATAATAAAGGTTGTATTCAGAGGTTGGGTTGGTGGTGGTGTTTTTTTAATATCTTCACTTGAGCTGTGCCCAACTCCTCAGCTGGTATATCCCCAATCTCTGACTGTGCATTCATTAATGTAAAACTCACTTCATGCATTTTGAGCATGAAATAAAACAGAAATTTAATACTGTACTCATTTTAGATCTCTATTTCAAGTTGTTTATACAAAAAAAAAAAAAAAAGGAAGTTGATTTTTTTTTTTTTAAGGAAAATTGACAAGTTGCTCTGAAGAGTTGCTTTGAGGCTAAGTTATTAGTTTTGCTGCGGTTTTAAGGAAAAGGTGAAGACAGAAGATGAAATTAGATCAGCAATAGGCTGAAGTCCTTTCCCAGAACACCTGGAGAAGTTAAATAAACTGCATGTGGCCCACGTTGGATTTCCACATTGTTATGACTTTGAGGAGTTTGGGAAAAGTAGGTAGACTGCTAACTTGCCATCTTAAGGAAAAAGCATCTGTGGGGACTACTATCGCAGTCTAAGATAAAAGTAATATATAATGAGATATTTATCAGGATTATAAAAGCCAAAACTTTAATCTGTCAGTGTCAGTGAGTCTAGGGATTGTCCTGCATGCAAAATCCTGAAAGCTAACGCATACAAGGTGAACTTTTTGTTTGGTTTTACTTGCAGTGTGGGGAATTTGTGGGTTTTTTTATGCTGGGGGGACAACATGTTTGTTTGTTTTTTTTTGCTAAATTACAAATGCCCTGACTCCCTATGGGCTTGCAACAACATCGGAGTTTGCTGGTGCCTTGAAATAAATGGCAATCATGGTATGCTTTCACTCAGGCATTCAGGGCATCACAGTTGGCTCACTGAAGTACCATTTGATGCTATACACTGACAATGTGCTTTTGTTTGTAACAAACTCTGAAGCCACAATCCTCACCCTTCTAGTGTTAATCCAAGATCTTGGCTTGCTTTCAGGCTATAGAATTAACTGGGAAAAGTTGGAACTGATTGAGGTCTCCCAGCTGCCTTGCACAACAGCTTTTCTTCTCGTTCAACTCCTGAAGGCAGTCAGAGGCAGTTAAATGTTGGAGGAATTAAATACTAAGGAATTTTGAAAAACTTGCAGAGGTGAATTTAAAACCCACCATCCTTCATTGCTAGATGACAGCAAGTAGTAGCAAATGATTTATTTGTTTCTTCTGGGGAAAATTAACGTAGCTATGTTTTGCTTAGATAATTTTTGTATATTTCAAGTTGGTTAGTTTTCTCTATATTACAATCTTGGGGTGATTTTTTTCAGCTATTCTGGAGTAAGTGTAGACTCCCTACTGCTGGAAATAGTTGCTGAGTATGTAGAGCTTTTACGATTCTGCAGATTGTGTATTGGGCCCTTCACTGACCCCACCAAACATATAACATTTGCCCACAGGAAGGGAGTAAAGAGAGAATTAAAGCAGATTTTCATCCAAAAAGCCTGGGTTCTTCATCTGCGCAGAGAGTCTAAGTTGTTCTTGCTGATGGATTGCATCTGATATTATGCAAAACTGTTTTTGAAAGTAATTTTTCCATAGGATGTTCACTGTCAACATTTATGGAAGGAACTGGTTGAAGAGAATATCTTTATTCCAGGTTGTGTCTTATAGCTCCCAGCTATATATAGTACAGGTGCATCTGAAACATTTATTATCTTTGACCTTTTAGTATACAGTATGTCTGCAGCTCCAAGTTCGTCTTGAGTTTAGCCATCCTGTGTTCTAATGACAGAAAAAAATATTTCTGACTTCTGTAAGTGCTTCTGAAAAGTAGAAGTGTGAATTCTTAGAAAACAAGCCCATGATTTTGTGCAGGATGTCCATATTAGCCTTAAAGCATGCATGTCTGATAGTTGTGTAATGCAGCGTATTTTTTAAATGAACTCTAGGCAATGAAAGTGAAGCAGTAAAGACACATGATGCCTTATGTGATGTGATTGCATCTGAGTACTGAAAGACATTGAAGAAGCAGCCCAACGTAAAGGTAGCTGTGTGAATGGTACATGGGGGAGGCTGGTGAAGAGGCAGCATTCAAGGACTGCTACCAGGAGTGGAGATCTGTTGTATTTAGACAACGCAGCAACACATAGCCAGGTACACTGACTATCCAAAACTCTGAAGAGTTAAGGGAGGTACAAAACTATAGCAGAAACAAGCACTCTGAAAGAATGCAACCAAATATGAAGTCCCATATCTGTGATGAGCAAAGAACGTAGGTCAAACTTAAAAGTGGAGGCCTTTGTCATGAATGCAATGACATGAAAAGGAGGTTGAGGTAATGACAGAAGCCTATGTGACTCTGGGCTGCCAAATAGATGCTGACTTGTAAAATGACCAGTTTGATTATTGATTATCTAGGGAGCAGAGAGACAGGAAGACAACTTCTGGTATATTGGAGCTCAACTTTACAATATGTGTGGAAAAAATAGAAACAGAGTTTAGGACAGAGCTACTATAATGAGCTGAGAACTGGAAAGATGTTTTTATCAGTGAGAAAAGTGGCAAAGTGGTGTTTTGTTACCAGTGGAGATAATATCAGTGGAGATGGCATAAACTTACTGATAGACTTCTGACAGACACAAAACTCTTGAGTTCCCAGTCTGATGCATTCCATGTGGTTAGATAGTATCTTTCCTTCACGGACAATGCTGGGGAGGATTAGGGTATGTACTCTTGCACAAGACTTCCCTCGTATGTTTTGTTTTTCAGCTTAATGAGAAGATGCCAATATTTGAGCTTTGTGTGGAGGTTAAATCCAGATTTTAGCTTTGAAGTCTTAACCTTTCTCAACTATATATGGAAGAGAATATGAATCTCAATGTTCTAGTTTGTTATACAAAATCAGTGGTAGCTAGCGCTTAGGTTCTCAAAAGAGGTGCTTAAAAAAAATCTCAAAAGTCAAAGCTTTCTATTGTGTTTCCAGATAGAATAATAGATGAAAGCTAAGAAGATATGCCAAGTAATTCCAGAATCAACTTTAAAGCACACGATCATGTCTTGGCAATCTGAAAGCAGTGTGTGGAGAAGAGAAAAGGGTTGGCAGAGGAGTGAAGAAAAGAAGTATTCTACAAAAAAGAAATGGCATGTCTTGGCAGAGAGACAATGTTTGCTAACCTGTTGAAGGGTTCAGTCGTAAAAGAACTGTGTTCATGAGAACTGAAATAGAGCAGAAACCATTTACCACTTGATGTTTCAAAGCAAACTGCCAAATAAAATTCTGAAAGGTTTCACTTTGCAGATCAACTCGACCTTATCATGTGATAACAGAGCAGGAAAATCTGTGTTATCACTAGGTTTCTTAATAATGCATCTGAGAAGACGACAAGTCACATTCTGCTCTCAGTTACAGTGGAGTAAGCCATAATATATTTGCTGAATTCATATTTATTTTGGCGAAATTGAAGAGGAGGTAATCCAAAGGTGCAGAAAGAACAAAATCAATCACTTGGGTGACAAATTAGGACTATAAATCAGGAGCCAGATGTTGAGAAGCACAAGTATCAATCTGTGGTGTGGTTGATCTTAAAAGTGCAGAGGATGTTTATTCATATCTGGTCTTGCTCATCAATTTCCGAAGCGTTTGTTTTTCAGACCTAGACTATTAGTTTGCCTCTTCTTTATGTCACTTTCTAGACCATCTTCTATACAAATGTGTTGCATGCAACTAGACAAACTCAAGAGAAAAGGCAACCTCTATGTAGCAGCAAAGGTGGTGAAAACCACCTGAAAGACTCCTGAAATGACCATGACCAGAAATGTGTGGGGAAGGTGAGTCTCCAGCAGCCTGGCAGACTCGCTGTGCGGGTGGCAGTGGCTGTGGCTATCTCATGCAGACGCTGGCACAGCGGGCAGTGTGGCTGCGTTTCTGCTGCAACAGCAAGAATGCCAGAACACACTGCCACTCACCTCTGATAGGTTTTAAAAATATATTATTTAGACTAAGGTTTTACTAATCAAGCAGAGGGCAGCTGAACTTTACCCATGCAGACAGAAGCACTCTTACCCCCATCTGTTGACAGATAGCCCTACTTTTTCCTCGCCCAAGCAGTGTGCAGGCAGGCACTGATGCAGTGTTCAGATACACCAGGCTTTTGGCTGGCTTGAAAGATGCCTGCGACTGGGCACAGCATTTAACTTTGCTGTTATCTGTGTTGGGTGTACAGCTCGGCTGTGAGTGTCCTCGGCAGGGCTCCGCTTGGAGAACACAGCAAGGATGTAGGTGGGATGTACGCAGTAAGGCTGCCTCGTATAGACTGGTGTTGGTATGCAAGGTGTTTCTTGAATGACCCACGTTTCTGCATAGCAGAAAAGATAAAAGAAGGGTTAATGTGAGCTCTAAATCATTGCTCTCTTCTCCGAGCTCCAAGACTGAGAGTTACACATCGGACCTCTGTAGCTGCACAGTGCCACACTATTCTGAACAAGATGCTGAAGGCACTTGAGTTTCTTTTGCTCTCCCCTCCCCTCCGCCCCAGATTTAACCTAGTTTTATGGCATGAACAGCCCCAAAGAAAGTCGGAGAGAAAAGAGATGAAGGCCAGAGAGCAGAGGAGGACCAATGAAAGAAGCAGTAACCATTCTGTCATTCCTTTGGAGAGCAACACTAGACACCTTTAAATGCAGAGAGTGTCCTCTGCCTTTTTGCCAAAGCCCTTTTATCTGTATGAATAAAAAGGGAGGCAGGTCAGCCTAGTTTCTGTTGCCAAATAAAAGCATGAATAAATTAGGCTATTCTTAGTAGGCAAGTGAAAGGGGAGGGGGGGGGTGGGGGGGGGAGTCAGTATCTATTTCTAAAGCAATTTCATATTCTGCCCCAACTGTTTGCACATGATAGAAAGGGGCTGGAGCTGCCTACTATTATGATTAGTACTATTGTTGTCCCTGAAGGGCCTCATTGTTCTAGAAGATGTTAGGTTTGCATGATTCACAATCCGTCTCTATTCATCCAGGAAAGGTTAGGAGAGAGGATCTGATATTCTGCAAAGGGTTTTCTCCCCCTTCCCTCCCCCTGGCTTCTCCTTCACTGGCTTAAGGCAGAAAGCAGGCAGAAGGTCTCCTATTAACTAGAATTAGGAAACAGGGATCTAGGTGCCTGGGAACAGCCGCTCCGTAGCTCTAATCCCAGTGAGGACCTTAATTGTATCTGGTTTAACAGTTATTCATGCAGTTTTACTGCAGGCAGGCACGGTGATTAGGGACATTGGTGGAAAAATCTGTTCATTAGCCTAATAAAGGCTGCCTAAGCCTGCTTGTTCAGCCACTAATAATCCAACTATTAGTGCCACGCTAGAAGCCGTGGTATTAATATATGTAGTTTGCTAGTGTCACAACTGCAGTATGGGTCAGTTTAGTCGTTCTTTGGTTTCACGGTAAGGCATCCTGTGCTGTGAGGGTGAGAGAAACTGAATGAAGGAGTTAGTATGACAAAACAGATTGCACCCTATAGCGAACCCCCAATAAGTTTTTGTCTTCCGTTCAGAAGCCTTAGGAACAGGGTTGTCTGAGGACAAGGAAATCAGCCCCTTACGGTGATGGATGTTCTTGAAAAGCAGTTCATTTTTTTTCATAGGTGGCTCACTCCTTTTCTGCACAGAGGCACTTTGGCTGTATATCAAATATTAACAGAGGGCAATTGTTGGGGGAGCAGGCGTTCGCCGTTCCAGCGGCATCGCGCAGTGCACAGGCACATACACCTCCTGGCATGCTCTGAGACCAACTCCCAGCTTGGGGATACCCAGATTGTCCTTGGAGGAGAGGAGGTATAATTGTCTTTTTCTCTGCTTCCTTCATTTCCCTCGGCTGACCGAAACTTTTCCTTTCCTGATAGAAAGAGGGAAAAATGCTACTCACACTTCAGGCGATTCATCTGCCCTAAGCATAATCCTTGGGTTGCTAATTAGAGTGTCAGTGGCTCCTTCAGTAATAAAATCTTGTCATTCATCTTTCTCTTTTATTTATGGAAATTATGCATTGCAATTCCAATGGAAGATGAAAAAGACATTAATTTATAAGTAAATTGTTGTCAGATGTGTTTCCAAAAGAACTCTCTCTAAGGAAGAATTTGGTATGAAATTAGAAAAGGAATGAAGGTATATTAATGCTGTTTCCTTCTATATATGATCTTTCACCTGCTTGCTTTCAATACGTTTTCCTGTGAGGCACTCTGTAACCAAAATCTGCCTTGACTTTGAAATAAACTAGGTTCCTAGCAACAAACAGAAGGCACAGAATTGAGCAGGTGTACATAGCGTGGGTCTGTTAGTAGCAAAGACATCTATAATAAAATGCCATAAATAAAAAAACAGGTAGGTGACCTGTCAGTATGTGTAGATACCCACCAAAACCAAAGGGTGTGCATTCCACTGCCTTCTTATAAATATCTCTTAAAACAGAAATGGTAAAATAAAAACAGAAAAACAAAAAGCATTTAAATGGAGGAAAAGTGCACTCCTTTATCTTCATTGTCCCTCACATACTCTCCTCCAAATGCAGAAAAAATAACTCAAGCCTTTTGGCAAGAGCCAGAATTTGTCTTTGTTGAGTGCTGGTCTATCTATGTACGAATGATCCTGTGTAATAACAGCAGTGAGATATTGCTTGGTACCTTTAGAATAGGCAAATACTGCATATCTTAATGCATCCCTTTTCAGCTAACGTTATTTCCTAATCTAGGTGTTAATGTTAATTGCAATTGCTTCATGTCTGCTTGTAAAAAGATTTTTTTTAATCCACTTGATTAGTGACTCAGGTTTTGTGTTAACTCTATCCATTATTTTTTTATACTATTGCATCAGAACTGTTTGTTTAGTGAGGTTAAAGGAGAACAAGTGAACAGATACAGGTGTGTACTGTTCACTGCTGTGCCCATGTGTAACAAATATCTACGGATGGGATGGTGGTGGTATGCTAAGTGGTGCTATGCATTTCATAATTTTCAGTCAAGTGAATAAGAGTATTTTTCACGCTTCTGTGAACATCAGCTTCAATTCTGTGCTCTGAAATGCTGCTTCCTGAACTACTGCTGCAGGTACATAGATTCAGGCAGGTTTGAGGGATGTGTTCCTCCTTGCTCACAATAACTTGATTTGGAAAACAGGTAAATAATATTATTCCCCAATGAAAGATATTGGTGATGGGTTTTATGTATGGTGCCCTCTAATATTTATGACTGGAATTTGAAGTTTTTTAGTCTTAAATCTGGACTATTTCCAGGACTTTACTGAGAAAAATAGTATGTGCCCATAATTCAGAAATGACAGATTTGATCTTTTTAGGCAATTGTCATAGTACTTCAGAAAATATTATTATTAAAATAACTTCTTCCTCTATACAGAATTAGACACTGATAGTTGTTTAACCGTAGCGAAACTTCAGGAGTAGAAATAGCCTGTCTCTGTATAATTCCTGCTGTCTCCCTGCCTGAGGGATATTTTATATTGTAATATGTTCTAAAATATTTTATATAACTTCAGAAGTAATCAAGTTGATTTGATGTGGCTGAAGGGCAAGACATTGAAGAAACTGCTTCTGAGAATGAGATACTCATAGTATCTAGGCTTGGATTTCAGCTATTACCAGAAATTTGGTTTTGTTCTTTGACATTTAGCTCTGTATCTGTCATACTTACATTAAAAATTAAAAAAAAAATAAAAATAAAAAATCAGCAATGATCAATATATCCTAGAGACTAAATAGAAATAGAATCTGGAAAGAAATCTAACCACGTTTTTACATAAAGGTAAAGTAGAAATGTTGCTACAGATGTTGCTCTTGTTGGGAATAATTCTGTAGTGAGGACTGGAAAGGCAGCTGTCTTGTACTCTGCTTCCATTGCTGACATTGCTTGTGAAAAGTCTGGCAAGAAAAATGACCTCTTCATTACTAGCTTCCAAAATCTGTAGAGTGATTATAATGACACTTGCAGTCCCCTCAGGATCTCATAAGACCAAAATATCTCAGGAACTCTGGATGAAATGATTGTGTAAAACAGTTTTTTTTTAACTGGTCACTTCTCTTGGGAAACTGATACCTTTATTTAATGAACGAACCACTTTGTTACTGATTTGTTTAATGAGATGGCTGTATTTGAGATGTAAGGATGCAGGGACAGCCTTGTATGGGACTTGTATTGTATGGGACAGCTCTGGCTGCTTTTTAGCAAATTGAAAATAAATTGCTCTATTAAAGAACTCAGGGAATTAATGTGACAAAGTCTTTCAGCTAGTGTTAGAACTTTTGCAGTGAATATTGTAGGCTCTTACATGAATTTAAGCCACTGAGGATATCATTTCTGCCTTCCATATTGTCACTTCTCAGCTGTCATTTAGTGAAAAAATGGCATGCCTCTAGGCCTCCTATGGGGACTGCATAGAGATCTTGAGGAAGAAGGAGGTTTTGGAGTGGTGAAACCTTTGCTGCTCCTTCTTGTCCAAAGAAGGACAGTGAAGCTGTGTAGGGTCTGGAGCACAAGATTTACAATGAGTGGCTGAGGGATTGTTTACTCTGGAGAAGAGGCTCATGGGAGACCTTATCACTCTCTACAACCGCCTGAAACGAAGCTGTAGCGGGGTGAGTGTTGATATCTTTTCCCAGGTAACTGATAGGATGAGAGATAACAGCCCCAGGTTGTGTCAAAGGAAAGTTCAGATTGGATAATAGGAAAAGCTTCTTCTCAGAAAGAATGGTGAGCCACTGGAGCAGGATGCCCCAGGAGGTGATGGAGTTACTGTCCCTGGAGGCGTTCAAGAAAACAGTAGATGTGGCACTGAGGGACATGGTTTAGTGAGCATGGTGGTGACTGATTGATGGTTGCACTAGATAATCTTAGAGGTCTTTTCCAACCTTAATGATTCTATGATCCTGTTGAATAATGCAAACAGAACTTCTCTGGCACCTAACTTTTGCTGATGGTTGACAACCTGCTGCATTAGTGACCTCTCTTGGGAATACCATAATATGCACAGCAGTAGGAACAATTACCCATGTGTAGCACATCGTAGAGATAATAAATTTCTGATTATTGAAGATTGTACAGTAGAATGGGCCACAACTTGTTCTGTTTCAAACCTGCTTCTTGTAGGATGCAAGACTAGGATAGAGTAGCTAAAATGAAGGAAAAAGCCTAAATTTTGGAGGAACATTTCGGTTAGGCAGATTGGAAAGCTACACAGACCATGGCGATTTAAGAGGTTCTGATGTCCCTTTAGTTCTTCAGCAAATAACATCAGTATTCACTAATGAAACTGAGAAACTCATGGTGTCTTTATTAGGACAACCATTATGCACGTGGATATTCAAGCAAGGAAGGGATACCAACTGCAGCAATAGTTAGATAATAGGAAAAAAAAACACACAACGTTGTGTTTCAGTTGTATTGTGTTTATGAACATTAAATGATGCTTCAAAAAGAGAAATCTAACATTTTTCACCAGTAATAGATGCCTTCAATGCATCTTTCAAGTATTAATTCTTGCTACCAATAGTTCATGAAAAGATAATTCACTAGACTTTGGTACAGTTTTAATTGGATTCTGTGGATTTCAGATAAGCTTATGTCTGGAAGCCTAATTCTAAGAGCCCTTAAGGAGCAGGAAATGGTAACTTTTATTTCGACACCTGCTGAAGAATGCCTATGGAGATGTCCAAAAATTAACTTACACATGTGCCTTCCACATGCATCTGGTTGGAGGAAAAAAAAAATACATAAATCGCTTTGTTGGTGGGTTTGAAGTTTGGAAATGTATGGCAATCTTCATAATGTTTTTCTGGAGCAACTCTTGTCCACTTCATTGTTTGCCATAGAGGTGATTATAAATTCAGGTCTTGAGACAAAAATGCATAGACCAAAACCATTTGTATGAACTTCTTCTATGACCTTATTCTGCCTCTAATAAATAAGGAAGGAATGGACTCTGCCTCTAATAAATAAGGAAGGAATGGACATAATTTTACCTGTTAGCAGCTTAAGACTAGCTATTTCTTAGCCACTTTTACCACGGATGAAATCTTCCAGGCTTTCTATGTACCACCAGTAATTATCTTCTCCATTATATAAGGACACAGATATCTAGAGTAAGGAATGTAACTTGTGGCAGGCTGCTGAAAGAGCATACAAACAGAGAGTTACTGTGAAGGACTGTACTATCTGATGGTGAGGACAGGGATCCGGGAGACCTGCCGTCTATTCCCAACTCTGTCTTGAGCCTGTTGAATGACCTTCAGCAAGTCACTTTCTCTCTCTTGTCTCAGCTATCATTTTACCTGTTAAAATGTGATAATGAAACACTTTTTTTTTCATAAACTGCCAGGTGCTGATGAACAGCACTGATGAAAAGTACTGTGCAAAAGCTAAGTGGTATTGAATACTTGACTGCACTTGGCTTCGTTGAACTGCAGCTGATAATATAGATATTGATCAGCAGGTAGCTTTATTGGTCCAGTAGATATTATTATATGTATGATTATATAATAGTCAAAGTTTCTAGTTGTTGTTGTTGTTGCTTTTTTATTCCTAAGAATAAAAGTGTTATTGATGGCACTGATTTTGCTTTTTGTGCTGTAGCTTCACAGAGAAGCTAAAATCTTGAGATTTTTTTCCTTAGCCTTTATTCTGTTACAGACCTTTGGAGAGAATGGAGCTCAAGCTGCCTCACATGGTTAGCTAATTTAGTATTAGTTGGTAGCTGGCTGAGGAGTCCAGAACTCTCATCAGCAATGATGTATTTAGGCAGGAACAGTTTTTTTGTGCAAACATCAGATGTGCATTTTCTTCTAGCTGTTAAGGAAATTTCTCAGTTGCTCTGCCTGAGCCACCAACTGCCTCCAGGTAGACGGATGGCAGAGTTCCTCGTGTGTGATACTCTTGTTTAGTAAGAAAGACAGTTTCTTATGCACCTTTCTATTTCTCTGTGACCACGCAGAGGCAGCTAGATTCTAGAAACTAGTAACATGAAGGCAGCTTGCATGCTTTCCCAGAAACTTGTGCAGAAATAGATCTTGCTAACATCTAAGGGAATACTGTAGACCAAGGATGTCACTAAACAAAAAGATTACTTCTAACCTCAAAAGCTTTTTGTTTTCATAAAGCACCAGCCTGACACAATTTTTCTTTGACATTTAGCATATTTAGCATATTTTCATACAAATTTTTTCAGCCATGGGTGTATTGAAAATCTTTCTTTTTTTTTCATTAAAATATCTGAAGGTTTAGTTAAAAGAAAAAAAAATTAAAAAAAAAAAATCCTGAAATACGAGCTACCTGCTAGTGTTTCTTATTACCAACAGATAGTAATATTTTCAGCATTAATATGCTGCATTTTCTTCAGGGGGAATTATTTCAGAAACCTAGAAAAGGAAAACCTTTGTGTATTCTTTGGTGAAAAATCTGTACTGTCGTATTTTGAGTTTACTTGCTGCATTACAGGGATAATATCTCCATTCAAGTTCTTTTGAAAACCACTTCTTTATTAGTCTTTATTTCTCTAGAGCAGATAGCTTGAACTCTTGGATCCTATTGCTTGATTGGATGGTCAGCATCATAACTTTGATAGCTTTTGGACACAATACAATAGAGACATACAAACTACCTGATCACAGACAAATGATAAGGCTACCCTGAAAAAAGGTCCAATACCTTTGAAATTACGGAGTCATAAGCCTTACATAAAAGAGATACTCAAAAGCACTAAAGGGGAGAAAGTGATGAGTCCATCTGTTCTCAGTGGCAGGTAGAGATTTGTCACTCATGTCTTTGAAAGTTTTCTTTCAGTCTTAGAAATAAAGGTTTTCTTAAGGGATGTGAATTTTAGAATTTCTGTCACATAGAAAAGATGAACTTTCTTCCATAGTTATACAGTGTTCAGCAAGAACTAAAGAAATAGAGGCATTTGACATAATAATAATAGTGGACCAATAAAATATGAGGTTCTGTTCATGCTGGCTCAACTGCCAGAAAAAGAAAATTCCATAAAACGTGTTCATATATCTATGGGCTTGAAAGCTGCAATTTAAAAATATTTCTCACCTATGCCCAAATGGTGAAAATTACCAGAATCAAGGACTGTCTTATTACCTGTCTTTCAAACGTGAAGTATCCTTAGTAACACAAAGGGAGAATTGAGATCAACTCTGTTCTTTCAGGTTTGGAATGTATATATGCACACACACACATATATATATATATACATTATATATATATACATTTGTCCCCCCCAGCATAAAAACATGACATTTGTTCCCTAAATTTATTGCTTACCAATGGGCAGAAAAATCTATCCCTCTGAGAGTGGTAGCCCCAATAATTCAGAAAATGAATGACAGCTGGGCACCTAATTCCCTTGGGCTCCTCCGAGCTTTTGTTGTTTTAGTTTAATTTCCGAGCTTCAGAGGGATTCATTCAGAAGCTGAACTCTTTTATTTTTGTACTTCCCCATAAAAATTCTTATTTGCTTTGTAGTCATAGCCAGCTGGTGAACTTCATAGCAAGTAAGAATACAAAATCCAATAAAGTAAAGAGTGATTCATCCTCAGCTGAGTTGGACTTGAAGCTATTGCTAAAAGGTATTATTTTTAACAACTACTATTATGCAGTGGCATTATAGTAACATGTGAAAACTCTGTCCAAGACTGGGAGGCCATGGAAGCAAGCCTCCTATGAACACTTGAAAGGAGATGATCCCTGGCCCCAAGAATCAACAAAACCAGTACAGTGATTAAACGAAATTTGAAAAATGCTGGCACTAAGGCTGCTTTTAAAGAAGAGCAGGTTCTGATGTTACTTTTCACTTTGTCACGCATATCTCTTGCATCTTCTTTGTTAATGTTGTATGTAAACTTTAAGTAACATACATTTTGCATTCTGCTGTTTGGATTTGTGTATTTGTTTAGAGGCCATAGTATTTTTGTGGATAAAGTCTTTTGGGGCGGGGGGCAGAGCCATGGCAATGCTCCTTGCTCCCACTTTGCGCTCCTCAGGCCTTGTACTGCAAACCTCTCACCTTGATGCACCAGGAGTCGTGTGACTGCAGACCCAAGTGCTCACACTGGTGAAATCAGAGCTGCTGCAGGTCCTTCACCACTTTTTCCAGTAGGATGAACAGAAGCTAAGTGAAGCTGAGCATTAATCACTGAATAGACTTCTCCTGCTCCTTTAGATGTGCTATTGCTTCAACCTTCTTGATTTGAACTGAGGACATTGTATGAAATAGTTATATTTTTCTCTGGAGTCTCTTTTGTTTACTTTTCACCCTCAAAGTGTTAAAAGAAGCTGAACTGATATCTAAGATTTCCTAAGCTAAGATTTCCTTACCTCAACAGAACAGATGCACTCAGAGCAGAGTGCAGCAAAAAAAGTTTTAGCTTCATTACTTAACAACACAGTGCTAATCTCTTGATTAAAACATCCCTGCAATAAGACTTAATTAATTTCTTTCATAGCTGTTCCCCAAGGTCTCCCTGCTTTCTCTGTTCCTTGTTTCCCCAAATGCCTTACTTGTAGGCACGGTCACGACGCACATCACTCGTGGTGCTGCTACGCAGGTGTGACGTCTGCTCTCAGAGGCTCCATTACCATGAGGCTGCTGCCAGTTCCAACTCATCTTAGAGAGATAAGGACTCAAATTAGTACAAGATGACAGAAGTAGTGGGAGGAGGAATGATGGTTTTGGTTTATACGTTGTTGGGTTATGACCTAGTCTAAATTACTGGCTGGATGATCTGACTCACAAAGGTCATGCATGGCTGTATGCCTTCAGGAGAACTGCTGCTGGGGGTGATATGGGATAAAACCAAGAACGGAAGAGGGCTTTACTGGCCGTCTTACCTCCATTGGGGTGGCCAAGAAGGGCTTGAAGACACTGCATGCAGGAATAAGTTTTGGCAGGAGATTTTGGGAAGAGCAGTGCTGTGAATGCAGTGGGTGATAGTAAGATGTTGCTGAGAGTTTCCAGCCACTTGGAAGATTCTTGGAATTGGTTAAATCCATCTGTAGTGTTCTGTTGATTTTAGGAATAGTTCTGTTTGTTCTAAGATTTGGGTTATTTGAAGAAAATATAATTTTCTGGCATAGAAATGCATCTGTTAATACTGATATATGACAGACAGTCCTGCAGAGGAGAGTGGACACATTTCTTTCCCAGAGGTCAAAAGGACACCAACACTGTTGTTACACTTCTGGTTTCTGTAAGCAAAGCAAGTACTATTTTTGAAAGAAAATACCCTAAAAAAATTATTGCTGAATTAGGAAATTGTGAGTTGTTCCCACTGAAAGCATAAACGCAAGTAGTTCTGTCACTAGGATTATCTCGTCTTTCAAAAAAGAAGTTTTTCACATCTAGGGAGATATTAATAAGGTCCAGTTAACCAAAGCCTCTAGATCCAACAATAAAAGTAATGATTTCTGAAAATATCTAATGAACAGAAAGCATGATGTTAACTCTATTGAAATAAATTTGTAGATTATAATTCAGAAAGATTAGGAATAAATTGAGAGATCCTGGACATTAGCTAAGTTAGGCAAAGGGAATTACAACAGCAGAAAGATCTTTTCAGCCCTTGCAATAAAAAGACCAAGGAAAGAAGCAGGTGAAGCGTGGCTGGGAATCCTTCCTCCAGCTAGACAGACATGCATCCCTCCCATGTGCCACACTGCTTTTCTGTTGCAGCCAGTACCAAATGCCTCAAAGCAAAACAGGGAGAGAAAAGGGAGACTGAACTACAAAAAGTTAGCAAGCTGAGCTTACCATCATCCCCAGCTTCAGTTCATGAAAACAGCTTCAGTTTCATGAAGCATTTGCTCTACATCAGTGTAGCAGAGGTAAGAAGGGCAGGTGAA
This sequence comes from Tetrao urogallus, assembly GCF_951394365.1. Classification (NCBI taxonomy): domain Eukaryota; kingdom Metazoa; phylum Chordata; class Aves; order Galliformes; family Phasianidae; genus Tetrao; species Tetrao urogallus. The sequence continues at coordinate 11,344,825 of NC_136821.1, read as the reverse complement.
GGTCAGTACTGGCTAAGAATTAACGAGTAAAGAAGTGGCCATAAACAAAATAAATAAAGCATATAAATAAGCTTTTCTTACTTTTTTATTATGATATTATGATAATGACAGTCTTACAACTTCCCTCCTCTAATAATAGTTAGAGCCTTACTTATTATAAGCTGGAATTGTACACTTTTTTAAAATGGGCTCTCAGTCGTGGCTGTTAGCCATGGCGAGGTACAGACCTGTGACCCAGAGTCTCCTTCTGTGTCTGCACATCAGAGCCTTATCCAGCAGTAAAAGTGCAAGCACATAATATTGATTTTTGACTAACTGGTAATCAAAATGAAACTGGGAAATGAGCTGATTGATGTCTGACCTGTATCTGAATATCCGAATAAAGTAAGTTAAGCTGCTTAATGTTGACATAGATATTATAGCAGGTTGTTAGGTTCTTGCTGCAGTTGACCACATGGAGCAAAAAGTAGAATTTTAGGGGTTTTTTGAGCTGCTCTGCCCCCAGTTCTAGCTCGTTTCACCTCAACAGGCCTGTGACTTTCTCTAGATTATGCATTTCTTACTCCATTTTCTCTTTACTTTCAAAAGTCAGGAGTTGAATAACCAGACTTGTCATTTTATCTTTATTATTTTGACTATTTAAAAAAAAAAAAAAAAGCAAGATTCCATGTGCAAACAAAGGAGCTAAATAGACTTTGTCATCCTCTTCACATAAAAGCATACGCTTCACTTGTTCAATAACATTTATTTTCAGTACAAGCTCTGGATCATTAGACTGACATAGAGTAATTTGTTTTCACTTTCTTCCATATTCTGAAATTTGAGTTTGATGTCAGTTGTGGTCTTTTGAAAAAAAAAAAAAAAAAACAAGCAGCTTCAGCTTGAGTAGCATGTGCTCATTACACAAAGAAATCAGAATTATGGCATTGCCGTGATTTAAATCTCAGCCTCTGCTTTGAAACATCTTTCCTGTCTACCTCCATAATACTGCCATGCTAAATGCCAGCTAAATTACCTAGCTAAATTACAGAATGTTTACAGGAATCTGTCATCACTGGTGAAAAACGTTACCTTTCCCATTTCTCAGTGATGAGCAGTCACAGTGTATAATCCATTAGGCAGCTTTTAAATGATGTTGTTGAAGTACAAAAACATCTAATGAAATTAGACAGTAATCTTTGTGGAGGGCTTCCTGTTGCCCTGAGGTTCTCTGTCTTGGTACTCTGGGTTCAAGCAAGACCCTCGGTGTATTCAGCAAACTGGAGGATCTGTGTTTTAGACCACAGCAAAAAAACATTGCTGCAAAAGTTAGAAACATGGAATTCTTAAACTGACTTGGAATTACGTCAACATCACAATGGAAGTTCATTAATTCTGTAGCTTACTTACATTCAAATGGTATCTGTAGACACAAAGAAGCAATTTGAAGGCTCAGACCAAATATGATGTTTTATAAAACCATGATTCAGTGAATCTCAAGCTCTGTGTAATATTTCAGTCTTCATGATTTTGCTTCTAGGGCCCCAGAGCATTTCTTCATGCAGGCCGATCACCTCCTCAGGGCAAAAACTGAAGGTCTGATTGTATTTCATCTTCCTTTATCAGTTTTTATATCAATTGGTTGTACTTTCCTTATTTCTTCTTTTCTACTTTTATGATTCATTCATTTTATGGAACTAAGTAGCCTGTGTTCAGTATCTTACTAGCCATATCTGCATCTCTGTCAGAGACCGCATATCTATTACACATGCAGCAGAAATGTGCAAAGACCAGAGGGAAATGGTTTTGAATTGCCTAGAGTCCACCGTATCTGAGTAGTTAGCTGGGATTTCACTCACCAGAAAAGGCTGGTGTTGGACTAAAAGTGTACTTGAGGTTCCAGAGAGAAGAGCAGAGTTTCCTATGAAATGGCAGATAAGGACAGAGGAAGCCGATTCTTGAAATATACCAAAAGAATTTGGTGAATATCTCAGCTTGGAAGTATTTGGTTTTATAATTTTCATCTTCCTCAAAGTTAGAATGTCTTACTGAAAGTCTGAACAGCCCCAGCCCCTGGGCTAAGCACAAAGCTAACTTTAGTTACAGGATTCTGCTTTTAATCACAATCAACTTGTTCGTCACCACTATGTACTGCAGACCAATTTCCAGTTCTGGAAGATTGCTGTAGTCAGTTCATAAATATCTGCATTTGTCAGAGAAACTGAATGATGATATCTGAAGTGGTGAAGACTAAAAATTAACATCTTCATCGCTACTGACAGCATCTGGTATTTAGTAACAGCTACTAATAATTTCTAAAGGTAAGGACTATCAACAAATAATACTGTAATTGGACATAATTTCCGTGCTCTGTTTTCCACTGCAGTTCAAAACAAGACTGTCACTGCTGATTTTGCATGTTACCATAAACTTAGGAAAAGTGCTGAAACAAATCATTTAAAGAAAACTAATGTTACAAATGAATTAATTTCAAGAGATTTTATAATTAACAACCTTGGATTTTTTATTTATTTTTTTATTTTTTTATTTTTTTTCCAAATACGTTGAGTCATTCATTACTCTTTAAAAACTTGCTTTGTGCTATGACTAATTTTCTCCGGTTCTGTTGAAATGAAATAAGTCAGCTTCTGTTACCTGCTTAATGTTTCCTTTATTTATGCAATTGCTAACTGCTTCTGGAGGGGCCCCTTTCTAGCCCTGATGAACAGGAGATTTTACGCAGCTGAGAGCTGCTTTGCACAGATTGATCGAGGTAATGATTTTATTTTTTAAATGCACCTTTGTACATGCTCTTTCTCAACAAATATTTCTCCCCTATGAGGACAGTATCATATGCTGTATGCCTTCTGAAGTCATCTTTATCTCAGCTATTCTGTTCTCTTCATATGTTTAGCTTCCCCGACTGTTATCCTGGGACACTGCAAATCAAACATTTGTTCCTTTGTGTCTTATATTCCAGTTTCCACATCTTCCAGTAAAGACAGACCAAGTTTGATGGCAGTGGCACTGTTGTGTAATCTACTGCATGCCAGGAATATCTTACATACAGTTCTCTAAAAGGACAATCTGGTAATACATGTAACCACAATGTATTTTAAAGATGATTAATGGGCTTTTAAATGATTCCTCAGGTGAGCTGTAGATCTTCATTATCTTCTCTGAGGACATTGCATTGGATTTATTTGGAAAAAATGAAATTAGGGTCATGAACCTTTCTCATAGGCTAATTTATATCTTCTCTAATGATGCGATATGGTTGTTGATATCATAAAGACAACTGTCAATAAAGCCCAGAAGATTAATGCCTTTTCTTATTTAACAACTTGGGAAATTGCTGCTGTCTTCAAAGCTATTTTTAATAGTTGCTGTTCCTGCTTCAGTTTCCCCTCAATGCGCTTGAATTTTATCTGACTACCCAATAATTACCTGCTGTCAATCCAATCATTTAAGATTGGCTAAGCTTTTTTTTTTCTAAAATGCAAAAGTTGTCACAACACTACTTGACAATATTATGTCATGATGACGTTAGGTACTTGGCCACCTCACCCACTGCTTAATGGCTAATTTGAGTAATATTAATTAAATGATAGGATTTGGGATTTTGATGAGCCAGAATTTGCCTGAATAAGACTTGGCACATAGAATATTTGTATGTAATTTACTGGGATGAAGAACGTCACAAGGAAAAAATGCTGTCATTTCCTATTGATGTATATATTTATATATAAACCTTTCCAAGTAAAGCACAACATCTAGATCTGAAAATAGCAGCTCTGAGTTATTGCCTATTTTGTGAGCTCCTCATTAGCTGGCTGGGAGTTCATACAGCTAGAAATCCTGTACCTGGTTTTTTGATGCTCTGCTGCTCTATGTGGTCATGTTTAATTCTGTCAGAGGTGTAGAGAAAACAGCGGCTGCCTTGTGCCTCCTCGAGGTTTGGGAAGGGGATGTCTTTTTGGGAAGCACAATAGTCTTTGAACTTTTTCCACTGATCTTCGGTTTTTCTATGATTTCCTGTGCTACAACTGCCTAAACACTCCCAACAAATTCTGTTAGCTTGAAGTGGTCTTTAGTGGACTTCAGGGTTCTCTGTGGTGTGAGAAGGCTTTGCTGTTTGGATTGCGATCTTTTTAATACTCAGTATTTGTTAACATACAACTGAGATTACAGAGATTACAGAGGACTTTAGCTGCAGAGTGCTGTTGTAATCTCATGGCTGGAGTGTGTGCCTATACCACATACGCAGCATGGTGATCATCTCCGTTTTAGAGGCTGGCAGCTCTGGCTGTGTTTCTGTAATGGGACTGTCAACCCCATAATAAAAGTCATCGCACTAATGTTTGGGGCGAGAACATCCATTGTGTGAGCACAATGTCTGCTCCAGGCAAAAAGTTCTCAGTGCAATGGCTGTCAGAAGAATAAGTGTTATCTCTCAGATATTGCCAAGCCCTCAAAGGTCAGGTTTCAGGTCCACAATGGTATCTCGCAAAGCACAGACTGTCCACAGTGTGTGTAATACTTTTTGCCCACCCTCTCTGAAGAGAGCTTATAACTCTCCACACACACTGAGTAAATCCATGCCCTCACACAGAAGCTTTCACAGCTTTTTTTAGGGTCTGCTCCAGGTCCCCTTGCTTTCCCAGGGCACACATCTTCACTGCAGTCCCATACAGGACTGAGCAGACTGAGGCCACAACTGTGCTAGAGCCAATTAACATCCCGTTCCCTTTGTACGCCTGTGTGTTTGGTTATGAAGTCCTCCAAAATGTTAAAATCTCATCTCTTCTTCTCTGACATTTCTTTTGAAATGAAATACAATCTATAACCCCAAATTATACCATTGTCTAATTTAAAAAAATAGAGTACAGCAGTATATATTTTTTTCCTCCTGAGGTCTTGCCAACAGACTTTGGGAAGGGGATTTACTGTAATGAGTCTCAAGTTAGTTAAAATGAAAAATAGAAACAAATTTTGTATAGAACCGCAGAGTAATTCTGGTAGGACAAGCAGTGAGCAGTTCCTCCATACATTGCTGGGAGGCCACTGTGTGTAATTTAAAGAAATGTTCCTCTTTTTGCTGAATAATGCAGCAGCAATGGTTAAAATACCCCTCTCCTGCACTATCACTTTCCTTTTTAAAAGTCAAAACAGGTCAGTGACGGTAACAGAAAGTTCTTTCTCCTGCTTGCCTTCATTAGGCTTTTGCTTAAAAAAGAAGAGAGAAGGGACTGAAGCATGCAGCAATCACTTCAATAACCTTGCAGCAAACTGCCAGAAAGTTTTCCAAGGCTCTCATGCAATTGAACCTGGTGAAAGGAACCTATTCCCCTACTCCAGCCCACAGCCCTCTGTAATAAACTTGCTGGAAGCTGGGCTTTTTTTTTTCTTTTTTTTTTTTTTTTTTTTTCTCCTACACACTTAATTACGCAGGTCTCCCAATAAATCAGTGCCAGCCCAAGAGAACTGGAGTTGAGGTTGCTAATGGGGAAAGGAAAGGGCTGAGCCGAAGGAAGGCGCAAAGCAGGGAGTGGGAGGGTGGGAATCCACAATCTCTGCTTTCCATTGTCGGTTGCGCACAGAAGTCACAAGTTACGATTGGGTTACAGCTCCTGACTATTTAGACTTGGACATGGACTTGAAGCCACTTGATGTCAGTACAAAGAGAGGAATGTAACACTGTCTCTCCAGTGCCAGTGGAGAGAGATTTGTAGGTTGGTATGTGACCTTCACTGCTGGCCCATGCAGGTGCTGTTCAAAGGCCCTCCCCATTCAGCTCTTGATACTGATACTAGATTAAAAAGAGAGAATGAAAAAAGTCCTTGTTAAAAATGTTCCTCTCTGTGTTTTCCCTTTATCTCCGTGAACAAGTTGTCTTTTGATTTGCTTGGGTTTGTGGGTCTAGGAGGCTGTTTTCATTTCAAGGACTTACTCTTGTACTATGTATTTTTTTCCTCTAGTGAGTAACATTTAATTCAGTGAAAGATTTCCCCTGAGGCAATTCTTGGGAAGTTCTAAAAATTTATTTTTGTTTGTGAGAATGCTATTTTGTCATACAAAATTTTTACACTTGAATTGTAGCTGCTTAGTTTAGACCCAGATTTCTCTGTGTGTGCTAAAAGAATCAAATCAAGGAGTAGAGAAGCGTGCAAAGCTAGCCAGCACACCTGCTCCACTCAGGACAATTAAAGAAATAACTGATACCATCACCAGATCTTACTGGCTGATCAGGGAAGGGGCCAGGACCCCTTCTTGTTTCTGGCATCATTTTCTTAGCGTCAGTTGTATTTCTGAACTGCTCATTCTTCTGTGCACTCAGTTAATTCACAGTATTTAAGATATCTTCAGAGATGTCATATTTGAAAACTGTTTGGCAGATGTGCCACACGCTGCCCTTTAGATGGGAGCAGACCTGACCAGCTTTCCCCACGCTGTGAAGTAAAACTGCATCTGTCAGGCCTTAAAGACTAGGTTTAGTGTAGATGTTCAGGACTGACTTTTTGGCTAGAAAGATCACAGGGTTTCTAAGGAGCTGAAGTGTTCAGTGGAATAACGTTTGTGTAGATGTCTTCTGCTAATAAGTGTTTGGGTCAAATTTCTTCTTGGGCCCTCTTTGGGAGACTGCAGAATTATGATGCTCCTATTTAAAAAAATACTTGTTCTATTCCTGTATGCTTTCTAAAAAGACCAAAATATGTTGCGCAGAATTTCTCCATCTGCTTCCAAACTCCCTCCCTGGAATACTATGCAGCAGAGCAAGCCTGCCCAGCCTGAGCAGCAGTTTTTGCCTAACTCTTATGGGCTTTTCCTATTGAAGTGGTTGGTATAGTTAAGAAGTGACTAGGCTGCTGATGATTCTTTTTGCTTTTTGGTTACTGGAGAAAACCACTGGGTTGTTGATCTGTGAGTGTTATGTTATTATTCAATTATATTGAGGGACAGTCTTGCATTTTGGCCAATTTATTTTGAATGCTGCATGTTCCAGGGCCTCATTTAGTTCTACTATTAATCCCTTTTCCTTCACAGGAGTTTGCATATTGCTTTGGATTATTTATACTTCACTGTGCTTCCAAATCCATTATTAATCACACAGGTATTGAAATACATTTCACAGATAATACTGGACATACTGCCGTATTGTTTGCTCGCATAATAGTCATGCTTTCACTCGGCAGGTTTCTCATACATCAAATTATCATTAGATAAGAAAAAATGTTACAGTGAAGAGTTGCCAACAACTTAATGCTGAATGCTCAAGCAAAACCCTGATGTTCCCAATTCCAGGTGATGACTCCCGGGGACAATAAAGGAGCAGATGCTCTGGTTAGATGAGAGCATATCACCTTCAGGGATGTGAACATTGCAAGGTTCTGCTCAGTGGACTTAAAGGAAACCTCTCATTCATTTTTTGTCCGGCAGCAGTCCAGATAACTAAACAAGAGAGACTTCTTTTATGGATGCATTTTGATTAATAGAAAAAAAAAAAAGAAAAAAGAAAAAAAAAAAAGAAATGTTTTAGTTTTGAGACTATCCCACAGCCACCAGTGACTATAAGAATGCAGATTTGGAGAGGACCAGTTGGGACATGGAGTTCCATTTTTGGCTCACCCGGACCCCTACCAGCCCATAGGCATGCTTCTCCAAGCTCATTTTCATCATTACAGACTCAGAGCAAAAAAACGTAAAAGCTTAACTGAAGGGAATGGTGAATCAAGGAGGAAAACAAAGAGTGATCAAAGTTTTAGCAATACTTCAGGCCCATCGAAAGGGCACAAGCTAAAGCTATTGGATAAAGCTCTCTGGTACTCCCAGCCGATAGTTGGCATCATAAAGGCCAACTCCTTGTCCCCTGCTTTGCTGGCAGGTCTTTCTACCCTGAACTCTTTTATAAAAATTGATTTAACCCTGAATGTTTGAGCAAGTGCACCAGCCAAGCTCTAGGAGATTCTAGCACACCTTGGAGCCCAAAATACCTCTGTGTTTCCATTTCCACAACTATAATTAAAGCAAAGCGATAGCAATTTGACAGAAAGTCATTTTTCTGGTGCTTGAATGGATGGTTGGTGCTGTCACTAAGATGAAAATTTGTTGAAGCTAAGGATTGGTTAAATAAGTCAAATATTGTTGGTACAGCATCTCTCTTAGCTGTTCAAAAATGACATTTTTTTCCTTTTATTGAGTGAAATGAGTAATTCTTTTGTCTGCCCACGCTGTCAGGCACACACTAAGTCCTCTGGGCTTATCAGGCTTCACAATGGAGCGGAGGACATCCACTGTGTCATCCTCCTTAATTTCTGCAGTGTCTGCCACTTTTCAGCTCAGCAAAAGGTCGGCTTCTGTAGACAACAACAGTACAGTGTCTACATCACTTAAATTCCATCTCTTATCTGAAGTTCAGGAGAATAACAACGCAGGTTTACAGAATTTTGTTCCAGAGATCTTAAGGGACTCTGCAAATGAAAAAAACCTCAACACTTTCCGCTCCCCCTGAAACCCCACTCCAACCCAGCCATTGGACACCCCCAAAAATGTGACCATTTTGCAGGTGGCAAGGACATGTCACAAGTGAGAAGTGACTCATGAGTTATACACAGGAGAGCTGGGGCACAGCAAAGAGCAAAAGAACTTGACTGTTGCCTGCCTGTGCTAACAGCTAATCTTAAAAAATGCATGAATGCATAAAATAAAAGTCAGTTTCTGCTTCTGCTGCCCTTTGAATTTCAATTTAAGTCATGTACAAATGACTCTGCATCCTTCCCTCTAGTGTAATTTCAGCTCTAACTTGGCCTAGCCTTCTGGAAAGAGGTTTGACTCAGTCAGAGAGGGAAGCTATATCCACACTAAAATCTGCTGAAACCATTTTAAAGATTGGCTTAGGTTCAGCTGATTGGGGGGGAGGGGGAGGACACACACTTATAAATGCTCCTTATATGGTTGTGCTTATAATTTATGTGGAATAATCTTAATCTTAATAATTTATGTAATTACAACATATTAACATGGTTCCTTTAGACACATTCTTCCGCAGAAAATCACCATGTGTACAGAATCACAGCTGGGGTGGGGTAGCATCCCCTAACCTGTCACACCCCTCTACCAACTCAACCATACCCTTGAAAGTGACAACTACAGCTTGCCTTTATGAGATTCCTGCTCATAATTTCTCCTCATTGAACACACTTTGAATTCTCCTTGTTTTGTTTGGTATTTTGAAAGCCTCCATGCTGCCTGCTCTTGGTCTGTTAGTTCTGGGCTCAAAATAATGAGATTGCACAGAGGAATGAAGGGGATTTCAAGGGCTGGAGCAGTGTCTTCAAGACACCAGTTGAATGGAGAACTCTCTGGGACAGGACCATGTTCCTGATTTGTCTGCTGAATTCTTAGAGGGGCCTGCCCTAGGGCAAAATCTTCTTAAAAGACAACTGGGTGCACTGCAAGGGAGATTCACAGTAAAAGACCTCAAGTGTTTGTTTTTCTCTTTTCTTGTTGGTTATCAAATGGAAATGAACATTTTATTTGTGGGGAAAGGATTGCTGGGTTTACTTATTTATTTTGAAAATAGCAACATCGTGACCCTTTCTGTATTTGTGTGTCATTACTTCTGTGAAAATTCAAACACTCTTCTAAGTGTTCAGCTTTGCAACATCAAAGGACTATAGAACAGTCTTCTTTGATGTTAAACTTTTCTGCTGATGCTGTCTGTGGTCAGGTAATACCACATGATTAATGTGAAAAGAATTGACCTTTACTGATTTTCTCATGTTCGCTAGGGAGACAAAGATGTAATGCATCAGTGGGATACAAGATACAGTCATCAAGAAATTCCTCAGTATTAGAGAACAGATCTTTACCTTCCCAAAATCAACCACGATGCATTTCCTTTGCATTTAATTTCTTCTGTGTGTTTGTGTAATTATTTAATATTAAAGAAAGAGAAGTGTGGTTTGGTCATTTAGTTAGTAAAATCACGCCTTGGGACTACCAGGCCTGGGAAGAACTGGCTCCTCTCACTCAGCTGTTGGCCAGCCTAAGCAAGTCGCTTTGCCTCTTTATAAAATAAGGATAATGGTTCCTCCATTGTAAAGATGTGAGATCTACTGCTGAAAAGCAGTACATGAGAGTTAGGTAATATTATTTCTGGCTCTCCTACAGATGTGCTTAGTGTTCAGTTTTCCCATCTGTAATGTGGGGATGTTAGAACTAATCTACCTCCCAGGGTTGTTTTGCTTAATTCCATAAAGTACTTGAAAACCTCACATGGAAAGAGTTATAGGAGCACAAGGTTTCTTAATAAAGCTCATTCATGAGTAATGTATTTTTGAAGTAAGTGACTTGAACCTTCACCCATAGTTGGAAACCAACATGAGCCAAGTTGTCTTTGTTGTTCAGCAAAGGTCGGTTGATATTTTTTTCCTTACATATTTAATTCTCATAAGTCTTCACATTTCTGGTTTCTGGCTATGATTGAAAGCAGAAATGCCAAAATACCACAAGAGAAGACTGGGTTGTTGGCTTTCTTTTTTTGTTGTTTTGATTTCATTTATTTATTTATTTATTTATTCCTGACCCTCCCAGAAGATGGAAGTTCTAAAATGCACAAGAATCTTCCCCTACATCCCAGTTCTCAGTTTCCCCCTCCGAAGATAGATGTCTGAATGTGGAGATTTACCCAAGCACAGCCAGTGCCAGGAATCTTTTGAGATCTGCCCTGCTATGCTCAACATGATCTGCAAGCAACTCTTGGGTGCATCGGGACTGCTCCGCTGAGATAACCACTAGGTGCTTTATCACTACTTATCTACCATGCCTTGAGCTATACAAGACCACATTCAGCCTCACCACTGTGCAATTATTGTTGCTGATTATTGCACATAGCATGGTAAGCAACTTCTGAGATGCCGCTCAAATACAGAGGCTGACACGGTCTTTACATCAAAGAGCTATAAGGGAAAATTAGCCAAAACTCATTTATCTCGATGTCAAAATCCCTGCTAGCTGGGGAGGAAGCGAAGTTGGACCAACGTGGAAGGCTTTTAGGAATCCTGGCCTAAACACTGCGGGATGCATTACAAACCCGGATTTGTGGGAACTCTGCCGGCAAATAATCCATAGTCGAACCGCTCTGCGCGTATCTCTGATGTGTGTGAAAGAGGAATGGTGCCAGGAGCAGAGCAGCGAACCTGGAGATGGGGAAGTTTGCAGCCGGGGTTTCCTCGCGCGGGGAGGCGAGGACGGCTTGCTCCTGCCCCCTCCTGGTGCGGCCCTAAAAGGCAAGGGATTGCGAACATGGTACCTTCCGTCCTCAGGGCTTTGCACCTGGGCCGAATGGCAAACACTGTCCGTTTTAATGGTGCAAAGAGGTGCTGCCATTGCTTCTTTGCTTCTTGTCACTCTAAGTCCAGCTGAGCTCTGTACAAATAAATCGAGGCCGGTCTTCTACTTCTTCATGGGAGTATGTTGTTTTAGGAAATATGCTTCTTAGCTCCTTGTAAGTTGATGCTTTGCCAGCTGTGAAACAGGCAATGCAAATCATTTGCAGAATAGGTAGAGAAAGACATGCAGCCCTCTAGGAAATGTAGGGACTCCACTCTAGCAGGTAGCTGGGAAACCTAAGTTTAATTTTAAGAATAAATCTCAGCAGTTTGTAATATGTCACCATCATGCCTTAGAAGAAAGGACAGCATGTAGGACTGAATCACAAGGAGAGCTGCAGTGCTTGGCAGGTATTTCAGACAGCTGGGTGGGCAGAAGCTGCAGTGCACACTGTGTTGTGTTTGCCCACACAAACAATCCAAGTGTGGTAAGTTGGGGCAGCTACTGTGCATGGATCTATGGTACCAGACTTGAATCCTTCCACCTTTCGGATTTAGCACAGGTTGAATACCAGTGAGAACAAACTAAACTTCAGGTAACACCCTTAATCTGGACTATCTGTCTCTCTCAACTCTTCATTAAGCTACTCCACTTTTTAAAACGATCATCATTCAACAGAGCAGAAGAAGACCATACAATAATTCTCTGGCCTTTTGGCTATAGTACTGGCTTAGAATAAGGCTGAAAATTCATGCCACTGGCACGAATATAAAATCAATTTCGGTTGTGATGCAAGTTCCCTTGACACCGACATATTTCTTCAAACAAAAAAATCCCCAGAAACTTGCTGTCTCAAATTTTGTGTTTCCAAACACAGTAAAAAGAGCTGATGAGGTATTGTTAAATGTCCATTGCCATTGTTAAATATCCATTCACGTAAAATACGGTTAGTGCCAAGACTGAGTCCTCTCCATTTTTGATCCGTTTTGTGATATTCTGTCTTCTTCCAGATTTTGTACTAAGTTTCAGCCAGCATTTTCAGAGGCTGTTTGCATTTTAGGAGATGGTGTTGAACTTTGCCTGAACTGGTGGGAGCACTCTTTCTGCACAGCTTTATCTCAGCCTGAACTGAAGCGGTGGGTACTTGCTAAGGTCTTACTTTTCTTCAACATGTTTGAAAGACACACCATGCAGCACTATATGGGCAAGCTTGATGATGTAGATTCCTCTCTGTGTAAAATAGCTTCTTTTTCCTTCATGTATTTTGGCTGATGATAAATTTCTGTACAAAGGTTTGCAATACAGCTATGTTTGGGTACCAGGTTTTCTGACCAGTAGCTGGACAAAGGTGGATAGCAGGACTTCATGGTCCTGGTGGATGTATAGCTGTTGGAGGAGGAGATTGAATACCAAGAAATTCCTGTTAAATGGACAATATCAAAGAGAGGAAAAAAGAAAAGGGAAGACTTTGCTTTCTTCTAGTTGTGTCCTGCAGTTTCAGGGAAGTCTGGCTGCCCTGCCTTTTCTCTACCTGAGTAGCATTTTTTTTTCCCCTAGGGAAATTTCCAGATACTAATTCTTTTCATTGAACTCCTCTGGACTTTTCTTTTGCAGGGTGGGGCTGGATGATTTGATGGTCTGTGACTCTCTGATGCATTTTGAGAATATTTGCACCCAACAGCATGGGTGAAATGCTGAAATGCACAGAAATCTCTGAACAGAGCCACAAAAATTTGAGGGGGTGAATCATTTGTTCACCACTCAAAAAAATCAGTTCTGGGTTTGACATTTCAAGAAAACTTTGTGTAAACTTATGTTTATATGCAACAGACCACAAAGACAAAACAATTTCAAATCAAAGAAACAGTTTAGTTAGCCTGATCTAAATAACTTGGTTGTTTTTTTTTTTTCCATCATTCTTTCCATCGAGAAACACACATGCACTTCACTTCAGGGCAGTGTTTTTCTTCCTTCAAGTTCACCTGGCAAGCTGAAAAATTAGTTATTTGTACAGGCCTGGTTGTGAATCATCCTGACTCTGCTGTGTCTCTGCTGAGGAGGACATGTTAGCCCCTGCCACCTTTGCGTGGTGCTTTTGATTTTTCTGCTTTCAAGTTCACCATGATCCAGTTTGGCCTCAGATAGTCTGAAAAACACCATTTCTCAAAGAGCACTTGAACTGCTCCAGGGCAGGTAAGTCCTGAGATAGGTATTAGATAACCGGAACCTCAATTTCTGATCTTTCCCAGACTTTAGCAGATCCAAACAAACAAAACAATACAAAAGAATAATAATTAAAAACAAGAAAAATAGAAAAATAGGCAGATCTTCCTCACTTTCTGAATACAGGAATTGAGATACTGAAGTTTTCTATCATTACATAATGTTATGTTCAAGTTATCATTCATTCATGACATCGTGGAGGACTTCCTCCGCCCCCTCCCCCCCAAGGAGTTTTAGCATCACACCCCTGACTTTTACACAAAGTGTAAACCAGCAGTGATAGCAGTAGATGGGGCCTTGAGGAGGACAGTCAGCCCTATCGTTGCCCTAAGCAGAATCTATTAGAGAAAACTAGCCCAGATGTAAAGTAAATAGAGTTCTAGCTTCTTCAGTATTTAATTAGAGTCACTGAAATACTTTTGGCTCATTTCTAGGTAGATTGTTTTCAAGCTTTGTTGTATTGTCTTTTTTTCCTAATGAGCTGCATTGCTGTATCACATTGTAGGTCTCTCTCTCATGGACATCCAGAACTTCTGTCCTCAGAGGGGACCATGGACTATCACGTTTTTTTTCCTTTATGTCACAGACTTTATATTTCATGCTGTTACTCAGTACTTTACATTTGAATTAAACATAGCTTGTTCTTCTTATTTCCTTTTTTCTTTTTGGAATAAAATATATATTCTGGAAAAGTATCTAATTTTGATATGAATACATCAGGAAATGGATAATCAATCATTTCCTTTAGAAGTTTGTTCCAGTGGTTAATCGCCGTCACTGCTTGAAAAATTGTGACCGTTTTGAATTTCTGATTTCAGCTTCCAGTCACCGGTTCTCATTATGCCTTTCTCTGCCAGATGTAAGAACCCTTTAGTATCCGGTATGTTCTCGTCTGGAAGTAACTACGCAGTGTAATTAAGACATCACTCATTTTTTTCTTCCCAATAAACTCAGTAGATGGGTCTCTAAATCTCCCACGGTCAGGTGTCCATTTGTCAGTTCAGTCTAATGCTCTCTGTTGCCTTTTGGATTGGAATGGTGATTGGTAAAAACTGAGCTCCAGGCTTCTGTGGGGTGTTCTGCTGTGTGGGAGTAAAATCCCATTGCTGCTCACCATTCCCTAATTTGTTTGTGTGTAGATCATGCGAACAACTTCTTCATTTGTAGTTTGTTTGGTTTTAAGTCTTTCTGAATTTGGAATTTCATTGTGTTTTATGTGCCCACTATGTTCCCTAAACCCTAAATCTTCCTCTAGAATCACAGCTTTCCAGGGTCCCATTGGATTCTGTTTTCTTCTTGGCCTTACATGTCACATTTGCACTGCCTGCATTAATGTCTTCTTCAGTTCAAATGGGATCCTTTTAACAAGTGACCCGAGATACTCCCCGTATGAGTATTTTCATTTCATCATTATTTACCAGGCTGCTAATATTTGTGTCAGCCATCTGTCTGTCAGTGCTGACTTTATATTCCCTTGCAGAACATCAGTGAAAATGCTGAGCAGCATGGAGTACACTTCAAAGCCCTGCAGAAAGCCACTATAGCTTCCTCATTTGATGATGGCCTGATTGACGCAGCTGGGTTTTGAGTTATGTTAAATAGCCATGTCTTAGCCATTTAACATAAGTTTCCTTGATGTTATATGGTGTTTATCTAGTAAGTATGTCAAGCACTAAGTCTAAAGCCTTGAGAAAGTCTGCTACATCTGTGCAGTTAGCTTTTGTGCAGGCAGAACATGAAACCAGTTTTATTTGAGGAGAGCTATTTTCCATAAACCCACGTTGACTGGCAGTAATTAAAATCTTGTTCTTTCATGTTTCAGCAGTTCAGTCCTGTCTCAGCTTTTCAACTGTTTTACCTGGAATTGATGTGAGGTTAACTGCTCAATAGTTTATCTGTAATTGTATTCGATTTCCTCTTCCTCCCTTCCTCCTTTATCTCTCTCCCTCTGCTTTCCAGGCTACTACGCTGCTTCCAGTCACTTGGGATCCCTCTGATATTAGAATTTATTAAAAATTAACATTAGCAAGCCAGAGTTCTCCTCTGTCAAATATTTTAGGACCCCTGAGTGTGATTTATCCAGTCCTGCTGATTTAAAAATGTTTATCTCTATGAGATGATGTTTAACATCCTGCTTATTTCCTAATGGGTTGGAAAGGACGTGTTTGACTTTAGTCTCGCATAAATAACATCTCGCTGTTACTTCCCAAATACCAAACAAATAGTTATTGAATGACTCTGGCTTTTTTGTAGTATTATTATTATTTGAAATTTTACGTTGGCAATATGTCTATGGAATGCTATTGAAGAAATCCTGCTCAGAATTGCTATGGATCAATGTCTCATAGAACCATATAATTGTTTTAGTTGGAAGGGACCTTTAAAAGTCGTCTAGTCCAACCCTCCTGCAATGAACAAGACAGGTCCCGTCTGACCTTGAATGCCTTCAGGGATGGGGCATAGGACACCTCTCTGGGCAGCCTGCACCAGTACCTCACAACCCTTACCATAAAAAATGTCTTCCTTACATACCTTCCTGTAGGAATTTCTTCTTCATTCTGTATTTCAGAGCACTGCTATATTTTTGCCATGCATTAAGTCTTCAAAATACTTCTGATTTACCAATGAAGTAGTTGGGCCTTAGCCAGTCTGTCTTTGATGATGCTGATGGACTGACTGTGTTCTGAAAGAACTTCTGATTTTCATTCATTTTTTCCTCTCTGAATTTTTCCTCCCACTCGCTCTTCTTGTAATTTTCCTCAGCTGGAGGATATTAGCCTTTGGGAAGCACTGGCTACAATTGTCTTCATTTTGTCCACTTTTAATTACAAGCTCTTAGGATGATGTCGCTTTCCAGCTGTATGACTGATATGTTCTTTGTTAATCAGGATGAGTTACAAAATGAGTTAATTCAAGTTGGATGCAGTACTTTTTCCTTATGTGAATGAGTAAGCACATTTTGTCATCAGATCGTTCTCTCACTCTCATCTGGGTGAACTGCATTGTACCCAGCAATAATGAGATTAAGCTTTCTTCAGAAACACAGGTGAGACCTGGGAATCTCTGTGCTTCATCCAGGCCTGAAATTCAGCTTCTCCAGGGGATAACAGGCATCAGACTTTGCTGTTCATATTTAGCCTCATCTCACATTTGGTTTATTACTCTGCCTAAGTTGCTCCATATTCTAATGACTTCCTCAGAACTCACTGCTGCAGATGGTGCATTTATATTAACTTAAAGATTGCATTCCATCTTTCAAATGAGATTAATAAATTTTCAGGCCATTGTGGTTACCCGAGCTGACCTCCTATAAACACAGCCTATAATTCTTCACCTAGATTCCAGCATCTGGCCCCATAACTCATACTTGAAACACAGTGTATCTTTTTTAGAAATACCTTTTTTAAACAAATACATCTCATGAACGTGTAAGGCCTCTGTCACTTGAAAATATTTCCATATTTAGAAAGAAATCTTAATGTCTTGGTGATTGCATGGGTGTCACAGTACCTATGTCTGTTTCTAACTATGTGTGACAGTGGCATAGCCCTACCTGGCATTGAAGTACCTGTCTTCTCTCTACCTAAAATGCTTTTCTTAGTCTCTTTCAAGTCGATATTGTTCTAGAAATGGACATGATCTGAAAACCACACTTAAAGATGGTTAATGAAAGATGCATGCTAAAAACCAAAAAAATCAGATTACCTACAGTGACGTCCCACATTGACACATATGCATGCATATGTTGACTTTCCATACCTTTTATTGCTATGATTTACTTTTCTGTAATTTTTCTCGAATGAGGATGGAGCGTTGCTGCAGGAATAGGGATGACATTGTTATTTGCTGTATGAAACTTCTAGTATCTGAGATTAGCAAAGAAAGCAAGGACTAGAACTACGCATTCAACCTCTTACTAGTACTCCTGGGTTTTACACTTATTTTTTTATTTAATTTCATTTCATTTTCTATGGCGAGCTTTTACGCTGAAGCCTAATATACTCTTGCAGAATGGCATTCTCCTGGGCCTATTTGAAATTCTTGATCTTTTCTGCATCTGTTTAAGTCCTGCGTTCATGCACGTACAGTACAAGGTCAACCTTTTTGTTTGTTACTTTTATGGAGTTTAAATAAAGTCCAAATACCTGACCGAGATACCTGTCTGGTGCAGCCTTGTGACGGTTGCAAAATGTTCAGACTCAGAGTGTCACATGATTAACTGTTTCATGAGGAATACGAGAAACCATAAAATCATGGATTTTGCCATAGGAAGGGTATGCTTTGGAACTGAGAACTACCTAAAGGCTTGTTCAACACTAATCAGAATATGCAACGTGGTAAACCATGCTCAAAGGAGAAAAAAACAAGCAGAATGTTGCCAACTTGTCCTCCAAACAGAGCCCTGTGGACAAGGAAGGCTGATAGCTCACAAACAAACCACAAAGGTCGGCCTTTTCTTAGACTTGCTGTCTTAAAATTTGGTCTTACCCCACATCATGGCTAATCAACTTCAGAGATCTGTGAGTATACAGGTAGAGATGATCTGCTGCCAGGGATGTCTTTGTTTCTATGCAAGTTAGCGTACTTGAGTCCATTACTGGCACTTTCCAAACCAAGGAACCAGTTTGGCATTTAGAGGCATTACACTCTAAGGGGTTCTTGTTCATCTCAAATATAGATCTGCTTCTTGTGAAACTTACTGCCCTGCTAAAGTCTCAAGAAATTACTCATGAAAGGTGTTGTTTTGGAATGTCTACACTTCACAGAATCACAGAATCACAGAATCACCCGGGTTGGAAGGGACCTCAAGGATCATGTAGTTCCAACCCCCCTGCCTAGCAGGGCCACCAAACATACACATTTAGATCAGGTTGCCCAGGACCCCGTCCAACCTGGCCTTGAACACGTCCAAGGACGGGGCACTTACACCTGAAATTATAATTACTTTTATTTTTTATCTTTTTCTTCTTTTTTTTTTTTTTCCCTGAAGATGAACTCCCTCTAGACTTTTGAAAGGATTATTTTATATTTCTGCTACATTTTATTGGTGTGAATCTTTAGGGAGAGGCTGATGTGTAAAGGAAATTTATTATTAAGAACTAGTTATGCTGTTTCCCAGCAGTGAGCTTGTTACTGCCACATCTTTGTCAAAACTCCATAATTCGTAATTATGTTTGTCTGACCTACATTCTTTTGGGTAATTGTAGCAAGATATGGTATTTTTCAATTCCAAAGTAAAAATGTCCACAACAACTGTGGAGTGTTGCCGGGCAGAAGCTTTCACTCACAAAAGGTGATAGCATTTTTGTGGTGGAGGATGCATTTTTTTTAAATGTTTATAGCAGTAGGATCCTGTGGGGGTAAAATGCAATGTAGAAATAAGTTAGATATAATGACATGATTTTTCAAAACCTAGGAAACTAATGGTCAATTAAATCCCATTGGAGGGTGCATATTAGCTTCCTGGTTTGTTTTGGACCCATGACTGGAATGTGTATGCACATGCTATTCAGTCTGGAGCGTTCGTGTGAAAGATCCTTTGGGTGACTTAACAGCTACAAATGGCACTTCCATCTCAAATTGTTGTTCTGCTGTTTTTCTACACCAGTTATGTCTTCGGTAATAGATCTGATGATCAGGTTTGAAAATTCTCTCATTTTAACTTTTAAAAAAGAAAGAAGAATCATATTCCTTCTGACATTCTTCCGAGGTTGGAATGTCTTCCTTTCCGCTTAACAAATCATATTTTTATTTCCCATAAATAACCTGAGAAATATCTTCCCTACTGCTTCACCTCAGAAGTTTTCAAAGTTTTGCACCCCATGAAGCTTGGAAGGTCGTTAGCATTTCCGAGTACGTGGACTAGATAACACAGCCACAAACCTGGGTTTCTGAGCCTTTCACTCTCTGGCTTATTGACCCAAAAGTTTTTCATCTGTTCCTTTGAGGCTACTGAGAATTCTGATATTTTCTCCATCTGTTTCTTGAAATTTCCCCTGTGAGCACTCGGCATGTTTCCCCATTCCTTCCAGATGACCCTCTCTTGCTGTTCCCACTGGGTGTCATAAACTCCATGACTACTTCCAAGAAACGTTAAGGTGAGTCGCATTTTATTTATTGTGCTGAGTAATGCCATTAACACATTCCAAATTGATCCATCAAAGAAGTCAGCGTGGAGAGGCTGCTTAGTGGCGGCTTCAGGTCAAATATTTAGGTGGGGCACTGCCGTTCACCTGAGCGCTATGTGAAGCTGTTATGGAAGAATATTGCCTAAAATACCCCTCTGGGCTCTGCTGGAGTTGCTGGCCTATTCCACGAAGTCAACCAGCTGCTCCTTTTAGAGCCCCCCTCTGAAATGTGAACACAGGACAGTGAAATTGCTGTCCTGCCAGATCATTCGTCTGGAAGAGACATTATTAATAAGGAGCGATAGACTTCCCGTTGAATTGGGATGAAGGTATGTTTATTTTATCAGCGTTTTATTTTCTGAGTGCAGTGCTGAGCCTCTGAGCGCAGCTTGGCTGAGAGTGAATCTTGCTTTAGGGGAAGCTCACAATATTGACACTTCCAACGGCTGCAGTGAATGTTGGCAAAAGTAACCCCTTCATCTGAGGGAGACCAAAGTAGGAAAAAAATAACAGAATCAGATATCTCTAATGCAGAACAGGAAATTATGAAGGGTCCTGTCAGGAATTTGTCCTCCTGAAGTTGTTTGTGGGAGATAAGGGACAGCTGTTTGTTTCCTAAGAAAAATCCAAATTTGAAATATATATATACATATATACATATATATATATACATATATATTTTAAATTAGCTTGTACTGAAACTATATTTCTGTTCATGTATTTTGCCTCATGCTTCTCTATAACTGCGCTGTGAGTTCCTCTAGATCTGGTCCTCTCCCAGCTGTGTTTCCTCTTTGGACTGCACATACTGTTATGTTTCATGGCCCACAGTCTGGGAGAAGGGAAAAGAGCCCCTAATGGGAGTCCCAGCTACATTGGGGCCAGGCATGCTGGAAGCCTGAATCGTGGGGGAGAATGAAAGAACAGGACCACAGAATGACAGTGTCCCTGGTTACCAGGGCAACACTCTTAAATGGGAGTTTTTTTTAATTTCAATCAGAATATTTGTTTTCACTTGATATATTTTGATACAGGTTTTGTTGTTTTCTGGGTCTTTCTCATAAGAAAATAGATTTTTAAGGGGGGGGGAAATCAGGTGCTTTTTCTTTTAGTAAACCTTTTTTTTATCTAATCAGTCTTCGTAACACACTCATTTGATATGGAAAAAAAAAAACTGCATGTACTATCACCATCTTTTTATTAATCTCTAACCTTGTGCATAACTTTGTAGAAATACAAACATCACTGATAGAGGCCAGGACTTAGAGAGGTCCTCTTGTACAGAACATGGTCAGCTACACCTGAGTTTCACCCAATAGGTATTTATGTAATATGCTTGCAGAGAAGTTCCAACTGTGGGGATTCCTCAGCCATTTTAAGTGGCCTTATAGTTTCCTTTCCTATCTCTACAGTTAGTAAGCATTCTTTTATATCAATCTAATCTTTGCCACAATTCTGAAGTGATTAAATAGAAATTTTGACTTTGTACAGTAACCTTCCGTGTATTTGCAGACAGTTGTATCTCCCCAGCTTCTTCCAAATCCTGTCATGCCAGCTTTACTTTCTTGGTCAGAGGTCTATAAACCACGACCTTCATGCTTATTCTCTTTGGATTGTCTCTTTCTTAAGCGCCACGTCCATAGTCCCCATGAGTAGTCTTATCCCAGCATGCACGTGTGTGACTGCAGAAAGGATCCTACTTTTTAAGCAATTGCTGCATCTTTTACTTTGAGCTGAACAGATATCTCACTGTATCCCAAACTGTGTGTTTAAACATATTTTACCCTTCATGCCTATATACCAACAATATTTTGACAATGTAATTCGTCAGTAGCGTCCTCCTGTTAAAAGCTATCATCTTTAATCTGAACAAGTGATACAAATCTTAAGTACTCATAACCTTCTTGACTTCTTCATCGAAGATGATCTTACGTAGCCTTCACACCTGCCATTTCTCTGGCATTTTCCTCCACAGTATCCATTTGATGCTCATTAGGTTTTCAAGTTATTTTCCCAGCTTTTTAACTGTGTGTGCAATCTTGTATTCTAAATAAGGTTGTTTATCCCCCATGTGTTTCAGTGAGTATTTTGGTAACAGTACACATGCAGGCGATATATTTGTCCTACACATCTTTGTCCCAGCATTCTGCAGTTCCTTCCCACTCGTGCCTGAAAATTGGAGTACAGTTTTTTTTCCCCTTCATCTCATCATTGTTGTTGTACTTTTTTTTTTTTTTACCCTCTAGCATTTTTAGAACATAACATATTTTCAAGTAAGTAGTGTTAATTATGTAACAGCAATTTATCTCAGATAAGATCTTTTATTTTTGTTGCAATTTTGCAATTAGAATCTAGAAAATTTCAGGCTTTGAACCCTGCCTTTTATGTCAAGTTGTCTGCCCACAGCTGATGAGTCTAAGTATCTTATTTGCCTCAGAAAAGGAAGTGAAAAAAGTGCCATCTGCAAATTTATTGGGAATTCAAATATCTTGGAAGTATAACTGAAAGAATAGATCATGGAGAAGTTGAAATATTAGAGTCCAAGAGTTGCTCTGTAATGGTAACTGCAGAGTGTTTCAACTCAACATCCTAAGAAACATTAACAAAGGACATTAAAACTGAAAGCAGGTCTTTTTTTAGATACATCAAAATAAAGCAACTGTCCAGTGTCAGATAGGCAGAGAGCTGTATGGGTGTATATATACAGGAAACTATATAAACTTCTTTTACTCAAGCATCAAAATCTGTTGAGGTTTTTTGAAGGGTCAGCAAGCACGTGGATAAGGGAAAGCCATTTCATATATAGTACTTGGAGATCTAAAAAGCCCTCACAATGTTTTTATGAGAACTGAGCAACAGTGGGAGAAAAGAGAAGGTTTCTGCATGAATTAAACTAGTATAGGAGGCATAAAACATAAGAGTAAATGGCAAGTCTTGCAATGAACCACTACAGGAGTCTGTTCTGGGATTTCTGCTGCTCAAAATGCTGATGATGTACCTGGAAGAAGAGAATTTTTAGGTGACAAAGATTGCTGATAAAATAGAAGTGGAATAGATTTCAAAAAGGACAATGAGAATCACCAGATAAATAGAATGGCTTCTGTACAAAGTGGTTTTCCATATAGTATATAATTAATTCACAGAAATCCTTGCTGCAGGATGTTGTGGATGAGTTCAAGGACAGGCTAGGCAAGTTCAAGGAACTGAAATTAATTGAAGCTTATTAACAGAAACAACCTCTGGTTGAGCTTCTGTAAACTAGAAATGACTGGAGTTTACTCTTTCCTCAATGTCTTCAATTTTGTTTGTACAGGGCACAAAGGACTTGATTAAATGCAACCTTGATCTTACAGCCATTTTTATGCTCTAATTTAGTTAAAGGACTTGATCCAGGTCTTTGAGTGAATAGTAGGACTTCGCATCTCCTAATTGCATTGCATGAACTCCAATTCCTTCTTCAAAGAGACGTTTCCTAGATTACCTTTTTTAGTGACATGAAAATAATGAGGATTGTTTCAAAAGAAGGGATCAATTTCTAACCTCTGTCCCAATTACGCTTCAGCACTGAGCACACAGGAAAATTTAATTCTGCGTTTCCTATGTCTTCCTACCAACATGGATGTTGTATATTGTTTGATGGTACTATGCCAGAGGCATAGAGCAAGAATGCTAGGCTTCTCAGTACTGCTACTATTTCCATAAGAAGAGCTGCAGCCCTCTGCTTTATGCTTTTTGTCTTATGGAAATTACCTCTTTACATGTTCCTCTATGTCTCACTATAACCTAGGAACCTTAGTGAAACAGTTACCACAACTGCAGATCCTGATTTAGGTTTTTGTTCACCTTGGTAGAACACCATAACTGTGATTTGCTTTATGAGCTGCCACTGATGGACTATGGAGGATATTCTTTACTCCTCTGGATCTATCACTGTCAGAGTAGGCCAGTTTTCTAGCTAGATCTAACTACTGAGCATACGCAGGAGCCAGAATAGAAGTTGCCTGCTTTTATTTAATCCTCCTCCACTGACAAAGCTAAACTGGTTGATTGTTCCCTGCCCAATAGAATCTTTCAGGCCTTTTAGCATCCTCTGTTCAAACATCTTCTAACTCTGAAAAAGGAATTGTAGTCCCCAGAAGTCTGCTGGGGTGGTAGTAGAGAGGACGTCCCCCAGGTGGGTAGATACTTGCCACATTCACTCAAAGGACACCACATGTTAATAAGATGTATATCTTCTAGACATGTTCAGATATGCACTCTCTTAACACCAGGCATTCATAGATGAGCATTTTAGTGGCACTGTATGTCTAAAAACAAGTATAATTTCATCAATATGAACTAATTAAGATTCTATTCTCTGCTGATCTGCAGCAGAGCTTCCAGGAGAAGAGAAAGCCCAAATGGCAATAGGTCCTGCTGGTCTTTACTTTCAGACTGGCAGTAGCAGATTCTGCTCAGCATGACAAGAAGGGGCAGGTTTTGTTTTGCGATCTGCACTACTTAGAGAGAGGGAGATTTCTCAGGGATGCACAGTGCCAAAGGATGTGAATGCGCATTCAGCAGGTACTGTAGAGAAAACAGGTGCCTACCTGGGATGTGTTCCTCATGCCATCAGCTTTAAATTTGTCACCAAATCTGGGCTGATGGGAGAAAACTTCAACAGAAGGTAGCAGGTCTCTGCTTTCTCTGGTTTTGCCATCTTCTGCTGCATGGCACACAGTCCATTGCCCAAGGACTTCATGTCCCAAAGTTAGTGTACTGTATCCACCTATTTTAACTGGCCTAATAACAGTTATCAGCATTATTTATCTCAGATCACCCACACAGTTTCACCCACAAATCTCCATGAGTCACAGCTCCCCACCACCACGGGTGATAGTAATTAATGACCTATTGCGTGGTCAGGTTGCTGAGGCTTTTGATCTTTGATGTTGAAAGTTTCAAATGGGTGGTGAGAGCTGTTTTGCGATGAGAGAGGTCTAGACCTGGTGGGAGGAGGAGGGAAAACAAGAGGAGAATATGTATTTCCTTCCCTGTTAAATGGTCAGATGCGGTGGTAGGGACTGCAGAGACCTGGTCCTGATGACCCAGCTAGACTGCTCCAATTCTGTTTTTCCTTCCTCTTGAAGGACTATGGTTCTTCAACAAAAGGTAAATAACCCTGTTTTCTCTGACCCAGAAATACTTACATGAGTCATAATGTTCTAAATGTGCCTGTCAGTGTAAAACTACATGCTGATGTGAAATCCTTCCTCGGGTTTCAAGGTTGTTTCAGAACAAAGTGGGTTTTAATTCTTTGCAAATGTTTTACTTTATTGTTCTTAGAAAAGGAGGGTGAAGGAATCTATGTGTGATTTTATTAACACAAAGCAAATATATGACTGTTTACTTATGATCTCATAATTGTGCCTTAGCAAGGAAAGAACAGAAAAAGGGAGTGCAGAGATTTAAGCAGGGGCAGAAAAGAAATCTACTTCTAGTGAGTCACTGTCTCCTAAATCTCTCTGGTAGTGTCTACTGGACCATCCACAGTCCCCATGGAGCTGGATTTTCAGAACCGTTGGAGAGATCACAGAGACTCTAGACCTTTAATAATTTGTTTTCCTGAGCCAAAGAGATCTCTTCCCTTTATTACTGGAAGGTTATTCAGCATCAGGTTATTCTGACTCAGTTAAGCAAACGGAGCTCACCTTGTAATGAACACAAGTGGACATGAATAAAACCATAACTAAAGCTTGCTCTTAAAATTTTAAGTTCCTTGAAACAAACTCCTTTAGGAGTGGAAGAAGTGTAGGAGAGAAGGGGGCAGAACAAACTGAAAAACTGCTGGGGAAATGAGAATTATGCAGGGCCAATAATGAGTTTATCAAAAAGAAGAGCTGGCTAAAAGCAGTAGGAGGACAATGACAGCTTTGCCAGTTTTTCTTGTTTTTTTTAATCACTATTTTGATGTTTCACAAAAGTGATCTGTTCTATAGAAATAATGCTTTGAAGTATATGGTAACCAGAAAAGTCTCTTGTAACTGTAGAGGAGGAGTTCTTTCTGCCTCTAGAGAAACTGTACTGGTCCCCAGTGAAATCCCTTGTAAGTTTATTTGATTGGCAGTACAAATTGTTGGTCTAACATGGACATTACCGAGCTGGGATATGCTTAGATATTTATGGCAGTCTGCATATGAACCTTGGGCAACTGTGGAAGAGGGTGAATAAGGGCAGTGAATGGAACTGTTGTAGCCAGAAAGTATTTAAAATAATTTATTGGAATGTGATTCTGTTACCTTACACTCGTTTTTGTATACAAAGCTTGAAGACCTCATCCTACTGCAGATCTGAAGTCACATTTTGAGTATGGGGCTGAAAAGGGCAAGGCAGTTTCTGGTGCACTAAAAGTAAGGATCATGATAGATTACAGAAATCTTGAGCAACATTGTAAGATATGTCAGGCTTAGACATCCACGTAATGAGCCAAAAAACACTGTAGAAAACAATAAGGTTGGGAGTAAATGGTGAGGAACTGAGTAAATGGCGAGGAACTGAAACTATAAGATATAGCAGGATAAGAAGAAGTAAGGGAGACAGCTCTGCTTATGTCCAAAGTCCCTGCAATAGTGATGGCTTCTAGGAAGAGATTGTAATCCGTGGTACAGAGAAGGGGAAAAAACAACCCACTCAACTCCAAGGTTCCCTCAAAATCCAAATCTGGTTGTTAGCTTGAAATTAGGTGTATACATGGATACCCTGACCGAGCACCAGATTGAGCATGCGGGAAAATGGATACAGGACATCAGCGGTCTGCTTCAGGCATGAGGCAGAGTGGTGGGGAGAGCACAATTCCTATCCTTTGTGCTATTTTTTTACAATGGTAAACACAAGAAAGAAACAGCAGCAAAAAGGCATTGTTCACAGAGGAGTGTGATTACATCTGAAGGTGTCGGGATCTGGGTTTTACTGTGAGGAAGCAATCATTAGCGAAGATGCTTTTGAGCTCAGATAAGGTCAAACAGAAGGGCTGGAAGAGGCGACAGCAACGTGAAGCATTTTTTGCATTGTGGTGCTCACTTTAATTGCTGTACGTTGGTGCCATCTACTGCCTGGCTTGTGGCTCTCCCTGAGTGGGTCTCTAATGCTGACACTGAGCAAAACTGCAACACTAGTTGGAAAAACTACAATTTTCTTTTGATACCTTGACATAAAAAGAACACTCATGACACTGTATCACGGTGATAGTAGCACCGATCTAAAGAGAAAAGGCCTGTTGATCAGCAGTGCAACTTTATGGCCTTGGAGGTAGAACAGAAATGAAGAGTGAGTATACCTTTGGTTTGGAGGACCAAGAAGGAATCAGTTGGACTCCTTAACTATGTCCAAGTGCCATGGCACAGTAAGCCCCCTCTTCTGGCTGCTCCAGAAACTTTGTATGCAGGGAAGGACAAGGGTGTTGAAGATGTAAAAGAGCTTCTGACTGTATATAGAGTTATGTTATCAGGAGTTTGAATAGTAAATAGGCAGCTCATACAAGTGTCAGATGCTGGCCCCTTGAATAACAATAGAAATTGTGAAAGCTCTTTTTAATCTAGCATAGGTATTCGGATTAAACTGCACGGATGTTGAGATAACCACTATGAGTTTGTATGCTACCACAAATTCATTGGTAGTGGTGTTCTGAAATAGCAATGGAATCTGACTGAAGTCCAAAAAAAAAAAGATATGATGAGGATAAAGGGAAGTAGGAAGAAAAGTTAAAACTCCTCAGGAGAAGAAGCATCTGACCTAAGCAAGTAAAAATTCATTGGGATATAATTTGTGTTTTGGATCTTTAGAAAATCACGAGGGACACTTCATAAAATTAAAGGACAGAGCATTTAAAAAGTGAAGAGAAATGTTTGCATTGTGTATTTTTGGTGCAATTCCCTGATCAAAGAAACAGCTGAGAGGGAGAGGATATGACTGAAGGCCAAATGATTTTGTCACTTGGGATTGCACTGCAGCATCCAGCTCCTAAAGAATTTGCTTGGACTGCCAATGGTGCTCCCTTGAGTGGGACAGCTGCAGGGATCAGAGAGCAACCCGGTGTCCATCCACTCTGCTACAGGTTTCCCTCAAAGTGTTCCTCTCAGTCTGTGGCATTTGTTCTTCAGAGCTGTCAAAATACACATTTTAAGGTCTTTATCACCACTGCAGTCAAGGATTTCATCACATTCAATAACTGTACTCTCTTTATAAGTGTACTATTCTTATTTTCCAGGTAATAGAAGTCAACATCCTGAATCCCAGGCTTGTGACCAGCCACTAAACCAGTAGCCAGAGGACAGGAGTGCTCCAAGCAGCAGTAGCGAATGTCATCTCCCAGTAAACCTGCCCAGAAGAAAATGGAGAAGTACACTCAAAGATAGCGTTTGCCTAAGTCACAGTGCAAAGTCTCAGTGACACAACTCCACATTTTTATCTTGCACTTGAGATTGTCTCAAATATTTCCAGTTGATGGTAAATGCTGCCTTCTGTAACAAGTTCTCCTGAAACCTTACGTGATCATCATGATTACAAGGTAAATCTCATAATCAGAGACTCTTCTAAATGCTGAAGGACTGCTGGGATTCAGAAGGGTCTATCTCACCTTATATGTGACTCAGTTTCAAATGAAGATCAGTATTCTTCATAAATATCCTAAAACTTATTCCTGTCAGTGGATAAAACTTTTCTGAAGAAGAAGGTATACTTTCGTTGTTATAGAATTTAAAAAAGAACATGTACTTAGAAGGGTTTCAGTCTCCTGTTGAGAGGGAAGTTCTTTAGAAATTATGGAAGATAGACTTTCTCGAGCATACATTTCTATACAGAAGGAATTTCAAGTATTTCTGAAAATGTGAGAATAAAGAAAGAGAACATTTTCCCAGAGCTGCAAATCACTGGGGGCTGCCTTCCAGGAGAAGAAACTTGATGTTCCCACTGGGAGCTGACCCCACATGTGACTCTCGGCAGGACCAAGCATGGCCACCAACAGATACACTGTCAGAGCCAAACACAAGCCTGCAGGGGAATGTGATGCAACGAGCAGCTGCCACTGCTGAAAACTTTCTTTGTAGACCCTGACACCTGGCTTCTTTCACTGCAAAGACTGACCTCCTCCTCCAGGGCGCCACAGGAGACACATCAGTGTGGCAGGTAGGAAACCACAAGGACAGAGATCATCATCTGACATGACTGGGAGGAAGGGGAAGGGCTGGCTGGGTGTAAGGCACTGATTTGTAAGTTCTTTGTGAGTCCTTTTGTTTTTTACTGCTTTGCTCTTGGCTTTGCAACTCTAGATGCATAAATTATGGTAGTGGAAGAATTGAAAAGTGAAGGAAAGCAACGAGAAGTTTTGCACTAAAACTTTTAATCTGGATTTGTTTATTCATAAGCCTGGGATAATTTGATGTGCTTTCAAAGCTCGAAAGCCAAGTGCCTCACTACATCTGAAAAGAATGTGCACATCAATATTGAGAGCAACAGCAGGAGGAAGTGAGATGGAGCAAGTAATTGTGCATGAATGAGCACTGGACAGCAGGGATGGAAATGAAGGCTGACAGAGCGGTGGGCTGTTGAACAACCCTTGTATTGTGGATCTCGTAACTGGAGACTCACCTGAGAGGAGGGCAGGGTGAAGGGAAGTTCACGCTGTTATGCACAGTGTGTCTGCATCGTCACAGTGAAATCAAGGTGTTTGTTTTCTGTGCCTTGCCAACTACTAGCTCTACAAGGAGGGAGGAAAAGACTGAGGCAACCCTTTGAAAGCAGAGTTTCTTACTTCTTCCTCTGAAATATCTGGTCCCAGAGTGGGCGGCAGGCTAGGTCACTCATTTCAGTGAGGACAGCAGTTTGTGTTGCCTCTTGGCACACTGCAAATATCTGTTGTCCAAAAAGTTTAAATGGTTCTTTGCTTTATAATAATTTTTGCATATAATTGACTGAACTGCTTTGTTTAAAACTTGGCTCTTGCATAGACCTCAGTGAGGAGGAAAAGAAATTGCTTGAGTTTAAATGCTCCCCTGTTTATAATCCAGGCGCTGCAGCGTGGAGCCATTGCGTGAGAACTGGGAAGAGAACCTGACTGCAAGCCAGCTCCGCGCAAATGTGAAACAAATGTCAGCCTTTCAATAGCTGAGGTAAAAATAAAAAGCAAATCGCTACTGAGAAAATCCCCCCTTTATTCTATCTAATTGAAAGATGGAAATATTCCTATAAATGCAGAAGGGTGTCTTTCCTGTAGATATTTTAGCTTATGGAACTTCAGCAGAAATCTTCCTGTCCTGCATATACAGTTAACTCCACTTATTACGTTAAATAGAACCTCTTAAAAGTCACCACGAGATGGCAGGGTTGGACTTGCAACAATTACCTGTGTGTGTATACTTAGGACTGAAACTTTGTATTGTAGGTATGTCTTTGTGTCCCATAGCAAACAAACAAGATCCAATCGTTGAGCACATCTTTACATGGCATGAAATTGCCCACCTGTTTAAAACCAGCAGCAGCAAACAGGCCAACCAGCTCTGTCTAGACTAAAATCCGGATTCTGAATAGTATCTGGATCCTACCTATGCTCCCCTTTGAATGCCCCAGGCCATGGTGAAGGGAATTACTTGGATCAAGACGTGTAGGACAATTCAGAAGTGATTTGGTAGTACTTCTGTTTTTTCAGGGTCAGGCAAAGCAAGGAGCCAGGCAGCAGAACCAAAATCATGATGGCCCTCTATAATAGGTACTGTACTCATTAAACTTCTGTGAATGTATTTACTGTAAAAAGAAAGCAGCATACTTCTTGGGAAGTGCTGATCCTTAGTGATAGTCTATGCTAAGCAGGTCTCTGCAAAAATAACATCTTTCCAAGCTACTGTGGTGTCTTCCATGGTGAAGTTGCTGTCTTGAGGACTTTCCTGGCAATCAGTGTTACTGGACTTCAAAATGGTCATGGGATGCTAATCACCATTACGATGTACACCAGGCCTCTGTAGCTCCGGGGACTTCTGGTTTGTTACACCTTAAAACATTCATGAGCACACACACGTGTAATGTTATGAACATATGTACATGTTTGTAAATTTCTGTGCAGATACACTGCCCTCAGAGGTCAAAATGCCAGCCTGATTTTGTTTACCAATGGAGAGCCTTGTACGTGCAAGGTACGTAGCTTTTTTCACTCCTTGCAGATTTGAGAGTATTTTTTTTAGCACCTTTAGTGAGTAGCCGAGATGTGATCTCCACTTTTCCACTAGATGGCACCTTGTCATAGTTTTAATACTCTTTCTGGTCCGTTAATGAGCATCATCTCATTGCCAGATTTGCAGTTGAACCTTCGTGTACAAACAAAACATTAAAAGCTGAATGAATATGGTGATGCACTGTTCACCAATTTGTTTACAATTCATTGAGCTAATTTTCTTATTTATAGCACTTACTTTGCATCAGTCTGGCATTTCACTATGCATGCAGTATGACACGTGGTTCCTAAAAGCATGAGGGGTAGAGCAGTTTGCATCTTCGCAGCACCTTCCCCAAGTACTTTGTGACTCTTCAAGGAGTGTATTGGCTAAGTCTAGGACATCCATGTGGCTCTCTGAGATTTCTGGACACGTGGCATCTCAAAAAGACCAATGCTACTGCACAAAACATTTTTTTTTCTTCCTCTCTGGATTCTGAAGGAACTGAATTTACTTTCTAAGAGTTAAGAGTTCTCCTTATTGTGTGTTGGAGTGTTTTCCAGTATCTCACCCTTTCCAAATGGGAAGTTCCTTCCCTAGAGCAGGCCCAGGTCTTCTGAAAGTCTCAGCAATGAACTCAGCAGTTAGGATGCTCCTCGACTGCGTTGGGTTCTGCCGATTCTCTGGATTCAAAATGCAAAGCAAATTCCAACACAGCTGCCAGAATTATCCCGTTTTCTTTCAGCCCATAAATTGTTAAGGGCCCCTTGAAAGATGGCTGTGAGTCACAGGGCTGTTCAGGTGGGCCCAGGTTTTCTCTTCTGGAATTTGTTATTGTAATGTTAAGAAATTCTTCCAGGGACAGGCTTGTGTTTGTGTCATTCACGGAGTGTAGTGGGATTTTTCCTGCTGTACTTTGGTGTAGAGAGAGATCAGAGACAGTAGTGTGGATTTCTCCCCTCTCAATCACTAACTTTCCTACAGTACTCTCCTGCCTAGGCAATCTGTGCTAAGAAAGTAAATCAGCTGTTTAAAAGTCAAGGTCTCTCCACCTAACACCACAGTGCAGCTGATTTCAAATGCCCAGATCAAACAGTGATGGGGATTTGAGCTCTGTCAGGCGCACAGCAGCCCCTGGCACCTGAAATTCCATTTCTAGAGGGTGAGCTCCACGCAGAAAGACAAATCAGCAATTACTCTTCTGGAAGTGTCAGCTTTGCCATGTGCTGTTCCCTCAGCAGTGGGGGCCTTTTAACAGCCACGGTGAGGTGTGATGTACTCACACCTCTCCCTATCTGTTTTCCTAAGTTTGATGCAAGTCTTTTCAACTTTCACTTAGGAGGATCAATGCTTCCTAATAGGCTTTCAAAGGCACAGAACGATCTCCCACTTTTCTGTGACCTTGGCGAGGATCTGGGTATCTTGCAGTGCTAATTGGAGCCGGTCACAGCTGGGCTGACCTCTCAGACAGCAGCAGGAAGGCACACAAAGGTTACCCAGCCACTGGTGTTGTGAATGGTGCCCAGAGCCAGCTGCGTTCTGGATTTCGCTTCTCCGCACATCTGATGTCAGTGACTCCTGTCCTCATGGATTAGCTCTGGCTGGACACACTAATCAGGAAAATCCCACTGCCCCATGCTGCTGGGAGCTCCCTCACCGCAGTGACAGAGGGATCTTTGCTGCAGACCGTAGAAGATGTCAGGCTTCCAAAGCAGTTCTCCTGGTTTCTTTATTTGTTCTTTCTTCCCAGGATCCTTCTGGTTTGCTAATGTAAAATATGCATTTACAGATTCATCTCTCAGGGAGGGCTTCACTCTTCAGGGATTCATACAAGTCCAGCCAATGCAGTGGGGTGGAAATATCTCATTTTCCCCAGACATAGCCTTTCCTCCAGGCTCACAGCCTGCTTTGAGCCCATTCCCATTTGTGTCCATCTGTAATGTGCTGCACCAATCTTTTGTTGCCAAATATTGTTTTGATTACACACAAACAGAAGGTCCCTAGAAACTATCTGAATTAATCTAATGGAAATCTGAAGACCTGTGACAATGAAAAGGCCAGTCATAAGGCAGTGACAGGTTTTCTGAGTATAAAAAGCTTATGACTTAAAGTCCGATCCTTTATAGACTGCTGAAGTGGGAGCTTTATATCATTTCCAGCTCACTAATAGTGTTGCCAACTCTCATGATTTTATCATGAGTCTCATGATATTCTTCTTAAAAGCTCGGTTTCTGGAGTCAAGCAATTACAAGAGAATCATTTTCTCTCTCTCTCTCTTTTTTTTTTCTTTTTTCTTTTCTTAGCAGCAAGTTCCTAGGCCTGCTCCTGCCAAAGAGGAAAAAAGTAAATCACACAAAAACCTTTAAAATATCACCAGAGTTGTCCTGAACACTCAACCCCGCCCCCCCCCCAGAAACCTAACAAATGCAAACCAAAAAAGCCCCATTTACATTATTGCTCGCTTCTTTTTTTTTTTTTTTTTCTTTTTTTTTGTTGTTTGTTGGTTTGTTTTAAACCTTGAGGGCTTTTTAAAGCCAATCTCAAATGCACAACTCATGATTTTTGAATTCTTGGGATCGGCAACACTATTTCCACAGACCTTATACGTATGTGTAGCACTGGAAGTCTTGTTGTGGCATTTATTTTTAGAAAAGCTATTTTAGCTCATTTGGTGTATTCTTTATAGCTCCATCTACCTTATGTAGTTAGACTCGTGGGGCCAGATCCTTTGCTGGTGCAAATTAGAGCAAGGCTGATGATTTAAACCATCTGGAGATCTAGCCCATGGTGCAGTCATCTGGCTTTACTGGCAAAGGGATACAAAATATAGTCCCAATAACATTTTTTAAAACTCCATAAAATGTGCCTAAAATAGACCTTCGTCTTTCTGAAGCAGATGTGGTATGTGCAGAAAACACAGCATGGAAAGCTTCAGAGGGATCCCCATAGCTCACTCCGTCAGACCTGCCTCTTATGGGTTTTGCTCTCTTTCCATGCACTGCACCACAACTGTGTCTGTGCTGCATGCTGTAAAATAGTCTTCATGCATGTTTCCAACCCAGGGAGTTACCTACTGCTTCCTTTCTTCATAACCTTCATGCAGTGAAACCATGCTGCTTAGCACACATAGAAGAGCCCTGCAGATAGCAGCCTACGCTTAGCTCCTGTTGTAATGGACTCTCAAAAGTCTCCCAAGAAATAGCGGCAGTATGAGAGGTGATGGCCTCAAGTTGCACCAGGGAAGGTTCAGGTTGGATATTAGGAAAAAATTTTTCTCCAAAAGAGTGTTGGGCACTGGAATGAGTTATCCAGGGAGGTGGTTGAGTCTCTGTGCCTGGAGGTGTTCAAGAACTGTGGAGATTCTGTGCTGGGAAAGATCAAGGAGCAGATCCTCCTGGAAGTTATGCTAATGCACATGGAAGACAAGGAGGTGATACAGAAGAACCAACGAAGCTTCACCAAGGGCAAATCCTGTTTGACCAATGTGATGGCCTCTTATGATGGCGTCACTGCATCAATGGACAAGGGAAGAGCAGCTGGTGTCAGCTATAAGGACTTCAGTCAGGCCTTTGACACAGTACCCAACAACATCATTCTCTTCAAATTGGAAAGATATGGGTTTGATGGGTGAACTATTCAATGGACAAAGAACTGGCTGCAGGATTGAGTCCAGAGAGCAGTGGTCAAAAGCTCAATGTCTGGATGGAGATCGGTGACAAGTGGCGTCCCACCAAAGTCAGTTCTGGGATAGATATTCTTGAAGATCTTCATCAGTGACACTGACAGGGGGATTGAGTGCACCCTCAGCAAGTTTGCTTATGACACCAAGCTGTGGGGTGCTGTCGACACACCAGAGGGATGAGATGCTATCCAGAGCAACCCAGACAGGCTTGAGCAGTGGGCCCAGGTGAAACTCATGAGATTCAACAAATCCAAATGCAAGATCTTGCACCTGGGTCGAGGCAACCCTCACTATACAAGCTGGGGGGTGAAAGGACTGAGTGCAGCCCTGCCAAAGAAGACCTGGGGTAGTAGTGAATGGGATGCTGGGTGTAAGCCAGCAGTGTGCCCTTGCAACCCAGAAGGAAAACTTGGGCTGCATCAAAAGAAGTGTGGCCAACAGGTTGAGGGATGTGATCCTGCCCCTCTGCTCTGTGCTGGTGTACTCACCTTCAGTACTGCATCCAGATGTGGAGTCTTCAGTACAGGAGAGACATGGAGCTGCTGGAGTGCATCCAGAGAAGGGCCACAAAAGTGATCAAAGGAATGGAATGCCTCTCCCAAGAGAATGGGCTGAGAGCTGGGGCTGTTCAGCCTGGAGAAAAAAAGGCTGCAAGGTGACCTGATAGAGGCCTTTCAATATCTAAAGGTGGGCAACAGGAAAGTGGACAGACTCTTTAGCAGGGTTTGTGGTGACAGAACAAGAGGAAATGGCTTCAAGCTTGAAGAGGGTAGAATTAGGTTGGATATAAGGAAAAAATCTTTTACAATGAGGGTGGTGAGGCACTGGCACAGGTTGCCCAGAAATGTGGTTGATGCCTTGTCCCTGGAAACTTTCAAGGCAAGGCTGGGTTAAGGTGTGGTGTCCCTGTTCACTGCAGGGGGGTTGAACTAGATGACCTCTAGAGAGGTCCCTCACAACCCTAAGGATTCTGTGGTTTGGTGAGATGAGATGTAGTAGGGACATGGTTAGTGGGCAATATTGGTGATAGGTGGAAAGTTGGACTAGATGATCTTAGAGGTCTTTTCCTTTATGTTCCTTTGATTCTGAGACCAGGTCTAGTCAGTGCCCCTCAGGTCTGGGTACACCAGGGACCACAGTGGTAGTGCTGTAGGATCAAAAATAGGAGCATCCCTTCTGGAGTCTGATGTGGTCAAAGAAATGTTATTACTAATTAAAATCTAGAGAAATGTGTTTTTAAAAAAAATCTTCCCAACTTTTCCTCCAGACTTTCTGTAGTAAAAGTCCTCACTGCATCACGTGGAGGTCGTGAGCATCACCAAACCAGTCCCCTTTACTGGCTCCACTTTACAAGGCACAGTTACACACACTGACTTGCTAGCAGAGCTAGTTAGATCTGTTCAGAATTGCAGCAACTGAGTTCTTCTCTTGCTGTGTAGTTTGTCCTTTCTACCTTCTGACTATAATGCATATGTTGTCTCACGTTGCGTCATCTCTACCCTTTTTCTATATTTGTTTTGGGTTTTCTCTGAACTCATCAGCAACCTGGATTTTAATCTTTGTCTTCAGCAGTTAGTTCTTCAAATAAGATGGAGAAAGTGGATGCTCACCAGAGAACATTTGGAAAGAAACACGGAGATTGGGCTGTCTGTATCACCCAGGAGGGGAAAAGTATTATTGCAGCATAAGAAATCATTTGCTAGGTTAAATATATTGATATCAGAATATTGCACGTTTTTCAGCTATGTTGTAGGAGGCCTGCTGGGAGAAGCCCCAGGATGGAATAAGCTGCTGGATTGCACCAGGATGCTGTGAGCTACCAGCTCTGCTCTGTGGGGGCCCTGCTGCTGCTTGGGGCACAGGGACAGAACGATGGAAGGACTTTAATGGCTTTAATATTATTCTTTCTGATATTTAAGATTTATTAGTAAGTAAGGTGTACTTGGCCATATTTAGTGTTTGTCAGTACCTTGAGATGATCTTTGCAGAGAGGAATGTTGCTCTTTATATTGATAGCAATCTGCACAGTCAGTACGGGGGTGTTCATGCTGTACTTGCCCCAGTAATCTATTTGGGTTGGGGCTGGGGGAAAAAACAGCTTCCCCCAGGAGGGATTCACAGTAACAGCTGAATTAACGTGACACAGCCTATGTCCAACTCTCTCTGTTTGCTGGAAACTGAGAGCAACAGTTCCCAAATGAGATGCTCAATGCGGTGCCCAAGTTCTCTGTCATTCTCACCATGCTGCAGTTAGTATGTAGGTTATGTTGTACTGGCTCTGCCAGCTGGAATTGAGGATTGTTCAGTGATACTAGAAGATTAATTAGAATATTAATAGGTCATATTACTACATAGCCAGCTCTATCCTACATTTTATATCAACGTTTTATCACTTTTTTTGTAATTGCTGATGCTGAGGAAATCAAGGATTAACAAACTGCATATTGGTAACGTGATCATTCTTCTCCTTCATGAAAGGTTATTACTAGTGTATGTTTTCTAGAGTTTGTCCACTCTGAATTTGGAAGTCCCGGGTTGGAATTTCTTCAGTCTTTCTTTGTTTATTGGTAGAAATGTGATTATTATGCTGCTAGAAATGCATTTCAGTCTTTCAGTGAAAGTTTATGTGGTTCTTGCTGGTCATCTTCTACTGGTGTTGTTCTATAAGCATATGAACAGATTCTCTTGGGTTATTAAATAGGTACTGTGCTTATGCTGAAGACACGCTGTGGCTGTGCTCAGTGAGATTCTAATTTATAGAAGTTGCACATTTATCTTTTGTAAAGGTACATAATCTGGCATATTATCTACCGCTGAGAACGATATCCCATCTGCTTAGCCCAGGAAACATACACAGATCATCTCCCGTGTGCAAAGGGAACAGTATTTAGGCTCTGCTTTGTAAATGTTTGGGATTTCTCAGGAGGAGTCTCTACTTACTATCCTAAAAAGCAATACTGAAGAGAAGAGAGAGAGAAATGGTTAAGTTCTGTGGAAAGGTTTGATGCTGTGAATTTTAATGGAAATAACTTCTGTCTCTGTGGAGATGTAACTTCATAGCATCCATTCCCCAAGTATACGTAAAACGTATTCTGCCAGTGCATTGTTGCTTGGGTAGTTAATATGCATATGTATTTGTAAAACACGTGCAAACTGTCATCTGTCAGATGTTTTACATGTCACCAAGTTTCAAATAAGTGCAATAAACTAATTCTGCATTGGGTTGCAGTATGTTGGTAAAAATATCTGTTCTCTCATCATAAGAAGTTCTGAACCTAAATAGTGACAGTGGTTCATAACACCAAACCCTATCAAAGAGAGTATAAAATCTTGCTGTGGTGGCAGTCGTGGTTGTGCTCCCTTCACAAGGAGCACTGAGCAGCACCTTGAGTTCAGTAGAGGATGTACAGAAAGGGGTATCCAAGCATTAACCATTCAGTGCAGTGCTTCATAAGAGAAAATCTCACTGAAAACAAGAGAAGGAAACCCAACTGTTCTGAGAAGTACTTTAAAGTAGCACTAGTTTCAACTACCAGGTATTTGCACTATCAATCAAAATATATTTATTTATCTGTTGCATCATATATTAAAGCTCTGGGCTGTGCAGAATAAGAGGCAGAAGAGAAATATTGGTGGTATACATATGAAAATACTAAAGCCTACACTTCCTGGAAATAATACATAAATGTCATTTGCTGACAGAAAAACAGATTGTTGTAAAAGGAACTCCAGAAATGACCTGACATCAGAATCACAATTTCCTGTGTCACAGGTTAGTGAGAAATTGCTTCTTTACAGCCTAACAATTCAAGGAATAATGACCTAACATTGTTCCACTGTGAATTGGGGCCAAGAGATATATTTTTGCAGGTAGCAACAAATAAGAACAAACCTTGCAAAGAAGTAGAGTGCATAAATCCTAAAGCACACTGGAGAATTCACTGATTTTGACATAAGCAATCTATAAACAATATAACTGATTTGAAATATATTAGACATGATTGCAAACATTACTTGTATCTTCAGCAAAATAGTCTGGACCTCTGCGGGCAGTAGCATATGAGGGCTATTATTTAGGGATTCAAGGCCCTTCTGATTTCAAGTGTTGATATCACTCGTTTTCTCACCAAATGTAATGGAAATTCACATCAGTTTGATAGAATTTGCAGACATCTCATGCTGTTTATCAGTTTCATAGAAACTGTGTCTGCATTTTTTTTGCTCATCATCATCGGCGTTAGTTAAGATTTACAGAGAAGGATGGGTATGTTGGTTGCCTGAGTTGAGATAACTCACAGACATCTGATTTTCAACGAATGCAGACTATCTGTCTGAAAAAATTGAGTACAGAATAATAGGAACCCAGTCAAAAATCTTAGCATGTATACAACTTTACCTTTTGCTCTGCAACCCTTAGAGGAGTCTGGAGAGAGGAGCCCTCAGCACACGAGAACTCTGAGATATGGATAACATGGTCACATTCCTATTTCTAAACTTTTTATTCCTTTACAGCCTCCATTTTTTTGCTGAAATGTCTTCTAGAAGATTTATAATTCATCTGAAAGACTTAGAAAAAGTAAAAAAGTGACTTACGAAAGCAGATAAGATGAGCTATTTTCAAACACTTCCTCTGAAAGTGAAGGTGAAGAAAGAACTCCGAGCTCTGGCAAAACAGTTCTTCTTAAGACAGCACTATCTAGTTGCCTGAATTTTGGTCTAAGAATTAGGATTTGTTTTCCAGCTTTATCAGGGACTCTTTATATGGCCTTGTCTGAGATAAGTGTGAGGCACTCTAATTAAATTTATGGAACTGTAAAGGTTAAATGGATAAAGATTTTTGGTGATGGGAAAGCCCAAACCAAGTTTTTTCCTTTCACCATAGATAATGTTTTAATGGCCCTAAAATCACAGCAGGCTAACGAAAATTATCAGTGTATTTACACTGATGGAGTGCGTACACTACAATATAGGATAATGTATCAATCCCAGAATCACAGAATATCCCAAGTTGGAAGGGACCCATAAGGATCACT
The DNA here is from genome assembly GCF_951394365.1 of Tetrao urogallus. NCBI lineage: Eukaryota > Metazoa > Chordata > Aves > Galliformes > Phasianidae > Tetrao > Tetrao urogallus. The sequence continues at coordinate 11,305,269 of NC_136821.1, read as the reverse complement.
GAGTTCAGCTCCTTTCTCCACACAGGACCAGACTCGCCATTTTCTGCTGATAGAGATTTCTGTTTTTCTGCAAAATTAAACAGATTTTCTCTTCCATCTCTGAAGTGAATGAAAAAGACATTTTCATTTCCCCCATGAATTCAAGTACAGATTTCAAGGAGCTTGGTACTTACGAACTTCTTACGAAGTTTTTACTTTCTGTACCTTGCCTAACTCCAGCTGTTTACAGCTCTTCATGCAATGCCACATACAGGGACCAGCTATCATTTTGCATGTCCTACTCATCTCCTGCTATGGACACAATGCACTGACCAGCCCTGGGGAAGAAACTTGTCAATCACAGCGTGCCGCTGCTTGTCTACAGCTGGAAGCTCTGTGAGAGGGATAGACCCAGACCTGAACTTTTCATCTCGAACTTTCTATAGTTTGGTAGCTGGATCTTTGAGTTCCTTCTCTTAGGGTAAATCTGATTTTCTGTTTCAGATCTGAACCAGAGAAAGGACTCCTCACCTTCTGTGAGCAAGCCAGGTCTGACTTTTCTTGAAAGCTGTGGGGAACACACAGGCTCTCTGCATTTTGAAGAAGCTTTTGTCCTTCAGCCAAGACAGGTAGGGGATGGCATCTATGTTTCTCATTTGTGGAGAATGCGCATTCATATGGCTTACTTCTACCATTTTACAAGCAGTACTTTCCGTGTCTGTAGTCACGTGAATCAACCCCTGTTTTAGTAAGGCATAGCAGTTTGTTTAAGATTTAATAAGCTCTTGCACGCTCTGTGTAATGAAATGCAGGCTTCCAGGCTTGTTTTGTAGCAAATAAAAGTACTGCCTCATTTGCTGATGTAGCATGGAAGTAACCTTTCATAACCACAGAAAAACTTGACAGAAGTTTATGGTATCAGCTCTGCATTCCTGATGCAGCAGAGATGAAACCTGGCAAGAATTGACCCTTCCAGTGGAAGGAAAAAGAGAAAAAGCTATCAGAAAATTAGCAGTGATTACTCTCTTGGATACATTTTGGAGAAAGAGAGAAAAAAAATAAGCATAGGGCTTAATCAAAATGTACAATGCAGGAAAATGGCATCTGCCTCAAGGAACTTCCCACTGAAGCTTTAAACAAGAGACAACACATACACTGAGGCAGATAGGAATCAAAGCTGCATATCATCCCGATGAGTATTGTCTCACTGCACAAAGTTACGATTTCCCCCAGGTAAGAGGGCTACTTTGAAAAAAAAAAAACGAAGGCAATATGTTGTGCCAAAAAATATTCCCCATTCTCCTAGCAAATTCTGAGCCAGCATTGTACACAAAGTTCTTCATTTATTGAATATCATTCAAATTAGTTATATTCTAAAGTCATGAAGATGCATTCAGATTCTGTGCTATGTCACTGACCCCAGAGCTGATACAGCTGTTTAAATCAGGGCAGAACTGATCAAGTGCTACTTTCCACTTGGACTTAAACCAGATGCCATAAAGATATGAATTGTATGAAATGTAATTTTAGGCCTCTAGCTCCTAGTGATCATCCTATATGTAATTATTGTCTTCTTTCTAAAAAAGATATGCATTTAAAGCAGGTTTTTTTTTTCTTTCTCTCTTTTCTGGTAGCTTCTATCTATGTATATCCTTTGGAATACTCATTTGGGCTTTTTAATTTACTATGAGGATCTATGAAAATATATAGAAATAAATCTTACAGATATGAGCAGAGCAGAGCATCCCCCATTGTTTTTGTTTTTTTTTTTTTTTCTGGGGGGCGGGAGGGGGGAGGCTGTTTTCTTTAAATATCTTCTTTAATTAAAAATAAATAAATAAATTATAAACTTCCTTCATAACCAAACCGAACATTTTAAAAGCCCCATTTGTTCCCCATTTTGATCTGGTCTCGCTTCCCCCATGGTTAATCTTATTCATGCCACTGACCTAATGGAAGTGGGACAAACCCCAGATTAGCAATCGTGGAGCTGGTGGTATGTCCATCTTTCATTATTGAGAGAGCTTTTTCTTTTTTCTTCTTTTTTTTATTAAAAAAAAATTATGATTAAAAACCCATCTCCTTAGTCCAGAACTTTTCTGAATGTATCCTCTATACCCACACACTCATGCTACAGCAAGGCATAGTAACTGTGCATTGTCACATATCTTCAAATCCCTACTTGGCTTCACCCCCATCAAGCTGTACAAGAGCAGAGAGAAGACCAGAGGGAAGAGCTGCACTTTGACCCCTTGTTCATATTTTGATTCTTTTATGTATACCAAATGTCAGTCATTCTGTCAGCTATTTAATCTCAGACACCTATGGAAGATTAAGAGAGGGCAGTTCAATGAGCAGAGCAGGAGAGGGAAGGACGGATGAGCTACAGCGATCAGATAATGTAAAAGCCAACTGGAGGTTCTCAAAGAGCCCCAGCCGTCACCTGCCATCATCCTGCTACAAAAAGGAGGAGCTTCCCCCAGGCTTAAGAATCATCTTTTTCTAAGGGATTTGCACATGTGAATTCTAGAAAGAATAACAGTCTTTCTCAACTGTAGAACTGTTCTGAATTAATCCATTATTTCCTTCTTTTGATTTTAAAAAAGTTCTTGGCCAACAGTCTAGATGGGTATATATTCTAATAACTGCAGCAAGAATTTAAGACATATCTCACATAGCTTTATTCTCTAGCAGTTTCTGATCGATCAGAAACCTCTTATTCTGTCTCATCCCCCTTGGCTGGTAGGTCATCCTCCCCCAGTGAAGTACCTGGGTGCACAAGTGCGCTTTGTTTGCTGAGATCAAAGGCTTGGTTTGTTCCTACTCCCGGTAACCAAAACCCCTCTCTCTCTGTAATGGAGTGCTCTTCAGCAATGAAACCCCTTGCAGCACAAAATCCTCCATTCACATGGGGAAAGGTTGCATTTCTGGCCCAGCATGGGCTGCGTGTGTGCCACGGTGGGAAGAAGGAACTTCCGATGAGATAGTGGGTGCATGCTGGTGCTAGTCTTGGATCAAAAAAGAGTTGTAATGCTGGTGACTGGTGAAATAACCTGTTGCCTTGTCTCCCCGGGATATCTGCATGGTATAAATGGTGCTTTGGGTTACATGGGAAGCCAGTTGTCACTCTCAAATGTTAGCCTTCTAATGCCATACAACAAAATGATGTTCGGACTAGATGATGTGGTCTTTTCCAATCTTAATGATTCTATGAGAAAAGAGGTTGCAAGCATTCAAACCAAAGGCACTATAATTAGTAGAAGGATTTTAGAATTTAAATTGAGGTATTGAGTGGGGGGGTCCGGTCAGATTATATTTTGTACAGAAAGGTTCCCAAGGGGCATAAAGCTCACTCTCTTCTTGCCCAAACCTGGGCTGTGTGCTGGGCAAATCCACTGGCAAATGTTAACAGTGCCCAAGGGACTGAAAGCGAAGCTGGGGGCTGATGTGGCATGCGGTTGCCATGGAACTGGACATAACCCTGCTGGAGTCAGATGCCCCGATGGTCCAGTGAGGTTCAGCTTGCTGTAGGGTACAGCATGGCGACCCTCCCTAGCCGCATCTGGTTGTGTTTTAAACTTTTGATAAATTCCATAGTCAAAGAAATCAAAACAAATCAAGTAACAAGCCCCGTCTGGCCAACGTCCAAGTTAAAACTGCTGCATTCCTTGTTGGTATTAACGTTAATGCACCAGATCAGTGCAAAAGTGAAGATATTTGGGGTGAGACAGGGGTAGATTTGGGTGATATTTTCCTCTCCTTGTAGCCCTGCTCCCAAAAGACAAGGATTAAACAGAGTAATGTGCTCTGGCCAGGTTAGTCACTGTGCTTAGGGAGCAGTCTTAAACGAACGCTTCTCCCAGGGAGGACGTTCCAAGGGCCAGGCCCAGGTTACAGCCGCGGAGATGTTCGGAACGCAAAGTGGAGGAGGAAAAAAGAGCTGGAGAAACGCAGCCCAAGCTCCATCCCGCCCCTGAGCGGGTGCGTCCGCATGTGGCCAAAGTTTTGTTGTTTGGGGTTCTGCGTGTGTTTTTTCGGTCAGCTTTCCCCGAAGAAGAGGGATTTGCGGGTTTTGCTGTAGATGTCCTCCAGCTGAGCGGGGGTGGGATAATCCCGCACCGAACCGCTGCGGTTTGCCCAGGGGAGGGGGCATGGGAGGGAGGAGGAAAGCGGGAGAAAGAGAGAGGATCTGGAGAGGTCCACTGCTCCCACACAGAAAGGGTGCGAAGCTTTTCGTTCTCCTTTATTATTTTTAAAGGGAGGAGGGTGAAAACACAAACCCTGCAGCCAGTTCTTCCTCCCTTGAAAGCTCTCCAGCCTCTTCCCTGCAAGCCGCCGAACTTCAGCCCGCGTGTGTGTATATATATATTTATTTATATACGTGCGAGTGTTCGCGCCGCGTCCCGCGATGGGCTGATGGGCAGCGGGAGCTCCGCGGGCCGCCCCCGGCCTCCCCGCACGGCTCCGCGGGGCCGCTCCGCATCAGCGCCGCGCTGCGCTCCGCCGCAGCTTTTGGCGAAGAGCAAAGAGAGGGGAGAGGCACAAAAGGGAAGGACGGAGGGAAAGTCCCTCCCACGCCCCCCTCCCCCAAGTTTATGATGGGGGTCCGGAGGAGTAGCTCTGCTCCGCAGCAACCGCTCGCCTGCTGAAAACTTGCTGCTCCGCTTTTTGGGTAAAGTTGATGCTTATTGTGTCTTTTCATTGTGCTTTTTTAGGTTTTGTTGTTGGGTTGGTGCGTTTTTTTTTGTTTTTGTTTTTTTTTTTTTTGTCTTTCTTTTTCTTTCTTTCTCTTTTTTTTTTTTTTTTTTCTCTTATCCTTTTCCGCCTCTCCTCCCGCTTTTGGCGGAGATGCTCCGCGCTGGAGCGGGCTGGGGGGGAGGTAAGAATTTGGTGGGGGGCTCCTCTTTGTGTGGGGGTCGCACCCGTGCCTGTTCGTCCATCCCCCCCCTTCCCCCCCCCCCCTCCCGATGAGCGGAGCGCTGCGGCGCAGTGCGTGTCCTCTGTCCGCTGTGCCCCCCCCCCCCCCCCCGGGGAACCGCTGTCTCCGGGATCATTGTTTTTCCCGGGGGCTGCGGGGACCGTCCCCACACTGGGGATCGCCTGGCCCGGCCCCGGAGCTCCCCGTGGCCACCCCTGAGTTCGCCTTTTCGTTATTTTAATTTTATTAACTTACCCCCCTTCCCCCTCCTTGTCAGTCCCGTCCCCCCCCCCCCCCGGGAGGAGCAATCTTTCGACAAGTATATTTGCCGAGGAATTTAAAAAATTCCCTGCTGCAACTTGATCCCTGTGTGATGAGGAGCGGCTCGGAGTAGACCCGGACTCCAATCCTATTAAGGACTTAGGGAGTTGAGAGTTTTTCCCCGGGACTCGGTAGCTTTAAAACAATCGGGGAGGAAGGGAGGGAGATGGGCTCATTTAGATGCCTTTTCTGCCTCAAGTGATTGCCATCATTTCCTGGGAAACCTGACTTGTGGAGGGTAGGGGCTCGGGGTGGTTTAGCAGCGGTCCTGCCGCTCCTTTTGCGATGTGTACGGGATTTTATTTTATTTTTTTGCTCATTGCAGCCGGGCCTTAGAAACTTAATGGGAGGTTCTGCGCTGCGCTCTGCCCGCTCCGGGAGCTGGTGCGCAGCCCAACACGACCCGGCTCGGCCTTTGGTACCCGGGTGTGAGCGAGCCAATGTCCCGGAGTGGCAGAACCGTGGAGCTGCCCCTGAACTCGCTCCTTCCTGTAAATACCCACGTGGTCCATGCGGTTCCATCACTTGTATGCCCACCTCTGTGCTCGGATAAATCAGCATCTCACTGGCGCGTTGCGTTGGTTGCTTTTACAGATAAAGGGAGGAGTTGTAAAACTTTGTCTGCCCTCCTGCCATACTCGTTATTGTTATTAATTATTTATTGCAACTGAGGTTCTCGGGATGCACGGGGCTGTGAAAGTAGATGTGTGACCAGCGTGCTCCGTAAAAGAGCATTTCAACAGATATCACATAGGCACGCACTGTGGAGTTGGTGCCAAGAAAGTAGAGTAAATAACCCATGAAATTCAAAATACATAGAAGTGGGGAAGAGCGATAGGTTGTAAGATTGATTTGATCTATTTGACCTGCCTTTCAAAAGGGAAAAAAAGCAAAAAACAAAAAACAAACAAACAAAAAAAACAGCAGAAAAAAGTTTTAAGGTCTAAACCTAACTCACTTCACTAAAAAAGGAGCCTTAAGTGCAATCTGTGCTGCACGTTGACCTGGAAAAGAGGATCTGCTGAATAACTGCTGCTGCTGCTGGGATGTTTGCGTTGCGCTGCTTATGGTGCACAGCAGCTGCCGCTGGTGAACTGGTTTGGGTCGGCGTTCCTGAGGGGTGGATATGGTGATTTGTGCTTTGGCTGGGTCTGCAGGAAATGTTGTCACCTGTCAACCTTTGAATTGCAGTAGAAACGCCATACTGAAGGTTATGGCAAAACTGACAACTTTTAAGAAGTGAATGAAATTCATTATGTTTTTTTCACTCTGAACAACTCTTGGAAATGGGTTGTTTGACTGAAAACGTGACCCATCCGTAGTGCTAAACATGCCTGATCCACTGAAGATGAACTGATCTCTGTGTCTGTATGTCGTGGCCTCTGTGTATGTTTGTGGAAGAGCTGATCTGTAAAGCAAGGTGAGGTAGGATTCACTTGAGCTTAAATGCTGTTATTGCTTCAAGTATGTGGCTTTGAAGTGCCCAGAAATGCAACTGCTGTTCTTCAGAGAAAAACAGATCTCGAGGACTGTTTCCAACTTCCTTTCAATGTCTTTTTTTTCAGTGTGTCAAAGGGGATGTATACAGATGGACAAATACTGTTTGTGTTAGGTCATTCATTTAGAGAAAAATTAGAGCCGTAGAGGAATTTGAGCTGGAGGCATATGCCAGTGTAAATCTGGCATAATTTCAATGAAGCTACTCCAGTTTATACTTGTGTAAAAGAAAACAGAACTTGACCTCAGATATCCAATACACAGCAGCCTGCATTCCCCGGCATCACACGGAATACTGCAGTAACACTGGGATAAGAGCTGTTTCTGGTGGCACAATGGTATACAGCAATCAGGATTTGGTGTTGTTTTAAAAGCAATTGGAACTTTTGTGGCAAAAGATCATTTATTTCCCCTGGCTTCTGTGGTTTTAATGCCATTCAAGGCTCACACCGTGATGTACCTTACAGTCGGTTTTCAGAGGAGCTGTAGGGACTCTGGGGCAATAGTACCAGCTGTGCAGGGGAAGGGTTATGTGGTCACTTCGTTTTATAAATTCAAAATGTTTTTTTTTTTTTTTTTTGGCGTGTGTGTGATCCTGACATACTCCTGTTTAGATCAAATTTGACTTTTTAAGAGAATTTTCCAGTCTTCTGTCCCCATCTTTCTTTGTTTAAGGACACAGTAGAGCATCTGCCCAGATCTCATGAGCATTACCCTCATTCCATGCCTGTAAGGAGGACACCCGGTCAGCTGCCTCCCTTGGGGCTGGTGGCCTACTGTACGCAGTTGTTTGCCCTGTAGTCTGAAAGGTACACAAATACTTCATGCTTTTGTACTCTGAGAAGTGCTCTGTTCAGAGGGAAGTTTCCAGTGCAGATTAGCGGAGGCCGTGGATTCAGTGAGCAATCACCAAAATCTGTATGTATTTGTGCAGCAAACACCTATCTATTGCTTCGCCACAAAGCCTCCACTTAATAATCTGGCCAAGGATTTCAAGGCAGCCAGATTTTCTCAAAGCAGCTACTTAGAGACATTAGATGTGACTATAGCATCAAACTAATTAGTTGCCACTCCATTCCTATGAAGCTTCCAGGGCTTTATAGAAATGCAATATTTGCACTTCTCACTTGCTGCTGAGACATTGAGGTTAAGCAGCCTCTGCTTTTTGTCTGCTCTCATACTGATGGGAAAGATTCCAGCGCATTGTTCGAGTGCTGCACAACCCCCTTGTATACCTGGGTAAATATTTTAAACAGTTGCGCATTTGGACAACTCGCCACAAAGCATGAAGTGGTATTTAGGGTTTGCTGCTGTTTGCTCCAGCGCTGTTCCCAAGGCCTTTTCAAAGAAAAGGGAAACAACAGGAGGTATTCAGGAATTAATGAAAACAACGCTAAATGAAATGGTAGCAATGAACAACAAATCCTGGTATGAGGAACTTGGAGAAGGCGTTGTGTTACAGGCAAGCACTGCACGTGTGCATGTGTGTGTATATGTACACGTCTGTCAGTGCATGCAGAGTGCACAGTGCTTGACCCATGTGTACAGCTGATCCTATACAAGAAATCTTAGAGAAATTTGCTGATGTTTGGTGCCTGAGTGGTAAGGATCGGATCTTGCATGGCAGCCTTGAGAGGTGGAGAGGCCACAGATTTGTAGCTTTTCCTAATGGGATGACTGCAAACAAGTGACTGCACCACTAGGTCCAATTTTCTGCAGGCCAAGCTCCAGTTGGAAGCAGATACTTATGAGATAATGCATAGTGTGGGAGAGGCCACTGAACTTTTCTTCATTCTTGCTCTACTACTACTAAACCAGACTCCATTCTCTTTAAGTTCTAAAAAAACCCCAAATTCTCAAATGCTAAAATGTGCTACAGAAAGTTGTTATCCTGTCATTCAAAACTTTGGAGTATTAAAAGTTATGTTGGATTTCTGAATCTTCAGTAGCACTGAAAAGAAGTCTCTGTGTCTGGAAGTGGACGCCCAAATTAGAAAACATACTTGAAAATGGATTCCTTTGGGTCCCTGTTGTGCTCAGGAGAAGCATCTGCAGCACTGTCACTGGGCTCGGCTGCCCAGACACACCAGCGCATCCTTTTCCGTCCTTTTGCAATTATTTGAGCTTGGCTGTCACCTCACTGCAATTATAAATATTCCAAGAGAAAACAATACAAATTAGAACTGTAGGTGCCAGGATCTTTGTACTGGATGTATTTCTTTTTACTTTCTAAGTGTCCTTTTTCATATGAAAAGAGTTTAGCAGCTTTATCCTTATTCAAGGCTTTTCTTTTTGTATCTGCTGGGGAGAAAACCATTAATTTTGTGGAATGGTGAGAGTAAGCCTTAAGCTGTCTTTGACATTTTAGTTTAACTTGAATAGGTTAATTTTTTTTTTTTTTTTTTTTTTTTAAAGAAAACAAGTTGGTGGGAAGTGTGTTTTAACTGTGAGCGCCCGATTTCGACCATTAGCATGAGAAAAAAAGTTTTAGTGCATTTACTATTGTATTGAATGAAGAGTTCCAACAGTCAGGAAAAAGAAAGTAAAAGGCTGTAAAGAAATGATGGTCTATTCAGATTATTCAGCAGCCCAGAGCTCTGGTCATCTGCCTCTGAAATCTGGGATCGGGATATCACTTTTATCTTCCTGTGCCTTTCTCTCGCCTTTTTCACATGTTCACTTTTGTCAAGGTTTATTGATCACGTTTTCTTCTCCGCAAATCTGTGGAAAATTTAATGAACCAAAAACAACAGAGAAATAAAAGGAACTTTTTATTCACTAGCACTAGGTTGAATGTAGTTCTATAGCTGGCACCTCTCGCCTCCCATGCGCATCATTGTGCCGCTCCTGCGGCGCTTACAGTACGTTACAGTGAGGATGGCCGTGCTATTAATTCTGTTCCGGGGAAAAGTTTGTTTAATGTGTGTGAGATGTTGCAGCAAATCCATTCCTCTGTTTGTCTCTTCCCTGCCCTCCTGGTTTTCGGATTCTTGACTGCGTTGCACTCCTACCGCTAAATACCTCAGAGTGTCTGTAGCGCACAGCGTTTCCCTCTGCAAGAATGAAATGTATTCGCTGCCTAGCAATTAAACCCAAATTTAAATGATTGCAGATTAGTAGCAGTTATTTACAGTCCCGATTGTTTTGGTGCTATGATCCTTGTTCATTACACATCTGGTGCTGCCCCAGAGCGCTTTGTGATGCAAATGCTTTTGTTAACTTACAAATAGTTTCAGTATCTAGATCATCTCAGGTGACATACTTCAGTCTCTTCTGTTTCTCCCAGATGGACTTAAAAAGCTGTAATTAAATGCGGCTTCCAGTATGATTAAGCATTACTAACATTTTCCCTGGCATGGTTTACTTGAACTCTGCCACTTTCTGATCCTGTCACTGGAAGAGTTTTAAATAAAGACCTTCTTAACATGAATAAGTGTAGGGAAATGAGTTAAAACTGAGTATGTATCTGCCTGAGAGATTTTTTGGGTGTTTGGACTCCAAAGAACTTCATTACTACTCTAAATTAAAGTCTCAGAGGAAGGAAAGCCCCAGAGTTCTGCACAATAGTCCCGAACACTTCAATAGTAAGTAGCGTCATCAATGCTGATGCTTCTAAGGGATGAGCTAAAAGGTACAGAAGGGCATCTGTGTCAGAGCTAGCAATTTCAGATGCGGGAATGGCACACCTGTGACTGTATCTGCTTTTTCTATGCACAAAGTGTCAATCCCTCCTGTAGGAATGTGCACCTGCAATCTCAGACTGCCTCTAAATCCACCAGAAGGACTTTGTGCCCAGCAGGATGCGTCCTATTGGGAAAATCTGAGCTCCTGTTTGTAAAAAAAAGAGCAATAAAAAGGACTTCTGTGCACTGTGAAATGTGGGATTTTGCTGTAGATAATTCATTTAGATGAAACTAATGAAATCTCCTTGGAGGAACAGGCCTTCTTTGGGATGTAATACTGCAGAGTGGAACATGGTATGGGTTCAGACCCCTGGTAATGGGCTCTACAGGGTCATCCTCCCTCACCCATCCCACATAGTGACAAACATCCCTGGTGTGGGGCTGCCTGCTGCCCCCCGTGCTCCGGAAGGGATGCACAGCTGAATGCCTGCAAGAGCAGTGGAAAAAACATCCAGTGTTACAAATGCCATTCAGATGCATAGGACATGCCGTAATGTCACAGCTTGGTGGCTTGTATTCATTACTGGGAACTTCAAATACTGTGCCTCTGGAAATTAAATCCTTTTTCCTTTAAACATCCAAAATATTTAATAATCATGTTCTTTTGTAGCAAGGAGATCACCTAGAATTTGTCAAGCTCTATGTGAAGCACATTGATTCAGTTACTAAAATTAATTGAAAAAGCCTTGAAAACATCTCACCAAATTTCAGTTTGGGAAGCAGCATCCCTATCTGAGCTCAGTCTATTGCTTCATACTGACCTGTGGAGTCCTCCTATTAGAGCCCCTTGTATCAAGCTTCCCTAAAAGCAAGGTCTGTTGATTGCTCCAGTGTTAAAAGAGCATCAGCTCCCAACGCTAAGATAGAGCCTTTCAGAGCAGTCCTTAGCAGTGCTTCATTGTGCAGCGGACAATGCCATAAGTCAGACAGGACTTTCTGAGCCACCCCTGTAAGGAACTGTAAGGGCTACTGAAGTACACTTGTGTTAAGTTGAATTGATTGAAATTTAATGGCTGTTAGTAGCTATGAATGGTAATGATTTCCTAGAGTATCTTCACCATGCTTGACATTAATAACGGGAGAGTGTGTTCGTGTGACGCCAACGCGTTACTCATTTTTAAAGATGCTTTCTCTCAGCCTTCTTTCACATAATTTAGTTGTTTTGATGCTCAAAAAAAAAAAAAAAAAAAAAAAAAAAGAGGGGAAAAAAAAAAAAAAAAAAGAACCACCTTGGGCTTCGAGGAGCACTGAGGAGCACATACATCTTGTCAACATAATTTTGTGCCCATGATTTTTATTTTTTCCAATTCCGACATAAATCAGACCACAATACAGTGAGAGTGATGAATTTGTTTTACATGCCATCATGAATTAATGCTATGCAAATTGAAGCTTTGCAGGTGCCATGATTTACTTAATAATTTCAAGTTGTAATGTTTAAGCTCATTCATTATGTTTGAGTAAAAAAAACGGCGCATTCATATTTTTGAACGTGAAATGTGAGATTTGTGTGCATTTGCTCTGTGTAGTTGCTGTGTAAGCACATTTGATGGCTAAGAAGGAATCAATCAGTGTTTGCATTCAGCATCTTATTCGTGTAGATGTTACCGAGACATTTCAAAGAGAATAATCAAATATTTGTGTGTAAGGGAGAGCAAGATGCTGGTAAAACATCTTTCAAGGCTTATAGAAAAGCAGAAAACTGCCAGAGCAAAGTTTTTTGTTTTTTTTTTTCTGCCTAAATATATATATATATATATATATATATATATATAATACATATATATATATATAAAAGCAGGTTGATATGGTTTTCCTATGCAAAGTGGCCTCTATTTGATCCCGTGGGGCTTGCTGTGAGCTGCTCCCCTATCTGCATTCTGCACCGTGTGGTGGGGATGAGCTGGGAAGCTGGTGGGAGCTACGGGTGTCCCAGGTCACAGGTGAACACGAATGGGATAGCAGGATTTTCAGGCTTTGATATCATTCTTAGTGCGCTTCCCAAAGGCTAAGGACAAGGGGGAGAAAGTTTGACACATAAATACATCTTGAATCTCTGAAGATAAGAATAGATTTTGACTTTATTTCTCAAAAAATTGAGGTCACTGTGGTCTGATGACAGGCTGAAAAGCCCATCACTCAATTTTTTTTCACATTTTTTTTCCCTCTTTTTTTTTCCAGATGAACAGAGGGAGCTGATTTTTGATACATTATATGTGTTAAGTTCGTGACAGCATATTCAGGTTTGGAAATCTGTGGCCCTAAGGTCAAGGCTCAGCATCAACTTTAGGGCCTCCCTGCCCAGGTAGTAAGAATATTATCAATTCTGCCATAAAAGAAAGAAATCTCTTAAATTTCCTAACACACGTGAACCAAAAGTGAAGCATTTTGAAAAGTGTTTGCTCTACCCAATTGGACTGTGATTTTCCGTGACTTCTACAGCCATTAGTGATTCAAGTTGATTCACAGCAAGATTGTCCCCAGCACTGTTGGCCAGGAGCAGAGGGCTACTTTTGGCTCCTGGTAATTCTGAAAACTTTCCCTTTTTCTGGGTGTGTTCTTGAAGAACTTAGAGGAGAAATAAATCCTGATGTGCCATTCCAGAGGTTGCCATTAGTTGGGTATTAAAGGGCCTTTTGGGAGGCGGTGCACGGTGTACGTACCGTGATCAAGTTAATTATGTTGCTTTGGCAACCATAGCTTTGGTATTTCCTGACTAGAGCTTGCTGATGGAGTCATATTCCAGTACCTGGCATCATCAGTGCTAAAATCTCTTGCAAAATCGGGTCGTATTTGTAAAAATTGGGCAGAAAAAAAGAGAGATGGGTCTTTTTTTTTTTTGATAGTGTTAAAGTGCACTATTTTGCACTTAAATGCAGGTTTTATGTTGAAATAAGTTTTTAGTCAGAATTTAGAAATATATATTGATTGCAAGGAATGCTGTTGCAGTACAGTGTAGACTGCAAGTGATTGTTTTAGAATTCCTTTTATAGACAATTTCAGTATTTAGAGGTTTTGCTCCAATTCACAACAAGTCAGATTGGGAAATTTAGAATTCCTTTGTAGACTGTAGTAACTATGCTCCAACCTTTGCTCTTCCTTTCTCAAAATTGTGATGGAATATAGGGCTGAGTGCATTATGCGTGTTCCTAAACCATGAATAATTGTTTGGTCTTTGTTTTATTGTGTTTGTTGTTGGGGTCTTTTCCCCACTTAAAGAAAGGAGAATTAAGGGGAAACCATGGCACAAATTGTGGTTGCGTTGTCTCAGTAAACCTAAGAAACTTCCTCGCTGCAGCTCTCACAGTCTGTGTTCAAGAAAAAGTCCTTTCTTCTGCATTTTACTCCCAGGCCTCTGACAGGGTTTGCTAAAATTTAAGCTATGCATTGGGCTTACACTGAGAACTTTGCTGGTGCTGGAGCTCAGTTCACCTGTCTGGGACAAAGAACACTGGTGGTGGGCGGTGAATGGCAGGTCTGGATCTGCACCGAAGGGACGGATTGTGGATGGAGCGTGCGAGGTGAGAGATCCTCCTCCTTTACTTTCCAGAGGGCATTTCCAGTGGTGCAGGTGGCAGAAGGATCTCTGCCAAGGCATTCACTTCCTTTAATCTCTTCCCAGGGTAGAGATACTCAAAAGCAAGATGCCATCCAAGCTGTTGGGGAGGGGAGATCGTAGAATCACAGAACAGCTTAGGTTGGAGAGGACCTTAAAGATCATCCAGTTCCAATCTTCCTGCTGTTGGCAGAGTTGCCAGCTACTAGATCAGGCCGCCCAGGGCCCCATCTGACATGACATTGAGCACCTCCAGGGATGGGCAGGGCCTTTTTGGTGGAGGGACCTGCTGACAGTGAGCCAGAGCCATGCTGTGCTGCCCATTCTGGGCTGGTTTCTCTCAGGTACTCACAGGTAAATCCACACCACATGATGACGTGCTGGGCAGGCACAACCTGAGATGTGGCTGGAAATATTTAATGCATTGGGTATAGTCAGAAGCTGACATGCTCCAGCTGTCAGGCTGAAGGACAGAGATGCAGTAATGTGGGACCCATAGCCCTGCCCATCTTGGTGTCCTTGTCTGCTGCTGAAGATTCAACTTTGCAGCCTAGGGGAGACATGCTGGTCTCAACCCCCTTCATATTGCTACGTATAGAATTACAGGCAGGTTCATGGAGTCTACCAGGAGTTCTGTGGAGATGAATTGAAAAAGTGGACTGCTCAAGTGTCCTCTTCTAGGTGACTTTCATTGCTCTCTGCTGGCATGGAGTGCCTGGATTTTGTGTCTCCTGTGAGGAAGGCAGGACAGCTGCGTTTTTTTTGTGTGTTATTTTTCCCCTCTTGTTATATGCCATTGCTGGATGGGATGAGGTCTTTGCTTCCCACAAGCCAGGCAGCATACTCTGGGAGCACTATATCACATGGCCCTGCAGCTTCCCCCACAGACTGGGCCATGAATGTCAGTGCAGTGGTTCAAGCCAAGTGCTCAGGTGCTCTTTCTCTGTCTGAGTGCTGTGGATGTCATACCTCAACTCAGCGTCTGTTCCGTTTCAACACTTCCTGTGAGCTAATGGAGTTTAGATATCATCCATTTCTCCCTCGCTCTCCGTGGGCTGCAGATTTCTGTACATCCTTGAAGTGGAGTTTTGAGGTCATTGGTGGTGCTTTTAGGTCACAGAACTGCAATGCCTTGCCTTCTCGCCAGCTAATCAAATGACTAATTAGCTCTTATATCACTGTGGTTATCTTTTGCTCTAGCTTTGGTTCAGCTCTGTGGGGTGAAGCCTGCTAAGAGAAAACACTGGAGAATTATTTGACTGGAAACTTGGAGGCGGATGTGGTCAGGAGCCTCCACCATATGGGCAATCGCTTGTGTCCATCCTCATCTGTGTACCTAATTCATCTGTGTATATTAAGGCATTCGTTGTAGCAAAAGGACAGCTTTTATCATGCCCCCTCTAGCATGTTCAGAAGTGGAAACTTGGACAGCACAAATCTCTGTGTGCATCACGGCAACATTAACCCACTTTATTTCCCACTTTTCTCAGGTGTTGGTGGCATCTGGTTGCGACAGATGCTCTATGATAAAGCCTTCAGATCAACATGCCTTTGGAGATATCAGTTCTCTGTGTTGGTACTTGCAGATTGCCGTATCCAAATACTCTTCTTTAATTGTCTTATTAAGGAGAGAATTAAGCTCTGTGCTTTGACTGTTTTGGTGCCAGTGATCCTTATTGCAGGCTTTGGCACAGCGCCGCATTGTGTTTTAAAGAGACAGCATCACTTAATGATGTGGGAATTGAGTTGGAGGATAAAATCCGCTGAGAACAACGGCTGACTGAGTACGGTACGTAAAAATCTGATTTTATGTTCTTCCCTCCAGACTGTTAGGTGGGGGGTTCAACTCACATGCCTGTGATGATTTCAGAAATAAAAAGCAGAAATTCTCACTGCTGCCAGACCACAGGCTCCTCAGCGCCAGACTTGCAGACGAATGTCACATGTTGCTGTATTGCTGTATGTTTTGAAAGCATACCATGTGTTATTCTTTAGCTGTCTCAGTCCTCCTCCCAGCTATATAATCTTCTCCCCAGTCAACCTCACAGAATAACTTCTAATGAGCGTTCCTCTCTCCCTCTCCCATGCAGACTCGGGCTCTGTTCTCCCATACCTATCACCTCACATGAATGTCTTTCCCTACAAACTTGCAGCAGTGATTTTAACTGGACTCTGTGTAAGTGCCCCTCGTGCTTTAAATCAGGCACTTTAGATGCTGATATTTCAGCTTATGTTGTGTGTTACCATCAGGAGCTCACCAGTGATTCAACATATGGTTAAAAATGTTGTGTGTGGAGTATAATGTGTTTCGGTTTTACTCAGTTGTGGGTCTAGATAACAAACACTTGCCATTAGAATTGCTGTTTCCAGAAACAATTTTTTATACTCCTCCTTTTCTACTGTCTTGGATTAATGTTTCCTCCAGCTAATGACAGGACTGGACATGCAAACTAGATTAGAGCATAGTGTGAATAGTACAAGCTGGAAATGCTGGTGTCTCTCATTGTGGTCTGCAAGATCGCAAGAAGCAAACTGAAAGCCACCAGAGAAATTGACCCAAGACCCTTGGGTACCTGCTATCATGAGGGTGGCTCCCACAGACATTGCCTCTGAAAGGTCCTTACTGCCTGGTAAAACCAGGAGATATCGTGACTGTGCTACCTGTGAAAGTGGGATATCGCTCCTTCTGCTGCTTGCAGTGCTGGGGTCATGGTGGCAGAAAAGGTGAGACTGCAGCTTGGCACTGTGCTGCTGTGAGTGGCAAAGGTGAGGATGCTTGCTGTGGGAGCAGTTCCTGGGGCTGCTGGCTGCAGGAGGGCTGCTCCTGATTCCAGCAGAGACAGGAGGCAGACAGTGCTTTTGCTCAACAACTCTATTACGTTTGGCTTACACTGCCAGGAGCGGGTATTCCACAGCTCCCACATCCAGTAGTTCTCTGAGCCTCACTGCTGTAGGCGGTGCTCCCGCAGCCACCTTTGGTGTAGGCTGTGCCAACCGATGTCCCAGCCCGCAGGCATGCCAGCCGTGCTGTGCACTGGATAAGTTCCCATTCTTATTCTTTTAAAATCCTAGATTTCAGTCCTTGTTGAAAGGTTGGATCCCAGCCGGTGTCTTGGGTGTCAGGCTTGGAATTCTGTCTTCTGGAGAAAGGAGTGATTTATTAGCTTCCTCTGAAAAGTGGACGAGAATAGAAAGTTCATGTTTCATGTTTAGGTGTAATTGCGAATGCAATGGTTGAATGATGAGGTGCACAGTGATCAGAAGGAAAGCTGACACCATTCCATCCTAGTGCGGGGTTTCCACCTGGCTGTGGCTCTGTCAGATCAATCTGATGAGTCCCACTGTAACTGGGACCTCATTTCTCACTGTTTCCTTGGGTTTGTTGGGGAGCTCAAACTGGGCACAGCAGCTAGGTGTGTTGTAGTGGTAGAAATAGTGGTGCGATGTAGCAAGGGCTAGCACTGGACACATCAGCCTAAGGGACAGCAAGCACAGTGTCCTGCCCAGCTGAGATGTTTAGCCTTTGTCTGTGGTGAAGAAGATCCTGATCTCCCTTTGGGGATATTGCAGGAGAGACCACCAGAGAACAGGGAAGAGATTGCTCTACGGTAGTGAGGGAGAGAGGGCTGTGTAGTATTGAGCTAAAGAGGCAAAAGAAAACCTTGAGAAAAGAGCCATAATCAGTGCCTCTACTTGCAAAACAAGTTGTTAATTAATAAATGACATTTTTCTGTTCTGAGCATTGTTGATTGGAACAAGGCTCTAACACTGCTCGACCTTAGGCTAGTGTTGCTTACTGGGACAAGATAGGTAGGAGTTCATGATATACCCATAAATTAAAGGAATCTCAAGGTAAGTTTCCTCTCTGCTAGCAACTGAATGCAGCTTTCTTCCCTTGAGAGTCTGTGGATCAGTTGAGAGAGTCTGTGGTACAATTCCCAGGCATCCAAAAAACTCAGAGTTGTGGTTTTAAGATGAGAAGTTGGAATGGAAAACTGTTATTTGTCTGGACAGGTCACCTACATCTGGTAGGGAAGTTTGGTGATGGGTCAGTGCAGCTACTTTAGCACTAACCTGCCCTTAGCATCTCACAGAATGGCTCTGAGCTCTCTGTAGTTTCCAAGAGCTCTGTATCATCTTCTGGAGAAACCCTAGAGATACAGTTTTCCAAATGCTTTAAGGTGCAGTGCTGCAGCTTGCCCTCTCCTCCCTGCTTCCCTGGGCAGCTGTGGGTACAGGTGTTGTGCAAGTCTGTTTGGAGCACGATTGTGCAGGGCCGAAGGCATGAAGTCCTGAATCAGCGTTTTACACCATTTTTTAGGGGCAGGGAAGTAGGTGACCAAGTGTTTTCACACAATAGGTATATGCAAGAGGGTAGCTTGACTTAGATCCTTGGAAATAGAGGTAAATGTTGCAGCTTTGACTATCAAGAGTCATCCAGAGAGGGTGTTTGTTCTTCTTAACACAGGTTCATAACAAAAGGTTCATGAGCAAGGGCTGCTTTGGGAGGTCAAGTGTGGCTGAGAGGGCTTTCTTTCAACCCCAAGTATGTTACTGTTTCCCACCCATGTGGACCACTGTGAGCTGTTTATGCTAATATGCTCAACAAGGAATTATGCTTTAAAAACATCCAGAGCTTTTGCTAGAGAAAAGGGGCAGCTTACTCTGCAGCTATGTAAAGACAAGTGGTATGTTTGATGCAGTGTGCTTTATTTGCATACCAGTATGTAGGGGCTGTTGATGGCAATTGCTATAAACCAGAAATCTTTAGTGGGTTTGGGACTTGCATTGCTGTGATGAACCTTACTTTTGTGGTGTTGTCATAGGAGGACATGAGAAGCTACTTGAAGCACATCTCCTTATTTTATAAAAGAAGTGGTTGTGAGTTTGGTTATTTCCCAGGGGGCTTTTCAGAAAGCAGTGCTTTTGCTGCCCTTTTCTTATCTGTGAGAGCCTTTCCTGGGGTCTGCAAAGCTCATCTTATCTTCTAGGGCACTTGGGGAACATAGATGTGTTACAGCTCTGGTTATTAGCAATGTCAGGGTGGATAATAGAAAGCAAAACGTTTGCGTTGTCATATAGGGAGATCATAGATCGTTCACAATCTGTTTTTTTGCCTTAAAGTCATTGATCTTCAGTGGGCCAGCCAGTGCCCTAGAGAAGAGAAGGCTGGAATGTAAAATCAGGAGCTCTCTGCTCTGCCAGACCTGCGGCGAGTGCAAAAGCACATCGAGCTCACAGCCATGCACTCCCTCTTGGCTCCCGTAGGCTTAAGGGACATGAAGAAGACTCAGAGAAACAGCCTCACAGACAGCCCACTGGGGGCTGGGATCGATTCTGTTGGGGGACAGAAGGGGCATCAGATACCAAACCTGTAGGAAGCCAGTCTTCATTAGTTCTGCAACCTGTTGGACAACTTGTGTTGTTTTATTAACTTTTTATTACAGCAAAAGTGACTAGAATAAAAATAGTCTAGGTGCCAAGGGGATAAACAGTGAATTAAAAGGATTAAGGTCTGAAAGTTTTATTGCTTTTAGAATGATGTTATTAGATTTACTAGCTTAAGTTAAATTTACATGGCTGAATTACTTCTTAACCTAGTAAGGAGTTTTGTGGAGAAAAACACATCTGTTTAGGTGTTTTAGAAGGACTTCATCCAGAGTATGTCACAACTCTTCAGGCTGTTACGGAGGTGTAGAGCACCATCCTTTCTGTCATAAGCTAAATGGTTGCTGACTTGCCATTTGATTCTTCTTCTGGAAGTCAGAGGGATCTGCACGTGGTAGAGGAATTGAAAGCAGTTCTGGTCGTTAAGACGGCAAGACAATAATTCACAGTGCTATTTTTGTTATATCACCAACTGCAATATTTCAGAAAATGTTAGTGTTCTTAAACTCTTGAGAAGCTTTAAGATATATGTATATATTTAACGTATAAAAGCCCTTTATATTCTGAAGACATCTCATGGCAAACCGATGACTGAAAATGACAGAGGCAATTCCAATTTGAGCTCACCCACAGTAAACTTCTCTCTTGACACCTGGTGACATAGTCAAGTCAGTAAATAACCATCACGTTCCTGCCCACTGAAAGGTCTGGGGTTTGCTGGAGTATGTGTGTTGGCTTTTTCTGAACCCACAGTGCTTGTGTGTGGCTCTTTCCCCCACAGCTCCTCGCACAGCGCATTTGAATGTTGGACAGAGTCCAGATTTCCTCCCTCCTGGGGATTCCTTTGCTGCTAATTTAAGTGATGGCAAATGCAAACTTCTTGCCAGAGCTTGCTGTGTGTTTTTGGATGCTTTCTTTAGCTATTCCCTGAGGGGTCAGCTTTTGTCCTTCCTCACTGTTCTGTTCTGCTTTAGGGAGAGAGGCTGTGAGCTGGAGCTGATAGGTCCCACCTGGCTTTGATACTGCTTCTGACATGGCTTCAGAACACAAGCGTCTGTCACAGTTTTTGGAGACTTTTACTTTGTTGTTGTCTGTACAAAGCTGGGCTTATAGGCGTGTGTATGCAATCTTTATTTTAACAGCAGATTCATTCTTGCCTGTAATAGTGTCTCGTTCATATTAGATGGTCTGCAGCAGAGTAACTTTGTAATTTTAAAAAAGCTATTTTGTGTAGCTATTAGAAAGCAATTTTCTTTTTCAAAGTCCTGCGTAGTCGATATGGGATAGAGTGAACATGTTGAGAAGAACCAAGTGCCCATCTGCCCAAAGGTTTACAGATTATTGCGTCAAAATGGAGATAGCTTAGACCGTGGTGTCACACACTGGCCAGCACACTTGGCGGCCACAGTCCCCTTGCGGACAGACAAGCAGTAGCCATGAGCATACACGGGCTGGGAAGGTCAGGGGGCTGCTCCTCTGTTTGAAGCTGCCACCTCCCTCTGAGGGTCCTGCCCTCGTCACAGGAGCAGGATTTGACGCCTGCCCTGGCGCCAAGCTCTGCTCCCCACGGTTATTCTCCGGAGCCTCCAGCCTGCTGCGAGGCCTGTGCTTGCACAGCCGGGAGTCGGTTCAGTTGTGGTTTTACCCCTGTCAGCTATTTTCAGCAGCGCTCCTCTTATTTGTCCAGATGACTTTTCTGGAGGAAATGTGCAGTCGGATGTGTTCACTGGAGGGGGAAGAACAGCGGCGGCTTTATGAAGACGCAGGTGTTGGCGGAATGTCATCCATTTGTGCTTCGTTTGCATTGGGTTTCTGCAGGGCCCTGTGTTTTCTGTAACCATCCAAGGTGTTTTTAAAAGCAAAGAATTTGGCTTAGCACAGGAGTATGCAAGCCCAGCCGGTGCGTAGGTGTGAAGGCCCTGGTGTGGTCTTCCATTTCCTTGTGGGTTGAAAGTCTCTGGGAAGGGCACCTTGTAGGCAACTGGAACAGATGGTGAAGGAGGGCTCCAGTGTGGCTTCCCGGATGGAGAGAGAGACTTGTGTGAGGGTGGGAGCAGAGTGGCACGTAGACTTGGCATTTGGTGAAGTTACTAGATGACTTGTGGAGAGCACTCAAACAGCAGCACAGCATTTCAAAGTAGGATTCAAGTAAGCAGAACACCCTAGACTGCCTGGGAGAATAAACAAGAGAAGGAGAGATTTAGGAAGAGCCTTTACCCAGGATCCTAGGTCCTCCGGAATCAGTAGGTGACTGTAAGAATGCTGCAAATCTGTTGCTTCCGGTAACCTAAAAAAAGTGTGTTTGGGTGTTTATTCTATAGAGAACAAGCAGCAGGAACTCAAAACATATCGCTGGTAACCACAGTAAGTGTAATGCATTCAGGTCTGCTTCACCCCATTACAACAGAGATTGACAAATTGGAGAGTGTTCAAGGGAGGGAAAAAAAAAAAAAAAAAAAAAAAAAAAGTAACAGGAGAGCTTGAGGGATTGACTTATGAGAGAAGACCAAAAGAGCTGAATATGGATAACTTGGCTAAAGGATGACAAATGGGGTGGCTGAGATATAAATCTACAAATATCTGAAGGGTGTAAACACCAAGGCTATGAAGAATTATTTAGAGTGGTACAATGGGGTGTAACGAGAAGTAATGGGATGAAATTTAAGAGAAGGCAAATTTCAGTTGAATAATGGGAGAAGCTTTTTGACAGTGTGATGTATTAGGCCATGGGTTGCTCTTCCAGCAGCAGTCCTATTGCTCACTAGTTAGGGCACAACCCTGTTCATTAAGAAGCCAGAGATTTTCAGTCTTTATTAAGGACAGTTTCAAATTGTGCCTGTGGGCTTTATCTGTTTGACACAGATGTGCAAGGTGTACACAGAAATCCTTGTGCCTGCATTCCTTATATGTGCATCTTGATATTGCATCCTGGTATCTCGATGTCAAGTGGCTCTTGACATTGCAGCAGTGGACATGAGCCTGAGCAGCTTCTTGAGCCACAGCTCAGCTCAGACAGCCCTGTTGGTATGAAAAGTTGGGTCATGTCTGCTCTTTGATAAGGGCCTCCTCTTACCTCTCGCACTTCTCCCCAGCTGAGGGTTGTACTATTACCATTTGGGGGTGAGTTCAGTTATGGTCCCTGGAATCACCATCAAAGCTATACTGCATCTGTGTATAGAAACCAAAAACTCTTCCACTTTTCTTCAAAGAAATCAAACAAGATCCCATCAATGCACGTGGTCTACAGTCTTTTAAAAATCTACAATACTGCACCATAAGTTTTTCTTCAGAAACTCCCATTTCTTCTATTGCTTTTCATTTCACTTGAAATGCAAACTAAGGTCAAAGGATCACTTTCCTACAGGCGGAACACACTGCATTGTCTGTCATTTAAAATGTCCTCCACAGTAACTGAGGAAGGGTTCATTTATCTGCTCGTTATGCCTAAGCATGACTCTCTTGAATGCATCTTGCCTTTCCTTATCTTGAAGGGCTAAATTGGAAAATTAGGTAAACTAGCTGTGTAAATCAAGTTAGAACATCTCAGCTAAGATGATAGTTTATCTTCAGCATAGGGAAGATGGCAGAGATTCGTGTAATTAGAGAACCAAATACAGCTGTAGCACTTAACATACACTGGCAACTCAGCTATTCTTTTGGAGAAAGAGGACAGAAAACTTTAAAGTATTGGTGTGCTCGGAGCATAAATGAAACGAGCTGGAAGTCTTTTATAATTGTTCTTAAATGTGTTTTGTATTGCTTGTGCTGGCCCTGAAGAGGTCTGTGTCTGTATACTTCAGGGAAATTTCTGAATTATATCCTTTCTCAGCCTGTGGGAAGAAAGAACCACTAAAGGGTTTCATTCTCCTCTGCATGAGGATATTTTCTTTTCTGAAAAATGCAGTTTTGTTCAACTCAGAACTGGATTAATTTGGCGAATGCTTTTAATAGGGAATTTTGCTGCAGGGGGGAGGGAAATGTCTAAATAATTGTGTCTTCATTGCAGCCCTTCCTGTCACTGAGGGGGCTGTGGTGAGAGTGCACTTCTGGATAGGAGAGCTTTGCTTTGAGCCACTTTTCATACCCAGATCAAGGGTGGATGTGTGCTAAAGGCCACTTGTCTCAGGAGAGCGCCATAACCACTAAGCTGCCTCAAGTTTGCCACCTTAAACTAAGTGGTTTGCATTCAGCAGAAATAAATCATTCATGTCAGAATGACTCCAGAATTATTTTTAAAAAATTGTTTGGTTTCCCTGCTGCGTGGAAGTATCAATAATTCTCCCTACCTTATTGCTGAGGCCACTTTAAAAAGGAATTTAAATTATACTGCTGGTGGTCATTAATAGCATTTACAGGAGACACTGGTTTTACTTTCTGGAGTTTGATTCATAATACTTTAGCACCTCCGTTTGTAATTGGGGCCCTACCGGTTTACAGCACAGCCTGGCCAGCATCACTCCCCTCATGGAGAGGACGGGGCAGTGTGGTCAGGTTTCTTTCCAGCTGTGTTGCTAATTCCTCCAGATCTAAGTAGTGTGGTACATCATTGCTAAGCAGTGGCATGGAGGAGGCAGAGAGAATCATAGAATCACTGACGTTGGAAAAGAACCTCTAAGATCATCCAGTCCAACCGTCCACTTGCCGTCAATATTACCTGCTAAGCCATGCCGCTAAGTACCACGTCTCCGCGTTTCTCGAAGAATTCCAGGGACAAAGTGTTTGGAGTCGTGAAGAAAGGACTTTGGGAAAGGGCACGTCAGACTAATGTGAATTTGGGGGTCACTGCAGCACTCCAGGCCACTTCTTTTGATGACAGAGGTCTTGGGATACCTTGGCACAATGCAAATGTGTTCCTGCAGCTTTCTGCTCACCGTACCAGATGTGTCTGTGCCTCCCAGTTCCCTCTGTTCCCACCCTGCTGCAAACCTCTGCAGCAGGCCAGAGTTGCTCGGGCCATTTGGATGTTTTCCACTTCTAAGCCAATAATCTGCCTCTGAAGGGTTGGGGAGATGGTGGGAGGTCAGGGCCAGGCCATCACAGCAGGAGTGCAGAAGTTGAGCTCACAGAGACCCAGTGTACAGGAACTGAGCTGGGCAGTGTGCAGACCTGAAATAAGTGTGCATTTATCAGGGAAAGAAAGAGGATCGCACTCTCTTTTAATCTGCCATCAGGAATGCAAAATCCAGAGTCAGCTTGCGCAGCAAAAGGATTAATATGCTAATGATGTTGGACCTGCATGAATGTTTGAACTACTATATTGAATTGTAGTAGTTTGTCTTCTTACATTTCCCCACAGCAAGTGTAAGAGAGTTTCGGATGTCTGTGGCCCTTCCTGCTCTCCTTCTACAATGAAACAGATGTTTTGCTGCCTGACTCTAAGGGCTGGAGCAGCCCGGAACCCACCTTCTGGCAGGAAATGAGGAGAAGGCCAAGCAGAGGGATCAGCCCAAGTGCAGGGAACACACCTTTCTTTTTCTTCCACCATATGGGAAAACACACAAATGTGTGCATGGAAGCCACGCAGTGGAAGCAGATTATTTTGTCTTGAAATACTGTATTCACTTTCTGTAGCGGTATTTTAGGGCTGGACAGCTAATTTCACTCGAGGGTTACATAGTTTCTCTACTGTCTTGGGTCTTTTCTTATGCTTTCACCCTCTCCTTTACTAATTCCTTTCTTTCATCTCCTGCAATTCCTCCTTCTCTGCCCAACACTGAGTGCTGTGAGAGTAAATGTTTATAATGCTTCTTCAGCTTTTGGTGAAATCTCTTCCAGCTTTCAAAGAAAGCTCTTTCTTTTGGTCTGCTCTGATGTAAACTTTTAACAGGAGGAATTCCTTGGATTCAAGAATGGCTTCAGGAGTCCAAGTGCTGCGATGCTCTGTAGTGCTATGTCCTTGTGAGTTGATGTAGAAACTGCCATCATGTGTTGCCTTCTACCTCTGCTTTTAAGAGTGGATTTAGACCTTCTATACTTGCAGCCTATAGTAACATTGCTTCTTTTTGTTTATGTCTAAATAAGCCGTCTTTCCGCAAGATCTGTCAGAGGCCAAGGTTGGGTTTTATGAAGGAGTAAATAAGCTATGAGAGAGTTATTCTGTGCATTGTGTCAACAGAAGTTTATTTACCTGTTGGAGGAGGAAGTGCCCCGACTTGTGGCAATTTGTTATTGTTTTCTATTTTGTTGGGTGCTAACATGGTTCTCAGTCAATTTTATATTCTGGTTTCCCACAGAAAAAAAAATGATATCGGCTTTTTTTTTGCTGTTATTTTCCTTGGCAAAACTTAATACTTTATTTATTGTTAGCTGCCATAGGCTATATTTGAAGTAGCTGATCCTTGGAGATATATAACTCACATATTTACTTTGCACATCCATTTAAAAATACTGAGGAGATTAACCAGCCTTAGGTGATGGAGACTTTTTCCTTGTTACATACTCATTTTACAACAAATGCAGATCAGCAGTGACTGCAGGTTATGATAACTAATGGCTACTTGCCCTGCTCATCTATACTCACACAGTTAGTTTCCATTCATGCTTCTCAGTGCGCTTTAAAAAAAATTATCCCCAATGGAAATAGAAGCTGAATCACAGATGAATGGACAATCAGGAGGTATCTTGACATCTGTGGACTGTCTGGAAACAAGGACCCTTGGCTCCCTGTCCCAGGAACAGGACCACAGTTCACAGTGCATCAGTTCTCTAAGGCTGGTTTCTTAGTGAGTGATGGTCCCCCCCTGTTTACACTGTGTTCTGCAGAACTTGGAGATGCATGTTTCTTAAGGTCTCGGCCAACTGCTAGCTTAGCAGGATTCTGTCTTGTAATGCAGAACAAATTATACAGGATTTATTGGGATGTCCAGAGAAATCAGCTGTCTTTGCAGTATGTCCACCCTGGATGAATAATTTCTTGTCATTTTTCTCTGACAAGATGGGAAACTGGCCATGACTCTGAGCAGTGTCCTCAACATCTCTTGTGAGGGCTGAGAGCAGGGGCAGCACAGGAACTGTGCTCTGTTGGGCTGCACCATGACATGTGGCCTCGACACCTCTAAGTTACCTCCAGATAAGTGAGTCATAAAGCCATGTATAAAGCAGGGTCCAAGTGGTCTCACCAAAGAGATCATGTGCCAGCTGTGCTGGTTCATACAGTCCCAGCCTGGAGGTGTCTAACAGACTTCATTCACTGCATGGTCACATCTGCAAATGACTACCTGAGCTGCCAGGCTGGAGTCTTTTATCAGTGTAAAATTCTCTTGGAGATGTAGAAATGACACTGGAATAATTAGTAACCAACTAGTCTTTATGTCTTGAATTGCTCTTCTCAGAACTTTTTTCTTTCTTATGGTCTGCGCTTATAAATCTGATAACTATTGTAAGGGAGTGTGTGTGTATGTGAATGGGGAAAGGGGGAAGGGGCGAACTGTTAGTATTGATCAAACCGGGTCTTAAACTCTGGGTTGTGTTAAGCTGGGATTTTGTCATATATATTTAACATGTACTGGAAAGCAGGGTGGGACTCAGGGGAGCCAAGCGTGTGTCTGGGATGACTGAGAGCTGCCAACCAATCTTGGGATTCAGATGCTGAATTGTGCTGATTTCCCTAAACTTTTCTGGTTTTGAATAACGTTTTTCTAGCTGAGGTTTTGCAAGTATGGAGCCTGAAGCCAGTTTAAGGAAACTTTATGATGTGAAAATTAAGTTTTCTCTAGTAAGCTGCAGTTTGTCAAAACAACAGCACGCATTCCAGTTGGACTGCAATTTGGCAGGATGCAAAGATTTCATCTCTCCCTTTGAATATCTGAAGAAAATGGAAACCTGGCATCTCAGCACTGCGTGGATTTCTACACAGTCCTTTCAACAGCTGGGATAAGCTACTCTGCTTTATCACACATTTCCCCTGTGTTATGAATCACCACCTTTTCTCTAGTTCACAGGCAAGCTTCTTCTGTTTTTGGAAGCTGGTATGTTTGGCTAAAGGGACAAAGAAAGGGTTTTAAAGGGACTTGCTTAAGGATAAGATTGATATCAAACTGGTTGTCTGATGCAAAGGAATCGTTATATAATTGGAGCTGGTGCTAACTGACATTTCTGTTTTTGGGGAAAATACTTTGTGAAAATTCATTCCATTTCCCAACAAAGCTCTTAAAAGTGTCTCACGGAAAGGAAATTCCATACATTTTTCTGCTCTGGAAGGAAAAAAAAAACCTGGTTTTAGCTGATGATTCCAAAATGAGGGAGAGCAGCTGTCTGCACAGATTCCCAGAGCAGGGGGCTTAAACTGCCCCCCATGCTTCATCTCAGGCTTGGACTCATGGAATTCCCAGCTTTCTGCTTCTGCCAGCATCCTGGGATGAGCATCCAGATTCCCAGCTATAAAAGGCAGCCCATGAGGTGGGGCTGCCTGAGAACGGGAGAAGCTGAAGGCTTCGACTGCCTGCCCAGACAGCTGGTGAGAAATCAGGCAGATTTCTGACCCACCCCACCTGTGGTTATCTCCAACTGGTGCACAGCCGCAGACGTTTCCAGTTTGGACAACCTGACAAGTCTCATTGGAAGCCTCTCATGACAGGAGGCTCCTGACCACCATGGTGGCATGTCAGTGCATATGTGATGTCATATTATTATTTACTGCTAACAAGGTTTTGTAAAGGTGTTGAGATTTGGAGCCTTGCTGAAGCAGAGCAACCAAAACCTTGTGAACATGGGCTTCTCTGTAGGTCACCATTTGGATAGGACCTAAATGAAGGTGCCCAAACAGTTGTCAGCAGGTAGTCAATAAACCAAATATGTCTGAGCTGTTCTCTTTCTGCTTTGTGACCTCAGTAGCTTAGAGGTTTTCCTTTTATAAAATTCACCCTTACGTAAATTTACTAACAGCTGTAAGAACGTATTTAGTTCCACTCATTAGTGATGAAGCAAAGGTACATAATAAAAAAGGAGTAATACATCATCTGATGTATTTTGTATTTGATGTATTTTGTTCCTGGGCTGGTTGTTTCCAGGTATAGTGGACCTGCAATTGTGTGTTTTGGAAAACATATCTGTCTAAGTAATAGGAGATCGCAGCCAGCTACGCTATCATTAAATCTTTGCTGAAAAGTATGGAGAAATGGTTTGCTTGTATTTGCGTGAATTACGGCCTGTGTAGATCAGCACAGTGCAAATTTTGCAGTCTTCTACTATACCGTCATATCGGTACTCACAAGAGCCAAGTTCAGAAGTTCATTGCTTGGAAAGGGGAAAAAAAAGTTAGGAAAGTTTGCTCTGTCTTATTTGTGCTTTTATGAAGGCTGTCTGGAGCTGAATAACCCCTCGTGAACTTGCATCGTCCACCCCAGCTGCAGCCTTTCAGCTCCAACAAAGACCACTCACTAAATCCAGGAAATAGAGCGGTGTGTGGGTGAGTTACTGACTCCACATTCACACCCTGCCTGCTGTCCGGGGGAAAGTCGCTCCTCCCTGACCGCTGCACCGCGAGCCTGCAAGCGCAGCCCTGCACATGTGTGTGCATGGAAAAACTGTCCTTTGCCATCCACTGAAAACTGCATTTTCCATTGGATTTTTCCAGTGGTGCAGCTCGTTAGAAACCACAATAAAAACTCCAGGCTGCAGGATTTGTATTCCTTGCATACCTCACTGCACAAAAAGGGGAGGCAAATGGTTTTCTGGAAGCAGGATTTCAGCCACGAGCAGTGATTTAAGAGAATGAGAATATCAGCTTCCAAGAATGTTTCATTTGGAAAACTTTGAGATCTGCTTGAGACACCACTAGTCTATTTCCTTTGCTTTGATTGCTCTGCCTCTATATATGTAGCCACTGGCTGTTGTTCTTTTACCCTCCAAAAATCTGTTTTGATGCCCTAAACATCATTTTCTTTGTTATGCTAACGCAGGAGATGGAGGGCATGCAGAGAAAGAGATAAAAGCAGTGTTGTTTTATGGATCCTACACAGTGTACTTCACAGAAACTTTTAAATACTGTGCTCAGTGCTCCTTAGTGGGATAAATGCTCTTTAACACCATTTACAAAACATGAACAAAAGAATATTAACAAAGATGAGTAAGCATGGATTTCCTTATTTCACAGGTGCAGAAACAAAGCTCTGTAAAGCTTTATTGTCAGTATAGGATCTGCCAGGCATAAATGGTAAGGCTCAGCCTTCAGAGCCGTCATGTCTGTGTGTTGTGGTGACCTTCGTTGGAAGGGGACAGAAATTTAAAGTGACTAAGGAGCATATTGGATATTTAATAGCTTAATCATCAGCTTTGGCTACTTGTGGGGTGTGACATATTTAGGAGATGTAGGTGACATGAATCGCTATCGCTGGGGGAATAAACAGCTGAGAACTTCAGCTGCCTCCCCAAGAAGCTGTTACATTTTGGATAAGAGAACTTTAATTTTAAACGAAAATTTAGATGTTATGATACTCGAAGCCTAGAACTTTCCTTCCCATCATGCTGACAGTTCCCTCCTACTCTTCTGGAGAAGAGGAGGCTCAGGGGAGACCTTATTGCTCTCTACAACTCCCTGAAGGGAGGTTGTGATAAGGTGGGAGTTGGTCTCTTCTCCCAGATAACAGCAGTAGAACAAAAGGTGATAGCCGTAAGTTGCAGTGAGGAGGTTCAGGTTGGATATTAGGAACCATTTATTCTCCAAAAGAGTGGTGAGATGTTGGCACAGGCTGCCCAGGGAGGCAGAGAAATTGCTGTCCCTAGAGATGTTCGAGAACCCTGGAGATACGGCACTGCGGGATGTGGTTAGTGGGCATGGTGGGGATGAGCTGACAATTATACTAGATGATCTGAGAGATGTTTCCAACCTTAGTGATTCTGTGATTCTATGAAATGAAGCAGATGGGAGGTTGGACTTAGAGTAAGAGGATACCCAAATACCCAAAAGAGCAGTTATTGAGGAGGAGTGCCTTACAGGGCCCCTGCATTCCTGCAGCGCAGCTCTGTCTGAAATCTCACTACCTGGTTTGCATTTTTTTAAAATCAGTATTAGTGGTGTAAAAATAGTTTAAAACAACAAAAAAAACCCCACCAAAAACGACAACCCTTGAGGAAATGTTAATGGATTAAAGCAGAGTTGTTTGAGCTTTCCATTTCTGCTGGCTGCTCTACTCACTGTGTTTGGGGATGCTCTTCGTCAGCACATGCTCAGGAACTTTTTCAGAGTGAGATTTTTGGCTGGATCAGTTCCTATATTGATACTGTGGTTGCATTAACGTGAATGCAAGAGAAAGAAAGGAAGACAGGAACAGGAGGAGAGATGGGATCGTAGCATCCCAGGCTTAGCTTGGTGTAAGCTGCTTTCTTGGTTGCTGAGACAGGCTGCATTTGGGATGGATGGTGGGGCATGAAGTTGAATCTGTGTGAGAGTACAGCAGAAGCATTTGCTGATTGACCTGCAGGCCTCTGGAGGTAATCCTGGATGTCAACTACTACACAGCCGAAATATCATCATCTCTGAGGCTTATTTATTTAAATCAGTTGGCCTTGCAGTGGTTTTATCCGCCCTTGGTCTTGTTTCTGTAGCATGATTCTGCTGTTTATCAGTCACTGGGATTACGCTGCAGCTGGAACCACAGCGTGCAGAAGAGCTGGTCCTCTGGGGCTCCTCCGAGCAGATGTGCACCAAGAGCTCTGCCATCTGCAAATGTCAGCCTGTTTTCTCTCTTCAGACTGGAAGTTTCTATGTCTTCACAACTGTACTTACAGCTGCTTTTTTTTCTTTTTTTCTTTTTTTTTCCCTAAAGTTTCTCTCAGCATCAGGACACAAACTGCTTTTGGTCTTCACTGCCTGCAGCTGGTTGTTTCCTCCTTGCCATTTGTGCTGGTGCCCAGGGACACGAGCTGACCAGCCCAGTCCAAGCTGCTTGTGAGCTGCTCCCTGCATGCTTTTAACTGTGGTTCAGTCATCTCCCAACAGGCTTGCCAGTAAACTGGAATCATCTGTCTTGCAAATGGCCTTGTCTTTAATTAGAAAATCTTTAATGTCTGCTAAGTCACATGTGGGTGCCAGAGTTTGCAGCTCTGTGATGAAAGTTTGCAGTTCTGTTGCCTTGCTGGTTCTGGGGTGTAGTGTTTTAAACAGTGATTTCTCAAGAGTCTGGATAACTGTATCAGTCAGTAGGTGTTCCACAGTTAATTCCAGCAAAAAAATAAAAAAAATGAATAAATAGGAATCTCCTATTTATTTATTTTTGCCAGTGAAACAGTAGAAAAAGATTTTCAATTCATTTTCTCATCTTTATCCCCCCATGACCAGCTGTATGAGCAGATTATTTTTATTTGCCTGGTCTGTGTGCAAGTGCTAATGTGTTTTTTCTGTTTTTGTTTTGTCCTGCAGTCCAGTTCTCTGAGCCCTGTTTGCTCTGCGTCAAGCGTTAGATTGTTTCTCTGTTAATCACATGTTCTTCCTGGCAATAACTTCCACTGCCTGGCTGCTGCCATCAAGTTTTGTGTATATTGTGTACACATTTTTTTTTTATTTTTATTGTGTACGCTTCTACAGTGCAAGCTCTTACTGATAAAAGTGCTCTGCAGGAACGCTGTGACTGCAGCCAGTTCAGAAACCACGTAGGCTTCTTGGTACATCTTCCACATCTCATTTTTCCATGTCAGTGTTGCGATACAGGAACTTACTTTGCTCCAGAGCTGGAAGGAGCTCTATGCAAAGGAAGGACCTTGAGCAAGCTCTCTACAAAAACCATTGGAACTTTTTCTGATGTAGTAACCAGCAGAGCATGACCATGGTTCAACTCATGGAGCTGTGGAGAAGGCAGAGTCTTTCCACTGAAATTAGGAGGAGTTGCTGTGGGTGAGAGATGTAGCCTGAGGCCAGATGGACCATGGGTCCCACGTTCCCCATGTCATTCTTGTAAGTTGTAGGATCAGGAATGGATGCTGCTTCTTTCCAGAGACTAAAACCCCAACTCTGAGAAAAAAATTGTGGACAAAGCTCATTGAATTGCACAGAGAAGACGATTAATAAAATAAAATGGCTTCTCGAGAAGCAGCACGTTGTGCTTTGTCTGCAAAGGAATCGCTCTTTCATGAAAGACTTCGTGTTCCTTGGATTTATTTATTTATCTTTGTCCATTGAATGAGCAAGGTTGTTTAAAAAGTGTGGTGGGGAAAGGGCGCTGGGGAAAAGCCCCCTCCTATACTCACTCATCAATTCTTATAGCATTAAAAAAAATTAATTTAAATTGCCACTTTCTTCAGAAGGAAGTGTAAAGCTTTCATAGTTCTGTTATTTAATTTCCCAACTGGATATGAAATTAAGGAAATTGTAATTGTTTGACCTCTCGCATCAGGGAGTCTAGGTATTTTTCTTCTTTTTTCTTCTTTTTCACAGGAGTACATCTGTATGAGGATAATGGCTTCCCCAGAGGCTCTGCTTCTTGTAAAATACAATCTAATGGATTAAAATATATCTCCTCTTGCTGGTGCTTTTGCACGCTGTGACCTGCCTTGAGTTTGAGTTTGGGGTGGCTCCTATTGAGCTGTCTGAAGGCTCTGAGCACACTTCCTCCTGGTGAATTGTTCTCCCTGAATTTGTCCATTGACTAAATCCTCTGGATTTGGTCGGTTGTCTTCCTTGCACAGTTCAGTAATTTTTTCTCACTAAGCATTGCTAATGTGTCTTCCATGAGCTTGCAGCTTTTTGAGCTTTGATCCAGGAGCCTTTCCAAATTCAGCAAAAACAACCAAAGAAGTGAGACTTCTTTTTCCCTCTTTTCTTTGTGTCCTTTGTTACTGAAAAGGGCTGAAAATATTTAATACTATTTAAAGCCAGACAAATCCCTCTTTTGGTGATTTCTCCAAAACACCAGTTGATTGTTGTTGGCAGGGACATCACACGGGAAAGGACTAGTTGTTCTGTGTGGTTTTGAGGCCAGAATACTGCTGAGATCACCCCTGGTGGCCGGGTGGAGCTCACTGGGTACCTGCCCAGGAGCCATAGGGTCCTTACACAGCCGGTGGATCTCTGTTGAGGAGAGGAAATAGGTTGATCCCAAAGAACAAAGCTCATGTTCTCCAAGGAGAAAAAAAAAAAACATGCTGAAAGACGCTGAGGAAGCAGAAAATGTCAATCTTGAGATCTCTGTGCCCTGTGTGCCCACAGCAGGGATTGGAATTAAGTAATCTTTAAGGTCCCTTCCAACCCAGGCCATTCTATGATTCTGTGTGTCTGACCAGCTGCATGTGTGGTTTTTCAGGGGACCTGATGTACTGCCCCAGTGAACAGATGGGTCACGGTGTGGGGGTGAGGATGCATTTATTTTGAGGGCTCTTGAGGATAACTTTATGTCCTGACGTCAGCACATGGAGAGACTTCCCACATCACAGGAATGGGAGCTGCAGAAATGCCACCAGAGCGAGAATATTGTGCTCTCAGAAACAAAAACTGAGTGAACACCAACCTCACCAATACATTTAGCACTAGTGATAGTAATGATGAGTTCAGCTCCATCATCCAGCCCCCGCTGCCCACATGGGCCACACAAGTGGCCTTATGCACACCCATAGCAGCTGGTGAGCCAGCTCAGCTTGCGCAATGGGAAGGAATTGGCAGGAGAGGACTCCTGGAATGGCTTTGGGACTTCACGGTAGGGAGAGGTGACTTTGGCAAGGCCAGGGAAGAAATTGCATCTAGATCTGCTCAGGAGTTGAGAACTGTTGTGTTGCATCTTTAGATATTAGAATCTGTGGCTTATGTAGCACACGTTCTTCGGTTTTTAATATGTAAAAGTCTTCCTATTTCTTTCCCTTTCTCCAATCCCAGTTGCTCTAAGAGTGAGGAAGTTCCCCACCTTGCTGCAAACAAGAAAGCAGAGTGCTCACCATGCTGCGGGTCCCTCCAGTCCTGTGCAGCCAGAGCAGCACCCATGGGAGCACTGTGGGGCTGCCCAGCTGTGTCAGAATGCTGCTGGAGCTCTGCTTGCACTGGGCAGGCAGCTGCACAGCAGCAGCAGCAGCAGCCAGCTTGCTGACAGCGCAGCTCCGGCACCGCGAAGAATCGAGCCCTTTGTATTTAACTATCCAGACCTAACGCACTGACATGGTCGTCATCAGATACAGTTGACACATGTTTAAATGGTGTATCTGGCTGCTTTGAACAAGTGGGAATGTGTTCTTGGACCGGTCTGCTCTCTGCATTTCTACAGAGTTTCCCACTGTCCATTTTCCATAGTTACTTACAGCAATTACGTGGAATCCAGGGCTGAGGCGGCTGCATGCACAGACTCTAAAACCACACCTGTGGCTTTTTTGTGTCGCGTATAATTCATTACTGAGTGATGCTTCCTGCCCTGTCTTCTTTGCTCCTCGATGAATGAGCTGTGCAGCCAAATCAGCTTAGCGCTAACTAAAGCGGCGGCTTGCGTTCAGCTGTGGCTCCGCCGTGAGTCGTGCAGGGACGTATTTGTGTTGGTACGGCTGGGTGCTCACAGGAGGCTCCAGCTCTTTTGATATCGGATCCTCTCACAGCTTGCATGTCCTGCCTCAGCTTTCTTTTCCCTTCCAGAGGCATGAATCACTGTGTCTTTGCAGAGCTTCCAATGTGCAAAGGTATTTGTGCTGAAACCTCACCAGGCTGTAATTAATCTGTAGACGAAAGGAAATGTTTTTGTGACAGCTAAATGAAGACCAAATAACGTGATGTGCTGAAAGGTATGCTCAGCAGTCTGATTTGGGGTCTGAAGTTTATATGCATTTAGCTTTACGGTGTGCTGGAAAACGTTTGAAACTAGAATTGCCTCAAGTTCCACTTTGTTTCAGACAGAAGTATATGGAGAAAACCCAGCACATCACCATATCCCACTATGCAGAAAGTAGAACGGGGGTTTTTAAAAATGGCATGCTGTTATTCAGAAAAATTGAAAATATCAGGCAGTATAAACATATAAATAAGATGCAGAGGAGTGCTTTACACAGAGAGACACGTGCTTTGTGCATTGGGTCTGTACAATCAGAGCACATTCCGGTGAAGGAGGCTGTCTCTTTTGGTTTTAGTTATGCTGAGATAGAAAACATCTGATAACTTAAAAAATTGCAGTCTTTTGTAAATAAAGCTTTTTTTTTTTTTTTTTTTTTTTTTAAATCCAGATTTAGATTGCATTGCAGAAGGAAAGGAATTGCTTATCATCTTGTTTGAAAGTTAACTATTTCTCCAGTGCAAGAGTTTTGTTTTTTCATTTTTTTTTAAAGAAGGTGGTAATGCTCCGAGTTCATCTTTCAGCTTGTTCGTTATCAGTTTTACATTTCGATGCAAGCTCTCTCACATTATTTAATATGTAGTTGAGAATATTGTGGCAAAAAGACACACTGATTTTACGCCATGACACTGGGTCTTTAGGTAGTAGTATGACCTTACAGAGCACTGAGATCTCAGCTGCATTTGAATAGAATCACATAATCCTGGAAATTCTGGGTGGAAGTGACCTTTGAGGGTCCTCAGTCCAGCTTCCAATGGGGATTGTCATCAACTCCACGTTGAGTTGGTCATGACTTGTCTGGCAGAACTGGAGAACCTCCAGTGCCAGTCTCTTGCTGTGGCCTGTTCCAACAATGCAGGACCCAGCTAGAGAAAAAGCTTTCTGAATGTCCTGCCTGAACTTCTCAAGCTGTGACCTGAAGCTCATGCCCTGTGTCTTACCATTGCTGCTACCAGGAATGATTTGGCTCAGTTGCAAGTGCTTTCAGGCAGCAATGGGCAGGTACTAAAGCACATTAGCCAAATCTTCACCAGTCCACTAACTACAAGGAAGTCTGCATCTGAACATTTCATCATGGCTATATCATACCTATAACTTAGTATCATGACAAGACTGTGACAATACTGCTATTATTGCTACTATTATTATCATCATCAGTTTATATGTAACATGAATCTACCATTTCAGCTTGTTATCCCTATTTTTGTCAGCAGAAAGGTATATTTTCACAGAGTGGGCAGAGTCACATACTGGTATGAGAGTGAGTTGGATTCTGTTATGACTTTAGCATCATCAACAAAATGATCAAGTACTGTAAATTTACATTACAATTATGATGTCAGTCAGAAACAATATAACTTGATTTTTAGGTTGACAGAGAATACACCCTGGGAATTTGAAGGAATATATTTGCCTCATTTGGAAGCTGGGTAAGTCCTAAAATAAATGTTTCGAGAATATGTATGTAGTTCAGTGATATTACATTCAGCATGTATTTTCCAATTAGCCCAAGTTTTAAGACCAGAACATTTTTTGCATCTGTTTTATATACTTACCACAAATGAACCCTGCATTGTGAACCATCTTTTTGACAATATAATTTACACCTTGCACACCAACAGCAATGCTTTTTTGCTTTGTTTTCTTTTTGTCTGAGATGTGAATTATTCATTCAAGTAAACAAGTTGTAGATAGTTTAAATCCTGAGAAATGAATGATGCAGGAAATGTATTTTGGTAAAGACAGATGTCAGTATCTTTTAGACTGGTGAACTGGCCATTGAACTCAAGCCCTTTATACTATGGGCATGAGAGATGGCTTGAGTACCCAGCTCTTTTTGGCTATGTAATTTTCTTTAAAGCATCTTGAAACGATGTATAAATCTTCCACATTTGAGGTGATGGTGTTACTTAAGTCATACTTCTCCTCTGTTGTGGAAGTTTTCCAGTGTCATTTGGAAGAACAGCTGCTTCTCACTGTCACCTGCAGGGGATTATTTCTCTTCAAAACACACCTTTGTGCCTCTAGTGTCTTACAGCTCCAGAAGGACTTTGGTTCCACTTTAAGGAGAGCTTTGGGGATTCCCTAGGGTGACTCAAGGGAGGCACTGAAACCAAAGGGCACGTAACACAGAGCACAGTGCTGGCTGTGATACACAGTGGGTGTGTGCTCATGTGCTCACATCTGCAATGTGAAGGAACACCTCTTCCAACAGCAGCTGGCTTTATTTCCCTTTGTGCTTGTGTCTGGTACCAGCTAGCCACTTTATGAATGAGGAGCACCCGGTGCCTCTGAGCGCCCTGGCTGTGCAGCTTTCAGAATTTGCTCTCTTACCTTCCTGCCTCTCTTTCCCTTCCCCCTCAGTTTCTACTACACTTTCTCTTTCGACAGCAATATAGGATCGGACTGCTTTTCATTTCCATCACTTTTCCCCGCTGTGACTGAATCTGTGGCAATTAAATTTTAATTGAGATGCACACTGCTTAAATAGACACAAGACAGCTACAGCTATTGCTAATTAATTTTCTTCCAAAATGACAACATTTAATAATTATATTCCATGTCACTTACATTATTTATACAAGCCTAACTCTGGGAATTTTTTTAAAGGCACGTCAGCTGTGAAAGTGCTTTATGGTGTTAATCTCCTGTAAGGCAATTGTGATTAACTTGAAAAGGGAAAAGATGTTTATGGTGCATTTAGTAAATTAGCATGTAGCTCTGCAAGTTTCAGTAGAAAAACACTGAAACAATCGTATGAATGCATAAGAGTATTTCTAGTTGTAGCATTCAAATCCAGAAAAGCCCAAATGATAAGAATTTGTGCTCTTGTGTCATCTTTCATCTGAGGATCCCAGTGTACTTTTAATCTATGAATGAACAAGCTCACTCTTTGGGACAGAGATTTCCTCCAGTTTCTCACTTCCCCTTTTGTAGCACAAAGAGATCGCCTGCTCCCCCAGCCTGCAAAGTTCCACACCCTCTGCTCTCTTGCTGTAATAGCAGGCAATGAAAATGACCTTTTTGTATTTTAGTATGAAGAATCCATCAGTAGTTGCTGTCAGACAAGGTGTTGGATGAGTGGGACCATTTGTCTGTTGCAGCATGACAGTCCTTATGCAGCACTGTGACAGTGTGGGTAGTCTGCCTGCAGGAAAACATCTAATTGCCATATCATGCATGACTGGGTGCTTGCAGAGCAGCAGAACCATCAGCTCTGAGTTTCCAGTGTTCACCGAACAGGTGGCAGCTTCTCAGGACAACTGTGAGGTGAATTCTCCCAGCCTTTCCCACAGGGTGCATTACAGAAGCTCCCTGCGCAGAACAAAGGAGCTGGATGTCAAAGTGAGATGCATCAGCCTCAGGGATTTACCAGCAGATCACAGAGCTTCAGGAAGGTCTGGAGAATCAAAGGGTGTTTTTTTCCCACTGTCGGGGTCCAGCTTGAGGTGAAACTTATAACTGGGAGCTACAGTTGACGGATTTTGTGGGTTAGGGAAATAAATTTGGGAGGCTGGAGCAGATTAAGACTGCGATCCCTTGGAGGACCAAAGACCTACAAAAGTCAAAACTAGAGGAAAAAAGTGATTACAAGCAGCTGGTTGTGTATATTTCCTCTACTAGCATAAGGTAACTGTTTAAAAATCTTTGTGCCTTTATTGATTGCTATGATGTGTCATTCTGGAAGTAGTGCATGTTTGTGTTTACACAGGGATGCTGGAGATTAGTATTGGCAATGCATTGGATTAGTGTTGGTAGTGTGTTGGATGGACTAATTCCCTTCCAAGGAAGCTCAACAGTTTGTGTTGAGGAGTGTTCCAGAGATGGCAAGAAATGCAACTGTGCTGCATGCTGACAAGATCAGAGGAGATCAGGGTGTTGTGGACAGGGCCACTGGGCAATTGAGTGTCTTGGAAAGAGGAAATTTGACCAAAAATGTTAAATAGGGTTATAGTGAAACTCTCTTGTTGGGTATATGGGGCTATAATATGTTCTTTGCCGCATAAGTTTAGGTGACCTCTTGAAGTGAATTGTTTTAGTTCATTTCATAGTGAACGTATAGCAAAAGTATTTCCAGAACTGTTTTACTCAGTGTTAAGATGGATTTGAATGAATGACTGTCTGACTTGTCGTCCACTTATCTTTGTGTCCAACCTCATGTTCGATCGTGAAAGCAGACATGAATTAAAAAACCCCTTCTTCCTCCTTTATTTTTCCCTCAGCTTTGACAATAGCAATATAGATTCAGACATATTTCCTTCTATTTTAGCATCTGTTTGTTTCTTGTGCACTACTGCAGGATGAATGGTTTGGTACTTCAGAAAACAAGGTACAGTTTTGTAAGTAATGGAAAGCTTTTGGGGCCTTTATTTTAATGCTGTTCTCAGTAGATTGTAGCTTATTCTACTTTTCTGCTGTGCAGGTACTAGAGTTAATTATATGCAGATTGCTGTGCTTATCTGTCATGCAGTCACAATTCTTGGCAGAGAAGGTTGGTAGCAGGAGGGTTGAGATGCTGGTGTGTGCAGTCCACTGTCTCCATTGTCCTGGGAACTGAGAGCTGCTCCATTGCACCTGACCAGACAGGAATCATTTACTTATGTAGCAAACAGACCTCTTCCTCCGTGTGTTTTCCCTGGAGTAATTTACACATGATGCTGTTTGCTTTGAGGTCTCGCAAACACTGTGATTTGCATCTGGTGCTGGAGTGACTGACGGTTTGTTCCTTTGATTGCTGATTCTCACGGTTCTGAAATATGCCTTTAACTGCCAAGGCTGTTGTGTAGCTGTAGGGGCTGTGACCAGGAAGGCCATGGGTCTGGTGAAAGCTGGTAGGGATGCATGGTATGAGTGGTCCTGTCCAGGTCCCAAACAGAAGTCAGGGCAGTGGCCGCGTGACTTTGGGGCTGTTCTTACCATTGAACAGACCACTTCCCCCAGAGGGAAAGCTTGAACATTAATGAATGTTTACTGCTACCAGTCTTCTTTAAAAATCCCAATGGGGTGCAGAGATGAAAAGCCAACCCTGTGCGTGCCGCAGGTCCAGTTTTCTGAAGGCATTTGCCTGAATGTGTTCACACAAATACTCATCTTCTCTTACAGGAGCACTCAAGAAAGGTATCTAATGTTTTCTCATACACTGCTAGTGATCTGGGGACGGCCAACAGATTTTGTTCTCAAAAGATACATTTTCTCAGTTACTTTGGTGAACATTTTATAAGCTAGTAATAAATCTGTGCGAATCTGAGTTTGCAGTGGAAATACTGGCTACAAAATAGAAAACGTATTGAGCTGTCTCACTTGTAATGAAAGGCTGGGAAAAGCCCAAGGGGAAAAAGTGGTACAAATGTTGAGGAGCCATGGACAGAGTTTAAAGACAAGAAGTTGTGTGGGCATCTAAAACTGGTGACATCTCTCCATTTCTATAAAAATTCAGGCTCAGATGAATGACTGTAGAAACAGGAGATTGTCGGTATTTCATTTCTTTAGTAGATGAAAACCTAACTTGCTTTTCAGTCGAGTGCTAGGTTATGACAGCAATTAGGATGAATACTTGGAGAGATGTTTCAGTATTTCTGGTGTATAATTTTGAATGTCAAGGTGCTCTGACACTGTGTGTGATACAGGACAAGTTAGTTATGAAAAAAGAGTTATAAAAAGGATTGTTCCCTTCCCTGGGGAAAGATACAGTGCAAAGAGAGTTAACTGAAGCACACTAGTATTTCTGCTAAAATCAGAACAATGTATCCTGAGGGGGTACATTCACTGGTTCATGATTTTCTAGGTAGATCTGATTCTAATCTTGGACACAAGCATAAGATGGTCAAAGTCAATAGTTTCATTGGTGAAAATAAATATGAATGAGATTAGAAGTAGATTGATATCCATGGTCCATATGACCCAAGTGGCTCAAATGGCACATACAGCAGCCCTGATTGAAGGAGGTGCATATGCATTTACTGCAGTCTGCCTGAAGCCAATGAAAACAGTGTGGTAAGCTTTGGAGGGCTTTGAAAGAGGAGACAATGGCTGAGGCAAAACAAAAGAGCAAGCCATCAAAGGATGTAAAGCAAAATGACAGGAACAAAGTGACACGCTAGAAAAATGCTCTTTGCTCCTACATTCTGAATGGCTGTAAAATCAGCTTTGTACTCATTAGAACCAATGTAAAGGAACTTGCTGTAAATGAAAATGAATGGCTTAGAGGCTGGTGTTTTGAGTTCAGGCATGTAGGTGAGTGCAAGAGGCACAAGGAAATGCCAAACTCTTGAAGCCATTCTGCAGAATGAAGGAGGAGTCAGAGGTGGCCTAGAGGCAAAAAATTTGCAGTGAGGTTGGAAGAGAGTGAGGACTATCTCAGGTTTCAGATTTGAGTAGCAAACAAGATGCTCTCCACCTCTACAGCATTTGGCACCTTTTGCCACCTTTCATCCATGGTTAGAGTGCTGTGCAGAGTGACCGGAGAGCAGGCTGATGCCTGCATGTTGATGGGGAGAATCAAGAATCTGAGTGAAATGTAGGAAAGATCTAGGGGACAGAAATCCCAGAAGTAGCTGTGAAGGGAAGAGAAAAATGGGATGAGAGTTGCAGACACAAATAGGATTTTGCTTTGAGTGAGGCAGACTGTGTTTCTGAGGAAAAAGAGAAGGAAGAAGACAGATATGGAATGAAGAGCAAGAAGAATGGCTATGAGGG
Source organism: Tetrao urogallus (assembly GCF_951394365.1). Lineage (NCBI taxonomy): Eukaryota > Metazoa > Chordata > Aves > Galliformes > Phasianidae > Tetrao > Tetrao urogallus. The sequence goes on along the minus strand of NC_136821.1, from coordinate 11,263,500 downwards.
TTTAGAAGATAGTTGTGGAGGAGTGAAGTGATTAGAGGAGAAGGGCAGATTAGATGTTAGGAGCTGTAGATGTGAGGTTAAAGACTTGGTTGTTTCTCTAGGAAGAACTCGACAAGGTTGTATGTAGAAAAAAAAAATACACACATAGAAGGTAATTATTGTATGCACTAATATACAATAAATAATGTAGGATAACTACAAGACAAATAAGTCATTATTACTACTGGTGGAAATAAAAAGCCTAGATATCTAACTTTGGTTTTATATTTAAGGGCTCTGCCTTGAAGAATTTAGGCTTATCCTTTATATTATGTCTTAAATAGTATCAAGCGAAAAAAGTAAACAGGATAGAAGTAACTACAGGATATTCTCAGGACAGTCTTTGTGATTTCAGTCTCTTGTTTAAGGAAAGGATGAAAAACATTGTTTTTATGTGTTGTCAAGTGGCCACAGCAGTCACTGTGCCTCAGAGTCTGGCACAGCATCTGAAATAGCAGTGGGGACGTCCAAGAACGAATGCTCTCTCTACTGCTCAGTCTCTTGCCTGATCATCACAAAACACACTTTTGCTTGACTTGCTTTGACTGTTGGGTTGTGTGTACACAACGTGGTTCCTGAACCATTCCTTTGAGCCATAGCAACCTGCTGACATTTGCTAAAAGTTTCCTATTAGCCTGGTTTTTGTTTCAGTGAGCTTTGTGGATGTGAGATGTACTGGCATGTCAGCTCTGCTCATTGTATATGTGAAAGAGATACTACAGAGCAGCAGAGGATGAGACTTCCCCACTCTTCCATTCTTCTTGAGGTTGTGGAGACACTGCTGCTTAGGGAGAGAAAGGTAGACTTTCCCTTTTATAACAAGAGAACGAATTTAATTATAATGTTCTTTCTTTCTTTCTTTTTTCTTTTCTTTTCTTTTTCTTCCTTTTGAGGCTATCAGGAACTCACCAGACCAAGAAACCAAGTCAGTTCTTGTAGGCAACCAAGCAAAGATTGCATGATACTCTGCTGGTGAACAGTTGTGTATCTGTCTCAGTCATCAAAATACTTGTAGCACAATAGACATAACTGCATAGTAAAGGAATGTGAGCTCGGCAACATTGCCACTGGCAGGATATAAACACCTTAAAGATTATCAGGACTTTGGGAGATGTTTATTACTTTAGTCTTACTAAGCCCTTATCGCAAAAGGAAAAACACAGAAATTGGAAGGTGGGCATTTTGCTTATCAGCAGAGATAGGCATGGTAAGATTGAAAAGGCAGATGTTTTGATCTGTGAAAGTATGACAAATCAGCCATTTATAACACAGATTCATACATATGTAAGATCAAAGAGGATCGGGGTGCTCATGTAGTCTTTCTGTAACACCATCAGAGGACTTTCCTGTGCTTAAGCCCATGTATGTCCAGTGATGAGTTGTTGACTACAGCAGATCTTCTTGCAAAGTTCTCTGAACAAAGTGTCAGCTGTGCAGTGTTAGAGTCCATCAACATCCTGAATCCAGTGCTCTTCTCTGCTGAAGCCAGGAGCCTTGTTTTGTTCTGAATTTCTCATTTTACTTTTAGCTTTCAGTTCCTATAGTTGGTATTAGGCAACTGTGATTGGTTTAGCAATAAGTTCTTGTAATGTCCCCTATCTCTGGGTCAAAGAGCTTCTATTAGAAAATTTCTTTTGGCTAAATGTATGTATTAATAACACCGATAAGTCATCCTACAAACACCTGCCTTTTAAGCTCACTCTCATTATTGTTGTGGATCGCACTGAAGTCTGCAATTTTCATCTTTCTGCTTGAAGCCTGAGGGTTGTGTTCAATTAGCAGCCAATTCAGGGTTAAAAAAAGACACATTACAAATTTTGCTTGGAAAAACACATACTGCTTTAGCTGCTCTGATATCAGCAGCCTCCATAGAACTTGTCACTCACTATTTGCTCACCATAAACTTCAAACCATCTTCAGTCGGTGTTTCTCAAAACTCAGTCTTCATTTTAATTATTTTCCCTGTGTATAGCCTTATATGTGTGGCCTTTTATGTGTTTGCTTTAAAAGAGATAATCTTTGTATCCAGCCCATCTGGTAGAGATGGAGAAGCCAGGCATTGGTACAAAGCAGTCATCTTGATTTGCTGCAGTCATTTGTCATTGACAAACTTCTTCACTCTGTATTTGTTTCCAGTTGCTGGTATTCGATTCTGACTCTCTGATCACATGAGTTACCACCAGACTCAGCAATACTGGTCATAACTAATTGGTGTATTAAATGGACTATTCCACTTCTTGTTTATTACTTGAGTTCGCAACATTAGAGTCTACACAATTAGAGAATCTCTTCTCTTTGAATCCCTTGGTACTTTGATTAATTTTAATCTTGACATCTTGATTTCTGGCTAAATGAGTGCTCATTTTCACCCTTGTCTTTTGTCATTAGCTTAATACCCTCCTGAATACTGTAGCTTGTCTCCTGAAAGACTTATCCCCTTCCTCTGAAATGATAACCAGCCCTGCTGTGCACTCATTTTTCTGTGTAGAAGATGGACTTACACTGCTGAAAATTGAGATGCTGCCTTTCCTACTTAGCTGATAATTTCTGGAATTGCAAAGAACACTTTTACCTGTATTGCAGCCTGCAGAAATGAATGCTGTTTTCATTCAGAGTATTTGATTCATTTTCCCGCATGTAAAATTCCTTTCAGTGACTCTTGGTGGTTTCAGAATCTTTCTTCACTGATGCACTTGGTCTCCTTGTGAGCTATGCTGCATTGCAGTTCATGGGTACGTCCCACATAGCACTTTTCTGTCCTACTAGTTGGATGGTCGATATTTTTGGACAGTTTGGGAGTCAGCAAATGCCAGTGATTGGCTCCTTGTTGCTTGTGAAGTTGGTCTAGATCACCTCCAGAGGTCCCATCCGACCCCAGATAGTCTATGGTTCTGTCAGAAATTCTTCTTTCAGCCCCATCTGGAGCAGTTTTCTCCGTTCTCCAGTTAATGAACTGCCAACCATTTTATGTGGTCTGCATCCTGCCTTCAGCAGGCAACTGTAGACTTATAAAGACAATATGTGTTTCTACCCAGCGTGGAATAACAGCTTTTGTGGTGTGTGTTCAGTAGAGGAAAACGAGCCAATTGAAGTGTTGCTTTTTTGTTTTTAATTACATTCTTGTTTCCTTCCCAGGCTTCTATCTTCTACATACTTACATATGTGCCTCTGGAGGAAAGATTCAATAGACCGATGAAGTTAACTGGGAATGTATAAAAATAAATGAAAATTTTGTAACGTTGCATGTTCTGCAAGAACCCAGTTGCTATAGGAATTTTTGCAGCGATGCAATCCTTCATCTTTCATTTCTCAAAGCAGAGGTTTTACATTCCTTGAGCCAAATGATAGTTTTCTTGCCCAAGCTTTGGAGACTGCTCAGTGTCATGTAGATGGACAAGTTACTACAGGACAGCATGACTCATCCCATCTGTACATAAGGGAACCCATTATACTTCACTGCATATGGTTTGTATTCAGGGTTTCATTCTGGATAGTTGAAAGTGTCCAAACTGCTGGAGTAAGGAAGTGAAAACCTGAGAAGATTTCCTTTAATCATTACCAGCCAATAGAACGTTCACTTCCACCTTCTCAGAAACTTGCCCTAATCTCTCTGATTTCAAGGCAGCTCTTTTTCTCCTGGCCAAACCTGCATCAGCCCTCACCTGCTCTGTGGAACCTGTGTGAACATCTCTGTTTGGAATCAGACTTGCAGTTCTACTTCAACATGCACAATTTATTTTCTTTATATCTCTTACTCATAGACCTGCTGAAAAGTCAATAGGTTAATTATTACCGATTTGGAATTATAGGCTAATTCTGTTATAAAGAGCTTAACTGCTGGTTTTAATGCAATCCGTGTTCAGCTGCTACCCACCCAGGTAAGCCTGCCAGGCACCATAGATGGTTTATCTGACATGTTAGCTATTAACAGTTTCTGCTCTTGTTACAGCATGAAGTCTTGATCGAGTTCTTCCTGTTTGTTTTGCTTTTTTTCCCCCCCTCATACTTTTTTTGTGTAAAGGTTTCCTAAAATTAGAACAACACTTTTTTGTTAAATACATGCAGAATATTTGTCTTTTTTTTCCTCCCTTTTCTGAGGTGGGGAAAAAAATCTACAAAAAACAACAGAAAATTCCCTTCCAAAATTCTCCCTCCATTGCAAAAACAACAACAATGCAAACAAAAGTAAAATCAAGTGAAGATTCATGGACTAATTCTAATGGTGACACATCACTTTTGAACAACTTTTGTTTACCTGGTGGCATCCTCCCATATTTTTGCAGCAAGTTAACACAGAGTCTGAATGCAGGAGTGTCTTGCTTATCTTCTTTGACAGTTTTTCACAGGTTGGAATTCGTGTAATAAAAAATTTCTCATGATAAGACAAGTAGGATTGGCTTAGAAAAAGTACGACTTTGTTTTCCTGTTCCACCACAAAAGATTCTTCCCTCCAGCCCCCACTCCTCCATCTTCTCGGTTCTTCCAAAGAAAGAAACAAAGATAACTTCTGAGAAAAAGGAAAGTCATGTACCCCCAGCCTGCATGTCTCAGCATGGACCAGTGCCGAATCTGCGTCTGGTTTTGGGCTTTTATGTCTGCTCCTATGTTTTGATGATGTATTATAGTTGTTTTTAACCCAGCATCTAAAAGATAATTTCTGTTCAAGGCTCCAAGGTTGGCTTGAAAATCTACTTGAAGTGGGGAAATGATTCCAGTTTATCTGATACTTTATAAATCGGTCTTATTTGTAAGGAAACAGCAACATTAAAGCGACAGTGTTCATGAAAAACACCAAATCAGCAGATTAAACCCAAAGAAGTGTGAGTTCCTTTATTCCATGCCGTATCCAATCCAGTAACCACAGCCTGTAAAGTAGATGGCTTTAGTAAGGGAAAAAAACATTTATATTTCAATTCTGTGGCCTCACTGTTGGCATCTGGTGCCCATGAGTGTCCTAGGATAACCTGGCCTCTGGCTGTCATTCCTGAAAAGCACAAAGAAGGTCCTATGGCACCTCTGCCAGCCCTGTGCTGGATCTGTTGCGGGGCACTGGGTGCCATAGTGCAGACCCCTGCTTTGCACCCTTGCAGCTTAGTGACTGCTTGGTGTCTGGATGCTGCTGGAAAGCCTCCAAGGAGCACCCAGCTGGGGAGGTAGCTGATTACCTCAATTCCTTGCAGATGGTGATCTTTTCTGACCATTGCTGCAGGCTGCGCTGACTGTTTGTGATAGAAGTGGAAGGCCACTGTGGTCAGTGCAAGTAAGGACAGCAGCTGGGGCTTGTTCTCAGGTGTATTTCAGATTGCCTCCCATCACATACCTGGCACCACATGAAGTAGCACATCTTTGCATCTTGTTGGAGATGGAGCACACCAGCAGGCTTCATTCCTTGGAGCTCTATGCAGGGTACAGCTCTTTCACCAGATACTTTTATTTTCTCCATTTTGCTTCCTTGCAGGTTCTCTGGATATTTTCTGATTCTCTTCCTTCTGTGCTGTGCCTCCCTTCCAAGCTAGATACCATGTCATGGCATGTCTTCATCTCCTCAGAAAGAGGCAGCACCTGTTTTTGCAGTCTCTTTCTCTCTTTCCCATGCCACTATTTTCTGTCTCTGTCATCTGATCCAACATCTGATGCAGTGAATACGGACAACTACAGCTCAGTCAGGTGCTCAGAGCCTGGTCCAGCCTGACTTTGAATGTCTCCAAGGACAAGGCATCCACCACCTCTTTGGGCAACCTGTTCCTTTAGGAATTTACTCATTCTAACATCTCTTCTCCCCTTATGTCTCCTTCCCATTGTGCATTTCCCATCTCTCACCTACTTTCTTTACCTCAGTAGGCAGAGTTGTGCTCAGTGGGGCCTGGAACATCCCCTGATGTTCTGGAATTGGTTGGAAGTGATATTCAGAGGTGATCACATTACAGAGGAATGCTGCCAAGATACAGGCAGTCCCGGCTGCACCCTGACCCTTCACAGCAAGGCAGGAGTGCTCCTTCCCCATGCTTTTGCTTTGCCGTTGCCATATGGAAAAGACAGATGGTGTTGATCAGGAAGTTCATCTAGAAGCATATCTGTTTCATGCCGTACGTGTAAGACTTGTTCATTAAACTTAGAACTCTCATTTAAAGCCAATTAACAGAGTGATTTGAAGAGACATGTTGTTTTTGAAGTTCAAAAGAGATGCTAAGTCTCTGATTTCAGTCTTTGTACATTCCAGAGCCTGTATAACTACTGCAGTGTTGCCAGCTCTCCTGGTTGGGATTTTGGGTGTTTTTTTGTTTTTTTTTTTTGTCACCCCCCAATACCCCTTTCCCCGCACATGCTTTTTAGAGTAATGTGATTTTTGCCACGGGCTGGAACCGCTTGGTGAAGCCTTATGAGCCACCAGCTGTCTGGCCAGTTTTAGTCCTCCATTTGAAGGAGGGCTGGCAGAACTTGTTTTTCTTTCTATTCCCTTTGCTGAAAGCTCCTTCCTTTCTTCCTTCTTATATTGCTGTCCGCTAAGTAGTAGCTGGGGAAGGAGATAGAAAAAGAGAAGCCCTCAGCTGCACTGTCCCCTCTTAATGTCACTTCAGTCAACATCTTTGCTTCCTTTCTACCCTCCCCGTAGCTGCTCCCAGAGAAGCCTTCTGAAGATTGGAAGAATCGTAGAATTACAAAATGGCTGGGGGTGGAAGAGGTCTCAAAAATCATCCAGTTCCAACCCCTTGCTGCGGACAGTGCTGCCAACCACTAAATCAGGCACCAGCTCAGGCTGTCCAGGGTCTCATCCAACCTGGCCTTGAACACTTCCAGGGGTGGGGCATCTATATTGGGGACAGCAGGGGCTTCCAAGCAGATAGCCATCACTTTGCATGTTTCTCCTCCCCCCCAGCACACAGTACTAATTTCCAGGTGTTACCAAACCCGGAGGAGCCCAAAACTGATTAGTTCTGAATTAACATTTGTTCTACTTCTACCTGAGATTGCTGTTCTGTGAACACTTTGTAGATCCTTCAGCACCAGGCAGCATGTTTGGATAGTCACAGCACTGAGTAGAGGCATGTGAGCAGAGTAAATGTTCTTTAGTAATTTGAAGCTGTTGCTGATATAAAAGAAAATAGAGGGGTCAGGTTTTGCTCTGGTATAGAGCCTATGACTTCACTGGGTTAACTGCTGCTACTTCCGTGTAACTGAGAACATAATTTGGCTCAAGCCCTGGGAGACTGAAAAAGATCACAGCAGCCACTGTATTAAGGCAGCATTTAAAACGGTTGGCTCGTGCTGAATTTCATAAGCAGGTCGTGTATTCAGAAGGCTTTAGCTTCAGAATACAGTCCCCTGCAAAGGAAGAGCTGATGGGACCACCTCTTTGTTTATCCTAACTAAAAAGCTACCAGGAGAAGCTGCCAAATGCCGCATTGTGTCAATGTAGGGGTGGTGGGCAGAACCTGCAGGTGCTCAAGAATGGGGCTTGGTGGGGTTGTCCCAGCTGCCATGGGTCGCACTAGGAGCCATCAGTGGTGGGGCTTTGTCCCAGCTGTGCGGTGTCGACACGGTGCTGGGGGTCAGCAGTGGGCATGTCCCAACCCTGTTCTTTTGTGGGTGGTGATGAGGGTCACCCTTGCGCTGGTGCCTAATCTTTGAGGAGACATGGCTAAAATCGGCGATTGGCATTTGAGAGAAAAGCCCTCTGGGGGAGATATCTGCTTTCTGCTCTGTCCAGGGGAGGAAGAGGGGAGTTCCTGCTGAAAGAGGAATCCCAAAGAAGGAAATGTCTTTTCAAGAAAAGGATGTGCGGGGTGGGGGTATGTCTGATGAGGATCTGTTTATTCCCAAAGTTGCTAGCAGCTCTTTTCAGGCTGATGCTCTGCAAGAGACAGGCATTTTAGGACAGTGCTTTCGACTATTGCTCAAGTGCTTAGCGGGAGGGATTGTTTTATTAGGAAAGTTTATGGCTCCTGGTTTTCCCTCAAAGGCAAATGTGACTTTGTTGTTTTTAATTCTGCTGGGATTTCTCCCTTTTAATATACAACGCAGCTGTTAAAATAGCTGGGGTTGTCCAGGGCAAATCATATAGCACTTTCCTTGTTCAGATCTCAGATGGCTGCCTTTTTAGTGCTGCTGCAGAATTATATTACAGGGCATATGAATAGTGCCGGTATTAGTGTCAAAATCAATTACCCAACCCTTCTCCTGCAGAGAAAGCTACAAACCTTAGGAACAATCTGAGTAATCCATTTTGGGTTTCTAATTCTGAGTAATGATGGAGGGCAGGGACTTGTGCTTGAATAAGTGCACGGGGTCTTTCTACGTACAGTCGCTCCTAAATGCATGCTCTTTACAGGAAAATGCAGGCTCCCTGTGAAACCTTTTTTCATGCCAAATGTCTCGCTGCTAAGATTAATCTGTCATTGAATTTATAAGTTCTGTGCAGCACAGAGCAGTGAGAAAAGTTTAGCATTGAACAGAAAGTAGACTGTACATTGCTTAAAAATGAATGCTGTGCTCCTGGACGGTGTGGATTGAGTGCCTCCATCCTTATATCTTCTCGTTCCAGTAATAAAAATACTTCCATAGGATTATGCCTCCATTATCTCAGAGCACCTTGCAGACAGTGCAGATATGGTACTGGTGCCCCTTTGCTCTTTGGTCCCTGCCCTGGTCTGTGAGTGTTGCTGTGAGCAGGATGGCTGGGGATGTGTGTGTCTCCTGGGCTGGGACAGTCAGTTCTGGTATGGATGGCTGTTGGAGCTGCTGGAGGAGAGCAGCTTCTGGGAGCCTCCAGCCAGCCCTGCCCCGAGTGCCTTCACAAAACAAAAATGATTACAGGCTTATTATCCTAAATCCTGGAAGATTAGAGTTGTTGCTTTTTTTTTTTTTTTTTTTTTTTGGTGCTAAGCTAGTATTAGAGATTTACCTGTTTAATACAACCATTTATTTGAATCACTGGATTTTACTTTTTTTTTTAAATTCCGAGTTCATTTGACTGGAAAGCATACAGCTACAGATGCCAGATTTTAGACATGGGCCTGATCTCCTTTCAAATTTGGGTTGGATCAATGACACATCTGAAAAGCTGGATCCCTATTGAGGTGTCTATGGCAGGGGTTTAGAGATGCCACTTGAGGCACCTCTCTGGAAAAGAAAACATGGCTCTGATCTACACGCTTCGCCAGAGAGCCATTTCTGTTTCCAGTTTCCCCCTCCCCTCCCATTGCCCCCCAAGGAAGCCTCCCATGGGGTCAGGGCAGCGCGGGGGTGCGAGCGGCTGGTTTCAAACAGGAGCACAAAGCCCTGAAAGCAGGGACTAAGAAGAAACAGGTGGGGGCTTGTAAGGCAGCCTCTGAGGTTTGTTTGCTTAACGAACAGAAGCCAAGGCTGTCAGGCTAGGTCAAATGCTCTTCCAGTTTGAGTGTATTTATTTCATGCATGCCCTGTAACCCAACCTGGTTTCTGGATTAAATGGCTGTAATGTCCTGGCCCCCAGGAACCCATCCCATGTTTGCCACCAAACCAGCACATGCCGGGACAGGACCTCAGGGCTGCCTCAGTGCTCACTGGAGCATCACTAAAGCCTGTAATTGCATGGGTGTCATCATTTCTAATGTGGGCTTTGCTGTTTACAGTTGCAAATTGTGACCGCATAGCTGTAATTTAGTGGTGCTGTCAACAGGGGCTGTGCCTGCAAGGCACCTGGGCTCACCATCCTGCTGGTGATGCTGGAAGGGTGCCATCAAGAATGGCAGTGCATTCATGGAATGGCCAGCGTGATAAGGCAGCTAGTAGAGGCAGTAGATAAACCAGTAGAGGAGGAAGGAGTTTAGGACAGCTGGTCTTAAGGAGGGAAAAATGCAGAGGGTGTTGAACACCAGGGGAATTTGGAAGAACAGGGCTGTGTGTCACCTCTCTGTTAAGCTGGGGAGGGCTGGAGCTTAGAGCTTGGCAATAAGGAACGATGATAGCAATGCTATGTTTCTTTGGCATTTTGTTCCCCCGCTGGAAAAGTTTGAGTTGACATGATGGCAGTAAGACTACCTGTACACAAAAAGAATTCTCTGTTTTCCCAGCATCTTTTGGCTAGTCCATGTAAGTCCAAAACAGCTAGGATTCTCCAGAGCATCTCAGAAGCTGAAAAATTTGCATTTCAGAGTCTGCATCTGAACAATTGTAGGTCTGCATTAAAAATAGAAAGGAAAGGAGGAATTAGCAGGGGATTTTCCCAGGCCCGACCTGAGGCCAGGTGTGTCAGGCGGCCATGGGTTCTGTGAAAACAGGAGTCAACTGGAGGCACTGGAAATAAAACAAGTTAAAATGAGGAACGTGAAAGTGTTTGTATGTCTGTTTTTTTAATAGAAATGCCAATTATGTGGAATTTGGGGTGCACGTATTATATTTTCTTTGAGAAGACAAAAGAAGTTTGAGATGTGAACAAATGGTCAAGTCAGTAAGAGGTTGAGAGCTGTTGTTTTTTTAAATGATGCTTGTGCTTGGATACCTTCTGTTTTGTGGAGCTTTCACCTGTGCTTAATTTGCCATTTGTAACGGGGGTAAAGCTGCAGCTGGTTTTCCCCTGGTGAAGAGAGAAAGATCTGCTTGGGAGTGAGAGGAATCAATGGATGTTGGTTCTAACCACCCCTAGTCTTCTCTAACCTGCTGTGGTTTGCCTCTAATTACCACTGAAAAGGTGAGAGTATGGGTTCAGCACCAAGAAACAGAATAAACACCAATTGGGAAAACAAAAAAACCCAACTTTATATGTGTTTTTATCTGCGTTACCACTACTGGAAACATTTTAACTGGTTCTTTTTTGTTGTTGTTATGATGTTCTTGGTCTTGTAAAAGATGAACAAAACAGTTTTTCACGTGCTAAGCTTTAGCAGCTCACCTGTCCCCTGGTCCTGGAAAGCCTTTTAGACCCATGTGCTTTATGATGTACCTGAGTCTAAAAGAGGCTAAAACATGTGTTGGTTCTGATCTCTTAAGGTCTTCAGCTGCTTGGAGCCACTTGCACCCTCACGGGGCTGAGCCCTTGTTGGCTGTGACTTACTGCCATACTGGTTGAGTCCCTGCAGTTAGGAACCTGGGAAATCTTTGCTGCTTGCAGGTTTTGAGCTCTGCTACTTCCTTTTTGTCTGTTTTGTGAGTGACCATAATCTGGCTTTATTCTATGTCCCCTAGGGTTGCTGAACTGGAAGATGAACGTCTAAAATGGAAACTTCTGCTTCAACTGCTGCTGGGAAAAAAGAAGGAAAAGGTGCGGTTCTGGAGGGGGATGGCTTTACGGAGACGGGGAAGAAACCCACTCCTTTAACAGCTGCAGGAGCAGCAGTGGCACAAGGAGGTACTTTATGTTTTCCACACTTTGAAAGCAGCAGGGGTGTTTTTCATTAGACTGTAAGAATTTAATAAGCACAGTGGCATCTGTCCTTCTGTGAACACGCTGAGTTTATTGGGGTTCTCAGCCGTTGGAGGTCATGGGAGGGAGAAGCTATGTCACCATGTGGCACTGTCCTGCGGCTGGGTGGTGGGATGTACCCATCAGAGAGCCCATGGCCAGGGCTGCTAGGTAACTGGTGCTACATGGTGGAGGGCTGCGGTGTCAGCTGCTCCTCCATGGAAGGATTAAAACAGGGCTGACCCTGTTATTGGGTTTGGGGAGGGTGTTGTGCAGTGGCTGTGATCCCTCTAATGAGTTAAACAGACTGCGTTGTCTTCATCTGTCACTGCTGAGGGAGGAATTTGGGTCCTACTTCTGTGCAAGAGCTTTAGAGATAAAGACCCTTCCATCTGTGCTGTTCTGGTTACATCAGAAAGAGATCAGATCTTGTTTTGTTTTGTTTTGTTTTCTCATAGTAGTTCTGGTGAGGTTATGGTCTTGCCGGTGTTGGAGTCCATTAGGGGAGCTCTCACATATGATTTCAAGCACAGTTTTGGTGGATGTGATGCTAATGTTCTGGGGATATGCAGGCCTGGAGCAGGCAAGATTCTGCCCTACAAAGCCACATCCCTTACTGACGTACATGTGCATGGAGCCAGTTGTTCTGCAGGGTGGTGCCAGGACCCTTCCTGGTGGCTCCTGCTGTGGGATGGCTGTGCCTGGTGGGGACCAGGACAGGGTGTCTTTTTTGTGCAGGACATAAGGAGACAAACTTAGAAGGGGTTGCACTAATTTGGATGTGAAAAGGAACATCCCAGCTGTGTAAACTTTGCAGGCAGCTTTTTGGTTGTTGTTTAAAATATAGTTTATTGCTAGTCAGATTCTACCACAAAATGAAGCCTTCCCCACCCCTTCCTTCACCACTTGGTGGTTTCTCAGGAGAGAAACCACCTCCTCTGTCTCTTACAAAGCTCATCTGGAGAGTTTGTGTTTTCTGTTGGCAGACCCTGGCCCAGAATGCTTAAATCTTTGTCTCTCCTTTCTATTCAACACCTTTGTTATCCAGTTTTCATTTACACTTTAACTTGGGAAGACCTGGTTGTGCAGAATGAAGCAGCTGTTCTATATTCTATCAAATCAGTTCACAACTTTGATAAACTTTGATACCTAAAGAAAAGTATTTCTTTATCATGTGCTAAAACTCAAAGCCCGCGTACATGCTATTGCAAATAAATACCATCTTCCCATCTGGCACATGCACCGGGAGTGCCTCTGCTGAGGATGCAGGCTGTGCCATGTTCACAGACATGTGATGGAAATCAGAGTCCCCCCCCATGTTGGGGTGTCTGTCAGCCTGCTCAGTACCCCAGAGACTGGGTTAGTTTTTAAGCATCCAGTTTTATGTGTCACATTATCAGTGTGCTCTTTGGAAAGAATGATTTACGGGCTCAATATTTCGCCTTTTATTAAGAGGAAGTGAAGAAGTGGGTGGAGGATTGTTTGAAGATGTCAGGAGAAGCATGATGAAAGCATTGTGTTATGAGATGTAAAGAGCAAAATCTATATCACACTGGGAAGAGAAGTGCTAATAAATGACCTGAAGTGGCCAGCAGTGAAGTAGCTGGTGATGGGCTCCAGGCGCCAGGCTCTGCAGGTAATACATGTGTGTTGGGGCTCGGGGGCTTCTGTCTGAACTCTGCCCAGTGGTAACATTTGCTCCTGAAAGGGCACAGTGCTGTGCTTCTAAGTAGAGAAATTAATCCAAAGTCATCTTCTAACATCAGTAAACTGCAAGATGTGATGTAGCAGATAATAACAAAAAGGCTGTGTAGCGGTGCTTACATAGTGTTCATACTAATATAACATATTTGCTTCACTAAACTAGTGTAATTACTTCAGAACAGGCCAGGGATATACATATTTATGCTCATATCCTTACAGAAGAAAGCAAACGAGGCATGGAGATTAATTATGTTGTTCGGCTCAAGGAGGAAACAGCAGCAGACAGGCTTTAAAGGGAGAACCGCCAAGCTCCCCACCCTGCTTCGTGGACATACCAGCATGTCTTTATTCCCCTCCAACACCAACTCTTGTTGTTTTTTTTTTTTTTTTTTTATTGTAGAGGTTCTACTCTTTGTACTAGCATGTGAGAAAGTGGCAGCAAAGCTCAGCTCGTGATGCAGATCACCAAGCTGTGCTCTGGAGGCAAAAAGACGTAATTTGCAACACATTTCTCCCTTCTTCCACTGAGTCACACAGATGGAGTGCCAACATGGCATGTTTCTCTGATCACAGGGCTTTCTTTTTTCCCTTGTAGAAATGAATAGATTCATAAGGGTTTGTTTACAATTAAGGTAATTGAAGCAATAAACTGAGCATTAGTTAGATAATTGAAAAATACCTTTTTAATTATATTATTATTTAGACTGTATTTCTGCACTGCAATAATATGTCCATTCCCCATTAGCAATTCTCTTGCCTAAATATCTGTCCCAAATGTTTGCAGTCTTGAACAAGTTAAGTTCTATCCGTAGGAAAAGAGATCAGCTCTGTTGATGCTGTCAGAGCAGAAGAGTTCTTTCAAGCTTACAACCTGTGTTGTATTTTTTTAGTGTCTTAAAGCTACCATTTTAGAGTTATTATTTGCATTTTTATGTAGATCTAATTGATCAGATGATCAGAAACTGGTCTCTCATAGAGGGCATAAGGAATTCTCTCCGAATTTTCTATTTTCCCATAAATCGTGCCAGCCAAGGAGTCAGCACTTTTCTGTTTCAGTATGCGTACGCATTTGTGTGACTGAGATGGAAGCTTGTGTAATGACAGCATGCAGGGGTGATAGTCCAGCTTGCAAAAGAGCCTCTCACTTTTGGTGCCTCCAGTTCTGGAAGGGCAACTCAAGACATGTCATGTTTAGAAAACTCTTCTGCTGAGTGCAGAAGTGCATAGTGCTCCAAAGGGGAAAGAGGTTTTGGGGCAGAGCAGCACATGAGAACAAGTTGGGTCCTTTAGGCCAGTGCTGCAATAACAGTGGCACGTGTGAGGAAGCCCAGGTGTGTGGTTCTGGGAGAAACTGAACTGAGCCACTCTTTCAAAGGCAGAGATACTTAGGAAGATGAGTTTCTCACTTTGTAGTAAAAATTAAATACAAACTCTCCTAAATGCTAAGTGTCTGACTTTAACAAGACCCAGAATGCACCTTTCCCTCTCCACCCCACCCTGAATGTGACACAAACAGCGAGTTCCCAAATTGATGGTGTTTATGTTTGAAACATTTTTCTGATGTCTGGCTCTGTCAAGACTAATTTTAGCATTTCTAAAGCTGGGTAAAAATACAGCCTCATTACTTTGATGTCAGAGCATAGTTTACTATTAGTATATTCTGGGGTTTATCATTTTAGTCATGTTTAACACGGCTGCAGCAGGCATGCACTATTAAATCTGGTTTATTTTACATTCCTGTCCGAGATTATTTATTTGGAACAATTTCCTCTCTATCAAAAGACACAGCTAATGCTGAGTTTTAATGTGTTATTTACACACAAAATAACCTATTTACAACTCAGTATCTGCCGCGGGGAGAATGAATGGGGCAGTGCTCCCTTCATCCTGTTGTATCTGAGTTTAACAATCTGGATTGCTAATAGAACCATTTATCATGGGGCGGTAATTTATTTTACGTTAGCTGCACAGGTCTCCCTGCCTCTGATCTATGGAAATACTTTGTATATAATGAAGTTCAACAAGTCATTTGGTGTAAACATGGGGAAACCAAGCTCCAGAACCAGTGTGACTCTGGCTACACTTTTTTTCCAGGAGGTAACGCCTCTCTTCTGATATTATGGCTTCGGTTGAAATATACTTTATCATCCCACGTGTGCTGTAAGGGCAGAGCATTGGGCTTTTCTGCATTGGATCAGAGGTTGGGACAGGGTCTGGTCACTTGATTTATGGGCTGGTGGGAATGCTTAGTGCTGCAAAAGCAACACACTCAGCCCTTTCATAGGCAGAGAAGGGCAGGGGGCACCTCCCATCACTCTCCAGAGGTCTTCTGTAAGCAACCCTGAGTGGAGCTGGCAGGGAGACCTTGTGCAGTTCAGCTCGTCTCAGTGCTGGATTATGGGAAGACCATGTAAATGAGGAGGAGGAAATGCCAGCGTCCCAGCAGACCTCACTGCACTGAAAAAATATATAGTTTGTGTGGCCCGAGACTCAGACAAATTAGAAGGAGAGCAGCCCCTATGAAGTCATCTCCTCCATCCACCAGGAGGGGCAGGGATCTCCAAAGTGTGTTTTTTGTTCTGTTGCTTACATTTTCCAGGAAAAGGGATATAACCAGCGTAAGCACATTCTTAGCTTCCCTGCCCTGTATTGCTTTGCTTTGTGCAACTTAAAAATGCCTGGGTTGGCTGCAGGAGGAAAAGGGCAAATGGTCAAACAGGATGATGGGAAAAGACGATCATTTAGACTACAAAATATGCCTGTTGGCCTCTGCCTCCACTGTTTATCTGCTGCACGTAGCCATTGGCTCCCAGCTCAGGTGGGGCTTCAGTGCAAAACGGCCATAGGAATGATGGCAACCAAGAACTGTATTTTTTCCTGAACCTTTCTGTCAGTATTAAAAGGTGTAATTTCACTGGGTCTGAAAGTGGGCTTCTTTGTCACCATAATTCCCTTGGCTGATCAGATCTCTTGTGTGACCAGGTCTCTCTTGTGGACCTAATCGTTTCCTTCTGGGAAGCCCAGATACTTGTGTTGCTAATACGATGATACAGTTCTTCAGTTACAGGCTGTAGAGGGCTGTAACTGGCTGCAAGCTTTGTGGCACACTGGTCATGTGAAATCTACTCCTAGGGTAGCTTAGAGGAATCCATGTATGGTGGTTGAAATGGAACGCATGCCGTGCCATTTTTGTGCGTTTAGGCATGATGGAGAGCACTCTGGGAGGAGAAGGTTGATTTCTTCAGTTACATGTAACAGTACTTTAGTAGTTAAAATTGCCATAAATCATGCCACAGAGTCACATATTTTCTTCTCCCTTTTCCAGACTTTTAGCGTTGATTCACAGTCAGCAGTTTGTCTTTGTTGGATGACCCTTCATTTAGTCAAGTGGTTGGTGTCCTACTACTTGTTCGCTTGCTTTTTTACCTCACGGGGGAAATCCCTTTCCCAAAACCCTGCACTGGGTTTCTCCGTGTTGCAGCCAGCTTTGTGGGCAGAGGTACAGCCTCACAGTGAGAAGCCACCCACATTACAGACTTTGTAGTTCGCAATGCATAGCCGTCACGGAAGATGCTTGAATCTGTATCACCCAAGTATTTGATGATTGAGCATTTTCACATCAACCATGTTTTACTGATTGCATGCAGTTCCCCCAAATTGTCATACCAAGAATTCCTACCACTTCAGCCCATTACAGGTGCTGAGGTACTCTGAAGATAGAGCAATTTCATCTCACCCCTGACCACACTGCAGGATTGTACACCAGCTTGAAAAGCTTTTGTGGGTTAAAAATGGAAAAACATACTCATCATAGGCTGGTCCTGGCACTGGTGATCCCAGCCACTAAGCACTGCCTGAAAGACTTGTGTATGTTATGTTCACTTTTAATAATAGTCATAATAATAATAATGCCTTCTACTTTTCTATCACTTTGTAAGATTCAAAAGCTTATGGCAAGTGCTGATGTATCTTCTTTTTCAGTTTAGACTTCATTGAAAGGCCACTCAGAGGGTACTTATATATAACCCTTTTAAGCAATACTAAACTTATCTATTTTGGGATTGACTTGTAGTCAAATAAGAAAATGAGTGGTGGTAATGGATTATATTTATGGTGATGCTTTCCTAGACTGTCTCTTCTGTGCTGCTGGTGTTTTGTCACAGTGTATATTTCTAGCCTCTGTGTCAGCTTTTTATCTCTGTTTCTTAGAATTTGCTCTGGTTTGGTCTCCCCGCAGGCATTTGAACCTGCCACTACCATTAGGGACCAGGCATGGGAATTCTTTTATCAAAAGTTGGCTGCCTAAATGTTATATGTGTCCTGTTTGGGCTCTCTTTACATTAGGGTGGAGTAAGTAACGTTGAGGAAATGCATGTTTTTTTCCCTTGAGCCATTCATGCCCGATTTAGGGTGGCTAATATCAGGTGGGAAGATTGAAGTCTTCATGGTTTGGCCAAATTTGTGCAGAGTAAAGTTAAAGCAAGGAACCAAGGTGGGAAATTAAGGCTTTAAAGGTCATCATTCACATTCATCAGCCCATAGCCATGTGAGTGTGCTGAGAGCCCAGCCTGCCAGCTCTGAACTGAAAGCTCATCCCATGGCTTCCCAGTTTGAAGTCAGAATCAGTCCCAGGTATCAGTGTAGCTGGGGGAGCAGCTTCCCACCAGCATTGACAGAAGTGTTTGAACAGAAAGATAGGCAATATAAAATCCCTACTAAATAGACAAGGAAAAAACAGTAAATTGTAAAAGCTACAAAGGGCACCTAAAAATAACCCAAGTGGAGGAAAGTTATTAATGCAAAAGTAAATAATTATGGTAAGGGATGCGACCAGAGAGGCTGGTTGTGTAAATCACTTTAAGGAGAACAAGCCTTAGATAAAATCCGTTCTTTTATCGCACAGATTAAGTCTTCCTTTTGACGCTAAATAATTGATAGGGTTTGGCAGAGCGTTCCACAGCTGCCTGTGCAGAGCAGTGGGACTGCTCCCGAGGTCAGATGAGTGGCAGAGAAAAATGTTCCTAGAATTGCTGTGCATCCAATAGCAGCAGTAAGAAGTGGGGTTCATATTCCCCACGCTTCCTAAATAATTCTGCATGGCCTTGAAAAGACAGCTGCACACCTCAAAGTGAAAGAAGGATTTGGTATTTCTTGTCTCCTCCTTAAACTGCATGATTTCATGTGCTGGTGAGCATGCATCGTGTTTTGCTTTTCTTGATAATGGAACAGGAACTGTGCTGTCTGGGAGCCCAGATCCGGTGGGTTCTTTTCTTACTTTGTTCAGCCTCGGTAGTGCATGAATAGTTCAGCCTCTTAAGTATGAACATCCTGGTACAATAGGGAGGTAACATTGCTCCCATGCTGCAGACAGAGAACCAGAGAAGCAGGGAGGGATTTTCCAAGGCCAAGGTGACTGTAGGGTGCTCAGATTTTTCAGAGACATGTTGATAATCAGTCATGTCTCTGACTTTGGAAGTTCATAGGTGGTGCACCTGTACCATCCATGGTGGTAGAGAGAGCTGAGCCCTTGTTCCTTTGGTCACCATATCCACAAGCAAGTTCTCTGTATCTCATTGATGTGCCACCTGCTTGGTGCTGGATGACTCAAATTCTCAAGTCCATCTGCTGAACTGAGGAGCTGTTTCTTTTTCCTTAGGGAAGTTGGACTTAAGTTTTCTACAGATCGTATACTGCCTTTGTGAACATCTGATTTCAGAAGGCAATACTATTCCTTTAGATTGCATAAGGCTATGGAAAGTGATTAGTAGCATTTATAGTGTTTTACTGAGTTTAAACTCATTTATGGCAGAAGGCTTATAATTAGAGAACAACAACAACTAATATTTTTCCAGACCAAATTGCTAAGTAACAGCAAAATCCTTGAATTCTGTAATAAGGAAAGATATGTACAGGCTGTTTTGGCAGGATGAGTTCTTTGACCTTAACAGCAAAGGCAGAGAATAAATCATAGAATCATAGAATGGCTTAACTTGGAAGGGACCTTAAAGGTCATTGAGCTGCAACTCCCTGCTATGGGCTGGTTGTGCCCCCACCAGCTCAGGCTGCTAAACACCCCATTGCACCTGGACTTTAGTATCTCCAGGGATGGGACATCTACAGCTCTCTGGGCAGCCTGTGCCACTGCCCTCTGAGTAAAGAATTTCTTTCCAACATCTAACCTAAATCTCTTCTCTTTCAGTTTACAGCCATCCCTATTAGACTGTGTAAAAGTTGTTCCCCTTCCTTCTTGTAAGCTCCCCTCAAGTACTGTAAGGCTGTTGTGAGGTTTCCCCGTAACCTTCTTTTCTCCAAGCTATATAAGCCCAAGTCAGGATCTTAAGTTGAGCGCTATCATGGAGGAATTGGATTGGTACAGTCTTTTCACACAAACTGGTCTAGGTTTATGTTAAAATTGAGAGTTTACTTTTGTTTCAAACCAAGCTACACTGGCTATTCTGTGACTCCTGTAGTGGTTCTGAGTTGAAATTGGACAAGTTTTGGTTGAAAGAAATGAGCAACATTTTTTTCTCCCTTTTTTTAAATTTCTTTTCTTCTGGAATCTCAACTACTTTTAGGAATCTATTCCACTGAAAATGCTTCCAATTTTAAGTAAAATGTAAATAAGAGCAGGAGTAAAGCAAGAAAAATATTTATGTTTTCTGTTGCTAATATCTGATCTTTAAAACAGAACATTTG
Organism: Tetrao urogallus; assembly: GCF_951394365.1. Lineage (NCBI taxonomy): Eukaryota > Metazoa > Chordata > Aves > Galliformes > Phasianidae > Tetrao > Tetrao urogallus. Next base: position 11,243,681 of record NC_136821.1, on the reverse strand, counting down.
TAGGGATTGAACGGTACTGTTTGGGCCAGAAAGCTGTTCTTGCATGGATCAGCTCCTGACTGTGACAGATTTTCAAAAAGAAATAATCACAGCTTGCAACAGATGCATCCCTAAGTAAACAGTTAATGTTGATGTTTTTAATAACTTCGGTTGTATTGATACAAAAGTTCAGTGCCTGAGCATTCCTGAAAACCATCCAACAGAGGAGATATCTGCCCGTAAGCCTTGGCTCTGCATGTGCTACTTTAGTGTAGCTGTTTAAACCAGTGCAGAGATACTTCTGGATCAAATGAGATGCTCCAACCCTGGAGACAGTGGTAAGGGCTGGCTCCAAAATCCTGGGAAGCATTTCAGTTTTCCTCAAGTGACTTTTGGTGATATTTCTCTGATCTGTTGTTATGTCTGAGCCTTCCCTTGGTTTCTGGCTGCTCTTAGTGGGAATGGCCAGCTGCGATGGGGGGAACCAGGCAGCTGCCGCTCTTGCATGCTTACTGGGGTGACATTGGTGTTCTGCATGAATGAGTGACGTGCTTTGCTGCACTGAGGTTAAGCTGAATCTTGTTTGTAGCAGTTTGCAGCTAGAGCTGATGATGTTCTTTCTGAGGCATTTATAGCCACACTTCAAAGGAAAAACAGAAACACGAAGGTGAGGACTTCAGGCATTGGCTTGCACGTCTCATTTTAATGAGAGAAATTATTATGTGTTGTGGGAAGCTGACCCGACTCCCAGAGGCTGCTTGTGTGAAGGTACCCAATCTTTTGGTGGCTCCCTATGGTGAAGGCACAGAGCTGAGCCTGGGGAAAATTAGTTTCAGTTCCTGATCCAGCCCCAAACTTCCTTCATGATTTTGGGAAGGCTGCTTGACTTCCTTCACTCCCCTGTTTACATAATGAACTTGCGTTGTTCTTTGGGCCTCAAGGCCCATCAATCAGCATCTGGTTAGCATGTTTATGGCATCGGTCATGCTGAAGCACTTAACAGGTCAGAATGCATGGAAGCTGCCATTCCCCTCCCCGCTGCATGCAGGAGGGTGCTGCTGCCCCGGAGCGCAGCTTTACAGGGTGACCTCGTTCATATTTCTGAAGCGTCAACCTGCTGTTGTCAAAGGGGCTCAATAAAACAGATTTGCAGGGTTAGGGAAGGTGAGGTTAAGTTCTGAAGGCATTTTCAGTGTGTGTAGTGGAGAGACTGTGCGTATTCCAAGGAGTTAAGTTACATTGTGATATGAAGCAAGAGAACTTTCCAAGCAATCTAGCCTGGGAAGCTCAGTTGGAGAACACAGTGTTATTTATGGTTGTGTAAATCTCTTGTAATGAAACAAAAGAAAGTAATTTTATTTTAATTTTTTTTTTTCTTCCCTCCAATTTAGTGATGTTTTCTACATATCTCTGGGTGAGGTTTATCAATTCTTTTTGCTGAGGTTCAAATACTTGAACAAAGTCTTGGATGGACTGGGATGAATTTACAGAACTTGCAGTACTTCAGGATTTCACCCTGACCCGACCTGCAGATGACTGTTTTGTTTTTTTTTTTAATTATTATTATCAAAGTCCTCTGTAATTTGACTCTTACGAAAGGTGTTGTTCTGGAGACCAGCTGATGGCAGAAGGGGAAAATCACTGACTTGGGATGACAGCTTCAGAGAAAAGCTGAGTTTCAGCTTTGTTTCCCGTTAGCCTGCTGTGCACGTGCATGCTAATACTGTAGTCAGCTGCAGAGAAGCCATCAGTGCTATTATTTGATCTGGTGCAAGTTTTCCCCCTTGGAAAACTCCCGAGGAACCTTTGTGTGCTGTTACAGAGATGACCTGAAAACATCCAAGGTCCTGTATTTCAGATGGTGGAGCAGTGACTCTTAAATAGATAAAAGCTGGCTGAACATGTAAAAAACACACTTGTACCTCTTTTCCTGAGCTCTGTGCATGCTGCTCTTCTGTGAGCATGCTTAAGGGGTTGGGAAGAAAAAAGGAGTTTTGCACCCCTCTGTGCTCCTTTCAGTTTTCATTCCACTCAAAACAGTGTCTTAGCAGCTGAAATAAGATCCAAGGCTGTCTTTTGGCCATATAGAGTCACTGACACTTGAAACAGGCTGGATTTATATGTGGTTACTAAAAAATATATAGCAAAATGAAAGTCTCAGACACTGAGTTCATGTGCATTGCCCATTGTAAAGATAAGTAACGGCTGTTATAAGATCACTTAAATGGTTACCTTTGGGACATAAAAGGGATCTTTGAAGACAGTAAGTCTTAATACAGAAATGTTTACTCATAAAAAATACATTTGGAAGGGGGAGGGGAACACATTTCCTATTAATGTAGTTTTTGCCTTTTATGGCAGGTTGTAGCAGGTCTTTAACCTCTGTAGCACTTGAGCAGGGAAAGAAATGAGCTTTCTCTAAGTATCAGCCCAAAGGGCCTTTCCTTACTGCCAGTATCTGCAGTGCTTCTTGTAAAGATGGTTTTAGTTTATTCTTCCTTGCTGTGACCTAAGTGAAAAACTATTCCTTTCGAACTTCAGAACCCTCTGGTAGTTAAGAGACAGACTAGAAATGTACCCCTGAATTTGATTTGCTTAACCTTGTGTTCTGTGGGATATGGGTCTGGTGGCCCAGTGTGTGCAGAGACATATGGGAATTTGAAGGTTACAGCAGCCAGCAGTGGCACAAGAATAGAAAATGAGAGTTTTGGCCTTTGAAGGGTGTGAGTATGGATACCAGGAAGGAAGGACAATGTTTCATTCAGATGTGCAAACCCAGTGTTGCCCATCAGCCTCTGAGTGCACTTGAAATGGTGGTGGCTTACAATGAACCACGTAGTCCATGATATGCAGAGCTGGCCACGCCACTTGTGAGTTTTCTGGTAAATATTCTGCAGGTTGTTTTGAATCACTTCTAGACAATTACCTTGCTCCTAAATAAAGCAAAAGGCAGTGATAGCAGCATTTGATCAGTGCTCTGTGAACTTACAGCTGGAAAGGACATGGATTCTGCTTCAAAACTTTGCAAAACTACTACCAGATGGGGTAAGCCACAAGGTCACAGCAGTTTCAGAACAGCAGAGAGAGGTTTAAAATTCCTTATGAAAACTGTGGTGGATTATGGTCAAAACTCTTTACTTAGATAAGATGATTTATGTAACAGCACACATAGTCTGGACCAGAGGTGCAGGAGGATGGCTGAGTTGTGCAGAGGGATGGGAAGGCCTTTGACCAGCCATTGGCCAGAGGTATAAGGAGCAAGGCTGTAACAGCAGGGTTTCTGCCAGAAGACACCGTTTTGTGGGATCTTCAAGTGGAGAGCTTGGCAGCGAATGGAAAAGTCGTGAAAATATTTGTGTGTAAAAGTTACATGCTTGTAGCAGCTTAACAGAAATTGGCTCAGTGCAGAAAAACACACAAGGTAGACAAGACAGAAGAATCCAAGTTGCTTGTGAAGATGAGGTTACCACACTGAGATGACTGGACTTCAGATGATGCTGTCCTCTAAGCCCAGGACCCAGTGCAAAAGTACCTTTCCATGTGCCAGTGATGGGGTAGGACTGACAGTGGTCATTGTTGCTGTTATTCCACAACCTGGTGCTGTTTCAAACAGTAATCCCTTAGGTAAGTTACAGAAATTAATTTTTGAGTCACTTATCAACTTGTTTTTGTACTTAGTACAGCATGTTCTTGTCACATAATAAGACAGAAAACAGATAAAACAAAAGAGGCAGGATTTCATTCATGAAATTTGTATGATAATGACAGCAACAAGGTCTTGGCATGTTTTAGAGAAGCATCATCTGGCCTCTTCAGGTAGCAGATACAAGTATGGCTCTCCCTTATATTCACCCAGTCAAGCATGAGGAGGTAACATGTTCTCCAGGGAGGCTGGTATTTATTATTATATATCTGGTGGATGCCTGGCAGAGAATACTAATGCAGATCCCTGGCTTAAGCTGCCCTGGGAATGCTGATGGTTGGTAGCAATGTGCCTGGCCCGGTGTCCTCATCTTTCTTAACTCTATGACAGAGCACTCTGGATTTTCATTTCTTTCTACGCAGATCACAAAGTGATGGCTTGTTCAGATAACAGTTTGCATTAGCAAACTCCTTGGGAATATGGAGAGTTTCTGAAAGGTCGGTGGATAAAAGGAGAGAGGTTGGGGTTGTGACTGGGGAAGTGGTTGCCCTGAGCTTCCCTTGACCATCTTCTCAGGCAGAACTGGAGATCACACCGCTTGTCCTCTGGCTGGAATGACAAAAGGGCTTCTGTGTGTTGTGCATTCTTATGGAAAAAAGGAAAAATAAAAAAGACCCCTGCAAGATTTTGTATAAATCAGAGTAATAAAACTGCCTACAGCCATGACCAAATTATATCATCCAAATCAATACAAAGGAGGTAGAGTGGATTCGATCCAGTGCTAGCATCTTCCTCGCTGTATGCAGCAAGTAGAGCCAAGCAGAGGGAGCAGGGCAGCACTGGGCCTGTGGCACCAATGGGGAAACAATTTGCTGAGGTGGTTGAAGTATATGTTTCCAAAATCTGTTTGTGTCCATAAGGGTTTTAGAGGAGGATGTCGTCTGCTTACTCGGTAACTTCTGTGTGGCCCTGTGAGTGGTTTCAGATGCTCAGCCAAAACCAAATAATCTCTCCTTTCAGGAAATTCAAAAAGCATGTCTGCATCCCAAAAAAGAAGGGAGATGTGAAGTGAGGTCCTGTGCTTCTGCCATAGCCCTGACTGCAATCGCCGCTCACCGGTGGGGGGACAGCGGCCTGCGCTGGTATAAATGAGACCAGATATTGTGATTTGGATTTGGATGAGACCTTCTGTTAGCAGTTTGCTTTTAACAGGGGATAAGACTACTGGCTTATGTCATGTATCTCCATAATTCAGCTGAATGTTGCAAAAATGCCCAAATTAGGGCATGGTACTTACGAGAAGCAAAATAACAGAACTAGTGAACTTTCATAATGAGAAGAACTTGCAGATAAAGTTGAAATTTATGGAAGTGTAGGAGATTTTAAACTGAAGATTTTGGCTTCTTTTCTGGGTAGCCTGGCCACGCTGACAAGTTTATAAATCTCTGCGCTATTTGGCTGATATCCTGGGGCTCTGCACTGCCCTTCTCAAAAATGGTAGCTGCCTTCGATATCAGTTAAAGACTGTGTTAGGGAAAGAGTGGTGGGAGCAAAGGAAATGAGGGAGAGGCTGCATATGCTCAGCCCACAGCCAGTAGGACCCCTGTGTCTGCGCAGCAGCAGCTGTGTGGGACCAGCCAAAAGGTGCACGGGGCTCATTGGCTGCTGCAACAACTAATTCCCCTGGGAAGCTAAAAGCAGTAGCAGATTTAGGCACAAACTACCGCAGATGAAGGAAAAGGCACCAAGGAATTTAATAACCTGTTATATTTGTGTAGCACATTTCATCCTCAAAGCATTTTACGAACTTAATGATGTGCAAACTACACGCGCACGTCTCCTTTCATCTGCCACCAACTGCAGCGGCCTTCAGTGCGAAGGCTGGTGATGGCTGTTTTGCAGCATCACAGTGGTGTCAGGCAGTAAGTGGGAAACACCATCACTGACTGAATTGGGAGCAGGAGACTTTACAGAGGCAAAACTTCACCTTTGGGTCAGCCACGAGGATTGGGAACGGCTGTGTTGGCAAAAGGCATGTGAAGCAATATGCAGGCTGACCTTGAATGTCTCCAGGGATTGGGTATCCACTACCTCTCAAAGAACCATGAGACTTCTGTATGTCCAGGAGTGATAGTTCTCAATGTCATCCTCCCTGTAGGAGTTTTGGTGTGCCGTCTAATCCCCCAACTTAATGAGTTCTGCAGGGATGCACCACGATAGCTAAAGATCATTTACCTGAATTGCTTTTTAATTTCTGGAATGGAAAGCTGCTTCTGCAGCAGGATAATTACATTATAATTTACGGCAATCCAAAATCAATAAATTTAGTCATATTGGGATAGAGAAGGAGGGCGAACACCCCCCTCCCCTACCATTAAATTACTTCACATTCTGTACTTGATGTTCCAAGAGCTCAACAATAAACCCAGGGGGGATGGGAGGGGCAGGAGCAGAGCCGCTGCCTTCCCGAGTCTGGACAGTAAATCAGCATCATCCAGTGAAGCAAGGTGTGTGCTTGCAGAAGAGGAGGGCAAGTACACTGGATAATGTTCTCTATTCTTTTATTTCAGTTTTGGAGAATTAGAGGAGAGAAAATGCTTTGTACTTTCCAGGCTCTTACCCCATTAGGGAAAAGCCAATGACCTGCAAGCAGCCGGGAGCTAAACTGGTGTGTCCACCTGAGCTTTGCTCCTGTCTGCACCTGGCAGTACAGCTGAAGATGTAGTGGGATAAGCTGCTGTGGGAGTTGGGAGGGTTTCAGGCTCTGTATGTATTCAGATGACTCTGGATGTTTTTTTTTCAAGTTACAATTTTTGCCCTGCACAAGCTGTTGAACTCACTGCGAGGAGAAATTAATGACACCCCTGAAATGCACTACAAGGAGAGCAGGCCACTTGCTCTCAGTGTTTCCTCAGCTTTAAAGGCTCTTTCCTCCCTGCGCTGTTGGTGTTGTGTTTTGTTCTCTAGTTGTGTAGAATCTCATCCATGTCTTCACTGAGGTGCAGCTACTAAACTCATCTTACAGGAAGAGATGTTGGGCATTTGTTGGCTTACTCTTCTCAGACTGACTTGATTTCATTTCTCCTTTGAAACCCCAGAAAAGCTGTCGGTGCTGCACCCAAAAAAATGGATGTTGTATGAAAGGAAATCACTTTGTCTCTTGTATTTGAGGAGGATTATGATCTGGCATGACCTCATTATTGGTTAGGCGAGGATATTTCTGGAAATACTAATTAAATACTTCTTCCATCCCTTGTGCCCTTGTAGCATGTGTAGACTATATAACAAGAAAAAGAGAGGGAAAAAAAAACTGTCTGCAAGGAATTTTTAAGCTCTTTCTGCAGCGAAATGAAGGAAGAACAGCTACAGAATGGTAGCAATATTAGAAACATATTAAACAAAATTTTCTGAGTTGTGATGAACTAGAGGAAAATAATTATCTGATAGAAGAGAGTAAAATAGTTTCTCCAGGCACTTGTGTATATGCTTGACTTCAAGAATGTGAGGATTTCTTGCAATTTCACTTTGGATTACTGAAAACATCCTCCCCCTCTTCATTTTTTCCTTTCAATTCTTAATCTACGCTCAGGTTGGTATGCCCAGGCATTAGTGCACAGCCCCACAAACCAGGTCTTTGGCAGAAGCTGGAGGTGAGCCATGGCACAGGGGTGCAAATCTGCTACACTGGTGCAGCCACAGAAGGAACTACATGGCTACATATCCTAGTATGCTTATTAATGGATAACACTTTCATTTCCTTTCCTATGGTGAAGATCTTCTAGGCTTACTGAAACCTCTTTTGGTCCAAGAATTGTTTCTTCAACTTGTGCAGCTTAGAATCCAGCCCTGACCGTCTGAGCTGTTTCCTATTGAGGTCAGTGGGAATCTTCCAGTTCACTTCAATGGGAGCTGGACTTGGCCACTGACAAAATGTCTTTAAAAATTGCCTTCAGCAAATAAACTTGTAAATGTTAGCACTAAAATAGCAGTGTGCAGGCCCAAATATGTCTGTATTGAAAACACATGCTGTCAGATAGATAAAGAAAGTGTTCTCACAAAGTCTTCAAATATCATCCTGTGGATCTGTAAGGATGGCAATGATGTATTTAGCATTTAGGGTTGCTCTTGTGTGATACCTCACGTGGGGTTGGGTCTAACAAGGCGAACCCCTGGCTTGTTTGGAAGAACTGTCAGTGGTTTTCATTTTCTGTTATTGTTCTAAATCTAGGGATATGGTGTTGTTTTTTTTTTTTTTCTGTGAATGTAAGATTTTCTCCAAATTGCAATATCCCACTGCTTCTTAACAATATCCAGTCCTGCATCTTATTTAAAGTCTCACTGACATAAAAGGAGATTGCAACCAAGGGAGGGAAATGGCCATTCCTTCATGTGATGACTTCAGAAATTGCATTTTGATCTGCGAGTGGCCAACCTTACATTGTAACAGCACAAATGGAAAGGCCTGGGGGAATTGCCCAGATATTCAAGGTTTTTTTTCTCTCTCTGTCCTTCCCATTAGCTAGAGTAAATGGAAGTTCTGCATAGGGTGGCTCTGGGCAGCCATAGGCAGGCCGTGGCCGGTGGCTCACTGTGCAGTGCTGGAGCAGTTCGTCTGTCATCAGTGTCCTCAAGTGCTGCACTTGAGAGAGATGTTTAAAGCAAATGAAGCTGGGCAATTGGCTTAAATGCATATTGTAAATCATCAGGCCCCATGAGTGGGTTGATAGCAGAAAGCTGAATTTGAGGTAGAAACAGTCTGGGGGCGGCCCCAAGCTGCACTGCATGTGCCCATCTATGAACCCATGGCTCCTGTCTTTTGGCAGAGGGGTTGAAAGGATTTTACTGGGACTTATCCAAGATGGCTTGTGGAACCGTCTCAGTCCTCCAGGCTCAAGGTGATAGCATTTGAATACTCTTTCCAGCCACATGGGTGCTCCAAAAGCTGTTGCCTTTGTTTCTGTTTCTCTCATCACAAGTACTTCTTTGCAGGGGTCAGAATCAAAGCTTTTCCTATGAAGTCCATTAAAATGAACTGAGCCTGACTGACTGGAACAGAGAACAGGAAGATCTTTGGCAGGGCAAACCCTCTTGGGGAGCTATTGGAAGCTGGAGCTCAGTGGATAAAACACTGAGATGGGCTGGAGGCTGCCAAGGCAAACACTGGGGCTTTTCCAAAACATGTCCTTGTCTCCTGTGGGACACACCAGGGGTACTGCTGGTCCCCAAGGGCACTGGCAGAAGCACAGATTTGGTGCTGTTTGTTTGGTTGGTGTAACCCCCTTTCTCCTGCAGGCAGTCTGCTGGAAGAAAATCTCCTATCAGTTGGAGCTTGGCATTTACGTTATCTCAGAGAGGCCTCTTCAGCCTCCTCTGCATCAACAAACTCCTCTAGTACAGCTTAGACTAGCAGAAGTGTTCCTTCTGGAACTGAAACTCATTCCCCAGACCAACAAAGCCAACACAGGAAACTGATGTTTTCTCACTCTCTTTTTAAACTTTTTTCTTGGGCCAGTACATCTGTCTCTGCTCAGAACTTCAGGAGCCAGGAGGACGGAGGGGCTGCGAGGGCGAAGGGATCAGGATCTGTCTCCATTTGAAGGAGCTTCCTTTGGTCAAGGAGTGTACTGAGAACCTCAGAGATTCCTCCTCTCTGGCTCTGAAGCTGGAAGAGATGCATATCTTGTTCAGTGATTGTAGGATAGAGGTGCACGTGACTCACTGGTCTCTGCAGTTGTAAAACACAGTGAGACTGAAGCACAGCTCAGCACAGACCCTGAGTCCAGGCTGATTATGTGAAAAAGCGACATGAGCAAATTCAGGGTGAGGTAGGTGAGGTCTGGGGTTTAGAAATCTCAGTCCTACTATTAATTTCTCCAGAAAAAAAGAACTGATAATTCTGCTTTTAATTCATGAGTGCTCAAGCTAAAAATATGTTGGCTCAGAAGGAAAAATGATAAGAGTTAAGGGAAGATGTAATAAAATCTCCATCCTCTTCTTTAAAAAAAGTGTTTTGCACAAAGCAAAGACAATTTACTGATTAGAAATGAAAGTTGTACTCCCATGGGACTGGGGTGGAATTACTGCATACCACTTGCCTTTGAAATCAAGGCCTCCAACCTTCTTAATGTCCAGGTGGGGAATTCCGGTGGCTTTACTCTAATCCAGGCAAATCTGAAATCCAACCCTGTTGGGAGGAAACAATGTGGGAAACAGATTCATCTTGATCTCCGCTTTGTGCCTTGGAAAACGATTAAGACCAACTGTTAAGCAGCTCCCGATAGAGTTCACAAACCTGCTGGCCTCTGTGTGACACAAATTTCTCAGTTCAGGCTTCACCCCTTAAAATAACAGATGGAACTGATCCGGTTAAGTACAAGCTAGGCTTCCCTTATTCCCCAGTTGTTAAAATATTATTTCTCTAGTTGCAGATGATTTTTAAACTGATTGCTTTGCTGCAAATATATATATATTTTCTTCATTTTCTGTTGTTCATTTAAAAACCTGGCACAAATCAACATAGTGCTGCTGACAGAGCTTCTTTGAGCCTGATGATCCTGTGCAGTACCATGGTGGTTGCACACGTGGTCCTATCAAACTTACCTGGGCAGAGTTCCTTCTCTACTCTTTTTCCTGTCCCAATCTCCACCAAGGTAACTGGTTTGATAATAGTTTTTGAGGAGTTCAGAGTGATTTAGAAAATCAAAGGGTAGGGAAGTGTTCATGTTCTGCAAATAAATGGGGGGGACAGAAAAGTTGTTCTTTGTAAAAGTTGATTTGGGCCAATCCGTGAGGAAAACTAAGGACTCACAAGTCCATCTACCAATATGGTAGATATCATTTCCTCAGCTGTTCCATAAGATCTCAGACCTGGTGAATGGTGGAAGGATGTCACAGAATCACTGCCTTGCAGGAGCTTCCTGAAATTGTTGAGGTCTTTATGTTCCTACAGCACCGGTTAAGGCAAGGGAGTAAGAAAGGAATGATTAAACATTCACACAGTTTTTGTTATTCTGATTTTTATTACTTATGTTAATTGTACATGTTTACAATCAACAGCCACAGGTAGCAAAACTTGTTGCTGGTTTGATTATCAGGTAATTTTGCAAGTGCTTACTAGGAGGCATTTGAAGTTTGGCACCTACTATAGTATACAGGGCTGGATTGCAAAAGCTTCCAGAGGAAGTCAGAACACAGATACCTCCACTTCTCCTTTGCAAACAGCCCTTTTATTCTTTGCAGTGCATTTATCCTTAATGCAGGCCTGGCAAAGACATACCAGCAAATTTTACTTAACAACATTCTTCAGCATCCTGTTAGATAAGAGACAGGGGTAGCTTTCTCTTTTCAAAAAATTTCCTGTTCTTGTTAGTCAGCATGTCCAATGCGTAGTTTTCAAAAGTGCATTAAATACACAGTGTTGTCGACATATTCAGTACTATGTCAGGGAAAGGAACGAGTTCTGCATATTTTTTTTTTCTGCAGCTCTATGCATCTTTGTCTGAAGCGCTGTATGCTCAGTGGCCACTGGTCCTGCTTTGTTCTGTGTCTTCAATATGGGATGTGGGAATGATTCTGCCATTAGTGGGTTGTTTGCTTCCTAGAGCTGACATTCTCCACAAGCACAATGCCAGCAGTGCCCAGGCAAGGCAGAGGCTGAAGCCTGATTCCCCTTGCTCTTGTCTGCAGGGCTTCACAGAGCTGTGTTCCTAACCCTGTAAGCATCAGTGCTCTGCTCCTGTGTGTGCTTTGCTGGGTTTCCCTCTGAGTTCAGTGATACTTAGACGTGGATTCAAAGCTGAATTTGAGAGCAGGAGTTGGGCTGAATGAGTAAGCACATGGAAAAAAGAAACGCAGTGAGGTTGTAACTGATTTTGCACGTCACCTTTGCAGTTTCCTAGAGTTGCTGGCAGTTAAGTGTGGGCGTTTCCTCCTCTTTACACGTGGGGAATGCAGTAAATAAATGGAGAGTGTGAAAGCAGGCTCTGTTAGCAGCATGCCAGACGTCCAGAGAGTTGAGAGCTGGAAAGCACTTGGGAGAAATTCGTGTCTGTAGATGACTGGGTTTTTATGTAGCAATATGCATATTAAATTTATGCTTGCAGCGACAGCAGTTGCATATGCAAAAGCAGGCATGCAGCTACATGTGTGCTTCTGGTTGGGGATTCCAGGCCTTAAGAAAGAAGCGATTATCATCATAGATGAGTTATACTGTAATGGCTCTTCATATTGTATAAGGAGCATCTGTGTGCCATATTATGCACATGTGAAACTATTTTTATTATATGCATTTGATTTCCACGGGAGATTGCATAGTAATCACTTGCATTTAATGGCTGCGTAGAAACATGTCTTGCAAAGAGTTCACAGTGTGCCTACGTGGCTCTGGTGGGGCAGAATGTACCTAGCTGGTGGATACTGAAGTATGTACAGTAAGTATTGTTACAGGGAAAATCCATTTTGTTTTCCCTAGAGGAGGTGACTTGTGAGATTTTCATTTTAACTACAATTGTTCATGAGTCACCAATTGTTCTACTCTGTATATTTCTTAACAAATTTGTTTTGATAAGAGTTAGTCCTCTTGATGATGAGAGAATGATTGGAAGCGCGTGGCTGTGAAGAAGCTCTTACAGTTGCCAGTACGAGTTCTCTGCTTTTGTTTATTTATTTATTTGGCTGTTTTGAACTGTGATTTCCTCTTAGGCTTCTTTCTGCCTGTGATGGGACTCGTCACTTTTGACAGGATGTGATTTCCTCATTTTCCTATTTCTTCTGTGGCTTAGGAATTCATGGCTCAGCAGTTCAGTCTGCTCCTTAAGAAAAGAGATGCACAAGACCTTGCCTCAGAGCAAGCAAAGTAAGCTTTTCCCTTTCCCAAGCTCATCCTTCTATGGAGACATTCAAGACTTCTCTGCACACCTACCTGTGCAACCTATTTTAGGGAGCCTGATTTGGCAGGGGGTTTGGGCTCAGTGATGTTTTGAAGTCTCTTCCAACCCTTGTGATGCTATGATCTTTTAACTTGGTTATTTATTGTTTGATAAAGTAGACATATATGTGTACGTACAGATGCTGAGATCTTTTATGTCTTCTGCTAATTTCTTGTCTGCACTAATTTCTCATGGCTAAGAGTCCCACAGTTTCTAGCTTTCAGATTGCTTCCGTCACAGCCCAGAATTTTTTTCAACTTCAATAAAAAACAAACTCAGGAGGAGGAGAGGGTGCACGGCTGATCAGTTCTTCATGGTTTTCATTCTTTGCAACACAATAGCAGGATAAAGAAATTACATGCGGAGAGAAGGATTCTAAATAATTATGTTGATTCAGTACACGCATGCCAAGCCTTGCCGCAAAGATACTGCTGCAGTGTTTTATGTGGCTTTTACGTAACACAGAGCCCTCTGAGCACCACATCAGACTTTTAAAGTATTTCAGGGGGTGATCCAATATGCTACTGGTCCTCTTATGCTCAGGGCGCTCAATGGGAGGGGAAGAGGACAGGAGGATGCCAAGTTCTGCAAAGAAAATCCATATGCATTAACAGGGAGAGAATTTTTGGTACTGAGCTTCAAGTTATTTTTGGCACTGGTAAAGAAAATGTTCATCTATGAGTTTTGTTAACTGAGTATTTAAACCATAGGGGTAGTCTAGTGATGATGTGTATGCTTTAGTGGGGCTTTTCCAATTCCTCTTCAGGCTCTGGGTTTAATAAAAGTAATGTTCTCATCATTTATTTTACATTATGATTATCATATTGCCTGTCTCTGTAGAGACGCTATGAAAATTAATTAGCTAGTGTTTATAAAGGAGAACATTCATATCCCCTTACTCTGGCTAATTACCTGTATTGATTTAGCAAGAGTGGTTCCAATATGGGAAGATGTTTGCTGGGTGAAGAGTTCCCAAGCCTGGCCTGAGGTGCCTTGGGGAAACAAGTACCTGGTACTTCAGTGTGTCACCTTCCCTCTCTGGGCTCTGCAGAATGCGTTTATTGCAGCTGATGATCGCGTTTTGCAGTTTGTTAGACCAAATCAATCATGACTTGAGGAGGAAATCCTCAACTTTCAGGGTCTGAATGCAGGGGAAAGCAGGATATGTGTTGCAAGCTAATGTATGTATGCATGCGTGTGTTTGGGTGCATAGATAATGTCTGTACTTGTCAGATCAGGAGAAATGTATTCCAATATGTATGTTTTTTCCTGATCTAACAGGTACAAACTTCATCTGGTGGTAGAAGCACCAGTTTATAATTGTATTTAATAAGGTGATGGCCTGCAGCCAAACACCCAGAGATCCTAGCACCACTGGATGTGGGGATGAATCAGATCTTGGTTGGGGCTCTATGGGGCAGATGCATCCCTTTCAAGTGCTGTGTCCTGGGAAGGGACTGATGCTCTGTGGGATTACATATCCAGCAGCTTGGACTCGATGTACCGACCAGCCAGACTGGGACTTCAGGCTAAAACCAGACCAGAAGACCACAAGCTGAAAGGAAAAATCCAGTGACTAAGCAACCACCAGGTAACACAGAAATCTCTGAGCTTAGCTTTAAACCCATTGTTCAGATAAGGGCGGCAGCAGAACTGCAGCAGCCCAGGGCCGTGCACGGGTTGCAAAACCCACTGCAGCTGCACGGAGAATTCCCTGACCCATGCCTGAGCCACCAGCTCAGCCTTGCTGCTTGCACCAAAGGCAGTTCACCTCCATCATCCCATGGGTGTCGGATATGGCTGTACTGAGCAAATCATGGGAGCGACGGGAACAATTAATGGTGTAAAGAATGGGCTGGGAGGTCGCCAGCTCCTCCACCCGGCTTCAGAAGTCTCCTATCTCATCCCTTCCCTATCAGGAGCCTCTGAACTGCAGGAAAGTTTATCCCAGGGCAGGTACAGAGTGGAGAACATGCACTTCTGCCTGCTATGACTCATAGGCAAAGCAGTAGCTTTGGTCTGGCGGAGGTGGAGCTGGGTATATGTTGCATCCCAAGCATAATAAAGGTCTGGAGGCTATAAGTGGGGAAAACCATTCACAGTCCTGACTTGGCAAAGCTCGTTAAAATGAGCTCTTTGCCCCAAGCCACAGAGCCTCCCAAATCTCAGTTGGTTCCCAGAATTGAGACACCAGTGTTCCTACGAGAAATGAACACACACAGTTCGTTTTAATAAGGATCAAACTGGCAGCTGCGTCGGGTATTAGTTATTATAACAGACGTGGTAGAGGGAATCTTTAAGCTGTTAAAAGTGACTACAGAGATCTCCTGTCACCCTGCAGTTTTTTTTCCTTTGGCTTGTTCTGAACAGTTGTGCAGCCAAAATGTACCATTTGGGCGGGTAACCACGTGGATGTTGTTTTGGTGGGACAGTGCTGCTCTTGAAGGTTTCCCAGCTTCTTAGATTGCATCAGGGGTTGGGCTCTGCTGCAGCTTTCCAGGATATCTCTGCATTTGTGGGTCCTTTTTCTTTACTGCTCAAGTCCTAATGTGTCCTGAGCATTGTGACCTGACAGCACAGTGCGTACTTCTTGTCTGACTCTTCATAAATCATCATAGAATGGCTTAGGTTGGAAAAGACCTTAAAGATCATTGGGCACCAACCTCCTGCCATGGGCAGGATTGCCAGCCACTAGATCAGGCAGCCCAAAGTCCCATGAAGCTCTAGCGTTTTTGCCTCATTTATCAGTGATTTGGTAGCATCTCAGCATACCAGGCTGAAGGGTTAGATGCTGTGATGGCTGAGTCGTGCTGCTCACTGCTGTAAAGGCTTCTCTCCACAGAAAGCATGTGTGCATACATGCGTTTTCATGGTTTATCCTTCTTTAAGTAGCCTGAAATCTCTGTGGATCCCTGACTTGTTGCAGGGAGTGTACACGTGATTTGACTCTAATTTTCATTAGGACTTAATTCCTTTGCCTGTTGGAGCAAGAATGTATATTGTAGTAGAAAAACCTTAGATGAGATAGTATTTCTATGCAGCTGAGCATGAGAGCTTTCCAGAAACCACATAAGGCCAGTTTGGGTCATGCTGCTGGTGGTGTACAAATGGGCAACCTGAAGCTCAGAGAGGCTGAGGTCATGGCATCAGAGGAAGAACCTGAAAACTCTTGAGTATCAGTTCCTTCACTGGCATGGAAGAGAAGAATCTGAGGTTGTTGGTTGTCCCTAGTTGGCAGCTGAACACGGTTGCTCCTTCTGTGTTGCTGCAGCAAAATGTCTTCATCGGAGGTGGTCCCCTACATAGCCAGGATAAACCACTGAGGATTAAACCACAACAAAATATCCTCGTCACTAAGTCTGCAGATCTGGAGGGGAAAGAAATGAGGGGTAGAAACAATGGATGTTTTTTGCTGGTTGCCAAGATTTATAATGATGATTGCGATGATGATGAGTAACTGAAGGAATGTAGCTCACATTGTAAACCGCTGATCTCCTGACGCTCATCAGCAGAATTTAAGCTCTCAGATGTTTTTAGCACTGGAGTGTTGTCTCCCCTTACCCAAGTGCTTTATTTGATACAGCTGCAGCCCGAGCCCTGTGTGGCAGCTTCCAGCTGCAGAGCCTGTGAACCCCCTCCCAGACCCCCCTGGAGGAGGAGAGGCAGCTGATGTCACTTGTATCTTGTTTGCCTCGTATTTACGGCAGGTACTGGAGCAGGTCAGGGCTCTGCACTCCCGGCTTGCAGCTTTGCACCAGCAGCACCATGCTTGCCAGGCAGAGGCAGTAAGGGAAGGGCATGAATAATGCAGTACAACGTATTTATCAGTGTTGTCAAGTGGAGCCTCAGATCAAGTTTAGTGGGTAAAGAAGGGGCTTTGAATTCCCTCTGTACAGCACATTAAGATTCGCATACTTGATTTTGTAAAATAAACGAGTCCAAGAGGCTGAAATCCAGAAAGTCTGTGTACAAAATGCAACTCTCTTTCTTTCTTTCTTTCTTCCTTTCTTTTAAATTTTTTTTTTCCTTTTCCTTTTGTTACCAGTGTGAGATTTGAAATAGGTTGGGGAATGGCCTGAAATAAAAGAGCTGGTCAAGAACACATTTCTCTCCTTCCTTTACCATATGTCTCTCCCACACTCTGAGACTGCTGCCCTGTGTAATGAAGGGTTCTTCCCATACTTCCCCAAATTCCATGCAACTGTTAGCGTTTCTTTGATGAGCACCTTCATTTATAACGGTCGTAGCAGGAGTAACAGCTCTGGACAGCCAGGCAGGATAGCATTTGAACGTCTCAGTGGCTCTGCTGACTTCCAGCAGCACCAGCCTGATGCAGTAGGACAGTGAGCTGAGTGCCATTTTGATGCTCTATAAGAACCTTGAGGCTGCGTTTGATGGTGCTGGACACTGCTGAGCAATGTGGTGGCCCTTGTGGCACCCAGACAGCACTCCTGTCTCCATCTGCATGGAGGGGCAGAGCCTGGTGGACATGAGTGACCTCAGAGTAAGTCCTCCCTGTTTTCTCTCCTGGGTTTTGTGTAGTCCTTCCCCTATTGCTTGTGGTGTGACCTGCATGTCAGCACCTCACCAACTTCCTCATTGCCATGTGCAGAGTATGGAGTGGCTCACTGGAGGGGCCATCATATCTGGTGACATGCAAGCATGTTCTTCCCAAGCTGCCCTGATGATCAGGAACCAAGTGATCTGCTTTGGCTATGGGGAAAAAAGTGTGATTTTTTTTTTTAATCTTTTAAGCATTTGTCTAGGATTCAGGAGTTATGGTCTGTCACAAGCTAACCATGTTTTGAGCAAGTCATCACAACTGGGATTTTCTAATGCACGTGGCAATGGTTCAACTCTTACTGGTGGGAAAAAAATGACAGTGAAAGTCCCAGATAACAGCACAGGGAAGGAAGAAGTGAAGTGCGAGTTGAATTAGCACTGAGTGCTTCACATACACTCACACTTCGTGTTCCTGTTTGCTGCTTTGTGCAATGGGAGTGATGTGTAGTGAGCCCCCAAACTTAGACTACCTACAGCTGCAGTGACATTGTAACACTATGGACTTGAAAAACTTCTTTCTGCAAAAAGTCAGTAAATTTTAGCATACAAGAAGTTCGAGTTCGTCATTGCCTGAACAGTCTGTGTGATTTGCACTGTGGATGCTAAAGTCCCCGTATATCATTACCAGATGTTAAGCCTTGGTTTATGTGAGACGGGCTGCTCCTGGGCTCTGGGGCTGGGAGTTCGCCCATAGCTGCATGCCCAGGGAGAGCTCCTCATTTAAGATAGGATTCAGGTGGTGTTTTATTTGCTCATATCACTTTCGGCAGACATATAAAGCTAGGAAAGCTAGGTAGAAGTCAGACTGCCTGGTACAGTACAGTAGTGGTCTGTAGCCACTGGTTTGCAAATGTGCAAAGACACCCTGAATGCGCATGAAATTAAAACAGAATTGTGATTTGGTCTGCATTTGAAGGGCCTAACCCTCCCCATTTTGAAGACATCCCGTGCTTTGTGGGAAAGCTCATGCTCCGTAAACTGGGCGTGGGGGTGTGTGTGTGGAGGGGGTCCGCAGGGAGTTTGGCAGGCAGATCACACTGCCAATTCAGCATTTCTGCACACTCAAAAAGCATAAGTCTTCACAGTCAAAAAAAAAAAAAAAAAAAAAGCCCCTTGAGAGATGATCTTAATTCTTAGAGAGTTTTTTTTATTTAAATGTGAAGGGTCGAGGCTGCTTCTTTTTCTTTTTCTTTTTTTTTTTTTTTTTTTGCCTCAAATGAATAAATATTTTCCAGAAAGCAAACACAATTTCCCTCTGTGTACAGCACACAAGGGAGAGAGAGAGAAAAGAATACTTGACCCCGGGACAACGCGCTGCTCTTTTTTCCGTTGTCTGGTTGTGGTGCAGGAATGTGCAATCTGCAGTCTCAACTGGCAGATGCACAACTTTTGTTTGCAGAGCTGACTTCATTATTCCTGCTGTAGGGGTGGGCTGGCTGGAGATGTTTGGGATATAGGCGGTTCCTGCTCTTCCTGTTGAATCATCCATGTTTTTGGCCTGGTCCGAACTAGCAGTAGCATCACTAAGCTCAGATCCAGCTTTAGGGAATGACAGAACAGCTGGCACGTTTTAACCGTAGCTTTTTTAGCACCAGCCCTCATTATCTCAGCCTTATCGTGATTTTACTCCACCCCGATCCCTGGTTGTGTTTTGTCATCTGCTGTGACTGCAGCCTCTTTGGACCTGGGTCATCTCCTCACAAACAGTGGGGCAGAGATGGTTTTTACTAGAGCTTTAGATAGCACTATCGCATTACAAATAGTTATGAGCTAATGTTATATATCACCCTGGAGCTAAAAATCCCAGCTGCCCACCAGCACTTAGCCATATTTTACTTTTGAAGGCTGGTGTAGTGCTACACCCCCTCCTTGTATCACCCTAACGACTGTCTTCCCTTATTTACCTCCTAGAGCATCTGCCCTGGCCAGCTGATTCCCTTGAGGTTAAGGCAAAGGCTCTGGGGATGAAAATGATGTGTCACTATGTAATTAATTCTGTGTTTATGTATGCAAGATAGTCTGGGCAGCCCTAACATTTGCGTTTTCTTTGGAACTCTTGAATTGATCTTCTCATTTGTCTAGTACAAGAAAGCTTTTTTTTTTTCTCCTGATTTTCCAAAGTGAAATGTCTTTGTTTTCTTAATAGAAAACCCTAGTTCCACTGTATCCAAATATGATATTTCTATTTCGCTTGCAACCACCCGTGGGGTTTCTGAACCACAGACCTACAGCACTGTAAGAGACTCCATCATGTGCAAATTAAAGGGATTAAAACCAAAACTCTGCAGAAAGGGAAGGCAGCAACTTAGGACCGACTTTAGAAGTGAGGTTGATGCAGGGACACTTTGCACCCTGTCCACAGGTGGGTTGCCTCTCTCGTCATTCGTTGCTGATCAAACTGCTGACCTTCCCATCCATCTCCTGTCCCCTTCCACAACTCAGAGGGAAACTTTCCCTTCCTAACACTATCAGTCTGCTTCTCTTCTCATCCCCTTTCTGTGTTATTCATCTTGCTAATTCTGTAAAAATTCATGAGAAACATAGTTTCCAAGAAGAATGCTAGGCAGAATGAAGTTGGTGCTGTATATATGAAATTGTGATCTGTAATCTGTATGTTCTCTACTGTGTAGCTCAAGATTATTAAATAAGGATGTTGCTGGATGTATTTACTAATATCAAACAGACAATGCAGGTTTTTTTTAACCATTTATTTCTGTTGATCCCTCATCTCACTTGGAAATGAGGAAACATGTTGGCAGTGAGTTGGAGATGCAGGAGATGAAGGAGAGGTGAAGAGGAAAGACTGAAGTGTCTGTGACCAGAAAACTCCCCAGAGGAAGTTTGGTGTTTTCAGATCTCATTAGGTTGCTTACCTTATCTTACTTTCCTAGTATTTGATTTTTGTTAATGCTTAGAAATCTTGCAATTCTGAATTAATGTTGGCTCATCTTGGATCTGAAGCAAGGATCAGCTCATTACTATGGCAGAGCTCAACTTCTTTGTCTCATGACACTCCTACAACTCACTGACCTGGGTGGTGGCTCTACCAAGGCCTCTGATCCTGCCTTCTAGTTAGTATAGATTAAAAAAAAAAAAAAAAAAAAAAAAAAAGGCATTAAAATTTAAGTCATATGACTGTAATGAGAAGGTTATTTCCCCTTCCCTCATGAGTTAAGTTCTGTTGCAATTGCAGCTCACTTTGTCCTGTCCATCTTTTAGTCTCATTAGCTACTGGGCCACAGAGGAATTGAGGAGAGAGAGTTGGGGGTTTTATCTGCATGCTGTTCCAGCGTGGAGGATTCAATGAGACGATGACTTGTCATTTTTTATTAATGAGCTGGAGCCTGATTCATTATAGATGTGTGGAATGAGCTCTGGGTGGCTGCAGGGGGAGGGCTGGCATTGAAGATGCACCTTCCAACGTGAGTTTTCTTCTGCTTGGTCTTAGCAAATTGACTGAGCACACTGCCAGCATGATACCAGACAGCTGAGGTAGCACGTAGCTCCTGTTTCCCACTGCCCAAGCCTCTGTGTTTCAGCTCCTGATGAGCAGCCTCAGAGGAGGAATGAATATTCAGTGATGTTCAGCAATTAGCCAATTAGCCATCGTGAGGAGGTTTCTAAGGGACTATCCCATAGGGCCTGGCTGGCTGACACACTGGTGGCTGAGGAAAAGGTTTCCATATTTCTTGAGCTCTTTTTGTGGGCCAGAGGAACACAAATAAATAGCCAAGCTTTAGGAGGTGTCAGTGACAGTAATCTAAGCCTTTTGGAAAGTCACAAATTGCAGCTAGAGGCAGAATGGGCATCACTGAACTCAGCTATTGTACCGTGTATATTATGTGTTTAAATTTGTAAGCTCTTTGCTCCTTACAGAGATAGGTAACCGTTTAGCATTAATCTCAGTGCAGACTGTCAGAGAAAGACATGCAATTGGAGTAGTCCTTCATGTTCTTCTTAATCTAAAGGGAAGGTCATTCAGATTGAAGTTATCTGGCTGCTCTTTCTGTACAGAAGAGTATAAATTCTGTGTGTTTGGCAGTGGTCTCCCAGCAGGAATGTGTGGTGTGTACCTCTGCGCCATGCTGTTGCGCTGGCCGGTGCACATGGTTCTTCTTAACATCAAACCACCAACTGGGAGTGATTAAGGAGGCATTCCGGAGAGACCTAGGGAATTATTAAAATTTAATATCTATTATTGAATAAGGGGAAACTTTCCTACTTTGTATTTATGCTTTCCCTGAAATAAATTCTGGCCAAAGTTATGTTCTGGTGATGTGCAGAGGACAGGACATGCTGTTTTCCACTGTTGTTGTTTATAATCTTGCAGTGTGGCTCAAATGTCTGCAAGGTAGCTGTACAATTGTATACAGACAGAAATAAAGATGTGCTGCTCCTGCCTTTGCTGAAAACTTTCTTTTCCAACATTTTCTAGGTCCTCAAGTCTTTTCACATGGTTGGTTACTGTACAGAAACTTAAATAAGAACTCTGAGTGCTGCTTGGTATTTCTCTGCTTGCAGGGAAACAAAAGATCAAACTGTCCTTGCAGGAAAAGTGCATGCTTGAAAGGGTTAATGCAACAAACAGACCTAAAGGAATCTTTTCCCCTTGTAAAATATGCAGCCAGCGTGACAGCAGTATTCCCAGAGTCAAGTTATCTTTTACATTAGTGCATGTTGTTCCTAAAGCTTTAGCTGGAGTAATAAATGATTCATGGTAACCACACCTTTGTGCACAGCCGTCCACTTGATGTTCAGTCCGTATGCTACATCAAGAAGCCTTGTGCAGGAGTGCTATGGCTCCAGTTCAGCAGCTTTCCCCCAGTAACTGACAGGGTGAAAGGCATTCGAGTAACAAATGGTAAGTCGAAGAGAAGGGTTTCTCTTCTGCCTCTTAAAGTGTAAATTAGCGGTGTGTGTTTGTGCTTTCTGTGCAGCCCAAGTTTGATGCACGCTCCTGGGAGTCTGGATGGGGAGAGGAGGCTAAAGAAGAGACGACTGAGTTTATTCTCTTTGGGAAAGAAGAAAATAGCAAGAGAAGTTTAAAAGTTGTGCGTGTCAGTCCTTCAAGTTCTTCCCCACCATGCAACTAATGAGACCTCACAAAATGTGTACGCTGTCAGGAAGCGAGGCAGACCCCCTAACAGATGGGCTCCAAATCAGATGACATTCAAGGTAGGGCTTCAGGGCAGGTCTGCCCCAACCCCAGCTGTCTGCTAATGCTGCTAAGTGCCCACCTGGGGACTGAGATTAGCCCACACCTTTCCCAAACCCAGTGTGACAGTGGACCCAGATCTATTCTTCTGGAAGAAGGTGACTGGCCCAGGTGGGAGTTCTGCTCCAGATTTGGGAAGGCCAAGGTTCAGTCCCTGCTGCTTCTGTCGTGGTGGGACCTGTGGCTCTGCTGGTAGTTCTACACTGGAGATGACTGAGAGGATAACTGCTAGAGATCACGATCCTGTAATTGCTGAAGATAGATTTGTCTGAACACTCAAATTCATGGAAGATTAAAAAATGGGAATCTTCAGACTGGGGCAACCAAGGTAGATATAAGGTTTGACCCAATTAGAGAGTAACATTTCATTTATAGCAGGGTATTAGACCAGGACACTGAATGATGATCAAAACCTTCAGTGTATTTTGAGATCCAGTGAGGAGTGGGAAGGGGAGACTTGGACTAGCCTGAGAAGTTTCTTGGCAATTTGGAGAGGAATACAGAACAAACCAGGACAGCATACAACCACTTTAAGACAAACACTATCAAAAGGAATTTGACTCAATTCATTCGCTTCTCTACAGAGAGTCAAGCAGGGCACACTTTTTGGTTTTGATCTAGAGTCAACTTCCAAATAGCCCCCAAAATCACTCCTGTTATGAATATTCCCCATGCAGGTGTGAAGCATTATGCCAAGTGTTCAACTGACTT
The DNA here is from genome assembly GCF_951394365.1 of Tetrao urogallus. Lineage (NCBI taxonomy): Eukaryota > Metazoa > Chordata > Aves > Galliformes > Phasianidae > Tetrao > Tetrao urogallus. The sequence goes on along the minus strand of NC_136821.1, from coordinate 11,220,643 downwards.
TCCCAAAGTCTGGTTTCAGAGGGTCACAACTCCACAGAGCAGCAGGCATAACGTATTGGTGCCCTGCCTTTTACGTATCTCTCTCCAGCGGTTCATGAATAGTAAGCATAGTGGGTTTTACAAGGACAGATATGGAATAGTCTCCATTGCATTTGAGTAGAAAGTGCAGTGTACAGTTAACATAGCACAGTCTTGGGTGTTTGCTGGTTTAAAAGAAAAAATGATTTCCAACAATTGAGGCTTTTTTCTTACCAGACCAATCACAAACTTTTGAAGCATGAAATGAATTTCAGTGGTCCTTGCCAATAAACTTCTTTCTCTGATATTGGTTTTTATGAAATGGCTATAATCTTTGCAGGTAATGAATGAAAGCTACACTACGAAGACCCACCAAACATTCTTCTTCTTGATTTATGGTGTATTGGTTAAAATAGTAAACTGATAATGATCACAAAATAGCGATAAATCACTATGGGCTGATGTATCTGAAACAATAGAAAATGTTCTGGAGGAAGAAACTTGGAGCTAGTTGGGAACAGCTGGGAGTTCTGCAGGTACGAAAGATACCAGGGAGTCCTCAAAAATACAAATTAAGAGACTCTTTTTCTTTGTTTCTGTCAGGGTTGGGCTGTTCCTCGCTTCTGAGTGAAATAAACTTTAGACAGTTATGATAAATTAAGGTTCCCGTGCCCCCACTGTATCAAATCTAATTAGAAAGTGTTAGTGGAAATCCATTGAAGCCAAAATCAGGTCTGGATGTGATCATTTCATTTTGCACAGTTCTTCAGAAAACTGGTATTTAGATCTCATTCCAGCCCCCAGAAATCACCCTTGTGGATAAATTTATGCATGTGCACAGTCTGCTAAAGGTGAAACAAAGTTGTATTGTTATCTTGTGTTGCCTCAGTTCCTAGGTAACACAACTTCTTTCTGTCCATCAGATGTGTTTTCAAACCATCTGTATTTTTAGTTTTTAGTAGTCAGGTAATGGTAGTACATTCTGACTCAGATATGCTGTAGACTCTGAGATGCCAGTAGATAACAGAAAAAAGATGGAGCAAAAGGCAGTCCAACCTAAAAGTAGTTTGAAGAGACCATAACGTCTCCTAAAGTCTCCTGAGAACCGAAAAGTTCTCTGATCTTTAGTGGAGTTGACCTATCCCAAAATGATCTTCCTAGAAAGATTTTGGGTTAAATTCTCCCTCTTCTCTTGTCTTATAATGATAACTTTCTTTGGACTTGGTGCTAATCATACCAATGAGCCAGTTTCTGATTGGTACTAGCTTGCAAAAGGCCTCTTTTGTTCTTGTTAGAGTATCTAACCTCTAAATCTATTTAATACCCTTTCCCTGGTTGTCCATCATTATGACACATGATTTTCCAAAGGATTTACTATTAGTTAGCAGCACAGGGCTTTCTCCCTGGGGTAGCAGCTACTTGCAGTGAAGAAAATGCATGTTCAATGTAGCAATTTGTCTTTTTTTATATATTTATTATAAGAGTAAATGAGTTATTGTGGGGGACTTCAATATTATTGCAAATTAGGTGCTACAAGCCAAGCCGTGCACATTTGTTATGTTTCTAGGCATACACAGCATGCATAGCAGTTCAAAAATCAGCAGTCATATTATATCTAGGCCTCTTCTTGGGCAGCTGCTACTTTGCAGGTATTTTTGTAGCGTGGCTGTTCCATAACTCTGCTTACTTCAAATGAAGAAAGGGGGGAATCTGTCAGAAAAGTGATTGCTATAAAAAAGGTTTTGATGAGCATAAGGGCATGAATTATAAAATCTCTCAAGATTTAGTTTCCAAAGTAGGCATGGGCTAATGAATATACAGAGAGCATTGCTTGTCATATATTCCTTCTATAATAGTAATTTATGAGCTGTTGTGTATTTTTTCACTTGCACCTTTCTGGATATACTTGCAGGCTGAAAACTTATGGAAATTATAAATTGCTCTTTTATTCAGAAAAGTGTGCAGAATCAGGCAAAGCACACAGAACTGAAACCTGCATGACCTCCACTTCAACAAGGGACTTAAATTAACTGCTGAAATTTCAGTCAACAGAATTAGTCAAATGTTTTGGTTTAAGGGAGCGCTTAAGCAGCTCATTGGAGCCAGAGTCTCTCAGTGCTGGGATTTCTGTCCCAGGTCAGTCTTCTGAGTTTCTGGTTCTGATCAAACCTGACTCTTGGCAGAACAAGTTCTTATCATGTAATTTCATCTCACAAGGATGCAGGAATGGACAGCAGGGCGGGAGTACCCTTCTCAGGTCCGCTGCTTCCCCAATTGAGTCCTTTTCTGTAGTTTAGCCATCAACCTAATCCTGGGTTTAGAGACTAATCTGGATTAAAGCTCTCTTTCTTTTGATGTTCCTGCAGGACAGGTGGTGTCTGGTGGGAGGGAGAAAGCATCCTAAGTACAAAACATTAAGGAAAAAATTTCTGAACGTTCTCCTTGTCTGTGTCAGCTTTTAGAAGAGAAGAACAGATAAGAAAGTGGAGCCCTTCTGCATCTCTGCTCTCCTACTTTTTCTTTCTTTCTTCCAAGAAGAGAGAGCCCATGTGTCATGTTTCATGTAATACTGCTTATATTCATCATAGGTGACCTGGATCATTTGTACTTGTTTTTTTTTATAGTCTCTCGACATACATTGTTTTCTCTGGCTTGAAATATAACACATTAATGAGGAATGTATCTGTTCAGATGCATGCAGTCAGCTCATGAAAGATGCTCTGGTAGCACTTCGGCTAGTTTGTCAACAGCTAACATTTTGGCAGACGCAGAGAAAAAAAACATCCCCAATTCATATGAAAGACCAAGAAAAGCTGATGTTAATCTATAGGGAGCCATATTTACGTATTCTGGAGCTCACAATGCAATTACATGCATAGTAATCTCTCCAGTCCAAACTCCAGTGAAGCAGCTATCGCTTCCCAATTAATGTATATCTGCTTCTGATAGTGTTACTTTGATGTTTCTCTTCCCTCTTTGCTGGTAATGGGTTGGAGCCATTGTGGCCAGCAGCCTGACATTTCACCTGAGTTTTCCTGTTGCGTGTGAGTAGCTGGTGCTCAGCAGTGCCCATTTGGGTGCTTTGCTGCAGGAAGCTCCCAGTTGCTGGTCGCTCTCTTGTCCTGATATTCCTCATCTGCTGCGGCGATGCATTACTATGAAAAGGGGTTATTTTCAACTATTTCCCTATATAAGATCTGGAATTGCTAATTTTTAGAACAGCATGACCAAGAACTGCTGGAGGTCCTAAGTTTCACTGCTTGTTTGGCCACCAGTTACAGTTTTGTGCTTGCGTGCTGTGGGAGTGCCCTGAAAAGTTCTTAGAATGTAAGTTTATAGCTACTGACTTACGGCTGCTTCAATAAGCATTGTACTAGGATCTTTTTGCTATACTATATTGGATGTAGAGGAGTACTGGGAACAATTTGGTTGTGTTCCCAGTTAGGCAAGCTAGAAAGACCTTTTGGATGGACAAATTTGGGGAGGAAAAAAACATTTCTATTTCTTCATCAGAAATAAGAGAAGAGAAAGTATGCACTTACTGAGAATTTGTGAGACTTAAGCAGTTGTGGAGTACAGTCATATCGCTGCATGAATGCAACTTCTTAATACACAGTCATCTAGAAAGCTGTCTCAGTGTTGCAAAAATAACTTTATTTGCATGTTAGTAAATGTTTTGTATCAGTGGATTATGGGTACTGATCTGGAGTGGCACAAAGAACATGAAAAACTGCGTCTTGAAATCCATCTAAACTTGAATAGTTTCAGTCTTAAGGGGCAAAAATGTGTTACACGTACTCTTGTTGAGTAGTAATGAGTAGTTACTACAGCTAGAAATCAGCATGCCTCCAAGACAGCTCAGCAGCTTCTTGTGAGATGAGCAGTGGTGTCGTACCTGCAACAGAAATACTTATCCCCCAACATCCCTGTGAGCTGCTGTGTTTCCAGAGTCTGGGGATGCTTCTTGATCCTTATTTGTATTCTCATTTTGGAGATGAAATTGTTTTCCAATTGCTGTGCTTTTTAAATGACCAGTTGTAACTTCTCATCCAGAGACTGAGCCAGTTGTTTGGTTTAACTGAATTGGTTGTGTATATGTAGGTGCTTTCTGCTTCACAGGATTTTGTGTGTATGTGTTTTTAGGAGAATCTCTGCTGTTAGGGATGCTTTTCTCTTGTATACAAGCTCTTTATTAGAGCTCACATGATATGCTCTGTAAGAGCTGAGAAACAGAAGAAGTTCTCTCAGCTGTAGGAAGTCTTTATTGCCTTTAATCGTTCAGTATTACAAAGAAGTAGTTTTGTCATCTTCTTTCCATGCATCACTCCAATATAAATGCATCTTTTATGTTAGCAGATTTGACCAAGCCAGTATGTTATTTCAGCTACTTTTCATTAACAACTTGGGGTATTTTAGCTGTGCAGTAGCTTTTCCTTTGTGTTTCTATGCTACTTTGCTATTGAATGAAATTTAATACATTGCTTATAATTAGCACTGAGGAATGCTACCCTATCATCAGTTCACTGCAACGAGACTCGCTCGAAGATTTCAACAAAGAAAATATTCTTTGCTCTTGAAATGCTTTGCAGTTCCGCCTAGGCTGCTCAAAATAAACATTGTTTTTGAACCAAAGTTCCCCCTCAGCTCCCCTCCCAGCAACCTTCCAAAACAAACAAAATATTTTCAGTGGCCATCAGATAGAAATTTGACCCTAATTACGTACTTTGTCTATTCATGGTGTGTAGTAGGGGTCTAGAGAATGATAGTTTGCAACTGAATGCATTTTAACTTAGCATCAGGTGTGGGCAGAAATTACACAGCATGCAGCATGTCTGTTGAATAGTATAATGGGAATTATGTGCTCTTGTAAGCTACAATTTGCATATGTGAAATGAGGTGGGATTTTTTTTCCATGGTGATTAGCAGTTCTGTGACAAGCCCAGAAGCCCTTACTCAGCTGTAACTCCTGATACTCAGTCATTGTTCATATATTCATCATATAAATGCACTGACAGACTATTTTAGTAAATATAGTAGTAAATAGCAGTAAATGTATTAACTTAGCTATGGTTTTCCTTATACCTGTGCACACCCGACTGGGGTCGCTTGATGGCTCTGAAGGTTGAGATCTGTTGGTGGCACCTGGAAGGTGCTCCAGGTCAGTGCTGGTGAAGAAGAGTACTTTTGGAGAGGTGACTCATTCAGCAGAAGGACTTTGTACTCTTTGACTCTTCTCTGTTTGTCGTGGCCATGTTGCGCTGGCTTGGTTCTCATACCGCAACTTCTTTTCCTAAGCTCAGTGTGACACATTAAGTTGGCATTCTTCCCCAGGCCAATGCCTCTTCTGAAATCAAAATTAGGAATAATAATAGTAGCATTGTTTTATTTCCCTTCAGTGGTTCCTTTCTGTTTCCTTGTTTTGAATTCAGTTTACTACTTTGGTTTCTTGAAAGTGTAGGAAAATTTTGTGGTACATCTGCACAGACGCTGGTTCTAGGCAGCAACTTAAAATAAGGGAGAGAGAGAGAGAAGGAGGAGATGGTTTCTTAGTTACAGGGCTGCTAGTTTGTTTGTATTGAAAAACAGACTAACTCTAAAAGAATGTGCTGTAATTTGGATCACAGATCTAATTTGCCTGAGTCTTAAGTGCAGCCATGCGTTAGAATGTTTGCAAAAATTAAAACTTTGAGATGTGGGAAGAGATTGACTTTCACTCATCATTTGTGCAAACATTTTCATCTCCCTCGCAGAAGACTTGTGAAGTCTCTTGAAGCCCAGATGTTTAGAAGTTCAGACTGAGTTTTCCTAGGGTCCCAAGGTAAGCAGGGACAAACTTCCAGAGGCAAATCACATCTGCAGCCTCTGTTCCTGTTTTGATTAAAACCTGTGCTTCCCAATTCTGCCACATGAGCTACAAGAAATGTGCTATGGTGGGTCCTTGGCCTCACCTTAAGCACTGTGTGCAGTTTTGGGCACCGCAGTATAAGAAGGATATAAAACTATGAGAGAGCATTCAAAGGAGAGCTACGAAAATGGTGCATGGTCTAGAGGGCAAGTTGTATGAGGAGCAGCTGAAGTCTCTGGGTTTGCTCAGCCCAGAGCAGAGGAGCTGAGTGGAAGCCTCATGGTGCCTGCAGGTCTCACAGGGAACAGAGGGGCAGTGCTGTGTTCTGCTGTCTGTGGGCATGGAGCTGTGTCAGGGGAGGGGCAGTCAGGGGTTAGGGAAAGAGTCTGCACCAGAAGGCAGTGGGCAAGGAACAGGCTGCTCAGGGCTGCTGGCATGGCCCGGAGTGGCAGAGTACAAGGAGTGTCTGAAAAGTGCTCTCAGACATAGGATTTGGTTTTTAGGTAGTCCCGTGTGCAGCCCGCAGTTGGACTTGATGATCTTTGGGTATTCTATGAACCTGTGATTTTTTTAGCCAAAAAATGAAATGTAAATGAAGCACCAATTTGTTGAATACTTCCCGGTCTGAAATGACCGTGCCTGGATGAGAATGCTGGTGATGACAGTGGCATCTCAGCGATAGAGGCTTTTATGTGAGAGAGATTAAAAAAAAAAAAAAAAAAAGAACCGAACTAAACAGAAAAGCTGCTATTTTAATGCATTTGTATTATTGTAGGTTGCCTGGCTTGAGGCAGATATGCTGAACATTTCAATAGCATGAGAATTTTGTGCAAGCTATCTGGAAACAGCACAGATAGAATCTCAAGTTGGACTTTCAAGATGTCTTAAAATGCTCTTGATAGACTTTCCTGAGTGTGGTGAGGCTTACATCCTCTTCAACCTGCTCTATATAGGGTACAGGTTTGGAGTGTGGCTTCCCTCTGAGGCACTCTCCCAGACATTTGGATGCTGTGCTCCTCATACTAGTGAATGGCATGCCATAAACAGGCTATTTTATGTTTTGCACACACCCATTCATCAATGGCTTCCTGCTTGGGAACTGTGGTATTCAGACACATTAGTGGAAGCAAAGACATGTAAACACATTTACACCCATTAAGTCAAGGCCAAGAAAATGTTGGCCCATTCCCACTAGAACTCGCTCCTTGCTCACTAACACAAGGTCCAGCTCGTGCTGGGCTGGTTTCTGCGTCCCAAGGAAACTGGGTGACATTCTGGTTGACTGAAGTTTGAGCCAAGAGCAAAGCTGTGGTTGTTCTCTTCTTGCTTTTGCTCTGTTGAGTGTTTGAGGGATGATGCTCGTGTTGGTCATATTTTATTTCTGGCAGAGTGTTTCCCAAAGTCACCAACAGGTTGCCAGTTTTACTGTTTGTGATGTAAATGATGTTGAAACCCACCCTCAGGATCTGTTTTGGCAAAGTCCTGCTATTTCATAATGAGCTCTGATGCTTTTGGCCCAGCTGCTTAGGAATCAGCTTAAATTGTTCTGTGATGCCAAATTTCTTTATTTTCTTTCTTTTTTTTTTTTCTTTCTTTTCTTCTTTTTCTTGGCTTGGGCAGTACCTCTGCAGCAACATTATGATTTCTTGTTCCAGTGATGCTTACAGTGAGTGTGCATGACTGAGTGGTCAGGATGACCCATCACCAACTACATTGAAACAAAAGCTTTGATGAGATCTGTTGCTTTTTTTGTCTGACAAGACATGGTGACAGCTCTCTGGCTGCATTGTGTCCATCTTGCACTTTGTATCAGAGTTGATATTTTTGTACCATCACATCTGTGGGTGCCAACAGGTGCCACTTCACAGGCGACTGACGACTGTAGCATAAGTACTTGCCACTAAAGATTCCCCAAGTGCTTAAGAATTAGCTCCAAATGGCTGAGAAGATGGGGGAATTAAAGTAGATTCGGATGTACCTGCTGATTTGCTTATTCATTTTTCTACTAATGGATTTTTAATCTGTTTGGGACTAGACTCCTACACATGTTTTGGAATGAATCTTTGAAGGCAGTGATTCAAACATGGGTTTGGTCAGACTCCACAGAAAAAGTGATTTTCCCTCTCCAATGAGGGATACCACTGCCAGCGCATATCAGCCAGCACACATTCTGTTCTTCATATATTGATATTGCTCATGAGCCCATAACAAATCTCAGCTTGTGTGTGGCAATTTTTTTTCTTTCTAAACTAAAAAATCCAGTAGCAACAGTTCAAGTCAGGTGAAACCTAAGGACTCAGATACTTTGGTAATGATCCCATTATAACAGGTAGGAAAACATCCATTGTACAGAAGAGATTTTGCGAATCCGAATGGAAAGCTCATTAGAATATATTCATTAATTCTTGAGTTAAATTAACAAGGTTAAATATAATTTAGTGAGTTTCTCAACGTAGGTCTGCTCGATCCATTAAGAGGATTTTAAAACAAACACTCTGTAATAACCACATTTATTAAGAGCAACAGTGAAAGTGCTTTTGCAGAAGGTCAGGCTCTGTGATATTTCGGGCTACCCCACACTCTTGGGAGCACTTTCAGTGTTTAACACGCAACATATAAATAAGCACTACAGAGCCCTTTTTCTTTCTTTCCTCCTCTTTTGTTCTTCCCCCACATGTGATGGCTTTGAGAAAGAGACCAACATTTTAGGCAGCAGGAATACCTTGTGCAGATGGGAAGAAAACTCACTCTGACTCGAGCTGACTCCCACTAATTACATGGCTGGAGGTGGACCTTTAAGGAAGCTGCCCCATGGCTTTGTCCTGAGTGATCCCCACCAAATTAGGCCCAGTCAGGCTGAATGTGGAGAGAGTAGTGATTACCAAGATTATTTTCTTTTCAAACATGCTCCTTAGCTCTTCTTTGCTGGGTGTTGGTTTTCAAAAGGGCCATATAATAAATGTGGACTATCTATATATAGCCCAACTTTTGTTCGTTTGCACAGTTCAGAAAGCCTACTGTTTGAGGTTAGCCTTGAGTAAACTTGTACCATTTACTTTGGAGCATTTCAAAGGGAACAAAAACACAAATCATGATGAGGCTAATAAGAAGTTTGGGTGTTTAGTTTAAATGTGTACACAGCAATCATTGTAGAGGAAGTCCTTCTCTTTGGGAGTACATTATTATTAAGCAGCATTGCTGTTTGCCTGGTTTTGTCTGGTCCACAATTTGCATTCACTTGATGGATTGCCAGGGTCGGAGGTGCACTACTTGGGAAACACTGAAGTGCCGTCTCAGCAAACTCTTAAGAGGAGGGGAACACTAATACAAGCATTTGCCCAAACTCCTTGAGTCTTCTTAGGCTTCCTTACGCTGTGCTAGATCAATATGACAGTTTGCTAAGAAGCTTTGGACAAGCATTCACAAACTCTCTCTATTGGCTTTCTTGGCATGTTATTCAGGAGGTAGTTGCTAGTGAAACATGTCTTCTACCAGCACAGAAGATTTATACATGCATTTTCTTCTCCTGCTAAGTGATTTATTTACTAGCAATAATGCCTTGCAGAGCTGCTTGGTCCAGTTTGCAGAACTCATTATGTCGACCCTCAACAATCTATAGATGAATGGGATCGCTCGCTCTTGCTCTTTTTTTTCCTTCCTCCCTCTCTATCTCCTTTTTTTAAATGTGGTCACATGGCTCCAATCCTCCTGTTTGTTCAGTGGAGTGAGATGATCCCAAGCTGATGAACGTTTTCCATGTTATACACAGAGGTAAGTCCTCTCGTGTCACCCATCTCAGAATGATGACGGGACTTGCTTACTTTAATTGTAATCATTTGCTTCATGATTGCTGACTTTGAGTTGTTTGCAGACTGGTGGGCTTGTACGGGAGATAATTTACATAGCTTATTTCCCACAAGTTACACATTCTGCAACATAGAACTAAAAATGCAATAGTGGGAAAGTTTATAATAGTAGGAAGTTTTTGCTGTTTTTTGGGGGGGGAACCGGGGACCCCAGCTTGGGTCTTCCCAATTCTCCAAGCCTTTTTTTAGGGGGCTCCCTGTCACATTTGGCATTGTCCCCTTCCGCAAATGCCTGCACAGATATATGACTCCTTGGATGAATGATTTAAAAATGTTCCAGGGAATCTTATACCCTTTCACGTTTTATTGGCCAAGTTCTAAGCACACCTTGAATAAATTCATAGTTGGTGGTTGTGGCGTATGTACCTTGGCTATCGTGGGTGGATAAAAAAATGTTTCATACCCCCGAGGAGCAGCAAAGGAGCGAGCGAGCACTGTGCAGCAAGAGGAATGAAAAAGTTGGATTAAATCATGTCTGTCTGCCTGTGGTTGAGCTAGCAACGAGGCATTTTCAACCAGAGGTCAGGGCTGTGGTCACATTTCTGCTTCGCTTTTTGCTCGCCATAATTTTCCCTCATACCAGATTCTCTGTGAAACTCCAGAAGGACCGAGACACTCTCTGTGTCTGACCTTTTGGGGCAGGATTTTTCAGACAGCCCTGTTTCAATTGAACTCGCTGCCAGAGCATGCAGGAAGGAAGCGACATGTGTTAGTCATACACCCCGGTGTGTGTTTAGCATCCAGCTTGTGTATAGTCCAGGAATAATCCGGCAGAACTCCGCAGTGCTGGACTCACACTCAGATGTTTTGATGTTTGGGCTAGGAGGGGATTTCTCCATACATGAAACAGGCTTTCAGTGCTTGCTGAGGATCAATGCATCTCCCCAGGGAGCTCAGGCAATGAAAATATTTTTGCAATAGATGCTCAACCTGTGCACAGGGGTCGGGGCAGAGCAAGCATGTTTCCAAGCCAGGCTTTTTCCCACACAAGCAGACCCATGGATGCACATAGGCAGCATTGCCCAGCCCTGGGGCTGACCCCATATGGGGCCGTAGGGCTGGAACAAGCTGATGCTGCGAGCCCGCCCTCGGAGACAGTGCTGAGGGCAGCAGCGCCGGGCTTGACATCTTGAAACAACATTAATTAAAAGTAACTTTTTAATCCTTGAGGGAAGGGAAACCAGAAGTGACAGTCTCCTGGCTACAGCCACTTGGTTTCAATCCCAGTTTTGACTTTTTGCCTGGGATCGACAAGCCGCAGAGAACAAAAACACATTTAAAAAAGTTTCTTTCAAAGCAGATGAATGTTAATCATGGGGGTGGGGTTTTTTGTCGGTGGTTTGGTGGTTGTTTTTTTTTTTTTCTTTTTTTTTTTTTTTTTTTTTGACTGCTGCTGGTCTGAAGGAACTGTAATAGCAGACAGCTTTGTTTTAAGCGAGTATAAGTCTGCTTTAAAAAGGCATCCTTTTGTGCAGCTGGCCCAATACAGAGGATGGTATTTCTGCTCTTACAGCCCAGCTGTACCTTGTGCCTGGTGCTTTAGGGAGGTTGGGCTGCTGTGCGCACCTACCTGTCCTGTGCATTGTGTGAGTGCGGCTCTGGGATGCACTCTGCGAAGGTCCTGGATGTGGTGCGTGATGGCAGGAGAGACTGGGATAAGTGAGATGAGCCATTTGGATGCATGCATTGGATATCCTTGGAAATTAGCTTTTTGAAACTGGACTGGAAGGCAACTGGGCTACCCAGAGAAGTTGAGGATGGCTCGTCCACCTTGAGGTTAGCCGCCAGGTTAGATGGGACTCTGAGCAGCCTGATCTGGTGGAGGGCAGCCAGCCCACGGAAGGGGGTTGGAGCTCAATGATCTTTAAGGTCCCTTCCAGCCTAAGCCATTCTCTCATTCTGTAAAAATGATGCAAGGGTGATGGGGAGTGCTATTTCTGATCTTGTTGCAAAATTCCACTGTCTTCTCTCTGGCACCATGTACTCATAATCACATCCTTTCCCTCGCAAAGACTTGGCCTGTTGGCAGTTGGGAACACTTTAGCAGACCTCCTCTTCTCTGCTACCTGTCAGAACAGCAAACCCGGGCTTTCCAAACAGCCCGCTGATCCAAAAATCTGTGTGTGCCGCTCCGCAATTAACATTCCTTTTGAGCGCCTTGTGTTAAGCATCTCTATGTGTCTTGAAGGAAGCCTCTGAGACATTGTCTTTTATGGAGGAGTTATAAGAGATTTCTTATGGCTGAGTTCACCTATAGAAAATACAGAATTGTAAGTCTATGTAGTTCAAGACAGAAACTGAATTAGCCAGACCCAGACAAGAATAAGTTAACAGTACTCACTAAGGAGCCTTGAGTGGAATTAGAAAAGAAAAAACACAGCCTGCTGATAAAAACAAAAGCCTAAAAACTGGACGAAACCCTTCCCCCATCCCTATCAGAGTGGGGATGGTGAGGATGCCTGATCTACTTGATGCCAGCGGTGCATCTCCTCCTTCCCTTCTTTATTTGACCCCCTTTTAGAGGAATGTTTAGCAAAGTTGTTTATTTTGCATAAACCCAAGTAATAATGCGGCCTCGGGTGACGGGTCCTGAATGAAGATGACAGCAGTTTGATTTAACGATTAGCCACCTGACCTGATAGCACCTCTGGAATCTTAACTGCGGAATAAATTCCCATTCTTCCCGCATGGGCTGCATGTTAATTGCGGGAAGAAAAGCAAAGGGTGGCTGCAATAGGGCCATTGTTCATGGGGGTGAAGGCTTGAAAAGAAACTGCCCGTCCCTGCCTGCTTTGTGCTGGCTTCACGCTGAGTCTTGGACACTCAAGTTTCTTTTACTGCTTCTGTATAACCCCCAATGAAATACAGCTTTCCAATGGGGCACATTTGGCTGGGTTCATTCATTGAGGGGCTTGCCTTCGCCCTGAATTATCACCGCGTAGCTTCTAATATTTGTTTCCACTGGAAGTCGGCACTTGCAGCAAAGGACTGTATTTGCAGAGTGAGCTGAGCAAGTTGCCGAGGGAGCTCTGCTTCTTCCAAATGCTCCCTAAAGCGGCTTAGCAGAGTGGTAGGGCTTTGTTTTGAGGGAAAGCAATTTGGGGAAAATCTTGCTGTGCTTTGTGTTTCCTCCCTCCACTCCTCCCCACCTCCCAGAGTCTTTCAAAGTGCCTGCATTATCGGTGCAAGCATCGCCTTCGCGGGCTAATATTCACTTACAGTTCAGCCTTCCAGCTTAGGAGCGCAGGGAGCGATGTGGCAAAGGGGAATTAAAAAATGATTGCAAAGTCAATGGTTTAAAGAGTAATTACAGAGTCATTAAAGGTTATTACGGGGAAATGTTCAGCCGAGCAGCGATTAGCATTCCTGGTGCCTCAAGTTCACGGTGGTTGGAGGGCACGAATGGGATGAGTGTAGAGGTCTGTGCCCTTGGGGCTGGCAGTGGCCCCAGCATGGTCCCATAGGGATGGTGGGATGGGGACCACATCCAGTGGCATGTGGTGGGGAGTATTGGTGCTGCCAGTGGTTCAGAGAGCCTTTAGTGCAGCCCTGCCCTCTCCTTGTATGAAAGCCTTTGGGTGCAGCCAGGATTTAGCTCTCTCAACACAGGTGGTAGAGGGCTGCACGTTGCCATTTGCACCTGCAAGTAATTTCAGAGCTTAAAACTCTCCCTGGGCAAATTCCACTGGCCTTAAAGCTAGCATGTCAGCATCGTCCTTGCACAGTCTCTCCAGTGCACTTGCACAACCGTGTCACCTCCATGCTAAAGCTCTTGTCATCTGCAGCACTGCCCTGTGCCACAGCTCGAACTTGCTCAGCTCCAGATGGGAGCTGTGAAAGCCTGGTGTGCCTCTCTGCTGCAGTTACCAGAGTTCTGAAGACCAGCAGGAGCACAGAGACTCTTGTGTTTTCATTTGTCCATGTGCATTGAGAAAAAAGCCAGCAATATCAGTGCAAGAGGAGTAAAACATTGGCTGGATGTTCTAATGATGAAGGCCAAGTAAGTACTTAAACAGATAAAACACATAGGTAAAATAAAACCGAATATTAATGACAGTATTAGCAAGTTATAAATATTTAGGTACAAAGCAGGTACCGCTCTCATTGCTAAAGCAGTTGGCTGCTGATTGTGTGCTGCTGGTTGGATTTACTATTCAGCATTGAAAAGGGCATTAATACGCTGCCAGGAAATATTATTTCCAAGGTAAATCGAAAAAAAAACAAACCAACTTTGCCAGCAGAGGTTGAATGCAGCAGAACAGGAATGCTTTGCTTGAGCCACAGCCACAGGTGAGTGCATCCCAGGCAAGTCCTCGGGCTGGTGACCGTCCTGAAGAGGCATCCTTCCTGGGTGACACAAGAGTGGTATTGCAGGTGAACAGAGGCTTATTTAGAAAGATCAGGGAGGATAAAAAGCTATTTTTTTTTTCTTCTGAGGACCAGACGCACTTAACGTGCTTACAAGCTGACACCTCAGTGTGAAAACACTGCTGTCTTTTCACTGAGCAGCTCCTGAGTGTCTCTGCTAGACAGACAGACAGGCAGACACTCAGCCCCGCCAGGCAGGCTGCCCTTCAGCTCACAGCCCGGCCCAGGAGGGAGACAGTGCTGGGAGTGGGTCCGGCAGCTGCTACTCGTTTACGTTTTACAAGAAAGCAAATAGCTTTTGCAGAGCTCTAAGATGTCAGAGCAACGCAGGAAGGGAGGCCACTTTTTGGGCTGCACGGGTTTGCTTAGCTTTGATGCTGACCTCCATTTTCCCCTTATTCAGCCTGCAGCAGGACCTGCACACCAGCATGGCTGAGGCACATCCAAATGCAGCTGGCTCCATTGATTTAATTACTCTTGCAGGCTGCCTCCAGCCCCTCTTCATATATCTTGCGACACCCAACATGGAGAGAGGCGAAGGCAAAATCTTATAGCCTGGGCTTTTGGGGCTAGGCAACAGTAGAGAGAGAGGTAGCTTGCAGGTCTTGTATGGGAAAAGATTGAATTATTAGCCTGCATCTTCTCCATCGGAGACACAACAGGCTGAACCTTCATCATTTGTTTCTTTGTCTCAGTCTGCTTGCTCTGCATGGGGCCTTATCACGGGAGCTAAGCTCTGCTTTCAGTACCTAAGGCTCCTTGCTTTTAAGTATCTCAAGCAAGGAATGGCACTCTCCAGGCCTCCTGAGTAGAAAGGAAAGAAATGATCTCTCAGGCAAGAGAGCCAGGCCACCCAGCCTGATTCCTTCCTCTCATTTTTTGTCTTCATCTTTATGCAGAGAGGCTGTGCAGGTGGAAGAGGTGTGATCTCTTCATGGCTTTCTTGAAGAGGAGCTCCTCTCAGGGTTTTCAGAAGGTCTGAATGATTTGGATTTGCTCGGGTTCTGGTGTATTTCTGCCCCCTAGGATAGGATGACGCTGTTTGCTTGTTTTATTTTACTTCATTTATTGGGTTTTTTTTTTTCTTTTTTTTTTTTTTCTTTTTTTCCCTTAATGAATGAGTGCAGGATGCATCTTAGAAACTGGTCCCTTCCCTTCCCTTCCCTTCCCTTCCCTTCCCTTCCCTTCCCTTCCCTTCCCTTCCTTTCTCCCCTCACTTATCTCCCCTGAAGATTTGGACTGTGCAGTCTTTTCTGTGTGCTGTGAATGCTACACTGTCCTATAATCACAGCAAGCCAAATACATTGTTTCGTGGTGGGAATCCCTTTTGCATCACTTGCCCTTTCTGTTTGTGTTTTGTTTGCAGGGGACTTGCAGTGCCTCCCCTGGCCGTATCCCCCAAGGAGCAGTATGTTTTCCCTTAGAAATGAGATGTAAACACGGAGGCATGCTCCTTGTGTAGTCAGCCCTGATGATGCTCGGCACGCTGCCTTGGGCTGTACAGAAGGGCTTTGTGCAGCCCTGCGCCCTGATGGCTGCCTGCTTTTCCTATGTGATACAGCCTTGTGTGTGTGTGATGGCTCTTGGGAAGACAGAGGGCTCAAGAGAAGCGCTGAGGCCCTGTAAATTCAGGCAGGTACCTTGCTTCCACCTCTGCCTGCTCAATCCCATTACCTGGCAGCAGCAGGGCTATGGGGCAGGCAGGCATGGTGGGAACCTGCAGCCCATCTTTGAGCAGGACCTGAGTGGGTGCTGACTGTGAGTCTCCATGGGTGAGTGATCATTGTGCCCAACAATCACCTCGTGCTCTTCCGGCATCTAATTACCAGGACAAAGCCTTCCATAATAATGGATATTGCAGAATAGCTTATTCTCCTCGAGGATTTGATCCCAAACCCAATGAAGTCAGTGGAAAGACTCCCATTGATTTCAATAGAGTTTACATCAGGCTGCTAGCATGTTGGTGGTGGCTTTGCCTTTAACCACAGTATGCTTTTTCAAAACTTTTTCTGTAAAATAAGAACTCAAAATCTCAAATGATTTACTCAGAGTAAAGATGTTGCCTCCTTTTCAGAATATCTCTTTCTGTATCAGTTACTGTGATGTTGACTGGAAGGAAAATAGCGTCACTGCTGAATATTGCCTAGTTTAATAATGACAATTGATAATTGCTTACATTTTTATATTTTCCAAGATGTCCAGCTGGGCTGGGGTTTGTTCTACCATCGTACTGTCTCAGGAGCCTGGCAAAATATTTTATTTGCTTTCTCTGTTGAAAGCACACACCAGGGCTGACATATACACTGCAGCACTGTTCTCCTCTGCCTCCACTGCTTGTGGCTACAGTCTCATTAGCATTGCTGCATGTAAAAGATTCCTAAGACTTGTTTTTTTTTACAGACTGAAGGTTTTCTCATCTGATATTTGTGTGAGGCTTGGGGAGACATTTTGATATAAACTGCTGGAGGATGATTAAAAACTTTCAGAATTTATATTATATGTTTACTGTAAAAAAAAAAAAATACATAATGCTTTAAACTTTCATGGTCTCGGAGGATTCCCTGTCACTGGGGGAAAAAAAAAAAAAAAAAAAAAAGAAAGCTTTTGCCCAGCTAACACAGCCCTTTGGGCAGCAAAAATTTAAGAATCTGATGACATTTCTGTGCTGCTTCTTGGTTTGATCCTGTTAGCAAGAGGACATGAGATGATACCTTGTTGAGGGTGTTGGCTGAAGGTCACAAACCCAAGGACTGAGCTGTAAAAGTGCTGGGGAAGTGCAGCCTTGATATACAGGGAAAGATGCTCGAAGGGATGGCGTATGGCCGGGAGAAGAGCACCTCAGGGTGCCCGAGAGCTACGGTGCTGTTTGAGAGGTGGAGGAAGGGGCTCAATGGGTGCACTGGTGAGTGCTAGCACTCTGCAAGCTAGGAATCCTCTAAGGAAGAAATTGAGGAGGAACCTGGAGGTGAAAAAGGAGAGCATCCCCCATTATTATGATCAGTGAGATGCACAAGTCTGTGCGTGAGAGCAGGCAGCGCTGGATGGATGAGCGGCACCCAGCGCTGTGCTCAGCCCGGCATGCCGAGTCCAAGAAAAACAGCTTGCTTTGCCACCAAGGAAGCAACAACTAAATTTGTCACCTGCAACAACCTGGAGCAGGATCTCTGCAAAGGGAAGTTGGTTCGTGACGGTTCAGAAGATCATTCGAAATGCATGAAATTTGCGTGGAATTTCCTTAATCTGCCTTTACAGGAAAATTCCTTCCCCATTTCCTGAGGGCAAGCCTATATTGTTGAAGGGAGCATTCTTGAACTGAGGGATATCATTTATTATAAAAGATCACAGGTCAAAGTATCTTAACCCAGATCAAGGGCGAGGTCCATGGAGAACTCCTGGAGCCTTTTGCGGTGGCTCGCAATAAAGGAGCAATTACAGAGCAAGCGGGCCCATGTAGGGGCTGCAGGCAGCAAGCACATCTCCGTGGGTTGTGCATCACATAAGGGGAGATGTTTCACTAGGTTCAAGTTCTTCAAGTGGGTGACTGGTGCTAGCAGGCTAATGGTGCCTTTCCAAAGTGAAATCCAAGTTGCTTAACACTCCCTGTGTTTTTCTTAGCAGTTTAACCTTGATATCTTTCCTGGGATTAGAGAGTGATGAAAGGTTGAATTATTTGTCTCTGAACTCCCACCACGAGCGGTCTGACTGCATCTGTTGAAGTTCCCAGTTTCTCAATATTGGTGTGGCATGTGATGCTTCGAGGGTGTTAGGCTCTAAGATTGTATCGCTGTAAACTACTGTTACTCATGTGGGATGCAATTTGCTGGGATGTAAGAGATGGCATTTCCAGAATAGGCAAGTAGGGAATCCCATGTGATTACGAACAGTAAAAGATAAAGAATTTTACATACGCATGCATTTCTGTGGAAGCTTTGTTTTAAGCAGTTTGCAAGCATTGTTATAGTTGCTGCAAGATTTTTGTAAAACTGGCAGCAGCTTTTTTCTCCATTTTGCTCCTGGGCAAACTGAGGCATTGCAAAGGAAATCTGAGTTTAATTAAATACACTTCTCTGTCTCCAGACCTGGGCTGTAACTGCAGCCCTGGAGCGTGAGGAGCAGAGCAGGGGAGTAGAAGCTGAGGGAGGAGGCAATGTGGGGGCTGCTCCCACTGCCAGGCTCTGCTGGGAGGCATTCAAACCTATCCGCGTCCTTATGGCTTATCATTGCCACAGACAGTGATTGGAAAAGGCTTTTTGCAAGGCTGAACTGTGAGCAATAAAACTTGCATTCTGATACATGCGTAGTGCACTTAGCTAATAAAAATAGCCTTGGTGTCAAAAGGTTTCACTAAATGTGGCTAAAGATATTAGCAGCACAGCACTTGCCTTTCACTTCATAGACCAAAGATGAGGTGAGGTGCTAAAAATGAGTTTCTTGTTTCCACTTTTGTTTCCACTGGGAGCTGAAATTGCAAAACTTTACTTAGGAGTCATCCCAACCATTCCCAGAGCAGGTCAGCACTGTCTCCTGCCCAGCACTCCTCTCCATGCCCAGCAGCCCAGAGGTGATTCTGGATACATGGGACAGGGCTTGGATCTTGGTGCAGACAGAAAAGCCACACAAACAGTTGGAGTGTGGGTGATGTATCCACTGTGTATGGATGGAGACCTCGCCCTGCAGGACCAGGTCCAAGTCATTTGCATGGCATCACTGAGAAGTTTAGACCGCAAAAAAAGTGGGATAACTGCATGGGATGGAAGCAAGGGTGCACAGTATTGCTTTTGTGAATTGAAGGCTGTTGTTCATAAGCCCAAATCTGCCATCCAGCACCAGAGTGCCATTAATCCCATGGAACTGTTTGCAAAGTATAGTATTACCAGACATAAGTGTAGCAAAACTGGACTTACAGTTAATGAATTGAGTTGCCTGGGACCAGATGCTGATTAAAAAAAAAAAAAAAAAAAAAAAAAAAGAAATTTTGTGTACGTGAATGTGAACGTTGATTTGACAGCAGAGCGGTTAATGTCCTTGATTTGCCCAAGTATTAACAGATTTCTGTTATGTGATCACATAGGTATTTGAGTTGAGGAAACTGTGCTAACCAATCTGCCTGTGTTTCCCAGCGGTATGTCAGCCTGTGGAGTCTGCCAGCAGAGAGCCTGCTCAGTGGGCCTTTGGATTTGGGTTGTATTGCAGAGGTCCCTGCTTGGTGCATGGTGGCTGGGGCCTGTGTCCCACAGTTTAATAATGATGATAATAAGCCCTTCCATGTACTGGTAAAGCTGCATTTGACTGCTCTTGGGGACTGTGGATGTGGCTTGTGTTGATAGTAGACAAGAGAATGACAAAGGGAAGTAAGACAAGAAAGTGCCTTGAAAAACAGTGAAAACCCAATAATTTAAAAAATTGTGGTCACAAACTTCTTTGCTGACCAACTGAAAATTTCACAGGAATGTGTGTGAATAATTAAACATAGCTACAGCAATTTGTAGCCATTATAGTTCCATAAATAATTTAGAATGTTCTCCACAAAACTCTTGTCTTCCCCTTCCTTGACATCATGCTTCCCCAGTCCAATTTCTTCCTCCTCTTCTTCTCCCCTGCCTTTTCCTAAATGCATACTGCAGGATATGTTCTGCTGGCTGATTTCTGGGGAAATGTGGCATGATGCTGGAAACCCACAAGTGTGATTCCACACACTGTCATCTTCATCAGCACTACGCTGACATGGATTAGTCTGGTGCTTCTCTTCCCTTCTTCCTCAGAAGC
Organism: Tetrao urogallus; assembly: GCF_951394365.1. Classification (NCBI taxonomy): domain Eukaryota; kingdom Metazoa; phylum Chordata; class Aves; order Galliformes; family Phasianidae; genus Tetrao; species Tetrao urogallus. The sequence continues at coordinate 11,200,780 of NC_136821.1, read as the reverse complement.
TCTGGTGAGGTTTCATATCGGTGTGCATTTGGTGCATGCAGTTCCCAAGGAACAACGTTGCTCCTTGTGAAATGGGATTTGTGTTCCTCATCCATGATGCAGATCCCTTCTCCTCTTAGATGATGAGCCGTGAAATCAGGTTTGGTAGTTTGAAAATGGTCACGCTTGTGTTCAGAGGCACGTATCACTGACCCTTTGTGAGGATGTGGGTGCCCATGCCCCAGGGGCATGTCCAGTGCTCTACCGACACCTGTCTTGTCGGGATGGGCAAATGAACCTGGACCTCCCCAAGAAAGACTGTCACTTCCTCACCTGTCAGTTCAGCCTCAGTCACAAGTAGTAAAAAATTCGCCTCTAATTTCCAGAAGGATATGAGGAAAATGTAATGAGAGTGCTACAGGCTCAGAAGACAAGCACTCATGTAGCCTGGATTTGAGCTATCAAGCAGCTGGAGGCAAATGCCAGCTGATCAGAACTGCTCTGTAAACAGGAATCATTCTATAATCTCTTGTCTCACGGATCACATCCAGATGACAGCCCAGGAAGCCTGCTAGCAGCTGCCAACACCACTCCACATCAGGCAGGTTCCACACACAAGGGGAAGCCCTCAGCAGGGCAACAGCAATGAGTCACTGGAAGGCAGAAGACCTGCACGGGATTTTCTCATGGGAACAACCTAGATCTGCCATCACCGAGGATGAAAACCTGGATTCCTTTATGAAAATATCACGCATGATAAAAGCAGGGCGCACAAAGAGGGTGCATATACCCACAGCACTCTGGGTTGGCATGTTGCAGTCTGAGCTGTGCAGAGTAAGACATAGGGAAGGTAATTTACAGAAATAACCAGAACCAAACAAATACCAGAGTCGGGAGAGAAACTGCAAGAATTACAGCTGATACTTCAAAGTGAAGTGCTTGTACTAACAGCCTGATAGCAGTCTCTGTTTCAGAGTTAGAAGCACGTTGTCAGTGGAGCAGTGTGTTTTGATCTGCCCATACTGTATTTATGAAGAACTCAATCTGCTCAGTTGTGCCTTTGCCCTACTTCAGGGGCCCAGCAAAATGGATCTGTATTTCCACCTGTCCCCATTTTTAAGTCGTCAAACAAGTACACGAGTGGTTGTGCTCTTCCCATCCTGAAATGGCCCCAAAGCAGTGGGTGAAAGCAAATCCCAGGATCTCTCTCGAGCCTCTCGTACCAGGCTGGATACTTTGCTTGTTGGCCTCTACAGGTATTGCTACGTTGCTGTTGGTGATTTTATGCCAGAGTAAGACTAAAAATCAGAGAAAAATCAAACACAGTGCCATATCCATTATATGTCACAGAATCGTAGAATCACCAAGGTTGGAAAAGACCTCCAAGATCATCTCGTCCAACCAAGCAGTGGCTTTACAACTCAAAACTAGTGCTAATATTGCTTCAGCAAGCAGTGACAGTGAATCACTAAATAAAACCAGAAATGGTATCTGCAGCCGTTTGCCATTGGAGGCTTCCCATACTGCAGTTCTCACTTCTCCCGGGTGAGCTTGAAGCTATTGGCACACATCAGTCAGGCTCTGATCTGAGGGGAAACAGCTCCTTCTGTTCAGTGAAGGCAGGTGCTGCACAGGCTGCAAACCTGGGCTGTTGAACGTGGTCTTTTAAAGTGGGGAATTTGTTGTCAGTGCTAGATTAGCCGCAAATTAATAAAACCATCCCAATTTACACAAAAAATGAGGTTGCAGGGACCCGTTTCAGAGTCCCTTATGTCATTAAAAATAATCCCGCTGCCACAAAGCTCTTTTGATTGGAGCCACATTTTGAAGTCATTTGTTTTTGTGCATCCTTTAGAAATCAGACAGGTTTGAATAAGAAGAATGTCTCCGAAGTTGCTGCCAATCTACCCAGGAAAACAGTAATCATTTGCTTCTGAATTTTAGAGGGAATTGTGGTAATCGTAGACTCATTAAGGTTGGAAAAGACTGCTAAGATCGACTAGTCCATCCTTCAGTCCATTCCCACCCTGCCCCTGACTGTGTCCCTCACTACCATGTCTCCACTTTCTTGAAGCCCTTCCTGGGCAGCCTGTGCCAATAATCATTACATTGTTTCCCAGCAGATATCTTTTGGGTTATTGTAGCTTAAGCCTGTGGTAAACTTTAGTCCCCCAGAGTGTCACTTTTAAACTAAGAGAAAGGGCTTTGCAAGGGCTATATGTCATATGACGCAGTGCAGGCAAATGATGTGGTCTGTGTTGTGTGTTTTGGTCTGGCCAAAGTAATCTGCTTCCCGAAGTTATGGGATGGATTGACTGACTGAATTAATATGGGGAGTGATACTGGATATTTGAACTCTCGTCAGTTTTTTGATTCTGCTTTTTCCCAGCAGTAAAATGGATTTGTTCTGAAACCTGGAAAAGAAAGAAATAAACTTGGCAGATGTAGCCAGTTTATGATTTATTCTGAATTTGCAGCCTGATCCAAATGCCACTGAAGTCTGCAGAAATCATTTGGGGGATTTCAAAAGGAATCTCATCAGGCTCTTGATTAATATGCCGGGGAGCAGGGGTGTGTATGGTGGGGGCCAAGGGAGACTTGCAGAGCTCATTCTCTTTTTCTTTAGGGTTTGCATTCTCTCAGTGCACATCCTTTCATGCAAGCCTCTCACTACTCCCTGAACCATCTGTATTTGGATTAATAGGTAATAGCAGAAGCACTGGGGAAAGCTGGAGCCAAGTTCAATTTTACTGCCTCAAAGTGATGCGACAAGGGACTGTGCTGGTAGCACGGGGCTGTGGGAACACACGAGGGCTGCTGCCCATGCCAGCACCTCATGCCTCAGCCCTTTGAACACGTGCTGTGCGCTGGTGCCATCTTCCAGATTAAGGGCACTTGAGATTTCAGCATTGTGGGGCAGTGTAAGTGTGTGATCAAGCTGATTAACCTTGAAATAGCAATAAGTGCAGAATTTTAGCATGTGGCATCTTTTAACTTCACACGTATATGCGTTGTTTTCTAGACTGGAAGATTTCCAGATTTTTCTAGGATGGGAGAGGCTACTGAGTTATATATAAAACCGAAACAGGCTTTGCATCTTGATTTATTCCTAATCTTATTGCTGTGTGACAGGATCGGTTATCTCTCAAGGGGTGGTATTAATTAAGGTTTACAAAACATTTTGCAATTCTTGGGAAAAAAATGCATCACAGAGCTCTGCTATTACTCGAGCTATTCATTACGTGGCAGCCAATACTGCCTGTAAATGTCTGTGATGCTGTTTCAGTGTAAATCGTGAACTTCCAAACTCCTTTGGAAAAGCTGATCTTCAAAAATCTTATTTTTCTTTCCCCCTCCCCCTTTAAGTGGGAGGGAGTCGCAGATGATCTTTCACATGCTTCTTCCAACACCCAGTCATTCATCAGCAGAGACTTAAAGATAATAAACTTTTTGTTTCAGGCAATTACTTAATCTCGACAAACTCCTGTGTTAAGCAGGGCTATTAACTGAGCAGGCCATAAATCAGCGTGCTGCCAGGTGGGTGAGTCTCCTGAACTGCAATCACTCTTCAGGACCTTCCAGAGACCCCTTCCCGTCTTAAGCACCCTCATTACACAAGCAGCATGCTAACAACCCGGACTTTGCATGAGCTGCCCAGAAAATCCACTGCAAGCTGCACTGGGACCATTTTTAACACCAGTTGGAACATCTTCAGACCGAGGCAGGATGATACATGGCGGTTATTAGCCTGCACCCAAACCACAGCTGGGTGAAACAGATAACTTTCTCACCCCCTGCTCTTCAGCCCTTGTGCTCAGCTGGAAGCAGAGTGCTGCTGCAAGCATGGAGAAAAGTCTCTTCGTGTGCTGTCTTCTCTATCTTTATGCACTAGGACTGCTTTGGGAACTGATGTTGGTGAGCATGGAACCTCCCCAAATTCTTTTTTGTAGGCCTCCAAGATGCTGAACACCTGAGTGTAAGTGCAAGCAAAATGCCCAGCTCGGTTTTGTCATATCTCTAGCAGAAAGCAGACTTACTTCTTTGCTTTTATTTCCAGAAAGTACTTTGGTCGCAATGCACAGCAGGCTCTATATGGGGCTTTTCCAGACTTGATTTGTTCGATTTTACAAATGGTATTAACAGACCTTTCGTATGGAGGGGAAATTTTTCAAGCTATTGCCTATAGGAACAGTTTGATTTCAGTTTGTCTTAGTGCCTAGAGGAGCATATGCATAAAGAAAGCAAACTGACTTCTGTGGTTTGGAGAGGCTAGAAATGCCAGCTCTGAGTTTGAAGCATAGTTTGCTCCGGGAAGACCAAGGAGGGCTTTGTTGCAGGATGGTACCAGGTGTCCCTGCAATGGCAGTGGGCAGCCCTGCAGTGGCAGGGACCATGCTGGTAGGTCTGTGCCCAGGGCGGGCTGGCATGCCCGCTCTTGTTGGCACAGCACCTGTGCTTGCACAGCATTTAAGCATGTGCCTGGGAGTTCTTCTCTAAGGCTGCTTTCCAAATCCTGCAAGTTGTGCCGGCTGCTTGTGCCAACAGCTCCTGGTGCACTGTCGCACCTGGGCAAATCCATCCGTCCTGATGGATGTGGAGATGTACTGTGTGCACATACTGCAGTGGGCACAGACTGACAAGGGGTGCTATCTGAACACTAGGATAAACTTCTGTGCTGTGTGAGTGGTTAAGCAATAGCACAGGTTGCCCACAGAGGCTGTGGAGTCTCCTTGGAGAGTTTCAGAATGTGGGCCTGGGCAACCTGCTTGTGGTAGCCCTATTTGAGTAGTGGCTGGACCTGACGGCTTCCAAAGGTCCCTTCAAACCTCAGCCTTTCTGCAATTCTGTGATTTAGTTTCAGCTCAGCTTTACCATGCACATCTTTTGGCCATCCCTGGAGGCACTTGAGGTCTGTGCCTTGGGCATGGAGCTCACACAGCTGACCACCAGTGTTCAGGAAGGGCACACTGTGTTTCAGCTGCATGGCTACACAAAAGCAGCCTGTCCAAAGTAGCAGTGGCTTGAGGTAGGCATGGGTGGCCAAGGGAAGTCAAGACAGCTGCTTTCAGCAGTAGTAGGGCTGGAAGTAGTGGCTGGACTGCAGCCTGTGTGCCTTCTTTGCTCATTTTTGCACCAGCATCTCCAGGTAAACTGGTTCAGGGAGTCGATCCAGCCAAAAACCCATGCAATACAATTTCAGGTGGTTAGTTTTCAGCTGGATGATCTTTCTGGGCTGGCTGGTTGTGGGTTTGCCATTGCCACCTCCAGGCAGGGGTGTGAATACATGGTTGGGGGTGAGGCAGGCTCTGTCTGTGTACTAAAGACATCCCCTTCAGTAATCCTGCTAATAGAGATTCAGTTGGGATGACACTCATGAGTAAGCCTCAATTTGCATGAGCGAAAGGTCCAGCCAGGGCTCCACTAGACTTACTGTCAGACATGAAGTGTGATTCAGAGAATGTTCTCCCTCGTTTTTCATTTGCCATTTTTGCTCTCTTGTTCTCATGGAATTGTGATTTACAACAATCTGAGGCTGTTGAACCACTCCATCCTTATTCCTGTTGCCTGTGGAGATTCTGGGCTTGGATGCAACCAAAGCATGCAACGGTGTGTCTTCTGGAGCTACTGCCTCTTCTGGTTACTAATGCCAGATAGTGCTTTCTCCATAACACCTCCATCTAATGGCAAATCAAAACCTATCTTCATACATGGATGATCAGAAGCAGTTGCACTTTTGAGAGCTGAAGAAAAAAGAAACTTTTGCTTGGATGCAAAGTCAAGCCCAGAGTTGAGTTGTACAAAGCAGCACAGCTGCCTCCACAAAACACATTAAAGGATGTGGTTCCTGCTGTGATGTGAGCGTTAATGTAAAGGTGCAGTGAAAGAGTTTGCCATTCGTTGGCCCGGTCCCAGGGCACTCAGTGGCAAACTCCATTGGTCCATCTTTTTTGGAAATAGCCACATCAACTGGAGGCCCAGGTAGTCATTAGGATGCTTCTGGCTTCTATGGGGGCAGGATGACAACAACATGGAGAAAACTTCTCCCTAAACTTATAGGCACACTTTCTCTTCTAGACCTGTGTTTTTGAGGGATCTACGTGTTTGCATAGATGCTCCTGAGGTGCTGATTTTTCCTCTGCAGTGGGCACACAGGCCATCCCCACGCAGGCTGGCACAGTTAAGCTACCAGCTGCTCAGTCCCTGCGCCCCAGGTGCCTTCCTGCCTGCTGGGGTTGGGTTTTGTTCTTCTCCCATTCTCTCACAGCAGCTGCTGGAGAACAAGCCCCAAGGACCCATCTGGCCCTCCGAGCTTCCCAGGCCACGTGCTTTCTCGACAAAGCAGTGATGGTTGTGCTGTAATACAAGAGTTACATTATAAAACTGCGACTTGCTAGCAAAGCAAACTGCCTTTTATTCGCTGGTACTGCCTTTCTCCCTTTAGAATTGCAGCCGTGGCAGCTCCACAATGTAGCCTCAGATCGAGTCAGTCTAGAGGGCTGCTTTTTTCTTTCTCTTTTTTCTTTCTTTTTTCTTTTTTTCCTTTCCCCTCCTCTGCTTTCTGGAGGAGTTGGCACAGCCTGGTGTTATTAGGACATAAGCCAGCTTGTTCTAGTGGAATTTCCTGTCTGATTTTAATTTCCCTCTCATTTTTTTTTCTCCCCTCAAAGTGAGGCAGAAAAACTTTTTAATTGCACTGCCGTAGGTTGGCCTTTCGGGATATTATTATTCTTATTAAGTATTTCCTGTTGGGATGTGGCACATGAGAAGTACCCGGGATCTCTGTGCAGTCAGGGCTTGTGGCTGCCTTGTTTGTTAATAACCGTCAGATTGGCAGCATCCTCAGGATACATCTTGGCATGACAGCCGGGCAATTAAGTGATTTTCAAGACTCTCAACATTTGCAGCTCAAGACCTGTGGAATTAATAAGCTGCATTAAGCCTTCTCGGTTTTGTTTTCTGCTGTTCAGTAGCTGCAGCTCCTCATTCATCTAACAGAAAGCCAGCCTCAGTGGGAAACACTCTGGAAATCAGCGTGGAGGTAGAAACGTGCTGTCACACTGCCGACAGTGCATTTTGTCCCAGAGAAGAATCCAAAGTCTTTTTAGCAGAAAAAGTCTTACAAAATGATCTGAAAGTGAAAATTCTCAGCAATCAGTTTCAGAAACTGCAATAGGATGAGAAGGAATGGCCTCAAGTTGCACCAGAGGAGGCTCAGGTTGGATAATAGGAAACATTTCTCACAAAGAGTGGTGAGGTATTGGCAGTGGCTGTCCAGGGAGGTGGTGGAGTCACCATCCCTGTAGGTGTACAAGGACCATGGAGCTGTGGAACTGAGGGACGTGGTTAGTAGGCAATATCAGTGGTGGGTGGACAGCTGGACTAGGTCACCTTTGAGGTCTTTTCCAACCTTAATGATTCTATGATTCTACGTTGGCAGATACTGTTGTATTAATGTCACTTTGCTAGTTCGTCACTTCCACATTCTTTTTGGTTTCTAGAATAGAATAGATCATTGCCCATTCTGGGCTCTTCTGGGGCATTTCCAACAGCAGCCACAGTTTGCTGAAAGATATTTTCTGACCAAAAACCATTCTGCTCCCAACCTTCTGCCAACTCAGGCTGCCATCCTTCTGCCATCCTCAGGTCTGAGGATGATGGCTGGTGGCAGCAATGCTGCTCTGGAGACATCTCTGATTACGGCACTTTGGAAGACCAGAGAACCCTCAGTGCCAGGCAGATCTGGGCACCCAGCTGCGGGATTCCCCATCTTTCACCTTACTCATCCTTCCCAGATGGATAAAGGAAGTAAGTTTGTCCCTACAGGGCTGCCACATAGCAGTAACCTAAAAACTCCAGGAATCCTTGTAGAATAATAAATAATACATCACTTTTATTCACAGATGCCCTCCTGAATGTCTTAAAATACTTTCACATAGCAGTCTGCAGGCTTCTGAAAATCTCTATTTTCTCACCAAGAGGCTGAGTGTCCCAGAACTGAATGGTTTGGGTCACACCTGAGGCTGGATGCTAAGCCAACTCCCTGCTGGTAGCACTTCACTGAGGTCCCACTGTCATGGCATCCCTGCCATGCCCTGGCCAGGAGGTGCTCCAAGGGAGCAGTGGTGACCCAGGCAGGAGACAGCAGCTGAGGGATTTCAGGGTTTGATTTCTTAATGACAAGAGTCATCTTTGCTGTAGAAAATGTCAATGAACTCTTACATTTTTAATCGAAATTTTCCATGGAGAGAGAAAGGCCATTTTTAGCCTCGCTGTAATTGTTCCGACTCTTTTGCCCAGTAAAGGACTGACAGGTTTAATGTCCCTAATGACAGCCTTGCAGTACAGAGGAGGAAGCTGAGGAGCCCTGCTGGGAGCTTCAGGAAGGGGCAGATGTGGACCTGAACAAGCCTATCTTACTTCCACTCGTGCCTCTTGAGTTCTTGATCTGGGTAAGAAATAAATGTATATGGGATTGAGCCACTGCGCTGGCTGCCTGGGAGCTCTCGAGGGCTCCTGGGAGTGGTTTGCTGTCTTACAGCTTTTATTACAGTGTTTATTATGCAGGCAAACCTAGAAATTTGCTTTCTTCTGTGTAAAAGTAAGCATGGTATCCCCATGGGTACCCAAAACCCACATCCTTGGCTTTGTACTCTACTCTTCTCCATGCCCATGCCTCAGTTCCTCTGAGTGGAAAGTCATAAGTCACATGGACTCTGTCCTGCAGGTCCTTTGGGATGTTGGTGATACCATTCTTGATTTGAGGCTTTTTTTGTGGTTTTATAGATGAAGATAAGCAAGACATTTTTTTATCAGACACGTGGTCTGATTGATGGGTAGTTCCGTTTGGAGCCAGGAGTTGGACTTGATGGTCCTTAAAGATCCCCTCCAACTTAGGATATTCTGTGATTCTATTATTTGTTGTTTTCTTTGCACGTATCTGCATCCCAGACTCCTTCCAGCACCCCTACAAGGCAGTTCATTACTTGAGCCACTGGTTTTCTTCGCAGCATAGACTGTTTTTATTGCTCACCTGAATGGGAAACTTGGCTTTTGCTGTGCCCATGGTTACACTAAGCATGTTACCTCTGCTGGCATGCTAAGGTGTTGTCTAAAATATGATTTTGTAAATCAGGCTACCACCACCTTTCTTCATTACATGTGTTAGAAGGAGAAAGCTGATTCTAGGTTCTGCTGGATGGGAGCAGCAGGTTGGATGTGCATCAAAATGGTGCATAATGGGACAGGAGAGGGCTCTCCCTTGGGTGCACTGGTTGGAACGTGCCTCCCGTTTGTCCTTCCCTTAATGTTTATAGCACACCAGAATTAATCTTCTCTATTATTTTACCTGTGAAGTTCCTCTTTTATTGTTTCCAAAGCCACTGAGTAGGTAATAATAAATAAAACAGCGTAATAATTAACCGATATTAATTGAAGTATGCTGTATGGAAACCAAACCAAATACTAACAAGCCAAACAAAAGGAAAGTATGCACCGTGCAGCCTTGTTTACAGTGCTGTCTGCTGGAGTCATTATACACGTTGATATAATAATACTGAGCACTTAATTACCACATCATTTTTAAAGCGCTGTATAAACATTAACCAAACCTCTGAGGTAGGGAGGTATTATTATCTCCATTTTAAAGAGGGGAAATTCTGACACGGTGAGGTTAGTTGGTAATTGGGCAGGCTGGAGTGAAGGCTGCTGCCTCCTGGACGGTCCAGACCACGCTGTGATTTTGGAGGCTGCAGAAGCACCAGGGATGGCTCTACCTGGAACACGGCACTGTCACCTGAGGAGGGCAGCTGTCCCTCAGCACAGCTCTGCACTTTGCAGACGTGCAGACTGGAGTAGCCAGCAGCCACGTGGTTATCTCTTCTTGGAGGTAAGCGCACGCTTGGCTCCTTTTGCGAAGCAGCAGAATGTGGAGGCTCAGCTCTTTGGCAGCGCTTGGTGGGGCTGGGAGGCAGCGGCTGCTGCGTGGTGGCGGTGGGAATGTCTGTCCCTGCAGAGCAGTCTGTTCAGCAGCAGCACATGACTTCATCAGAGGAGAATCCCACAGGCTCACCAGCGTGATCTGCTCCGTCATGTTTCTGTGACCCAATTTTCCCCATTCTTTGTCTTGGACCTTCCCTGACCCCAACCCTATTATCTCCTCCAATAACTCACCCAGGCCATTATTAATGGTGCATTAACTTAGGCTGTGCTTTCAGCAGAGATGTTTTTCTTGCGCTTATTCATTCGCTCAACTCACTTAAACAGCGAGATCATTATTCCTGGGATGTCACATAAACACAAAACCATCTCCCTTGCTGACACCTATGGCCTGAGGCACTTTGCTGGATCCAAGCACAACACCGGACGACCCAAAGGGCTCCGGAAGCCACCCACATGTTCAGGGATGGAAGGTTCCCCTCCCCATCCAGAGTCCACCAAGCCCAGTGCACCTCCACTGGGAGAAAGATCACAGAATGAAGGCTGTGGAGCAGAGCACATTTTGCAGTTTGCTGTTTCAGAATGAACATGGTGTTTGCCACCACAGAGTTGCTGGATGCCAAAATGCATCTTTTAAGTTAGGGACTTAAAAAAAAGTATCTTCTAGGACGTCCCCTTCTTCTTTTTTCTGGGTCAGCTTCTTGTGCAAAGCTGCTAATGACACTGTAGCGACAGAATCACATGAGCTGTTGTCTGGAGTTTTTCTCCCATTAATTCAAATCAATCCAATGCCGCAGGGCTCTGAAGCCTTTTTCAGATCGAGTTGCATTTTCTACCTGCTGTGGCTGAGGTTTGCTCTGGAACCTGCTGTTTGTTTGACTGTGGGCAAGTTGTGTTACTTTATCCTGTACCAGCCCTCAATGACTGAAAAAGGGCTGGGACTCAATGTGTGTGAGCATTTGATTCTCTTCTTAAGGAGCTTTGTGAGTTTTGGCAAGACAGCTTGTCATCCCTGTATGAAACTTGTGTTCCACGCATCATAAATATCACAAGAAATTAAGCTGAGAGGGTTCTCAAGAAATCAGCATTGGTTTTTCCCACTTTCTAAGATAGGTGGCTTTGCAAAATTGTTGGAAAAAGTATTATAAGTACTGAATTATTCTATCAGCAGTCTTTTATGTTTTTCTTCAACTAATAACTTTCCATTTAGGTAAGCCTCCAGGACCTCTGCATGTATTGGATAGCACAGGAGATGTGGGGGAGCTTTTGAGTCTCTCCAAACCCTGGTTGTGCTGCAGCACTCAGTTGCAAGTGGGAGTTGAAGATGTCCTTTAAGTGTGTACATGTTTAGGATTACCTCATCTGAGTCTGTGCCTGCTGCTAGGGTCTGCGCTTAGTTTTCAGGAGGAAGGGCTTTGCAGATTATTTTTTACAAAGTTCGACTCAGTGATCCTCTTGGGTCTCTTCCAACTCAGGATATTCTGTGATTCTATGAAAGTGAACCACAAATGAAACCCGATTCAGTGGTACAGGGTCTGATTTCTTTTCTTCTGCTGCCTTTTGTTAAGTGGTTACATGTGGAGGTTGAAGTATTTGGAATATAAAAAGTTTGTTTGACCCTTCCCAACTCTTCTTTTTGGGTTTAAAAAGAGGAGCTTCTGTGGGTGCTATAAGAACATCTCCTTTGCTCACTGCACAAATCCCTGCGTGCCATGTGTGTTTTTCTTGAAGCACAGGTTTATCTGCAGAGATAATCAAAAGCCTGCATCATCCTCAAAAAATGCCTGTTTCTGCTGCCTCCCTCCCTGATTCCTGGGATTTTCGGCAAAGGGACATCCCCTTTAAACATATATTTCTGCTTCATATCTCTCCCCTTTGAAGCCAGAGGGCTGGCTGGCTGGCTGGCCTTTGAATAGGCAAGGATGAGAATAGAACAGTGGGAGGTCCGTGTATGGCTCATAAACCTTGGCCAGAAAATCAGCCCTGACAAGTGGGGACAGGTAGCAGCGTCTCCCCCTAATCGAGCGATGCAGCGGAGCAGACGCGTTCCTGCAGGAGCTGGGGGCAGGTGGGGCCTCCCAGCCTCATCGGCGTGCGTTCACCCCAGAGCTGCATGCCACAGCTTAATGAGGAGCCATGTTATTTCAGTGTGAAACACCCTGTTTTTCCATTGGCCCTGCCCTTTGTGCGCTGCTTTGATTTCTTCACAGAATCATTGAATGGCTTAGATTGGAAGGGACCTTAAAAATCACCCAGTTCCAGCCCCCCTGCTGTGTGCAGGGTTGCTGAGCACTAGGTCAGGCTGCACGGGGCCTCATCCAAACCTGACCTTGAATACCTCCAGTGTTCCAAAGGACACTTATTTGGTTTTCTCTTCCTTTCTCGAGTTTTTTTCTGTTGTCTCAGAGCTATGGGACATGGAGGGGGGATGTCGCTTTGTGCCTTCCCTCAGTGGTGCACACTACCAAGGGGCTTGGCATGGCCCTGCTTCTTCCTGTGGGAAAGCTTTCTCCTGCTAAAAGCTTCCTCGTGTAAAACAATCATCGTTAGTACTAATTGGGCAGCTTTGGGGTTAAATCTGCAAAGATTGCTTGGGTTTAGTAAATCCTCTGCCACCACAAAGCAGATAATACTAAACAAAAGATCGCCTTGATTAGATTAAAATTGGCAAATTCATTTCCCTAATCATCGTATTGCCCTTCTCCTGGCTATTCAGGAATACATCAACATGACTTACTTGAAGTAATTGAATATAATTGTCTCTTTAACTCCTGCATGTAAAGTATCCATCTTTGTTAGCAGCATGCACTGCTGTCCTGATGCCAGCTCGCCCTCCTCATCGGGGGGGGGGGGGGTGGGAATGAGAAGCAAAGCAGGGATGATGTTCATGAATTGGAAGCTGATTGCCTATAAAACCATTCATTATTCCTGACCAAGCACCTGGAAGAGCAGAAAAAGGAGCAGCACTTGTGGTGGTTGGTTTTGTCGCTACTCCCAGGGTGGGCAGCAGAGGAGGGACCCAAAGTGGGACAGCCAAAAGGGAGGTCACCCAAAGCAACCCATCCCTGGAAGGAAGTGGAATTGCTGACTGCCACTATTCAAGTAAGTTGAAATGCCAAAAACAAACCAATCGTGCCCGTGGGAGGCAGGAAATTTGTGGAAATTTTTCTTCCATTAATAGTCAGATGTGCAAGGAGGGAAGAATTCTTTTCAGATGTTGCTGTACCAACCAATAGCTAGGAACAGAGGCCAAGCAACCTAGACACCCCGTGCTTTCTTATTCCCAGCTCTCCTGAGTGACTGGGAGATCTTTTTGTACTAAATTTTTGATATTACTACAGCAATCGGTCATTTAGTAGTAGGTAGTTACAAAACTAATTACTAGAAGTATCTAAAGGCAGGCTGTGAAAAAGAAGAGGACAAGTGCTTTATCAGGGTCTGTTGTGACAGGACACAGGGAAATGGTTTCAAACTAAAAGAGGAGAGATTTGCACTGGATATAAGAAAGAAGTGTTTACAGTAAGGGTGGTGAGGCACTGGCACAGGTTGTCAAGAGAGGTGGTGCATGCCCTGTCCTTGGAAACATTCAGGGTCAGGCTGAATGGGGCTCTGAGCACCTGATGGAGCTGCAGGTGTCTCTTGATTGCGGAGAACTAGATGACCTTTAAGGGCTGCTTCCAGCTTAAACAATTGTATAGTTCTATGATTATATGAAAACAAGACATAACTTGCCTTGTTTGAGATTCAGCATTTGACCCATTGCTGTTTATGGCTTTGCTATTATTGGTGAGTTAAATTGGTCAAGATAAAGGCTGTTCCACTAAAACACCACCCCGATGCCCAGCAGCGTCAGCCCATCACCTTACACCTCCCTGCATTTTGTGGCTATTCAGCCCTGGAGCTACCCCATCCAGGCAGTGTCACCACCCTATTCTGAGAAGATGCCAAATCTGACCCATAGGCACTCCAGCAGAGCTATGCAGGTAGGCATCAGGAATGCAGGAGAGTCCTTGCTCCTTTGGGTTTATTTTCATGAGCTCTCTGTGGAATGAGTGCTGCAGGAAGCCCAGCTCTGGCTGGTGAAGGTGTTTGTGGTGTCTGGTGAGTGGCTGTGCTGGGACAGTTTGTGGCCATGCTTGGAGTAAAACCCCTGTCCTGGGAGCAGAGCAGGGATGCCCTGGCACTACAGAGGGTGCGCTGGGTATCAAGACCTCCTTGCCCCTCTTCTCTGATCCCATGCACTGTGTCCAGAGGACAGCGGTGCCTCTGAGGAGGAGGGAAGCAGCTTTTGGTCCCTGCCAGCCGGGGCAGTGGTTTGGGCTGAGTGCGGTTTGGTGAGAGCAGGCACTGCTGTGCTTCTGACCTGGAAAAACACTGGCTGCCTTTTAAAGTGAAGTGTCCTCACATAAGGGATCATCCTTGCCTGGGACGATGAAAGAGTGAATCTCCCTCCTGCCAAAGCAAATCCTAAAGGATGCGAGTTTATTCTCTGCCTGAGCTGCTTTTGGGGGAGGAGGGGAGGGGAGCAGAAGGGGGGAAGCAACTAACAGTTACCCTACTGTGTCCCGACATCAGGCGAGCTGCAAAAATGCTCCCAGTGTATCGGGGCGTGCACGGTGCCAGCCCTGCGCCAGAGCACGGAGCGTGAGGCTGCTGCGGAGCGTTAAATACTTTCCAGCCTGACTGCCTTAGCCTAACGCCTTTCAGCGCTGTTGGCAGGAGGCTTGTTTGTGTGCCTGCTCTCACCTCTCCCACTGCCGCGCCTGTGCCGCGTGTGCTTGGGAACTCAGCGCTGCGATGGGGGCAGGAGCTGCGGAGCTGGGGGCTGACACGCAGGGAAGGACGTACATGGGGATCTCTTCCAGGGGAATTGCAAGAGGAGCGCAGCCTCGCTGGATGGGGTCAGCGTAGCTCCACAGCAGCTGGACTCACGGGGTTGAAAAGCTGAATTTGAAGGCTGATAGAAAAAGAGTTGGCGCTGCTGGAGTTTGCTCAGCATCAGCGAGAGATTCAGCCCAAGCTTTGGCGCTTGGCTTACAGATGGTGCTCTGCAGAGAGATGCTACCTGTCACAGAGGCAAGTCATGGTTCAGTACCAGCGGGGGCTGAGCCTCTGTTAATGGTGTTTCTTTGGCTTCAGTAATTTTTACAGGAAAGGCCCGGTGTAGTTGGGGGCGGTGGGAGAAATAACCTGATGAATTTTCCATTGGCTCAACTCACTCAAGTATTCTCGCCGTTAACTTTTGGGGTCAATAATAAATATTAAAACCTGTAGATTTAATAAGTCAATGTAGGTGTTCTCTGCCTTTTGAGACCACTTTATCTTTCCATCAAAGATGAAACAAGCTTCTCAAATGAATAAAAAATAGGGCCTCAAGTGATTACAAGCGCAAGCAATTTGGGCTCCTCTCTTAGAAGCTGGCAGTAGGCATTTCTGAGCCACTTCTGAATGCCTTCATGGTTTGCATTAGCACTGCTCTCACTGTTGGTTTTTAGGTAAATGTTTCCAGACCTTCAGCAGAGGTGCTCGCTGCCACTGCAGGCGCGGGGGATGGCATGAGTCTGGGTCCCGCCAGGCTCCGTTGAGTCTGATTTGCGCTGCAAGTCTAGTTTTCCTTGGTGCTTCCTATAATCTCCTCGAGTTCAAAGAGCGCTTAGCTGCTTGTCTTTGTCAAAAACCCTGTTGGAGATCTTTTATGTCGAAGATGTAGGATTTCTCCGCATGACTTTGATTATTTATTCATTCCACTTCTCTGGTGTATGATAGCGCTGATATCATGAAGACCCCTTGTCTTGCACTGCTCTTGCTCTGAAATTCATGGAGATTTAGTGCCTTTGAAATTGTTTTAAAAGGAAAGGAAAAGTTTTTGAAGTCCCTTTTTTCTTCTTCTTCTTCTATTCCCCTCCACAGTGCCGCAGCACATTTTTCCGGCCTTCCACGCTCCTTTGCCCATTGACATGCGCCACCAGGAAGGACGATACCATTACGAACCTCACTCTATCCACGCTATTCACGGGTAAGTCTCGCACCTCTGCTCCTGAGCCTTGCTATGGCCCCGTCCGCTGACCCTGTATCAAATTCCATTCCTGAAGCATGGGGCACTCACTGCCCTGTGGGTCATACAGCTCTGTTAGACCTACAGAAGTGCTGTGTAGCTCCGGGATACAAGTCCTGGAGATGGGGCTGGCTTGTGGTTTTGCACCCACGGTGTTTCTCATGTCGTAGTGTGCCTTTCTGACACCATCTTGGTGAAACTGCTTCAGGAAAGGGTAAAAAGCTGCCAGGCATTCCATAAATCAGTTTTATTTCATGGGGCTTTAGCATGGACAGGATGAGTGACTCTGGTGTCTACATGCGGTCTAGACAGGCAGGATCATGGGTTTCAATGGGTTCCTCTTCATGAGATCCCACAAATGCTGGCCAGAGGCTGTTCCCAGGCTGGGGGAATCACACTGGTCTCCAGGTCCATATCTCCAAGTCTCCTAGACATGGCAACCCAGTGGTCCTTGGAGAGTGGTGAAGACACATTTATAGAGAGATTTGGGTTCACCTCCTATTAATTTTGAGCAGGCAGGAAAGGAGCCAGAAGGGAAGGGAGTGGGAGGATGTGGTGGCCATGCGGCCAGTGGGTTTTCTCCTCATCCCTGAAACACACCATCCCCATGGGAGGTGAGGGACAGCCTGATGGGCTGGCGGTCTCGCGGCTCCCAGAAATCCTTTACCCTGTGATGGCAACCTGAGGGCAGGTCCCAGGGCATTCAGCATAGGAGAACCCACAAGGGCTAAAAACAGTTTGTGGGAAGGGAAAGCGAAGCAGGTCTCATCACTTAAAAACTCTTATTTGTTCCCTCTATTATCCCCAAAGATTAGATGACCTTCCATGCCCCATGATTTTATGATTCTCTGCTCTGCAGCTTTGCAGGGCTGTTTGCAGAGCCATGCTTTTTCTGAATGGGTGTGAGTGGGGGAACAGCCTCTGGGAGGCAAGAAAGGAGACAGCAGCAGCCACGAGATCTGTGGAGTCCCACGGCTGCAAGGGCTTTATTCCACTTCCAAAACGCTGCAGGAAAAAGTGATAGGGCATTCCCCTGGATGCTAGCAGGAGACAAGTTGTCTTTTTGGCTGGCAGTCAGCTTGACTAGATGTTTAAAGAGGCAGAGAAGCTCCTTCCATGCTGTGTGCAAAGGGGAAAAAAACAGAATGGGTCGCTAATGTGAGTAGGCAAAATGGGGGGGGGGGGGGGGGTCTGTGGAGATTAATGAAGAAGTTCTGAGCTTGCCTGCACGTACATGCAGAAATTGCAGAAAAAAAGAACACACATTAATTAAAAAATGTACTAGGAGACAGATAATAAGCTAGAGCTATACCTAAGACAGCACACACTGACTTCTGAAAGGGACATCTTCCAAACTGTGTTTAGGAAAGAGGATAGCGGATGCTCAGATGTTTGGCATGGGTTACTCACGCACCCCAAAAAGCTGGATAGAGTCAGTGCTGCTGCAGCATGGCTAGGTCTGTCTTCTTCTCAGGCTGGCACTTTGGGAACCATGCAGAGACTGTGCTCCCCTCAGTCCTGGTGCTGCATCTTTCCTGGGTCACCACAACAGTGATTTTGGTGGAGTCGTGGAGCAGGATTTTCTCCAAAATGCGATGCAGAACTTACCAGCTGTCCGGTGAATTATATCCTCTGGCAGGGTCAGGTGTTCGGCTAACTAATGTTAATACTCTGATATCCTAGCAGTGGCTGAGTTTGTCTGTCAGGGAACCAAGAGTATCCTGCGTAGGATTTGGGAAGAATTGTTGGTATATTCCTACCGTCCTTATTTGCAATCCTTCACCTTCCCAGGAGAAGCTTTCACGAAAAAGAATTCTGAGTTACTGAAGGTAAAACTTGGTTGTTGGTCTTATAAGAGGAAACGTAGCTTTCTTGGAAACTTTGTGTAAAATGAACCTTATTGCTTGGACACTGTGTTGAAGGGTGCCCATGTGAATGGTGAATCATCAAAGCAGAGCAGCTGACTGTTCCTTGGCCGTGTATTTTTGTGCAGTCTTCCGTGACATTTCTGGAGCTACAGAAGGCAGCAGGCTTGTTGAAAACAACTTAGACTGAAATATCAATTACAGCTTTTGTGAGCGTGCAAGTGCGTACATGTGTCAGTCCTGTCCTGGGCCTTATTCTGCTGTCAGTTAGAGTGGGCTTTCCTGCAGTAAAGCAAAGCCTGTTCTTTAGAATCAGGGGAATGCAACTTCACTCTGGCTTTCTTTCCCAAGTGCATAACCACACTGGGAAAATCCTCACCAGCTGTGGAGTTGGTCTCTTGTCCATTTTTTCTCTTTCAGTCTTATCGGCAAACATTTCTACCTGATCTCCTGCCCTTTTCTTTTTTAGATTTTGTTCTACTTCTCTTTTGTCTTCCCCTTCTCTCTCTCTTTCAGTTTCTGTTCCAGATACCACAAAATAGTACTCACCCTCCTCACTGGAGGATATCCAGTGTGAAATCACTCAGAACATGGTAATGGAGCTGGGCTAGGGCACACTTAGCAGTTCTGTGCCTGGATAGGCTGGGCAAGCTATGTGGGTACAGAGGCACTTCTGTAAATTTGTACCCCTTCCCGGAGGTGCAGAAACCCATTCTTGTCTTTAAATTAAATAACATTGAGGAATAATGTATATTTTTACTCTAGAAAATTGTGGTAAATGTTTGGAAGACAATTTGTGTCACTGAGTTTTGGCTTCGTGATTAATTTGATCAGTGCTTGACAGAGCCCCTAATTCATCAAGCCCGTATTCTAGCTGTCTGCTGTCTTGTTGGTACCAAATTTATCTAATTACATGAACATTGCACAGCAAATTAAGTGTAGTCTCATTTCTTGCTAACTATGGGGTCTTGTTACTTGCCTGCTGCATTATGTCAAAGGTTTGTTTCCTGACTGCTTGATGTGACGTGGCTGCGTTCCCCCACATCACTGTTTGCTTTTGGCCTAATGAGAACATCAGTTGTTTTATCCTAGCTGGAGGGAACACATCTGCAAGGTTGTCCTGAGCAGGACAAGCTTTGGTACCCTTTTCTTGAGAGTATGGATGGGAATATGGAAAACTCAAGCAATGAAAGATCCACATGCAAAGATGGGTCTGAAAAATGTTCTGCATTTTTGCTCACTGTTGTTGTTCTGTCCCAGACAGTTCCTTGTTAAGCGCCATGACAAATAGTTTTCAGAGCCTGAGTCTTCCCCACTGAGCATTTAGTATATCTATGCAGTTGTTGATCATGTTGATAGTACCCTGAAATATATTTCCTAGAGAACTTTATCTGGATAAAATAGTGTTTCTTCTGTCAATAGGACACTTCACTTTTTTACACAACCTGTTATTTTTTCTTGTTTGGTGATACACCTCTTTTTCATTTTATCAAGTGATCTCTTCTTTAGCATTAAGAAGAATTTGTTGGAATCATGATGCTTTCTTGGCCAGTTTGGAAAAATGAAATATTTCATTCAGTTGATCCTTGAGCTCTGCAGTGCAAACCAATAGAAATATTGTGGAGTTAAGACATCAATTGGATTTTGGCGTTGCGGACTCAATGATCGTACAGAGGATGGAAGGAGATGGAAGGGTTGGAGCCCAACAGACACTGCAAGAACATGTAGTGAGGAATGGATTAAAACCGAGTGTGGGAGGGAATCTCTTCCAGGACTGCAGAGTTAGAGCAGAATGAGTGAAGGAAAGCATACTGGTCCATGTAAATTATATGAGACACCATTTCTCCAAAACAGCATTTGTTTGATGTTAAGGTCACCAAATACAGCACTCAAAAGCTAAGAAATGACAGAAATATCTTTGTAGGTTCTGACCTGTTTTGTTTTCATCGCCATAGTGCTTTAACTTGCACAGCCATGCTCCGTGAATGGGTAATG
This sequence comes from Tetrao urogallus, assembly GCF_951394365.1. Classification (NCBI taxonomy): domain Eukaryota; kingdom Metazoa; phylum Chordata; class Aves; order Galliformes; family Phasianidae; genus Tetrao; species Tetrao urogallus. The sequence goes on along the minus strand of NC_136821.1, from coordinate 11,180,950 downwards.
GTGGATGCTGGATGCATCTCCTGCATGCAGCTTTTATTGATTTGTCAGAATTTCACTCTGTACTATTAGCTGTAGGCAGAACATAGATCAGTGTCACCTGAGTAGAAATCCTCAGAGGTTAACAGCTGAACCAAATTCACTTCATATGTTAAAACAGGTTCTTTTTTAGTGAAAGAGATAGTTTGCGTTTTAGTGAGCTTCCTTGTGGAAACTTACACTGCTGGAGCCCTGTCTCTGCAAAATCTCTTATCTGCAAACCAAGGGGACACTTGGAGCCAGCTTTGCAAGATCAAGCTCTCAACTGCAGAGTGAAGCAGCAGGTGAGGATGGCAGGTGAGCACTGATAGCTCCCTTGCACTCACCCCTTTAGGGTGCTTAGCTACTCTCAACTATTTTTTTTTCCAAACTATAACAAAAATAACAGAAAACCTCTTAGCTCAGCTTAAAAGTACCTGCCAATGCAAGAGCCTTCAGGGCTAACCCTTGTAAACAGCATGCCTAGGCTTGACTCAGCAAGAAGCTTTTTAACAGTAGTTCCTAAACTGTGGTTAAAACCCATCAGGCATTATGCAGTGCAACAAACAAAAGCAGCCTTGTTTTTCTACTGACATCCCAGTGATGTTTCAGGTTGCAGTTCTGACATTATTTATTAACAAAATATTGTTGTTGTTCTTTTGTCCACATTTAGAAATAATTTTAGAAAGTAAAAAAAAACAAACTGAGCTCATAATTCTGTGGCTTTTGAGAAGAGTGAATCTTCCCAAAGACCTACTGACAGAGAATGTTCCATCACCATGATAATGTGGAGTTGCCCTTAATTTCCCTTTGCTAGGGCTTTTATCTGTATTAATCATGGATCTTCTTCCATTTCCCTGAGATCTTAATATATTGCAGATTTTCCCTGATATTCAGCCTACACAGTTTTCCTTTATCTGATCCTATTGCCCCTCCTTGTTGAAGTTTGTTTTCCTTTTGCTGTGTTAAAAATTGGAGAACGCCTTTTCAGGATTGGTTCCCAGTGTGCCTGAGCAGCTTAGGTGGGTAACTCACAGGTGGCCAAAGTGACTGTTCATCAAAAGACTATGGCTCGAGTGTTTACAGATTCTCCAGATTCAACCTTTATCTGTGGTTTTCCATTTTGGGTATGTTTCAGGGTGATTTTCTCTTTCCTTTGTTTTTGTGAGATTCAGCCAACAGAGGCCAAGTGGGGTTAAGGGAAAGTATGTTGTTTAGCCATACAAAAAATAATAATGATCATCTTGTCACGGTGTTCTGAGATATACCAGTGTTTTTTGCTTTATTGGAATTTGCTACTGTCACAGATGTGTCTTTTGCAGTTCCTATTAAAAAAAAAAAAAAAAAAAAAAAAGCCAGCAACAAAACACAAACCTTCCTCAGTTTTGCAGGATAGAAATCTTTTGAAAAATCTCCCTTCACACATGGTCAGTGGAGAGGTGTTAGAGGTTGGCAGTGAAATTTTCCGTGTGGCACTGACCACGCTCCAGCCCAACCGATGGGGGCTTTCCCACCAGTGCCCCCTGTTTTCTGCCAGGGCTCTCGTTCCCCCCACCATTGGCAGAAGGGCGCCGGCCCCGTGCGTTACCGGGTGTGCGGTTATCTTTGTAGGACGGTCTCTCATGAGGCTCCAGCTTTGATCCCACCAGGTTTCTTGGGATGGGACCAGGTAACATTCATTCCTGCAGCAAAGACACCGCCAGGCTGCACCGCAGAACGTACGCACCAATAAAACATGTGTGTTTTCATATTTACTTTGCTACCAGTGGAGAAAATCTTTGGCAGGTCTTGATTGATGGTACTGTGCTGCCTTGGAGATACAGTGAGCTCCCTCCGGAGTCAGAGTAAACAGCTGCTTAGAGAGACCTTCTTATGTGTTTTGCAAATTTTTACGACTTTCACCAAATAGACACATCGCTCATTTGGGAAACAGGTTTGGGGGCTCCCACATCCAATTTACTCTGTCCCCTTCTTTCCCACATGCTTCTTTTATTTACTTAGGAAAATAAGAATGTGTGAGTGCACGCTAGTTTGCAGAGGCTGGTCCCCTCCGCAAGGCTGGTTCAGACTTCTCCCCGCTCTGTAATTAGCAAGAGTGTGTTGTTTGTAAGTGGCTCTTTGGTAACCTGCAGGAGGCGCTTTGGGGAACTATCAATACTGTTCTCACTGTAAAACTACCAGGTCTAATATTCACTGGTCACTTGACCCACCTCCAGTAGACCACAGATGAAATTCTGGACTACTGCTCTTCTTTCTGGGGGACTGGAGAAAAAAAGAACTTTAATTCCACATGTGCTTTCTCCTTAATGTTTGAGAACTGAGAAGTGAAGGCTAACTAACTGTGACTCAATTCCGAAGGGGCTCGTGGCATGTTTTCAGGCATCAGAAAAGAAGTACACAGTTCTGCCTATCTCTGCAAAAGCAGAGAAGGTGCATGCTTCACATTTTCTGTCTTCAGTAGGATGACAGGCTGAGATGTGGTCTTCCAAAAAAAGAGCAAGCATAATCTGAAATGGTCATACAGGCCTGAATGCTTCTGTAGGTTTTTCAGTCTGCGTACCATTCTAGGGGAAAAAATGGGTAAAATTTTCCAAGTGTTCTTTATTCTAAGAGATATCTAAGAGATATCTGTGCTGTCATAAAATTGAGAAAGTAGATTGATCCTGTGTATTTGATTGAAAATGTCAGAATACTCTGAAAAAATCAGACCTGAAGTCCAGAGGGACCTCAAAGTGTGCAGCTTCAGAGCCACTGAACCATGCAGTCAGAAACGAGGTCCTGCAGATCAGACTTATAAATGTTTGGATTGGATCTTCAGCTTCTGTGTGTTGGCATCATCACAGTGAAGTGAGGGGCTCAGTGAGCTCAGATGAAGTCGTGCCCATTAGTACTCAGAGAAGATTTGGGCCACCAAACTGCTGGGGCTGTGACACCACAATGTACAGAATGAAAAACTGCAGCTCTAATTTAGCCTGATCAGTGCCAAAAGTGTAAAAATGGCTAGGAGGTTTTACTGTTGAGAATAAAAGTCTGATCTCTGAGGTCTTTTATGTAAACCTTTGGCATGTGTTCGTTTAATATGATGTCACTCTGTAATCCACCATTGCTTTTAAATGTCATTCTCAGAGCTTCATGTCAGCGAGTCTTAAGTGATAATCCCTTTGCTTACCTCACTTTATAGTAGATTAAAAGTGACTTCATGCTTCCACCTTATCCGCTGCTAAGCTTGTGCTTTAGGAAAAATTCATTTGAACTCTCTTCTCCCACTGCTTTTTAAAGAGTTTCTAAGCAGTGAAGGTCTTTCAGAAGCTATCTCAATGGTATAGCCCACTTTTCCTTAGCTTTCAGCATCCTGTGAAAATGGATCAGTGTTCAGTGCCAGTCTCCTGCCCTGTCAAACTCCAGTGTCACAAATTTGTTTCCCAAGTTTTCTCTCAGCTAAATGTGGAGCACGGCCTCTCCTGACTTTTCCTTTTTATCAATCCTAAATAAATCCCCTCTCTAGATGGTGTTTCTCCTCTCACCAGTTTCGTACGATCATGAGGACAGGAGGCAGTGAAGACTTTTTTGCCCCAGGGCTGCTTCTGTCCAGCACTGGGCTCACCAGGAGCTCTTGTAGCTCCTGTAGCAAATCCTTTCTCAGTCTACAGAGCTCTCCATACAGTTCATCTCCCCAGTTTGCCCTCCTTTTCTGCCTGAATGTCACCCTCCTACACCTAACACACCTCCCATGTAACACCCCCTTCCAGATACTTGCTGCATGTTGTCATATCCTTCCTCCTGCAGTAATGAACTGACCAGGCTGCAGTCTGTAACGTAGACTCAAATATCAGCCTGTTCAGCCTCCTCGTTTTCATTGTTCTCTGAAATCCTTCCAGTGCGTGGAGAAAAAATGGACAAAACCCATCCATCCCATTGGCTTGCAAAATGAAGGTTGCAGCACATTGCTTTTCAGGTGCTGTTAATTTGGGTTTTCAGATACCAGTGGCCAGGGGAAGCAAATAACACAAGGTGCTGAGAGAGAAAAAACAAATAGCAGGAATGCTGGCTTGTGATATTGGAAGAAAAAATGCAGGGTTTGTAATGTACATGCAGAGCGGAAATTTTAAAATCTCATCCAAAAGTTCCCCCCACGCAATAAAGTGCAGCGAAGTCAATTTACCCTGGAAGGATGAAGGACTGAGTCAACTCTGCTGGGATTAGAACATGTGGTTCGAGGGATCCTAGGTATTTCAGGGCTGGTTCTCGGACCACCCAGATGGCTGGGGGGGAAAGGAAGAAAAAATAATAATAACAAAAAAAAGAAAAAAGAAGACAAAAAAAAGGACAGGACCCTATTTGGCAAAACGGCGGTTCTGGATACCCTGCTTGCAGCTAACATCGTGTGCTCACATCTGCACAAATCAAAGGGCAGAGGTAGGTGCTGTTACTGTGACAAATCTCAGATCTGCAGAGTGCTCCTGTGGGAATATGCGCGTTTAAGTGGGCTTCCCAGATCCTTGAATTTGACAATACCACATACGTATGCTTTTCTTTCATGTGCCAGACTATTGTGATATTACACAATTTTCCAACTTAGGATTTTCATGTCTATTCTTTAATGTTTCACCATTGGCACTACATAGACAACTAACAGGGCTAAAGTGTAGGTCATTACTTGGGTCAATTTTTAAAAGTGACAGTATGATGTAAGATTGTAAGTCCCACTTTACTAGATCTGGCTAACAGTGTTATTTTCAAAGTGAATATTATGGGTTTCAACATAATGGAGGGCCAGTTGTCAACTGAGAAATGAAAGGCATCATGGATTTTTCAAACATGCTGTACTCCAGTTAATGCCAAACTGCCCCAGCTTCCATTGAAAATCTGAACCCATAGGCCAGCCCCGATGGAGATGTAAAGCTTGTAGAAATTAAGAAAATGACTGGAATGAATATATATTAACGTGTATGTTTGGGGTCTGAGGTGTTCTGCCAAGTTATATGGTTCTTGTGTTTCTGTAGTGCTGATAGGGATGTTTTCTGACCTGCCTCCTCTCTATGGTAGGCCAGTGCACGAAGCCAAGCTTATGGAGAATCAAGGTTTACATAGTATCAGTAGACTAGACTCCACTTCAAGAGCAAATTTACTGCATGCTCCACACTCACTTTGTTGGCTTGTATGGAATTGACTTGTGATATGATTGCTGGCAGTAGTCAGTAGTCAAAGGAGATGTGACCCAATTATGAATTTTTCAAGCTGACTTTGGGGAGAGAACCTTGCAGCATGGTGGGAGGCAGAGAAGTAGCCTTCTCCCCTCACAGTAAAGGGATTTCTTTCTGCCTCAGCCTATTTTATCTCTCCCCAAACTCTAGCTATCCAAGGCACTCATAACAGCACCTGGTTGCACTTGGGCATGACTGAAAAAATATGCTGGGTTTGCGTGTGTAACTGAAGTGTGGTTGCGCTGAGCTTTCTATCGGTTTCAGTCTCTGAAAAATAAACCTGTTCCTAAATCCTGTAAGGGCCTTTGAAGTATTTTCCTTTTGATCCTGTAAAAGCATCCTGAAGAAGAATTTGTCTCATTCCTCCTTTTGTTTCTTCGTGAGAGGCTTTCCTAGTTTGATTCTGGAGCTACTTAGATGGCTTTTCATTTGCAGACCAGAAACAGGATGTGTTACCTGCTAGCTGAAAGCCTCTTAAGATCCCACAAGGTGACCACACATCCCAAATTACCACTGGTAGTAGAAGGACTACCAGATTGTGGTTAGTACATGACCAATAGGAAAGCTTCAGGCTTACAGCTGCGTTAAAGCGATGCTCCTGCATGTGTATTTTTGTTTGTGACTATTTGTGTGAGTTCGGAGATGCAACATCTGATTTCATATACTAACTTCTATGCTAGATCAAGTGTAGTACAGTATCTTACAAGAGAAAACAGCATTGTGAATGACAAAATAACAGAATGTAGAAAGATAAGGGAGTGAAGGAATTAAAGCATTCAGTCATCAAATCAGTAAATGAAAGGAAGATGAATCTACTGGGGAATAGGAAAGAAAGAGGTACTTGCAGGAGAGATTTGATAAGAAATGATGAGCTGATGAGGCAGAGGAACATCCAGAGAAGAAATCCAGGCTATGGATTGTAAGGCTGTCTCAGTTCAGGAAAAACCTGGCTATATGCTTAATTATAAATGTAAGCTTAAATGTTGACTTTAGAGGAGCTTAGGTGCATGCTCACATATTGGCCTGGCTAGAGTTGTTCTTCTGAAGGCACCATAAAAAGGAGTTATTACTAAACACTCCAGTGTAGTCATGCTGGAAAAACAGTTAATGTTGGAGATTTTTCATGTGACAGTATAGACTTGGCAGCTGGCTTCAGACCTGTTACACTACCGGATTATTTGTTGGTATTCTCATGAAGGGTTTCACTTCTGTAATGTTTCTTTTAATAATTTTGACAAAGTACAAATTAAGCTTTAATGAAAAGAGACTTCAGCTCCATGGTATACAGCAGGGCCCAGATTGGGGTGGATTCTAATATCTGCAGACCAGAGAGGATATTGAAGTTAGTTCCCAGAGGATAAATTAGGCAAAAGTTATTTCTAGCTCTTCCCCTTTCTTCTTAGTTCTCCAGCCCAACTGTTTCTGTGTAAGAAGTAATGCCATGAACACATGAAAAGCAAGGTGTCTACTGGACTTTTGTCCAGTACAGTTGAATGCTTAAGTACAATTATTACCTGTTTGTCTCTTATTCCCTGTAAACGTCTTTGAACAGAGAGCTGATCTTGACCTTTCATGGTGAAACGAGTGTCAACACTCCCAAATCATTTTAGTCACTTGTTGAAAAGCAAACTTCTAAATTCTGACTGAATTTCCAGCCATCATTGTGAAAGGAATCATGTACACACGCATAACCAAACCAAATGTCAGGTTAGGTCAGGAAAGTTTAATCCATCCCTCTGGGCCAGCAGTGAGGAGATGACCAGAATGTAAGAGTCTAACATGGAACTGAGTCAGTTTAGATATTTTGCAAGCCCTGTTTTTCTAAGAGAGTCCCATGGGACCTCTACTGAGGATGAATACACTGAATTTTGGGACTGTGGTGAATGAGAATGACAGCTGCTTCATGTTCCTCACCAGAGCACCATCATGTGGCATTGCCTGGTGAGTCAGAGGGAAAGGCCTGCTCTCAACAGCACCACTTCCTCCATGTCCTGGGATTTTCTTTGCAAGTCATCTATTCAAGGCTTGGCTGGGTCTTGACCTCTCTTGGCATTTGAGAGCTAAACCTGGTATGACTCCAGATTTCCCACAACCGCGTCTGGTTTGAATCCTGTCAGTACCGAGATGAGTGTTACCGCAAGAATAAGAAATCTTCACATAGTTGTTTGTTTGTTTGTTTGTTTAAGAGACAGCGTCTGCCAAATGAGAGGAAGGTGAGAGGTGAGAGCACTGGGGGCTGTAACTTCTTTCCCTTCGGGTCCAGTATCCTATCAGCTTGCTTTCTCCACGCTTGATATCTGCAGAGCAGGGTTTGCGTTTTTGTTGAAGCATGTGATGGGTTTTGATAAGAATGATGCTGAGCAGAGCAGAGACTTGGGCTTTGTTTCCATACAGAGATTGCATTGCTTCGGGTATATCAAACTGGTGCAGTGTATTGGTTGTGTTACTCAGTGAGCAAATGGGACAGACAGACGAGGACAGAAAATTCCTCGAGGTGCCCTGCTCTGAAGAGCAGATCATGCTTCCTCCCATTAAAATTGCACTGAGTTCAGTGGTTTCCTGTCCCTTCATTTGGTTTCTGATTGCATTGCCAAACTGGCCTTTATCCAGATTCTGGTTGCTGTGATTGATTTCATTGCTTTGCCTTTCCTAAGCCCAACCCCAGCCCTACCATCTCTGTGTTCAGTGGTGGCTTTTGTCCCAGGAAGGACAATTTTGTGGTTCACACATCACCAGCAGAATTACTGCAATCTGTGAACTTCCAGTGCAGTAAAGATTTGTGTGTTTGTGTGTTTGTGTCTGTGCAGTTTCAGTGTGCCCTTCTCCATCCATTACCATCCAGTGGGTGAAAACCACGCTGATAACCTCTCTGCATATGATGCACTGTGGTCTGTGCTCCTGTGAATGCTTTTGAATTTCAAATGAAAGAGCCTCCAGGATCTGGGAGCAAATCTCAGCATAGTGGAGCTAGAGATTGAAGGGAAACTGGAGACTTTTAGGTGCCCTTATTGGTGGATGAGGGCAGAAGATAGAGAGGGCATTGCTGGCAGTGTTGACTGTACGTGCTCTTGCTCTGTCCCTCAAATGGCTGAGCATAGAAAATGAACTGTGCCCCCTTGTGCCTTTTTTTTTTTTTTTTTTTGGCTGGAAGCTTTTACAGCAGGTGTCAATGGTTGTGCTAATCTTCACAGTGTTCGTTAGTATCAAATGTGTACTGAGCACCGAGCAAGAGTAAGTATTTTGCCATTAAATTGTGAACGACTTTAAAACTTGCACCGTTATATGATGAACATAAAGTGAATTGTTAATAGTAGAAGTTAGCTTCTGGACAGTTGAATTTCCTTGGTTTCTAATAATGCTATAGATTATTTAAACCACAAAACATTTTTAAAACCTGATTTACTTTCACGTGTGATGCCCTTTGCTTACTTCAGCAAATTAAGTGGAAGATGCAACAGAAGCAAAACCCAAAACATATGAAGTGCGAGTCCAGTGTAAACTCATAGACATCAGTCCAGTGGACACTTATGTAGACATCCAGCTCCATCAGCAGCTGGCTTCTTCTTGAATGCTCACAAGAGCTCACACCGCACTGCAAGCAGCATGGGCTGCACAAGATATTTGAAGGTGCTGAGAGAAGACTAATGGGATTTTCAAAGGCTGCTACTGCATGGAAAGCCTTGCTGCCAGGATTTTGGCATGGCTTTGATTTCCAGGGTTGGTTTGTTTGTTTGTCGCTGATGTCTAAGTAGGTTAAATAATCCACTGCACCTGAGCAAGTCTGTTTTCTCATTCCCAGACCGCAGTGCAATGGCCCTATGTTTGCCTTTTCCACAACTGGAGATAAATGTTTAAATTAAATTTTGTGCTGAATTATTAAAGCCATTGCAAATGTTTTCATTAAAATATGATTATGTTTAATAGCCCTTCTTTTGAATTTTAAATAGAACCAATACTTTGTGACTTAATTACTCAGCAATAGCTCTTTTTTAAAAAATCATTTTTACCTTAATAAATTTAATAAAATTCTTGTATTTACATAGTTCCAACCTAAGCACATCTCATTTTACCAGCTAAGTCCATCATTTAAAGGGCACACAATGTTAACATTTTTTTGGCTCACGTGAGACTTTACATCATGCTTTTCCCAAATAGAGCACTTTGGGAATCTGACATCTGAGGCTGGGATTCAAGGCTCAGCTGACTACTGGAGGCATTGCATTTCCTGTCTTTTCACAGCTGAGCTTAATGCCCTGCTTTTGACTGACCTGGGTATGGGTATGGGGTGTCGTAAGTTGGTGTTGGGCACCACACACATGGAAGTCGAGTGAGAGCAGTGGCTGGGAGAAGTGAAGCCATGACATGTGAATGGATCTCTGGCACATGGTGGCATGGTGATGAGCTGTGCTGTGCTCACATGTCCTCTCCTCCTTGGCTAGTACATGTGATATCTACTGGACCCTGACATAGCCATGACAGATGCACGAGGGCGGGCTCTACTTTCCTCCTCAAAAAGCCATGTGTGTGCGTGTATAGCTCTCCAGCTAAAATGGCAATCAGTGATGACTCTTTGAATGTTTTTCTGCATTTGCATTTACAAAAGCTGGATAAGCCTTTAAAAAAAGAAATCTGATAAGTAGCAGGCAATTGAATTAACCACTGTTGACTGCATTGCTGTCTCTTAACAAACTCCATCTGTATGGTCTCCCTTTGTAGACACAATTTTATAACTTAATTTCCCTACCAAAACATCAGTGTTTACTTAGTAAGAAATCTGTTCTTTGTCAGCTTAAAACAGTGATTTCTTTATTACCACTCTGCGCAAGGAATGACAGCACAGAGTTGGCACTGGAGCAAGTCTGGTTGAGTCTACAGCGTTGTAATGGAAACAGGGTGAACTGAGGGTCAAGTATAATGGGATTTGTATACAGAAATGTGTCTGCATAAGGAATAGCTGCATGAGATAAGAGAATGAAAGATGAGGCCCTCAGGTCTCCCTTTGCGTGGTGGTGAGCTGCTGGCGGCAGGAGCAAGGTGTTGCAGTGGATACTCAGAGCTGCTGACTTGGGGAGATGTGGTTACCTGGTGCTGGCAGAGTAGAGATGACTCCATCTGTTCATGCCTGTTCCGGTACTAGCTGGTGGAGGGGGTTGGTGGATGGATGGGGTGGCAGTTGGTGATTACTCTGTGAATGTCTTCTATGTAATTTTTATTGATATCAGGAAGCACGGAGTCAATGAGGGGTTTTCAAGCTATTACAGTCTGTGGCCTCCCTGAAAATTTTCAGTGGGGCTGTCAAGCATGGTATAGTAAATTTAGCCTGAATGATAGGAGGCTTGCAGGGTTTTTTTTGCTGTCTTCCACATCACCTATAGAAGTTCTTTGTGATTCCCAAAGGTTTTGCAAACCACGGGTTGAAAAGCACTGGTGTAACTTTTCAGCAGTAAATAGATGAGGAACATCAGTTCCCTGCTCCTTAACTGAGAAAAATGTAATAATTTCCTTTGCCATTGTTAGCTGAAAGAACAGGAGAGCAGCTGTTGAGGAATGACACAAATGCATTTTGAGGCAGTATGTGGTTGATGATACAAAACACCGCATCCCTTCTTATCGTGGGTTGATGATCTCAGGGGGCAGCCTGGCTCCTTTGAAGTCTGTATGAGTTGCACAACTCCACTACCAGTGCTGAGGTTTTACTATAGGCCTGGGCTTTGGCTTATCACATTTAATTTTCCTTGCAGTAGAGCCTTCCTCAGTGTTATACTGCAAGCTGGAGATGATAGAGAAAAGCCAGGTGTTTAACATGGTCAATTGGAATGAGGTCCTGCTTTCTCTGAATTGTGTTCATCTTTTCCCTATGAAAATTAACTGCTGAGTATTGACATTTTTTTAAAAACATGCATGTTTCATTCTGCTTCACCTTTTTTTTCCTAATGATTAAAAAAAAAGTTTTTTTTTTTAAAAAAGAGATAGATTAAAAAGAGGAAATTAAAATGGAAGAGAAGGATATTGTTAATTCTCTTACTTTGTGCAGGAAACACAGGGCATTTCAGAGAGAAAATCTCGCTAGAAATAAAAAGGCTTTTCTCCTTGTAGTCGTTTTATCAGTAAAAAACTTTTGCCTAGTTCTGCTTTTCAGCATGTAATTACTAGCTGTTCCACATCCACATAGCAAAGGAAAGGATGGTTAGATCAGCCAGCCTGCTGGATCAGATCTTACATTACATCTTGAGCTCTTTGAGTGCCATTAGCATTTCCTTTTAGAAGCAAAGAAATATTGACAGTTTGGTAGGTTATCTTGCGTTTTACTGCACGTTAGGGCACTTCAAAGTCTTTATGTAGTGATGGGAACTGTCATGAAGTAGATGTGAAAGGGGCCTTTGGTCCAACTAAACCTGTCAGCAAGAAGATTTAGGGCAGATGGTTATTATTAGAAATCAATGTATTTATTATATATTGTTCGTGAATATTTCCCTTTGGAGGTTTCTGTGAGTGCTGTTGCTGTTTAAAATGTGTCAAATGGCAATAAAATTAATTCCTACTGAAAACCCGTCAGGCTCCAACCCAAAGCTTTGCTATTATAGGAATGTGTGTCTTTTTCTTCTTTGTGCTGTGATGCACCAGAGACAGGTACACGCGGCACAGCAGCAGCGTATCTGGGGTGTGCGTGCATGAGATATTTCTGTGTGGCTATCACAGTCACCTGTTCCTACAGAACTCCTCTGACTGCTGTGTCTAAAAAGGCTTTGTAGAGATCTGTGGTGTACCTGTCCCTGTTCCTTTTTATTCCCCTTTGTTAACCATTTTTCTGGTACTGCCAGTTGGTTACAACAGCTTACTGCTGTCTAGAGCAAGCATGGCATCTTTCTAAAGCATGAAGTCCAGTGGCTTTCCCATGTACTTTGGAAGAGAGAAATAAGAAATTTCAGGTGTTTTATAATTAATTGGGTGTAGGTTTTCCTTCCTCAGTGTCTTGCTTAGTTATAGGATTTCAGGAGGTTGGGTTATGGGAAGAGAATATTCCCAATAGAAAAAGGAGGGTATTAGCAGCAATATTAATGCTGGAAGACACTGCTTTGGAACAAAGATTCATTTTCCATTCACCCCATGATTTACAGCACATTCCAACCAAGTGATTTGGCTATGGTCTTCTGGCATAACATTGTTTGCCCTTTCCCTGACATTTTGCATATAAAGAAAAGTTATGAGCTTCTTGGGCATTCAAGGTACCAGGAAATGCAGGAGTCTACCTAATTTGTTCACATGAAATTATAGATGTCTGACATAGACTCCGTTAGTTAACATTGGTTGGAGTAATGCTGCAGCCAGTTGATTGTATTACAGTCATGATGAAGAGGAATGGTCCCTTTTTGCCTTTCTGGGATACGACGGGTACGGAGCCAAGGCAGATTTAAAGTGTAATGAATGAATAAGCATTTTCCTCAGTTTGCTTGACTCTTCCATGAGCTCCACTGCTGTGCTGTTGCTGCCACTGATGTACCATCTCCAGGACAGGCCAACGTAACATGGAAAAGGACTTTTCAGAAATACTGTAGGTACAGTCTTTAAAATGTTAAGCTGCTCCATAGCATGTGAATGTCATTTTCTTTTAAGGCAGAAAAGCAACACCCAAAAGTAGCGTGGCAAGAAGATACTAGGCAGGGATGAAAAATTAATATCTCCTCCCCACACACATACACTTCCCATTTGTTTTCCCAACCCCACTATCTTCACAGCTATGAGCAAAATACCCACTCAAAAGCGCTTATATCCTTACCATGTGTCCCAAGGGAAATCAGTCAGATGCAGATAAACAGCTGTGTCACATCCAACATATCTTTCTAGCATCCACTTCCCACACTCCCCCTAGTTGAACATCTCTTCAGATCTCCCTCATCCCCCTGCTCAGCTCTGCCTTTGAGATTCGGTCTGTGCCTTCACCTGGCACCATCTCACTCCTCACTGCTTCCCACTTTGCTAGCCCCCTGCAATCTGCAGTTGCTTCCAAGCCTTCATCCCTTCCCTGCCATGAACTCGTAGCATCTTTGCCCCCCAGCTTTCTTATCCTGTGGCTTTCAGAACCAGATTCTCATGTCTGGCGGCTTGAACCAGAAATTCACACACCTCCAGGTTTGCATACTCCTTCGGTCTGTCACTAGATTGCTTTCATTGGCTCTTCCATGCCAATGACTTCCATGACTTCTATCCATGCTTTCTTTCATGCCTTTTCTCTCACCCTCCTTTTCTCTCTTCCCCTCAGCCACCTTCCTTGAAGTTCCCCTTCTTAAAATATTCTTCTTCTCTGGAGGCTTTCATCATTAATCTCTCAAGAAACTACCTTAGAGACTCATCTACCATGCTTTGATTTATTCATTGTGTTGTTGTGGTTTTCTTGGCGGATATCTCACAAGAACTGAGGTGGTCATCCTTCTACCTCCACTGCTAAAGGAAAGATTGTGTGAAAAGGTGGGCTTTCAGAATGTAAATTAAAAGATCGTGTAAGTAAGGTAATTGGATAAAAAAGGAATATTAGGATCTGAAACAGAATGTTTACTCTCTTTGATGTGTTTTGGGAACATACGTCTGCACAGTGGGCTGTGTGGCTGATTAAGTACAAAACAACCCAGGAAAAAATCACCACTGTTAAGTTTAAATCAAAGATCTCTCCTCAAGACACTAATTTGATTTGGGTTTGAGGGTCTCATATCAACTCTGATTTCTAGCTTTGATGTCTGACTTCTTTGTCTGTTGCATAATGGAGGGCAATCTTGGTTATTTAAAATATGTGTTTTTCTTCCATTTTAATAGCAAATATTGTTGTTGTGTTGTGTTGCAGTTGTGCCTTTAAGTGTCAGCCAAGGCTAGACCTTCGTTGTGCTAATTGTTGTGTAAGTAGAATAAAAATCTGTATGTAGATAGCACAGTTTCTATTCTGAGGACCACTTCCTATACAGGGTTACTTCTGCTGCCAGCTTTGCTTCTTCCAAGCGATTCTGTGGTCCCCACGTGCTGTGAGCAACCCGTGAGCTCAAGAACATTGCTAACTTCTGGTGGATCTTAGATTAAAAAAAAATTGAAGTTCTAAATGAAAACGCTTTTTATTTCATTGATTAAAAATATTAATGCAGCCATATTAAGTGGATTTTAAACCTTTGTTACATTTGTTCTTGGTTCTAGGTATTTTAACCTATGGATTAAGTCAGGTGTGTCTGAAAACAGAATGGTCTTTCATAAGGAAAAATGAAAGATGTTTGGCTTTATCTTAAGCTTTAGAGCTAAAAAACAAAAAAAACAAAAAAAACAAACAAAAAAAAACAACAACAACAAAAACTTTTTTCTTACTTGGAACAAATATATTAAACTGACCTCATGGTATAGAAGTTGCATAAAGTCCTGAATGCATTTTTCTAAGGAATGGAGAAAAATTTACTAAGAAACTGTACCCATCATAGTTTACTATGCTGTTTCCATGATGTGGCTGGAAAACAGAATGATCAACCAATTGGAGGCCCATTCTTGTTCCCCCAGCCAGAGTCAGTGGCAGAGTTTCCTTCAACTTCAGTGGTACAAGATCAGACTTCAAGGCATGATTTTTAAAGGCGTTTAGACAACTACCACTGCCAATGGATGTGCAGTGGGATTTTTCATAATGCCTAAATAAATCCTAATAAAAGCAGGGCCCTAACCACAAATCCATAAATAAGGGTTTTTTATATTCAAAGATTTTTTTCTGTGTGAAGACCCACAGCAGCTACCACAGTTATCTGATCTAACATCTGTGACACCAACCATAGAACTCCTTCCTCTTTCATTTCTACACTGGGATAAATTACTCTTTCCTAGCATTAAAACCCTAAACCTCCAAACAGTTAGAACGCATCTTTTAGAAAAACATCTAGTTTTGCCATAAAGTGTTGCAGTAGTGCTGTATTTACCACTTCCCTTCATAAACTGTTCTAATGAGAATTTGCCCTCACTGTTTAAATATCTTTTTTTTTTTTTAAATTATTTATCTAGTTTTCAATGCCTCAAAGCTATATTTGAGGGGAAAGAAGAAAATGGGAACTGCCCAAAGCATGTCCCTTACATTTCTGCAGAGAAGCTGTAGAAATTTTTATCCAGCTTCACAGCGAGAGCATTAGTTGCTGAATTGGTAAAGGTAACCTCGATTTTCTGTAATACCCATTTTTCAGAGTATAAAGAAATAATGTATTAATCTCATTTTAAAGCTGAGAAAATACAGGAAAAACAGAGAAACATCCCAGCAGAGGAGGGCTGGGAGTTAGCGGTGATTTGTCTTGGGTCTCCTTCTTCCCAGTGGGCCATGAAGCTGGCATCTTCAGACCTCCAGCTCCATCACAGAGCATTGGGTTGCTTTATTGGACTGCTAGAACTTTGTTGAGGTGCTGAGAGAGCTGGGAAGCAGGGAAGATTCTCTTTCACATCATTGTCAGGCTCTCAGGCAGGCATATAAGGTCAGGACAACTTCCTTCTGGCACACCACGATCTGCGCATCCTTTGCTTTCCAAGTGGAAAAAAATGGGAGGGGGGCAATCTTTGTGAATGATGAAATACCACATGAATTATATCATTGTGGCCCTCGTTTGACCTCTGAAAGGTACCTTGTTTTGAGGGTTTCATCCTGAGGGTACCGCTCAAGTCATGACCTTTTGCCCTTCCTGCTGTAACAGACCTTAAATCAGAAATAAACAGAGGTAAAGTCAAGGGGCTAGCAAGGGCTGTTTAGACTGAACCATTTAACTGGGGCACTGTAGGTTTCCTACTGTGCAAAACAGTGGCATCCCATACATAGAGTGTCTGCCATGAGCATGGTCCCTTTTTGGGTTTCCCTATGGTTCTTCTACATCTCCCGTGGACCTGGAGAGGTGTTCTGGGTACTAAGGGCTTGTGAAAATGAGGCCAGGAGGTTTGATTTATCCTAAGGAACAAAACCAAGGATTTTTATGCGGAGTTTGGATGTGATCATTGGTTTTAAAAGCATTTTTCTTTTTTCTTTTCTCATAGCAAACCTCTACCAGGCAGTGTTACCCCCACAAGAGCAGTTCTGTTCCTAGCTTCCATTCCTGGGTAGCCACTATGCAGTTTTTTTTATTGCACACCAAAACAATTGCCTATAACCGTCCATATTCCATTAAGCATATGGAAAAGTATTCAGCCCTTTGTTTTCTGCTGAATGAATACATTTGGCACGTAAACATTAATTTAGACTAGTCATGGGACGTCAGTGTTGGTTAACTGTCCCCATTTTTCTAGGTTTTATTTAAATGATGGAGATTATTTCAGAAATGTGCAACTTCTTCATTGCTGGGTGTCCTTTATGGAGGCTTCAGACCCACAGTGAGATGGTTCAAGGTTTGGGGATGGCTGGTACATGGTGAGTAAATAGTGCAAAGTTGTGTGCTCTCTGGGGAGTGTCACCCATTGCCCTGGCAAAGCTCTGTAAAGCGTTAAGCATAGCACACTTCCAACAGCATTACCCTGCAGCCCTTAGTTGGGGTCAGTTAATATCTCCCCAGTATCAGTGTGAGCAGGGAAGGGAGATTCTCTTCTGGTGGATGGAGAAATTAATCAGAGCTTGTGCACTTCATCAGAGATACAATTTTCTGTGTGAGTCCTGAGCATTGATTATCAAACATGGGCATCTTGCTGTGGGGGAAACAGGTCCCCGGCTCCCATTAAATGTAATGGCATTTGGACACATGATTCCCTTAGCCTGTTTGAAAACCAGAATCCCAGTTAAGAAATCCATTGGAAGAGTGGTAATGGGATGGCATGATCTCGGACTGGGAGTTGGACAAGAAATAATGCCAGAGAGACAACCAGAAAGAGAGGAAAAGACAAATCCTTAGGGAATTAGGTGCAGAGGAGCTATGGTTCTGGCCTATTCCTGTAGGACACTACTAGAAGACACGCTGTTTTGGGGTATGCTCTGGTGAAATTGTACGTGTATCACAGCAAGACGTGATCACTGCCTGATCTCATTCAGAGCCAGGCCTGAATGAGAGCGGGATTATCCTGACACACAGGTGGGGAGATGTGGCAAGCAGAGGCTTTACGCAGAGCCGTCAGGAGGAACTTGCTCTCCAACCTGGTCTGTAGATGCAGGGCCAGCCTCCTATTGAAATACAGCCTGGGTCTCCAGCTGCATGTGTTTTGGGTGAATTCTTGATCTGTTTCCCGGTGTTACCTTTTTGGCCAGGGTGGAGTTTTCCTGTTCTGAGGGACTCCAGAGTTTCTGCCCAATTTAGCACGGAGAAAATGAACAGCAAACCCTTCATATTGTTATATACATTTTAGATGTGGGCCTCACAGTTTGATCCACAGAGGCTCGAAAGGCTCGTAAACCTGGTAATACATAGTTCCAAGCCTGCATCAAAGAAGTTCACAGCCCTTTTGGGAGAAGCTGTGAGTACTGATGAAAGAGGGAACTTATTGTATATGTAAGAAAACTTCTTTCATGGCTTATGTATTAAGGCAGCCTCTGTGGCCCAGGGAAGATTGGGGCTGCTTTTAATTTACATCCCCCCTCACTTATATTAAGACTTCGTCAGAATAAAAATTAGTCAGATGTTTTCTTAATGACATCATTTTTTTTTTTTTAATCCTGTTTCATTTTTTCCAGATGAGGCAGTGGAGATTATTAGAAATGAATTGAAACTAAATCTGGAACAGAGACTTTGATTCACTTCTCCCTCCTCCCCGGTAGAAATAAATTGGTCGGCTCTGTGCTCGGCCGACGTTATTAGCGACCTTGGCAGAAAGCAGCCCACAGGCTGCAGCCAGGCTCCCCTGACGTCATGGTGAGAGGTGCTGAGCAACAGCTCACCTCGGCACTTTCAGAGGCCGGCGTCAGTCGCCCTGTAAATTGGGTAACAAAATGCTGTAACAGCGCAGGTGGGGAAGTTATGAGATCTGAAATAGCAATGCCATCATAAATTTGTCTTCTGGTGCTGTGAAAGAAACCAGGCTGGATCCTGCTGGGGATCCAATTACCTGAAAGGAGGTTGTAGCAAGGTGGAGGTCAGCCTCTTTTCTCAGGTAACAGAGATAGGACAAGAGTTATGGCCTTAAGTTGAGTCAGGGGATGTTCAGGTTAAATATTAGGAAAAATTTATTCCTTGAAAGAGTGGTGAGGTATTGGCACAGGCTGCCCAGGGTGATGGAAGAGTCACCGTCCCTGAAGCTGTATAAAGAACTGTGGAGATGTGGCACTGGGTGGTGTGGTCTGGAGCAGTCACAGATATGGATTGATGGTTGGACTGGGTCATATTATTGGTCTTTCCAGCCCTAAAGATTCTATGGTTCTATTATTCCTCTGGTGGAACTCAGGTCTTGGTGTGAGGAGCGCTCAAGTTGGCTGCGCATCACTGCAAGACCATTACTGAGCTTTGCTTCACTGCCTTCTATTTCACACCAGCAACCCATGGTGTGTAGTGCTATAGAAGAGTACTTTGAACTATAAATATTTTAAAAGACATTTAATTTACTACACATCAGCAGAAAGTGTTCAAAAAGCCACAAGGTTTACTAATTTATCAGAAAGACAGAGAAACGCACAGAAGATCAAACAAAGACAAACATGCTCATAAACTGCTGAATAGGTCTGCAAAGCTCATATTACATTTCTGTGTGGTTTTGTTGATATGCAAGCATTATAAGTAAATTACAGTGCACCTGAGCTGTTGATAAGGAGGGTGGGACCTGAGGTGCAGGTGGTGTACCTGAACTTCTCAGTCCCCAGCACCAGCCCCGTGTCTGAGCAGCTCCACTCCCAGCAGCCTGCTAGTACAGCAAAGTCTAACGCAAAGCAGAATTAGCTCTTTCATTTAGCCTGCCTGTTTCGGTGCCTAGATCAAATTCTCCATTTCTCAGGTCAAGATATTTTTCTCCTCTCCTTGCACCCTCTGTGGTTTGTGTAAGAGATGGAGGATGTGGCAGGGAGATATCTGTGTGCTTTCTATACCATCCTTGCCCACCCTGTGAAAACCCCTCAAGTGCCAAAAACATGCCTCTGACTTTTTTTACCTGCTGACTCCCCAGTGTTTACTGACTGCTTTCTCAGGTAACACTTCGCCTGGGGAAGATCTGCGGCATTTAGCAGTGGTGGCCCCCAGAAAGCATGCAATAAAACCTCTCCTGAACTTTTGCCCTCTGAACTGTAAGGCCGACCTGTCAACGAGGTTTGTGCAAGCCCTGATTGACACGAGTGGGAGGACTATGTGCCCAGGGCTGCCATTCATGTGGCCAAGCAGCAGGCTGGAGGCCTTGGATGTCCCTGCATCCTCATTCTCCCCACACAGGTGCTGGGTTGGCTCCATGCACACAGGACTGCTGTAGCCTCAGACAGCCCCAGACCCACAAGGCACACCATACAATGTTTAACTCCCTCCTCAACCTCCTTCCTCGTGAGTCCAACCAGACAGCCATAGGTGATTGCATCTTTGTTTCCTCCCCAGGCCTCCTCCCCTGAGCGGCAGCCCCGTCATCTCCGACATCTCCCTCATCCGTCTGTCTCCTCACCCTGCTGGGCCAGGCGAATCACCCTTCAGCCCACCGCACCCCTACGTGACGCCCCACATGGAGCACTACCTCCGCTCTGTCCATGGCAGCCCAACGCTCTCCGTCATCTCTGCTGCCAGAGGGCTCAGCCCTGCTGATGGTAAGAGACCTACCCCACCACATCCTGCCCGTCCCACCGTGACCGGGGTGCTCACATCGTGCTGTTTGTACTGCAGCGATTTTGTAGCTCACCAGCACTGATGTGCAGCTCAGAGATTTACAGCTGTGAAGGCTCCACAGCTGCTCTCTGAAGTGGGAAAGCTGTCTCCTTTTCTTCTACATTTTTTTTTTTCTCTTCCTCTACTTTAACTACACATTTGTTTTGCATCATTGCGCTGAGAAAGCAGAGCGTGAGAATAGCTATTACCACTGGATCATATTATAAATATTTTGTTTAAAGTATGTTCCTTTCTGCAGAGCTCTTTGCTCTCCTATGAGCTGCCTCACTCTACCAGGAACCTTGCTCCTCTCCAACAGAGTCACAATTACTCAGGTGCTGTGTGGGATATATCCCCTTGGCTTCATCTCCTGGGATGTGCAGAGCTCCAGGGCAGAGGAGAGAGCTATGCTTTTTTCCTTGCTCCTGAGCTGCTTTGCTGAAGCTCTCAGAAGAAGGCGAGGGTGTATGGAGATAGTGGTACCCACTCACTTTAGACAGACCACACCACGGTCAGTGTGGATACCAGGTTTCCTGTGTCTGGGACCAGGGGACAAGAATGGCCAAGGGAAAGGGGAAAACACAAAGCTTTCGTGGGAGAGTTCCAGGACCCCTTTTAAGAGATTTGCTTTTTAAGGACTGAGATAGGTCTTCAAAACCTAGCATCCATTAGCTGCTGAGCCACTATGGGGACAAACAAGGCACACCAGAGTGCAGCAAGGTCCTGCTTTACTGTCTGAAACTAGTAAGCCATTTTCTGTGGGTAAAAAACATTGCTACAGTAATGGGGAGATAGATGAGAAGCCTTCCTCCCTCTCCCAAAATGAGGTCATGATGTAGGGTGCTTCCTCTCCATGGCCTCACTATGATGAGTGCCTGAGTTCCTTGCTGCACAGAGCTGTGAGTGCGTGTGCTCTGTACCATCCTCCCCCATCAAAGCTGGTTTTGTTATTTGCTATGAAAAAGAGGCATTGTGTTTTGGGTTCCTTTTCTTTTCCATTTTTATTTTTTTAAGGCTGCCGTAAATAAGTTAATGGGGCAAGCGGGTGGGAAGGCAGGTTTGAAAAATTACAGCTGGAAGAAAGTGAGCGTAATTGGCTTTGGCAGCCAAAATGGTTTTATGCTGCCAAACACTAAACCTAGCTCTATGCATTAGACCTTGGCTTTAATTTCCTCATACCGCTATCGGGAACTGAGTTGCATTTGTCTTTCCTCCCTAATAAGCAGGGATGTGGATGCTGACAGGGTTACTGCTGCCGACAGCCAGGCCCTCTCCCCCCTTCCCGGGGCGACGGCTGCGTCCGAACGGGAGGATTATTAAAAGGGGGAACGAGAGATTGTTTATAAATTTGCGGAAATAGAGGAATGCAGAGGCCCCAGCTTAGTTTCTTTCGTCCACAAAAAACACGCCCAAGCACACGTCACAACCACGCTGAGCGGGGCTGTGCAGCAAGGGCTGGTGGGGGTGCGGGGGGAATGCGGCCGCCCACCTCGGCGCCGAGGTCTAACGTCCTCTGGGAACCTTCTCTCCATGTTCTCCTCTTCACTCTCGGCTTCGGCAGTGGCTCATGAGCATCTGAAGGAGCGAGGCCTCTTCGGGCTGCCCCCACCGCCACCAGGAGCCAACCCAACCGACTACTACCACCAAATGACGCTGATGGCCGGCCACCCCAACCCCTATGGGGACATCCTGATGCAGAGTGGCGGAGCAGCTAGCACGGCCCACCTCCATGAGTACCTCAGCCCTGTTGATGGTGAGTAGCAAACCATGCCACAGGAATCTGGGGCATTCAGGTGGGACTGTCCTCCAGGTGGAGGTTGCTGGATGAGATTACCCTATCCTGCTGAAACCCATAGGCGTTACACTGATTGTTGGCTTGAAACATTATCTTTTTCCATACATCTATATATAAAATATACCTAATTTAAAACAGATATGCTGCAGTGCTTTTGGAAGGGCTGCTGCACAGGCGGGAGGTAGCTGATGCAGCAGAAGGGCAATGTTGTCGTCCCGCTGCCTTGGCCATGGGTAACCACTGTGTGCCCCAGGCTGTGCTCCAGCTCCCTCCTATCCCACCGTTTGTTCTGGCCGCTGTCTGGGCCGTGGACTGGTGATGTCCCCTTATTGCCATGTTCAGCACAACCTCCTCTGAGTTTGGGCCTGTCGGGGTGACTGTAAAATAAACCGCCCAAGGAGAAAAAGTATGTTAACAGGGAGCCACGGTGGGGAGGATTGTGTTCGTATTTCGTGGGAGAAAAAAATTGCTGGAATGCTGTATTTATACTACTATAAGTCATTAGAAACCCAGAAAGTTCTGGCTCATTGCTAAATGAAGAAGTAAAATGATGTTATGGACGGCAGTGCTGAGTCACCCCCAGCCTGGCCGCTGCCCTGACATGATGGGTAATGTTTATGTGGAAGACTGTCTGAAGGCTTTTTTCATCTGAGATTTTTAGAGCTGCTAGAAATTTCTTTCCCTTTATGCTATGTCTTGTAAGAACTGGGATTGCACAGATATGGAGATTGGGGATTACTTCTGCTGCAGGAAAGAGAAGGTTCAGCTTTCAGCTCCCAGCTTCTGTCTGCTGGGCTGCCTTCGGATTTGCCTGTGGACCATTATAATTTTTGGAGTGGAGTTCTGCATCATTTCATTACCGCTTCAAAGTTTCTGTTGTTGAGCTTTTAAGATGAAAGACTGTGGTCTTGCTGCTTCGTAAGTGACTGGTTTAGAATGATAAAAGCTGCTCTTGGCTATTCAGTGATAGCGACTTTATGGATATTTCTAAATAAAAAATCCAGTTTCTCGTCTGCAGCTGCTGCCAAAGTTTTACCTGAATAGTCCTTTTCTGTTCCTAGACTGATAGGGAAATCGTGTCCTGGGTTGAATGGGAGAGCACGTGCTCCTTGATGCCATCCTGCTTCTAACACCCAAAATATGTTCAGAGTTTCTCTTCCACGAAGCAGCTTGTCAGTAAAGCTGCTCGCTGTCTTCCATCTGAGGGGTTAATCTCTGTGGTTATAGCAGATGGGTGCAAATCAGCTCTGCCAAGTTCTCTTTGGGCCTTGAACAAGACTCCTTCCTCCTTGCCTCCTTATTAGTCCATCTCTGACCAGCAGTGCCTCGCTGAAGTACCAGATAAACAGCCAGTAAGAGAAGCAAACACAATTGTTTTCATGCTAGCGCAGGCTCAGTACATCAAAATGCCCATCCTCTGAGTTTGCTGAAAATCCATCTTTATCCGAAGTCATCTGAGCTGCTCCTCTGAGCAGAAGACTCTCTTCCTTCCTGGCTTCTGAAAATGGCTGTAGAGTAAATCACATAGCAGAGGTCTTGATTTCCTGCAGCCATGCTCAGAACCATGACTCTTCAGAAAGCCAGAGCTTGCCAGGCATTATTTTGATCTCTCAGTAAAGCTTTGTTAATCAGTAACTGGTAAGGTTTTTCTGGACCTTCAAGTGCTCTGAACGAGATTAAATCTTTCATACCTCATAAGGATGCAAGATGAGATATGGGAAGGCTACTTTTTAAGAATGTGAGTAGGAGCAGCAACCCAGTACCACATTCTACACATTCAGCTTCACCCATCAGCCAGAGAGACTCCTGCTTTGGTTTATCGTCCCTCACTGCCCCTATGCGTGGTGCTGTTGCAGGTACTGGAATCACCTGTGGCCCATTGAGGCATATAAAAGCATGTTGGAAGTCAGAGGAACTTAAAATCATAAAGTCATTAAGGTTGAAAAAGACCTCTAAGATCATCTGCATCCTGACACATCGGGGTGCCTTACATGGGTTGGCATTTTGTTGGTGGGCTTAATGTGTTATCCCCAGTGAACTGTTCTGTCTAATGATGGAGGCTCAGTGCCAGCATGAAGAGAGAATTGTGCACTACTAAGAGAGTTAAATGAATTGCTATGAAGTTCTGTCCGAAGAGCTGGAATATCCCTCTCTGTTTAGAAAGCTATTTCAAAAATTCAAATCAGTAGGAACTAAAAAAAATAGTTGAACAGATAATTTAATAAGGCATCCTCTTATGGTGTTTTTCTGAGATGAGAATATGGGTAGCATGCATAAAACCCCAGTGAGTCACTGTCTTGCAGCATCTTTCATTGAGAGAGCTCTTTTCTTCCCAGAGTCCTAGAATGTAAGAACTTTACAATAATTATTTTGCTAGTTGCTGAAATGCAGGTAGTTCCTGGTGAACCTCATGCAGCACATCTGTGACAACTCTGGCACCTGGAACAGCAAAAGAGCAGATAAGTGTATTTTAATTAATAATTAAAAGAAAAAGCCCGTTCATTGTCACATCACCTCCAGACATCTATAGAATGTGGAAGTCCGCGATAGTGAGCATGATCCTTTTACATACCTGAGCCCTTCATATTACTCTTATCACACTTCTTGGAGAATCTCTCTTCTCACACCTGATGCTGTGTTTTCACTGCATCAGGTGTGCAAAAATATCAGAGAAGTAATTGGGCATCAGTGTCAGCTGCAGCCTGTTGCAACTGACCAACTGTCTGTTGAGTGTTCACATGGACTGAGCGAGGATGCCCCAGAGTTGCATCTCTTACCAGGTCTTTACTGTGCCACTGCATCAGTAGTTGAAGCACTTAAGTAAACCAAATCTAAGTGTTATTCACCAGGCTGCTCCAGTTGCATTCTGTCCGTCCAAGCAGGGACTCTAAGTCCAAGAGCAGAGCTTGAATCCAGTCTTAAATCAAGTTGTCCAAAAGCCTGCATTTTCAAATCAAATGTTAACTCCCCTCCAGTGTCACAGCATTCCTGGTGGGACACTTTTGAAACTAACTGTCAGCATCTGCTCACCAGAGCAGATCTCTTTTCTAAACGTGGGTGCGATGAGATGGATTATTCCAGGTAATGGGGTGGAGAAGGCACCCATGGGGCAGGAAAGTCTGAATGGAGAGCTCTCATTGTTACCTGCAATGTAACAATGCAGGTTCGTCATCCTGAAGGAAATGCCGTTTCCTCTGGCCTGACTTGATGCTTGTGCTCTTATAGCTCTGTACATCAGAAGATCTGTAAATATTGTACAAAGCAAAGCTGTTTCACCATTGGAAACCCTGCAGAGAAAGGAGACAAGGTGATCAGTAAGCAATGCACTAGTTGCTCCAGGAGCAAGATCTAGGTCTTTGGAGTAAGGATTCTCATGGCCAGAGAGAGAAAAAGAGTTTATCTTTAAAGCTATCACTTCTGTTAGTTACAGTGTTGGAAGCGTGTTTGAGTTGTCCTTACTGATTATGGGAATGGTAAAAAAGTGTCCTGAATCCACCTTATGTCCAGATGGCACTGTACAGAGACAGTCATTCAAGTCGCAGGGGCTGCATAGGCATCTTTGTGCAACCTAGCAAGCTGTAATGGCATTTCATCCCTTTTTGAAGGCGGGGATGGACTCCTGCTCTGATTCTTGCTGGCTAGTGCATGGCAGTCACAAATGTCTTGACTTGATAAAATCAGTTTAATTGGGAAAAGGCTTTGTTGAGCACAGGACTGGCAGCTGGAACAGTCACCTGGGATGTGGGCAGACATTCGAGCAGAACTTCATTCCCCCAAGTCAAACAGTGATTCAGCCTCCACTGTCTTTCTGTCAGTCACTGTTGTTGAAACCTTTCTACTACAAGCAAATGATTTAATAGTCATCAGGGTAAGGAGCTGGGCTGGCAATGTAACCAGGCAGGCACTGGCAGGCTCTCACAGTTAGCAGTGTGAGAGGTAGGTTCAGGACTCCCCTCTAACAGATTCACACAATGTGACTGCTCGATTCGGAGGTTTGGAGCCTCACAGTGACCTGGGAAAAGTGCCTTGTGTGGGCTGAAGGCCCAGCACACGGGATGTGCAGGCTGAGCCTTCTGCATCGCAGATGCCATCCCAACCCAGCCAGTTGCTGGCTACTCGGGCAGACGGCCCGCCCTGCGGTTGCTTCCTTAACCACTCTGAGAGATCTTTTTTTGTTGTTTTCTTTGTCCCGGCACAGAATGGAAACTTGCTGAAGTCTCAGAAAAGGTTCATAGAATGTGAAACGGTTTCCCACCCAGTTCTAGCCAGCAATCCTGTTTTCCTCCCTAGAAAAATATGTGCAGA
Organism: Tetrao urogallus; assembly: GCF_951394365.1. Lineage (NCBI taxonomy): Eukaryota > Metazoa > Chordata > Aves > Galliformes > Phasianidae > Tetrao > Tetrao urogallus. The sequence goes on along the minus strand of NC_136821.1, from coordinate 11,154,893 downwards.
AGAGAGAAAAAGTCCCAGAGCATCCCATAAGCACTCTGTCTGGAGTTCTGCTGCACTCTGGTTTCTAAAGAATTCAATTTGCATATGCAAGTTGGGTCATCTAAACAGTTACCTTGTGGATTGGGAGTAGAAGAATGCAGCCTTGTCTTTCAGCGAGGATTTGAGGGAAGCATTAGTATTCCTTGAACTGTGAAGCTGATCAGGCCCTGGGGAGGGCAGAAAGGAGGGTCCCAGGACAGCATCTGGTGCCAGAACAAATGTCCAGCATCTGCTGCAGTCTGAGTGAGACGTGTGCTGCTGCTGCCCAAGGGGAGAGGGGAATAAGGAACTGGCTGTGCACAGAGCTTTAGTCACTTCTTGCTGCTGCCTGTTGATAAAAGGACCATCCGTGGATTTACTCTTATGATGGGAGGAGAGGGTATTTCTGAGTTCTTTGAGCTAGGTGCAGGGAAGCGGTGGCCAAGGTTTTAGCAAGGAATTGGTGAGCATTTGCAGCCCATGTGTTTTGTGGGCTCAGCCACTTGGAAGGAAATTTCCTCAGTGTCCTTCTCTGATCAAGACCATGTGCTGCTGTAGTGTCCTTTGGATGGCCCACAGCCATGGTGAATGTTTCCACCACAGGCTGCCCCTTGTGTGAAATGTGAGGTGTGCCCTATGGCTTGTCACTGGCCCCCTGTGGATAAATCATAATTTGGGAAGAAAATCAGTTTCTAACTAATCTGTGGATGTGATAATTCACAGACACAGTACCAAGTGTGGGCTGTGGCCCATAACTTCTTTCTGAGCCTTGGTGAAAAAAATCGGCATTCAGGGGAAAACGACTAAAGGTTAAAAGGTCTCTGAGATAGAGAGGCACAGAGAAGTTCGTTTTAAAAGTGGAAATTCAGGCAGATTAATGAACTTTTACATCATTCCTTATTTTTGTTTCAACTTCTGAAACAAAGCTTCTGAACAAACCTCCTTTCAGAACAACAGCAGCCAAATTCATATTTATGTTTGTTTGCTTCAAGAGTGGGGAAGGGTACTCTGACTACCCTGGTGCTTAACACTCTGAGGCACTCTGTCCCCATCTCTCTGTCTGAAAAATGGATCCCTCTTCATCTCCTTCTCAGGGCATTCATTGCTGGAAAAGTTTTGTGCGGTTTTTCCTTTGAAACATCACTGGGTCTCATGCAATACAAGATTTTGCTCATGTATTCAAGTGACTGTCAGTCAGCTCACTCTGAGCACTTTGTCTGTGTGTGCAGCTCCCCTAACATTTGTCTTTGTTGCTGCCTGTTTCCACTTGATGTTCATGTTTCATGTCGTCAGATCAGGGGATTAGGCCAATTTTATTAAGAATGATCCTAGTGCTGTTAACCTGCTTTTGAGTAATAATTGTGAAAAGATTCCCCCTTCTTAACACAGTCTTGAGTGCTTCCTTCTGTGGTTCAGTTCCTTTTACATTTCAAGATGCTTCCCTTCCTGGGTGCTGCTATTGAGAGGAGATGAATTGCTCATCTGTAGCACAATTTTAGGTCACAGCCTTCTCTGAAAACTTGCAAGATCTCAGAGGCTTTTGTGTAAAGCATGAACCCAACCTACTGGATCTACTCTCAAATATTCTGTATAGCCCAACAGTACTTGCAGGAGCTAAATCAGAGCAGACAGACACTAATGCAATGGATATTACTGGTTTGGGGCAGGAGAAGTCCCAGACCAGCTTGCCAATCTGACAGCTTTCAGCAGAGCTTTACACAGGGAAAGAAGGGCTTACCTGTACACAGAAGGGTGCCCACACTGGTTGCACCAGTGAAAGCAGGGCTTCTGTTGGACGTCAGGACTTCTTCCCTTTGCAAATTAACGGTGACCAATGGCTGAACCAGCACTGTGGACATAAATCATTGGAAAAAGCAGCGAGAAATGAGTACAAGGCTTTTCTTTCTATTTAGTAATTTATCAAGGGAAGTGGCACATTAATAAACAGATCTCCCTTGAGGTGTGGGAGTAACAGAGATAAATATGACTGTCAAATCTGGCCTGTTTCCTTCTGTTAGAGAAGGAGAAGACTGTGGGAATGCAAATGCAGAAAGCAATAACTATATCTGGAAAGATGCATATTATTTGTAGGACAGAAACATTGACAACTCAGCCGAGATGGAGCCCCATTGCATTTGGTAGATGCAACACATAGGAAATAAAACACAAACCCTATCTTAAGGAGTTCATCTGAATGTATGGCACTGGGAAATAGGGATGCAGAAAGAAACAGCAACCCGCTCAAGGCGATGTAAATGGGTAGGGCTGGGACAGCACCCAGGTTGTCCAGGATGTGTAATGAATGAGGATGCCTTATTGCCAGGAAAATAAATTAATGAGTTCTCATCAGTGATAGTAAATGCATTATTATGTTGTGGACAGAGTACTGCTTTCACCTTTACAACTTGGACCCAAGAAACCCTTGTGGTTGTTGTTTTGGGGCCCTGTCAGATAAAGTGTGAAATTTGGGCATTCTCCAATCCCAGTCTTTACAAAGGAACTTTGTTTACTCATTTTGGTTTTGATTCCATAGCACCTCGGCACAGTGGCGTCTACTTTTCCAGCTCCTGAGGGAAGCACCACTCACTGTGTGAGAATGGGGCGGGGCAGGGCTGGCCGCAAGCATTCAGAAAGTTTGAGTCTGGTCCCACCAGATCATGGGACAACCTTGAAGTCAGGAGGTGATGTTATAGATTACCGTGTGCTCTTTGTGTTTGCTACCTGGCCCTTGAATTGAGTTTCCAAGATTCTTCCCCACCCCATGAGGCTGCGGAGCTGCAATGAAGGAATTGCAGCCAACAGCTCTTGAAGCTTCCCAGGTGTAGGACAGAAGTCACAAGAGTACTTGGTTCAGCTTAACCTTGTATTTCCAGAGTAACCTCATGCAGATCACTTACCTTGTGCAGAGAGGGACATTATGAGTAGCAGGAGAGCAAACCTTATGAACATAACAGTATCTGGGCACAGCAAGGTTGGAGCCACTTGGGTAAATGAGTGACTCACTCATTCCAGGTTCCAGGAGATTGAAGCCCATCCACTGTGCTCAGGAAAATGTTGACAAAAACTTTTGTGAGCCAATACAAATCAAGGAACACATTATTCTTACTGCCAGGTTGTATTTTACTACCCTTGTACATCCCATTCGCCCCCTTCATACCAGCACTTGTCTGTAGGGCAGAGAATTTGTGCTCCTGCAAAGTGCCAGCTTTCTATTTGGTGAGATGCAACTGAAATCTGTCCCTCCAACTGTCTAAAGAAAAATAGCTTGCATTGCCTGTCTGGGCAAGTTACTGCTTCCTTCACAGTCTTTAATGGGATGTAGCCACAGCAAGCCTGAACGGCAGCTTCCCAGGAGACTACAGCTGGAAAAAACAGGTAGTAATGCAGCACTGTGCTCACTTGGGTGGATTATGGGGATTACCACTGGACCCTGTAGAGTATTTCACCCTTAAAAATCATTTTTAAATAACAGCAACTCTTGGAAGCTGCTCTCCTTGCTTTGGAGGGACAAGCCCATCCAGGCAGGGCTGAGGTATTGGCCATACCTGGTTATCGGGAGCTGCTGTGATGTTGCCCAGCCCCGGCTCCCATCTACACCACCATGTGACTTGCAGGTTGTTTAGTCTTGGGCAGAGCTTCCTCAGGATGAAGTCAGTTGTTCTAGTTAGCAATACCGAAACGTTGGGGGAGGCCAAATTAGTACAGTAGCAACTCACTGTGTGTTGCAGATCCACAAATGGGACTGGCAGGGTTGGAAGTGACTTCATGCCTGTATGATTGACAATTGCTAATAGGGTCCAGGCCCTGGCAGATCCCCTTGGAGGAGGAGAGCTTGAACTTTTGTGCCTGAGCTGCCAGATTGGTTTTCTTAAAACTCCTAATTTACTTTTGAGGCTCCCAGAGTCTCTCACCCTGCTTTAATTGGGTGGTCAGCATTGTGCTCACTTTCATTCCTGCTCCCTCTGCGCACCGTTGCACGCACCATGTCCAAGGGCTGCCTGAGTTCTGACGTGGTTCCGCTGGCCTCTACTCTTCGCTGAGTCAATGGGGTGGCTGTGCTCATAGAAATCCTGTGGGGCCTTTTCCCTTTTAATTTCAAGTTTATTTAGTGCCAATGAAAAACGATGACTGACAGGCTTCTGTTTACCCTCTGAGGAGGATGCAGTATGCCGTGCTGCCTGCCCTGGGTCACTCAGCACTGAGCAGAGGGGAAGCCTCAGCTGCTGCCTTGCTCTGCTTCTTGTACATCCCACAGCAGTCCCAAGCCAGCAGGTCTCAGCTCCTGCTCGTCGCCTTTCCTAAGAACCCCTCTGTCCCCAGCACACTGATGATCACACCAGCAGTGAGCTGAGCTGGCCATTTGCATCTCCAGGTGATGGTGAGAGTGCACTGGGAGGTCCCCCCACACCTCCTGAAACCCATCCTCAGCCACCAGGCATCTGCTTCCCCTCACTTGGCCGCAGGACGGAGCAGCCCGCTGGTTTTGGCTGACAAAGTCTGTGCTTCATTCGCCCCTCCTCTCTCTTTCCTGCAGTGTCCCGGTTTTCAAGCCCACGGGTGACTCCGAGATTAAGCCGAAAACGAGCCCTGTCTATCTCCCCACTGTCTGATGCCAGCATTGATCTGCAGACGATGATCAGGACCTCCCCAAACTCCCTTGTGGCATATATTAACAACTCCAGAAGCAGCTCAGCGGCAAGTGGCTCCTACGGCCATTTATCTGCCGGGACAATAAGGTAATGCTTTGGGGGCTGTCTAACTGTGTAACCACCCTCAAAAGGACGAGGGGTGTCCTCTAACAAGGGAGATTCATTGTGCCCTTCCAGTACTTGAAGAGAGCTTATAAGCAGGAGGGGGACTGACTTTTTCACAGTGTAATAGTGATAGAGCAGAAGGAATGGCTTTAAACTAGAGGGGAGATTTAGGTTAGATGTCAGGAAGAAATTCTTTGCTCAGAAGGCAGTGAGGTACTGGAGGAGTCTACTCCATCTCTGGAGGTGCTCAAGGCCAGATGGGATGGGCCCTGGGCAGCCTGAGCTGGTATGGGGCAACCAGCCCACGGCAGGGGGTTGGCATTCGGCAGACCTTAAGATCCCTTCCAACCCAAACCATTCTTTGATTCTGCGAAACCCTCTGTTTGAAGAAACTGCCCCCAAAGTATTCTCAAAATTACTGGCCCACATTCTTAAACAAATATTGCCTGGGTGGATTTAAGAGCCTGATTCTAAAAACATATCTGGAAAAAAATCTAAGCCCTTGAGTAAAGTTTTGCTCAAATCTTAATTAAAAAGCACTTACGCTAGGCAGCTTACTGTTGTCAGTTCCTGCCGTGATTGCTTAACCCAAGTTTCACAATGTTGTTATTCTTTTTATTACTTAACTGTTAAATATGTTAGTTCTAATTAACATTGTTGTTGCAAAGCAAGGGTTTATAAAGATCCTGTGCTTTTTTTTTTTTTTGTAGGGGAGCACTGCCATTAGTAACCACTACATTAATTTTATCAGTTACTTTATCTGACTGTCATTTAGAAATTGTAGAGTGTAACATACTGCTAGCTTAAAAAAACAGTGATAGTCATTTTTGGACTTTGTTATAACACAACAGTGCTGTGCAGCAACCTGCCATCACACCTCATTTACTGCAGCACGCTTTTGACTTCTAGAGCTCTATAACACTGCAGTGATTTTTACCCATTATTCTTCTGGTCAAGTTGTCATTAAGTAGTTTGGAATAGAAATACTAATTGTGTGATCACCAGCAATGCATATTTTCTCTAAAAACAAAACTGGAAATGAAGTCTGTTGCTAATTATGACTCTGTTCCCTGAGCGCTTACACCATGGACAGTTTTAGTGACATGAGAAAAAGTACCATGAGTGGTAAGGACTCAGGGCAGCTGTGTTTAAAAGGTGCCAAATAATTGATTTGGGGCTGAGAGTCTACAGTTTGTTCATCCCTCACCTGGAGTAAAGGGAGCAGAGGATACTCACTGCACCTCCTGTGTTCCTCCATCTCTATCAACAGAATCGTAGAATCATAGAATCGTTTGAGTTGGAGGGACCTTTAAAGGTTGTCTGGTCCAACTCCCTGCAATGAACAGGAACACCTACAGTTTGATCAGGGAATGTCTGCAAGGACAGGGCATCCACCACAGATACATTACTGGGGTATGAAAACCTTGTTTCCAGAAGCAGAGCTTCATTTTTAATGCCTCTGCCTGCTGCACCTTGGCTCCAGCCCATTGCCTCTAGCTAGCCCCAGGGAGTTGGTGGGGTTTCTGATCACCGCTGACCTAGATTGGGGCTGAACCAGTGACCTACATATGAAGGGTGACATACTTCTGCAATCCCCTGAGCCAGCATGTCCCTCACCTGAGTGTAAAGTAAACTACATGTTTTGGACTATGCTAAATGGCTTGTGATTCACCCTGGCTGTGATCTCTGCCAGGTGAGCCAGGTGATGCTGGGGTCTCACAGTCCAGGCAGCTTAACCCTGAGCTTGCAAGCCTGCAGAATAGAGTTGGGAAAAGCTGGGGGATGTGTGGCTGCAAAGCCAGATGTGTTCTGAGCTCCCTGCCAAGGGCTTTGCTGTTTTTAAACATAAGAAGCAAAGGAATTATGGTCAGTCTGATACATGGGTCAGAAAGTTTGCTGAGGTTCACACGAGACAAAGCTTGCTTTTGCAGCAAAGCACAATAGCAAGCTTGTTGTTGCATTGAAGCACCTACCTGGGATGCTGCATCCTCTACGAAGTCCTGGCCAAACTCAGTCAGTCACTAGCCAAAGTGCTAAACGCTGTTTGAAATAATCCCTCATCGTTTCTTCTCCTCCCACCGCTGCAGCCCTGCATTCAGCTTCCCGCACCCCATCAACCCCGTGACGTACCAGCAGATCCTGACCCAGCAGCGAGGTCTGAGCTCGGCTTTTGGGCACACTCCTCCCCTCATCCAGCCGTCTCCCACCTTTCCCCCTCGGCAGCACATGGCCGTCATCTCCGTCAACGCACCTCCGGCACAGAGCAGCAGCAACAGCAACTGCATCTCCGACTCCAGTCAGGTAGGGGTGGCTCTCACCTTACAGCACTCTTTATTCCTCCTGACAAAGCATTTCTGGACTTGTCGCAGTCAGATTCTGCACCCACCTCCCACTTTGAACACCCACACACTCACATACCAGTGCAGGAGCCATGGCCTTGATCTGGCAAAGCACTGAACATGACACGCAGGGCCATCTCAGGCAGCAAATCTCCTTGAGCACCTGTCACATGCTGCTGAAGTCAGTGGGATTTGGCACATGCTGAAGTGTTTTGCCACATAAGCAGATGAATACTGTGAATCAAGCTTTGTTGGTCTTTCACCTGTCCCTTTTTCCTACTGATGTGGATCATGCAGATAGTTTTAAAGCACATGACTCCTTCCCTCACAAGCAGGTAAGTGCATCCTGTGGGACCTCTCACCATTTTACATATTGTTCCCTTTTTTCACTTGTCACTTTCTCTCTCATGTCTCTGCTGATGATTTTAAGTTTTGCAGAATCAAAGGCCATATTTTGAGTATTAGGAATGCTGCAATGTGTATGAGGTCATACACCTCACCTGGTCCATACCGATACCTACGCACTCACACACATATCTCTGTGTGCACATATCCTCCCTACGCACATATGCAGTGAATATGCGTAGCACAATTTTTAACATTTTTTCTTCTCCTTTTCATTCCTTTGAAGTTTAAATTGCAATTGCTTTTCTCCCCAGAGACTTACTTCACCTCATTTCACACCCATTTCAAATTGTTGTTTTAGTTGCACTATCCTGAACTTTTTAGACTGGTTTATTGTTTTAGGATTTCTCATGGCTGCTGAACTGCAAACTCTGTTTGTTATTGAAGGCTATTTGATTGATTGGTTTTGTTTTCTTCTCACAAACTGGCTACCAAAATAATGTGGCTGGTAGGAGTTATGCCTCTGTTTAATAACTTGCATGACCAATCTTGAGCAATTAGCAAGAGTAGTGTATTTAAAATGTTAACGTTCCAATTTTATGAACATACAATGGGATTTTTTTTCTCATGAAGTTGTTTTCATTTTTTTAAAAGCTTAGCAAAATATACACGCTGCCTTTCATGCACCCAGCATGAAGGAGCCCTCACATGTAACCAGAGGCCCCCACTCTTCTTGGGAATTCATTTTCTCAACAAGTCGTTTCATCACATTGAGAAATAAAATCGTGTCTTGGGTGGGTCTTACATAACATTTTCATGGATCTGACAGGGACTGCATCGTTCCAAAAGAGCCAGGCTTGCTGATGAGCTTGCAGAAGCTGATGGTGCCCTTTATGTTCCCCTCTTTCTGGCTTGCACAAACCCTCACAGGCTAGTTTTCACACGAAGCCCGTGGCAGCAGGCCAGCATGCCATTGTCCGCATCCGCTCTTGACGTTCAACTTTGACTGATTTTTTAGTTGACTTTGAACAACGCTGTGGGCTGCATTGAGTCTCTCATCCCAAACCCTGTACCACATCTTGCCTGGTTTTCCTTCCTAGAGCAAGCAGAGCAGCGAGTCAGCCGTGAGCAGCACCGTCAATCCTGTAATTAACAAGCGCACCAAAGTCAAGACCGAAGTCGAGGGCTTGCCCCCAGTATCCCCAACCACGCAGGTAACCTCCTTGGTGCGAGACGTGTTGGGGCCCGAGGCAGCAAAGCTGCTGGGTCTTCTTGCCTCTGGGAACGATGCTGTTGGCATGTTTTGATGCAGTGACTGACTGAAGCATTCAGTGGGTGCTTAAGACTCAGCATGCAGCTGCTGTGGTTGGATACAGATAGAGGAGGGAGGGAATATTTGAAGCATGATAACTTTAAAAAATGGCATTGGAGTTTTCTGTGCTGCAAAGCAAGCAGTATTGGTGTTTCAGAGCAAACATAGATTACAGGGAATTCTTGCATGTAGGTAGAAAGCTTGCAGAAAAAAAAGGACTCCTTGATTCAACAAGGAATTGCTCCTAGCAACATCCTTTACACCAGTGTCACATTTGACACCAAGAAGGGCCCAAATTCCCCTTGCTTTCTTCCCAGAGCTCTGTGATTGCAAACTGTTTAATGGCTGACAGTATCCATCTGACCATCCTTTATCACAACTGTAAACTATCAGGAGTGCTCTGGGCACTTCATTTTCATGAAATATTAGGCCATGTTATTGTCAGGCGAATGGAAGAGTTGATGACAAATTTCTCCTCCTGCCCTGGTTCAGGAGCAGGTCTCAGCATGATGCATGGGGACAGCAATGTGTGCAGTCATCAGGGGGCTGGTAAAATTGATGAAGATAGCATATCAGGGAAAGATAAACATGCTGTAGTCAGCATGATTAGGGCAAAGAGGCATCTCTCTGGAGCTTTGAGTTTAGGAGCACATCCACACACTGCTGGAAAAGCACATGCCCCAAAAAGCCAATCTGGCCAACACCTAGGCTAATAGGCAACATGTTTCTTTCCTGCAGCAAATGAAAAAAGATTTGAAAGCCATCACCAGCTTTCTAAAGCATCTGTAGCAGAGGAGCTGTGGGACAGACAGCTACTTCCTTGATGGCTGTCATTGACAGCAAGGAGTGCCTGTAAAGCACCAGCCTGCTCTCCCTGCAGCTCTGCCCCAGTGCTTCATCCACTGAGTCCCACATGAAATAAGCACTGCAAGAAGGGAGGGAATTGTTTAAAGTGGTACATGGAAGCTTGATTAGAAGAACAAGATGAAATTAAGAGAAAGAAAATGTATTCTTGTTATCTAATGGTTCCTAATGAGGAAATATGTGGAGTAATACCCCAAGAGAAACGTAGGTTTCACATCTTGCAACATTTCAGTATTGACTGAGAGATTATTGGAATATGTCTTGTGAGAGACAGTCCATTCCTGGCAGGGAGATCAGGTTAGAAGATTGAATGTCACGGGTGTCTCCTTTTAAGCTGGTCTAAGCAACAACCAGCTTTTGAAATTTGGGGATTTCCATTCTGCAGGAGACTGCTGAAAACCTGATTACTGAGGAACAGCCATCCCAAAAAAGCATCCATATGTGTGTTTTGTTTTGGAAATGCTGCATTTAAAAAACCTCATGTGAGTTGTGGTTTGGGTGTCTAAAATCCTTGCCAGACAGTATCTCCCATGCTGGTGTGTGCTATAAAAAATGTGATCCAGACAAAATCCGTGGAACACAGTGAAGCATCAGGCAAGACAGACCTGAGTTACTGTGTTCTTATGATACCACAGTAGCTCCAATGCAGGCTCAGATTAATGTTGAACTAGCCAGAAATGAAACGTGTCAATCCTCTTCAACAAATTAAAAAGGTTTCTGTTCAGTTTTTTCAGCAGAAAGTAGAAACATTTTGGCAAAATGATATTTTTAGGAGAAAATTTCACTTTTTCAGAGACAGCTTTTTGTGGAAAGAAGCATCTCAATAAAAGTATTGTTCACAGCTCATTCAAATAGAGCTGCTGGAAAAAGAAAGTGCTGTTTGAACTTTCTGAGGCTATTGCTCAGATATACTTTAAATCTCCAGAAACCTTTCTGTGAATTTCTACAGTTTCCTTTCCCAGGAGCCACCTTGCAATACATATATATGCATATATATATATATGTATTTAGATGAAGAGCTAATTAAAACAAATCTCTTCCTCTCCGTATCTAAACCGTTGAACTGAAAAGTCACAGCTGGCATGTATGTCATGAGCTAGTTAATGAAAATTGTTGAACTCTCATACAGCACATCTTACTTTCCAAGCCATAGAATGCCGTTAAGTCATTAATCATTGCAGCCTCTCAGTAGGCACTGCAAAGATGTTGATGGGGAAGGAGATGGCAGCCAAATAGGTCCATCTGGGCAGGTCAGAGACAATTTGAGATGGGTCTAGCTGTGGCCAAATACTAAAGGGGCCAAGCGGAGCATCAGATCACAACAATGTCTGATGGAGTTAGTCATCCAGGTGCTCCTGTGCCCTACAGGTGGGATGATCTGCGCTGGGCAGAGGTAGTAATTGGGAGGAAAAGGAATGAATTGGTTCAGAACCAACAGGGTTTGTTTTGCATTGCTGAATTCCAGAGTCAGTACTGGCTGCTGGTTGCTTTGTCTGTAGTGAAAGTAGCTGTGGCTCGTACTGTGTGACCGTTGTCCCTCTGACTTGTAGTAATTTGCATTCACGTTCTGTTACACTGTTATGTAGGTGTCAATGTTTTAATCCTTGCAGCAGCCATATAAAATGTCTTCTGTGATTCATTTAGCTCTGAGGAGTTGGGTAGGCAGAGAAGTTCAGGGGAGAGCTCACAGTGTGCCTAGGATTAGATTAACTCATTTATGAAGACTCCATACTGGAGCCAGAGCCCCTGGATCTCTGCTCTGCAATCCACTCATCATAGAGTCTTGCTCAAGATTTTTACATTTGCCAGTCCCAGAAAGTTCTGAAGGCTCAACACTTTTTCCCTGTGGAGTGTCCCACTGCCATAATTTTTTGGGTAACAGTTAAGCATCATTTTCTGATCTACTGAAAGATAAAATAAATGCCTCTCTGCAGCCCATATCAGGTGAGACTAGTAACTATAAACTTTGGCTGCTTTCTTCATGCTTGTATTTCCCTCACCTCCACAGATCAGAAGTGTTGCTCCAGCAAAGGACAAAAACAAACATCAAAAGCTTTTTCCTTTCTCCAGCCTTTCCTGCAGCTGCTCCTGACCTGACTGGAGCCAGCACCACTGCAACCATGGCTTTAGGGCGTTTCGTGTATTGTCATTAACTCTGATCCATTTCTGCCAAAGCTCCGTAACTCATTATTTCTCTGTAATCAAGGATGCTGTATTGCTACAATGAGCTCACCTTAGTGATCAGTTGGTACCTGCCTTGTAATCTATGAGTGACAGAGGAATTCAGATGAAAGAAGTTCACCTTATACACTGCACTGTTGTGTCTTGCAGGAGCATCTGACAGACCTGAAAGAAGATCTAGATAAGGATGAATGTAAACAGGAGCCTGAGGTTATTTATGAGACAAACTGTCACTGGGAAGGGTGCACAAAGGAATATGACACTCAAGAGCAGCTCGTCCATGTGAGTAATGGCTGGGAGGAAACTCCAGTGATAAATTTGGGTTTCTGTGCACTTGTCCTCATTTTTTATCACTAGCTGCTGTACAGCCAGAGCCCACTCTGGGAGCTACTAAAGGTGCAAATCAGAGATACGATGTGTAAACACTGCCAAAGCAGGTTGCTGCTCCCTGAGGAGTTTAGCTGCAAGAAGCATCTCATAGATTATTTGATGTTGCTCTCTCCCCAGCTGCTGAGGCTGCAATTTTGGTCTCCCTTGTGCACAATCTAGTAAAAGAAGATCCACGTATAGGACCTGATCAGAAAATGGGGAGGACTGAGTCCTTCTCTCAGGCTGTATTCACTGAGCCTCCTCATACAGCTACACTAGTGTGCAAGGATGATCTGTAGCATCCACAGACCTTGGCCAGTGGTACAAGCTGTGGGGCCATGTCACTTAGGGACTGTTGACGTGCCCAGCTCATTCCTCTCACCTCCCTGCCCATAAGCAGAAATAGAGCACTTCCAGAGTGTGGAGATATGCTACAGTGTCTCCCTCAGGGTCTGAAATAAAGAAAGTGGGCTGATTTTTTAAAAATTGGGAAATAAGGTTTCAATAATCACAGTGATGTCCCCAAACTAATGTCAAAGCTGCTCTCTGAAGGATCTCCAAACCAAGTCATTTGAACCAAATTTTCAGTTCTAATTAATTCCAAGAACCTTTTGTGTGCTTTGCATCGTGTGGGAATCCACTGTTTGGTTTTTCTTTGGCTTCTGGGGTTGACAAATCCCTCAAACTCCAAGCAAATCCCTGAGAAACTGTGTCTGAGCCCCATCCTGCCCTCAGCCCTGCAACCTCCCAGTCCTCATTTGGGCCCTGTGGTGTGAGCCCTGCTTGTTGGACACCAGCCTGGGCCTGCTGGGAATTCATCAGCCTCAGCAACAATGCTTTGTTGTAGGTCTTCATTTGACTGTAGTCATGTTTAGATGCCACCAAGTAAGCATTAGTCTCTATCCCTCAAGTTCTGCACACAAATGTAACCTTAAGCTCAGAGAGTGTGCTCCAAATGATCATCTGGGGCATTTACTTTTCTTCAACTTAAAGCTAAACACCTGCCCAACCAACCAGATGTCACCCATTCAGAACAAGTCCTTGAGGACAAACAGATTTGGAAATTGTTTTCAAGGGCCAAATGAGCAATATGCATTTCTGTTTAATGGATTGCACTTTGTGCCTCAGGGTGGTGCTTTACTGTAGTTAAACCACAACGGCCATGTCGGATGGGCCGGTCTCACTTTTGTCCAGCAGTATTTGTGCACTTCCCTCTCAAACGTAAGAAAAACCCTTTAACTCTGCCCAGTGCAGGGCAGATCCAGGCAGCTCAGCACAATTTATTTCCAGAGAAAAGCCAAAGAAAAATATTTGACAGAATGTCCAAGATTTTCCTAAATTTGGATGGTTTTAAAAACGGATATGTCTGTACTATGATTACTAGCAATGTGGGGCTGTGGATTTGGGATGCCCAAAATACACATGTAAATGAAATACAGATGTCATGGGCCAATTTCTGAGAAGGTGGCATCCCACCATGCATGGAAAAAATTCTGTTTGTGTGCAGAGCAAAGTACTTGGGCATGCAGGGCCTGTTTTGCACATGCAGTGGGCAATGTGCTTGTGGGAGCAGTGCGTGTCAAAGAGGAGCAGCAGGAATGAGAATGTATTTTTTCAAGCACTGCTACTGCTTCCAGCCTAGAAGGCTGCACACATCTCAGAGAAGCCCAAGGAAAGCCATAGGCTTGTTAGGGTTTTAGTGAGGGCTGCGGAGCAGTGTAGTTAAGTGTGGTAAGACGTGTGACTGTTCCTGCGTGGTGTGATGGGAAGCAGATGTTGCCCAGACAGTGAGTTCATAAGCCTTAAGGGGGGCTGCAGTCTTCCACCAATAAAAGTGTCTTCCTCTGGCCCAAGGGGAATCCAATAGGAGAGCTTACACGCTTCCTGCTAGCACTGCTTTGCATAGTCTTGGTTGCAAGTCAGATTCCCACGCAAACAGAGCCAGGAGGCATCTTTGCAGTCCGGTCTAGATATGGTTTAATGTGTCCATAGGTCTCCCAGGGGGCTAACCAGATTTCTGCCAAAATATCACACCAGTGTCATGTTATAAAATCAGAACCATAGGCAGCTGTGCTCCAGTCCCACCTGAAACCTAACCCAAACCTGTCTGCCACAGCCTCCCTCCGTCATCTGGGCATGTGGCAGGTCTTTGTTCCCAGGCCTGGATCATGCATACAGAATGCCAGGCGTAAGTTAGTCAGGGCCATGAAGGCACACTGCTCTGTTTTCCTGAGTTTCTGTGTCCTCACACTGCCCCGCCACCCCAACAAATCTCATCCCAAGCCACAACATGTGTGCCTGGCCTTGGCCAGGGGGTGGAGACGGGGACTGGAAAAAAATCTCAGCACAAAAAAACAAAACCCAAACCCAAAGTGGTTTATTTTAGGATTTCCTGTCAGTGAATGTCTGCTGAAAACACAGGAGCAAGGACAGGCATTATTTTTGGCAGCAAGACCCCATTCAGAGAGACGAGGCTGCTGCTGCAGCCAGGCTTCCAATGGGCCGGTCTCTGACTCTGTTTATTTTCATCAGGGCCTCATCTGCCTCTGAATGGTGAAAAGCAACCCTCATCTTCCTCTCAGGGAAGATGAAGGCATTGTTCTGCATCTGACTTTTCAGAAGGAGGATTTTAGTGACCCAAGAAACTAGCGGTCACTGGGGCCACCAAGCTCTACCTAGCACATAGCTCTCAGTTGCTGTCATTTCCTGCCTGCCCCACTCTGAGGCAAGTGGAGGTTTCAGGGCCAGCACTGTCTGGCTCATCTCCTCTGCCCCCTCTTTTGGCATCTCTCCACAAAGGGGTCCTGTCTGCATGGTGTGGTGTGGGAGGTTTCAGCAGACAGAAATGACACTGTCATGGATCAGAATATTCTGAGTTGGAAAGGACCCATAAAGATCATTGAGTCTGATTCCTGTCAACTAGGGTCCACTAGCATTATCCTCCCTTCACCCATTAGCACTGGCACTGGGCAGCCCCGGAGACACCAAGAGGGCTACTTGCTCCCTGGCACTGCATGTCTCCCTTGCTTTTGCAGCACTTATGGAAAACCTCTGATTTATAGCTGCTTTGGACCCAGCACCCAGCTGGACATGCCAGACCACAGCACTGGTCCCTGTGTCCCTGTGGGCAGAGGGGTTATTGGGGTTATCTATGCACCTGGCACCCAGGTGCAATGCCCAATGACAAGCACTGGGGAGGGCATGGCTGGTTTTGGGAACACCATCTGTGCTTTGCTGGCATCAGCTCTTCCAGAAGTGACCTGTTTTTCCCTTCTCTCCCACCAGCACATCAACAATGATCATATCCACGGGGAGAAGAAGGAGTTTGTCTGCCGCTGGCAGGACTGCACGCGGGAGCAGAAGCCCTTCAAAGCTCAGTACATGCTGGTGGTGCACATGCGAAGGCACACTGGAGAGAAGCCCCACAAGTGCACGGTGAGCTGGCGGGGGTGTGCAGAACTTCTCAGCTTGTCAATTGGGACACTGGATTTTGGGTCACATAAACTTGCAGACAGGATCATCGCTGCTTGCAGGTCGCACCCTGGGGAAAGTGCAGCAGGAGGAGGGCAATTGAGAGGCTGGTGGGCAAAACTATTTCATGGAGAAAGTGGGTTCAGCTCTACCACAGGGATACAGAGTGACTCCGGACAGGTCACTTAATATGCAAAAAAGGCAACTTAGTGCTTGTGTCCAAGAAGGAAACTCAGGAACAGCACACTATAGGGAAGCAGCCAGCCTTGGTTGTGTGTAATTCAGCATCACATTCAGCACTGCCCAGCACTACTGCTGGGGGCTGCAAGTTTCCTGCACCCGTGTATCCAGGTATGCACTCCTGCCTCCCCTGTTTTAATTCAGAGGTGATGAAAACCCTGGGGAACCTTGGGAAGAGCTCTGTTCCCAAACCTTCTGCATGCACACAGCATAGCACCTAGCATTAATCACTCGTTGAGGAACAGTGTAGGCTGCCATTTTGTATCTCAGTCCTGAGGGTAGAGACTCACCTCTTCCTCAGCCTTGAGGGATTGAAGCCCATGTCTCCCATCCCATGTGGATCTCTCATCAAGCCACTGGCTGATGTGGGGCAGCCAAGGACGCGTGAGAGGGAACACTGGAAAGAAGTGAGCCATGGAGCTCAGTGGCTGCGGCCAGCTGGTAGGAGAGGAACTCATCATCTCTTCCCACAAATACTTCAGCCCTAGGGTCCAGCTGTATCTTCTGCTATCTTCTGCTCCCACCCTCTTCCTCTTGCCAGGACCTCTTCCACTGCCAGCATTATGCTGTTCCTCTCCCCAGGGTCTCCAGAATGAGCCTCTCTTTCTGCTTGGCAGATGTCTGAGCCCTCCTCCAGTATCTTCCTCCTCTTCTGCTGCATTAGTCCAGCCTCCAGCCCTGCTCCCCCCAGCTCTGTTCCAGCTCCTGCTTACAAATACTAGGATATGTATTATTTGCTTGCTGCACAACTTTTTATCAGTCTTCCAGCTCTGTGTTCATTTAATTTAGAGCCTAAGCTCCCCAGGGCATGGGGCCGTGTCTTTTGTTTTAATCTTCTAAAGTACCTTGCCCAGTTCTCATGCTTTACCAATCTTACTTTTGAAAGTATCAAGGCGTATTGATCTGTGGTGTGCTGCAAAGTAAGCAGGAAGGGAAGACTAGCCCTATCCTTGCAGGTGGAAGGACTGAGAAGGTGAAAAGTAGCAGGGACTTTTTCAGTACTGAGATGGAGCAGGAAAATCCTCAGCTGCTCAATCCCACCTCGCTCCAGTCTTGATTTTCTCTCACTGGAGCAATTACAGAGCTGTGGGAATTTGCAGTCTTGAGCCATCCTCTGCCTGCAGGAGAACTGTGCTGCTTCTGCGTGTGATGTGTCAGAGAAACTCTCTCTGAAGAGGAGCGCTGACCATTTCCAATTGCCTGCGATACATGGAAGCTCTGCAGATGGTGCCCTTCTTTGGCAGAACATTCCTTGCCTGAGTCTGGCAGTGATTTTTCCAAGTGCCATTCATTTCAGACAAGAAGTTTGTGGTGTACATAAAGCTACAGATGAACCCCATTGCAGCTTGGGATCCGGTAAAGAACTGTTTCAACAAATGACAGCCAGAACTCCCACTGACATAATCAAATCCACGCCTGAGAGTGGGAACCGCTTTGAACAAACACGGGATGCTTTGCTGAGATCTTATTCGAAAATGGGACCTCAGAATTTTTCTTCTTTAAATGCGTGTGTGTCAGTATCTGTCAAAACCAAAATGGACACTTGAGTTGAACTCATGCTGAGTTCCTTTTGTTTTTCAGCGAGTGGAATGTTGTGTTTCAGTAACCGTAAATGACTCCAGTTGTAAAGGACTGTCTGCCTATGCCAAGGGAAGGAAATGCTATACTGTGCTTCTTCACAGTTACAGCATGTTCCATGGATCTAATGGACTGAGGAAGGTTGTCTGAGGAAGGCGAACCAGATTCATCCCACCCAAACATACCTACAGAAGGAATCATCTCTTGAAGGATGTTCCTTGAGGAGATCTGGGTATCAGAAGATCACAGAGCCCTTATTTCCACCATCCCCATGCCAGACCATAAAGGGATACCTGAATTTGCTGTGTCTTTTTCAGCACAGTGGAGCTGTATGGGATCATCCTGTGCCCATGTGCTGGGATCTTAGATAACAAGGAATGGGAGAACCTAGTTAGAGGAGCCCTACCTGTGCAGAGCCAGGACAGTGGCACCTGAACTACTGCACCTAAGCTCACCCCATGGTTGGTGTGAGGGCTGCATTCAGCCAGAATTTGTAAGGAAAGCCCCACATTTCTTAAAATTCAGCATTTGTAAGTTCCCACACGCTTCATCAAAGAGCATTTAAGACAACTTCTTGGATTTGAGTGACTGGTGAGATCCTTCATGCTGCAGATGGGGCAGGTGCAGGGAGAAACTTCCAAGCAGAGCAGAGGGTGGCGGGACTGCATCTCCTGAAGTCTGACTTTATCTCCCAAACTGCTCCTTCTCGTTGTGTGGGCAGCTGGTTTCCTTCCAGGAGCAAGGCTTCTGGCCTGTACTCTCGTCCAAGAATCCATCTGTCTTCAAGATTGAGAGCCTTGTTTTTTAAACTGGTAATGTCAGACAGCCTGACCACAGCATCTTCCGAGAGTAGACCCAAGCTGTAATTTGGGAAACTTCAAAGCTTGCGGGATTTTTACTTGTGTGTTAGAGAATGGTCTGATCTTTCCAGCTCTGGAGCTAGGGAAGCTGCAAGGCTGGTCAAGCTGTCGAGAAGCCATCGATTCTCTGGGTGAGAGGAAAGGATCTCCATCTCTGAGTATGTTAGTTGCAGAGGGATGGCTAAGAGAATGGAGGGCTGTTCAGCCCTGCTGGAAAAAGCAGTTTCTTGTTGAAATGTCAGGTGTGTATCCGACAAGGAGCAGCACCTTAAGTGTGAGTCACTGCTGAAACTCTCAGCATGCCTAGGGAGGGGAATTCTCCCAACAAAGTGGATGTTGTTCCCTAAAACACAAGCCCTTTAAATGGAAGGGAAAAAAAAAAAAAAAAAAAAAAGAAAGAATGAGAAACAGATGAGAAGGGTTTAGGCAGGAGGGAAATCAATTTTTTCTGGTTAATTAATCACCCCTCTTGTGTTGTTTTTTTTTATTTTAGTTTGAGGGTTGCTCCAAGGCTTACTCCCGCCTGGAGAACTTAAAGACACACCTGAGGTCCCACACTGGAGAAAAACCGTACGTCTGTGAGCATGAAGGCTGCAATAAAGCCTTTTCCAATGCCTCGGATAGAGCCAAGCACCAAAACAGGACGCATTCCAATGAGGTAAGCCTGGGCTCACCGCAGCTCAACGGAGGGCTTTTTTTTAATTCTGCTGACAATAAACATGCACTTTACATGCTGGACTCATGTAAAAAGAAACCTACTGTAATGAGAGGTTTTTCTTATTTTTTAATGGGATTTATTTTGCTGAAGAGCCAGACCACATTAGCTTTATATTTATGAAAGCCATGTTTGAAATCATAAACAGATGTTAAAGTATGCAAACTTCTTAATCGGCTTTGGAAATTAAAGTGAGCATTTTCCAAATTCATAATTTTTAATAGTGTGAATAGGATTGTACGTTTGTGCATGTAGTGTTTCATATTAGTGTAGCACAGACTCTCAGTAGTATAACAGCTACCCGGGATTCTGACACTCTGGAAATAATACTTCCTCCATCGTTTGATGTACAATGATAGAGCACAATGCAATGCTTTGTTAACCTTGGCTAATTAAGACCCGCTATTAGTACTAGGGGAGCAGAGGA
The DNA here is from genome assembly GCF_951394365.1 of Tetrao urogallus. Lineage (NCBI taxonomy): Eukaryota > Metazoa > Chordata > Aves > Galliformes > Phasianidae > Tetrao > Tetrao urogallus. Next base: position 11,135,420 of record NC_136821.1, on the reverse strand, counting down.
AATTGCCTTTATTGTAACGCATGTGATGGTCTGTTGCAATCAACCATAGCTGATGATTGAAATTTATATTACCACTAATTAGCTGACGGGGGGGAGAAAAAACAACACTCTGAAGTTCTAATAATGTTTGTAGCCATGAAGAATTCAGTCTGCAGCCTAATTTGCAACTGTTAAATATAGACTATTGGAGAATGGAACGCAAGTGCCATGGGTGAGAGCTTTTTAAAGCGATGCTGTGTCTACAAAGGGCTTTTGGGGAGTTTCTATCTCTGGTATCATAATATCTGCCAGTAATAACCGCAGCTCGGTTAAAGCTCTTCTGTTGAAGTCAGAAGAGGGATTCAGAGTCTAGGGTACCCTTTTGTTCTGTGTGATGCTGAGACCTGGATCCTAGTACTATTTTAATTTGTTTGGGTATGATCCCAAAAGCCAGGTTTGTCCTTTGCCTGTGAGCAATTTCCTCAGCAATATGAAGGTTAAAATTAACCTGTGTCTGCACTGGGGTTGGTTCAAGGCTGTGCAGACCCTGAGGTCAGGAGTGACCAACAGGACGTGCAGCTTCCCACTTGCTGAGTACGCTAGTCTGTATTCTCAATAGCTGGTGTTTGGTTAAAACAAAATTTGTTTTCTGTTAAAGTTTCTCTAACTGGGTGATAGATAGGGTGATTTACTCTCACTGATAAAACTTCATGTGTTAGAAACAGCTTGTTTTCCAGCCCTGGAATCTTCCTATGCCTTCCTCCAGAATTGGATACAATGTCTCTTTCACTTTTGCTATTTCCCTTCCACAGCACTGTACTGCTAAGCCACTCTTCTTTCTCTCAAGTTAAGTACGTCAATCAAGACTCTGAAGTCTCCCACTAGTACAGCACTGTTTCCTATCTTAAATCAAACTTGTGTGCCTCTTCCGTCCCTAAGGATCCTTATTTGAATGAACCAAGACTTCTTGTACAACTTTCAGTACTGGGTACAGACTCTCTGACCAGTTTGTGTGCATTGAAGCACCTGTGAACTAATTTTATTATGTGAATTATCTTTTGCCCATAGATCCCTTGAACTCTGATCCCTAGAGCTTTTTCAGGATCCCTCCTAGGCATGCCAGAGTCTTCCCTTCTGTTTGTATAAGAGATGTCCCATATTCCTACATATGGAATTTTGCCTTTGGCTGTATTATTACATTACATTTCTTCAAATAGGTTCAGCTTCCCAAGTGATCCAGATCAGGAGCTGCACAAGGTCTGTGATGACTCGGCTCTTCATGCGAGCAAAGCTTGAATGCAAGATGCCTGCTCCTCTGCGTTCCCATTTTGCACAAATGTGAAGCTGTAGGGCAGTAACATCCAGCTCCTTGTGCTCCTGACTTCATGTGCTGATACCCTACAAAGACTGCATCCAACAACACAAATTAAAGACTCAGATAACAGATAGGAATTCTTCCCTCTTCTCTTGCTTTCTGTAGCATTGAACTGTTTAATATTGCTTTTTTTAGCACAGGGTGGTGTCTGCTCCTCAGAATGAGTTTTAGTAGCAGTAATAATATTTCTATAATGCCTCATAGGAGGAGTTGCATGAGATTCATAAACAAGCTATTTTACTTTTTGTGCTTTGGCTTACCCAGCGTTAAAATATATTAAATATTTACCTCAGTGTGGTGTTACAAGCATTTAGTTTATTCAAATGACCTGCCAAGATCAGCCAGGAAGCATGCTTTTGAATAAGAAACAGATTTTTGGGTGATTTTCATGTGCTTATAGTTGTGATTATAGTACACACTCCTTTGTATTTTTTTACTCAAGCTTCTGGATAACACTGGAAAACAGATTAAAAAAAAGAGTAAGAATGGTCATTTTGGGAAGCCTTCAAACAGCATTTATAGGAGCGGTTTTTTTGTGGATCTATTCCAGTGCATTGGCAGAAAAGTACTTAGAGTAGCTGTGAGGCTGAAAGTGGAACTTGTGATGAATTCAGAGCTTCCAGCACAGCAGCACCATCTCAAACAACTGTGGTGCTTCGTATTTGAAGCTCAATAAAAAAAAAAAAAAAAAAAAAAAAAAAAAAGTTAAAAGAAGAAAGAGAAGAAGAGTATCTGTTTGCTTCTGTTTTCAGAAGCATGGCTTCATCCTTGTTTTCCTGTGGCAATCAATGATTCATGAATTCAAGACTAGAGTGCTATCGTCTGAAAAAACATTGCATGTCTGTGGTTTGTTTTGCACAATAACAGATTGCAAGGTGACAGGTGCTGGAGTGGTATGATAGATTGTGTAGGGTTACTCTGGTCCGGCTTGGTTTTGCTGGAATTCCATCAGCCAGGTCTCAGGCATTTTCACGGTGCAGACCTCACCTTAGCAGAGAGAACGTGCTATGACCAGTCCTCTACATCATCTCCTGCCCATTTGTAATCAGGAAACATTCCTGTGGCCACCCAAGCAAATACATACATGGGAAAGTAATATTAGGAAAGTATTTCATGAATTCTTAGCTGTCTTTTAATCCAACAACTGAGAACAAGGAGTTTAGCCAACATCAAATGACTGGCCAGGTCTGTGTGGATCAGCAGCAGCCCATATATCACATCAGGAGTATCTTGGTCTTGGACAACCCTGTGGAGCAGATGCCCCACATTTTGTTGTTGCCAGCAGCCATATTCACTATATTCTCTTGGCCCGTACAATGCACCTGGAATATTTGGGCTTGCTCTAAATATAACACAATATCTGCTTTTATTTACAGAAACCCTATGTCTGTAAAATCCCTGGCTGCACAAAGAGGTACACAGACCCTAGTTCCCTCAGGAAACATGTCAAGACTGTACACGGACCTGATGCCCACGTCACGAAGAAACAGCGCAACGATGTGCACCCAAGGCCACCTCCACTCAAGGAAAATGGGGACAATGAGGCAAGCGCCAAGCAGAGCAGTAAGGTGTCAGAGGAGAGCCCCGAGGCCAACAGTACCACGAGGAGCATGGAGGATTGCTTACAAGTGAAGACGATAAAAACAGAGAATTCTGTGGTAAGAGCAGTTGCTCTTAGAACTCACACGGTTCCTAATTTCTCCAGTACAGTGGGGGCGTGAAGCATTGCATGCCATTTACAGTTGCTCTTCGGCTGCCCACACCCTAGAGTTCAGGTTCAAAGATGAGATTGCAGGTCAGGGCACAGTCCAGAACATTTTGTGCTTTCCTACCCAGCAGCACAAATTTCCATCCATGGAGTCACAGGGGCTATGTGATATCATGCTTGGCCCGCCTGTGTTGTGCACTTGTGTAAAACGTGGCAATATCACAGATTTTCAGTACCCCCCTCACTAATTTAAATTGCACAAGAGATGTAGGACACAGATCGATGAATGTGTCTTTAAGCAGAAGTCCATCCCTTTTCTCCCTCCTCCTTCCCCACCTCCCTCACTGTTCTTCTTTCACTGGAGTTAACAGGGGCCTCTTGAGATCATCTAGTCCAACCCTTTGTCCCAGCTGGAGCTAATTGCTCAGGGATACACCAGTTCACTGCAGGACCCCCATCTGCCAGGAAGGATTGTGGTGGGGTGATAGGGTGGGGGAAGTGATGCCTGCAATGATCAGGTGAGCTGGAATGAACAGTCCTTCTTATTTGACTCACAGAATATGAGCTTGCAGTCAACCATGATCATACTTTACAGCCCCATGAGTTGCCATAAGTTGAAACAAAGACTATTTAAAAACATTCCAGCCATTACAGCAACTCCACGGTAGGCAGTAGCATGGTCAGTGATGCTAACAAAGTACATACGCTGATGGGCCCAAGTGCCTTCAAAACTCATCCAGCACATGCAGGGAGCCCACCTGCTCCTCTGCATACTGCTGCTGGTGAAGGAGATGGGGCACTGAATGCATAGGAGCATTTTTGCCTTTTGATAGTTCTCTTCACCTTCATTCCCAAAGTCCTGGTCTCCTGCACCAGCTGTGTGTGTGGCAGAATATGGGTCAGATGTGGCAGAAATGGCCTTCACCTTTGAAGGAGGATGTAAATACAGTCCCCAGACTTGTTGGTAGAGCTGGAAGGACTTGAACTCCAAAATATATATTTTCTTGACTTGAATCCAGGCTAAAAGATTACTGTTCCAACCAAACAACATACTCTGAAATGACAAGGATTTTATGAAAAAGGCTAAGGGATGTAATTTTTAACAAATTAGAAATGAGTTTCAAGTTTTGGTTATGAAGGATTTGAGCATTTTCACATCCAAAATTGTCTCTGACTAAAAGAACAGTTTTACCTTAATAATACTCTGCACTGGGTTATAAAAATGGTCCATGAGAACAGGTGAACAGAATGACCTCTCTCCAGTACTTTTCCTCTGTGTGTTTTTTTATTATGAAAAAAAAACAAAACCCACAATCACACCTCCCCACCCAGTTCCTTCAGAAGGTGTGGGCTTTTTTTCCCAGCTCTCTGTGCTCCCAGGGCTGCATCCAAGATGTCTTATTGACAGCAGGACCCATGTGTCTGCTGGTCCTCTGTATTCTCCCTGTCCAGTACCTCACCCATGCATGAATAATGAGCAGCATCTATCCTGGAGGATCATCTGATGTTTCCTGGTTAAAATCAGTGGTGAGAGAGAGATGTTTCACTACTTCACTTAATTCTGAGGCCCTGTGTGTCGATCCAGCTTTGGTCTAATCCTAAACCCACAGAAACTGGTGGGAGGGCTTTCCAAGGAGCTTTTGTTTGGGCCCAAAAACTGAAAAGGGGCATTTAAGAATGGTGGACAGAGAAGTTTTACCAGGGTCTGTAGTGATAGGACTAGGGGTTGTGGCTAAAAGAGGGGAGATTTAGATTAGGTATATCCAAGAAAATCTTTCCTCGGAGGGTGGTAAGGCACAGGAACAGGCTGTCTAGAGATGCTGTGGATGTCCCATCCCTGAAAGCATTCAGTACCAGGTTGGGTGGGACTTTGGGCAGTCTGATCTGGTGGAAGGTATGCTCATGGAGGGGTGTTGGACTAGATGACTTTAGAGTTTCTTTCCAACCCAAGCCATTCTGTGATACTATGGCAGGGAAGGCAGGGTATGGAATGAGGAAATATTAGCAATTTGTGTTGTATTCTTCTGCACTCCCCTCTTCCTCCATATACTAACATGGTCTTTTCTGTCGTTGCTGTCTTTGTCCTAACAACCTGTTCTTTATTCCTGCTTACCCTTCCTTACTCTACCTTCCTAAGGACAGTCGGTACTAAGGTGAGCAAAGAAATCCTTTGTATTAAAATTGCTGAATAAAGTACGGTTTCTAGCAGACCTCCTGCCTCTAGCTAAATCTGCAGAGAGGAGGTGGAGGCATGCAGACTGAAGTGATGGTGGGGAACAGAGGATATTTGTTCAAACACAGAAAAAAAGAGAACATAACAATGTCTCAGGACCCTCACTATCCCGTCATTCTGAGTATCACAACTCACCATTAAGTCCCAGGATTGCAGTCTCTGTCATCCTGATTGAAGGGCTATGAGTCCATCAGAGCCAGTCAGACCTGCCAGTGAGAGCTGCTGTAAAACAGTAAACATCACCCTGCACTCCCACCTTGTCTTCAGGCACAGTTTGTTGTCTTTTCAGCGCTCTCACTTTCTCATAGTTGCTAGAGCATGGGCTTCAAGCAGAGAAGCTATGTGTGCTGTCAGGTAGCACCAATGCTACTTCAGAGAAAGTTCAAACCTTTTAGTGTCTACTGCAAATAAACTACCCAATTCTAATGCAATTAATAATGTACATAAATTAAGTATTTATGCTGCTTATCTGTCTTATCTGTAAGTGGAGCTTGCAAACAGTGAATGAGGTTTTTACCTAGGTGGGAAATTTGTCAGCTAATCCAGTTATATGATAGAATGGACAGAAATACATTGTCTTTGAAATACGTAGGCTTTGATCCTATGTTAGATAAGCCAGTGCTTGCTGCCATATGCCTTGCACCAGGTAGCATGTGCTGCTTTCCTTCAAAAAGCACCTGCCCCTTAATATTTTACTGGAACATTGTTTTGGTCCTCTCCATCCTCCACTTGAACACACTGTAGTTTCTCCAGCTGCAGGAGAAGAGAGCCCTGCTCTCCTCCCCAGGGAAGCTGTCCATGTTCTCTGGTAGAGCTGAGATCCTATGGCAGAGAAGGGTAACATGAGGGGAAATATGGGATAGGGCCAAACATGGAACCCATTGAGGGTACTGAGCTCCTGGTTTCTTTTCGCTTGTCCAACTCCTCCTCTGTTCCTTCCCAAGATGTGTCAGTCCAGTCCTGGTGGCCAGTCATCATGCAGCAGTGAGCCGTCACCCCTGGGCAGCACCAACAACAATGACAGTGGAGTAGAAATGAACATGCACAGCGGGGGAAGTCTGGGAGATCTGACGGCGTTGGATGACAGTGCTCCTGTTGTGGACTCAACGGTCTCATCTGGTAATTTGACAGTCAGCCTGCAGCTGAGGAAACACATGACGACAATGCAACGACTTGAACAACTCAAGAAAGAGAAACTCAAGACAGTTAAGGATTCTTGCTCATGGGTGAACCCAGCTCCACAAGGCAGAAACACCAAGCTGCCTCCCATCTCAGGAAATGGTAAGCCATGGGCCTAGGTCTTGTCCTATAGGAATGCTCCAGAACTTGTCTCAGATCTCATAACCAAGAGTCTGCCCTTTAGGATTGTTTCTTATGACTTCTGAGTCAGTCCTTGCTGGGTAGAGATGTTAGGTAAAATGGAGAGCTTGAGTGAAAGCGCAGCTGTCTGGTTATGTGCAAAAGAAACTTGGACTGCAGAGCTATGAAGTGAAGCAGAGAAATCTTATTTCTGGGCTTGTCCAGAACGCAATTGCGGAAGTCTTTAGCATCATAGTGGCAGCCACAAGACTACCTGGATTTGTTCCAACAGTAACAGTTCTCCAAGGGCTGGTGTGTTTCCAAAGAGACTGCTGGAGCACAGCAGCAAACCAGCCATGCCCTCCATACTTTTTCTTGCCCCAGCAGGCCTTTTGTTACTTGAAGAGTAATAGCCAGTAGCAATAATGGCTATTGCCTACAGCTTCATGTACTAGATTTCCACTGGCTGGGGATTCTTGATAACGGTATCTTTATGATCCCTTTTGTGCTCCTCTAATTTCTTTGCCAAGAAGTCTCAAGGTCCCTGTTTGCACTAAACCTCAGGCTTAGTATATTGAATTTTCTTGGTTTAGTCTGGGAAGAACCCTTGACTGTCAGCTTTTGGTCTGGCAGCCTCCTGTGCCTGACTGTTGTGTTTCTGTTCCAGTAAGCAGCTGCGATTGTAGCTACTCATTTGCCCTGTGGTATGGTTCCCACCAGTCCTACTTTTTCCCCACTAAGAGAAGCTCATGTGAGGGCACTACCTCAGCAGCTGGGCTTAGGGGTGCCTAAGTGTGTCTCTGTTTTGGAACCAAGGACATTATCAACTGGAATTTCTCAACTGACTAAATCTTTTCCTTCCCACAATCTTTCTCTTAGGCTCTATTCTAGAAAACAGTGGTGGTTCTTCTGCTACGCTGCCTAATCCGAGAATAATGGAGCTGTCTGTCAATGAGGTTACAATGCTGAATCAAATCAATGAGCGCCGTGATAGTACGACAAGCACCATCAGCTCTGCCTACACCGTGAGCCGCAGATCATCAGGGATTTCCCCGTACTTCTCCAGCCGCCGCTCCAGCGAGGCTTCACAGCTCGGGCACCGTCCCAATAACACGAGCTCTGCTGACTCTTATGACCCAATTTCAACGGATGCTTCCCGCCGGTCAAGTGAGGCAAGCCAGTGCAGCGGGATGCCGGGCCTACTCAACCTCACACCAGCTCAGCACTACAGGCTAAAAGCCAAGTACGCTGCTGCCACAGGGGGCCCTCCTCCAACGCCTCTTCCGAACATGGAGAGGATGACCTTAAAGAACAGAATCTCACTTATGGATGGGCCAGAGCCCACCTTGCCCTCCATTCGCCTCCCACCAGGCCCCAGGCGTTGCAGTGATGGCAACAGCTATGGCTATACATCCACTGCAGCATTTCCCCATGAGGTTCCAGGCAACTGCACGAGACGGGCGAGTGACCCAGTGAGGAGACCTGCTGGAGAGCCCCAGGCCCTCCCAAGAGTTCACCGCTTCAACAGCACCAACAGCATGAACCCCTTCCATCCTGCACATCCTGCCGACAGGAGGAATTTCAGCATGCAGAGCTATGGGCGGTCTGACGGGAGTCTTGCCCGGCACAACTACTCACCCCGGCCACTGAGCATCAGTGAAAACATTGCCATGGAAGCTATGTCTGGGGAGGCAGAGGTGCCCGTTGGAGATGATGACATTATGCTTCCAGATGATGTGGTACAGTACATCAAATCTCAGAACAGCGGGACAGCAGCTGAGAGCACTTCCATGGGGTACAGCAGCGAGATGCAGAGCTTCCATGGAGGCGGGAAGCTGCAGCCACCAGCCTTTCCCAGCCAGCGCAGAATGGCAGTTGCTGAGGCAAGCATGAGCCACTTGGGGCCCATGATGGCAGAGTGTCCCATGAGCTTTGATGCAGCCTCAGATATGAATAAAAATAACATGCCTGTCCAGTGGAATGAAGTAAGCTCGGGTACAGTTGATCTCATGTCCAATCAATCAAAGCAGCAGTTTTCACAAGGGAACTTAGCAGTGGTCCAGCAGAAGCAGAACTTTGGTCAGTACCAGAACTACAGCCAGCAGCAGATGCAGCTACCAGACAACAGCATGAATGTAACACAGCAGAGCTTTATGCAAAGAAATGTGGGCATGGATGGGCAGAGGCTAAACTGTATGCAGCTGCGGCAGCAGCCAATGAGCCTAGGCCCAGGGATGAACCCTGATCTGGGCTCACAGGCAGGGTATAACCAAGCTCATCAGATGCTGAGCCCCAGTGCAATCAACGGAAACCCAAATCAGCTCTCTCCTTCTTGTAGCAACATGGCGACAAAGCCTGGGCCCCACCTCCACCCTCAGCAAATGGACATGGCGACCGACCCATCCTTAATGGTCAGCAGCAACAGCGAACGCACAATGCTGAACCAGGTCATGCATGAACCGAGCCAGCAGAACTACTCGTCTCAGCCAGCCCACATGAACTTCCCCATGGCTCAGGAGGCTTTCCATCAGCCCATCATGCCCTCCAACCAGCAGAGCTTTGAGCCCCAGCAGAGCATGATGGGTTCGGCGGCGCAGACGTATCCACCTGGCATGGTCCAACCTCGTCCCCCCGCTGAGCCCAGCCCAGCCAACAGGCCTCGAGGCCTCCGCACCGTGCAGCAGCTGGGCTACATGAGAACTCCTCATCCTACAAACACCATGAGCCCGGGCCAGGAAGCAGTGGAGGCTGCGCATAAAAGAACCAGCGACATGTTGCCAGCATCGACCCAACAGTGTGCGGATGGCACGAGGGAAAACAATTTGATGTACTATTATGGTCAAATCCACATGTACGAACAAAACAGCGGCTTTGATAATCACTCGGACTGCAGGGTCAGGCAGCAGCAGTGCGCACTGAGCGGCAAGCCGGCCGCTCTGCCATCCCCGGGCACCAACCAGGTGTCCAGCACGGTGGACTCGCAAGGTCTTGAGCCGCCCCAGATTGATTTTGATGCCATCATGGATGATGGGGACCACTCGAGCCTGATGTCAGGAACCCTGAGCCCCAGCATCCTGCAGAACCTCTCCCAGAACTCCTCTCGCCTGACGACTCCACGAAACTCTCTGACTCTGCCCACCATACCTACAGGAATAAGCAATATGGCAATAGGAGATATGAGCTCCATGCTGACCACCCTGGCAGAAGAGAGTAAATTTCTCAACATGATGTCCTAACAGTAAAGCACAAGGCCTGAGCGCTATCCAAGGGGTCTGTGTAAAGCAGGTTTATCAATGTGCTTTTGAAAAATAATCTGTTCCAATAGAGTAGACTTGTTTTTTTTGTTTTTTGGTTTGTTTGTTTTTTTGTTTTTATTTTTTTTTTTTTTTGTAAGTATTAAATACTTTAAAGGGATTCAAAGTAAAAAAAAAAAAAAAAAAAAAAAAAAAAAAAGAAGTCTCTGTACAGAGTTATGTAAGCTACATCCAGGCAGATCAGCACCACAGAGGTGTACCTCTAGTATTACTTTTGGCTTTGTTCCCCAGAGCACTGAACAGTATCACCACCAGGGTGGGAGACTGCATGGTTAAAGACAAAACCTCCCTTCCTCCATCCCTGTAGACAGCACTCCCCATCATTTTCCATTAGTTATGTTTGCAAAAATTCCAGTTTCAGCCCGCCCCAGAAAAAAAAGGGAGGATGTGATTTTGATCAGAATTAAAGCCATACTATGTATGCCACTCTGATGAAAGCAGTGGTTAGTTACGTCTCCAAACAAGCCCTCTGCCAGCAGTATTGTTTTGTACCATAAATACCTTTGTACCTTGCAAAGAACATGGATTCCAAATGGCTTCTCAGCAAAGTGCCTTACCATGCTTTCGTGTTTAATAGCTAAGGCCTCTCTTCCTTTAAAAATCAAATATAGTGTATTGCCAGAAGCATATATGAAATGTACATTTATAAAAACATAGCAGAGTTTCTGAGAAAACATTGGAAAGACGCATTGATGAGACACTTGAAAGGTGAATGCACTCTTTGATCAGATGTGTTTACAACGTGGTTTATATCAAGTGCTGAGTGGAGCAGAGGCCCGGGAACAGCAATCACTGGGAAATAATCCCCTGTGGCAGGAAGGCTGCAGTGTGCAGGCTGACACACGCATGGCTTTGCCCTCTGAGCGGTGCTGGGACTTCTATAGGGTCCCGAATACCTTTTTAGGGTTGTGTTTCTGAAGCATGCATTACCATATCCCCATACAGCTTTGCCACAGCTTTGCTTTCCTTTGGGTTTTCTAAGATAAAGTGCTCACACATTGAAAAGTGGTAGAAGTGGAGGGTGTTTGGATGTTTCAGCCCAGTCTGCACTGTAGGAGCTAGTCGGTTCTGGCCAGGGTTCAGCTGGGTGATGCACTCCATGCAGGGCTCTTCCGTGGCCCCATGCATGCATCGGACACGTGACAGCACTAAAGGGAAGCCAACCATGAGCTAATGCACGCTGCCCCGCAAGGAGGCTTGTTGGCACCCACCCAGTGCTGCATTAACCTGTCTCCCAGCTTTGGTCAGCATGAAAAGAGCTGCTGTATTCAAAAAGAACACCCTGGCCGACCCACAAACTGCCCTTTGTACTCAGACTGGTTGAGTTCAGCACTGCACCTGCAGTCTGCAGCGTAGGTAAACATCTGGATAGTCTCAAAACAGGTATTTGGATCAAAATATGGCTCTGTCTGAGGGAATATCTTGCAAACATTCTTGGCAAGAGGTGGGGGAGTAGGGCTTCCCAAAACCAAATCCTCCACCAAAATATAACTGCTTCTAGTAACAACTAGCTGTTTCCAGGCCAGACTCACCTGGCACTGAAGCCAATCCTGGTAGTATTATTTATTTTTGTTGTTGCCAGACAAAAGGGTAGAAGTGGTGGGTGCGTGGAGGCAGGAGGCCCTGCTTAAATCCTGACTGTGTAGGACAAAGATGATTCTCATAGCCCCATATGTTAAGGGAACAAGCATGGCATCCTCCCTAGGTTCTCACAGTTTGACCAAATGCATCTTCAGGGCCTCACTCTCCCCTTCCCATCTCCCCTCCGTGCCTCTGTTTCCATCCCTGCATCAGATGGCGGCAGCTCTGTAAGGTGCTTTCTGGTTTCCCAGCACCCCTGCTTTCCTTTTGCAGAAGCTGATGTGTCAGGCTCACTGTTCCCAGCTGTTGTGAAAACATCACATGAAACTCCAGGAAAACTTTGAGCTGTTTCGTACCCCAGCAGTTGGGGTTGGCAGTGATGGCTGGGACAGCCTTGCTGCCCGATAGCCCTGAGCACAGCCAGAGCAGGGAGGTGCTGCTCAGCATCTTGCGATCCCATCCAACCTCATCCCAAATGCAAAGGATGTGCACAGGATGCTCTCACCTTGAGGTCCCACTGATGTCTTAGGTGCATGAGGACAGGAAAGCAAAGCAAGGTGTCTGGCTGTTGGTTTGTGTCTCTCGTGAAAGGTATGTGTAAAGGGATTGTTTTATAGTCTGCTGTATATATTCTGCAATTGCTGACCTTGCCCTTGCCTTTGCATTTATGAAAAGAGGGCAGTACGTATTTTAGGATGTTGTATGTTGTCCTGGACACTTGGAGTGCAGTGGTGCATCCCGTATGCTGAGTCAAATCAGGCCTTCATGTGTCCTTTGACTGCTAATCTGATTTTTTTCAACAGCTGCATGGGGCAGTGGTGTCTGCTGAGTCCCTCTTCACAGATGTCTCATTAACAAAAGATCAAACACAAAAGCAAAACCAAATCTCCAATGACTTGAGATTTCTCAGACTTTCCAGACATGGTCTTCCTTCATTTACTGAAATAGTATTATAATAACCATTCCAGCACTGTATATATTATGTATAGAAGACATCATTACTAAAAGTACTGTAGGTGAATTGTTCTGTCAAATTTATATCTTAAGAACATTTTTAGCTGTTTTCTACATCCTAAGAACGGAGGTAACATGCTGAAACTGTATATAAACCTTTTGTACATTAAAAAGTAATTTTTTTTCATAACTCCTTGTGCCTGTTATCGCCTCTTATTGATAACAGTGGCTGGCATCCATCTGTCATCGCCACGGTTGGACTCTGGTGGTGCCTAGGAATGGATGGTAAGGAGCTGGATGGGCCTGGTGTGTACCACTGCATGGATGTGCAACGGTTCTGCCTTGAAGAGCTTCCAGTCAACAATGCAATGGAGGTGGCAGATAGAGATGGTGAGGCTGGGGACCTGCAGAGAGTACAGCCACGTTGCCCAGGTCTCAGAAGAGGTCGTTTGATGGAGGTTGAGGTAACGCAGCTCAGAGTGAGCTCTGGAAAAATTTAGCAACTGGAAGATTCATGGCAAAACAGCTCATTAGCTATCTTGATTTGTGTCCAAAAGGAGGCAGATCAGTAAAGCTGTGATGGACATTCACACTGACTAGTTGAAATTTGGCTTTGGAGAGACAAGAAATTAATTTGTCCTCTATATACGTGATGGGAAGTGATACAGTGAGGAACAGATACATCAGTCATGAACCTAGAGCCTGGTCTGGCCCATTGATGAGAAGGTTCCATTTAACTGCAGCAGGAGTTAGCACAGCTGCTCAAGACACTGATTTTTCAATTTAATTGTATAGAGGTGGGTGGATGTGGGCAGGGCTAACACAGGAGGGGGGGCTGAGGCAGTTAGCTGGTTGTAGACTTTGAATTAAGTTGGCTCTTCAGTAAAGCAGTTGGCCCTGAATCAATTATGGCACTGTGCACAAAGGAACCAGAAATTTCATGCAGATGCATGAATGTCCTCATTTTCCTTCAGGCAGGATCCCTGGTAAGTTTGGGGCAAATCCTCACCCCTTCGTCTGGGTTGCTTCATAGTGACAGGAGATTGGCATATCCTAAAATGCAATTAATTTTGCCTGTTCTAGATACTTAGTGTAACGCTGATTATCCTCTAGAAGACACCTCTCATTCTCTTCACTGATTTGAGACCCTTCACCGATTGCACAGGTACTTCCACAGTTGGATGAGATGAATCATCTGATTCCTCCTGTGGTTCCAATCTGGGCATCCTCAGCACATTCTGAGGTTGAGCCAAGGAACAAGATGTTGATTAATGTGTTAATGATCCTGCTAGTCTGCTAATCCAGTGGATAAATATCACACCCTTTTGTACTGTCCAAGAACTACAGAAATCACATTTTTAAAATGCAGTAATATTATTAAAGGGAAATTGTTCAGAGCTTTTTTATCGACAAAAGGCTTTGGAGACTTAGATCAGCTCCTACTGCTTTTCTACTTCAAACATTTAAAGTGGGTTTCTAATCTAGATCAAATGCTGCTTCTAGCTGATATTTCACTTTAGAGTTTGATCAGGGCACACCTCTGCCTATGTAAGAACATCTTTATTACTTAAACTGGGCCAATATTTCCTAGGAGCCCACCCGAGGTCAGGTACCAGCACACACATTTTTACTGCCTAGCCATCCTGGAATAAACAGAGATGGAAAGGCTCATTGCTTCAACTATAAGAAGGCAATAAACCTTCTGCAACAACTGTTGTTTATAAGGCAGACCTCTGGTGTTTATACTACTGTGAAAGCATCACAGTATTCAATTAACTCTATTTTCAATCAAGCTATCATCCTCTTTATGAAAATGAACCATCCTAAGAGGGCTGATTTTGACCCTCTGATGAGCATTACTTCACTCCATTCCCTAAACCTTGGGGGCACAGGAGGACTAACATCCCACTCTGGGTAAGACCATCACAGCTCCTTGAAATTGCACTTATACTGAGGTTTTCCTGGAGGGGAGAAAAAAGCCATAAAAGCTACTGTTGCTGGATCTGATTGCACTTACTGAGTACGGAGTCATTCCAATGGCTCTTTATTGCAGTGGTCTCGGTAGGGATGACATAGGAGCTCTCGTGCTTTACGAGCTGTTGGATCTACTTGGAAGAGCATACGTGTTGTAAATAAATGGTGTGTTTTATATTATTGGAAGGACAATTTATGACCAATCGAGGCCTCTTGCAGACAGCTATTTAACTTGTAAGTAAAATGACCTAACACTTAAGAAATTTAGAAGCTACAAAACAACCTGTGTTGTGGCTAATATACTTATTTCTCCCCCTTGATTTATGCTTCATGTAAAACTTGAAATGGCTGTATTAAATATGTTTGCTGTAAAAAGAAAATTAAAAAAAAAGAGCAAACGGATGCTTTCACATATGCTGAAGGTACTGTAGCTTCTTCCAATTGCACTAGCACCCATGATTAATTGCACAGGACCCTTGCCCTCCCTATTTCCATTTTCCCCTCGCTGACATGTCAGGGAAATAGCTATGCAGGGGGCACAGTGGCCCACTAGTTGTCAACTTTGAAAGAGCTGCTGCACTCAAATACAGTGCGCTTTCTGGAAATGTCTACATATGGATGCTTACAGAAAAGTAAACAATGGCCACCACTTCCATGGGCCTTGTGGACACCTCTGTCCATCAGAGAGGCCGTTCTGCAATCATAACTCTATGATCACTTGAAGCAAGTAGCAGCAAAGAGAGTTCCTGCATCAGGAAAGAGGGCATAAAGCGACCTAAATCTTTGGTCCAGTCTAAAATAATCTTTCTTACTCATTTTGCCTTTTCTTTCCCTCCTTCCCTTTCTTCCTTTCTCTCTCTCCTTTTTTTCTCTCTGTTAGCTGTGCAGAAAGACTCCAGACTTTAAAGACAACCTCCACAAATACCCATTTCTCTGTCAGTGTGCCTCTTCTGTTCCTCTCCAGGAAGGACCCCCAAGGCTCTGCCCATACAACCATCCTCTCTGCCAGTGTTTGACAGATGTGAAGAACAGCCTACAGAGGGAATCATGCAGAAGAAGAGCATATATTGCACAGCTGGATGTTGGCTGAAGCATCAGATTTGTGCTACAATGGTTAAAATAGATTGAACTAAAAGAGGGCAGCAGGGAAGGAAGACAAATTCATGTCAAAGCAGGGATAGTTTTCTACCTCAGCTGTAACGTGACTGCAGAGCACAGCTGGGACTGACTCATGGCAGCTTGGAATGGCGATGCTGCCCCAGGCCTGCAATCTGTCTGTAGGTGGCCTGCTCCACCCTTGGCAAAGCCATCATCCTGCCCTTGGCTGCAACCCTCAGAACAGAGGCACTCCCAGCCCCAGCATCTCAGCCAAGCTGTAGGAAACAAACATGGTGCTCATTTCTGACACAGTTATTGTATAACAAGAACCTGATAACCTCCAGGTGAGTTAATTGGCCCCATTTCCCAGCTGGCAACACAGCCCTCCAAGAGGGTACCTGGCATCTGAGCAAAGTGTCTCAGCTGACTGGTAAGTGATAAGTGATGTGTTACTGGTAAGAGATGTATTAATTTTTCTTTTTTTTTCCATCTTTTATGAGGAAAATGTTCTGATGCAAATCATTTAGCCTGTGTCACTCATCAGTGATGACAATAAGTGGAAGTCAATCGTGTTCAGTGAAATACACAGAGGATTAAACTTCACTCCAGGCATGCTGAAAATGGGCAACATTGCTGTATCTGGGAGATTTAAGGAGGAATGAAAACACGGGTTTCCATAGAATCATAAAGTCATAGAATCATTAAGGTGGGAAAAGACCTGCAAGATTATCCAGTCCAACTGTCAACCTGTCACCATCATGCCCACTAACCATGTCCCCAGTGTCATATCTACCCTTTTCTTGAACACCTGGTCTGGTGATTCCACCATGTTCCTGGGCAGTCTGTTCTGGTTTTGCACTGTGTACAAAGAGGCTGCACCTGTGTTACATCAATACTGATGAAGAAGGTGCACCAGGCTGTGATCCTCATGGCTTTCTGCAGGCCATTGACTTTCCTAGGTGAACAGCCATCCAGGAACCCAACAAGTCTCACCTTGCTGGAGGAAATGATTGCTTGTCATAGCAATGTCTGGAGACATGTCAGTGAAAATGAAAAATGTTTTCAGGGAACAGGAGCTGGGTCTGAGCCAGGTGAACATTTCTAGTTAATTGGAAGGAAAAAAAAATATAGATTCTAGCATTTCCATCACTACCTGGAAGCAAGTGGGACTGTTCTGAACAGTGGTTCAGCAGTCGTCTTACATATTGAAAGCACCAATGAGACTTAAGTATCTAAGAAGGCTTTTCTTAGAAGAGAGCTAACTTTCTGGCCACTGAACTTCAAAAAATGGTTTGTAAATGCCCAAATTAAAGATAACTTTAAATGCTGATCCTACTCAAAAACTCTTCCCAAAACTCAACACATATCAACAGAGCATTAGCAAATTTAGCCTAAAAACCTTCCAGACATAAACCTTGGATTTAGAACATGGGGCTGAGACATGACTTCAAACTAGTCTTGAAAGGATTTTCAGCTAAAATATTATCATTACTGTATGGAAACTGTTGAGTCCCAGCCTGAACCACTGATTGAACACCTGAGAAAAGGATGGGGTCAGCCCTGGGAGCACAGGTGAAGGCAATTCAGCTGTGTGACTGGAAGGGGTGGAGCCTGGTTGCACCTCTCTTAGACCCCATTTAAGGGCTGACTGCCACTGGGGAAGGATATTCTTCTGGAGATCCTTCCTTAGTGAAGCTTTTCTCTTTAAACCTGGAATCTTCTGATGCAGGTAAGCAATTTTTCCTACTTCTTACATAGCACCTTTCTATTGTGCTGATCCTGCCATCACATCTTTGTTGTAATGCCTTTCTAACCATATTGATCTGTTGTATTGATACTATTACATTTTTTTTCAATAATGTTTATGTGTCTGCTATTTATCTAAAAAAATAATAGTTGCATGCGTAGAGCTGGGCTGGGTTAATTGTCATGGGTGACTCTGTACTAGAGAGTCATATCTCACGGGACCACAAAGAGGTGTCTCTTCCCCCTGCTCTTCCT
The DNA here is from genome assembly GCF_951394365.1 of Tetrao urogallus. Lineage (NCBI taxonomy): Eukaryota > Metazoa > Chordata > Aves > Galliformes > Phasianidae > Tetrao > Tetrao urogallus. Next base: position 11,117,904 of record NC_136821.1, on the reverse strand, counting down.
TTAAAGCAGAACTCCCAGAATGTGAAGGTGCAGAATCAAGTCATGGACTGAGGGCCTTCCAGGTTACCATCTTTCTTCCTTATAACAGGAAAAAAACCATTCTTAATGCTGTTTAAAATTATTCCAGGTGACGCACAAAGGTAAAATATCTTTCCTAGCCCTCATTTCAGTACTGACACAAGACCTCAGGCAAAGTGCTAGTCCACAGATATTTGAGCAGATTTAGAAGGACTTAATAATGGCTTGTCTGGTAATGCAACTTGTGAACAAAGAGAGTCTTATCTCTCCTTGGAGTAAGATCCATAGACAGTTCAGAGGAGGTTTTTTAAGATGTTTCAAATGCTTTTACTGCTACTAAAAAAAAAAAGAGGGAGGGGGAGGCATCTGATATTTCTTAAATAAAAATAACTGCAGAACAATCAGAAGGATGTAACTGTAAATTTGCTCTTGTGGACATGACTCTGTGCTCTCTATTACGCTGAATTAAAACTGCTCAAGTTAGAAAAATCAATCCTCAAATGAACCCAACTGTCTATCATACCAAGGATTGTCTTCTAGCATAAATAGCACAAGCAGGGCCCAACATAATTAATCCTGCTTGGTATGTAACCACAGGAACACCCTGTGACATCTGAGGACCTGGGGGAGTGTTTTGATTGGGTAAGATGGCAAAATATGTGGTATCTGGAAAGAACGTATTTTGACAGCATTACAAAGGAGGAATGTGAGTACAAAGATGGAAGGAGAACTCCAACCACTGAGATGCTGCCGACAGAACTGGTGCACTGAGGTTCCCATTCCCTGCGTAAGCACACGTGTCTTCCCATCTTCCCCAGAGTGGGCAGTGGCCCATGGCAGGTTGACTGTGTGTCCCTTGTGGTGGTTTGGTTTAAGACATTTTTCACAGCCTCAGAAATATGGCACTCACAGGCAAAATTAACTGAAAGGTGGAAACAATGGCCGAGAAATAGTTCACTGGCTTCAAGAAAGGATTTGGGCTGCTTCTGTCCTCAGGGGACTTTTTGCTGGAGGCAGATGAGCATAGCAGCTTAGCAGAGCTGCAAGATGAGATTGTGTTGCGCTTTGCCTGAGTGTGGCTAGCTATATAAAAGCCAAAATGCTCTTGTAGACAAGCAGCGGAAATGTTGATATGGCATTGTAGGAGAACAATGTGGTTTGTCCTCACTGGTCACAATTGCCTTATGTTCCTGGGGCTTTTTGGGATAGAACATGTCACTTCTTAGACAAAACTTGTTCTGGTTGATATCTGCAATTCCTAGCTCCAACTAAGGCATGAGGCTGCTCATTGTGGATCTATGCTGAAACATGAGGGGCTGAGCTGGTCGAAGTGATATGAATGGACTACTTGCTTTTTAAAGATTCCCCCAATGTCTAGGTCCAAACATCTGCTGGTTTGAACAGGACATTTGCTTTTTCTAGCTGCCTTACCTAGAAATGTCTCATAGAGCACCATGCTGCTTCAGTGAAGAGTTTGTTAGAAGTTTGAGTTTTCCTGCTGAATTCTGGAGATGTTCTGGGTGTTTGGTGGACAAATATCCAGCAATATAGCTTTCCTTTCAGCTAGTGAGGAAAAAGCCTTTGTCTGAGCTGGTCAGCCAGCAATGGAAGCAATGTTGTGTGGGTTCATGGCCCAAACATCACCAGACTGAGATTCCTTCAGTGGAGAAGCCAGAACTTTTCATCTTTGCACACACAATTCAGCTCTACAGCCTTGTAGAGCATGAAATTTCTGTGAGCAACAATGTGAATGTTGTTGAGAAAATTACTACTGGCTGAAAGTCACAATGCAAGAGCCCATCACATTAAGCATAGCAGTAAGCAGGTAACAAGCAAGAGTAGATGTGAGCTGAGAGAGACAGAAGCAAAAAGCTACGTTGCACAGGTGGAATGGCCAACTAAGAACACTAGTATGTAAATCCTGTAGATGATAGTAGTGTGCTTGAGGTCACATGCAGTGAAGCACAGCTTGTCTGTGCTCCACGTGTCAGGAAGCAGTGATGGAGCAGGTCACGGTGTGTTCCAGTTATGTGAGACATCTGAAAGACCATATGGAAACACTGGGTGCACACTGACTCCTTGCATAGTGTTCTCTGGCAGGCATGAAAGCTCTGTTCTATTTTGTTTTGCTGTGTATAGGATGAGACAATGTTGGTACCATCAATGCTTCAATCAAGAGGCAAATATCTCATTTAAAAGTTTATTTTAATGAAGGCCTCCAGCTGGAAAGGTTATTTATTAACCTCTTATTTACAAATTGAGCCCTGATTTGAAAATTAAGGCATTGTAATTTAATATTAACCCACATGTCAGAAAATAATGAGACAAACTACAGGGAAAATTGCATTCCATATTGCAAAAGACCCATTTTATTTATAATGACCAGGATTACAAGTCATGCCAACATTGATGGATCGTACTTTAAAAATCTTGATAGCTCATTCATTTCTATAATTATATTTATTACAAATTAAATAAGTTGCAGACACCCTTGATATACAAAGAGACAAAATTAATTTGTGAATCAGTATTAATCTGTCATCAAACGAAATGAACTCTCTTTCTGGCAGCCCTCTGAAAGTAATGTACTGTACTAGGTTTTCCATGATCCTTAGGACATAAAAGTTGTGGAAGGGCAAACATGAGCTGTTGAAGAAACATGTCTTCACTTAGGTATATGTCATTTCTCAGTATAGCTTTATCAAAATCAAGAGCTGAGATGGCAATAGGAAGCATTCTTGGCCATAGAAATCAAAACTGCAGTGGCAGCAGTGTGATGCTGGGTGCAAGGAGAGGCACACTCATGCCTCTCAGTAAAGGGAGAAGCAAAGGCAGCTGCTAGGATGCTCCTGGATGAGATGACAAACCCTAATACTCAACAACTGCTGCTGTGCTTAGCCAAAATCTGTGCCCATCTGCTCTGGGGTTTTGTGCACGTTGACAAGGAGTCCTGCCAGCTTCAGGAGGACTCAGGCTTTCCTCCAAATTAGTACATTTGGAGTCGGGGAAAAACAATCTTTATGCAGCAGGTTAGAGTACATCTTCTCCACAGATTAAAGCAAAGTTGTATATAGGAAGGGTGGGTGGCTCTGTGGTCTTCTATTCCCTTGCCAGCAGCATCTCCAGCACCAGCCCAAGTCAATGAATCATGGAATGGCTTAGGTTGGAGGGGACCTTAAAGCCCACCCTGTCCCAACTCCCTGCCATGAGCTGGCTGCCACCCACCAGCTCAGGATGCCCAGGGCCCCATCCAACTTGGCCTGGAGCACCTCCAGGGATGGGGCACCCACAGCTTCCTAGGCAGCCTGTGCCACTGCCTCGCTACCCTTTGAGTAAGTCAGTGGTGCTGAGCTGGCTTTTCCTCTCCTGAGCAGTACACAGCTCAGTGCACACAGAGCTCTCTGGGGAGCAGGAAAATAACCCAGTGTTTACACTTTTGTTTTTAATTCTTCACCAGTCCTTTTTGCTTTCTGACTCCACTGCCCTCCCCGAGGGAGGTGCACAAGCTCATCATCTCAGAGGCAAATTTCCAACTCCAGAAGGTTGGACCCTGTCCAAAATTAGCCACAGCACACTCAACTCCCCCGCCATACTCTGCTGCGCTCTCTATGTAATTTAACAGCTAGGATCAACTAATAAAGTGCAAGATGTAGAAATGCCATTTAGAGTTACCTACCCGTAACTAAATAACTTTGTAATGAAAGAAAAGCCATTTTGAGCTGATGCCTTAAAGACTAACTTCATCTCCATAAAGAAAGAAATATGGCTCAAACTGAGGCAGCCTGCACGTGGCATCAACAAACCCTCTTTGTGTTTCCACAAGAAAGGCTGACACCAAGTGAGCAGTGTCCTTGCATCATCTTATTTTTGCTCTAATTGTTGTGATTCCACCTCAGAATATTCCTGCAGCTTCAGGTCAGCTCACAGGGAGCTCTTGGGTGTCTTCTCCAGGAAACGGAGCTGGAAGGGTGTTTCTGTGGTGGAAGCTTTGTCTTGAGTTAAGTGCAGTAAAAGAGGAAGAATGGTACCTGTTTTAGTAATAAAACAGTAATTAATTCCAGACATTCATAAAGGAAACCTCAGTAAGCCAGAAGAAATTATTTACACATCTTTGTATTACAGTGTTTTTCCATTCACCTTTTTTGGAGTGTTTCCTTCAGAAGACGTTCAGTCCATACATTACTATTTAAAGAGTCTAATTCGACCCAGGCAATAATGACCTATAAATATTCATGATTTTGTTTAAACATTAAAATAACATCTGTTTCAGAACATCTGCAATCTGTTTTCAATGCTTCAGTACCATTTAAATTAACTGTAACTAATACAATAAACCACTATTAGGGATAATGATAATGAAGGATCCCCTATTAAGAGACACGAACAACATGGAATTGAATGAAAAACCAAATGGGGTTGTGGGAGAAGGAGAAAAACCCAATAGGCAGATCTCAAAGTTCCTTGGAACTCAGACTTGCCATTATGGGAGAGTTTCCTGTGTGTAGGACTATTGTTTAAGGGTCTCAGCTGTTGCCTCTTAGCTCCACTTGGGTCTTGTTCCAATTTTCACTGTGAGAGCAGTGATTTATGTCCCCTACAGTGGGGCTTTGAAGGCAGGGGGAGGCTCTTGCTTTCCAGCTGAAGGGCCCCACAAAGTATTTCTGAGCTGGAGAGGCTGGCACAGCCCATGCAGTTGTGGTTAATGAGCCCAATAACCTCGCTGCCCACCAGGCAGCCTGCTGGGCCACGGTGCCCAGTGGCCGAGCTCGTGGTGCCCACCACAATTAACTTACTCCCAAAGAAGGGCTTTTTTTTCCTGCTATGAAGTTCTCTCTCTTTTTCTCACAGTTGCCAGGAGAAATGACATCATGTACATCTGCATATTGCTGTGAGAGGAAGGCAAAGGTCAGGGAGGAAGGCTCACACCTCCCCATTGGTAGACTGACACCAGGCACCCACCTTCACCAGACACGTGGCTGGAAAGCTGTGCCCAGATGGAAACTCCTGGTGGGTCGGATCATAAATCATAAATCAATTTGCTCAAAAACTAGACTTAGTGTTCTGTGGTTTGCTTGGGTTTTTAAGCCAGCCACCTCCCCTTTTCCCTTCTCCCACTCTCTGATAAAAATCCAGGAGGGTGTTCTGAGTCGCCCAGACCAAATGCGAACAGCCAGAACAACAAGAAGTAAGGATTAAAGCAGCTGGATTTACTCTCTTCTGTTTTTCTTTTTTAAGAAAAGTCTATATTCAAATATGTTTTCCAGTTGAAACAAAGTCAGGATCCAGTGTATGCCTGTGTGCTCTCAACTCCGTAGGAGCAGCTCCTCACCAGTGGCACCAAGCTGTAGGGTGCGATGCTGGCAGGCTACCACCTTCCTTCCCAGCAGCCATGGGAGCCTGTGGAAAGCAGAGCATAAATTCAAACCATTTAAAGAGCGATTAAGACTTCCCCTGATTACTGCTCTGCATGGTATTGAATGCTTTGGATGGTGGTGATTTATTGAAGTAATATATAATATGCTGCGTTCAGTTAACAGTCCCCATCAAGCACAATCCAGATGAATAAAAAAGAAAAAGAGGGAGAGAGTGTGCTCCAAGAGGAAATCTCCCTGGATTTAAGAGAAATTGAAATATGCACATGGTAATCTGTGTCCAAAGCTTTTAGCACTTCAGAAAATGGCAGTTGCTAATACCTCTGGCTAAAGGCAGCGTTGCATGGATGGCTGACAATGCCAGGGCCTTCCTCCCTCCTTCCTTCCACCATTGACACCTGGCTCCTCCACCTGGCCTACTTTGAGGTTTTTTGTTAAAATCTGTTTTATTCCATGATGCAGGACCAGGTTCCTCAAGGAAGGGCATGGCCACCTGTAGTGGAAATGCTGAGTCATGGCTTGAAGCAGTGATCAAGCATCCGGTGGGAAGGCAAGGCCATACTAGGGGAGCTCAGGTACATGCAAACCTCATGTAAGGGTTGGCAGTGGAGGTAAGGGTATCTTGCTAGATCTCCCTGCCTGCAAGAGGCCTTTTAAAGGTAAGCAGTCTTTTTTTTTTTTCTTTGTTTCTATATCCACAGCTGCTGCGTTTGGCTTTGTTCTAATTTACTGCAACCAAGGATTGTGCCACCCCATTACTATTGCTGCACTTTCCATCACATAGTATTACAGCATTACACCAGCTCCCAGTCAGCCCCACAGCACCTGAACAGGTGAAAACACTGGGACTTGCAACCTGAAGAGGAAAAAGCTGGAGCTGGCAGGTATAGAAAGGAAAAACAGCAATATAAGTGCTCAGCCTACCTCCAAAACTTTTAACACTTCAACTTTAATAGTAGAAGTAGCTTTTACTTATGTTTGGCAGAGGTTTATTTATTTTCATATATGGCACTTGATATATTATCACGCCTTTAGGATCTGAGTCAATGAGATACCTCCACAGTGGGCTAATTTTAAGGCATCATCTTCAATTAACACTGATCTCAATCATAAGCTTTCCAATATAAGGTAGCTGAGTTAGAAATGATAAGATTATTAATCAAATGTTTCATCTCAAGTTTGCTTGTAAGGATCCATGCCTCCAAGTTGGTTTTGTATTCCCCTGAAGGCATGAGAATTGGAAATAACTTTTACAAGCCAACAACGAGAGCAGAAACTCTATCACAATACCTCTCCTCCACAACTCTGGGCTTTTGTGAAAACTGGACAAGATATCCAGAAATTACAAAAGCTTTTGAACTTCTCCAGCTCACCAGAAAGAGCACAGATGGGGATTGGTTTCATTTTCTCAGTTTCTAAAATTGGTGACATTAGATTCAGTTCCAAACCAGATGAGAACTCTTCTTCAGATCTGATGTTTTTTCATGAAGAAGAGCAACTCTCCAACGTTCAAGAAGGCAGGAAATTGAATTGTGGTTGGTACGTGATGGACATCGTGTGCCTGTGCATTTCTCTTGTTTGCTATGAGCAAACGTTCAGCAAACAAGGAAATGTTCTTGGCAACATTTTGCCTCAATCGAAGAGCTCATGTCTCCAGTCATTCTTCATCCCTTTAATGCCATACAGATGTCCTCCACGGTGGCTGAAGGGACACACAACCCTTTGTGTAGTGCTTGGAGCATAGACTGAGTTTGTGGAGATGCAGAGTTGGACTTTTGAGTTCTAATATATCTAAAGTAGAACCATAGCATCATAAAGATTGGAAAATACCTCTAAGATCATCTAGTTCAACCATCTACCTATCACCTATGTTGCCGCTAAACCACATCCCTCAATGCTGCATCTCCATGGTTCTTAAACACCTCCATGGACAGCAACTTCACCACCTCCCAGGGCAGCCTGTTTTAATGCATCACCATCTACTGGAAAAGTTTTTCCTAATATCCAACCTGAAAAGTACACACCGACAAAAATATATGTGTATATATATATATACACACACACATATATTATACACACGTGTGTATATATACACACACACATACATAACTAAGTAATTGATAGCTTGGCTCCATGTGAATATATTTTGATAGAAGCAGTCAAATGCTTGTCCCTCAGCTCAGGGCTGGCACATGCCAGCTGTGGAGGTCTTGCTCCAAGGCCCAAAGGCACTACTGCTTCTCTGGAAAATGTCTGTCAGAATATTTTAGCCTGGGCTTCACATTTTCCCTTATTCTCACTCTCAGAAATGACTGCACCATTTTAGCTGTAACTTTCCAAATAAAATTCAGCCTGATGTACGGAAAAACCTGCACTGACAGTCACAAGCCTGGCAGAGCTGTAGGCTGCAGGGTCTTCTAAGGAGATTACTGAGACAGTCACGTAGAACCATAGAATGGTTGGGTTGGAAATGACCTTGAAGCACATGCAGATCCAACCCTCTGCCATGGGCTGGTTGCCACCCACCAGCTCAGGCTGCCCAGGACCCCATCCAACCCAGCCTTGAACACCTCCTGGGATGGGGAATCCACAGCTTCTCTGGGCAGCTGTGCCATCACCCCCTTAGTGAAAATTTTTCACTGACATCTATGGTGACAGCCCCAACATTGCAGATGAGCTACATGCTCCTCCTGAAAGCCAGAGCAGCTTCACCAGCCCAGAGTCCTCACACCGCAAACCTCAGTGCTGCAGGTGCAAAACTACCGCTACTTTTCAGCACAGTAACACAAAAGAATGCATATGCAAGAAACTGCCTTTTTTGTTGGTTTTTTTTTGTTTTTTTTTTTTCCTACAGTTTGATTATCCGTCATGATAAGACATTACTTAAAGCAGCAGTGACACTGTCTAATCATTCTTGTGAAATATAGAGTTCTCTCTCCACTTCAGACAGAGCAGACATTAATACACATTTATGCAAAGCAGAGCTGGAGCTGTCAGGGGCTAATCTTTACAAGTATGATAAATGATGTTTATTTTCAGTGATGGAACGAAACACCCGGGCTGACAATAATTGTAATAAAAAGGACAGATCAACTTCTATAAAGTGATTGAATTACCAGTCTATTGCATTAATGCCTGGTCTTGGCTCTGTCATAAACCTGCTTTAGGTTACCAACAACCGTGTATTAGGAAACATCCACCTTCAGCCAGATATCCTGCCCTTGACCTGTGGGGGCATGCTGGATGCAGGTTTTGGACAGGCTTACCTTCACTCACTCACAGGAAAGCAGCATTTCCTCTTATCAAGCCGCCAGTGAAGCATCCCATGTCTCCCGAGCCTTGTGGAGGACTTAGAGAGCTACAGCTCAATGGCCACTTGTGCATCCTTGGTACAGATGCAATGCCTGAGCTCCATACCCAGGGATATCACTGCCGAATCTGTTGCTCTTGGCTGCAACCCATGTCAGCTAGGTCACTCTGTAAGTCTGTAGTAGAAAGAAAAATACTTTTTCAGTCTTCAGAATGGAATAGCTGTTGTGGGAAGAGGGAAAGGCAGGCAAATAGTTATAGCACAGTTATATTTATGTGCATCTATATGCACGTCCATACATCTATTGTCCTGTGGCAAGTTGGTCAGCATGAATGCTGCCCTTCAGCTGGGAATTCTGACATAAACATAAAAACTTGAATGCAAAAGGGAAAATGGAATTTGCAACCAATCCCTCACACTTTGGAAAACACTTTGGTTCAGGTCAATTGAAACAATTGTTTTTACATTCTTTTTTTATTACTTCTTTTATAGGTTTTCCATTCCATTATGTTTATGTTTAGTATATATTTCTTGTTTAGAGCATCCCATGTTTCCTTTTCAGTCTATACTTGCATAGTAGCATTCTGTCCCATGATTCATTTTATATGTTTCATACAATGACTCACACTGCGGTACACATTAGTGCACAGCGGTGCCAAAGAGAAGCTGTTCCAGACTGAGAACTTGCACTGCCCCTCCTGACAGTCAGCTGCTGACTGCTGTGAGTTCTCTGAAAATGAGTTATTCCCATTTTTGTTGCCCTAAAACTTCACTCTGTCCGAATTGACACGCTCCCATGAGAACGCTCAATTTTGGCAGAGCAGCGTTTTCTGACAGCAGAGGTTCAGCAGGAAATCTTTCAGCCTTTCTAAGAAATGTGCATACATCTGTACACGAGCGTGTGTGGTAGCACAGTGCAGGGACCAGGGGCTGATGAGCATGGCATAGATTGGGCAGCAGGAGTCCTGCTCACAGCCAAGCCCTGCTGTCACTGTTACTGCCAGAAATAATCCTACCTCTCAAGACTGGGGGCTTCTGTGCCATTTTGGGTGGGCAGCTTCCTGTCTGATCCCCTCTCACCTGGACCAAATGTGCCTTCTGGGCCGTGCTGGAAGAGCCAGACCTGCTTGTTCAGTAAGGACTGCAGCGCAGTGAGTTCAAGGCTGGAGGCACTCCTGCCCAAAGGATCATGAAAAAGAGATATGAGTGCATCTCCTTCTCACCCCTGCAAAGAGCAAGGAGAGCTCCTACTCCGTCTGTTTCTCTTCTCCTCATTCCCTACTTCAAGCCCTGAGATTTTCTAAATTATAGAATCATTAAGGTTGGAAAGACCAATAAGATCATGCAGTCCAACCACCAACCATTCTAGACCATGTAACGCAGTGTCACATCCATCCTCTTCTCAGACATCAAGTCTCCACCACCTCCCTGTGGAGCCCATTCCAATGCCTCACCATTCTTTCTGAAAATAAATTTTTCCTAATATCCAACTGGAAAACCTTTAACAACCTGAAGTCGTTACATCTGTATATCCTTCTGCCTGTTAAAAGGGGCTGTGTCTATAGGATGTGCATCACCAAAGAGGACAAAAACTTCTAAATTACACTACAAATTTAGCAGCTCCCTTAATGCTCTACACTCTCCAGGCTAAGCTATTCCTGGAGTGAACGTTAACCTCACTGACAACTAAAGACTGTTTTCCTATTCAGCAGTGAAGAAAGATGCAGCACAGACTGATCACCCAGCAGTCCCTGTGCCCACATCTGGATGGCAGAAGTGAGAAGAGAGCAAAGATCCAGTGAAGCCCTTCAGCACTGGGGGAGATCCCTAAAATGGCAGCAGGGTGAGCTGGGGCCATAGCAAGCAGGGATTGTGGTGGGACTGCCAGACAGGGAAGGGGCTTCCGATGCTGGAGAATATAAAGAAGGCAGTACCAAGGTAAAAACTGTGCAAATAATTTTTGCACAGGGGGAACGCTCCTTTAATAAGTCCTTTAATAAGTCTCCAGCCAGATAAATCACAGCTTAAGGAGAGATTGCGGTGCTATTTATTAGTCATTTGTGCATGATTTGCTCCTGCCATGGGTAGTGGAATTTCTTTATCAGGTATTTAATTTTGTCAGAAATGATTTGTACACTGCACAGCCATTCGTACCACCGTCACTGGCCTGCAGAGCTTGGGCACCTGTTGCTGTACAAGAACAGCACTGACAGTGACCTCCTAGAGGAGATACCCTGGTGGTTCAAGGATTCGACCTTCATATGCAGCTTTCCTATAGTTATTTTCCAGTACTAGTCCCAAGAAGTATTTTCAGAGAGCCTCACTGCAAGGCTTAACAGCTGCCTTGGCTGCATGTTCATTGCTGGGCAATTTTTGCATCTTCACTAGCAGAACACAGGCAAACAAGGTCTTTCATAGTATAATTAAGATTGGAAATGACCACTAATATCATCTAGTCTACCAACCCATCAATGCCATGGTAGCCTGAAGCTTTCAAACTCTCTCAGACTAGCACCAGCAACAGTAAAGGTTGACTGCTTGGAATAGTTTAACTTACAAATTAAAAATGATTTCCATTTCTTGCTCTTGTATTAGTCCTAGAAACATTCACTTCTTGGCTCAGAGCCCCACTTGCCAGAAGTAGCCACAAACCAAAGGGTTTGGGTTTTGGAAGTAGTTATCTGAGAAGTGCTATGAATCCCTGATGAAGATTCTGCCACTATCTACAGTCCATTTTTTATCTTATTCAGACACACTGAGAAATCCAGTCCCCAGATGACTGCCTGCCCAAGTCCTTGAACTTGCAAGAAACATTGGCAGATGTTCGTTAGTGCACTGGTAACTAGAGAATTGAAGGCACTTGTCGAATCTGTCTGCAATGGATAAATGTTGGAGAGCTTCTGCTGGGGAATAACGCTTTTGGGTTGGGGCCAAGTAACCATGTTCAAAGAACCTTTCTGAGGAGCCGGGGGAGTTATGGCCAGCAGTTCGGGTTGGTTGTTCCTTTTATTATTAAATAGAAATGTAACCTGAGTGTATCTATTCCCTACCTGAGCATAACAAATAGCAAATATTTGGATGAGATTAATGGTTTTGGAGGTTTCAATACAGATTTGACAATTGAAAATGGTAGATGGTGTCCTACAGCTGCCCTATTTCCTGGAGCACCACACACATACAAGCATGTCCCTGCAGCCCAGTGCTCAGAGCATCCCTGACCCTCAGCTCACCACCATGCCCTGATGAATCCAAGTAACACTTGATACAGAGGCTGTTGACACCATCACTTACCACTTTGCTTTGTCAAGGCCTCGCCCAGTATCTCTCCTGTATCATTGGGAAATCTGCTGAGAGGCTCCAGGTCAGGAGTTTGCTGTGGCTCTCCTTGGAGAACTGACACCAAAATCCTTGCCAACATTGCATAAGCCATGGGAAGCAGTTTGGGCACTCATGAGCAGTCATGTGATGCCCTCCTGCTACCTGGTGGTTTCTGAGCGTGGGCTTCACAGCCACCTAATGAGAAGAGCAGAGCTGCAGGAGCATCAGCATCATTTGGAGCAACAAAACATCTCCTAACCCCATCCCCTGCCTCGCATTTACCTGACAAAACTCAGGATGTCTTCCTTCCTTGCAAATGCCCCTCCAGAGCCTGAGTTTGCCACTTCCAAAATTCAGCAAACATCTCCTATGCTCCCTATAGCTGTTGCTCACACCACCCAGCCCCTCTTAGCAGAAAGCTTCTAATCTGATTCATGTGCTTCCCAGGCTGACCTGGGACAGTGAGCAAGGTAATAACACTGCAAGAAAAACCATGCAAGAAAGCAAGGGCAAGAACCAGCTTGTTTGTGAAGCAACTGCTTCAATTTGCAAAACTCAAGCACTTAAGCACTTCTTGTTAAAGTCATTCAGAAATGCAAGACTTGCCCACCAGGAGAAAAGCCAATGCTTCTCCCAAGGCAGCTGTCTGGGCCACAGCTCTCACTGAATGTGGGAGTGAGTTCAGTTCCTCATCTGCGAGCAGAAAAATAACTGAAAGTGATCTGCTGGCAACTTTCTTCATACATGCAGACACACACACACACACACAGCTTTGATATGTGGGTCTGACTTAATTATAGCTGGCAAACATGAAGGCGAGATATGCTTGAGAAAGATGCCTGACAAATCTGTACTCCACAAAGGAGAACTTGGTTTCCCAGAATCCAGTAAAGCAGATAGGGGCCACATCTGGATTTTTCTTGCTCTCTCATCACTCTGTATTTCCTGGTCAGATCGGGGATCTCCCCAAGAGAGGCTTTTCTTGTGGTATTTCTGGCTGGGAATGGACACACCACAAATCTCATGAGAAGGTCTTTCCTTCCAAGATTCACGAGCCTCCAGCACAGATAATTCAGGGAAGGAACTGACTGTGCAAACGCTTTCTAAACTCTCAGCCTTTTGGGGGGTCCAGTAGCACTTACAATGATGATGTAGAGCCTCATCCTCCTCCCTTCCCACCAACACAGACACTTGATGTCACAACTGTCTGGGAAACTCCTTGCTTTTTAAGAAAGGAAAAACTGAAAAAGTTTTTTGCCCCAAACCCTCAGGCCAACACAGAGCACTCACCCTGGTTGAGACTGCGTAATCCATCTCTGTAATACGCTCCTTTGGAGCTCTGCTTCACCCTCGCTCACATCCATCCACGATCTGCCTCTAGATCCTTTGAAAAGGTACAAGGAAAAGCACTTTGGAGGCTGTGGACATCTAGGACCTTTTGTCCTGCCTTGCCATGGGTCAGCTTAGCTGATCTGTGCCTCAGTTCCATACCCATACAAATAGGAGGGGGAAGAGAACAGCACTTCCTGGCTTTGCTGGCCTGTTGTCAAGATTAATACATTAAAGAGCAAAGTACTTTGAAATGGTCCAAAAGAAAAGCAAGCTGGAAGGTGAACACAGTGCTGAGAAGAGTGTTTTGACACAAGTTTTGTTTATTCCTTATTGCTCCTGTCCAAGGGAGATTCAGAGCCTAAAATTAGAGCAGAACAAATGCATCCCTCACTGTACTGACCAGACTGCTCCACGTATGGCACACAGGAAAGCTCTCAGGAGGAGGAGGCTTGGAAACTATTGTGAAAATAGAGATCATGAAGGATTGAAACCAACTGAATCTCCCAAAGCGCCTTAACTCACATAGGGCTCCCAACAGCCACCACTTTGCACAAAGCCACTGCAGAGCCAGGTTTATAAACTTCTTTGTAATGCAATCCTCTTCCTCAAGCACACAACCCTTCTTCCTTTCACTTTATCATCCTTCAAACCCAAAGACTTGCAGATCTGCCTCTCCTGGAGGAAATTTCACTCTAACACTGCACATAGGGACTGTGGGATCATGTTTTAGCACAAGGTGATGTGTGAAAAAGGAAGGCGCTGGAAGCCCTAAGACAGTCACTGTGTAGGAATTATGGAGCCAACTGAGACCCGAGTACCCTTCAGCTCAGCCTGTGGCCACAAAGCTCATTTGCCTCCAGGACCCATGAGAGTCATATTCCTGAGAGGGGACCTTTCTCTTCAGAGAAGCTAACACCATGTATTCAAGCCTTCTTGAACTGAAAAGAAAAAGAAAAAAGAAAAGAAAAGAAAAAAGAAAGTTCAGGCCTGCTGTCTCCTAGACCCTATTATGAGATGACTACCATTACCACGAGTCTCTCTGAAAAAAAAAAACAATGAGAGAACCATAGAGTGATGTGGGTTGGAAGGAACCTGAAAGATCACCTAGCTCCAACATTCATTATCTAGTTCCAGAACCCAAAATGATGATGTTCCTACTCAAGCATCCAACTTCGATGTCTAAGAGCAGGACACAATGCCTCTGAATCCTCATGTGATTTGATCCTCATGTGATCACCACCTCAATGCTGCAGGGACATTCTGAAGTAGCTGCAAAGACCTTCAGTTCTAAACACACTGGCACATCCTTGCAGCAAGTTCAGCTCATCATCACACTTTTCTCCAATACAGCTATTGTATCTAGGATCCCAGCCCACATCCTGCATCCCAGCCTGGTGCTGGGACCATGAGCTCTCCAGCTCTACCTGCACAGCTCCTGCTCATCCAGTTTGTCCAGGAGAATTTGAGAGAGCCCCAGGTTTTGTGTCATCATGTGCAGCTGATCCACTTTGGGCTTTGAATTATCTTAAGGTCTGGCTCTGAACCCACAGAGGAGTGCAATAAGCATGAACTAAAGTGAGCACAGGGGGAAAGCTCCAGCTAGTCTTTTTTTAGTCAGTAGGAGCTAAGGGCCCTCAGCGCTGACCTGTGGTGGCATCTCCTACTTGGCTCATCCCTACCAAGCCTGCACTTCATGGAAGCTTTGGGTGATGGCAAAGGGCATGCAGAACATAAGTGTGAAGGATCAGAACACAGGATAGATCAGGGAATAGAAATTTCCAGAGCGGAGGTGAGGTAGTAGGCTTCAGATAGGCAATAAACTCCAGGAAGAAGGAAAAGCACAGTTTTTTGTGCCCCTCTTTGCACAAGAAGTCGAAGACTTCAAGTGCAGCCGTAAGGATGTAGGTTAGACAGCAAGAATATCTTGCCAACAATAAGGATAATGTAGACTGTGACAAAGCTGCAGAATTCCTCCCATTAGAGATCTCCTCAAACCGGTTAGACCAATACACGTATGTCAGGCAGGAGATGGGTTGATTTGATCCTGCCTTTGGGATCTGCAAATCTGTGCCACTTTTCTCCTCTCCCTGGGAGCACTGGAGGTCTCAATGGGAAACATCACCTCCCTGAGGTGGCAAATCTCTTGCTGTCAGCCTCCTCCTCTCTCCATTCATGCTGTCCATGTCCTACCTTGGATTAAGGGAGCTGCCAGTGCATCTGAGTTTGACTTGTAGGAGGGGAGAAAGTGGAAATATAGAGCATTAATGTCAGTGGAAAATACCAAAGGTGCTGAAGCATGGTGAGCAGGCAGCAGAGATGTGTGACAAAGCTCTACAGCTCCACGATGAGATAAAGAGAGACACTAAACTCCCTCGTGATCAGTGTGAACACTCTCCACCCCCACACTTCCTATTCTTTTTAATAGCTGCAGACCATTCCATACCATATTTCCAAACACCAACTGTTAAAGTGTCATAAAACACCCACAGGTGACAAAAATGTTGTGCCTTCACAGCAGAGCCAGTAGCAAGCAGGACCTCCCCACTGCCTTCCCTCCGGCCTCCTGCACCGGTACGTGTGGTGGATTGGGCTCTACTGGAATTTGAGATGAAACAGCCGGGTTTAATTTTATGCAAGCCCCCCCCCTTCCTTTGTGCTCAGCTGTGGGAAACAGGAGGGTTTTCAGTCAAGCTCTCCTCCACCACCTAGTGGGAAACCAGATTTTTCCCACCTTGGTGAGTGTTGAGATGAGCAGGATCGCTTGTGGGGTGCTGGGACAAGCCCTGTGCAGCCATTCAGGGAGCATTCTACATCTCCCAAAGAGCAAAGCAACACCAGGTCAGCAAGCTGGGCGAAGATGCCTTTTCCAATATGTAATACTTCCAGTGCACAACAGAGACAGCCAAGTCCATGTTCTGATCCATCACAGACTAAAAGAGCACTTAAATATAAACAAAAACAAAACAAAACAATGAACAGTATTTCCCATTTGTGCTCAAGCTTTTCCTGCTGCCCACCACTCCGGCCACAAATGAGACACAGCTCCGCAGCACCTGTACCCTGGCCGTCAGCGTCCGGCCCCACGGCAGCTCTTGGAGGAACAGAGCTCTGGCCAAGCTCCTGCACAGGTAATTGCTGTCTGCTGGCCCCACTTCCCCTGCAGATACAGCCGCCTTCATTTCCTGTCCTAAACTGCAGGGCAGCGTCACCGTGTGCTGTTAAACAGCTGCCAGGTGCTACCCAGAGGGGCTCACATTTTGGAGGTGGATATGACAAGAAAGGAAGCAAGAGGAGCACTGAGCCAGGCTACGACTTGCCTCTCTCCATGGCACAATTTGGGCACCACCACCTCGCCATGCTCTTTCGCACATGCCTAAAATTTGGATACACACACCCCATCCCCTTCCTCACAGCTCTTTTCTCCATTCACACTGAGGGGGGAGGGAGCAAAGGGTTAATGGGGTTTTCTTTCTCCTCGCAAACTGGGACCCCTGTGAGTTTTATGGGAAGGGCCAATGGAGGCAGAGGGACGGGGCAGGGGAGGAGAATTTGCTTTATGGCTTTGACAGGAACTCCCATCATGGTATAATTATGGAAGTGAGAAGTCTGCGTGTAATGAAGACCATATGCCGTGTTAAAACACACACGCACAAATATTAGGCCCCTGTGAGGCAGGCGGGGGGAGCAGGAAAGGGTGGGGGACATAGGCTCAGCCCTCCCTGAAATGCATGGGCTCAGATTTTCCAGCCTGGAGTGTGCAGCAGGGCCTGGGCACAGGGACAGCACAGCCTGAGCCTGCTTTGGGGTGAAAAACATCCAGTTTGAATAGAGTGGAAGGGCGGGCCACTGGTGCCAGAAAAAGGGTTTTTTCACCCCTTTGGAGGCCAGAGGACCCCAAGGAAGGGGAGCAGGTTGTCCCCCCTGCAGTGCTTTTCCTTTGGTTCCAGCAGGAACTGGGATGGAAATGACAACTTCAGTGACTGCCAGGGCCACCCAGTTGATGCTTGAAGCCCCTGTGCCATCCTCCCCATCACCCAGCCTGCTCTTATAATGAGCAGCTTTCCTGGCTACAGCACAGTCATCTCCTCTCAACGCATCCCACATCTGCTGCTCCATAGCTCCAACTCACCATAGGGTCTGGAAGCTGCTTTGGGGCTCCGCACAGCTCACACACTCTCACTCACGGTTATCATTGTCCCATCTCAATTTTGGGGGTCACAGTTCCATCCATCCCCTCCCTTACTGACCAGAAGCAGACCCCACTTAATGCCCTCTGGATCACTTTCTCTCACCTGGTGATAACTCTCCATATAAATTCTTCTTTTTCCTGCTTTTATATATGTACCACTGTGTATCTTCCAAAACAAATAGCTGCCTTCCACCACCCTGACTTGCTGCCATGGACTCACTGTGGACAAAACAGTTGGGAGGTTGTAGCAAGATGGGGGTCGGCCTCTTCTCCTGGGCAGCTGTGAGAAGATGAGAGGGAATGGCCTCAAAGCATGCCAGGGGAGGTTCAGGATGGATGTTAGGAAACACTTCTTCTCCACAAGAGCCGCGATGTTCTGGAACAGGCTGCCCAAGGAAGCTTTGCAGCCCCTTTTGGAGGACAATGCTGTTGCACGGAGGGGAAATGCAGGTGTGGTGCAAGCAGGGCGCATGCGGTTGAGGAGTGACCTCGTCCTCTCCTGGTCCTCGGCTGCGATCCACGATTCCCGTCATGCACAGTGTGTCATTTCCCATGAGTACCTGCCTGTTTCTGCCATCTGCCACGATTTATAGAAAATGGGCAGTGATTAATAGCCCAGTCAATGCCGAGTGAAGCCATTTTCTTTCATTTACCTGCTCCCTGACCTCCCCGCACAGTCCCAGACAGGGGCTGGGGAAGTGTATTAATCATGCACTTAAAAAATATTTAAAAGGGGAGATTGGCCGGGAGCTCGGTTGTTTTAATGGAGTCGTTTTCTACAGAGGGTGCAAGCTAATTGCCAGATAAAACAAACGGGCTCTTTGAAATGGAAATGAACCACTTGGAGGTACTCAGAGCTTGAGCGATGCCCTAACCCCATGCTCCCCATCAACTACCTGAGACCAAGCAGAGCAGTGGCAACAGCCTTCAGGCACCAGTCATCATCCTGGGGACACTGAGTAGTCCACCACAGTGAAGTCTGCACTCCTGTGGCATCACAATTGAACAGAGGGCAATGCAATGGAACCCGAAGTAATACAATGCAACCCTAACCCTAGCCCAAACAGGATGAAATACAACCTTAAACCTGACCCTAACCTTCACCCTCACCCTAGCCTTACTGTAACCCCAAGCATGCATTGCATCCATGCCCAGGTGGCGAACGTGATCCTACAACTGAATAAGGATATTGAGGGAAAAATCTTGACTTCTTGTGACATATGAGCAAGAAAGCGTTCCAGAGGACATAGTTGTGGGGCTTCTGAGCATAAATCTGACATTTCCTTTTCCTGCAATACAGCCCCGGCGGCACCATGGACACCATGTACAGCTACATAAGCACCTGGAAAATACCTTTCTGACATGTACCCCTACCAGCAGCCAGGGCTGACAGCAGTAAAACGAAAATCCCCCGTCAAGCCAAACAAAATTATTGAGTTATTCTCACCCACTGGAGACCAAAGCTTTGTTGACAACTTAATTAACTGTGTTTGTAATGAATTTTTTTGGCCACATGCAACAGACTAATTATCAAAGCAAACCTTAATCTCTTTCCAGGCACATCAAAGTAGCAAGAGCAAAAAATATTTACATCAGTCTCAGATAAAATTCTTTGCACTAATTCTAACATAATTAAAATTATGTTAGGGCTAAGGTAATTATGCAAGGTGCTTATACAGCATAACAATGTAATAGGAGCTTGTGCTTTTTTTTCCCCCCCACCTGTATTCAATCAGCAAAGTCCTCAAATGTGTTTAATGTCTATCAAGTGCTGTCCAGAAGAGGGCCATGAAGATGATCAAAGGGCTGGAGCACTTCTCCTATGAAGACGGGTTGAGGGAGCTTGGAGAAGAGAAGGCTCCAAGGAGATCTCACTGTGGCTTTCCAGTACCTGAGGGGAGCTTACAAGCAGGAGAGGAACTGACTTTTTATACATTTGGTTAAGATAGGACAAGGGAGAATAGCTTTAAACTAAAAGAGGGAAGATTTAGCTTAGATGTTAGGAAGAAATCCTGTACTCAGAGTGATGAGGCGCTGAAACAGAGAAGATGTGAATGCCCCATCCCTGGAGGAGTTCAAGGCCAGGTTGGAAGGGGCCCTGGATAGCCTGGTCTAGTGGTTGGCAGTCCTGCCCATGGCAAGGGGCCTAGAACCAGATAGCCTTTCAGGACCCTCCCAACCTAAGCCATTCTATGACTAAAATTTTTAAACCTTCCTGATAAGGAAATGATGTAAAACTTTAAATTTTCATGCAAATTTGACAGCCAAAAGGTGGAAAGGACTGTGACCATTCCAAGGAACATCCACCCAAGAAAAGGGTATATGATAGAGAGAAGACAGCAGGAGAGCACCAAAGGACTGAGGTAAATCCACCTGAACCCAGCCCAGATGTCCTCCTCCCTGTGGCTCACAAAGGTTGGGATGCAGACAGGAGTTCTTGTAACAATTCTGGCCATTGTATCAACTACAAACCACTCCGAACTCAGACCAAGTTTCATTTTTGGAGCAGACATTACCTGTAATCTCATATTTTCTTGTCTTAGCAAAGCACAGGTATCAAACTGAATGCAAACACAGACTAAGAGATGGGTGAATGAGCTCTCAAGAGCCAATAGCTCTGCCTCTTCTTAGATTCAGCAAGAGGGTTTATGAGAAGACATCCCATTAAGCACAACACCCCATCAAGACAGATGAGGAGTTTCTCACAGGTAGAACAAAACAGCTTTCCCACTACCAACAAGAGTTGTCTGGTGTTACTATCACACAATGACTGGCTTTACCCCAAGGAAAAAGGACACTGTCACATCCCAGCGTCCTCATACAGGGAGTGAGCTACTAAGGACAACTCCCGCATTCCTCGGGTTGCTGAGCAGCTTGATACTTCTTTTTTAAACCTTCAAAGTTCCTGTGGGATTAGGACTCGGTTTGACCTCTGACAGAGCTGACTGATGCTTTAGGAGCCGGAAAGATCGTTAGAGCTCTTTGCCCTTGGCCTTTCAGCGAAGGCCAGGACGTTTACACTGCTGCCAGCACAGAGGAGAGATGCTGGTGGTGCTCCCTAGTGGCAGCCTGCACAAGGAGGCAGTCGTGCAGATGTTACCTAAACATCTTGAATAGCAGTGGATGGCAGAGATAGAACACAGCTGGAATGCAGCTGAATAGCAGGGGTGCAGGGAAAAACAGCCAGGATCAAGCAGGGGAAGGGACAGGCTGCTGGTTTGTGTGGGCGTTCTTCAACCAGGGTAGCCTCGATTAAAAGATATCGCACTTACCATTAGCTGTTAGGGAGTTTTGAGGTTTCTGTTCAATGCACTGATGCTTTGCTGTTTACAAATGGAATGCTGCAGTACCTGAGTCACTCCAGCTCTTTGTTGATTTCATCCTGAACAAACCATTTTGAGATCAGGAGATATTTTCCTCAATCTGGGAAATGTAGGCAGAAGAGATAGCTTTAAAAAAAAAAAAAAAAAAGAATTCAGTAAATCCATAGACATTTTCTACTTCCCAACTGATTCAGGGCAAAGATTACATACACCCACCCAGCAAGATTAGGATATCCACAGCCTTATTTTTTAGAATAAAATAATAATCTTGCACTATTCGCAAGTTACCCCTCCTCTCATCCTAAACATCTTTTCTATTTGGTTAAAAACCGTCCAAGGGTTATTTGGGGTGCCAGGACCTTCACCTTCCTCAGAGCCCCGAAACTGATGCCAGCATCACCCTCAAGACAAATTGCTTTGGCTTCTCCTTCAATTTTTCCTGGTATAAAACAAAAATACGGGTCTTTCTTCGCAAGTATATTGCAAGTAAATCTGCCCCAGATCTTGCTCCACGGAAGGAAAACACCCACTGAGGGCGCACGGCGCCCTTTTTGGGATGCGCATAGCACCAGCAGATGGAGCTGCGAGATCAGGAGTGGGGTGACAGGTCCTGGAGCAGCTCTCGGGAAGAAGCGTTGAGTTGAGGTGGGAGCTGAAAAATTGCTGCTCAGCGTGGCCTTTTGGAGCTTCCTTTCCTTAATCTGTAGCAGTGAGGGAAGTCTGTGCATCTAGCATTGGAGGAAAACTTGGGAGGGCAGAGCGTGAGGGATGCTCCGAGGTGGGGATTTTGAACAGCACTCAGTTCCCAGCCCCTTACTTGTATTGCTTGAGGACACATCTGAATCAGTTTTTATGGAACTCAGGCAGTTTCCAAACAGACTCAGCAGCATCCTTCAGTCCCTGTTCCCTCTCTTCCCCAGGCAGTCCCCTAAAATACCCTCTGTCCTAAAGCCTCCTGCGAAAGCCCTCAGGGATAGTAGTATTTTGCTGTTTGTAGCCAAAAGGCAGAGACACAGCTTACCTAAGGATTTTTGAAATTCCTCAGGTCACTTCCCAGGATAAAACCAAGGTTTTTCAGATCACTCTGCACAGGGAACCAGCAGCGACCCCAGAGGTAGAGCTTTACACTGCATTATGAAGCTCCCATACAAAGTCAGTAATCATGGTTAATGTCAGTTTTACAGACAAGGAGCACTTTTCAGTGATGTTTGAGCATGTGGTGGAGTTGGAGGAGCTCCCATCAGTTGCAAGGTCAGCCCAATGCCTCTTTCCTACACAAGATTTTATAGAAGAAATAAAGCAATAACTTCAGCACAACAGGCCTTCAACACAGTCCTCCTCAGCATAATTTTTACCTGTGCAGGTGACAACAGATAATGCCAGTCTGCAGGCCAGATTCACACTATCCAAACTGTCATCTCATTGATGGGCTCTGGACAGCTTAAACAGGAGGAATATTTGGCTTTCAGGGAGCCAACATGACTAACAGCTCCTCTTTGCTTCCACATCTCCGACGTGCTTCTGTCATGTTTTAAGAGTAGGGCACGAGCTATTTGCTTCACAGGCATCACCACTCACCTAATAACCACCATTCATCTCATGGCAATTTCTGAGGGAGCTGAAATCTTTGTGGTTTCTTGAATTTCAGGGGGAAAAAAAGAAAAATAAGGTCAAAGCACAACTGCGTCTGAGATTTGGCCTGAGCAATGTTGTCCACAGATCACACGGTGGCTTGTGACATTCTAGCCTGCCCAAGGAACTGGTGGAGTCCCCATCCCTGGAGATGTTTAAGAGAGATGTGGACATAGCAGTAAGGGACATGGGTTAGTGATGGGACACAATATGTGAGGCTGATGGTTGGATGGTGATCTTGAAGGTCTTTTCTAACCCAAAAGTTTTTGCTACAATAAAAAGCTCTTCAAGTCTTTTAAGTTCACAAGGATGGAGCCCAAATAACAAACACATCCCCTGACAGCCTCAGGTGTAATGCAGAACTTTAAGCCTGGGAACTTTGGTCCCTTTGGTAAATAAATAGGCAGGAATTGGGAGATGGCAGAAGGAGTCCTTTAATATCCTGGTTGCCCATAAAAAAGAAAGAATAGGTTGTACTTTTAATAACTTTACATGTTTTATGACATTATTGTCTGTAAACCTACTTAGTTGCCTTAGTAATCAGAAAACTGACTCCTTTAATAGAAAACACGGTGTACTCACCACAAGAGCTGAGAAGGAAAATTGGTCTCTTATGCAAATAGTTCAATTATAATCAAACGCAAACACAGAAAAAGGTCAGGTTCCCAAAAGGATGTCTATTTACATTATAAATAAGGAACTGGGAAACAGGAACAATATGACAGTTTTACTGCTTTTGAGCCATGATTTGCTAAATGGCAGTTTCACAAGGAGCTGAGCACTCCTGGGAGAGGAGGCTGGAGGCAGCACGGACATCTGACCATCTGTCTGATCATCATCCTCCTGTGGCACCTTCCTGCCAGGTCTATGCAACTGGGTCCCCACAGCAGAGCAGGGTCTGCTCCCTGGTGCAAATCCAGATCCTCATGGACAATAAAGTAATAAAAAGAAACTGATTTTTGTTTCCAGTCATAGACTGTTAGTACAGTCTGACTCCAAGATACGGGAGCTTTTTTGAAAGAAGAAAACTAAAACCACAAAGTATTTTACTATTTATAAGTAATCTGTTACTGGCAAGTAATGGAGTTCTACTATAGCTTTGAATTAATGTATAACTTAAATAATGGCTAGTCTAATGCTGTTATGATGGTTTACATCCGGGAAGGCTTCAGGCAAAAGTAAGATCTGGTGGGGATGATAGAATAATAGAACATAAAGAGAGTCTAATGCTAGGAAGAGAGCAAGCCCAGTACAGGAAAATACAAATAAAAGACAGGAAATATAGATGTAAGAAAGCTCCCTTATAGGAAGGGAAAAAGTTTCCCTCTGTCATTTCCTAACAGGTGCTCTGAGATTTTGGGGCTGCAAACTGAACCCACAATGCACATCCTGGCCCCAACCTGCAGGAAGAGGTCAAGGCAGGAGACGATCTACAACAAATACCGGCCAGCTATGAAACTTGCCACCAAGAAACATTAAAAGGAAACTAAGATCGCTCACCAACCAGCCAAGACTGCTACAGCACTGCAAATGTGCAAACGCCACTCTGTCATAGCCTGCATCTCACCCATGGGGAAAGGATGGCCCAGACAGAAAGTACCTGTAATTTTGTGCCTTGAAACTCAATGCTGACAGCCTCAGCCTCCAGCTACGCATTCAACAGGATACAAAGTCACATCCATACATGGAAAAACTGTCATACAAATGCATATGATCAGTGGCAAAAGGAACCCACATCAGTCTGTGCCTTTAGCTCTTGAATCAACTGCCTTATCCCCAATTAATCAGGATAAGCTGCAGGTTTCTAGCTCATTAAAATCACATCAACAATTGCAAATTTTTCTGAGCACTGCCAAAGATTAACGTAATTTCCACTTCCAAATGAGCACAAGAAGAAATGCTGTACTCTTGCCTACAAACAAGCTTCTGTTAGTGCTGTCTTTTTTCCACCTGCCCAGAATAACTGGGTTTTTTAGGCTGGAGGAGAAGCTCAACCCAGATCTGTCCCTGCTGCCAAATGCATGTTCAGCTTGTAGCCTGAAGTGACTGCAAAGGCAAAGGGCAGGAGCAGCCACACAAGCAGCCAGATTCCTCTGCCATAGTTACACATCAGTGAGGATCCTGGTCTGCCCCTGGTACATCACGCCATGCTGGGCCTTGGCCCAGGTGCAGACTTCATGAAGAGGGAAAGCACACACAGCCCAGGAGTGATCGATTGGGATTGTGAGGTGATGGGAAGGACCAACAAATACAGGAATATCCAAGCCCTGAAAGACTCTGGAACAAAGCCTCAAGAGCTGAGTAAAAGTGTCTTTGAGTCTAAAGAAAATCAAACAATCAGAGTTGAAGAACCATTCTTCAAACCAAAGCAGGATTGCATGTGGGGTGAATGGCCCACCAATGAACTCAAAGCAAAGATTAAGCAAGAATCGTGGAGGCAGGTCTAAGTGACAGCAGTTACCTACCATGCGTTCATAAAGACTTCAGCAGAACTGTTTTCCTCCTCTCCTGCATGTTACCTACTGTTGCCATGCAGCATTTAGCAGCTACAACTGCAGATCCGTAGGGGTGACTGCACACCAGCAGGTAAACATACATATATAGCACATTAAATGCATATATTCTCCAGGCTGGGCTACGTGCATTAGCCATTGATCTAGGCTGGCTGCAGAACAGCATCTGTGAGACACTTGGTGTCAGTGCTGCACAACCATTTTAGAAGCTAGAGCAAAGAAAAGCACAGATGCTTCCCAAAATCCTGCAGGATATTTTCACCGCTGCCAACAGCTGGACAGGCTTTTGCATGGTAACATCCCAGTAGATTGCAAAGCAGAAGAAAAGAAAGAACTGGGGCCTGAGGTGAGCAGCCAGCATTCCAGCACAATACGTTATTCCAATAAGAGGCAGATGCTATTTCTGAGCAGAATCCCTTCCTGCCCACGCCTACTGTGGTTCCTTAGTCCCCTCTACTTGGTAGTGGGAAGTCTACAGCCCGTGGTCCGCTATCCATCCTGGTGGAGCTGTTGAAGTCAGGATCTACAGGGAAACCCATAAAGAGGAACCCATTGCATGTGCATTACAATTATAGGTACTTCCAAGCAGCAAAGCTACTGTGCAGGTGCTACAGTTTTCACATACATTTTACCTCTCTTCACCACAAAGGTAAAGGCTTGCCAGGATCAGTGTAATTGCTGAAATGAACAAAGGACAGAAAACTTTCCTCCAAGCAGAATACTAGCAGAACTGAAGTCACCCCTCTCGATTTGGTCTTCAATGTTCAGAGAAATCCGCAACATTTTACCACACCATTTGAACAAATTTGATTCTGAAGATGCACAGAGGAGGGAGAGAAAGTTATTAATGGGCTTAACTCACTCCACAGAGAGGTATAATTAAAGAATGAAGGCCAAAGCATAACTCATAATAGCACGCATTAACACAGGGTCTATCTTGCTGCAAATATTCATGTTTTTTTATCTCCATACCACAATAGGACTTGCAGGCAGTGGCCTCCCTGCAATAGGTACTACACAAATATGGAAGCAAAGACTAAACCCTGACCAGTTCTGAGGTAAAATCTATTCAGTAGGAAAGGTTCTGGAGGGCCAATCACTTCCTATATAACACAGTCCTAAATAAACTGTATTCCTTATCTCTAATTCCTAGTGGGGCCATCCATAGTCAGAGCATAAAGATCCACCCACAGAGCTGCTTCTCTGGCCACACTGCATCTCCTGGAAATCTGGCCCACTGTCCAAAGTGCTTCTACTCTCTGCTTTAAGTGAGGAAAAGGCAGAGAGTGCCTCAGGCTCCACTTGTTCCAACCTGCAAAGCGATTTAGTTATAGTTTAACTCCTGCTTGAAAATGAGGTCAAGAGGTGAGGCATGCAAGCTAAGGAGAAGTCCTCTGGCAGGCATGTGGTTATTGGGTGCACTGCATAAAACCAGCTACTCTATCTCCCTGTATAACTGTATGAGTCATCATTGTACAGAAGGCTTTCGGAGACCATTGAGGATAACCGCTGTCCCTAGAAATACCAGATAAACCACATAAAGATGTGAAGACTTTTCTACTCATTGGGTGCTTTCCCCACAAGTTGTGACACTGAGCAGCCCAATTCTTTCCCCAAAGGAGGCTGAATTGGCAACTCAAATCTTGCAAGAATCTGTATGCCATCAGCTCCAAGATATTGCATGTTCTCTGCCATGGCTTTGAGGACTCCAGATAATCTTTTTAGGTATTTAAGATACAATTTTACAAGCTGTGACAGCCCTCTCCACATTCATGCAGAAAAAGCCCCGCCACGTAGGTCCAAGTACGTTTGTGGAACCCTAAATTGCACATAAGAAATTGGAAAAATGGGGGCTTAAGCAACAAGCTTCCTGCTCATGCGATCCTCTTCTCATTAAAGGGAAAAGAGACAACAAGCCACGTCTCCCAAAGCAGAGACTTTTCAAAGAAACATGCAGCACCTAATACACGGCAAGCAACCTGGGGAAAAGCAGGGCAAACAGATTCAGTGGTCCTGCCAAAGAACACCTTCCACCAAAGGACACGTGCTGCCCACACTCAGCCAGAGCTAAGGATGGGACATCAGAATTCCTGAAACAGTGAGCTTCAAGGCTTCATTCTTCATCTGACCTCCCACTCCCATCACCTTGGTATCTCAGCTCAATCTCAAGCTTTTCTAAGTAAACATTTCCACAGAGCAGCAATGGTATGTGTTAATGCTTTCCATTTGGCCTTAGTATTTCCCAGTGCTGCATACAATTTCCCATTCAGCAAGGCTGAAGAGGCTTTGGTGCCGAGGCAAGGGTAAGCTCCTCAGAGGATATGACCACATATAGTATGTTTTTCTCTCTCCTTTTCCCTTCAGCAGTGGTTATACCCTTCCTTTCCCTCAGCCCACTTCATAAGTCGGTCTCTATAGTTAGATCTAATTCTGCACCCCTTATTCCACGTTACTTGCTAACACCATAGCATGAGAAAAATGCATGTTTCCAGACAAAATTCTCTGCCTGACCCAACCTGCCCAGGGATCTTCCTCAGATTCTCTTTTCAGAAATGGTTTCCTGTAAATCATAGAATCATTGAGGTTTGAAAGACCAGTAAGATCATCTAGACCGACCAAATGTAGGTATCTCAGAAGGCTTAGAAGCTTTCGTGTGGCATTCATCCACATTATTGCAGAATTAGCCTACAATTCTTTCTGCTTCCTGGGATCAGTGGAAAATAAAGGGGATTTGACATTTATATATGGATAGCTTACAAGATACTTCTGCATCTCTGAAGAGCTATTGAGCTCAGGAAGCAATTGTCAATGTAAATTACGTCTATCTGGAATATTTCTCCATCCACCCTTCTCTAAACATCTGGGCAGATCTTCATCTGGTGTAAATCAGCATAGCTGCACTCAGTTACTCCAGCTGAGTATCTGGCACATTCGTCTTACAGCTCTTCCAATATTAAAAACACATTCTCTTCTTATGTGAGCTCAAGTATTTATATAATAATCTTTGGACAATTTTCCTTTTTGGTGCAGATTTGTCTCCTACACAGAGATGGGTGTAAACTAAATGGCTGCAGCATAGAATCTATGAATCTATTTAGCCTTTACTCCGATCTTGGTTTCTGTCTCTCTTCCGATTATAGTTTGCATTTCTGTTTTTATGATGTGATGCATCCATGAAAAAACATCCACAAGACAGAACTGATGGAGGACCCGAAGCTATTCACAGATAAAGTTCAAACTATTTAGTGGGGTTAATACACTGCTAACTCAAATGGGACTATTTGAGATACACAGGTGCCATTCTAGAGTTGAAGAACAGAATCCCTGTGCCCCATTTTCATTATCAATAATGGATCTGTGCTCATTTACAGGAGAGGATACAATATCTACATATGCAAGTGTATTAATTTGAAATGATCCCCAGAATCCATCTTTAGTTTTGGTTGCATGAAAATCAGTGTAAAGCTGTTTCATCATAATGAGCTTCTCAAAGGTGAAAATCCAAGTTCTGATGGTCTCGTGCCCCCAGAGAAAAGCAGGGAAATCTGGGGAAGACTTCTTCCCTAGCTGTGAACTTCTGTATCAGATATTTCTCCTGACTTCCACTGCTTTCTACAGTATTTGATGACCATCCCTTGAGTACTAGGGCAGACTTGCTTGTTGGCTTCTGAATCTCGACTGCGGTTCATCACTGTTTTTCACAGTGATTGCTGAAACAGCTACATGTTAACTGCTACATAAATCTTCCATTTCCCCCAAACACAGACAGTTTGGAATCCTCTGCTGTGTGAGTATAGAATTCTTCCTTCTCATCAGTCACACTAGAAAAGTTATTAAAAATGGAGTTTTTTAATGAACCCCAGAAAGTCATACATTTCCTGTACACGTCTGGCTAGCAGAAGAGACTTCTTTTCAGAAGTGCCATATGCAAAGCTTGTATCATCTGCCAAGGGAGCAATACCTGAACTCAGAGCAGCAGAAGTCAACAAAAAGAAGAACCTGTGAATATTTCCTTTACTGACCAACCTCCAGCTGTTTCAGACAAATGAGTAGGAATAAGATTTCCTGCACATCTTTAAAGCCCGCGGGATTCCTCTGTCAGCACTAGAAAGAATCCTATTGCAAAAACCCTCTCCATCTTGAATTGGCTGCCTACAGAATGAACTGGCGAAGAAACATGGCTTTCTTGGTCTGTCACAACATCTGGAAGTCATACCGACACATCTATGCAGATGAGAGCCAGAGAGCAGTAACTCATGCAGAGAATGAACATGTCTTCCCAATCCTCTCCCAGACATCGCATTATCATAGAGCGATAAATGCAGCCCAATGGGAAAATGCAGGTGCAATAAAAGGAGGATATAGAAATGTGTGCCAGTGCCATCTTCCTCATGAAACACCCTTTCCTTAATTTGTGTTCAGAAGGACAGTTGAGAGTTCATACTTCTCAACGTGTCAGCTCTCCTGCAGCAAGCCAGGGGATATACAGAAAAATGCAATTATGAACAACTAGTGGGGCAATACCTTCTAAACTTCATTTTTTGCTCAGCAGCTGAAATAAAGGATGGTCTACACTATGGAGAGACTTCACTACCCTGATAGCAATGGTCACACTGAAGTTGCAGGTGATAGCATTTTGCCTTACAGTAAATCATTGTCTGGACATAGTATTTCTTCAATAACATCTACTGACTATCAGAGTTTCCATGTTTTCCATACTGCTGATTTTCATCATGGTACAAAGAGATTCAACATGAACTGCTTCAACATGAACTGCTGGGCACCATCATGCACCATTTGTTATGAGCAGCTCTCACTTGGTGCCATTAGTATCTCATCCTTTACGTCACCAAAGAAGCATTCCTAGGCTTGTCCTACTGCCTGCATTTTAAGGCTTCTAATCTGGTCACAGCTGCCAAGCTTGGGCCTCTAACATGCTCTGAAATATCCTATAAATTCTATCCCCCCATCTGACATGCAGTTTGATGAACAGATGGTTTTGATGAAACATATCTTTAAGGCATCAAGTATTCATCAATAGAAATCCCATGCCTCAGAGCCATCCAACGAATTGAATTACACTACTGCTTTGTTGACTTTTAATTGGCATGAAGATGAATGCCACATAATTCCAAACACTGTGTGATAACCACTAAAAAGACAAGACGTGTTTGCTACTGTTGCTTTGCAGCTTTTCACTAAACACTCCATTTGACACTGCCTTGTCACCTAGTAATGTCTGAGTGACATCTCTGGAGGTGGGTGGCTGCTAGGGGCAAGCACAGCTGACTGGTGAAGGCAGGAAATGCCACTCTGGTCACTTGTGTCACATCTCCACTGGCATGATGGAGATGGTGAAGATATCAAAGGCACACACCCCACAGAATCAGCCACAAAGAAGAGCTTTGCCTGGGAACAAGACTGGGCACTTCTGCCCTGGCACTGCAGGGCAGTGAGTACATGAGAACACTGAAACAAATCCACGGCTTTGTCCTTGATCATTAAATATAAATTAAAAAAAAAAAAAAAACCACACACACACACACACACACACACAAAAAAAAAAAAAAACCCACCACAAAAAAACAAAAAAACCCTATATTATAGTTGTATTATTCAAAACATTGTTTTATGGCTAAGCATAACTCATGGTTCAAGTTAGAGGATCGGAGGGAAATAACATGCAAGTTCAGGATTAGAGAACACATTCTGCCCCAAAATGCTACTTCTGAAGCATAAATGGAAGCAGCACTTAGACTGTGTTGCAGCTGTCTCTTCTGTGTTCTATCCTCAGGAAAAAAAAAAAAACCACATTAATTTAATTGATTTACAGTGCTAAGTTATTTCTCCATACAGCTGCAGTCACAGAATAGGAAAGTACCTAATTCCTGAAGGTCTCACAGACAGCTGATTGTGCAGGACTCACGCAGTTCTTTCTGCCCATTGGTATTTGGGGGTGATCCCACATTTGGCCAAGACTGCAATGGTCTGGTAGGGAATAATATAAACCTTCCTATTTGGAAGAAACAAGGAGTTACTGTAGGGGCAAATCCAGGCCCCAGCACATGATCCAAAAGTGCAAAGTGAAGAACTTTTCAAGGCATCACTCAGTGGCAACTGCCCACACGTAGTTAGTGCACAGGACTCAGCTCAGGAGCCCACCTCAAAGGAATGAGGGCCAGAACTTCAACCCATACCTTAAAGATCAGAGATCAAAGAGCAACCACTGCATAAAACACAGTAAATTCCTTCAGACAGATGAGGGACAGGCTGGTCTTTACTTGACACAAACAGTTGTGGAGCTTTGTTGCAAACTACAACCACACAGGTATTTCATTTGCTTTTACCCTTGGCTGTTATCTTCTCCCTGGAGCTGGCTCAGGCAGAACCAGGTCAGTTGGTTCCAGTCAAACCTCTGGGGAGGGGAGGAAGGAGGGATCACTTATTTGCACTGCTAAGCAAAGCCAATCTTTCTATCACCATCTGTCTCGCTCTTTTGCTAGATGGGTTAAAGAAAAAAGAGCATAGCTAAGAAGAACAAAAATACATACCCCACCTAGCCTCCCTACACTATATAGCCGCCCTAACCAAAGGTTAAAAATGAACTCGAGCCAATGAGATGGAAATAGAGAATAAACGTGCAGAAGCATCTGAGATTTACTACTCAGATATGACTATTTTCCATGGGATTTGACTAAGAATTCCTGGTGGAGGAACAGAAGGCAAATCTCACTTTGTCCTTTGAATGGAATGGAGATTTTCAGGTCTTTCTCTGGCTGAGTAAATGCAGGCATGTGCAGCTTTCTGTGGATGTTAGCAGATGTAAGTATCATGTTCAGTAGTCAAAGATCTGGAGTAAGCTTGCTGCTTTCAGAGGTTCTGATTTTTAAGAAATGCCTCTAAAAACAGGAGCCTGCAAAGAACATCAGGTTGAAAGTCACAAGCTTCCCCTCTTCCCCTTCGTTCCAGCTACACAGCTCCAAGCCCCAGTGAATTTCAGCTCTGCAGCCCAAACACGCAGCTCTCAGTGGTCTTAAATGTGTATAGCTTTCAGAATATGCCAAATCTATTTTTATGCAGGAACTGTTGGTTAGAACAGTAAGCCTTTTCCAATCTGGAAGCGTCACCATATCCTAACTGACATGTCACAGACAGGACATCCTTAATTAAACTTTATAATGAACTGTGCTTCACATTGCATTCCTGGCACCCAAGTGGGTATCCCTGTAAGATGCTACACTAAGACACATGGGTGTCTCCAGAAAGCCCTGCCTGGCACAACCAACCCCAATCCCACACACCTTCAGAGAGAAAAGGTTGACTCCACCAGCTGCAGCTACCACAAGCTCTCATGGTTTCTAAGCACCCATGGAGCTGTCTTACGCAGAGAGATAAACTCCATCTTAGTGCAGGGCAAATAAGCGCCTTTTTTCCACCCCCTTTATGACCTCAAAAGGAACAACATAACATTTCCTGCAAGGACCTGTGGACACTGTAATGATGATTTTCTTCACTAATTTGATTTTGGAAGCATAGTTCCCAGTGTGTGCACTAACACTGCCTGTATAGGTGAACTCCCATCTAGGAAGCCCTGATCCCTTACTTCTGTCTGCTAAACAACTTCAAAATAACAACCCCATACTGAGTCCAGCAGCAGGCACAACACAAATACCAAATTAGAAACCCCCTATCAGAAAAATAAAATGAAAGAATAGGGTCCGTCCTCCGCCAGTCATTCCTCTGTCATCAGCTGGGGAATCATTCACTTCTAGCCTTCAGTAAATTTTGTGTTCAAACACTGATATCTCTTGTGGAGTATTAGCTCGGGGACACTGCGCAACATCCCCTCTTCCCAACAGTGCTGCTTTTATTGCAATCCTTCTGCCTTCCCCTAAGCCCTTCTGCACCCTCATGGCAGCAGAAAAGGGCTTCTGCAGAGGAAGAGGACACAGGTATTGGTGTGGGACAGCACCTCCATTCTTGGATCAAGGCTGAATGCTGAGATTACCTTAATTCCCATCTCTCCTTGTTTTGCATCTCTGCAAATAATCCAGGTTGTTTTGTCACATTACGAAGAATAAAGGAACTCTCCCAGCAGCAAAACCTGGGGTAGGAAAGCTATGCTGCAGTATTTCCAAGAGAAAGTGCTGCATCTTAAACTTACTACATTCTCCCTGACGCACAAAGACCCAACTCCTCAGCTGGTGTGAACCAGAGAGGTTCAGTTACATCATTCATCTGTCTAACCAAATTCAGTATATTCCCTGGGACTGCATCGTGCTTGGCAATAACCTCCTGTTCTATATGTGCTCTCAGCTAGCACAACCCACGTCCGAAGGAGGAGATTTCCAGCCAGAGCATTGTTTGAAGGTTGGGGTTTGGAGGTGGCTCAGCAAGTGAAGCATCCCGTATGACTTCAGATCACAGCAGTGGTCAGAAGCAGAGCCACACACCCTGGCTGCGCCTGAGGAAATCCAGAGCAAGCAAGCCAGACCTTGCTGAGATCAGCAAAGTGGGGCTGCAACTCGGTCTCTAACAGTACACTTACTACGTGGCCATCTGGGTACTTCAGGAAGGAGAGGGAGGGAGGGGAGAGTTAGTCTGCCTCTGCTTGAGCCATGAGAAATCCACTCTTACTACTCTCCTCAAATTTTAATCCTTAATATGGCCGTTCCCACCCGTTTTCAGGACAGCTACATTGAAGATTCACAATGTGATCCCGAGACTGTTCAAGATGCTACTTTTTATCCTATTTCAGAACCTAAAAAGCATTGTTAAATTTAATCCAAATTAATCATTTTCAGATCTGTTCAGCCAAACCCACAGGCTGAGGTCAGGTAGGGTGTGGCCTGGGAGCAACTGAGATTCAACATTTTTAGAAGTCATCTGGACATGGGATTCAAATGCATTCTAAGTTATACTCAGGTCTGTGCCCTCAGGAACACCCCTGTGTTGCTCTGTAGCATGTTTACCCTGCAGTTAGGAACTTCTCTCCTCCTTCATCTGCTGTGCCCAATAATAATCTTCCAGCACTGCTTACTTTGTGATGC
Organism: Tetrao urogallus; assembly: GCF_951394365.1. Taxonomy (NCBI): domain Eukaryota; kingdom Metazoa; phylum Chordata; class Aves; order Galliformes; family Phasianidae; genus Tetrao; species Tetrao urogallus. The sequence continues at coordinate 11,083,847 of NC_136821.1, read as the reverse complement.
TTCCAACAGAAATCCAGCATCAGTGGGTATCTTGAGAACAAACATGGGTAAGAAAAAAAGATGCAAGAAGCACTAGAGTTACAGGTACTATGAGAAAACAATATTTGGAGAATCTCTTTTTCAATTATAATGTTGCATAAATCTGTAAGTTTGAATGAACATGCAAGTCTTTTCATGCACAAGACAGCAATGCTTGTGAGTAGCTTAGTACAGGTGGAGTACAGACACATTTGTGATGTACCACTGTCTGCAACTGCTGCTCCATATTCACACCATGATCTCAATCACTCCATAATATCTATCTCCTGCTAAGACTGCAAGCATTTGAATGGACAGAGCCCATCCTTTTGAATGAAAAGAACAAAATGACTGGAATTCCTGACTTAGATTTTTTTCTCTATGTCAAAATCCCTAATATAGGATGTCAGTGTCATGTACACCATTTAAAAGATGGGAAAATTGAGAAAGGAGACTCATGTCCATCCAAGTTTGAGCAGCAGTGGCTCCCACTCGCTTGCCTGTGCTACCTGCAGAAGGCCCAGGTGGCCTACCAGAAGGCACATTAAGCTGCTGTGTGCCTGGGCAGAAAGGAACACACGTGCCTTGGAGGATGCCTCAAGCATGGGTAACCAGCTGGACGCGCAGCAAACAAGGATGGCCTCAAGGGACAGATTGCAAAGCAGATAGCCCATAGGCATTTGACAGCCAGTCTTCAGAGCTGAGAGAGGGACTGCACTCTCCTGGCTCTGTTCTGTCTTATCCTTCTGTCTTCCAGTTCACAGGCAATTAAGGTATGCCCCCAGCTAATCTAGTGCTTGTGTTTTTAAGACACTGATACTCAATCTGAGGATAATAGTTCTTTATCAACTTTGAGGTGGGTCAGAGTACCCACTGCCTGTGATAGCAATGTGTTCACCTGTCAGTTGAATGACATACAGAAAGCAAAACAAGGGATGGATGCAGAAAGGACAAGTAATCCTTGCACCTTGCAGAAGGTCTTAATTTCTATAACCACTACCCCCTCCACACACCCCCCTCCCCATAATAACTGTGTCGTAAAACAACAGGATTTAGAGGAAAAAAAAAAAGAAAAAAAAAGTAGGATTTACCATTCTACAATGCATTTGAAAGTCAGGAAAAGAACGTTATTTTATTTCTTGTTTTCTAATGACGTTGTACCTAACACTGTGGTATACACTAACATTACATGATGGCAAAAACTGGTTTACGTTACAGGATAAAGTGCTCCACATGCTTCACACTGTTTTAGTCTGGAGCATACAAAGATTAGAAGGTATAGGGCTCTGGTTGGTGTACAGTATGTTCCATTAGTCAGATAGAAAATCCTAAGTCCTAATTCAGAAAGATCCATTGACATCAAGCTTCTTCAAGTAGCATCCAGTGCCAAGTTACAATGAAATCCGTAGGTTTTCTACACAAGGTAGGGACAAAGATGGAGGAAATCTATGACAATTGCCATTTGCTTACAGAGCTGTACTACACAACAGATCTACTCATAGATAATGAAGATGGTTCTCATAGCAGTCATGAACAGGTTGGGATAAACAGAATTGTATGCCTCTGTGCTCACAACCATCATTCCCTGTTGGGCTTTATTACATTTACTGGTTTTGAAGCTGCTGAAGATGGTCACCACCTGAATATAAGCCAGTTCAGAAAGACTGTGTATTAAAGTGCCAGCTAACAGGAGCAAGGACATCTGTAAAATATAGAGGCTGATGTTTAAACAACAAAATTTTTCGTCTAAGTGTTCTGAAAGGAATTCCACTTGTGGAGAAAAGAGTCAAATAACATACTCATTTCAGCTCCAAGCAATGCTCTTTTACGTAAGTCCTGGCTGGATATGCTACAAGGAATTGCTCATTACGACTATGGGTTTGTTCTGGAGAGTTTGAAGGTACATAAGAAATTAGACTTTACCAGACTTCAGTCTTATCTGTTTTAGTTCATGGACCATAGATTGTAGTGCTGCTAAAAAGCTAACACTACTGAGGAACAGACATTTAACACGAGCCGCCAGTACGATTTCCTCGATATAAAGTGCTAGAAATGTGCTCATAACACAGATGTCAAGTGTACTACAGGGCTTGAAAGTTCATCTAGTGTCAACAATTCTCATTCCTTGGATAGGATCTCTCCTTGGATGAATCATCCTGGACATAGAGTTCTAATTATCCACCCCAAATCAGATAATGTTCTTCACCTGGCCACAACCACATACTAGCTCTTTCCCACACTAAACTCAGATTAGAAGTGATCATCCACTACTGTATCTGGTGTAAGTCCAAGTGTAGAGGCTACTCTGAATCAATGCAATATTCAAGAAAATTAAGGAAGAAAATTACCGCTGATTTGGAATGACAATTATCACAAAAATATTCCTATAATTAGAACAAAAGTTGAGCAGTTGAGTTTTACTGCAATAAGTTAGTCCTCTTACTCCTTCACATGTTTCACCAGCATTCCCTTCAGTATCTCATCCACAAAGATTTCAGTTTTTTATATCACTTTGGGTGAGTTTTAGAAGGTTAGCTTAAAAATCCAAAATCTGGAAAGCTTGAGCAAACTGCATGACCTTCTTAGGTCTGCAACATTTTGTACTTAGTCATTAACATTTCTAGCCAAAAGCAGAAGAGCACTGACCAAAAACCAAGGTGAGGGAGAATGCAGCACTCACAGGAATTGGTTACAGCTGACAGCCACCACCCTTATGTGACAATTGAAGTGAGACTTGCACTCTTACAGACACAAGAGTGACTGCTACCAAAGTTAAAGAGTTTTTCCAACTGTTATTTTGCCCCAGCTTTCTTTTCCAAGTCAACTCCTCCTTTTTTGGAAATAGCTTACAACTTTCTTCAAGGACTCCTTTGAGAGATGAAGTTTTCTAGGCTAACATTCAACTCAAAAGGTTTTAATTTTAGCCAAATTGATTTGACCATTTTTTAGTGGTGAAGGAATGGAAGAAAATACTTTTCCCATATGTTCAAGCTAGCAGAGAACGTCTGCAGAGAAGAAAGAATCCTTGAGGAGACAGAGGGGGAGAGGGGCTAAATGTCTCTAAAGGATAAAAATATTCCCAGACACAACATCACCATGAGCTAAGCCCCAACCTTACGTCAAAGAACACAACAGAAATGGCATTTGCATTTACACCAGAGGAGTATCTGGCCCATAGGAATAGAGAAGAAAGCTTCCTATTAAGATTTTGGATGGACTCATCAGAATCTAAACAACATCTCTAATGTTAACTCCCTTCTTGTTCTCTTTCAAGACCAAGAAACAGCATAACCCAATGCATGGGGAAGACAATCTTCTGCAAGCTCTACCTGGATAGAGTCACCTCAGCAAGACACCCCATTTTCAGGCCTGCAGTGAAATTCAGGACCCCTCTGAAGATTTGGGCTAATTAACCATGAGGGCTCACAGATGGCTGCACACACCTGCATACCACTTCTAGAAGCTCAGCTGGTCAACCTTTATGAGTCAGACTAAGCCTTTCCACCTGTAAAAGCTGCTTTACCTCTTAGCTATACTGAAAAAACATGAAATCCAGGAAGAAAATTAGTTGGTAGCAGACAATATTCAAAACTAGAGTTGCTCAAATCTCAGCAATCCCAGTACTTGAGAAAGATAGGCCCACAGATGAAAGCTTCCTTTCCTGACCATGGAAGCTCATGGAATAATGCTGAAAGATAATCTGCTCCCAGTGCTGCTTTAGGCAGAGTTCATAAGGCTTAAGACATCACACACAAAGAAGAACAAATCACACACAGCAAAGAAGAGATGCAGGTCTCCAAGAGCTCGGCTGCACAGCATGAAGCCCAAAAGCTCAAAACAGTATAGTAGGATTTCTTAACTTACTCTCTGTGGAGCCTCCAGGGTTTTCCAGATTCTTGATTTCATACACCAGGCTCAAGATGCTCCAGTTTCTTCAGCTTCCAAGAGATTTTCAATATCACATTACACTGAAGCTGGGGATAAAAGAGCCCTGCAGTTGTGAGCAGCACACCCATTTTTTATTTAATGTTACTATTATTAAATACCCTTATCATAAGTGCATGCAGAAGATCTCATGAAGACTGCTAGGCAGTACAAGTCTAAGTTGTTGCTTTAGACAGCTTACAATATATAAAGGCAAACATCACATAGAGGATGAACTAGACAAGGATGTAAGCAGAGTTAAATCATTTGACACCAGATTGCAGTATAAACAGCTATAGATATGCTTGCTATTAGTTACAAATAAACTCCTCCAATACCCCCATTTAGCTACTTCTAATCTGCTGGTTCTTCAGCATTCTTCATTATTTATTGCAGATACAGACCTCAGAAGGAGAACAACTCCTTTTTGCATTCCACTTCTTCCGCTGTCCTTCAAGAATCTGCAGTTGAGTTCTAGTGGATATAGACTCCTTATAAATGCTTGAGCACACCTGGAGCACAGCAAGATTGATTGGTAAGCATTTGAAGGGACACAGGTGATCTGGTTGGGGAGGAGGGGGGGAAAAAGCAGCAAATTGTAAAGGACTGAAAAGCAAGCCTGAGACTTGGTACAGATACACAAAGAGGAGCAATAAAAGGAAAGAAATGCAAATGTCCATAACATCAACACTATAAATCAGCAGATCTTTCTAGTAGTGAACCAGCTTCCATGTTTTAGGAGGAGCAGTATGTGGGAAGCTAGATGAGAAAAGGAAAGGTAGCAGGAGGCTGAAAAGGGAGAGGAAGAGGGGAATCTCCTGAGGGAAAAAGCTGTGACATTTTTTTGGAGGTTATATGAGAGTCTGTAGAAAAATGAGATGAGTGTATATTTTAAAAAGAAAGTCTTTGATGTTACTGTATCTGTAATGAGAAAATAATTTTGACAGTTTACAAAGAAATAAAAATAAATCCTCTTGCTATCCTCCAGTCTAGCCTGAGTGATATGACCTATGCAATTGAGAGGCTTGTTTACCATCTTGCTTTTTACACAACAGCATTTACCATCTCAGCTCCACTGGATGTGAACATCTTACTCCCTTCTGTCAAATTCTTATTGTTGGTCTACAACATAAGTAGGTTCTTGCAAGACAGACCTGTCTTAGGTTCCAGCCCTGCAACTAGATCAGCAAACGGTCATTCTAGGGAAAGTTTTATGCTCTGCAACCCTCTAAGCGACCTGCTGCAGTCAAATCTCAGTGATCAAAGACATGACTCACACTCTGCAAAAACTGCACGTTTAGGTTAGACATGATAGGGTTTAAAACGATGTTAGGTAATTAACACTGGGCAGAGCTCCACCCAGCCAGGTGTGTGCATAGGATTAGCTCTGCACAGCCCTGGAGAAAAGAGGTACTGCAATGTGCACAGATGGCAGCAACTGCAGCCTTTCAACCAGCCATCCTTCCAGATCCAGCCACTGGCTGAGACAGTGGTACTAGCCATATGAAAATTCTGGCTACCATGAAGCTTTGTGGATTTACTCCTAAAAAGGAAGGAGAAATGGAACCCACAAATGGGTTCACTCAGCCTGCCCTCCATTCCTTATACCATCACATATCAAGTATTTTGTTGACCATATTGCTTCTGAGAACAATCCTAATATAAAACAGATGTGGAAAAAAAAATCTTTTCTGGTTCTGATTTCAAGACTTCACCAGAAGGGAGCAGGAGAGACTTGCAGAAGAGCTCCACTTAACATCTGCACTGTGGACAGTGCTGTCCTGCACAGAGCCTGATCACAGTCAGGCTCCCAGGAGATACAACTGCAACAGTAAGAAATCTCATCAACCAGCTCTTGTGACCTGGGAAATTGTACCTTTGCATGTGTCACAGTATGTATTATACATGCATGATAGAACAAAAGTCCAGTTTCACAAACTTCTATAAAAATGTCATTGTATCTATGCTAACTGCTAGGACAGGTCAGGACCAATCTTACCTTTCTTACTGACATAGTTATACTGCTCTTCGTGTCCAAGGACTAAGAAGTCAAGTCTTAATCTATCACCATGAAAAGAACAGTAAGAAGGAATCTAGTTTTAATCCTGCCTGGATAGGAAAAATATTTCAGGACTTGTTCAACAAAGAAAATAAAATACACAACAACTGAAAAAAAAAAAAAAAAAAAAAAAAAAAAAAAAAAAAAAAAAAAAAAAGAAGAAAAAATAAAAGGAAGAAAAGAAAGAAAAGGGAAAAAAAAAGAAACAATAGATAGAGAAAACGAAGCTTTTCCCCATGCTGAACAGATTCCTAGACAGCAGTCCATGAACCCCGTCCTGGACACAAGACTCCAGCTGCTGGCTGGCACACAGTTGCAGAGGCAGCCCTGGAGTAAATTGGACAACTGGTTTCTTGGAAGACCAACATTAGCAAAGTGTTGTAAATACATCAGGATGTAAATATAGTGGTCCTTAATTGCTTGGAGTCTTGCTCTTACATACTCTTGTCTGGCAGCAGCTCCCCTCATGGGCAGGGCTCTGGAGTGTCAGTGCTGTACACACGGCCTTGACAAGAAGAGAAGGGCAGAATGGTCTGTGATTTCACATCTGGACAAAATTGAGGGTCACAGGCTTTGGGAAGGCTGTGGCCCTTGTCCCAGAATTCTCATACTGCCTATGCTTACAACTAGTGGATGTGGTAGCTGAGAAACATTGGACACCCAACCCAATGCATTTGGTTGTACATAGTCTACCCACACCTGAAGAAAGCCTGACACAATGGATGTGAAGGCTGTGTTAAGCCTATCTTCTTCATGAGTGAAAATTCAGATTTATAAGCTATCCTGAATGATGTGACTCAAAACTTGGCTCTGCAGGACATTCGCTCATTTGCAAGCTGATTAAAGAGTTAAGCAGGAGAAATGCATGCAGGTTTCTTCTCAAGTCCAAGAATAACTGTCCTTGCTGGGTCTAGCAGTGATGGCCTTGGACACTTTTACTGCCTGCCTTTCACTCCCTGGCTCAGTGCTGGTGTTGCCAGAGTTCATCTGGCAGACAATGCCTTCAGAGAGGAGCAGCTGGCACTTTCAGGCACACACTGCTGTCCATCTGCCAGAGCTTGCTGTGAGCACTAACTTGGATTAAATAGTTTCAGTGTTGGCTCTGAGTCATCTCAGCTAATTTTGCTCCGTGTGAAGGAGGGAAGAATCACACCTGCTGCTAAGAAGGTGGAAGACAACAAGGACTCAACAGACAGCGGTAGGCATGTGGTACCCAGACTGATATCCATCCTTACCCATGAGAGCTGACTTTGCCCCACAGTGGCTGAAGGATGCTCAGAAGTTCCAGGTTCTGGGTAGCAATGGGGTTCCCCAGCAAAGCTGCAGAAGGGCACAGGCAATGCTCAAAACCTATCTAGATATCTATGGGAATGTGGAAAGGAGTTCGGTGGGCTGAGGAATTGACCCTGTTTGTCCCCTAGACACAAAGCAGAGTCAAAACTCAGGCTTTCCTAGCAGCTGGTTTATATACACAAAACACTGGGTGTTCATGTTTACAAGACATAGAGCTCATTTCTGTTTCTTTCTATGAGGAAATAACAAAATATGTAGGTACTTTCTATCTAAAATAACATTTCTCTTGTCCTTTTGCCTCAGCCATCCAAGAATGAAACTGTGTGCGACTGGAGAAGGGAAATGCTTAGAAATCCTTCTTTTTTACTGCGGCTGTTCCTTGCTGACATTTAGCCCAGACAATGTGAGCACCACCCTCAGCTACACCCAGCTGGGCTCACCAACTTCACATGATGCAGCACAGCTATAACCAACAGCACGAACAGCCCAAATATTTCTGTGCAGAGCATGAAACTGTTTGCTAGACTTAATTACTCTTTGCTTGGCATAGTTTGGGAGCTATGTAAGTTGTTTCAACCTTGCTGCACCGATCCTGCTCCTAGAGGTAACAGGATTGGATATAAGAAAGAAGTGTTTTACAATAAGAGTGGCAAGGCACTGGCACAGGTTGCCTCAAGAGGTGGTGGATGCCTGGAGACATTCAAGGTCAGGCTGGATGGGGCTTTATGCACCCGATAGAGCTGAGTGTCCCTGTTCATTGCAGGGGGTTGGACCAGATGACCTTTAAAGGTACTTCCAACTCAGATGATTCTATGACAGGGCAGAAGAGCCAGGGACCTAGATTCCCCTCCTTGCCTTGCCCTGAGGACAGCTTTCACCTCTGCTCCTACCTTGTCCCTGGGGAGGAGAGCTTCACACTGGTATGTAGGGCTCTGCAGGTTGGAAATCAAAGTGTAGGCTGAGAAGCTGGCAGCTGTTGTAGTTGCTTTCACATGCAACTTTCAAAATACCCACTGCAAAGGGCAATGGTGGGTCACTGAAGGGTGTTTATGGGGACATGCGGGGTCTGACGAAAGAAGCAATGACTTGGACTGCTGCTCTGCTGATGAATTCAAATCTCAACCATTGCAGTGTGGCAAATCTTGTCTCTGAGATTAATCAGAATGGCTGAAATATTGATCAAAACATAGAATCATTAAGGTTGGAAAAGACCACTAATATCACCAAGTTCAACCATCAACCCATCTTCACCATGCCTACTAGCCATGTCCCTCAGTGCAACATCTCCACAGTTCTTGAACACCTCCAGGGATGGTGACTCCACCACCTCCCTGGGCAGCTCTTTTTTAGAATAAATTTTTCCTACTATCCAACCTGAACCTCCCAAGATGTGCTGAATAGTGATACCCTAAGTGGGGAATGAATGTGGAAGCAGGAATCATCTCCCTGCCAGCTCCTTCTAGGCAGGCCCAGGCTTAAGGAGGACTCTGAGCCAGGGAGCACAAGCCACCAACCTGTGTGTGGCAGGAAGAAAACCCCATTGCAAGGGCTGGCTCTTCACTGAGGGCCACCAGAGCCCACATGCCATCGCACACAATACCAAGCATGGAGCAGATCTCAGCCAGCATCTCGAGACAGCAAAGCCAGATCTCCATCTGAGGAGCAGCTCATTTCACTCGTTTGTTCACCACAGCCCTGTTTTCTGTTCTGGGCAGCCCTCAGCTTAGTTTTGTGGATGCGAGAAAATACGTGCTGCAAACAGAAGGCAAGGATCAGCCTGAGGTGCATGCCTGAGCACTAGATCTCTGTGTGCATCCCAGCTGCCCCATCCACACCTCCCCTCCCATAATACAGAAATAAATTTAAAAAAAATTAGCATCCAGATTGTCCCAGTTAATGCTTAAGTGGTGACAGTTACACAACTTCCCCTGGAACGTCTGTTCTGATGGCTGCGGTACACTGGCGGGCAGGAATGGTGACAACAGGCAGATGGTGAAGAGTGAGTGGAACCGGGTGTCACAGTGGACACAGCAAGGCTTGCAGGGACAGGCCTGCACTCGCATGGCGGGGGAACAGTCACCATTAGTATGGCTCAGCTCCAGGCTTTGAAAGAATACCGGAGTCCCAGTGGCGTGGTGAGATCTGTGCAGCTGGGTCACTTGCAAGCACAGATCAGTGCAAAGCAAATGCAAAGCTGATGCCTCAACGTCCTTCTACATGTGTTTAAAAACATGCAGTGAGCTCATAAAAAGGCCGAGTCTTCAGGGCTAACTTACAAGCGCCAGACAAAAATCCATCAAGATTGATGAATCCTTTTTTTAATATGGCGTTCGGCACGTCCGATATTTTAGTGGGCTTTAAAAAGCACGGCAGGAACTAGGGCCATTAAACATCTAGGATAAATACAGTCACATAGAAATTCAGGCATCCAGCTGTTCGTTTGCTTGGGCATGTCCTCTACTTGGAAATATGGTAAGCTTTCAAGTTAAATTCCAGGGAAGATCAGCGTAATGCACAGCACCCAGATACCACAGCTCATGAGAAGAGACTCTAATGCAACACCATCTGAGCAGCCCATGCGTGCACCAGCAAGGCAGCTTCTTGCAACAGCTATTGGAGACAAAAACTGCCTGGATGGTAAGAGATGTCATCCAGCCACAGGCAGCACCTGCCCAGAGCTCCAGGGTGATCCAACAGCATGTCAGTGTGGCAACATCCTGTCAGGATTTTGCAAACCTCCCTTGCATCTTCCTTTATATTTATTTGGCTTGCTAAGATGAGCAATGCCAGTGAAAGTCTTGGGCTGAGACCTCCATTTCTGAACACAAACAAGCTGCCCAACATCTCCCTCCTACTGCTGCCTCCTGGCTCACAGAGTTGATCTGGTTTATCTGGGAACCTGAGCTGGGAATCACAACAGCTTGTCACAGGGAGTCAGAAGTGCTGTGTGTGTGTGTGCACTTAGAGGGAAGGAGGGGGCCAGATGTGACACTGCTTCCAGGCACAGGTGGTGTTATGGGTGTGCACAGTGCTTCCTGAGTTTCCCAGCTCTTCATACGCAGTGCTTTCCTAGCAGTATGGCTGCATTCATCTACGTTTGTGGCCTCTACCTGCAGCACTGGCAGATGTGCACACCCAATTCTGGGTATGCCTGCCATTGTTCCAAGGGTTTTACCTACCAGTATAAATCAATTATTTACATCTCTGCTGAAAATGCTTCTCAAGATACCGTTCATGATGCATTTAGTTTTCTGATTTTCTGAGTATGATCTTCTAACACCCTTTTAAGCCTTCACATCAATTAATCTTACAGGAAAACTTCTTCTGTTCTCCAGACATCCAGTAAAGGGCTTCAGACATCAGAGAAGCAACATCTTAGAAAACCCCATATTTGCAGATGCACCAGTTTTGCATGCACTGCATGCCTTTCTAACCCAGGAAAACACCATTCCTAATAGCAGCACTGATGTCCATGCAGCCACCCTGACATCACAAGGGCTTGTATGAGTTGGTGTCCACCACGAGATAGTAGCATGCTCCATATATCCCAGTGATAGACTTAAGCACTCTCATTTCCACTTCATCTCAGGAATACCCGAGAACTAACAAAACTAGGATTTTGTTTCCATTCTTGTGAGTTCAGGGTTTACAGTGCATTAAAACAATGCAGTATGACTCATTCAAGTGTTTAAAGAGTACTTTTCACATGTCTGTGTTTCTTTCCCATGTTTTGAGTATCAAGCGAAAGGGTTTTCCCTGTCATTTTTTCCTACCAGCACATTCGTGGATTTTTTTCTTCTATTTTTTTTCCATATTTTTTTTTTTTTTTTTTTTTTTTTTTTTTTTTTAGCCAAAAGGAGGACTACGTATGTATGTTTGCCAAGAGGCAGTGTACAAAAGCTCTGTATATCTACAGCATTAATACCTGAAGTTTTAATTTTTGGGAAATATTCATCCTAGTATATGCAGCAGGCTAATGTCTCATAGAAAGCTCAGGGAGCAGATCTCCATCACACACCCCATCCTCACTGCAAGGCGCACGCCTCTCCAAAAGAGGGGAGAAAAAAGCAGAACACACCTATGCAGCTCTCTCCCCAGAAAGGATCCAGGGACCACCTTCTGACTGGAAAAAAAGGACCATAAAGAGCACAGTGAAGTATAGTGCAACATAACATAATACAATATATTTACTAGAATTGCAGAGATCAATATCCATGTTTAGAAGTGCCCTTTTTAATCTTTGAGAGCCATCGCTCAGCCCTTTAACAAGCATTTAACTTTATGGTAGTGCCAGTATATCTGTGCTACTGCATGTGATTTAGTCTCTCATACAAGAGATTATGCTTTGGTTACATTTTAACTGAAGTAAGAATACCAGTCATGCAGCTGTTTCATATTTGGTAGAGTCTCATTTGTGCAATGTAATCAAAGTGCCCCCTGAGAGCTCACACTCATGTTAAAGACGTCATTGATGAGTGCTGTAGAACTGGACCACGGGTAACAAAGCAGCTAATAAAACCATTGTGGAGGTCCATAATGCAAACTGCATTAGATCACAGAATGCCAAGAACAATCATGTTTAGGTGATGGATAAATATGTTTATGATGACTGTTGATGCTACCCTCAAAAATCTCTGTGAATTCCCGAAGCATCTCATCAAGTCTGTATTTCTGACTGCTCTGGAAGAGATTTCGCATCTAAACTTCATATCATCCCTGAGGAGTACATAAAGACATACTTCCAAATGGAATTATGCTCAGCCATACAGTGTACAATCCCAAATGCATTCCATTTTTTCCATGAGTATGGTATAGGAATCAAATCAAGGCAAGCAACAGACAGTCTGATTGTCATATTGGGAAAGCTTCTCTGAAAGAACCTGCAGAAACATGCATTATTCCAGAAACTCTCTGGGGAAACTCCAGCTTTTGGCCAGGTGTATCATCCTTAAGTGTAAAAACTGTTGCATGCATGCATCATGTTGAATATTAGGAAAAAATTCTTGAATAGGATGGTCAGGCACTGGCATAGGATGCCCAGAGAGGTGATGGGCTCATTAATTCCCTGGAGGTGTTCAAGAAACATGGACAAATGGCACTGAAAGAGGTGGCTAGTGAGTAATATTGGTGGTAGAAGGACAGTTGGACTAGATGATCTTTGAGGTCTTTTCCAACCTTGGTGATTCTATGATTCTATGGTCAGCAATCAGAAGTCAAGAACACCAAACTACAGACCACTGTTATTGGAGCTATCAGAAAACTGGTCAGCTCTGTAACCAGCTGCTACCCACGGCTTCTCTAAACAATCTGGAGTCTCTGTATCCGCAACATGTGAAATTCTGTTCGTGGGCCCTTAGAAGCTTAAAACTGGCACTGAGGAAATCTGTTTCACAGAGGAAGTCCATGCTCTGATAATGATTTTATATTTCTGAATACACTGATTTTCAAGTGTAGATACTCTGAAATCTTTCAAGAACGGATGCCAGCCCTTTGCACATTACATAAACTCACTGAAAAAAAACAGGACTCTTTCTCAGTGAAAGGATCCCAGCAGTAAATCTCAGATTACCATATTTATGTCAGAATAATTTTCAACTTGTCCCCAAAAGATCAAAAATTGATGCAACACCAATCAAACATTCAAAATATTAAAATGCAAAATTTCTATAGATAATTTTTTTTACTCTTGTCAAAATGAATTAGTATTATTAATAATATGCAGAGATCTGTGCAAATGAAAGTAATATATATGTGCATACGTATGTGTGTGACGTTCATTATGCAGTCAGAATTTCCCCAGCCAAGTCGGTTTGAATGTATGCCTTTCCCATCTCACCACCTTTTCTAAAGAGCATTCTTTGGTTTCAAAACTGCAATACGTTTTATGGAGAAGTAGCTCCAACCAGTTCAAACTGGTAGAAAATCATGTTCTTTCTATCAGCAATCAGTCTCTTGCAAGCAAAGCTAAAGGGAAATGATCCTTGAAACATCACTGCGAGTGGCTATGGAAATCCTTTTAATTGCATACAACTCCCAGCAGTGACAATAAGTAGATACGACTGCCACTAACGTTGATTGCCATCAGTTTGAGCTGCTATACTTTCACACATATGAACTGCACCTCAGAAAGCCTGTGTATAAAAGTATGAGTGATAGTAAACTTGTCCTCAGCTAACCTCAGCTACAAACACCTCCCACAGAGCTGGAGGCGGGCACTCATCAAAGTGGGCTGGGTTGGTGGGGTGCAGCCAGTGCTACTGTGAACACAAGCATGCATGTCATCCCTCCTACTGCAAAATCATGGGTGTTCTACTACAGGTGATGTGTAGATGCACAGGCATGAAATCACTGTAATCAACCCATTGGAGAATTTTAGTTTTAACAAGTGTGTACTCCATTTTATTTCTACTAGCACATCGCTACCTTGAAATACTGGTAGGAGAAGAATGAGGATGCCTGATAGCATAATTCAAGCTGGGCACCCAAAACTCATCAAAATCTTCAGACAGCTGTCGATTTAGACAGCTTCAGCCAAGTAACCACTCCCCAAAGATCTTGGAGATACAGAAGCAGACAACTACAATCTGGCTTAGATGGTCACACCAGTCACCTCCTGTAACTACCATCCAGGATGCAGGGGATACAGAAGCCACAGCAATGTGCCAAAATGTCATTCCAAAAGCAAACCCTAATCTCCACAGGACAGCCCCGAGCCTGGCAGAAATTGTACTAGTGTTACCAGGACCAAAGGAGAATACCATATGCCTGCATGCTTACAAGAAAAGTCATTAAAGTTAGAAATGAGAGACATGCTAGGTCAGTCAGTCCTGCACCCACTATTTCTGACAGCTGCATGAAATGAAACTGAGGGGACAGTCAGTCACATCCACTCCCATCCTTTGCTAATTCACTTGGTTTGTTTATACGTTATTGCTATATTGAGCAAAGTTCTTTCACCTCTCCCATGCAAAACAGCCTTTTTGTTATTTTGATTCTCCGCTTCTCTGACTCTGTGCTGGTCTCAGTCTGTTTTCCCTTACTGGAAGTCACCACAGTTGCAAACCACAACTACAGAGGATGCCTCTGGAAGTTTTTCTATACACTTTATAAATGAGATTGGAAATATCTGTCCTATAACAACATCGAGCTTTTGAGAAGTCTCTTCCTATTCTTTCACTGCACTGAGGAACTGTCTTCTATTTCATTATTGCTGCCTTCATACCTACAATACTTCTAGATGTAATGTTGTATCCCCACTTATTTCGGCATGTAAGAGAAGCAAAGCACATTGAACAAGGTAGTGTCTTTTACTAAGCCAGAAAACAAAGTCCATATTCACTTCCCAAGAATTTCATTGCTCTCCTCTTGTATGGCCAAAATAGCTCCCTCTATTTATTTTGCTTTCGCTTGCAAAATCCAACTTGGCTTGACTTTTGACAGTTCCCCCATTATCCATTGGCCTTCTGACCTCTGCCATATGTCTTACCCAATCCATCCTTCCAGTCCTTGCAGGCTTTCTATTTACTGCAATGTAACTTGATTAGAATAACCAAGGTGACAAACAATAAACCCATATGTTTACTTTGACTTGTAGCTTGTATATCATGACATATTTTTTCCTAGCATGGGTGCAAGAGCCAGCTCTTCTGAAGGAAAGATCAAGAGGTCAAGGCAAAGCAAAATAAGAGGAAACAAATGACTAACAGATTCATGCTGAAAATCCAGTAAGTTCTGGTTCTCTTAGTGTCAGGTTTCACTAGATTGACAGCAAAGGTTGGATAGAGTCTAGAGGAAGTATTGCAGAGAATAACTAATTTTAACAGCTGACTACAGAAAAGGGACCCAAAATATTTTGTTAGTAGTGCAGTGTCTGAAAACACCCTTTTTAGGAATACCTTGATGCTCCAACTCTACACATACAGTTCAGACCAGGTAAAACTAGTCACGTTTCCACTTCCTTCTTCACTGTTATTTATCCAAACCTCTCAACGCACTGATGCCAAGTGACAAGCACTATCAGAAGAGCTTCACTCCAGTGGAAGAACTTAATTCTATGTTTTAAATCAAAAATTTCTGCAAGATATCTTTGATTTTTAGCCTGTCAGATTGAAGAACAGAGAAAAATGTTATTTTTATCTTATTTATTATTTATATTACCATGAAAGTAGCACAAACTGTCCTGCTCCCCTCTTTCTTCAAGCAAAGAAAGATTGCATCAAGCTATGTTCACCACAAGCCTCAGTACAGCTGTCAGCCCTACTGCTCTGCTGATTTAGAAACACAGAATTGAGTTGGAAGGGACCTTTAAAACCAAACTAGTTCAACCTCCCCGCAGTGACCAGGGACACCTACAGCTCGATCAGGTGCTCAGAGCTCAGTCCAGCCTGTCTTTGAATGTCTCCAGGGATGGGACATCTGCCACCTTCCTGCGCTACGTGTCTCCCTGTAGCCTTCTCCAGGCAGAACAGCCCCAGCTCTCAGCCTTTCCTTGTAGGAGAGGAGTTCCATCCCCGGGATCATTTTTGTGGCCCTCCTCTGGCTGCATTCCAGCAGCTCCATGTCTCTCCTGTACTGAAGACTCCACATCTAGATGCAGTGCTCCAGGTGAGCTCTCACAGCACAGAGCAGAGGGGCAGGATCCCCTCCCTCACTCACCCTGCTGGCCACTCTGCTTTGGATGCAGCCCAAGATACAGTTGGCTTTCTAGACTGTGAGAGCACACTGCTGGCTCATGTCCAGCTGCCATCCAGCTGTACCCCCAACTGTTTAACTTATAGGTTCACAGAGGATGAAGTTTCAGAACATGATAAAGACGTAAGCAGGAATTAACCAAGACCTGTCCCTACAGTGGTGGCTGGTGACAGGGCTGTCACACTGGGACAGCTCTGCTGAGCAAGAGACACCCCAGTGCAGGGGCACACTCTGTACCCATGTGTTAATACTTTCCATAAACCATCTCTTCTCATCAGAGGTTTTACTGGAGAATGCTTCTGTTTATGAGGCAATAACCATCTTCAGGCCCAAGTAAATTTGATAACCATAGGCGGAGGAGATTAATGGATAATGCTGTTACTGAGCAAACAGAGAGAATGCCAGTCATTGTGGCTGGCACTAGATAGTAAAAATATAATTTGTTCTGGCCTCAAACCATACATACATACATACAGGTTAAAGAAAAAAAATCTACCTAAGAAACAAAAGAGGCAGTGACACCTCCAGGTATTAGGATCCTTGACGTGTTTTCTCTTCCCAAGTCTCAAGACATGCAGCACAAAGGCTTCTTCTGTTCAGAGGAGGCAATGCTCCAAGATCTGTCCTGACACTTCTGCAGCCATCTCAGGTGTTTGCCAGCCTTTGCTCCCCAGCTGGGGCTGAGCATAGGTACAGCCCACTGAGGTGTGCCCACACCTGCTGCAGGCTGCTGCTTGGCTCAAGCTTAGCTTTTGATGGGCTTCACCAGAAGAGGGATATTGGCAGCCGTGGAAGCGATAAACGATATAGGGAAATTGTGTGTCCAGAGCAGAAGACTAAAGTCTGCTTTGTAAGCATCTGGCAAAATGGAGAGGCAAATCTGGAAAATCCAGAGAGCTGACCAAGCACCAGCCTTCCAATAGTAAGCAAGAGCATGCAACCAAGATGTTTCCAAGACACACTGGAATGAAACAATAGTTCAGTCCTCTTGGAGCAGCAGGAAGAGCAGACACAAGTGGTTTGTGTGCTCACACTAATAGAAACAGTGCCAGTGCACTGAAATACAGAAAGCAGCTTTGGTTTAAGGGGTAACTATTATATTCCCATGTACAGTACAATTTGCTATGAGGTATCTTGTGAAATATTGCCTCTAGTTCAGAACTATGTGCTCTACAAATGTGGGAAAAGAGTGAGGGACTGAAGAAATTTTCTTTACAGCGTTTAACAAAAACATAGAGGCCATAGAGAAAGTAATGGTTATGTCAATAAAAGACTTGTCTGATCTCAGAATAAATGGTGACTGTAATTGTCAGAGCTACTGCTGAGAATTAGACGGTAATTAAAACACAGTTGGGTCAGGATACCATATTCCCTACAGTTCAAGGTGGAGGTCACAATCGCATGCAAGATTTTGTTGAAAAGCATCAACAAAATACTCAATAGCACTTTACAGTAAAACAGTGATTGACTCAGCTAATTCCCTTTCCATCATTTGAAAGTCATCAGTACAAGCTGGCTACCTTGGCCTCTTCAGAAGATGATTCAACAACACAAGTTGATATACAACCTGAGTTGCTCCGTTCTACCTGAGCATAGTGGAATACAGTATCACTGGTTTAGATAAATCATTCAACTTCAGAGTACCTAAAGATGAATTCTAGCCACAGTTTGCAATTTTACCTGAAAAGGTCTCGGTACCAGGCAGCAAGCAGTGCGGCACAGATATAAGAACTAATGCTGTGTGGTCTACTGATCTTATTTTCTCCATAGAGTTTAAGAATGAAGTAGATCTTCAAATCCAAGCAGCCGTACAGAAAACTGAGCTTCAGTAGCCCAGGTTAGGATTTAAATTGTTGTTCCCAGGCAATGGAAACGGCAGTATTCTGGAAAACAGAGAACCACAGGGAGCTACATTACTGAAGACAGAAGGCTTCTTTCATTCACTTCTGCCCACAGTTACTCCTGGGATCCATTCAGCTTCGCAAAAGTTATCATTTGACTACCTCCAAAATATCTTAAATTCTCCCTTGAAGAAGGATTTATTCTCAACACTGACAGTCTCTGCCTGATAAATTTGTCGTAGAATATTGTAAATAGTCTCATAAGCATAACAGTTACGGACATTTAACAAGTCTGGATCTTCAGCAGAACACCAACTTAAGTCAGCATGCTTAGTAACATGAAGCTGTCACATCCAAGTAAATACTGGGACCCACAAAAAGTAACGTCTGTATTCCTGAGTCAAAGGATTGGCAAATATTGCTTTCTGAAGGCTACTGCCTCATCCTTCCCAGCATCCACAAATGGCTTCCCTAATGTTAGAAGGCATCTTATTCCTTTTGCACATCAGGCTCTCTCTCTTACTTCCTCCTCAGGAAGGTTTAGCTCCTTCTGCCCATTTCCTTCCTTAACTTCCATTCACAACAACAGCACATAACTAGTTAATTTCATACTAATAACTCAGAACCTGTTCACTGTTTTTGCCTACAATATTGCTACAACATTTGGTTTCAGTGCTCAGGTCCTGCAATCAGTTTTGCTGCTGATACATTTTCCTTATCTTATTTTCTATGTGCTTGTAATCTCTTCTATTTCATGGGTCTCTGGAAGAAGTGAGGTTTCCGGCTTACAAATTTTCCTTGGAACCTCTCCAACTAATATTTTGCTAGTTCTAGTTGTGTCCTTGTGACTGTGTTGAGCTGCCATTCCTAAAGCAATTTTTTATTTCTTCCTCTCCCAGGACGAGAACACATAGTTCTTGTTCACATTGTCTTGAATTCAGTCTTCACAGCACTACACACATTTTCAGCAGTTTCCTTCATTGTAGCTCACTTGAATTGTCTTAGGATACATCCCAGAACACTACACATTTTCTCTTCCTTTGTTGGTGGCTGCAGTAAACCCACGAGACCAGAACTGGCATCCTAACTGTTGCTCACCATACTCCATGCAAAGAGACAATTTATTACACTAATGGATTTAACATTCTGCGGCTGAAGATTTACATTCTCAGCCATGCCTGGCACGCAGGGTTGGCAGCTCTGATTACATACCAGATTAGCAGACCTGAATGGCACAGCACATTCTCAGATCTAAACAAAGACCTTTCTAAGCCCCCCCAAAAGGAAGCTGTCAGAGGGAGTAAATTATCGTGGCTCGTGGAAGACAGTGGTGCAGTTTCATCAGCCAGAGTTCAAGCTAACTTCATCAATTTCTGAGGCAAGTAATCAATGCTATGCAGTCATCTCTTTCTGAAGCATTTCTATCATTTGTTTTTTAATTTCTGCCTGCACTTCTGGTCCTAACGTTGATCTTCAAACTGTCAGCTGAACAGTTCTCACTTCTTTCAATATCATTGACAAACCGTCTTTGGTTACAGTAATGATTTTTGTCTGCTGGTCTAGGTACTTGGCTTGTATTCTTTCACTATAACCAAATTTAGCTTTGCTGTTATGTTGCAACTTTTGGTTAATGCCGTATGTTACCATTCCTTTCCAATTAGCTTCTCTTCTAAATATGTGTGATGGAGAAACCTTTTATTTCTAAGCACACACTGCCAGACAAAATTAACATACAGCACTGCCTTTGTCTCTCAAGTGAGAGCGGTGTATTTATGGCCAAAACATCAATAAAGTTATGACAACACAACTCAGGAGATTACAATTCAGAAGCTGCCTATTGGTGCCACAGGTTGTATTTTCTTTACACAGAATTCCTCTTGCCCCTGAAACCAGGAAAAACAAAAACAAAAAGATAGAAGAAAACAAAGATAAAGGCAAAGGCAGTTGAAAAATAGATGAAGGAAAGGCAGATGTTCTACAGTCCAACACAGATAGAGCCTCTGACTCTGCACGTTCCTATCCTTTGTTTAGGTAAAATGAGATTGAAGGTCAAGGATCTCCTTCCCAACAGTCAGACAAACAAATGAGCCAGCATCAGATGCCTGTGAGAATCATAGAGAGGACAGGTCATGTATTTTGCTAAAGCCCAGGTTACACCCAGCTCTTTGGCCTCATCTGACCCCAACACAGAGAAAGATAAGAAAAGTCACAGCATCATAAAGAAAACTTCCTTCTCCACCCGCTTTTCAGCTCTGGAGTCCTGTAAGTTGATATTGTCCCTTTACAGTAGAAAGCCTTAAAAAAAATTAAGTCTTTCCTTAGGAATGTCAGAGCTTTCATATAACTAGAAAATATTTATTTTTGCAGAAATAATTTGTGCATCTTTAAAATGGAACCTCCTGTCCCAGAGTATAAGTTATCGCTGATCATAACTCTCTTCACAGATAAAGCCTTGTAAATGAGGAAACTGTTCAGAGGCTTTCAAGTTAACAGGTTTCAGTGCATCCATGTACTTTGCGCATGTATGTTTTCCCTGCAGAACTGCATATGTAGGAGCAGGGCACCACTATTACCATCTTTAATTAAATGCAGTGTCAAAGTGCATTAGACTCAGTCTCAGCACATGCAGCAACCAGTGCACCTGTGAGGTGCATGGCCCTTTTCTCTACCCAAACAGCGGGAGGATGGAGAAACAACCTGGAGCAAGTAATTACCTAGGTCAAGGAAGTCCTTCAAAGGGTGAACATTTCTGATATCATGTAAAAGATTTTCACCAGAACTTAAAGTATGAGGAAACTATTACTGAAATAATACAAGGCTTTATGATTCTCTACCATAATAAACCTGACTTAAATCCCTAAATCGCACCCAAAATACAATTGAGACACTGTAGAGATTGCTTCTCTATGTCTCCTGCCCTTAATGTAATAACACTTTACAGAGACGAGAGCTGAGCCTTCAAATTGCAGAACTGGCTTTTAAGAGGAGCCATTGCAAACTCACAGGGCAACAGGTCAGTGCCTCTCCAGCAATTTTTTAATTTGCTTAATGAAAGCTCATAACTAATTTAAGTCATCCAAGCCATAATTTAGAGTAGCTGTTCATGACAATGAGAATTCAAAATTCAACTTTATATAAAATTAGAGGAAAGGGATTTAGAGAATGAATAGAAGTCCTCCTGCATTGCGGCTGAAGCAGATGAGACATCTGGATGTTTTGTTTACAGTTACCAAATGTCAGACAACACTCAGTATGCACAAGCTGTCATACACACAACAAGATTGTGTTTTGCTGCATGACTCTATAGCTGTCAGTGAGAAGGAGGCTGCTGGCTTTCCCTCTGACTTTCAGAGCTCAGCTTCTCATCAGTGATGAGATCTGTTAGCTAAGGACTCCCAGAAAGCAGGGAGCACTCAGCCTGGGTGGAGATGGACTTGAGCTGTGAAATCTGGATGCAATCCCATGATGTCAATGTCTCTTGTACATCTATGTCTTTCATTAGGAATACATAAGGTGGCTAGACAACAGTCTGATTCCCACCTTTTCCATGTCCCACAATAGCTTCTTTAAGGCCTCGTCACTGCTGCCTCTTGCACAACACATGCTTCTCGTGCTTCTCTCCAGTTGTGTAGGGCCAGGCCATCCTTATGCAATGCTGTTGGCATGGCCCTGGCTTGCTCTCTGCTCCTGCCCCCTGTTCACAGGCAATGTCTTATATATTTCAGCCCAGTCCTTGACCCATAGCCAAGGAAGCCATGAACACTATGCTCCGCCCACACCATGGCCAGTGGAGCCTCCTGGGCCCACCTGCTGGCCCCCTGCCCTAACTGCTAATAAAGGGTGAAGTGGAGGCACAAAGGTTAAATAGTTCCTTCAAGCTATGGAGCAGAGCCTAGTTAGGAATCTTAGAACTGGGCTACAGTTAGACCAGTAAATTTCAAATAATCATTCCCACAAACTTCTTCTGTGGTGATATTTCTAAACAATACCAGGGAACATTCCTTCATAAATTGTGCTGTGTTCCAGTTTCCACATTATAGCTATGATGTAACTCAATAACACTTTGTCCCATCAAGCCCAGCAACAATAGATTTAATCAGGGCATTTGTCTCAGAGAGACAATGGAGAGTTTTGACTAATCTGGCACATAACTCTGGCAGTTGCCTATGAAGGATTTTTTAAGATTAATTATTTATTTAACTGGGTGCCCTTGGTGGCTCTTCAATATGCAGTGTGCCAAGGCTGAGGGCTGCCAGGAGAGCTGCAAAAATGTCCTATGCCATTTGACATGCCAAGAACATACTCCATTTCAAAAATACATTATTTCTGCAGAAGCACAAGGAAGACGACGTTGTTCCCCATATCTCCCGTCATCCAATCAAATGATCATCAAGGACATCACAGTCAACCACAATGGCTGATCTCCGAGACCTCACTGGTGGAAACCCCACTGCAGTGACTGAGCACCCAAGAAAGGGGAGTAGACAAGGGTAGTACTGCATCACTGCTCTACAGTGGGCTGGTTGGTCCTTTTTGCATTTCCACAACTTTTCAAGCAACTCAGACCATGCAAATCATATAGGCTCCCTCTGCACATTGAGTAGGTGTGGTTGAAATTCCACCTCAGAAGCCATAGCTTGTCCTTGGATATGATGATTGACAAACATTGAAGACGCAGGAGCACAAGATACAGGCTGGCGTGACTGCAAACAAAGGGAAGACCCAATTCTGTTTCCCCATGTATTTCTGTGAGGCTTGGTGTTGTGGCAGGACAAAATAACCCAGATGGTGGTAGACAACAACCTGCAAGGCTCCTGATATCTCTGTTAGCAAGCAGTGCCTAGAATTTCCCTCTGGCCTGCAGGGTGAGATGATATTTTTCAACTGAGACTTAGGGATAACTTACACTGTACCTTCTCACAGTCCCCTCTGGTCAATACCGAGCAGTCCTGCTCCCCAGCTCACATGCCAGCAGCCTCCCCATTCACCTGTCCATCCATTTGCATGAGCTGTTCTCACTATCCACGGCCAGGCTGGATCCCTGCAGCCACCTACCTCCCTAGCAACGTAGTCTGAAAAAGCTTTTCTGTGAGAGGTGAGGATATATAAAAACTAAGGTTCAAGCTTATCCTTAAAGTGGATTATTGCCAGACAGTAATGTTTAAACATTAATGCTTAAGAGCATCAACACTTAAGAACTGAAAATTTAGTGGGAGTTTCTTTCTCAAATCAGCCTCTGGCATTTGCAATCTAAGAATAATTGGCATGAGGTAGGGAGATGATGATAAAACAAACACAAACCCCAGTGAATAAGACAGAGAAATATAGTAACAAAAGCATGCAATCAGGTCCCAGTGCAACTATTAGCCTGCAACTCTCACTACATCCACAAGACCCTTCCACCTCCTGCTGCCACTACTTTCTCTGCAAGAGCACAAAGGAAAATGACTACTAGTATAGTGTTCAGAGAAAGATAGGGAGCTTCTCCATAGGTCTCCATTAGAGAAATGATAAGTAACAGGAGATGCCAAACTAATACATGCAAGTTGTCCTTCTTTGGCCAACTTTTTTGTTTTGTTTTGTTTTTTTTTTTTTTTAATAAAAAACAGCTTTCCCAATATTTTGAGACACAATAAAATTCCACGTTTTCCATCAACACCTTCTTCTGCTCTCATCTTTTTGCTGTGTTTACAATCTGCAAAGCACTTCTGCTCTCGCAAAAGATTCCCTACATGTTGATGCTGGAGCTGGAGACAATTCTCTGGATCAATGTAGTCAGCCAGAGAAGGAGCTTGATAGTTACTATCAGCATATTACTCATCTGGGCCAACCCCCACCTCCTGTTCATTTCAATAAAATATGTTCATTTTGTCATAAATCTTGGTTTGATTTGTCAGGAAGTTAAATGCCCATCCCTGCCAAGATAATATGGTACATTGTACATGTCACTACTACACCTTCTATTTCTTAAGAGCTAGAAGTTGTGAAAGAGAAAGATCAACTTATATTAATGCCAGATTTTTATCAGATTAAGTCCTTGCAGTAGAAGACATTTGTGTATGGAAAAATATATTAAAAATGCTACAAAAAAGTTACCAAAAAATTAGTCTCTGCTTAAAGCATATAAGCCATCCCCTTGTTTACTATATGATTTACCCCAAAACCGCTAGCCTTCTCATGATACCTTCTGCTCTATTTGTTTTGTTTTTAGGGCTTTAAGATAACAAGTAGAAACCTGCCTGGTTTCTTAAAAGCCTGGTTCATCTCCTACCTTGGAGAAATAGACATGTTTCTCTAAGCAGATACTGCTCCCAGAAATTATTATATGGGTAACTGTACCCACAGTTAGTCAATGCTTATCTGATCAGACACCAGCTACAGTAAACAAGGATTGAAAGCCAGTGATCCCCAGGTGAGTTCATCATCTGAAAATGTTATTCATTCACCCTTAACTCTTTTTAATATAAGGCATTTGACATGTATATTTGGATTTCTCTTTTGAATTTCTCATTTCTTTCAGTGTCTAGTAAGTTTAATTATTTCCAGATTTCACAGCAAAAATTAGAATGCTGAAACTTAAAACGTATGATTCGAGCATATTTTTTTTTTTCCTCCCTTAAAACATGATGAATAATCCATTACAATTATTTATGTCTTTGGACTGAGTCAAAGTAAGAAAACAACTGTGACATAAATGACATCTTGATATATTTTGGTATACCACTGAATTGCGTCAATGAAATGACTTTTAGCTTGTTCAGTTTAGGTTCCTGAGAAATCTTATCATGATTACTGTTGAACACAAGCCAAAGTTGATGTTGTTTGCTTTTTTTATTCAAAGTGGCAAATTAAGGGAAAATGCAATTTGTTTAAGGTAACTCTGAAGGATAACTCAAACAATGGTTGACTTTGGGAAAGCAGCAATGGCTGTGATGATCTAAAGACATGGGCAATGAGACTACCTGGAGAGAGAAGACAGTATCCCCAAAGTTCTTCTCTTGTGCTTGAAACAAGATACTTTTTCCAACAGTCAGTCAAACAAAAGATGGGGTCTCAACCCACAAGCCTTCCTATTCCATTAATCCAGTTGCTTTATGTCAGGTGGGATACGAATTAAATCAGCTGATGACCTGTTTTGCCTTAAGATGCACAAAGAGTAATTGCCAGATATATAGGTGCCTTGAGACATGTGACATTGAAGAGCATCATACAGCATGTACCTTTCATCCTTTCTTAGTCAGAATTGACTTGTCAGTGAATTGACTTGTTTTGATTCAGTTTTCAGTTTGCCATCCTGTTATAGCAAAATCCACTTTTTTTTATTTCTTCTGCTGAAAAACTTGATGATGGAGCACACTCTCCTAAGTGAAAGCTGGTTCCTAATCAATTCTCATAGAATCGCTCAGGTTGGAAAAGACCTTAAAGATCATTGAGTCCAACCACTACTTAACCATACAACCCTAAGTCTAACAACCTTCTGCTAAATCACGTCCCTGAGCACCACATCCACACAGCTTTTAAACACATCCAGGGATGGCTGACTCAACCACCTCCCTGGGGAACCTATTCCAGTACCCTTTCTGTAAAGAAGTTTTTCCTGATATCCAGCTCAAACCTCCTCATGTATAACTCCTCCAGGAAAACTTCTGTTACATTCTGCAAGCAATGCTTTTATGCTAGCAAGAAGATCAGGGTACACCTTTCAGCTCTGAGAGGTAATTTCCCAGATCTAATCTGATTAGCAGTTTTCTCCTCTGAAAACCTACAGGTTCTCCATCACGACCCTTATTTTGTTTACCATTTATGTGGATGAGCTTCCAGTTGCAATCAGCATTTGGGCTTTCAATGGCCTGTGAGTAGACTAGAGGAAGTTGGTCCATTCACTCATCAGAATCGGTCAGCACAGAAAGGACAAAAACCACAAAAGAGAACTTGCACCACACTGAGTTCAAAGCAAGTTTGTCTTCTTACACATAACCTCTCTCTCTCTCGAGGAAAATGGGGACGCTCCATTTTGCTGAACAAAACAGGCAAACAGGAATGCAGAAATAGGGTTTAAATAAAACTGACTATCCACACTGCCTTATAGAACGACAGGTACTCTGCACTGATTTTTTGCTTTTCTCCAGTTAATGCCACCCAAAAAAATACCACAGTGCAAGGATTTGGCACCAATTCCTTCACTTCTGCCAGGTCACTGTATCTCCCAGATCGTATTTGTGCACTGCCAGTGCCATGTGGGAGCTGTTTTGCCACAGCAGGGCTACCTGCAATGATTAACAAGCATGTGCACTGAGTCTCTTCTGCAGTCACGCTGCTTTGCTAGAACTTTGTGCTGCCATAAGTCATCTTGAAAGAGCAGCTCTGATTTGAACCTTATGGAAGAAGATTCACAAAAGAAATGAAGCAAAATTAGTCGTGCTGGCATCTGTGTGTCGCTGCAGGTAAACAATCTTACGACCAATCTACGCACTCCATGAACTTTACTAAAATGACTCATCTTGAATTCTTTAATGCAATGTTACAGTTAAAAGAAAAAGCCACATCAAGCTGTTTTCCATCGTTACTTTCAAAAACTAATGACACAATGTTGTTGCAGATAAAAATGAGAGCAGTGTGCGTGAGGTTTCCTGGTTGGAGCAATCCTAACTCTTTACATGGTATGATAATTCCAAGGCTCTCACAAAGTCACTGAGAGACAGTAAGGGCTTCCCCTCCCTTTCCCCCCCACACAGTTTTCTCTTGAGGGAAAACAAGAGAAAAAGAAAGCATGGGTTTGTTTTAAAGTAAGTGCAAGAGGTGTGGAGCTGTAGAAAAATCAAAGAGTTAAGTTTAAGAAGGGAGCAGCAAGGGTAGTCATGGCTTCTTGCTCTTCAGCCATAAGTGCTGTGGTAGCACAACAGCACAGGAGAGGGCCAAGAGGACTACCTTCACCCAACAGCTCCTCTGCTCAGAGATACCCCTATTCTGTGATCCTCTGGACAGTCACCCTTGGCACAGCTTGCCCCTTACTCAGCACCTCTCCGCCATGCTGGTGGCAGTGTATTATGGTTACTTCAGATAGCTTCCTACTGGGACAGGCCCTTTAATTTTACTGTGTCCTGCAATAGCATATACAAGATTTGATAAGCCAGGAGCTTCCTATTTTTCAAACATCAGTTTGAACAGATCTGCTATTTTTCAGTTAATGATCACAATACACTTCATAAAGTAGTAAGAAATAGGTTTTCTCAGCTTCTCTTATCAGCTGGATCACAACCATATGATTTTTACTCCAACTTCCAAGTCTTGTAGAGCCAGACACCAGCCTGCCCACCTTTACATAACTAGAGGAAGAACTAGATGATGAAATTCTCCCAGGTCAAAGACAGTCATTTATTTGTAACCTAGAGCAGATGCTGCACACGTGCTGGCAAACAGTGCAGGCAGCACACCACAGCCCAGGCTGCAGCAGGTCATGGGGCAAAACCATGCTGAGGGTCACTGCAGCAGCTGAACATCCCCTGATGCAAGAGCCTATGGCAGCCCCCTGACAGCTCATTCTGAGACAAGCAGGCAGGACCAATAGTGGGAGCAAAGCAAACCATAGGTATGAAAGCTGAAAGGAATAGAGAATGGAGAGGGAAAAAAAAGGATAAATGTACTGTGAAAGAGAAAGCCACTTTGGCAAGCTTTCGTCAATCTTACTGAGAAGTATGTATTGATGCATTGCACCAGAAGTATATACCAGCAATATGAAAGCTTTGTTGTTAATGTTTACATCAATCATTGGTTCTGTCTGACCAGATCACACTTTAACCAAGACAGTGTGATGACATTTGCAAGAGCAGGGAAGTAGAAGGTTTTACTCAGATCTGTTAAGAGCACAGAGGAGGTCAACCATAATGTTTACATGAGGATCTTGCCTCTTCGCAGGTCATAAGCTTGCAAAGCCTCTGAAGACAGGGGAGGCCCAGGCTGGAAATGTCACCAGCAGGTGCTCCAATTGTCCACAACTCCTGCCATACCCATGCAGAAAGATGAAAGACTGCCCAGGGCAAGGAGTCCCACCTCCAAGCCCTAAATCTCTGGTGACAGTGGGAACTGGTGCAGCCTCAGCTCCCACC
Source organism: Tetrao urogallus (assembly GCF_951394365.1). NCBI lineage: Eukaryota > Metazoa > Chordata > Aves > Galliformes > Phasianidae > Tetrao > Tetrao urogallus. The sequence continues at coordinate 11,055,915 of NC_136821.1, read as the reverse complement.
CCCTTGTCCCAGGCTCTCCCCGGCTCCATTTTCCCATGTGGAGGGCCCACTCTGTATGGCATGATACACTATAGCTGCTTGGTGCTCATCCAGCATTTGTATGGCTTCTCTTCCAGGGCACTAACCTCTAGGCATGACTGCCATCCAAATACACTCTCTCTCCACCACACTTTTTATCTCTCCAGTCAGTAATTGCACCTAAGGAGGCTCTCAGATAGAGATCAGTAGTAACACTTTCTCCCTCAATGCCATTGTTCTTCCACAGCTCAAACGGCTTCAAGTGACAGATTTGAAAAACAGCCAGGGCTTGTAAAGTGTGGGAATGGAAAGTTTCTGAATGCTGGCAAGCGCTTATCAATCCCTGTATTGTAATATCGGCAACCAAGTGGCACTAGAGCTGTGCCAAATTAGGTGGAAAAGGAGTGCACACAAAGAAAGATTGATAGATTTCAAGGCAGAATTGCTATGAACGCAAATGCTCCTGGATAATTTCACCCACTATTTGCTGCAGCAGGTGTTCCTCTTTGGTAGCATCCCTAACAATTTTTCCCTTATGGAAGGGGACAGAAACATCCAAGCTTTCCTGACACAGGACAATATCTACTGTACCTAATTTTGCTGCTTTTAACCCTATACTCTCATTCATAGTTACTTGAGGGAAATATTTTATGAATTTATGACTTGCTTATCAAATTAAGATTAGTGTGCTCAGGCTGACCTTCAAAGAGAAGCACTAATGGGCATCAGTTGCTTCATGATACCACAGAAGATGTCCTTGCTCAAGAATATGCACTGAGTGTGTTGATGCATATGCACTCTGGCCAGTTCTGCCATAGATGGTGTAATCTCACTGATTTGCATTCAGCGCCCAGGTTACAGCACATGGGACATCAAACACTTTGCAGTCATACAACACACAACTTTTCCCTGCAGTGAAGAGCACCCAGGCACAATTCACAATGAAACTACTTGATGCGACTGAATTTCCATAAGAAATTTTCAGGGGGAAAAAAGAAAAACAAACACAAAAACCAAGAAACAACAACTCATTCAATAGCATAACAAAACAACTTAATTTGGAAGGGACCTTAAAAACATCCAGTTTCAAGCCTGTGCAATGGGCTGATTGCCACCCCCAGATCAGGCTGCCCACAGCACCATCCAACCTGACCTTGAACACCTCCAGGGATGGGGCATCTACAGCCTCTCTGGCAGCCTGTGCCAGTGCCTCACCACTCACTCAGTGAAAAATTTTCCTATGACAACTAATCTATACCCCAACTCCCCCACACAAAATCAGCTTAAAACCATTCACCCTTGTCCTATCACTATCTACCCACATAAAAAGTTGGTTTCCCACCTGTTTATACAAAATCCAACTAGTTAATAAAGTCTGGGTTGAAAACTAATGCTACAGTTACTATTAGCCCTACAGAACTCACAAGAAATCTCAACTGAGAGGCTCCCAAGGATGCTGGATGTCCCCACAGCCAGGTGACATTTAAACATACACAGCATAATTATTCTTCCTTGAGAGATGGGGAGTAATCACACTGTGGTTTGTTGGTAGAGCAGCTAAGGAGCTATTTCACCATGAAGAACGTGTTAAGAGCCAAGAGCAAAGGGACAGAAAAACTCAAAAAGACAACTTGCCCAAATTTGATGTAGTACAGTGAGTGATGCTTGTTCTGTTCCTTTTCTGAAGGCACAAGAAACATAACATTCACTCACCCCATCTGAAAATACATCCTGCCTAAGCCAAGCCTGTGGCACATACAGCTGTAATGTGCCAGGAGGTGCTTCAGCCAAGTCACCAGGTCAGGTGCTTTTTAAAAGACAGCCTGCATACTCCAGGCAGTGAGAACAAAGCGTACAGGCTAAATGACTTAATAAGAAAAAGCGTACCTTCGCCAATTGGGGTTCTACCCTCCTCTGCTGCACTTCATTTGCTGAGGTAAACAATGAACTAAATTACATTTAGCCAAGGGGGAAAAAGTCTGGTGAGTTATGTGAGAATATCCCATTTTGGAAATGAGGCAGGAGAGTTTTGAATAGTAACACCTAAATTTACCATTGGTTGAGTCACAGTTTGCAAGTGCTGCTTTCACCTCAAGTATAGATTACACAAGGGGTTGGGAAGGATTTTGCCACTGCTTAAAGAAGTTGCCAGAGCACGTGCTAGAATTTCCAGGGGTCATGGTAATGCCACCACCGTGCTTATATGCCCATGAGGTAGAACTAAGGTTCTCAGACTTCCCATGACTTCATGACATTAAGTCCTGCCTATTGTAGCCTCTCTCTTTAAATTAACATGCACAAGAAGATTTTCATCTTCATTGAATGTAAGCCTGTGGTTTAAGCACTGGTGTCTCTTATCCACCAACTGCAGTCATTTCTCTTGTAAATGAATAGCCTTTCCTAAATACAAGAAAAGGTAAGTTAGCACACTTCCTCCCAGCTACACATTAAGGTTGGAAAAGACCTCTAAGATCATCTAGTCAATCGAGCCACCCACCACTAATTTGCAGCAATACTATTAATAAAACCATGGATGATTTACTAGCTATTGATATGCATTCAGCTCTATTGTGACTACTTAGCAACCATATCTCCCCAAGAACTCTCAGGCTTAAGAGAAAGCAATTACCAAGTTATATACATTTTTTGTTGTTTGCTGGGAAAAAATATTAAGTAAAAAAATACTCCCTAGTTCAGTTTTTAAATTGCCTTTTTTCATGGACGAACTGAAAGATGATTACGGCTTGGTGTGCCTGTGTTATTTCACCTTCCTCCCACCCAACACTAGAAAGACAGAAGCTTTACTTAGTGGATGTATTAACAGATAACAGAGGTAAGAACTGAGCATTATGATCTCGAGGAGGATCCCCTGGCAAGCATTGGGAAAGTCTTCCCTTTGCTGACCCCATAGGATGCTGAGCAGCCTCTGGGCTGGCCCTATTTCCAGCAACCCTGCACATAGCATGGGAGTTGAAACAAGATGATCATTGTGGTCCTTTTCAACCCAGGCCATTCTACGATTCCGTGATTCTATGAAGTCTGGGCCAGGTGACTTTCAGAAATTCCTTCCACCCTAAATTATTTTATGAGTCTATAATTTTATAGCCTTCATCACAGTCACAGGTTGACGTCAGTCATGCAAGCTGGCAAGGGGATGAAACATGAAACAAATTTCATCCATATTGCCTGTTTTCAGGAGCAATTAAGTACAAAATCACCAGCCTGTAATTAGCTTAATCTCATCATTATACCTCTCCCATCACCACCAAGAGCCACACAACCAACACTGGGCTGGTGATAGATTGGAGACCCACAGATGAACCAGACCATAAGAGGCCAGCTCAGCACAGGGCAGCAGCACTCTTGGACACCCCAAGATTTTGGCTTTATGGTTTGGGTTCTGAAACCTTATGGCCTGCATGATTATGTTCTGACCCTTAAACAATCTAAAGAAGATGCATTTTGCTCTGATTTGCTCAGGAATTGACTCATTTATCTCACTGGATAGGCAAAACCCCTGTTCACACAGACCCTGAAGAACAAGCAGATGGCATATCACTCACTGTATAAAGACCATCAGGATTACTAGATGTTCTCATCACAAATTTTCTCCAAACTAAGCTTTTAGTTTCATTTCTAAGGAGGTAACACAAGTTACTATTGACACAAATCCCCATTGCAGAGTCAGCACAGACCAGGCATGCTAATCTCCAGAGAAAAGAGGAAAGAGAGAATAGATAGGTGAAAAAATAGAAGTGGAAAGAAAAGGAGAAACAAAGATTTCTATGTTGTGAGACCCTAGTATAAGTGAGAGCTTAACGCAACGCTGAATGAAATGCAGTACACACCAGTGATCAAGCCCATACAAATCCAGCCACTCACCTAGAACAATCCCAGCACAGCCTCCCCTACAGCCATCGTGGGGGGGAGGGCAGCTGGTTTATAAAGCCCTCACCAGGTGCAGGGAAGGCTCCTGCTCTGTGGCAGCAAGGCTGACCCCATCACAAACCAATCTGTGAATCAAAAACACCTGGGGATGCTCGGCAACTTGTTTGCATCTCTGAGGATTTATTCTACCAGCAGGAAAAGGGATTGCTAGCCCTGGCTTTCTTACAAGACCTCCTCAGAATTCAAATGTGTAGGGGAAGAAATGTCATTCTTAACCAGGAGTCATCATTTTTTTCTCCAGTGCTTACTAATAAAAGGTGTTTTGCCCCCACCACCTGGCATCCTCCTGATGGTGTCAGGAACAGGTGCGATTCTGAGCCTTGGGGTTCCAAGCAGTGCAGGGATGGGGTTTAGAGTCCTTGCACTCCTGACTACCAAAATACCCTGTTAATTTTTTACTTAATGGCCTCTCCTGGCTTCAGCTATAAATCTCCACAAAAAGAATCAAGTTAAAAATTGCCTTATGCACAGGGACACACCCTAAATAGACACTGCAGACAACACATGTACAGTCACAATGGATCTGTATATTCAGGTCAATTATTAACTCAGTGATGCACATGAAGTTTAAGGTCTTACCATTCTCTGCTTAATGAGTGCCAAATAAGATTTCATTTCTTATTTCAAGGTATGTACTTCATGATCTTTTATTTCACACCTGAACTGACCCCCACGTTCATATTCGTATATTCATTCAACTGGGATGGGTGGCAACCCATCAGGACTTCATCACAAGTTGCCTGCTTTGGGTCTGAGTTCTACCACGTCAATGTTTTATGTTAAATGCAAGTTCAGAAAGGCCCCTGACAAACCCTCCTTCCTGTTGAGGGACCTTTCCCAGGGGGCCTGGTGGACACAGGCAGTTGAGCTACTAAGCCCTGAAGAACACATACATCTCTTCAGGCCATATCCTTGGTTTCAGCTCCTGATCCTCATCTTTGCACCACTGGGGCTCAGAGGCATTACATTTAACTATTACCTTTAAGAACTTTCTCACTGAGAAAGAGCAAGAGAGGAACATCACCTGTGTCTGTGAGAGCCCAAAAGGTCATTGATTATACTTTGTTTACTTGGTTACTTGGTGGTGCTCATCACATCCACCTCCTGGTATGAGTGGCTCTCCATGGCTGCTCTGCAAATTCGCATCACTCTGCCTTAGAGGCTACACAAGAGGGGCAATGCCTATTTTCCTCGCAGGTTGCTTAACAAGTCATGTGCTACCAGCCAGATGACTGCAGTGAGTCAACAGCGGATTGCCACTATGTCCCCGTGGCACTAAAAATGATTCATGCTGTGTTATGAGTGAAAGCGAAGTTGTTCACTGCCTTAGTTGCTGTCAACTAATAGTGGTGGATTTGCTTGAATTTGCCATAGTGGATGGGCTGGGGACTATTTTTTTAATGTGGGCTTCAGCTCCAGTCCATCCAGTGATATACTGGCACAGGCCACCCAGGGAGGTGGGGGGGGTCACTGTCCCTGTCCTTAGCGCTGTCCTTAATGTATGCAGCCTCTATGGTTTCACGCTGAGCCTCTACTGCCAACACAGCCTCATGTTTTTTATTCAAGTTTTCCCTGATTTTTCTCCTGTGAGTTAAACTACTGGGTGTTGTCATGGACATCTTAATTCCCAAAGTAGTGCCAATCATCCAGAAATTTTTCCTTGGGGAAGATGATAGACTTTGATATCTCTTTCATGAAGAAACTCCTCCCAGCATTGCATGTGTTCAAGGCCATCCAATGTAAGATTTCTAGCACCTCTCCTCTTACAGTCCTTGCTGTAATATACTAAAAATAGATGCAGAAACCATTGCAGAATCAAGTATTTCCCGTGCAGGTAAGCCTGGAAGCATTCAGCTCCTTTCGAAGAATGAGAATGAGGAATGTTATTCCTCTGCCTGCTCCATAGTTGGGACTAACACTTTCAACTGAAAGACTGCATTGTTTTATAAATTGGAAAATTAATTTTGAAATGTTTGCTTGCTGTTGAGGATTTATATGAGATTAAGCCACAGCTTTGGCTTAGGAGCTCTACTCTTGGACCATAGCTCTCCTCACCCACGACCAGCTCTTTTCAGCTCCCGTCCAGTCATAACCATAGCTTCTAGGCGTGTTCCCAAGGAGGTCTTTTTCTTGTATGCTTCCCTCCCAGTGTCTGCATCAAGCAGGCCTCACAGATTATACACGATCTTGTTTCTGCATTGTATCACTGAGAAATGAAGCCAGTCCCAACAAGAAGAGATGGCTGCAGGACATTTTGCTATGGTCAACCCTCTTTCCCCAGCACTGTTCAGACTTCTCTCCTGTTGATCTGGAGAGGGCACTCAGCACCACGTGGCTGCAACGCATGGCTCTCCCGCACACATCCACGCCAAGCAAAGCAGAAACAAAACACAGGCTTCTTACAAACAGGTTTATTTGCATTTTGACTGGAGCACAGATTCTAGATACAGATTTCTTCTGCACAACAGTACAATAGCCAGTGCAAAATATGCTTTTTTTTTTTTTTTTTAATTCATGTACAAAAAAAACCAAACAAACTATAAGACAAAAAGTGTGGCAGTATTTACTCACAACTGGTACGCCTCAGCCTCCAACCCATCCTCCTCTATTCGCCCTCACCTATCACGCCAACTTTGGGGTCAGCATCGCCCATCTCCAATGGCTGCATTGTCAGTGACAAGAAGTAACTCCCATAGCCCTATGAAAGACAAACACTTGCCCCAAGCAAACTGGGAAAACAGCAGGCTACTTAAAGAAAAAAAATAGGCACACCGGCTGCTTACCTGCTCTCCCCACACAGAGCAGAAGTATTTTGAGGGATGGCACAGAAAAAAAAAAAAAAAGGTACAAATCAGAAATGCACAGAAAATTAGGTACCAGCTTAACCTATTTTTAAACAGAGGCAAAGATACTGAAATACATCTCCAGTCTGCCTTCTGATATTCACCCACAGGAGCAATGATTGACACCAAATGCACACGCCCCACTTGGAGCAGTACCCTGTGCTGTCAAGCAGGTTATAATCTTAAGAAAATATGTGCACTACTAGCATAGGGTAAAACCATTTCATAACTGAAGGAGAAAGGCAAGCCACAGTCTGAATACAACTATTTTTCTGAGAACAGTCAAAAAATGAGAACAGAGACAAAAAGAACTGTCCCAGTCATCCACCAGGCAGTTGCTAGAAATACAGCCAATGCTTAAGCAATATAACGTCAAGGTAGGAAAGTCACTGTACAGCTGTTCTGCTTAGGGAGTAACTCTTACTAACTTAAAAGCATTGGGCCAACAATTTATCCTTAACTAATTTTCAGAAGCTGTAATATAAAGCTGCAGTGTTAGCTCAAGAACGTACTCATCTTCACCAAGGCTTGGAATTTATATTGCAGAAATTTATAAAATTTACATAACTCCAAGTGTTCCACGCCCAAATCACCCAGAGCTTCTATTGTAGACTTTTTCTACCCAAAAATGACTGGACTTCGAAGCTTGATCAACGAGAGCTCTTTACATTGAACTGCAGTTAAACAAAGTAGAGTACCACTTAAAGGACACAAGTACTCAGGACAGATATGTGTGAAACAATACAGCATGTATGTGTATATGTCTATATGCATAAATATGTATATGTTACACTATAAGGAGAGTGCCGTTCAGAACATCTCAACTGCAAGGATCTTTTTACCACCTGCAAATCCTGAAAGTTCAGTTCAGTACATTTCACATCAAGCTGATGAAACTTCAGTATTTTCTAAATTGAATCATTTTTTATATTTTATTCAATTCAGCTATTCTTCTATCCTTTCATCCCCAGCAGGCCCACTTTTACTCATAGGCTTATGTTAAAGGAGAGCCCACTGAGAAATGGACAGGCTGGAGAAATGGACATCACACTACTTGTTAAAACTTGTACCACCCAGAGCTGATAAGCGTCTCCTGAGCTAAAAAAGTGTCACTTAAATTACTTTGAGTGGGAGGTTTCGATTCCTACATTTGAACAAAGAATTAGGGACTGAAAAAAAATAGAAAAGACTGCACTTAAAAGCAGTGTAAATGCAAAACCCCATTAGTCGCAGGGAAAGCAACTTATCTCCCATACCTTCAGACTATGTCGAATTTAGACATTTAGCCCAGATTAATCATTCGTGTTTCTTTTATTCTTGAAGAGAAGGTTTTCTTAACACCCAGGGTTGCAACAAGTGGAAATAACTTGTCATTCTTCTAAATGACCGAGCTAGTGGTGTCTAGATCTTTATGGGTGTGTATGCTACAGGAATACAAGCCTCCAAGTTTCTGTTGGGACAAAAGCTCAGCAAGGACTAGGTTCAACTCTGTCAAGTAAGCATAAGCCTTACATACACATTAGTTACACAGCTTAACAAATAAGCTAACATAGATAAAAACAGTAGAGCCCACCTAGTAAGACAGTATTCCTATTCTATGTAATTGTTTACTCTGGAATACCTTCTTACAGTATGGAAAGGACAAGAAGATACATTGTCAAATTTGTCCTTACATCAGTATAAAATTATTTGATTTAAAGAATCTAAACGTAACGAAGCCCTAACAGAGTTATTTGCATTCAGAATTAATCAAGTGCTACTGAAATAGCATTAGGACTTCTGCATATACTTCCTTGTAGCAAGACTTGTTTCTAAAATAAGTAAGAACAAGTTATACTCTTCAAACATAAGTGAACAGTCCTTAGTTCCTAACTTTGAGAGAAACGCTGTCTCTGTCCTTCCTTTGCACTGCTGTGTTTCAGTATTGCCATGTCCCCAGAATTTCAGGGCCATCACGTGCAAATGAATCAGCTACTGACTACTATCTTCCTACCAACTCCAATGAGCCTTCTAAATCGCTCTCATCGGGTCAGATTCACCTCTCTGAGTTGTATACACAAGCAGCTATGCCAGATATACAGTACTGGGCCAATATTACAAGAAAGCATGAAAAAACATAGCCAATATTCTGAAGCATCTTCCATAAAAGAAACGAGGTAACAGCCCTGGTACACAATGGCATGTACGTCATGGCATGCAGAGCAGGTTGCAGCGCCTCGTGACAGAATAAGGAACATCTACGACATCATTTAGTCCAGTCAATAACCACAACTTCTATCATTTATGTACTTTCCTCAGAGCAGTGACAGAAAAGGGATAGATGAAGGACACACAGATGTAGCTCTGCAGTGCCTACATCACTTGGCAGCAAGTGCATACTGGAAGAAACGAAACTGCCCTCCCTCTTTAAGGGAGTTTTGAGCTGGGAGGGTAGCTGAGAAGGGAGGGGTCCACCTTCCACTATGGCTCACCTTGGGACAAAACTCCTGCCTGCTTAAGTGACACAAAGGCCAGCAAGAACTGCCCAATCAGAGTGAGAAGACAGAAAGGAATAGAAGAAAGACAGAAGGAATAGACTTGAAAAGGACCTTTGAAGATCACCTAATCCAACTGCTTGCCCACTGCAGGCTAGTCAAAAGTTAAAGTGTGTTATTGAGGGTATTGTCCAAACGTCCACTCACAGGGATAGGGAAACAACCACCTCTTTAAGAAGCCTGTTCCAGTGTTTCATCAGAAATAAAAGTTTTGGTCACACATGGGCTCCCCTGCAGCTGCAGTTTCACTTCAATGCAAGGGTCAAGTTTCACGTGGCCTCAGCTTTCTCTCAGAAAGGTGATGTTTTCCAGCTTCCAAAAGGGCATTTCTTCCCCCATAGACTCCCCCAGCCACTGTTTGGCCACACCTCATTCCATGAATCCACTTGCAATCTCCTCACCTACACTGCCTGGTCCTTAACAAAGCAGCCTCAAGTTCCTTTACATACTTCAAGGGGTGGAATTGCCATGTCCCAAAGCCTGAGAGTCACTTCAGATAAATGCTACAATTCATGGAGCATCAGGACAGCCAGTTGTGCAAGATCGTGCCTAAGCATGCAATTAGAGAAGTTGGCTGAAGCTTTTCCCATTGTAACATAGTTTTCTATTCTAGTATTATTTTTGGTGTAAAGAAACTGGTAGGGATGGGTGGTTGTTTTTGCACAAAACTTGATGTTTTTAATGAAAAAACTGTTGCTTTTCTCAGTATTTTGCTCTTTATTTCTGTAGGGAAAATTTGAATTCTGTCAGAAAAAAATATCCATCCGTGTCTGTTCGAATTCCTCCAGTGTCAGCTGGGAGCTGTAATTCACAGGCTGCTCGTCCCCCTCTCTCCCAGAAGGCTGAGCTCCCGGGCACCCCTCCAGACTTCGTGACGCATTCTCCCTTTGATGAACCCGCAGTAAGCACATCATGGGATCTGACATCCAGCCAAAGAGCTCAACCCCAAGGGAGACATGGCGCTCAAGGCACTTGAATGGTAATTTCTGAGGTCTGCAACAGTAGCTGAAACCCATGCTGCATTAAGGGTCAAATGGATTTAATTAAATATTTCCATTTCAAAATGCTAGAACATTTTATTTAGCGTTTTTCAACTGATTATTTCTCATTAAAAAAAATAAAAAATAAAAAAAAATTCCATGCCAGGAAAGTTTCTGGTATTTCAGCTTGCAACCCAGGTGAAATGAAAGATTCAAGTGGATCAGTTTGATGCTAGATGGCCATTTGGTTTGGGAGACAGCTTATTAATTGCCAGCCAAAAAACCAAAAGACTCCCTCCATGCAAGAAGGGTGTGATTCAGTTTGCCTTTGGACATCAGTGGAAGCCACTTTTTTTAGCTACATGGAGCCTGGATGGTTTCCCAAAAGACCACGAGAGGGTGGGGTTGAGAATAGTTGAGAATATTTGAAACAGGAGACGAGTGAAAAAACAAGAATACAAGAAGCAGCAACTAAGATGATCCATTACCCACACTCAATCTAAACACTGTTTTACATACTGTACTAATTTTCTCCTCCTAACTACTCACTAGGATCAAAAAATCTAATTCCCAGTTACAGTTAAAGATAGCAGTTAATTAATGTTTTGTAGCGTGGAATAAACCATGGTATGAATTTGTCAACAGCTCTGTAGCTTTCAACATTCAAAACATTTCCTTGGTAAATCCTCATACACTCAATTCAAGGAGACTATTTTAAAGCTCAAGATAGAATACAGTACTGATCTGCTCACCTCAGGTTATATATTCCCCCTTGAACCCTGCAAAGCTGTTCTGTTGGATGGGTGTTAAAGAAGCTCTATCAGGTCAGACCAAGGTCTCTGGATTTTAAGCATATCTACAGGTGGAAAGCAGCTAATTGCAAGCTTCCAGGATTGACACTCTGAGTAGGGACTGGGAATCAATTCTATTCTCTGCACTGCTCAGTCTGATGCAGGATTAAGCCCCAAGCCTTCCACCTCAAAGAGTAAAAGAGGATCCCCAGGGAGCCTATGCTCATCTGCAATGGGGTGTGTGGTGAAAGACAAAATAAAAACAAAACAAAAACAAGCCACATTCAGAACTGTAAATAAATCAATTCACCCAACCATGAGGGGTCTAGAGAATGTTTTTTTGTTTATCTTTCCCTTTAGTACAAGGCAGATGTTTCTAAGCAATATGCAGAAACCTCAGTTTTTAGGACCGTAGAGGAAGGGAGGGAGGAAGAAACATGTACAAGCTTTGAGAGTGTTCTCAACTTCAGGTTCAAAACAAAGAAAAAAAAAAAAAGAAAAAAAGAATATCTGCAAAAGTAAGGTTTTCCTTAAGCTGTTTGGTAATTCTTAGTTCATAGGAGCATTTTATCCAGAAGGTTCTTCATGTTTCCAGTCTAGGTTGTAGCAATCTCAGTGAGGCACTAAATTTTAGGCTGTCAAAGTCTTTCTGTGCAGCAGGGTCATTTTAAAATGATGTGGTAGCCATCATTGCTTTCAGCTGTAACAAAGAAAATGCAAAGTATTTTTTCATCGATTTTAGAAAACAACACGGATGAATAACTCCAGATTTTCTTAGTTTTCACTAGTTTGCATTCTTGTTCCACAATCCATTCACGACATTCAATGCTGAACATCTAGGTCAAAGCATTTACATCATTTACATTTAAAAAAAAAACCAATAACATACTAGCATTCCTCTTTGCTTTAAGACTTTCTGCTCATTTATGTCAGAGGTGTTGGTGGAATTATGGAAATCTTGTAACAGTGTAACAAAGGAAAATACATATCAGTCTATCAGTAAACTGATGCAACTTCTTGACCTCCTTCAAAAATTACATTAGTTTCCTCTTCAGGACACCAGCACTGAGTTTGTGAAAAAGTTTAGTTCCATTGAACAGAAAAAATATCTTCAGAAACATGGAATAAGAGCACCAATAGTTACCTTTTAATGTGCTGATAACGAAACAAGATTCATCCTGGAAGTTTTGCACCATCTGAAGGGAGAAGAAAAAATATTTTTAGCCATTTAATTCAAGTTTCTTTCAGTGTCAATACTAACTTTAAGGAAAAATTATTGAACAAAACATGGTGTCTATATATTTCTCAGTAATCCTGTCCATAGATTATTAGAAGTACATGAGTGATTACATGAGGTCCTTGCAGCTGCTAGTGTGCTTAAGAGAAACTTACACTGAGGTGTTTTGCTTGGAACTGATCTGGCTGGTTCAGCATTCTACCCATCCTATTTGCAGCTCCTGGTGCTGTAATTTCTTTCAACACTCCAGCAAATCTATTAAGTCTGCTAAGGGACATGATCTTTACATGATGCTACAACATTTCAGTCTGAAGACAGGCCCTCCTAAAAGCCAGCAAGTGTAATACACACAGGTGTGTGTATACATGCACACATTCAGCAGAACCATAAAACTCAGTTGTGTTTACATTAGGCTCTGGGATAATATCTAGAGATGTCCAGCCCTGAGAAATATGCTCCTTGCTGAGTAAAGAAATGTTGCTAATATGAAATCATTTCAGAAGTGTCCAACCAGTTATTCTGACCAGACAGTAGCTAGAAATGCTGTGACTCAGTGGTTAATGGAGGTGATCAGAACCTCTCTATGATCAGCCAGAAAATCCAGCTTTATTCAAAACCTTTCTCCTAACTACTGAACAATATTCAGTATATAGAGTAGAGCATTTTCCAGCTGCAAGCTCTCACAATAAACACCCTCTTCACCTGCTCCTGCAAATCAAACTTCACTGGCCAGTCTGTGTGCCTGCATCTAATGATGCATGAAGTACATTCATACAGCACCTCACTCTTGCCACTACACTACCAGAACAAGGAAAAAAAAAAAAAAAACCCTCACAAAAATAAAGCAATAGGCATTGTTAATAATTGACTTAAGTAAATAGTTAGAGTCTTATACCCAAGCTAGTTCAGGCAATTCCCCTACCTAACGTTGCCTTCAAGCACTTCATGTCCATAAAGCATTAAGGTTTCAGATTTAATCAGGCTGAAATAGCAAGGAGCCTTCAGGAATAAGCATTACATCCTTCATTTTAGGCTCCTGTTGAGACCTATGCTCTGCTTCATTTGTTTTAAAAATGTTTCTTACATATGAAGCTCCCTAAGTGATTCTGGTGCATTAATAAGCAAGTCATTTAAGGGGGGGAAAAAGAGGAAGAAGGGCAACTCGCTATTAACCTACAAGTTAATGGAATGGACTAAATTAAGCCATCATATAATGGGACACAAGCAGTTAGCAGAGGTTCATGAAATCATGGTGCGCATTTACACAGCGCTAACTCTGACCCAGTAGTCAGTCGGTCATTACTTGGCTCTAATGACTGGCCAAGATGTAAGATTAATTGCCCTAAAGTTTTGCAAACTTGTCTCCTCCAGAAAACTTTCCTGTTCATTTCTAAAGGATCTCACTTCAGATCTTCATTTAGGAATTTGTTTAAGCAGCCAAAATGAAAAGGAAATGCATGCTCTGTAACACAAAAACTTTAAAATCACACCCAAGTCAAAGTTATGCATGAATGATATAAGTTACTTGTTTTTACTTTCTGGGATTGATGATCTTGCAAAGTTTCCTCCAAAATTCATTCCATAATTTAAAAGCTCATTCTTACTTCAAGAAGTCAGACAGCTGTTACAGCTCTGATAGTTTGCTTTAAACCCTTACCTCATTGCTCACTAATACATGGATCCCTGTGGGTCCCTGACGATAGATTCGATTTATCTGCTGTGGAGAAATGCTGTACAAGTTTGCAATCTTCTCCATTAATTCCAAGGTGGTGAGCTCTTCCAAGAAGATTGCATGATATACTGCAACAAGTTAAAGTAATTATAGAGTAATTATAGAGTAGTAATTACAGGTAACACCAAGATGTTCAATATCAACAACCAAATGGGTTTAAGATCAAAGTTCAAATCCTGACAGCAAGTAAGCAAGCTTAGTATATTCAAAGATGATCAAAATAAGCCACTTGATGATTTGTAGAATACTTAATATTTGGGTTCATCAGGCAAATAAGACCCATGTCAAATTTGTCCAGAGAAAATCATAGGGACTAATGAAAACATGTATCATAGGGCACAAAAAAATAACAATCTTACAGGGATGTTAGTATTGTTGGATAATCTACTTTTAAATTTTGATATTTTAAGCTTCTGATAAGTAGAAAACTACATTATGAGATGTTTCATAGAAGTATTATTTTATTAGATGTTATAACCTAACAGTATCAAAACTGGGATAAATGGGGCCTCTTTAAACACATAGGAACCCAAACTGTACCATGCAACAGAGCTCAGGCAGAAAGCAGTCTTTTCAGAAAACAAAATCCATACATAAAAGCTTACCACAAAGACTGCCATCTCCATTCTCTCGTTTTTGGTGGAGATGGGATCTGTTTTGCTCTGGTTCTTGACAGACATAAATTGTCATCTTGGGCCTTACATTTCTATGGATTATTAAAAGATAGTAATGAGTTACTAAGATCTAAAATTGTTCCACTCAGCCCCAAACACTGAAAGATAGAATCATCCAAACTGTGCATAAATAACCAACTAAGAAGAATAGCCTTGATTCTGGTGGCTAAATGATGCAGGAGGTCTAGTAAAGGCCCTTTGGGAGGTGGTGGCAGACTGCAGAGCACCTTAACCTCCTTCAGGGATGGATAAGAATAAACGGTATTCATCATTTGCAAAGCAGTTCATCAAACCCTTCTTTACTGATTTAAATTCTGACCAGATGAAGAATTTAAGATGTTGTTGCCATTTAAATTAAATTTTAGAGTCATTTGATTTATTTTTTTGTTCGTTTGTTACATGTGACAGATATGCCAGATGGAGTATTATAGGCTGTGTCACCTATGAAGTCGATGCAAACTATCAGCTGATAGCAAATAAACTACTGGAGATCCACATTATATTGCTTCATTTTTAACTCGGGTGAGAGTTTGATAGCATTTCTGATCTCTGCTTGGATTTGAATACCACTGTCATCTCCAGCCTTTAAAACTACCTTTTGAGGTGTTAAAAAGAGGTCTAAGTGCTACAGCTATAGGATTAACTTATAATAACAACAGAAGTATATCAATTGGTGCTGCCATAACAAGGAAAGTAGGAAGGAAGAAGTACAAACCTTCCTTTGATGGCATTAAACAGACGAATTCCATCAGCAGGCCCACAGATTTGAACAAAATCTTCTTTGGACATCTTCAGTAAGTCAGCACCTACATATTTCAAATTGATTTTTTTTTCAGAAGTTAAGCAAATCTTAGCTTCCAAATTGCATGTATGGGCAACAGGAGAGGGAAGGGAATCCACAAAGTTAAACTAGACAGATTGGAGAGGCTGCAGATTCAGACAGTTGTACGCTACAGATCAATCACTGAGAAATAGAGTGCAAGAAGCCATCAAAAGAGCAGTGGTCCACAGGAAGATATTCAAACCAATACAGAACCAAGCTTCATTAAATGTCTCAATTTTTTTTGACTGCTACATTCACCAGACTGCTTCAGAGAAAGGCCTCTCAAGGCTTCACTGCCTTTAATACTACCCCGTTCCACCATCTTACTGCTGTGTACAACTACCTAATGGAAGGGTACAGCGAAGATGGAGCCAGACTGACAGGGCATGAGACAGCAAATGGAAGTTGGAAGACGGAAAAAATACAGATCAGGTAAAAGGGAATTTTTTTCACTATGAGATTAATCAAGTACTTGAAGAGATTATACAGATCACAGAATCATGGAATGGTTTAAGTTGGAAGGGACTTTTAAGATCATCTAGTTCCAACCCCCTGCTATAGGCAGGGACACCTCCCTCTAGACCAGGTTGCTCACAGCCCCATCCAGCCTGGCCTTGAATGCTTCCAGGGAGGGGGCATCCACAGCCTCACTGGGCAACCTGTTCCAGTGTCTCACCAACCCTCACAGTACAGAATTTCTTCCTGATATCTAAACCATGGATTGCCCAGCCTTGGAGATACCAGGAATGCAACTAGACATGGCCCTAAGCAGTTTGATCTAACTGGACTTCCTTCAAGCTAAAGAACTCAAGAAGTCCCTTCCAACTTCTATTTCTACAATGTATGTTTTACCAAATGCTAAGCAATTTAAGAACAAAAGAACAAGTATATTGGATCACATCAATGAATCCACCAACACTGGCCAGCAGCAGATGCCATTGATAGGGAGCATGAGCTGGACTTATAAGAGAGAATAAAGACAAAATAATTAGATTATTTAAACTCACCCGAAAAACTTGAGAAGAGTCTACAGAATGGAGAGAACCTATTACGATGAAGCCACTGCTGGGCATCTTGAATAGAAGCAGAAGGAAGGAGATGCTACATTGCAAAAAGAATAAGAAGGTCTTGAAATGAACTGTGTTCACCAGTGTCCTAAAAAAGAAAAGCACCACATTAACATGATCTCAAGTACTTACATCATTGCTGGGAGGCAGGAGCTCCACTTGGTGGGTTGGAGAACTGTTGCTAAAAAAAATTGTATGAAGTTGGAAGAGAAAAAAAAAAACAGAAACATTATTTTAAATTTTGCATTGCAGTGCCCAACCTCCTCCCCCTCCTCTATTTGGTTCAACTGTTACAAGTTAAATACCAACTTGGCTTTAACCTCTATCAGATTTTTAAAAAGGTGCCCAAAATCCAAGGACAAAAAAGAACTGATTGAATATCTGCTTGAGCTTTCTGTTGCTCAGTTGAGCTCCTACTCAACACTGAGAGAAAAACATCAGTTCAGCAATCTCATTCAAGGTATTCCACACAAGTGACTAAATAATGTGACGCCATCTAATTATGCAAGTTGTGACACACCAGCAAGGCTGAACTCAACCATTCTATGAGCAAGAAACCCTCTAACATTGTCTAATAGCAATTCTTACTAAATTTGAATAATAAAGGGCCTTCTAATTCAGCCCTGGTGTTATTTTAAACATAGTAAGCTGCAAGTTAACTGTATTAGACAAAAACACATTTCTAATATTTCTCAAAATATTTATACGATTTTCATAGAATCATAAAGGTTAAAAAAGGCCATTAAGATCATCTAGTCCAGCCATCAACCAATCACCCATGCCCACTAAATCCTCAGTGCCACATCTACCCTTTTCTTGAACACCTCCAGGAACTCCAACTCTGGGCCGCCTGTTCCAATACTTCACCACTCTTTCAGAGAAGAAATTTTTCCTAATATCCAATCCGAGCATTTTCCCATAGGATTAATAATCTACCACTGGCTAAAAAACGCTCAGGAGTTCTCTGTGCTAACACTGCTTTCTGCCATTTCAGTGCTCATCTTTATCCATAGGTTGAAGTTGCTCATTGAAAATCTGTGGCACGACATCAATTAATTAACAACTTATGTGGGAATCTAACAAGGTTGAATAGTCCTGGAGGAGGAATGGAAAGGGCTACACCAAAGTACTAAGGGAAAATGTGTTGCAGAGATGACTCAGAGATAATGAGGTTCATTGCTGTGTATTTCAGCCATCAACAATAATCTTGCATATTTTTGATGGCAGTATTAATGAATTAAACACGTCTCCTTTTTATCCTTCATCCTTGAATGGTTTCTTAGAATTCAGGTTGTTTTGTTCCTCCATACAGCTTCTTGAAATCCCATTCAATTGGGAATGCAGCACACCATCTAAAGATAAAAAGGGAGTAATACGAGCTCTGAAGAGATGCCGAATGCCCCTCACACTATTGTTGGAAGATAGTAGGAATTGCTGGAACAGTGCGTAGTGTGTTTCCTGATCTCCACAGAAAAGTAAGAGAGGAAATTCATGGCAGGAATTGCCCCGGTGGTTCTCTGATGTTCGCTTCCCAGCCATCACACAAGCAGTGGGCATACACATCATAAACAGGCCTCTGCATTATGGGGAACTTTTGCCTGCAAGGTCTTAAAATCTTCGTGAAAAATCTCTCTCCCTTTCTAGGAAGGGTGCTCAGAAGCTAAAGTGCCTCTTGAACTCTTCCAGGATATGAAATGCCTGGATACATGAAACATACCCAAAGGCTACCATATCAACAGAAAAGATAAAGCATTTATTTGTTACATACCCATCTCCAAGGTTGAAGCTGTTTGGAGAACTGTTGTAGCTTGGAGATGGAGCACTGTTCATTTGATAAGGCAGATCTGGCCAAGGAGAGCACTGTTGGAAGAAAGGCAGCAGGGATACTTTCATGAGGTTGGAAATAAAGGATTTGATTCTCCTCTCATACCACATTCATGCTGTTGCCACACCACTAACTTCAGCTCATCGCTCCTGCTGGGAGGAGGAGACGGGCCATGGATCCTACGCTGCACTCTAAGCAGGCTGTCAGGGGGCCAGATTGATTCCAGTTGTGCATTCCACATTTCTCCCATTTCACAAAGCCTGTCCCCAAATAACACTGGGCCAAAGTGTGCACAGCTGTAAGTCAGAGCAACGCCAGTAAGTCAACTCAGACTGAAAGCAGCAATGATACAGAAATACCACTGGTCTCAATTATGCATCCCTAATTAAATCCAGGCAAGAGTGACAAATACACTCCAGTGGCATTGCTTCAGGTTTATACCAGCAAAAAAGCAGAATTTGAACCAGCCTGTTAAAACCTTTGGCTATCATATGAAAAGCTCGAGATATAAATGCTTAATACACAGGAAAAAGTTTCAGATAAAACAGACACAAAGCTACTAAAAGCCTTCACAAACTCAGGACAAATTCTATACTTCATCATAAAGCCAAAGCAACCAGCTAGAGCTGGTGACTCTGCTCTGTATTTATGCCACAGTAATCAGTAGGAGAAATCTAGCCCTTTAGAAGCCCCTGCCATCAAGAGCTCAAGAAAATGCTCTGCAGGATCCTTGTTTGTAACGATAAAAAGAAGACAAGCTGGAGTTTTGGAGTTTTATTATCTCCACATACAGCACTAGCAAATATTTAACTCTTTAGCAACCCACATTTCCCTGTGCAATATGTCAAAGTGTATCAGAGCTAATAGCAAGAGTTTAGGATCTGCCAACTCAGTAGAATTAAGTCTGTACACAAGAGTCTCATTAACAATCACCATGGTGAGTTAGAAAACACCCTGGTCGCTTCTGGCAACTTGAGGAAAATTGAGTGGGAGGGGCTGGATCTCACTGGAAGTTTACTTAAATTAAGAAAAAAATCCTCAATTTCAGAAGTCCAGCAAGCTACTTCAAAATAATAATAATAATAATAATAATAATAATAATAATAATAATAAAAAGAATTAAATCAAACTACAAAACATTCCCATAGACAGATGGAACAGTGCTTTTAAAATATTGTTTAGAGCCCTTTTGCTTAGTAATTCTGCAGCCTGGGATGAGCTTATACATACATCTTTGCAATGAGGGGACAGGGGTTAACACGTTAATCTATACTGGAAGAGTCACATCCACAGAACATAAGACATTCAGATATTCCTAGAGAGCGAGCCAGAATCTTCTAAAAGCTGCTATGTGACAGTAGCCTCCAAGGAACAATCGCAGAGAAGCAGATTGATAATTTAATCAGTTAGGCTATTCATGTGTTCAGTGGCCCCATGTCCAACACGAGCCTGTGCCAGGCAGTTCTGAAGAAAATACCTCATACAGTTGGCATCTGTGTGCCATTACAAGTGCCCAGAAGCATGGCAGAGGATAGAGAAAATGTTTCTTTTAAACACAGGCTGTAAAGGGCTGTTTTATACCCTGAAACATAGGAAAGTTTGACATCTTTTATAACGCTGCTGAAGTTTATAATTTCACCAAGCTCTCTGGTTCCGTCAGATCTTGGTGTAACAGTTCCCACAAGAATCTCCAAGGCTCAGTTACACTGCATTTGCTCTGAAATCTGTTTCCCAATATGCTGAAGTGGTACAACATATGTTTAAAACATTTTACCTCTGTGAGAATAGTTGTCTCATAGGAAGGCTGATACTTCTCCTTTTCTTGGGTGGTCTTCTTCTCCATTTTTTCCCTGTCAGTCTTCTGTTTTCTGTCTGCTCCTTTAGGCTATAAGCACAAGCACAAGCTTTGCCTTATGCCAAGTATTACAAGTTTGGAAACAGAAGCCAACAGATTTTTTCTGATCTGTTCACAGAAGACTCCTTAAGATTTACGGGGGCTCCACATACGGAGCAAGACCAGATCTGCATTTTCCAGACAGAAAAATTAATCTAACATCTCAACTGTTTCTATAACACCACCCCCTCCCAATTAACTCCTACTGCAATTCCAAAATAAATTGACCACGATCTTGAGATTTGATAACTATTTCAGATCATGAACCCTCTAAGTTCAACCTCAACTGCTTTTGCACCACCTCTTCAGGAACAGGAAAGGCATTGCTTGTAGGAGAAGAAGTAGAGCAGCAGACCCTTCAAGCAGGGTCTACAAAAATCTTGTTATTAAGTGGCTCCATGTTTGCCATGTCCATTTAGGAGCTCTGGAGATGTACACAATCATCTTTCTCTCCTCCAAGTAGCAATGAGAGGAATTGTGTGGCGAAAAGCAAAGGGTATTTAAGATCTCCAAGTTATGCTCTCATTGTTTATGGAAGATTGAATCAAAGAAACTGGCGATGCCCATGCTTTCTTAATTGCCTGGAGACATTCAAACACAGTGGATATATCCTGAAAATCGTCGGCATAGTATGTTGACTCAAAATGACTTAAAACGGTATCATCTATATTCCTTAGAATCTGGACTATGTTTTGTATCACTGATGATACACAGAATCACGGAATCATAGAATGGTTTGGGTTGGAAGGGACCTTTAAGAACATCTAGTCCCAATCTCCCTGCTATAGCAGAGATACCTACCTATACATCACCTTCAGGACAAGAACTAGAAAAAGGCTTCTAGACACTACTCAACTGTATTACACAGAGATTTGTTTTGTGCACCAACACATGTCTGATGGGCTTTCATTTCAACCAGTCAAGGTTTGAGATCTTGGTTTTCATTCAGTATTATTTAGGACAGCTGCACAGCCTAGATCTCCATGTGCATACTGTTCAAGGCACAGTGGACTGGCACCAGAGTAGACATGACACTCAGGTTATTTGAATTTAACTAGAATTGCTGTGTAGTTCTGGGCTTATGTTGTTTTGTGTGCAAGAGTTCTGTTTAAGATTTTAAGCATATCCAGTTGAAAGTCTCTGTTTTTTTACTGTGCTATTGGCACTATTCCTTCATGGTTTACAAACCAAATTTAACTGTTAACTTTTCTTTAATCTAGTTGATGACAAAGCCAAAATTACTTCTTACCTTGAACACCTTGATCTGGCAGCTGGCAGAATGCAAATGTTCTGTGTATTCACCATTTTCATTCTGCTTAAAAGTGTCGATTTGCACCCGGAAAGGCACCCCTTTCTCTCCTCCATGTTTCCGTGGAGTAAATTCTGTGCTGATACAATGCACCTGGGAAAACAAAAGTTGTGCTCATCTCTGGAGAGTGTTCAAAGCTGTAAAAAAAATGAGTTTTAGACTTCCTGAACTTGCAGGGTTGCCTGAACATGAGGTTTTGACTCCTCTTCAGAAACTAAGAGACAGAAGGGTTCAAAATATTTTCATTTCTGTTCCTCAAGTAAAAAAAAAAAGAATAGAAGAATAAGAATCCTAGAGGGAAACAGGGCACCAGGAAAAGCATCCTTTGACTTAAGTAAATCCCACATACAGATTAAAAACAGATGGTTTGCATTTCAGATGAGAAATACTCATGAACAAGGACAGCAAGCAAAACTAACAGGCTGTGAACAGCTTCCTCCATGCTTGGAAAGCAACATCAGTGTGGATTTCTTTTTTTCCCTTTCTTCTAAATAGCCCAGCTAGAGCAGATATTACTTCAAAACTAACAAGTAACTAGAAAGTACCCTATCATTAGCACCTTTCTCTCTTCTTCGTGTGCTGGCTATCTTAACCCTCCAGGTCTTTGTAAGATACCTCCTCGCTGTATTTACAATAGGACTATCACTTCTCTCTTACCTGAATGAATGCTGAGGCTCTCTTGGATGGATCCCACAGAAATTCAACAGTGTTCAACTGCGTGGGGCTGGCCCTGGGATCCAAGATTCCAACTGACAGCGGAATATCTGTAGAAGAAAACCCCTAAAATTTTAAAAATATTACACTGAAGAAGGGAAAGCGTTTCTATACAGTTACGAGATGCATGTGAAAAGCCAAGCCATCCATGATGTATCTATTTGTGACCTGCAGTCCCTGACCTATTTCCCACCCAAAGTATATAGATTTCCTAAGAGAGGAGTATATTTAAAACAAACAAACAAACAAACAAACAACAAAACCACACATGAAAACACGTGGTATAGCATTCAGCACCTCACTTCCCAACTCTGCAAAAGAACCAAAATGAAATAGTCTCACCTATATCAAGGATGCGGTCCCCAGGCCGACTCCACCTCCAGCCCTCCAGCTGCTGATGCTCTGTGTACTGCAGGCGTCGGTCATGGAAAACGACACGAATTATACTCTGTTAAGAAAAGATGGTAAGGTGAACAACATGATCTAGAGGCCCTTCTCTTGAGATGACTTTGGTTTTCCAGTGTAGGAGTAGAAGCTGATCTGTTACTTCTACGTGTTTTTAACCCCCATTCACGATGAGAGCAGAGGTTTCCCCTAAGAGACCCATTTTCATGTTTCCCACATTCCTAAGAGACCCCTGTAACAAGAAAGCAACATAATTTCCCCCTCACAGGGCACATCTGCACTGAATAACACAGCCCTACACAGCTCTCTGGGCTTTGGTCTGGAAGCACTATAGCAGTGTCCACCTAATGTTAGGTGCCACGCCATGTAAACATCACTATACTGCCTCCACATCCAAAATGGCTCACATGGGAGTTGTATTTAAGGTGTCAGTAACATGCCCCATCCCCTGTATATCCCACATCTGAAAGCCAGTCCACTTATCCCTGCACTGGTGGAGCTGAAATGCCCAGATACCCTGTCAGTGGGAAATAAACTTGATTCCAGCCATTAACCACCAGTTGTTGATAATGAATTTGCCCAGTGCAGTAAAGGAGTGCAGAACAGGAAATCTCCTGCAGTAGGGGAAGGTTCTTCTCTGGCCTGCAATGGTTCGTCCTTGTCAACAACTGGAGCCAAAAGGCTGGAATAAGGGCAATTCCCAGGGCAGACAAGTCCAAGGTATCCCTAAATGATAAATCCTTTTGGACACTCAGAGTTCTACACTAGCATGAGATAATGGCCCCTTACCTCCCAGTTTCTCAATTCCCTGCTCCTACTGGGGCCCTGCATATCAAATGAGTGAGTAAATTTTGCCAGTGAACCTGAGAAAGGCCCAAATCAAACCCAAGCTACGAAGCAAGCAAGCCACAGTGGGAATGCCTGCAAAATTGGAATCCAAATTCATATGCTTCCTGAAATGGGCCAAAAGCCAAGTGTGGACCTGCCTAAACTTGGACAATTGAAGTCCAGATTGGAATCCAAATTTTGCAATTAGTCCCAACTTCTCGTAAGAAATCCTGAGGCAGAACAGCCAAGAATTTGGGAGAGGAAGGCTTGAAGGTTGGATCCCGAAACAAGATCTGGAGCCAACTTTTTGAATTTGAACAGAAACAACCAAGTTCTATATGTTTCAAAATAATGCTCATTACTGATGTATATTGGAGCTATGCAGAATCTGTGTGGCAGAACGGTGTGAAGGCCAGGGTCTTCTGCATGACATGGAATTGAACAACACAGGTGTGCTGCTCGGGGTAAGAAGGGAAAAAGGCCTGCAGTTTTGACCATGTTCACCTCTGAACTTTGGGATTCCCCCGAACCCAATATTCACAGTGAAACTCTGGGGTCATGATCACAAACAGAACAGAAGTTCCCCTGAAGCCTTGTAAAGCCAAGCTGCATAGTCCCATGAAACTCCAGCACTCAGAATAACTCCATCAGCCCTGCTCCCATTAAAAACAATGGCAAAGTATCTTCCATTGTCTCAGTGTGAGCAAGGTCAGGCCCTTCATTAGAGGCTGTATGTAGTAGCAGGAAGAAAAGAAATCTATGTTTCTCCTTACCTTTACATATTTTGTGTTTAAATCTTGAAACTCTCCCAATTTCCTATTCTCAAGTAGACGGATTTCATAAGACTGACCTAGAGTTTAAGGAAACATTTCCAAGGTGTTTAATATGTTGTAGCAATGAGAGAGTCATGCTGGCATTTACGTGGCTAAAAAAGCATACGTTTGATCAGGGAAAGCTCATTTTTGTTAACATAATGCATTTGCCCCAGTAATAGAGTAGGAACTAAAGCACAGCAGAAATCTGAGGGGAAGGTTTGTCTGTTGGCTGCTCAAAGCACTCGGGCACCAACTGCACTCTGTCTCCCAGGCCTGTTACAGCCTTCTGGTCACCCTCCACAAAGCCACCACAGTGCTTGAGACCTGTTTTCCCTCTACAGCGGTGTTGCCTTCATCTGCCCCTTCTACTGAAGCAAAGTTGTGTGAAGAGCTGCTGCACAACAGGTCTAGTCACTGTTCTGCTAAGGACAGCAAGGTCAGGGTTGCAATGCGTTTCAGTGAACCAGAAAGACAAGATTTGTTCCATATGGCCTCAGATGTGGCTGCCCAGTGCACAAATCCTCCTTCAGACATGTGTGAAAGCAACTCTGCATATTACAGTAGTGCAAGGACCGGTCCCTTTGAAATCCCCACTGGAAGGGAGTTAGACCCTCTCTCCCCCCACTCCTTATCATAACAAACTCAGTTCAGTAGAGTTCCTCTAGCTGGTTCATGAAATACCATCACCCTCCAAGGCTGACACTAGACCAAGAAGACTGGCGTCCCAAAACCTTACGCACAAATGGTAAAGGCATTACAAAAGCTTATAGTGTCAGACCAACTGCACAACAAACCTATAGCTGGTAATGAGGCAGGGCAGGAACATATAACATATCCTCAGTACCTATTTTTTCTTGCTCAACGTGATATCCTCCCTTTTACTGAAAAAATGCGCAGTTACAACAAGGCAGGCACCAAGAGGGAGAGCAGTTTGGTTCTTCTGGTTCAACCAGCTTCTCCTCTGAACCGGCCCTGCAGAAAACCGCAAAGCAGATAGATCTCCCTCTGAGCAGTTGCTACCAGCAGAGAGAAGAATGCTACACTTCTGGCCCTAGAAATAGAAGACTTACATGTCAAAAGGGCACTGCATTTCAGTCAGGTTCCTTTTTGGGAATTCTGGCTCTCCCATTTGCCCTTGTGAGCACAGACCCTATCACCAGAGCAGAGATAGATGGCTGGGGCATGGGGTGGAGGACAAGAGGGGCCATATTGGAGCCTCAAATGTTTGCACAGCACTCCTACTGATGTCAGTAGAGGTTCTGCAAACAGGAAGTGACCCTTGAATCCAGCATGTGGCTTAAGGGATGCAGAAGGGGAAGAATAAACCATTTGAAGTGCCAAATTAAGCACTGGAAACACACACAGATCTTAACCCATCTCTTTGCACATAAGTAAACTGAATTAGGAAGAGTGACCTCCCTTTAGAGATCACTGGACAACAAAACTGGATGTTGTAAATTACAGTGTTGAAATGGAGGTCTCCCTTACTAACACAAGAGAGTCTCTAGTGCTACCACTCATACAGGTTATTATTATTCACTTGGCAGTTTTATGAGAGACGTACAATAGCTCTCCACATAACCAATACCACTGTATTAATATAAAAAGTCAGGCTCAGGTTCACAAAATCAGAGTGATGCAGTTCATCATCTGAAATGAATTTACACAGCCAAGCATCTCTTGCATTTGCAATTCACTCCCAAGCAAATATCAGTCCAATCATTACAGAAAATTACAATTCTAATAGTTTAGAATTTGAGACTATAAGCTTCTGTGAGACAGTAGAATATGTCTGTGACCGTACTCAGATGTTGTTACAGGGACGCAGAAGTGACATGACCTGTGCTACAGAGGAAAGCAATGGCTAAGCCACAAGCATTTCCACTCAGCAAGTACTGCAAGCCTTAGTTTGTGACACCTTTACATTCTTATATATACCCCACTCTTTTGGCAGCCCGGTTTGCATTTCCTATGAGATGAAAGAAATTAATCTGCATAAAAACATTGAGACATGTTCCTTTCAAACTGATATCAAGCACTTAAGAAGTGTGCAACATGCATCTTCCAAGCAGTTGTGTGGGACAGGAGCCATCCTGCAACCCAGCAGATAACTTGCACCATACACCTCATCCTGATGGGAGGGATTCTGCTTGGATAGAGTCAGAAACATATTCTGCCCACTGGTAAAACAGAAAACTGTTGTGGAGACAGAGTTAATGATAAACGGAAAGTCAAATAAGAAGTAAAATGCTTTGATGAAAGATATATGGGTCATCTGATGTAAGACACGGTACTCAGTTCATGCCATGATATGCCTCATTCAGAATAGTATTTTATTCTACTTTCCCTTCAGCCTCCAAGTGTTCAACTCCAGTTACTACACAGAGCAGCTATCAAAACAAGATGGCTTTCAGCCAAAATTCAATTGCAATTTATTTCCCTCTGTGGAACTCTCAGTGAGAATTTGGTCCTAATTCCTCATATTCCCATTGGCACTGAAGAGCCAAAAGCTAAGAAGTAGCTCAAGGCTCTGGCACACAGAATCCAATACCAGTGACTGTCCAGCTCTATCACGCATGGGCTGTCAATGTTCTAACTAAATTGTTGTTACTCCAGTATCTAAATCTGTAGAGAAATACAGTTGCAAGTGTTACTAAAACAAACCCTATTCCCAGTTCCCATGACAGGCTGCAACTGGCGAAGCCCAAAACATACAACTGAAATACAGTGAGTTCGCCAGTACTGTCTTTCTGTTTCTTCATTAATATAGGCTATACTAGATAGCTACAAGTCAGTGCTTGGTAATAAGGCCAGATAGAGTTGCTGAATGTCTGATGCTGAGACTTTGAGATGATATATAGGATCAAACAGCCTGACCTTGACCAGGGCAGTAGCTGCTCCTCAACTGATAAAGTTTTATCATATGTTGGGCTTAGAGGGAAGGAAAAACCCTATGGAAACATCTGTGGCAATGGAGAGCAGCGGTGGCAGATTCAACCTGCTGAAACCTTCTCCCTATCATGCTCTCAACACCAACCATACGTGCAACAAGGGCTCACAACAGTCTCACAGCTGTCAACCTACCTGGTCTCAGGTTATGCTGCAGTACGGTACACACACAAACAAGGACACCTGAAGCCACCTATCAGTGTTTTTACCACTATCCAGTGTGAAGAAAGCATTTTGAACACCAAATCCCCAGAAGAGCTGATGCCAATGCACAACCCGGTACTCCTTGCGCAGAGCTTGCCACAAGCCTTCTTCCCTACCTCAGGCAGGGAACAGAATGGTAATAAATATTTGAATAACCACATTAAATTCCTGAGATGCAATTTGTCTCCCAGCTTCATTGGAAGCTTTTGGGGCACCAATAAAAACCTGGGCGGGTGATGATACAGTGCAATTTGTATTTTGAGCAGACAGTCCCTGAGCAACAGCAAATTTATGCAATCACCTCCTAGGCTAGGGTTTGAGCAACTCTGCTTTACAAACAAGAGTAATATCCAGCAAAGTAGTAACCACCCAAGTCCACAGAGCTCCAGCTTGGTGATTCATAAAGCCATTGAGCCTACCCTAAAGAGGATTTATAGACTGTTTACTCTCTTCATTTTTACTGTCTTTGGCCATTAATGCATATTAAATGCAGGTATGGCCACTTATTTTGGGGACAAAATAACTGAAAGTCAACAATTTGATACAGCTGATGAAAAATTTGGTTCAAGAAAGAAATGCTTTCACATACTCAGAAGGCACAAGCCATCTCAGTTCCAGTCACCAGTAACTCTTGAGAGCTTCTGATTTCAAAAGATTATCCTAAACTCAAAAGTTACATTTTGTTTTTATGTTTATTTGCTACACAATCACAATATCCAGCTTTCATTTTTGAGTGTTTTGGTGTTACGTTTCCAGGGCCACTTCCACTATGCATTCTGTGGTTTTCTGCACAATGCATCAATACGATACATTCACTTTCTATTAGGCTGCTGCTGTTCCCGACCAATCTGAGTTTACTTAATCTAGCCAAGTTGTCTGCTTGCCTTTCCAGCAATTAATTAAAACCTAACCTTACACTGAGCAATATCTGTGATAGAAGTCAGTAGACAAGAAAAAAATAATAATAATTGTGAGTTCTCTTTCACAGAATGGATCCACACAGCACTGGACAGAACCAGCCTGGAAACTGTTTGATTATTAAGCCAAGCTGGCCAATAAAAATTCCATTTAGCAACTTTATATGGACATCCTAAATAGCGCAAAGATAAAGGCAAAGGAATGCTGACAGATGAATGCAGCATGCAGAAGGAGGGGGGAGGAAAAAAGAAACAGCTTTTACCCCCGCCCAAGGCACATCCAGCAGGCAGGAGGATCACCTTTAAAGCAACCAAATGCAACTATTTAGGCCATCAGGCACACACACACACATTTATCTGACAAGATTAATGGGTCCACAGAATAAACAGGCAAGAGTGACAGAGCTGGCATCTCAACTTGCATGCTTGATTGCCCACACCTTTTTAGACAGGCAAAAGCAAAAGTACAGCTTAGCATAACACCTGCCAAAGTGTCCCATGTGCAGACATTCTCAAGACAAGGAACAAGGGCGGAATCCTCCCTTTCCAGGCCACAAATGGCGCTGGATATTCTGCAGTTGCTTATTGCATCCTCCTTTGACAAGATGCTCTAGGAGATGTTTATCCAGAGGATATTGTGAATTCAGCTGCTACACAATAGGCCACCCTGAAAGCTCCCGCTACGCTAGGAGCATGGAAATCCTGCAGAGGAGGACCAACTGTGGGCCAGGCAAAGCAAAAAGAACATAAGAGTCATCCTGACACACCAAATCCATCATGTCCCACATCTCATCTTCAAGAGCAGCCAGTTATAAGTGGCCAGGGATGGGGCAGGGCGAAGACAGTCAACCCTTCCCTGGCCACAGCTTCCCAGCAGCTGGTATTCAGTGTTCAGGCTGCATCCATATCAAGCTGTCCAGTCAGACCAACGGTCATAAACTCCTCGTTTGCAGTCTCTCTCTCTGAACGTGGTTATACCAACCACGCTGCACACATGCCTTACTTCAGTTTCTGCAGTCTCAAGCATCCTTCCGCTTATTTCCTGACTGTTTCTCTTTGCAGCAAAGCTATCTTGGTCCCACTGTTTGCAGCCACTTCCAATGGAGTTCGCTACCCATCTGAGTGCAATATCAAAAATAGCTGCCCTACTTGCCATTACCACCAGAGGAACCTAATGGACCAATTCCATGACCAGTTCTTCCACCATGCCATAGAGCTGCACTGTCATCATGCCTCTTCCTGAGCTTCTCCTCCTTTTACAATCTCCTCAGAGCTCTGGGGGGGGTTTCTTTGTCCCCTTCTTTCTCTTTTTCTGCCTCTTTCTTGTGGAAAGCCAAACACATGCCTCAGAGCAAAGTTTGCTGGAAGAAAACTCCAGTGCTCATTTACTATATGAACATTTGGCTGAACACTCATCTTCCCAGACTTTTGAGGATAGTTCATTTTACAGTGGTGACACTTCATAGCTAACAGGCATAAAATAAACACTCTTCATTTACAGTGCTTTCCACTCAGATGAGTGGGACGTATATGTAACTCCTCCAAGGCTACAGCCTAGCTTCGAATCAAGGATACAAAAACAGCTAATACACTCAGAAACACTCTCAGTTGCTACTGTCACTGTGTGCACTTGTTCTTCTCTTGCACACACCTTGTCTACTCTGCTGAACCCCACCAACTAATTTGCAGGAAACCTGCTTTAGCAGGGGAGCTGGACTTGATGGTCCCCAGAGGTCTCTTCCAATCCCTACAATTCCACTATTCTATAATCTCACCTAATTGAAGACATGGTATAAGTTTTGATTTTTAAAACAAATCAATC
Organism: Tetrao urogallus; assembly: GCF_951394365.1. Classification (NCBI taxonomy): domain Eukaryota; kingdom Metazoa; phylum Chordata; class Aves; order Galliformes; family Phasianidae; genus Tetrao; species Tetrao urogallus. Next base: position 11,025,586 of record NC_136821.1, on the reverse strand, counting down.
ACTGAAGAAATTATGGACTTCTAATGGAAAAGAGGGGAAAAAAAAATCTGACTTGAGAAAATAATTTCTTCCTGTACTTCCAGCTCTCTAGCATGTACACCCAGGACTATCTGGGTCACATCTGACTAGCTCAGAAAAGCTTAGCCCCCTCTGTGTAATTAAAACAGGCAGGCTTTTTCTGGTTTCAACCTGTACTGAGTCAATTTGGACAACAGGTTTTATAGCTCTGCAAGACTAGCTTGGTGTGTAATATTTACTTGAGCTTCAGATAACTAAGAAGAATGGTCCCTGGTGAGGGTGCTGAAGAGGGATGCAGAAGGGCCGAATGTGACTGCTGACCCCAATCAGCCCTCAGGGAAATCAGCCCCTCCACCACATTTCTGCAGTAATGTGGAGAAATGTGCTAGAGAAAGGAAGCCCCACTCGTGCACCTGGCTACTCCAACTGACAAATGCCCCATCACAGCAAGTACAGCTCAGAAATACGACAGCAAGCCAGGACGAGAGAAATCTTACTGCTCAAGTACGTGCCGTATAGTTTCAGAAACAAAATAAATGCTTGGTTGGAGGCAAAAATGTTTTTGGTTTTTTTTTCCAGCCTCCTTAGAGATAAGGTATCATATATAATTCCAACAGAAACAGTTAACCTTGTCAAAAGGACGCTCTTCTGTAAGTTTCTTACTGTTAACATATGTCTTATAGGAAGGATACTGCAAGTTGGGAAAAAGTGAGTGGAAAATTGAAATGTCACCTCAGATTGACAAGTTCATTGATACAGTCCAAATGTAGAAACTTAGGCAAAAGTTTCTCTCAAAATTACAGAAATCTCAAAGGAGATATGGATAATGGAGAAAAGTTAAAAAAAAAAAAAATGACAAGGAAGGAAAAAAAAATCTTGTAGATATTCTGAATTTTCACTATACTCACAGCTACTTCTGAGCACTTCCTTCCTTCACAGATATTGAAGATTTATGGAAGTGGGAGAACAAAATGCAGTCTAGGGGCTTCCAGTAGGAGTTGTGCACAGGCTACGATCCAGCAAGTTCACAATCCCATTTGAATTTCATCCAGATGTTAACAGCAGTATTACCAAACGAATAGAAAACAGGCTCTTGGTTAAAAGACAACTGAGATTCTAGCTTCCTAAGGGCAACAGAAGTCAGATGCTCTACTTATGCAGAGGTGCCCTGTCATCTGAAGCAAGATTCATAGTGAGTTTAGGGATAGTGTGGTTTGGAGACAGGGTTGTTTATCCCGGGCTGCCAAGCAAAGACAGAGCTGCCAAGCATATGGGGAAATCGCTGCTAGCACGAATAACAGCTTCAGCTGAGACATCAGAGCTGTCTTCAGAAAAAGGTAGGAGACAAATGCCTTCTCCAAAAACAAAGGAGTGCAGCACAAGAACCAAAAAGGAAAAAACATCCTCAGAAACAGAAAAGACAGCCTTTGACAGGCACTTCTTGAAGCTACCCAAAGCCAGGAAAGGAGGAGAGGACCAGAACGGCATGTCACATTGTGTGCCATAGGGATGATGGATGCACAGGTGGGCAGCCACTAGGAAGCACCTGATATTCACGGCCTCAGTGACACTCAGGCAAAGGTAGAGTGCATGTTCACAAGGGACAGGCCACCAGCAGTGTGAAACACCCGGGAGCTGGCCGCTGGCAGCAGCAATTTATAGGGAGAGTTGGTTCTTCTGATGGGACAAAGCAAAAGTCTCCCCACAAGCAGAGCTATAATTAAACCAGAAGCACACCCAGTCAGAGCTGGTCAATCAGCCTTCTCTACACTTCATTTAGGCAAATAAAGAACTGTTCCAGGAAAACTACAAACATTCCGACAGTTGTGACCCCATAAAAACCCAATTACGTATGAGTTAACGTCAACAGAAAACAGCTTTTTTCATTTACTGTAAATCTCAGTATTTAAAACTGAGTTCCTTGCCTGTAGATTAGCCAACTGTATGAACTTTAAATTTTTAAGGGAGGCAAAGGTTTTGTTGTAAGCAATGACATCTACCCAAGCAACCACCTTCCATTTGTCCTCTGCGCTTTCCACGCCTTTCCTTGGAAGGGAAACCACAACATGCCTCTAGTGAGCCGAAGCAGGACAACAGCCAAAAAATCTACAACAGCAGTTTCAAGTGTACAAGTTTACACAAACACATCTTGGACCTGGATCCACTCCTGAGGACCCAATATCTGGAGCTTTTGTTTGTGCGTGACAGAACCCGACTCAGACCATCTTTAGCTTTGTGAGGCATCTGTTGCTTATGCACCACAACAGCTATGCTCCCAATAACATCACAGGTCTTCTCGGATGTTCGTGGTTTTCTCTCATGGTTTGGGTTTTTGGCTTGTTTGTTTTCCGAACTGTCTAGGACTGGCAATAAAACTAACTAACTCTTGGAAGACCCTGCAAAGCAGAGGTGGCCAGCCTTCCTAACCCCAACCGGCTGCATGTGAAAATCCTCGCATGGCTGAGGACCACAAGTCATAAACCACAGACCTGGAGAGCAGGAAACCTTCACAGGCAGGTGACGGCCTGCTACTCTCAAGCACTGCTAAGGGACAGGGCTGGGTCTGGCACACAGCTGGGTCTCAGTGACTCCTGCCATCAGCTCAGACCCACCCTCTATTCCGAGCAATTTAGATCTCTGGCTCTGAGCCAACCCAACACTGGTCATGAAACAAAATCACGACTGGAACAGCTCATGCTCCACATGTGGTTCTGGCACTACAAGCCAAGTCCCTTGAGCAATGAGTTTTGCTTTGTGTCGTTTGTTGGGCTTTTTTGTGTGCGAGTGTGCCCTTTTTTAATTTATTTTTTTTTTAATGATTTTATTTCCTCACATTTATTAGCATTCAGATCTGCTGTAGAGTGCTTGTTTCCTCTGCATTCCTCCTGGTACAGTTTCTGGAACCACCTTCATTAATCCCGTTTCTGTCCATGCCTGAAACTAGTTTCAACCAGCCCTGCTCAAACCACACCCCATATGACTGCAGACCATGGAACATGCAACTGCACCAAGACCGCTTGCTAAAGCAGTAGTTTGTAATATGGTTGCTGGTTGATTGTTTGTCTGAAAAATCCCTATCCACAAGAGACACTGCAATAGTGCTAAAAGGCAGGCTAGTTCCAAAAAACGTTAGGTGATGAAGTGCTCCCTGACCAAGGGAACAGTGCCAGCATCAGCTCCTTGTGTGAGGACACACCTTTACCAGCTTCGTGGACCAAAGGGGAAGTGGTTTTAAGGCACCATGGTAACATGTCTATATTACAGCTGTCAGATGAGTAATTCTAATGCAGTCCAGTAAAGATCTCTGACCATACGGACTGCCTTAAGGATTACCAAACTAAGATCACGTTGAATTGAGACTAACAGGACTCTGGCTCCAATTTCTCAAGGAATGTGGGACACAGAAGGGAAGAGATCGGGAAAGACAAGTGTAATGAGTCAGTCTTTGGAAAGCGAGCTGAAGATTTGACTCTAGACGCTTGATTTACTGGCTAGTTCTAGAGCTGTGGCCAGTGAGCATTTGTGGTTTCAGACCAGAGCAGACAAGCTTGGGAGCCTGCCACTGGTGAATGTCCCCAAGTCAACTTCACACGACCTTCCCCTTTGCGCCCTCAGCCTTGCTAAGAACAGCCTCTGCAGATCAGGACTCCACTTGGATTTTTCCCTCGTCTTTGTGGGGAGCTAGGGCTAAAGTCCTCTACCTCCACAGTGCCACTGACCAACTCCCCAGGGCCACCCAAGGCTCAGCAGAGGCCATCATGCTCTGTAAGACCAGACCTTTCTTCTTCCTATCTCTGTACACGGGCTACCTACTGAGCTGGTCATTCTCCAACACTGAACTGGTCCTGAGTGAGCATCCCAAGGCAGGGAGAATAGCTGCTGCACAGTGACAGAAGGTCTGCTACTGAGTAGTGAAGAGCTCCAGCCAGGGAAGCATGTTTGGATAACACATTGCAAGAGTCAGTCAGCCAAACAGTGAAGCAGCCAAAAACCCCCAAACCAGTCTTCATAGTCTGGATATGTCACTGCACTGGAGGTGAATGGGTTTGTTGGAACTGGGACAGCCACTCTTTCTTTGTATCTCTGTTACTAGGAGCCAGCTGTGACTGAAGCTCTCAGCATAGACAGGGTAGAAGGACACATTAATGAAGTTAGCCATTTGCTAAGGTCATCTGACCCAAAACTCAAGCATACACGCAAGAAGGAAGTTTTGTGTAACAGTTTTTAGCCAGACCACGATAAGCACAGAAAGAGGGTAAGGTGCAAGAAGTGTCCCTTTTCTTATGTCAGTGCAAGGCAATAAGGTGTAAGGAATGGTCTGTACTGCTTTCTGGAATGGTACCATGGTCACAGCATGCTGAAGTCAGTCAGCTCTTCTGCTATGCTACAGCTACCAAGACCTGAGCTGCCCCGAGGTTCCCTCTATGTCCTACCTCAGGCTCGCACAGCATAGCCTTTCTAGTTTGATGATGAACTCTGTGTTAGTCTTACCTCAGCTTGTACTAAGAGCAATTCAGAACTGCATGGCAGCACCTGGGTGGGATTCCCTGGCTTCTGTTGAACAGGTTTCAACCCATGAGGAGTTGCAGCACTTTCCTCTGACTTTGGAGGAGTGAGAGGAAAATAACTGCACAGTAGGTATCTTCTGGGAAACTATTCAGTTCAAAATAAATAAATAAATAAATAAATAAATAAATCAAAAGTAGTTTCCACAGAAGTGTTTCTCTTCTGCCTCAAGAATTTTCATTTCTGCTGTTACTTTTTATTCACGAGCTTGACAGAAAAAGAACAAGTTCTTAACACAGATGTTAATAGAAAATAAATCTTCTTTTACGTAGGCATTCCTAAGCATAAAAATCTATTGCAAGACAAATCCTCATAACTTTTTAACCCCAAGCAACATCCCCACTAATATCACAGAGAAATATCTGTTGGTTCTGACCACAGCTGATGGAAACGTGTGCTTATTATCCTCTTATTTTATACACAATCAACCTCACTGACTACACCAGCTCCTCACAGCAGGTCATATCCCTACAATCCCTATTTCCTAACTAGCACAGGCAAGGGATTTCAGTTTAAATGACAAAGCACAGGGGAAGAGGAGGTTAGGGCCAAGGCCTGCCATTCCTACCAAAAAGGAATCAATGCTGGGAACAGGAGTGCAGCTGCTGGTGTTGATTCTGAAGCAACTTGCCAAGTATGGCAGAACGGCTTTTAAGGCAGGCATACTGCATAGCCTTGAATTTCAACTGAATGTCAAGAGGATCTTAAAGAAACTAAGAAGAGCACAGTGTAATGTGCAAAAAAAATTGCTTAGGAACTTAAAGAAGTGAGGTAAGAATGCTGCTAAGAAGGTGGCAGGAAGATGTGAAGTTTCTGTCAAGAATAGAAGGCAATGAGCTGTTCAACTTAGAAGGAAGGAGATGTAGCATCTTTTACAACTAATTACCTTGAAGATCCCATAAGAAAAGATGCTCTTTCCATCTTTCATGGCAAAGCAATAGCATTACAGTTCTTCCCCAACCCCCTTCCCAGCTCTTGCCTACTGCATGGCTTCGTCCAGTCTCACCCCTGCTTTGTTCCTCTAAACTGTCCAGCCTCACTCCCCAGGGCACATCCCCAACTGCCCCCTTGGGAGACGGAAGATGGGTGCAGAAGATACCTGGCATCTGGTGGCCTGTCAAGGAATTAAGTCAGTACTGTGTCAAGATGGAGCAGGAGACAAATATTCACAACAGTAAGCAGAACACAGTCTATGCTCATCTCACCCTTGACATGCCCCATGTCACCTGCTGGGATTTTGCTGTATTTGAATGGATAAACCGGGAATACAGTCATAAATCTTAAGCAATCTCCAATCTACATGGCATCTGAGCTTCTTGGGTAAAGCCTGCAGCACTTTCTAGCAGGGCTCTCTGGGCCTACCAGCAAAACAGATCCAACAGCCAGACATACCCGGAGGGTGTCAGAGCCCAGGGGGGGAGGAGGGGGGGAAAAGAGGGGGTCAGGGCTCTGTTTTGCACAAACACTGAAAGAAATCCAGACAGAGACACTGAAGTGAGCTTCACATTCAATGCACAGAGCTTGAGGAGCCGGGGCAGTGCTCAGAACCTAGAGGGGACACCAGTAACACAGGGCAAACAGCCCTCAGACTGATGCTATTGTAATGCCCTTGTTATCAAACTAGCAGAAATTAAGTGTAGTATGTTTTTGCATAGTCTGTGCCTGGAGATGTCTTATCCCTCTGGGACCCATATGCAGGAGGTACTACAAAGAGACAGCCAATCTCCAACCACAGATGCGTATGCACAAATTCTGACAAAGGAAAAAAACGTCCAGGGAAACTCAGGGCCTCGCATAAAAATTATGCTATGAGGTCCGTTATGGAGGACCTTGCTACTATGAACCCCATAACCTTGTCAAGTCAGGGACTCAGCAGATCAGAGCCACATCACCCAGCCAGTGGGAGCAACACCATCCTCTGCTGAGAGCACTGAGAAACCCACAGGTACTTGCTATCTCATCCACTGCAGCAATGATGCCCTCCAGTAGCTCTCAAGGGCCTGCAATGTCAAGGTCCCTCCCCGAGTCCAAAGCTTGCCCACCTGCTGAATTCACCTGGCCTTTCAAGACACAGGTAGGAGGCCGTATTTCAGACTGCTGGAGATCGAGCCAGTACCTGGCTACATGAAACTATGCATGATGTTTTAAGTCAACAATTAATCAACGGTACTTCATCATTTTGTATCAGTTGAGGAATCTTTAATTTTTTACTCTTACACGCCACACTGTCCTTTCCTCCATCCCCTTTCCCCCTTCCCACTGCCCTCCCAGTGATGCACCAGTATGGAATTCAATCTCTCTCTCATGAATCATTCCCAGGGTATGTGCCCTCCTCCACGCAGTACAAATCCTACCTTGGTTGAGGTAGGTCAGGGTTTCTTCGTGCAGCTTCACAGCAGGGGATGTGGCTGTGCAGAGGACGTACTGAAAGGGAGGCAGTTTGGCTTCATTCTCAGGAGACAGCTGTGGTTCCTCCTGCTTGAAGATCGGCAGCGCAAGGACATCTCTGAAACAGACAATTCACACACATTTATTTACAAAGACTCTGTGGAATATTCTGCTCTCAAACTGGATTTGATTGTATGCTCTGAGATAATGGAGATGATCTCCGGAGGAACACCGAGTTATGACAGCTAAGAATAAATTTAGCCTCCATAACGTGACAAGGCAACTTCTGCTTTCATGGAAGCACACAGGTGCTCAGCAGCAGCTTCACAAGGAGCTGGGTGCAGTCCCAGATCTCACTCCTTTACAAGACGTTTGCACTGACCTGCATGCTGACTCGCAGCCAGACTGCTCCCAGCCCACGCTAACCCCAAGCGGAACAGATGTCAGCAATGCTGAGAGCACAACAGAACCATTAGCACAAAGAGATGCCAGGAACCAGCATCCTTATCTTCGCACATCTAATGCTGGTGAGCCACATTAGCCTTTCCCACACCTTTAACTTCTCTGGTTGTTGCGTCCACCTACTTAACACACCGTATCCTTCCCAATTAGAAAGATTATGCTGAAAACAGAGACAATTCAGTGTAAGTAATCAGATTTTCCTCCCCCTCCCCCCCCAGTCCATTCCCTCTATATGCATGAAGACCCAAGATTCCCAGCAGAGGCTGCATGCAGTTCTGTTCCCCTGGAATTCCCACACACAAGAAGCTCTAATAAGAACTGTTCAGGAGCATGCCCGTGCATACAGGCATGCTCCCTATGGAAAGGCCATTACAAATTTTCCTTGCCTGTTCTGTTAATGATCCACCTTGCACTCAATCCTAACACCCACAACCTTGAAGGCTGCCCAGGTCACCAGTGAAATGGGGCAGCAGTTTGCAACAGAGCTGAAGTACCCAGCTCACACACGGGGCTCCTGTTGAGAAACAAAACCAGAGAGCAAACCATGCCACTCCGCTTATCAGCGGGGACAAAGGAATACCCCTCTGTTTCCATTCTCCCCCCTAGCTGCACCCCTCTGCACTACCACCAACTCCAAGGCACCCAGCCCCACTTACTTGCTGGCATCACTGAGGACCGCTGCTTGCTCTTACCCAACTGTGGCCATAGAGAGGGTTTTTTCCTCTCAGTGATGATGATTGACCATGGTAATGAAGTGAGAGAAATGCCTCAGAAGATGTCTGAACAGATACCACAGCTTTGGATCAACCCCCTATGAAACATTTCACCTTGCCAGAAGTGCTCGCAACACAGAAAAAAGATGCAAACAAGTGGCTGAAAGAAGCTCTAAGGTGTAAGTATAAAAGACGTGGCACTATTTGCTCAACTCTTAGCTCAAGGCTGCAAACCAAGTCTTGAGAAAAGCAGGTGGGTGAGATCCTCAAAGTCTCCCGATGTTCACCTCTATGCTGAAGCACTAGGGTTCTGCCATTAACCAAGGATTGGACAATGTACCGGGGAAGGGAGAAAGGTGTCTGAGGCAGGGCTCAGAGTGAGATATATGCAGGGTTCCTGTGACAATGAAGATCTACAGGGTTACTCTGCAGCACTGTCTTACTGTCATTACAAATACACACAACGCTACGGTGCATCAGGACTTACACAGCTGTTGCAAAGGCTTTGACTGTACAGAAGTATGATCCATGGGAAGGGGTCTGCACAACTTCAGCTTGCTTGGTGCAGTCTCAGCCAGTCTGTGGGCACGGGCAGCTCTGGGAAGCACAGCCCAGAGCAGAGGGCTCTCTCTAGAAGTGCACGTCTCAACAGGCTCCCAGGAATTGGTCACAATTACAACTCTCCAAGAGAACTGGGTGTTTAACCCAGCTGACCTTCCCCAAAGCATCTGAAGCCATCAGTTAACATTCCAATCAATGTGAGTTGAGGGCTTTGAGCCCCAGCTCAAGAACCCTCGTAGCTACAGCAACAAACATTCATTCAGTATGCTGAATGGCATGGTCAAGCCTGACCCAGACAGGATGATCCCCCAACACTGTGATGCTGCAAACCCACAGAGAACCGCGCAATAGAAGGAACCCACAAGGACCATCAAGTCCAACTCCTGGCTCCACACAAGGCCAACCAATAACCACACCTTCTGCCTGAGAGCGGTGTTCCAGCACTCTCTGAGCTCCAGCAGCTCAGGGCTGTGCCCACCACCCTGGGCAGCCCATCCTATGCCCACTGCCCTCTGGGGCAGAACCCCCTCTTGCTGTCCAACCTGGTGCTGCCTGGACTCGGTGTGCTCCTGCAGCAGCCTTGGGGGTGCACACAGGGTGCCACAACTCAGCACAACCGCAGCCATCGGCGCCCTCTGAGACTCCGGCCATAGATATTCATAAAAAAAACAATTCATAAGCACCCAGCAGAAAGGAAACTCCTAAAGTTGCCTGCTTTGTTGTCTTCTTGGGGGGAGGAAACACGGGTTTGTGCTACACATGTTGCAGACTATTGTTTCGCAGCCCTTTAGAGCTTAAATTAGGAACACTTAATTAAACGCGACTGTGCAGAGGCAGGAAAAAGCTGGTTTAGGCGAGTCGAGAAAGTGAAATTGCGAGCTGCTCGCCCATCGTCCCCAAAGAAGGAGGCAGCTCCGCGCCGAGCGGGGCAGGCAGCAGCCGCGGCACCGCCGAGCCCCGCTAATAGAGAAGGACGGGAAAAAGGAGCCCGCGGCTCCCAGCGAGAAGGGCTCCCCCGGGCCGATCCCTGTGCGTTACCCCGCGGGGACTCACCGCAGATAGCTGCCGGTCGAGTGCTGGTTGTAGTGCTCCGGCTGCGTGTGCCAAAACAGCATCTTGGGGACAGCGGGGAGGGGGGGAGCCCGGCGCGGTCGCTGGGAGCGGGGACGAGAAGTGTCCCAGCCGGGCTGCCCACCCCGAGGCTCACAACCTACTGCTACCACCACCTCCCACCAGCTCCAGTCGCGGCCCCGACGGCTCCCGGCGCTTTTATGGCCCAACCCCGGCGGGCGCGGGTTGGCTGCGCTGCGGAGTACCGGGACCTCCCCCGGCCCGCCCCGCACAGCCGCGCCGCCGCCGCGGGGCGCAGGTGGTTCCGTGCGGATGGGGCGGTGCTGCCTGCCCTGGGACGGCTTTTGTGCAAACGGTGGTTTGTAGCCCCTGGAGGCCAGCGTTAGGATAAGTGGTCGTACGGTATGAACCTCCTGGAAGGAGGTTGTGGCGAGGGGGGTCAGCCTCTGCTCCCGCGTAACAGCGATGGGACGAGAGGGAATGGCCTCAAGTTGTGTCGGAGGAGGGTCAGGTTGGGTATTAGGAAACGTTCTTTCTCTGAAAGAGTGGTGATGTGCTGGCACAGACTGCCCGGGGAGGTGGCGGAGGCACTGTCTGCACCATCTTTGGAGGTGATCAAGAGCCGTGGAGGCACTGAGGGATGTGGGCAGCGGGCGCGGTGGGGATGGGTTGGACTGCATGATTTTAGAGGTGTTTTCCAGCCTTCCTGATCCTGTGATCAGGTACTCCCTCCAAATCTACCACACTGCTGCCCATGTCTCTGCTCCTCTATGGAGCACGCAGCACTCTCTTCCACTTTCATTGCCACAGCCCTAACCCAGTGAAATCTCACAGCCATAATGGTTAGATCAAGATGACATAAAGAGGAGCTAGGTCTCTAAGCACATAGCCTTCTGATTAAAAAATAAAATAAAATCAAGCAAAACCCACCCTTCAAGCATCAATATATGTACTTTCATATCAGGGTGCTATTGTTCTTCCACCCAAAAGTTTGTTCTACTGCTTCATTGGTCATTACAGGCCCCACAGCTGAGCACTGAGCAGAAAACACTCATGCCCTCTATCTGCTTCACTAGGTCAGTTTCTCAGCACTTTGAGACAAGACTTTGCACTGACGCGACTGAAGCGAAGACGCACATTCTGCTCCTTTTTTCCCCTCTGCAAAAGGAAAAGAAAAAAAACCAACAGTTTCCTTTTAGCCAGGAGACTGAAGGGATGTGAGCACGGGAGTGTCAGAACCCTGCAGGGCTCAGAACTGCAAAAGCAATTGGGCACTTCTCTCCCACCAAATTAAAAGGAAACAAAGCATCCAATTCTCTTTGCGGATTCTACCACAAGTATTTAAATTGCTTCTGAAAATCTAACTCGAGATCCTACGTCAGGTGAGCAATTTTGTTTTCATGAAGCCGAAAATAAACTGAGTTCAAGGATCAAGGTTGAACATTACCCTGTACTGAAAAGCTTCCAAAAGCTGCAATTAGCTCATTATGGCATTAGTCAAGGTTATTTATTCAGGGATTACTCCAACTCTCTCCTGTTGTATGGGCCAAAGCATCTGCTTCTGCAACAGCCTGTGTGTTCTAATATAATATCATACTTGAAGAGGAAGAGCATTCTCTCTCCCCTCATTGTCCTGGGGATCTCTGTATGACCAAACCTTTGTTTGTGTGCATCCTTAATAGTTTTGTCCCTGGCGAAGAGCCTGGAAGGCAATGCTACAGAATTGAGGAATGGGGCAAGAGTTAATCCAGTCCTGTGTCTGCCAAGGGAAAGTAAAAAGGAAAATCTTGCCCACATCTTCTTGCCCGCATCTGATCCACCAGATCAGGCCTTAGTGCTACAGTCTGACTGGATGATCTGCAGGGAGCTGTGATCAGCAGAGACCTGGAGAGGCTTGTTGGGGAGACACCCAAGTGCTATGTCCTCCTGAAGGAAAGAAATAGCATGATCCCTTTCGTGTTGCTTCTGTACGTCAGCTCCTAGGTTTCCATCTTCTCCTCTGGGTACTCCTGGAGGAGCAACGTCTACACTCTGCAAGATAACCAAGACAAGTGTCAGCACTGTGGCTGGGTAGCTTGGTCTGCTTTTCCTGGAAAACACTGAAGGCACCAGAAACTAGAAAAGAGTGAAAACCTGCAGTTCTAACAGCTGCGATGTTACACACAAAAATTTTAGCAGTCATTGAGATGAGCAAAGTAGGGCATCGGTAGAGAAAGAAGTCATTTCCCTCCACTCTGCAGAAAGGTAAGGATTACCTGTGGCTGTATGCCTTAAGTAAACAACAGCTTCTACATGGCCATTTTCATTCTAAAAGCTGGCAAAATCATCACCATGCCTTTGAGTTTGGGACAGCTTTCAGTGGCAGGTGCTGGCTTTTCCTGGTAGCCCACCATCCCAGGTGGGTTCCCATTGACTTCTACTGATCAGCACTTCCAGGCCTGCAGTCTGGGACAGTGGCTACCACCAGAAATGCAAATGTAGGACACTGGGTTGGGAAGGGCCTTATTCATTCACTGAGAATGAATTTGGTCTTGAAAACGTGGAAAGAAACAAGGAGCTCAGTTTGGTTTTATCCAGCCAAAAATTAACAGGTGACTCAACCACTGTCTGTAAATACTCGCATGGGAAATCAACATTTCATAACCCGTGCTTCTAAACCTCACAGCAAAGATGCAAGAGCCAAGGAATAAACATTGCACATTAAGAAACTGAGGCTAAGATCAGACTGCATAGTTTAGCAGGGAAGGTTATCAAATGTACAAACACCTTTGCCAAAGTCTGTGACTAAAGGCCCCTTTCCCCATGCCCATTTTCTAGACCTAAACAAACTAGACTTCCCTCCCTAAAAAAAATACATTCTGGCTCAAAGAAGAGGGAATGCATGAAGTCCTGTGGCATGTGTTACAGGGGAGAGCAAAATGCTCAGCAGGATTCTTTTCTATCTTTATGACAGTCTCACAAAAGGCTTCCCAGCTCCTTGCTATGACAGCCACCTCCCTGTTCTACCTCACGTGTCCAAGGTGATGCCCAACACCCAGAGGTGCTCATGTGCCCTGATGCTTTGTCAACACAAACGTCACGACACAATGAAAATGCCACTAACTGAACTTAATAGCAAAACAAATATCAGAATTAATACCGCACAGAGTGACTTATTTCTTATTCAAGTCATTCATTAAAACCCTCACTGTTTTCTCACTTATCAGAGGTCACCATCAAATTTCCAGCTGACACTGAATTTCCAGGCACAACCGAGCACTGATGAACCCATGAGGTGGCGGTTGGGTTTTTCTTTGCCACAGAAATTAAAGCTTGTTTGCAAGCTTTCATCAGTGTCACATTCATCATTTTGACTGTCCTGATTTTATCAACGGGATCAAAAATTTGTTCTTCCTGGTGAACATTTCTCTTCAAGTCATTTTGTTGTGGAAACAGAAATATTTGCACAATGAGGATGATAGATGATTAGATGACAAATAAGTGCTTTTTAAACGCTCATTATACATCTTATTGGCATTGGCTTTGTCATTATGAGCTGCAGGCTGCAGTTACCAGCCCTGGCACTCTCTCCATCCCAGCAGATGCAGGAGCTGTGCTGGCAAGGCAAGGGGATGTCACTGCCTGATGCCACGCAGGGGTGTGAATCGCCTTCACCTAGGGCAGACAGCAGCCTGACTCTGCTTACAGCTTTACTGTCAGAGTCATTCTGCTTCACAGCAAAAAAACCCCAGTATCTGCAGTCGGGACAAAAATATCTGTGAGGGCTGCATGTATCCCACATCCGCCCACCAATCTGGTTTGCCAGCCTGCCCCCAAACAGCTGTGTCAGCACAAGTGGGGAGGGAAAGGGAGGAAGCCTGCAGCAGGGACCACTTAAAACAGCTTTGCCAGAGAGAAGAGTGTGTGAAAGTGCAGGAAATGGTGCCAGGAGATGTCTAGTGGTGGAACCCACAAGAGGCAGAAGCACCCTCTGCAAATGTGCAGACAACAGCAGATGAGGTGGTTGGCGGGGTGAGCACCAGCGGGACTGAGCAGGACTTGGACAATGTCAGGAGGACAGAAAGATCCTGGAGTTGAGCAGAGATGTGGGTTAGATGGGCCCCATGTTTGGGCTGGGAAGAGCTGGCTGAGGAGCTGGACCTGTGGAGAAGGACCCATGGATTACCTTGAAAGCATTAAGATTACCTTAAGCAGCTGACAGCAGTTCACTGGTAAGTGCAACACTGGGATGGGTGACCAGATATGTGGTGGCATCTCCATTCATGGAGGTATTCAAGATTCAACGAGACAGAGCCACAATGGACTCAATCCAGTGCAGACCCCAGCCTTGTTTCAAGGTGCAGGTTGGGACAGAGACACGCAGAGGTTCCTTCCCACCAACATTTCAGCAAGTGTGTGAAACCCAGCCGCAAGGGATACTGTGCTCCAGGCAAGTTTTACTGCATGTGCCCTACTGCCCCGTTCCCACTGAAGGCAATATCCAGGTTCAGCACACCACTAATGGCCAGGCACATGGGCTCTCTGTAGCTTCCTAGCTTTTGAGGAGACTCATTGTGAAAGGTCTTGCTCTACTGCATGTGCTTTCCTGCCCCATTGAGACTTGTAAGCAAAAAGCATCTGAAAAGTGGTTATTTTTAACTCTGGAGGAGAGGCATTATTATAATTTCAACCTGGCAAAGCAACAGCAACAAGCAGACACATCCTCTCCAAAGTAAACTCCTCAAATATGAAATAGTTCCAGGACAATAATTAGACAAAGTTGAGCATGTAGAAGGATCTGAAATGCTCCACCCCAGGGCATGTATCTGTTGTAGGGCAGCATTAAGCCTGGAAAAGTACGTTACTGAGCCTTTCATCTCCCCCAAAACATTTTACAGACAGTTTTGGTTCCTTGAAAGAAAAGTATTAAGACCCTCCATGTACTTAAAACGTCCTCTGTGGGGCTATTGGGAGACACTTTGTGCCATAACAGAATCATAACTCACAGTTCACATGACCACCAGTCCTTCACAAATACTATAACCTGTAAAAACTCGAAATACAAGCAAATAATGAGCATCATTATTATTATTATTATATTTGACCCTCACTTCAAAGCGCTCTTCCATTAAATGAAGTTTTCTATACAGAAATACTCTAATTAGATGATTCATGAAAGAAATTTATAACCAGGAAGATAAACTGGAAGAGGAAGTGTGGTTTTCATGTCTTACCTATGTGTAGTCCGACTGTGATTATTCCCAGCTGGTGTACCCACCCATAAGAGCAGTTTTGCAATGACAGTAATTTATACAGTTATTCTAACAACATGTTATTCCTTTATTTTTTGTAAACTCATTTTAAGACTCTTACTTTGTTTGCACAGCGATTCTGAAGTCCGAGCAGTGGCACCTCCTGGGTCTGTGCGTCGGCTCGCTCAGTTCCTTTCTCGTTCCAACATCCCAGACACCAGTCTGCCCAAGGTGTCAGATCTCATCTCTGCAAACGCTGTGGGGAAGGTTAATACATTTGTATGAAGTTCATGTGATATTACACAGTGTGGATCTTGGCCATGCAGTAACCCTGATGAGATCAGCAGAAATTAGCTTGACTAAGATGCAACCAATTTAACTTGTTCCCACAGAACCTGGGGCGGGCGTGCTTATGGGTTAAGGTTCTCTTATTCCCAAATCAGTTAAGTTAAATCAGCATCGATTCCAGATCACTTCAATATACACATCACCTTATTGCTGAGGTTCCCCTCTGGTGTTCATGAGGACTTCCAGGAACGGGGTGGGATGGCAGTTTGAGGGCATGAACCACAACAAGTACGCTCAGATAAGATGATGCAAGCAATCCAAGCTCAGATCTGCCCCAAACCAAGGCTTACTATTTGTTTTCATAGTGAAAAACCCCACCTTGCTGCTGAACCCCCCCATGGCGTAGTTAGGCAGGGCAGCAGCAGTTCAGCTGCGCAGTATTCAGTACTGATAACTCCATTGTGGCACACTGAGGATATAACCAAGGCAGGGTGTGCCAAGCAGAAACCACTGACTTTGAGCTTAAGTGTACCCTTATTTCACAGTAAAGGCAAGCCTAGAATTTCAGAGGACGTTTTCCTGTGTTCTGCTTTAATCAATAAGTGTCAATCAACCAACATTTAGGTTGAGCTTGAGGAAGGAAAGGCAAAAATGAGACACATATGCCGTCAGCTTCTCCAGACCTATTAAACACCTCAGATGAATTGGTGATCAATTAACTGAGATTAAGAAGAGACATCTAGTGCACAAATCACCTGATATTCTCCCATCCTCTAGAACAGGTGACTACCCAACCTCCTCTGTATGTGGTCATATAACATAACTTGGCCCATAAAACAATTTTGGTGGTTCATTACAGGACATGGACCTCCTCTGACACTGAAACACACCATGGATTTCTTCCAGGCTGTCCCTGGCCGGGAAACAGTAAGCCACTTCTTAGATGTCTGTCTGTATGGTGTCAACTGCATAGCTCTATGATCGCAGCAAAGTACATTCAAGTGTGCCATAGGTTCAGGTTGCCCACTGTAAAAGAAATGTGTAGTTCTAAAGACTGCACCACTGTAGGTGGAGTGAATAATCAGAGATGTGAAAAAATATTGGTGTGAGATGGGAGGATAAGATTATCTCACCCAGATTTAAAGAAAGGCAAACCTACACTTTTTAAGCATCTGTTTAGAGCAGGGTGCTGCGTTCTGGACTCCCTGCACCGTGCTACTGAGATCCCACTGTCTATAAACACTGGAGATAATCAGATCAATCCTTCCAAACATCTGCTTTCATTTATCAAAACAAGGTTAAGACACTTGATGTCAGTTTATAAACATCTCTTGGAGAAGGAACTCACCATAACACAAACAGAAGAGGCGGTGACAGTGAGCTGGGAGCTGCCCCAGCCTGCAGGCGGTCCTGTCCAGAACACCTGGTGTGAGCAGCAGCAGTCATGGAGATTATTACGTGAGAGAGTGCCGTCATCTTTCTCATGAATAAATAGAACAAACCCCAAGTGACAGTATGTATTTGGCAGTGTCGAAAGGTCAGATTTGTGTCCAGTTTTCATAGCTGTTCTCCACTTTTTTGGAGTGCCCAGCATTTTGGTTGTGTCTATATCACCCACGGTTTTTTTCTTCAAATACTCGAATGGTTTTAAGTCTGGGCTTCGAGTACCTTCTACCCTTAGAAGAGAGTAAGATTGCACCTTTCTGATCTGGCAGAGTTATGCAGCGATGTGCCGATGAACGCCCCGCATTGCTGGTGATTGCCTTCTGGATGACACAGAACCTGTGGGGAATTCCAGAAGAAAATACATTGCAATAATATTTACAAAAGAGGAATAGGAGGAAGCTAGATGGGAATAGCTGATATAGGACTTAAATGATGCTATAGCAGAGGCAGAGAAATCGGTTTTGAATCACAGGACAACAAATCAGGTTTAACCAAAAGCATTTTTAAAATGAGATTGTAATTCCAACCGCCCAGAGTCATAGCACTGATGCAATGTACTTTTATAAGAGACTTCACTTCTGGTCTAAGTGCTGGGAAAATACCAGAGCATAGGAGCAATGCTGCGTGTAACACACAGACTTATGCTGCAGAGCCATCAGCTGAGAGGTGATCATCACCAGTAGCACTTAGAAAAGTCTAAATCATTACGTTTACAGAAGATCCAAAGATGGCCTAAGTGGAAGACGCATGAGTGATACCAAGTCTCCTAGTTTGGAGTAGAGGAGGATCAGATACAGCCAGGCAGGAAAGCAGGAGATGCATAGGGGCAGAGAGCATCAGCCACACTCCTAGGGCAATCTGCATAGGAAACACTTGTCTGTTGGGTAACAATGATAGAAGTATATCTCAAGATAAGACTTTGGAGGAGGAGAGGAGTTTTATTTTAAAAGCAAGCCTGCTTTCGCTCATGCTCTCTCTACCCACATACTCACAGTCAGTACAAGTGTTTATCAACCATGGGCTGCTCAGGATCCCTCACAGTGACACAGCACAAGGGACGTGGCTACGCACTCCTCACCCTGACTCCTGTGGCTGACATGCTCTGCTCACCCTGATGTGCTCTGGAAGGCTGGGGCTGACACCAGCTGTCCTCTTTCATCTCCCCATCCTGTCTTATGCTGTAGGCCATTGGATCCAGCTCACTGCCCTTTCCTCCCTGAATGCCCTAAGGCTCCATTCCAGCCCTTATCTATCACCCTCCATGATCTCAGGCTTGTCTCAGCCTAGCAGTAGGCTGTCTTTTGCTGCAGGCCATCCTTTCTTTCTTTGCCTATTCCACCCTGAAAATCTGCATGTAGGTGCGCTATGATCTCGACAATTTGCTGATAAGCGCGCCACTAAGTCATGCTTGTCTTGTGTACCCTATCCCCTGCTCCTGGTGCTTTCTAGCCAGCCACTACCATCCAAACCTGTGTTTATACGCCTGTTCCAGATCACTACCAAGTGAAGTTATCAGGAACACCTTTTGAACATCCATGGCCAGGACTGCTGTGAGCTTTCCCTCCAGTCCTCCTGCCCAGTCACAGGCGTGCTAATGCCAGACCCAGCCCAGGGGGTGCTGCTGTACCATCTGTAGTGATTTAGAGCAGCAATCACAGCTGTGATCCCTTGCCATCAAACTACAGTGAACTTCACTCAGCAACTCTGAGAGTCTCCTTGGGGTTCTGTGGAAGGTGACTGCACCAAGCTGGCCAGCAGGCTGCAGATCTGACTTCTTAGGGATCCCCATCTCTGCTGGAAATTAAAACAAAATGTGTTGGAAGACATAGAACTAGATAATGCAAGAGACTTCCAGTGGCATTGAATGTGATATTCACTGCAGTCAGAAGGTGCTATGGAATTTTTCAATGTGTGATTGGATCTCTGCAGCCTCAGCTCTGGAGGTGGAGGGAAGGAGCCCAGGAGCCAGTGGCAGTGGGCCCTGGGGGTAGGGAAGGAGCATTTTGATGGCACTTGGCAGAGATGTTGATCAATTCCCACATGGTACAACAGCTCGCTGGTAGCACTGTATAGCTGGAAACACGGCATCAGGCGAGCTGCCTGAAAGGCCAAAGCTGTGCCCTGTGGTGTGCTCATGTTTGGTCAGACGGTCTCCATGCCACATCCCTACAGCTGCAATCAGGCTTCTGTGGCACAACACAGACACCACCTCAATAGCAGAAAGGCATCGCCCAACAGCAGCTTGCAAGGCCTGATGGCACCATTAGGAAATGAGCCCTAAGGAATCAGAATCAAAGAGATGGCAGAACATCATTTAAACATGCCTTAGCAGAATGCCATGTCTGAGCACGTGTTCCATCTCCCTGCAGGCACAGCACAGCTGCAGAGGGCCTGGGGAGCACAGGGGCACAAAGGCCTTGTCGCCTCCTTGGTGACAGAGCATCCCTGAATGGCTCTGGGCAGCACTGGGCCCCATGTGTGCGCCTGCACTGAGCACAGGCCTCAGCTATGGGGAGGGGAGCAGGCTCAGGTTCCACCACGTCTTCTATGGGCACCCCCTGTGCTGCCTCCACAAGTCTTTGTGGCAGCACAACATCAGTGTCTTTTACCTTGCTTACTTGTCTCTTTTGATAGAGCTTTCTTGCCCACATGGTTTCCCCACCTGCCCAACCCAGGAGCTGGGCCAGCCCCTCGGGAAGATGGATCGGTTAATATTTACTCCGTGCTCTGGAGATAGCACTGTTTACATCTAATTACATTTCGTGCCCTCGTGTGATAATGTTCATCTTGGATTAGAGGGGATTAGTTGTTAATGACATTCCTGTACATAGTCCCCTCCAGGGCTTTGATTTCTGCTGAGGTTTTTTTGCTCTGTGCTCAAATCAGCAAACTGCCCCTGGTTGTATTAACCATGGAAACAAAGATTTTTGGGTGGCTTAAACCAAAGCTGGATGGTACCTGGGTATGTCCCAGCCAAGCACAGGTGGAATGTAGGAATGCTGGAGGTCTCTGGCACAAACTTGGAACCACAGTGCTATGTGCCTCAGCATCCTTAAACCTTCAGCAGGGCTGGGAGATGTGTGCTGGGCTCCAACGTGATGCTGTCAAGTTATTAAGTGCAAATCTCAGTTAATATTTAGCACTAGCCCAAATGGTGCAGATTACAGAATTCCAAAGCAAATGGAGTGAAAACTCATATGCTGGGCAAAATACTACAGAGACAACATTCCCGGTGTCCCCACCACCACATCCCCAGTCTGCTGCAGTTTTCTAAAGTGGGAGCCTCTGCAAACAGGTATAAAATATGCACCTGCAACAAAAATTTGGTGGGAACAGGTCAACTGGGATCTCTGCAAAGCAGCGAAGGTCCTGCAGAGGTCCTAAGGCATGAAATGGGTGCTCAGCATGGATGCATAGGGATGGCAGGCGAACCCTATCAGTAAGTGTTGCTGGGACTAAGTGAAACACGTAGGAGGAGATGGCCTTCCCTGACACTGCAGTTGGGAGCAGAGGCTCACGACCTTACCTTGGCATGGCAGCAGCATCTGTCTGAGGGGGAAGATGCTCACAGATCAAGGTAGGCCACGTCACATCAGAAACTGAAAATATCAGATGGGATTTTTTGGAGAATGCTTTGCATCAGTAAGCTGAGGGTACAGCAGCTCTGGAAAGTGAGTGGTAGGAGAGTGAATTTTCACTGAAAAAAGGAAAACCCAGAACAAGAAGATTATAAAGAAAAGAAGTTTGGATCAGCACCAGAAATTGGAGGCATTTGCTAGAAGCTAACCTGTCGCACAACAAGCACCAGGAAGATACAAAGCAGGATTCTGGGGTCATGGAAGCCACCAGGGTGGCTCCCTCCTCCATTTTTGGCTATCCTTTTTAAATAGGGGTGGTTGTGGAAGTGTTGACAAACAACGAGTGCCATGAATGGGCCCTTCCAGCTGCGTTTAGGGCACAGCAGGGCCAAAAGCTGCCCAAGGCTGCAGGTACCTCCCTGCAGGAAAAAGCAGGAAAAAACTGGTGGGGAGTGGAGAGCAGTGGGAGCAGATTAAGAAAGCAGCTCCTATTTATAGAGCAGCAGCAAGAAACTGCCCCAACAGCAGGGCTGCTGCGTAACCCTTCCAGTACTGAGCATCAATGCAGCAGGCTCAGCTGATGCCAGGCATGGACAAAGCAGAGGAGATGCTGCACCGGAGTGCCCTGCAGGACAGGGGCAGGAGACTGGGCCTTACCAGGGCTCTCCCCAGAAAGGAGCACAGTGACCAAGGGCTGTGCTTCTCCAGGAACAGAGGAGGGATCAGGGTGTAACTGGATCACTGGGACAGGGGACTGCTTCTGGAAGAGACCATCCCAATGATGGCTGGGGCAAGGAGCATGCAGCTCTCACCACAGGGAACTTCCCACCGAGGACCCCACAGATATAGGTCTCAGCCCGCTGCTGCCTCTTCCCAGCATGATGTTCCAGCTGTTCTCCCACTAGCTTGTGATAATAGCTGTTTTTACAAGATTTTCTTTACTTCTTAATTGATCTAAATCCTTTCCCTTGGCTTTCTTGTTAAAGGTGGATTTAAAGAGGAGTTCATTATCTCAGCCATTTTTGAGCTGTTATTAATTTCATCCCTCTCCTCATTAATTACTTGTTACCCCTCTCTACACCCCGTAATCCCCCCGGTCCCATGTCAGCTCATTCTGGTTCTCACTGCCCTCACGCTCCCTTGGCTGCTCCCAGGCGATGTTTTTCCTTCTCCCTGCTCCTGAGCAGTTCCTTCCTGCTGCTCCTTGTCTTGCTCACATGTGGCACTGAGCTCCCGGCCCAAGGAGATGGGTTCACTCTTGGTATGCTTTCCCAGCAGCTTTAAGCCCAAACATCTTATTCTTTAACTGGAGAAAATGAAGATGCAGCCCTTAGTCCGGATGTGCTTAGCAGCTCCTTGGTATATCCCCTATAGCAGGGATATGGTTGCATGGTGCCAGACTGCAGGGAGACCAGCTGACAGAGCCTGCAGGGCAGGGCGAGATATGCCAGGATCACACTCGCAGCCTTTCACTGACAGCAGCAACTTTGCAGCGCACGAGCACCCCCAGCATGAGCACCCCCAGCAGCAGTCAACCCTAATCCTCCATCTGTGAAGCAGTCAAGTAGTTTAGGGCTACAAGGCGCTTTGCACATGAGAGCTGCGAGATACTCCGAGAATGTTTGGTGAACAAACATCCCATTGTCAAAGCGCTGCCATCTTCCTCCACAACACGCTTTGGCATGTGCAGGAGCCAAGGACAGGAACCAAGCAGCAAAGTGAGATTATGTTCTTCTGCTCCTTGCTACAGGACGCTCCAGTTGGGCTCCTCACTTGCTGTAGCTGCATCTCACAGAGCCATGGCTCCATCTTAGCATTCACTCTGAGTGACAGATCAAGGAGCCAGTGGAAGCCAGGCGTGGTACACAGATGCTCTGCATCTGCAGGGTGGTCCCCTGCTAAGCCCTCCCAAGAGGGTTTTCCAAGGACTGACCCTTTAAGCACTGTTAGTGACATCCAACTGTCCAGGCTGCTCATCTCAAACCACATTTGTGATGCCTCAGCCTTCAGAGCTTTTCCAAAGCCCCCACAACTCTATGGCAAAATTAAGCCCACATCCGGAGCTTTACAAGACACAGACATGAGCGCTCTGTCATCTGTCCCCTTTCTAAGAGCCACAGATGCCTGGCCCTGCAGTCCCATGGCTGCTCCATCAGGACAGAGCTCCATCTCCAAGATGTGCCAAGTCCCCACTCCCAGAGCTGCAGTCCGGTCCCTGTTCCTGCACGCAACACAGGAGGTCCATCTGCACGAGGCAGCAGCAGCCCTTTGCCAAAAGGTTCAGTGTATTTTTCAACACAGAGAGCGAATTCTTGAGAAGCAAAAGGTTCACAGAGAGCAAAACTTTTACAAGCAAAGGCTGCTGGAGTGGGAGATGTGCTGGACAACGCACCTCCATTAATGCTCCTCTCCTGAAAACAAACCCAAGTTCCACTTGCTCTAGGGCAAACTCAAAAGGTTTTATTTTATTTATTTTTTTTTTTTTAGCAAATTCTATCACGTAAATGTTAACAAAAAACATCTGTACAATTGCCATGATACACTCAAAAGTGAAACAAACAAGATATAAATACAGATATGGATGAAACATGACAAAAGCGGAAAAAATAGAAAAAAATACATGCGCATGAACACGGTGCCAACAAAGTCATTTCTCAAGGCTGGCGTTTTTAGAGAGGTTTTAATTTCCATTTCAAACATTGTTAGCAACATTGTTCTGCTGTATTCTACAAAGGTCTATTTTCCTGTCCCTTAGCATGTAATATTATGCTTGATAAATAAAGGGGTGGGGAGAAAAGGTTCGGATGACAAAGATGTGAGTTAGGTTAGAGGTTATTGGAAAGCTAGTAGTAAGCGATAAAAAAAGACAGTCTCGTATTGTAATTCAGGCAAGCACACATAGTGTACCTTAAGAAAGCCACATGCCTCGATAATTCTGCACTACATGAGAACTACGGTACGCAGACCAGGGGGCAGATGGATCCATATTCGCCCATGCCCACGGAGCACCGGCGCAGCCAATGGCAGAAAAACACATCCGCATCTGAGAAATTTCTGCAACCTTGCAGCCAGGAGCCGCTCGCTGTCTGCTGAGAGTTCTCTCCCATTCAGACTTAAAGCATGGTGGGCAAGGAAAAAAGAAAAACACTTTTTTTTTTTTTTTTTTTTAAAGTATGAAAAGTTGAAGCCCTGCATAATGGGCAGCAAGGAAAAAAAGGCAGCTGCAGTAGATGGCTACTGCTGGGAGAGGGTGAACACAAGCTTCACCGGTGCGGTGAGGCACTGCCCGCATGCAGATCGTTCTCTGCAAACATGCGTGGACACTGCTGTCTGTAGCCAGAGAGACCTTTATGCTTGCTGAAGAGAGAACAAAATGATTGTACAGCTGTTTGAAGTCAGAATGCTGAGATCAGAGAGGTGACATTCAGAGCTAGCCCTTTGAGTACTTCAAAGGAAAAAAAAGATCATGTTCAACATACTAAACGACCCTACTATGTACATTATACGCAATGTTTTATAAATACCTAAGCAGAATGCCCCCTACTGTATACAGGTATAACATACTTCTAGAGTACTCAAAGGATGAACAGTCCTCGACTGACTCACGTAATGAAAGAAAGGAACACAATGAGCATCTGTTGACAAACAGAACGGCATCTGATTACGAAAGTAAGGCCTGGTTCTACTATTTTGCAGCCCCAAGTGTGCCAATAGTATCTGAGAAACAGGCGTTCACCTCTGCAGACACAGAGCATGGCAGATTTCACACCTATTCCCATAGGACGAGCTGTTAACTCCTTCTTTAGTGTCAGCACAGGCGCCAGGGTCAGTTCAGGGACATTACAGTGCGTTCACTCTCAGTGCATACTAACAGGATTTTATAAAACACAAATAATTTGAGAAGGAATTCAATTCCTGGAGGTTTGCTACAATGTGCCATTCAAAAAAACTAAAAAAAAAACAAAAAAAAAACCCAAAAAGCTCCATCACAGCTGGGAGGAACTAAGCGCCATGTGGTCAGCTATGCTGACTGCTGAACCCCAGGACTGGAACAGAAGATGGTGAACTGAGATGGGGAGAAAGAGAGGCATAAATAGTAAGCAGTTAGAGTAAAAATTGGGAAAAAAAAAAAAAAAAAAAAAGGAAAAAAAAACCCAAACCCACTACTAAAATTCAAACAAGACAGCTAACTGCTGCCAACAAGTTGGCTGAACGTTTCCTCAAAAGGGAAAATAAATTCACATTAAACTAAAATAATTTGAATCATTCAAAAAATTAAAAACAAAACAAAACAAAACAAACACACAAACCTCTAACAAGCATACTGAAAGGTGTTGAAAAGGAATGGTCCACGGACAGGGAGACACCAACCATGGAGCAGCCAATCCTCTCCCAAGCAAGGATGGCTCTTCTGAGCCAGCAGAGAGGGCCTGGAGGAATCCCACTACCAGACCACGACACTCCCCTCCTGCCACAGCACTGGGGAGCATAAGGGATCAGCCCTGCAGCCAGCCCAAGCCTGGAATCATCCCAATGACATCAGGAGCAGGTCACCTCTGCTCCCACGGCAGCCAGGTGAGAGGCTGGGAAAGCCCCACAAACCTCAGCTTTTCTGGAGCTGCACCAGTCAGCACCTTCCAGCACAGCTACTCATGGCTGGGGCTGAGCTACAGGAGCACAAACTGATGGAGAGGGAGGGCCGCAAGGCTTTATCCTCTTTGCTGTGCTTCCCTGCTGCAGTTCTGGCAATGCTCACATGCTGCCACTGAGTCTGCTACCAAGGTGTCCCTTCAGCTCCTCAAAGGGGAAATGAAGGGGGCTGCAGAGAGACCAAGGCACTGAGAGCAGCCTGGGAACACACACTGCAGGTCCATCACCCTCCTGCAATCACTGTCACTGGGGGAAAAAACCCAGTTCTCATCCATGGCAGGTTGGGGTGGGCCTGTCTGTCAGCCAGGATCCAGCCTAGGGCCAAACGCAGCACAAGCATCCTCCTGCTCCCCCCAGTCACAGGCAGCAGGCACTCAGCCACTGCCAACAGAAGCTTGGAGCAGGACGGTGCTTTGGGGTACCTGCTGCTGCTGGTTTGGCTCTTACCTGGTCTGTGTCACAGTCTAGCACATCCCTCCAAAATGCAAAGCACCCAGCAGGGTTGTGCGTGGGAAGAAGGAGGCTTCTAAAGGCAGAAGACAGCACTGCAGGCTCTTCGGGCACAAGACAGGAACAGCAGCAGGTGAGCAGCACTATCCCAGCCAACCCTTAGCTTCCACAGGGTTGTTTTGTCCAGCTTCAGATTCCCTTGCTGTCCTCTTGGATGAACAGTCTGCCCAAAGCACACTGGATTTGTGTGGATAAAGCCATTTACCACCAACATCGATGGGTCCCGGTTAAAGTGGCAGATCAATCCTTTGACGCTACAGACTTCAGGAAGAACTCAGCCAGCCCCACAAGGCAGCACTGCAATACAGCCTTGGCAGCTCTGACTGTCCACCCAAGGATGCACCCAAGCCCAATCCAACACCCACTGTGCTCATGTCCAAACGCAGGCACCAGTCTCAGAACAGCATCTGAGGTTCCCTTTGGGGAGTAACAAGTAACCTGAAGAGTCTCGAGCACATGAAAGAGCCAAATGGGTTGGAAGAGGGGAAATATTTACAGTCAACGAAGGTAGCGAGAGCCCAGTTGCTCTACAAAGCACAGCTGGCTGGAGAGCAGTTAGAGAGATCAGCCATCAGAGGTCTGTCAGAAGAACTATATACAGAAAACTCAGATATTTAAAAAGAACCTACTTTTTCATTACTCACTTGATATCTCAGTATTAAAGCATTAGAGGCTGGAACCACAGCCACATCAGCAAAGATCTCCTCATGGAGAACCCTGCACATTAGGCAAGCTGCGACAGGAAGTACAAAACAGGACCACAGGACTTGTAAGAGGAGATCCTAGCCAGAAAGGCTGCGGCCACAGGGAAAGAGCAGTAACTAGCGCACAGAAACCAAAACTGGGTATGAACTAAACCAAGATTTGTTTAACTTTCACGCGTATCCAGGTTTTTTGACTCTTTTGGAATGCTAACCTAAACATATTTCCAAGATTTCAGCAGGCTATACAATATGTTTAAGTATGGCTTTCTGTTGTTCACTTTTAATGAAGACTGCAACACAGACCTTGCTTCCTTTACATTCAATACCAGTAAGGTTTTACATGAAAGCTTTAAGGGACTAGAATACTGATTGCAATAAATATCTGCATGGCCTCCTTTAGCTGATGAAGTGCGCCAGTGAAGAGTAGCAGAAAGGTCTCTGAGAGGCACCGTTGATTGCTTCTAAGTCTACACATATGTCCACATATCTCCATTAACTGTGCGTTGAAACATCTGAAGAGGAGCTGCTGTTGCTGTTGGTAGTTTGGGCCCTCTTTATGTACAAGTTTAGTAGCTTCATCTGAAAGAAACAACAAACATCAGGAGAAGATGCCAGGAAAAACAGATGGACAAAAACTGACTGTGAGTCTTAAATACAGATTCAGTGAGCACTGTTAGAGCAAGTTAGCACCAGGCATTTCAGAACATGCAGAACCAGGAGAGGAAGCCTGGTCCCACTGAGTTTTAATTTAATAGTATTTAAACTGTATGTAAAAAAACAGTTGTGTTTCACTTCAGCAGTCATCAATTCACAGCCCTCAGCTCTGCAGATTGTTCTTGGTGAGCAGGATTCCCAAAAAGGTCAGTGGGGCTGCAGACAGGTACGAATTCGCTCACACTGCAGTAATCCAAGAGCTGTGGTCCCTCCTAGGAAACACCCTGAACTCACTATGCTTGGAGAAGAGAGGCGAGATGGGCTTTGTTTTTCACAAAGCATTCATTTTTAATGATATTTAAGTATCTTCACTACTTGGTTCCTCTAGTGAAACTGCAGCTGTTATGACTACGCACTTCCTTTGCAAGGGGTTGCTTAGGCCCAGATCCTGAAATAATGACTCATGCACATATTTAACTTTAAACGCGTAGGCAGCCTGCATAAACTCGGAAGAATTACTCACATGTTTACAGTTAGTTATGTGGTGGAGTATATCCATGGCACCCAGGATATTGGGATTATAAAGCCCCTACAACGTTTTATAGAGGAATCTCCCAACCGCCTAAACATAAATGAGGTAAGTCTCAGCATTCACAGCTCTTTTTCCAGAGCAAATGGGAGGTGAAAGTAACTTAAGGACACAACCCAGAAATAAAGTCCAAGTGTCTTAAATCTCAGTTCTGTTTCAGCGTAAACCACGCTTCCTACCCATTAAAGAAACCACTGGTTCAAAACATCCAGACGAAGCCCTCTGAACTAAGTAGCTTTTCACATTCAGAGACAACAATGCAGAATTGATCTTAAAATGGCAAAGAAACCTCAGGTATTATGACTTCAATCGGGAGAAGCCTTGTGACAGCTTCCTGAATGCCAGCTTTTGTCTGAAGGACAGAGCTGAACTGAAGTCTGACTTCATCTGCAGCATCAGGTCAGAATTCAAGTTTTGCTTCTAACATAAGCATGGGTAGAAAAGCGTTTGAAAAGTCATTCAAATTTGCCGGTGTCCAGGAAGAAAAGGACACATCTGTAATGCTACTAAGAGCAAAGCTCCACCTGCTTTTCTACCAGCCCTAATTATGACCTGCTGCTGAAAGGAGCAGTCTTGCTCTCCCACCCATCCCAACCATGCATTCTCACCACTCTTCACATTAGATTAACTGTCAAGCCATAGAGTGAGCTACAAACAATTTAATATTCCAGATTTGTTTTTTTTTTAACAAGTGAAGCCAGCTGATGTAACTCACTGCATTTTCACCTAACGATGCAATGCAGAAGAGCTAAGGAAAGCATGACTGTCATGGGAACGACCAGCTCAGTAGCAGCTTGCAGTTGCACAGGATCAAATGCATCAAGAAACCAATCCCTGAATCCCCTTCAAAAATTGCTCTGCAGGGTCCGAAATGCTCACACTGCTGGACAAGATCTGTTGCTCTAGTGGCGTTGGCAGGACCAGTTAGTCTAACACATTAGGGTTTAACACAGTACAGGGAATTTGACCCAGAGCTAGCATGAACGCATTGGCTGTTGTCATAATACCAAAGGCATTATACTCCCATACCTTGCTTCCTGTGAGTTGTGCGAGATGAGGTTTCAGTTCTTCACCAATTACTGAATAAATTGCCACCAGACAAAATACACTAGCTTTACGGACACTGCTCTCTGTATTATCATAACCCTAGGAAACAAGAAAAAATGGTCACAAACAGCACACACCAACATCCTTACCAATCAATACACTGAAGAGTACTTTAGGCTACCAGATTAATAGAAAGGCTCTGGCAATATGAACACTCAAAGAGCAAGAGAATACAGCATATCCAGCACATTCTATTTATTCTATATAATATCCTTTCTGTAATGTCCTCATATTAGGCTATGAATTTATAAGTTATTAATGTCTTAGGTTCTATGTCATTAAGGAAGAACAGTTTCCAATCACGTGGATGCTATCAGTTACGCACATTCCCGTGTCCAGTTCAGATGACCTTATGCCATATGTGATCATCAGGACATCTTGGACACAGTGCTTTGAGTGTGCCCACAGGTAAGTCTTTCCTGACCCAAACCCAACCACCTAAAGGAAATAGGTGAGCAAAAGACAGATGAAATTTTCAGCAAAATGGCCTAATGGTTATATCATTTAGAATATGAAACACAAAACATTGTTTGGTGAATAGATGTTCTATCCAGATAAGCATTTGGATAGAATAACTGTACTCAAGCATTCAAAAATTGCAGAAGTCATCATCATTATGGATTATTCTTTTGCTGGGAAAGCCATGAGGAGTGATGCTACAGGGCTGGGGATGCCCACTAGCAGGGCTAATGTTTTAGCTGCAAGGCCAAAATGCAGTCTGACATTACAGCCTGCAAACTCAAAGAGCACTACATCCCAAAGAGCAGGAGTTGGTCTGGATGCAGCTGTGAAGTTAAAGGCCAGAGTCACACACAAAAACTATCTTTGTCAGCACACCAGCTATTTGTTGGGATGCCTCATTTTCTACAGCACAGCAAGGCCTCTACTGCAGGCATATCAGTGTCCCATCTTTACCCTCACCAGGCAGTCTAACCACCGCTAACACAGCCAGGCCTCTTCTTGCTCTCCTCCATTAACGGTGCATTCCTTTCTCTAAACAATCAGGGCTTGCTTCAACAGGAGATGTGGACAGTGCCTCATCCCACAGCAGCCTGGTATGTGGCTAGGGCATGTCTTTGTGGAAGGAGCAGGAGTGCTGTGACTCTGCCAGCCTCAGATCACTGTGACAGCTACACCCATCTCCATGCCCACGAGGGCCTGCCAGGTTGGGCTTTGTCTCTCACCAGTAGGAGACGCCTATGGGCTGCTCCCCCTGCAGCGTGGGACCCAAAAGAACAACAACTGAGACTGTGGAACTGCAAGCACTCCCCACCAAACCCCTCTAAGAGCTCTGCACTGCAATTTGCACCCAAACCCAGGTGCTCGACAGAAGCACAGCCAAGACCGTTTTATGTACTGAGATCCCTATCTGTTCACATGGGCCATGGGCATCCTGCTGTGGGGTGCTGAGCTGTACACTTGTATCCACATAAGCACTGTTGGACACACCTTGCCTGCTCACCACTGCTGTTACCTTCACCAAGATAAACAGCCACAGTGTGTATCCCTACATACTTTCTAAATATGAGAAGTAGATTCCTTTGATCATTATGAATTCCTCATTCAAGGAAATAACACTGGCAGCCCCAAGGTGAAAAATCACAAAGACACGGAAGCCATTTAATAAAGCAAATATATCTTTTTGTGCTTTTAAAGGCATGATGTTCCCAAGCACTTCCACTGCATTGAAGCCCCCTTGTCTAGGTTGTTGTCACCAACAACAATGGCTAAAAACTTCTTAAAACAAAAGTTCACATCAATACAGAATTGCCTGATTCCCAGAGTTAAAGAAAAGAACTGCAAAAGCTTATGTGACAAAGCTGGGACAAACACTAGGAGGCATCGGGGAAAATCCTGACTTTGCCCTTGTCCTTCTGCTCTTTATGCTCACAAAAAGGATGCTTCTTTATCCTAATTCTCCACTGAAGTTTTACTCGCCTACAGGTAGGAACTCTTTCACAAGGACCAATTTGTTCTTGCCACAATCCCCTCCCTCCCCCCCCCAGTAAACACACTGGTTCACTCCTTTGTTATTTTCATCATGCTT
Organism: Tetrao urogallus; assembly: GCF_951394365.1. Lineage (NCBI taxonomy): Eukaryota > Metazoa > Chordata > Aves > Galliformes > Phasianidae > Tetrao > Tetrao urogallus. The sequence goes on along the minus strand of NC_136821.1, from coordinate 10,995,003 downwards.
TGTCTCACTCCAAAAGCTTAGTCCTGCCAGCTGCTTGTGCAAGGGGACTGAATACAACCCCACTATGGCCAGCACTGAAAGATAAATTCACAATGTAAGATCAAGTCATAGTGCTGGCAAAAACACAGCTCCCCAACCAGGGTTATGAAAGAGACTGAAGACTGAGCATTTAGTCTTAATTTCAGAGAGAAAATAGTCCTTCCTATCTGTCCTGCTGTGCTTCAAATTCATGCGCAAAGTACACTCAAAGTACAGAACATCTTGGTGTTCGTTTGTGCTCAATGAGCATTTGTGATGTGAGATTCTATACCTGTAACAATCCAGGAATAATATCAGGAAGGAGTTGATGCAATGATTCCTTGGAAATCCTCTCAATGACCTTTGTCTGCATCTTGATGGCAGCTAAATTAATTGGATAATCTGCTGTCTGAATGATGGGGCAAAGCACCTTGATGCATTGCTCAGGATGGATGGAGCTTGCCAGGGTAGAAGCAGCTTCCTCAGCAGCTCTGACGACCTGAAAGGAAAGCAGAGCAAAACCTTGCATTAATGAGGCTGCACAGCCAAAAACACCTGTGCATATTAGGAATGAATGCCAGGAAATACTTGGGGGTGTTTATTAATAAAACAGCAAGAGGCTTGTCTGAGAGGAGATCAAGTATAAGAATTCACGTTCTTTACCTCCAGAGACATGTTTGTTCCAGCCAGACAGTGGTACACAGTTCCTCCTGCCTGAAGTAACCATGTCAAAGTTTGAGAGTCATCCACCACCCAAGAAAGACAGGCACTGCTGCCCTGTTAGGTCAGCACTCTAGCCACTGTCAGGGAACATAAACCCATCAGCTTAAACTTAATAGGAAATACAATTGCTTAATACTACAATGAGTGACGTTGTGCTTTTTAATATGCATCTGCCTTGCTGAATGCTTGGGTGTCCAAGCTGAGAAAACCTGCCTGCACACGTGTGTCCTGCCAAGTCCCAGCTAAGCACTGCTGTGCTCAAATCCAGGCCATGGAGCCAAGCAAGATTCAGGATAATCTATAACCACGCAACAGTGCTCTGAGCATATTTAATACATGAAGGCAGTGCTGGGACACTATAAAACACGAGAGGAAGAACAAGTGGAAACAGTGGCAGCACCCACCTTTAGTAGCTACTTCACACTGTAAAGCATGGAGATGAGATGAGGTCCTAAACTCAGTACTACCCTTCACCCAGAAAAGGCAAATCCACAGATTTCACACTGTTCCCCAGTGGATAGGACAGTTAGATGAAAGAGGAAGGACCTGATTTTCTTCTTCTATGAGAGTTTATTTTACATTCTGCAGTAATTGGATTAAAAAAAAAAAAAAAAAAAAAAAATCACAGGATGGGAAGCAAGTTTTCTTTCTTCAAGTGTATGTGCCAATTGCCAGGCAACAAACTCAAGGAAAATGTGTCCCAGACAATAAGGAAAAAAAAAAAGACACCAAAACAAGTGAAGCCACAGGTCAATCACTTAGACTGAAGCCGTGACTACTGAATTCTCTTCAATCCCTTCTTCCACACAAAACGGAATCAAACTTGGGGGTTTCTCTTTGACTCAGGCAACCCATAAACAGATACAGCTCTATCAAAGCCCCAAAAGATGAACTTTTGAAAGGAACTAATGTGGATAACGAATGTAGCAGGAGTATTTGGAAGTTTATCCTAGTCCTCACTAAGACAACAATCTCTCTCTGCCTGGACTACAAAACATTTTCCAGAAAGGACTAATTGATTTTAAGACAGAAGCAATAAAGAATGACCAGCTCAGATAGACTACTGATTTAACAGAAGAGATTATCCCCGTCTACAAAACCTGCTTCACCCACAGCTTTAACTCATCATGGCTACAACACAGTGACTGATCCTCTACTTGTGTTGACAGCTGCCTCCCTGAAACAGGTATGGCCAAAGGTTACTTGTGCACCTGTGGAACATCCAACAATAAAAGTGATTTTAGATGGTTCACGTGGTACAAACATTGTATTTAGGCAAGGCACAGGCAGGAGCCAATCTGAGACTCTGATTGCTGAAGTTGTCCACACACTCATCTATCTCAGGCCTTTCTCAGCAATTAAACAGTGTTAAAACACATTCCAAAAATGGCAATCCACAATGTGGTCAGCATTCAAAAGATTTCATCCTGCAAGATCTGTGAATGAGTAACCAAGCAGAACAGAATGCTTGTTTAGCTCTTTCAGATATTTCTTTGCTAATTCCCTTTTCAATTTCACACATGAGAAGCATGAAAGTTAACATTTTTCCACGCTAGCTAGCTTAGGAGGAAGAACTATATTTTCAGAGGGAGGGGAAGAGAGAAATACCCGAATACTCAAGGAAACCTAATGCCAAGGTTTGGTACTGTGGCACTGAATTGCTAGAATGGCTGCAGTCAGGGGCTCTCAAAAGGTCTCTGTGGAATGTAAGAAGGTTTCTTCAAAGAAATTCACTTCTTGGCACTGCAACTTTTGATGATGTCTCTCCTAGCACTGAAATACTGCTGACATCAAGCTCTCTACAAATAACAGTGCAATTACATACAGAGGGTATGAATACCTCATAATCAGCCCAACAACATTCACAGGCAAGTCATTTTAGCTAAATAAACATACAGATATATATTTATTAAAAGCTTTGTAACTGACCAGACACTGGCCACTTGGAATTTTGCCTTTTAGCAACTCCAAATGCTTTTTGTAAAAGGAAAACTTAGACATACATTACACACATTATCACAAATTACTAAAAAAACCTTTTTTTTTTTTCCTTTTTTTTCTTCCCTTCTTCAGATCCTCGTGGGTCCAGAGAGGTTGTGGATGCCCCGTCCCTGGAGGTGTTCAAGGCCAGATTGGATGGGGCCCTGGACAGCCTGGTCTAGTACCAAATGTGGAGGTTGGTGGCCCTGCATGTGGCAGGGGGTTGGAGATTCATGATCCTTGAGGTCCCTACCAACCCTGGCCATTCTGTGATTCTGCGATTTTACAAATAATAGCATCTTAGTATGCACTTACAGTATGTACTTACATAGTATGTATGTATGTAGTATGTACTTACAGACGGACTTCATCTAATACACTTCAGTAAATTTGGATTAGGTAAAAATTTCAGTGAGTAACTCTGAGACAGAGCTCTACAACTACTGGCACAGTTATGAGGAGAGTGCATGAGACAAAAACCTTTGTTTTAAAAGCTTATTACTATTTCAAGCACCAAGGCTTGAAATACAGCTGCAATTCTTCGCAAAATGAGCCAGGAGTCAAAGTACAAAGAAGGTCCCATGTATTTTGCACATCACAGGGTAGGTTAGAAAAACTGTATAGACATAATTAGTCTTGCACCTTCACAAGTCCTCCTTTCAACAAAGCTGGCCATTTCTAGCACGCATCTGGCTGTATTTGCACAGCAGTTGGGTATTTCACATCACTTCTCCATGCAGTGCGCATCCTTTGAATACAGAAGGGCAAATTACTCATGTCCAGAAGGCTTCCTGCTGATACTAGCTTGTAAACGTGACAACACCAGAGACATTTCCAAGTCTTTCAAGAGCACATCTGGCAGACAGCATCTGCATCCAAGCCACACTTCAGCATCCCCCTTAAGCGTATATTTGGCTTTAATAACATGCTTGAATCTTACTGACGTCAATGGGACTCAAGCGTGTGCTTACATGCTTGCTTGATTCAGAGGCTCTGCAGGTAACTAGCTGCCATGCAAAGGAACAGCAGGAAACAGGGTGCAGATGAAGGTGCAGGGCAGTACCATCTGTGAGAGAACCCAGAGGACAAGCCCTTTCCTCCATCTCCACTGACATAGAAAGCCAAAATGCCACCACTCTGCAATGCAAATAGCAGTCCTGCCCTGAAGGTCTTTGATTCTGGCTTTGACAGAGTAAAGCATTTAGCCATCCGGACCAACTGTGCAACCCATGAGGGAAAGCTTGTCTCTGAATACTCGCACAGCCCTGCCAGAGCTGCATCCCCAGTAATGCCAAAGAAAGGCAGCAACATTCCTGCAGTGAGGGAAACGCATTATTGAAAGCTAAGAACTGCCAGGCTGTTTGGCATCGAGGATATGCAATTATAGCTGAGTTTAGTGAAGATATTTTGCCGTGAGGCATAACAACCATGTCTTGCAAATTATACATAACATACAATATAAAAAGTCAAATATCTTTTTAAATCAGGGTTTTAATCTGACCAGAGTAAAACAAACTTAAAAAAGAGTGGAAGAAATGAGGCAAACATCAAACAACAGCTCTTCCCATCTTTGGGGGGAAGATTGGAAGATAAGGCACTGCGGAAGCAATAGGAATGGACCCACTAGGTTCAAGCTACCAGCAGACACCACAATCACTATATCCATAAAATGCACACTCTTTAAATGTGGGGAAAAAAAAGTGCTGTTCACTACATGCTCAGATTGAGGAGCTCACTGTCATAGAAGGATGCAGACAATAGATTAAAAAAGATATATAAGGTCACTGAAGAGCCATTAAAGGTAAGCAGACAGAACTTTCAGCTTGGGCCAGGGGGGTTGGAGATTCATGATCCCTGAGATCCCTTCCAACTCTGGCCATTTTGTGATTCTGTGATAGGGAGGGAGGAATTCTTCGATGAAAAATCACTGCATGCTTGCTAGTCACTGTCTAAAGTAGGATATGGAGCAGAGTTTTTGTCTAACCTATTGCAATTATGTTCAATTATTTCAAAAACACAGAAGAAAACTACTAGAGTGTTCAAATGATGATAACAGCTGGAAGAAAGAAGTTCAAAAGGGTGCCTATGACACAAGATCTGTAAGACCAAGGAGAGCCTGCAGTGCTTTAAAAATACTGACACTAAGCTGTGTGTAAGGTATGTCACAAACATGACTTTACCTCTAGTAAAAGCTTAAAGCAAACCATGTCTGGAACTGGATAGTTTGATGCCATTCAACACAAGGCAGGTAGACCAGGAATGCAGATCTAAACGATAGCACTTTGCCTTAAAGAAGCAGGTTTTTCTCCTTTCCAAAGGCTTACCTTTTGCTCTACACACTAGAGACTAGATTGAGCCTCACTTCTGCTGGCATAACATAAGCTGTTTCCTAGTGGGCTCATTGAACAAATAACATGCCCGCTTCATAGGCTATGCAGGGCATCAGTGTAACACGTTGAGATCTGAGTAGAGCAGCACCCATATACCTAGAGAGTTGTATGGGAGTACATATTACACTGCAAGCTGGAGTACAAATACTAGCTGCACCACCTCTACAAAACACACGGAATTAAGGAGTGCATGTTTTTGTTGTTGTTTTTAAGAGAAAAAGATAAAACACCCAAAAACCTTAAGAGGCTTTTTACTCCACTGTGAAACAAGTAAAGCACCAGAAGTTTACTAGGCAGAAAAACAAGGTTTTGCTTTTGGGCTTACAAGGCACACAACCTTGTTTTTAGAACCAACTTTTGGCATTTAGAGGTGGTTACTTAAAACCTGCACAATGTAACTTGGAGGGAATGGAGGCTTACTGCTGCCTAGCCGGGCAAACTCCCATCCCTGAAGGGTATACAGTCTAATCCAGACAGGAACAAATAATTAAGCACTGAGTTTCAAAGCAGGAAGTGGACTCAGCAATGGGGAGCGCTAAGCAGATGAAAAAAATTAAGGGATTGAGAGGAGGTGAAGTAGATTAGATTGCTTCTCCTGGGTGCTAAATATTTCACGTGTCGGGAATTAGAGGAAGCACAGAAACGTATACAATAAAACATCAACTGCCAAACTGCAGTGCTTGGCAGCTTCCAGCACGGGCTACCAGTTAACTGACCTTAAAGACTGATCACTTCGCATTTTTCTCTAGTAGGCTATGTTTTACTGAAAATGACACAGAGTGTATCATCATTGGAGGACATTTGCAAATAATCTTATAAATGTCAAGGGTCAGTCTAAAAGTACCTCAAGCCAGTAACAATTAAAGTTAATGGATAGCCGTGATTTGCTCTTTTCACCTTCCTTTGGATCATTACAACAAGGAGTGTTACATCCTAATTATGCCTGTGGATTTCCTGGATAGTAAAAGACCAAAGTTAGGTACCTCATACATGGCTCAAAGTCTTTTCCTTAAACTGAGAAAGTACCAACCAGCTATGTCTACAGGTTTTCCTGCAGAGAAAAAGAGAGCAGCAGAAACAAAGCAAAGCATGAGCTGTCCAATGATTAGCAATGGTGAAGATGTTCCTTAACATTTTCACAAGATTTCTACTTTACTATAGTAAAGAATAAGAACTTATGCTCATTTTGCTGCTATGAATCTGTAGCAATGTCATATCAATGGTACTGGGTCAGCACACAGCATCTCTCCTTAGTTATGGGTGAGTAAGTACACTGGAACAAATGAGTTAATATTAACCAATTGGCAACAGAAAGACAGCTCTTTTCCAAGTAACTCCAAACAAAGAGTGATAAAAATCAACAAGATTTAATACCATCCACAACTTCAATTACATTCTAATGCTCTAAAAGTAAGTGAAAGGCATTTACATGTCAACTCCCATAAATATTTACAGTTCTGACTGAAGCAGGCTTGACTTTTCTCATCATCCCATTTAATTAACAGTACTGTGCAGACTATTATACAACAAACAGAGTAAAAAGAGGCTAGCATTAAAAAGCGCAAACTAAACATGAATCCCAAGTCAGAGTCTCCTAGTCTGTAGCCCAGGGTTATGTTAATTTTGGACCTGCACCGAGGTCAGTGCTTTGCTGATTTTTAGTTGCACCCACACAACAACTCTCAGCATCCACTCCTCATACCAAATTTTCTTCTCTGGTGTCCCTTAGTTGTGCTGCTTCATTGATGCTACACTTTGCCTTCAACAACAGAAGGCCGAAGAGTTCTCGCCACAGCAAAGATTCAAGCATTGAAAGGCTTCAGCTTGATTTAGCAAAACACATTCAGGCATCCAAATACATCCAACCATGCTAACTTAACATCGATACTTCCAGCTGTAATAAAACCACAGCCCCTTTTGTTTCAGACACTCTTTTAGCTAGATACTGGCACTCAAATGAAGGAAGATACAGTATTTCACAGGATTGTAGGGGCTGAAAGGGTCCTATGGAGATCATTTATGTCCAAACCCCCAGCTAAAGCAGGTTCCCTAGATGCCTGTTGGGTTCTGAAAGTGATGATAGCCATGCTGAACACAAGTAATATTGCATTTGTGAAATCAAATTAACTTTCTTACTGATTTTCAAAGAACTGCCTCTAAGTGCAATGACTTCTTGGAGCCATCTGAGGTTAATGGCCCTGCACTGTGCTCCTTTCCAAACTCCTCTTTCTTTGCTTGGTCATTTTACACTGATTGCCCATTAGCCCAAACATTACAGAAAATGGCAGCAATAACATACAGGCAATTAACAGTTCCTGTGCTGAAGGGGAAACTCAGGTAAGCAAAAGTGAAGTAGGTACAGATCTCTCCAAACAGTAATTTTCTGCTGATTCATGCAGCCTGTCTGAAATGATTTCAAACCACAAACCAGTTTTGTTTTCTAATGCAAAGGCAGAAACAAACCCTAGTGAGACGTCCTGTCAGGGCATTACGTTGCTCAGGAATTAGCACTTTCCTAACTTTACTATATAGCAGCTTTCCTCCAAATTGTTTTTACAGTATGAAGGAAGATTTTATGTAGTCTAAGGAGAGTATATCCACTGCTCTTAGTATCACTCAGTTTCAGAGAAAAGTAAAACTATAAGACAGATGACTAAGATCTTTCCATTCTTTCTTCAGCTATTCTAAAAGCCTTCCAAACTGGTGAATTTTCACTTAGTCTCTCACTGAGTGGGATCAAGTCAAAGGGCAGCTCCTCCACAACCCCAGGAGATAGCAGTGCTGCAAAGTCAGCACTGAGTGGGAGCTGGAAAGCCTCTGTTGGATGGGAATCTGTGACATTCTGGCCCAGGACTATGAGTTTGACCAACTGAGCCATACCCAACTGGACTCAGTTGGTTTTTGGTTTTTTTTTTTTTTTTTTTTTTTTTTTTTTTTTTAAACAGACATAATGGAATCAACAAATCCCAGCTACAGGTAAAAAATACCTACAGCATTTTCACAGGTGTATGTTCGTGTAGACACACAAGAGAAGATTGAGAAACTTTTCTTAACTTCATGAATGCTGATGTCCTGAAACTGACAGAGAATTGCCAGCTTTCATGAGTTCCATTTTGGCTCTGAGAACCCCATTTACACAGGGATGAGAAAATAGACATACACAGACTTAAAAATACTATGTTGCAATGGCAACATCCTCAAACTCAGTGGATAAAATGGGTGGGATACAAATATCATGTACTTGGTTTATTTCTAGAGTGGTTTTTTTTTTTTTTTTTTAATATCAGCACATGCCAGATAACACCAAACACCCGTTCTTTGGGCTGTTCTCTCCTATTACACCACCAGTACCAGTACTTAATACAGCTGTACAAACAACTGCTTAGAGATAGAAAAATGGAACTACACCTGCAGTGTCCTGCTACGACAGCCATAACCCAAAGGTCTCACTGGAGCAGTTGTAAATGTGATCTTTTTTAATGATAACAGTGCTATGCAAAACCACTGGGAAAAAAAAAAATAAATAAAAAATCAAAGGAATGCTATGTGCAGAACAGCAGCTACTTGCTGAGAGCAATACAGCTCACACTTACTCTTCTATAAAGAAGTGCCAGAACTCATGACTCTTCATTCCTGGCTTGAGTTTTACTTTCTGTTACAAAAGCTGATCCTTCTCTGCTCTTCCTCAGAAGGCATCTCACATGCAAATCCTAAAAAAAACCTGTCCATACTACAAACACAAAGTACATTGTGTGGGGGAGTACAGAGACATGAAAAGTTATGCTGTCAACATTACACCTGATTTCAGTAAAAACTGTCAGTCATACAAGGACAGAGAGCTCTGAAGGGCATTAAAAAACATCAGAGACCATCTGAAAGGTGCAGTAAGTTTGGAAGATTTTGTGGGGAAAAAAAAGGGCACTGAGTCAAGGTGAGATGAGAAGTATGTAACCAGGAAAACTTGCCAATAAAAGGCACTCCTTCAGAACACAATGTTTTGTCTGACTATTTTATCAGGAAATCAATTTACAACTGCTTCTTATTACTCTGAACTGAGAACGACAGAAGGGTAAAAGCTCTACATCGAGGAGGACAGGCAGATTGTGGCAGTCTTCATTCACTAAAGGATTAAACATTTTCTGCCTTTGTATTTAAGGGATATCCAGCCTGTTAGGTTCCTTCTTGCCTGTGGGGGTGTATTTGGTTTTGTTTTGATTTTTAAACAGTACAGTTTTGCTATGCACACCTAATGCAGCTTTGTGTCAGTTATGCAATGATCTAGAAGCAGCCTGATCTATACAGTGATCTTTTCCATGGCCAAAAACAGAGATACTTAGCACTGCTAGTTTAGGGCAAGCCTTTTGCAGGGAAGATGAAGAGCTTTAAATTTCAAAGGAAGAAGTTTGGTAAATAAGTCATTGCAGAAACGGACAGAAATTCACGTGCTGTTTTTCAGGGTTTGGTTCAAACTTGCAACACGTGTAAGATAGAAAAGAAGATCTATTTTGGAAGCCAATTTGCAAAGACTGACCTTTAATGTACTTTGATCTACTTCCAATATAACCATCACGTCCCTGTATTTTTTAGTCCAGAATACTTTTGATTTTGCATGAGTTCTCTCGCAATAGGAAAATGCATTTCACTCTTCCCTTGGCTTCCTCTTCACTGCCTCAGCTTCTTTCTAGCAGCATGCCTTCTTTGTCCATTTTCATCTGTTATTCCACAGTTCAAATTCTCAAATGTGGCTCAAGTTCATAATTTTCACACAGCTCTGCTGGAGTACAGCCTTAGTGTTCCTCAATACATTTCCCAACCTTCCCTGTGCAGATTGAGGGACCACAGTGCCCTTAATGAGCTCCAATAAACTAAGAAAAATGCACCCTCCTACCTCTCCCAGAGCAACCAACCAAGCCCTGGAAAACCAATAGACGGCCTACAACTCCAGATAGTTCCAAATACACTAAAAATGAGTCTGTTGGTCTCAACATTTTTCTTCTTGCTTCAGCAAGTATACATCTTCAGCACTTAGGTGATTTCATATTGTTCTTTCCTACTGTCAAGATTGGTCAGCATGCTTGTTTGTTAAATCTCACATTTCTTCAATATTATTTTCCCAGTAGCAGCGCCAAAAGGCTCACTCACCTCCTTGTGGGAATCCTTGTGTGCTTCCAGTGTCTTCATGATGGTCAACTCTGCGTAGTTTTTGAACCTTGCTGGCTGATTCCGTAGGATTTCTCTAAGGACTCGCAGTGCCAACGCTCGTATTGAGTGCTGTGTCAAGAGAAACTGATGTTAGAGAATGTAATTTCTCAATGAAATTACATTTTGAAGCAAATTCTCATGGCTCCCTAAGCAGCAGAAATCTTACGTAGCTCTACCAGCTCCAGTGGATCAAGCAGTGTCATCAATAGCTGAAAACAAGAATTGGTCTGCTTGCTTTCTGTTGCAGAAACATTTATATAAAATGACAGTTCCTACTGACAGAATCAGAATGATTCTACATTTTTGAATTCCATACTCTTCTGGCAATTAAGTATAAATTCATAACCAAAACAGCATAACTGCATTACATGAAATTATAAAGACATTCAGATTGTATTTGATTTGTTCTTCCCATTCTGCTTAGCTCTGCAGATATCAGATTGAGCTCCATTCATGCAAAAGCTGTTTCTCATGTACTATTACAGAAGCAGCATTGATTTACTGCAGCGCCTCTGGAAATTACTTTCAAGAACAGTCAATTTTTGTAGTCACTACTGACCTGTGCGTTAATCCTTTATATATCAAAAGATCCTTAGGAGAAGGGATTTATAACACCTGCTTTACTTACACAACTGTTACATTAAGTTTTTGGCCAGTGGCCATTCCAAATAGATCTATCATTTCAGCAGAGGAATACTTTACTCTATACTCAGCCTTCAAATTATGCCCTTTGTTATCCATCTGCAACACTCACAGATTAGCAAACTTACTTGTACTTAAAGTCACCAAATCTTCCTACATACATGATGATGCTATGATTAAACATGTAGGACTACCAAAACTCATGTTGATTCTAAGAAAAATGATTGTGAGGAAATATCAGCCATACAGACTGCCTTAGAAAATAACTTTATTTCTGATTCTAGTTCAATTTCCTGGTTGTTACTAGACACTCAGATGGGAGCGGAGAACAGACACTACAGAGAACCTTGAAATTTGTCATGGAGTACATTAATAATGAAAGCAGAATCAATAACCTTAACAGAAAAAAAGAAAACAAGCACTGCAGCATCACTGATGAGATGCCATAGAAATGTAACAAATTTCAGTTGAATTAATTTGCAGAACCTATCACCCTAAATAAAGCAATGCTACAAGAAAGTTAAGAAAAATCCACATCTCACATCTTTGTCTCCAAGCGTTTCCAGGAGCAAGAGCAGAATGGTTTTGAAATGTTCCTCCCAAACTCCAAGATTATCCTCCCTTGTGATTTTCAGCAGCTCCAGGAGAGCTCCTTTCCGCTCCTCCACCCGCTCATTGTGATTAGAGAGCTCTTTCAGAAGGTCAGCCACCAAATCTGAATGGTCAATGGGTACTTCTAGGACAAATGGAAGCGAGTCACTTGGGGAAATGGGGGAAAAGGTCAAATATGTCCATATTACAAACCTTCCATAGAACAAGTGCACAGAAAAAAAAAAAGACCACTCCCAAAAAGGCATCAAATCCCAAGTGGACTCTGTCAAGAGGGAAAGAGGACCAGAATATCCCTAATTTCACCTAAGTTCCTAATGCTGCTCATGAATCTGCACATGGCTTCTAACAAACAAAGAAGAGATGACGATTGGATTTTATCCAATTCCAATAATTACTTGTACAAGAGGAGAATCACCAGTTTGTCCCAGACACACACTAACAAACAAAGAAGAGATGACGATTGGATTTTATCCAATTCCAATAATTACTTGTACAAGAGGAGAATCACCAGTTTGTCCCAGACACACACCCAAAACTAGCAATCACATGCGTAACTTTTAGATCAAAGTACTGTGAGTCATCAATATAATGCAAAGGAATAAACTAAGGGGTGCAGCATCGTTTAAATGAAGTGAAACACTCAATAACAAGCTAATGAGTCATTTAGGTTTTAGAGTAGAACATCCCTAAATAAACGTCCCTTGAAGATATATTTAATTTAGACTTTAAGGGACTAGTTTGAGGAAAACTCCAAAGGAGAAAGTAAGAGAGAACAATAACAAAAAAAAAATTAAAATTGCAGCAGAGCCTTCTTTCCATATCCATAAATCAAGTTCTCATGTCACACATCAGAACAGAAAATATTTCATGCCAAGCCTTGACTCACTTGCAAAGTAATACACAACATATACGTGGACAGGCATGTATCTCAGTACTGCACAAATACAAATATATTAGGAACAGAACAAGCTGCCAACAGTTTTAAAAGATAAGCTAATACAAACCATCCCGAAGCTGATCCATGTCATCATCAAAAACTGCTTCCTTGAGGGCAGTCTTGTCATAAGTGTTAATTGTGTCGGAATAAGGATAGGGGTTATACTCTCGAGCTCGTGGCCCTGAAAAGGCGCGGGGTGGCTGTGTGTTAAGTAGGGAGGTTTTGTTATCTAGAGCCATCCTTCCTCCTTCTACAGTATCACTGCCTCCTCGGACATCACTGGTAGGTACTGCAAGGCCACCATCTCGAGACACCTGGAGATCAAATACAGAAAAGGCATAAGACCACTAAAAGGCTACAACTTCCACAGAATTTGAGTTCACCCATCAACAGGATCACATCCATTAATTTTGTGTAGAATTCTTTATATACACATAATACTTAGACCGCCTCTTAATTTAGGTAACAAAAGTATCTCATGATCATAGGGCAAAAAGCTATGCTAACATTTCTAAACAGAAATATTTCTAAAGCTGCAAAGGCTAGGAAAAAAATCAAACAAGGAATAGGACCAATCTGCTAATAAGCCAAAGGAAGGAAGGAAAAGCAACATCGTTCTCACAAATGATGCTTAGAACACTAATGTGAAATAGACAACAGCAGAGTCCCAAAGAAAAACATCAGATTACCAAGAATTCTAGCTTCTGAGACTAACAGTCTACACTTGTTTATCCACACAGGAAACAAAAATACTGCTTAATTCACAGATTTTGAATTTCACATACTTAATTAAAACAAATGGCATCTCACATGTCACAACAACCTCTAGGACCTCAGTGTCTTTCTTGCTGTGAGAGGTTCAAAAGTTGAAGTGTTAGAAACAATTGAGAATAAAACAGTTACAGGAAAAATCCAGTTACCAAAAGCAACTGGATTTTGTACGCTAGTTAACATTCCAAAGCCAGGCTTGAAAACCATGAAAATATCACATATCTCCAAGTATTAATCAAACCAAACACTTACCATGTCACAGTCTTTCTTCCCATCACGTTTGATTGGTTCATTCAGGTCCTCTTGACTACGAAAACTAAACTTTTCAATTGCTTCTGTGACTCCACGAAGAGAGCTGTAGATTTCATCAGAGTTTAGGTTCTCCGTGTCATAATCCAGCATACTAAAGACGAAACGTATGTGAAATGTTACACACAAAATTGGGATCAACTTTTGACTTAACAAATATACGTCAAGTTGGAAACAGATGATTTGGTGTATCATTTCTAACAGAGACTTTTAACGAAACATGAATGGAATTCAAAGTAGACTTCAGGTCTGAGTCTCCTAGATTTATCCCAGTCTGAGTGGAGGAGCTCAACTGAATGAAATGGTACTATGTTGCTGCAATCGAGGAGAAATCAGGTCCACTGTTTATAACATTCCAAAGCAGTGAATGTGGTAGCTTCTATCAACAAAATATCCTGCCCCCATAAAGGTAATGGTGTTCATACAAAAGAAAAATAATCACTATGAGAACTCAAAGGGTTCTGACAGCTAGTGGATGCGAAATCAACAAAATTTAAGCTCCATAATATGTAAAATATATTCTGTCCATGAACTGAAATGCAGTAGATTTAAACAGAAATGAAAATGTATCTTGACATAAAGCTTTGTCTATCATATTCCAGTTTTCGTTTATAAAGTAGTAAAAACAAAACCACTTGCAAGAAGCCTTGAAAAAAATAAGATGCATTTCAGTAATGAGCCTTAATTTGAGAATTCTCTCACTCAAATCAAATGCTTTGTTGCGGTGAGTCTGTTTTTCAGAAATTCTTCAGGAGTATAAAGCCTAAGAGTTATCCAAAATTAAGTACTATGAGAAAAACGACCAGCAGACAAGGGCAGATGATAGAGGGAAAAAAAAAAAAAATAAAAAGATGTAGCGAGGGCAAGAAGGTCCTGAATGCCTCAAGGAAATTAAAAGACAGTATTGGCAAGATTTTGCCCTATCCAGACAGAAGTTCAATCTGCATGACAGTTTTCCAAGACAGATTTAAAGAAGAGACCCCAGTAACTGAGAGGAATTTCTCTGGGGGAGTCTCAGATTTTAGCAAAGCCAGAAGCAAAAAACTCAAAGGAATTTAAGATATTTACATCAAGTTGTTAGTCAATAAATGGTAAGAAGCAGCTCCCTTCAGTTATCAATTTCTATTTCTTAACAATTTGTGAAGGATGACAGGATGGCCTTGGAGGAAGATGGCTGAACAAAGAGTAGTGTTGCTTTCCTACAAAAGAGCAATCACTTGTGAGGTGGTAAGAAAACTAATACAATAAAAATAGAAAATCTCTTTTGAATCCTGGGTACACAGTCATTATTTTCAGTACAACTAAAAGTAGGATGTTTGCTATCTGGAACTACCACTTCTCTGTCTGAAGTTCCTTGAGAACTTCAGACAAAGGATAAAACTTGTGTTGTCCAAATCTTTTGGGATTAACACACTGAAAATAGCCATAATCCCTGGCTCCAAGCAACGCTATCACCCTGCAGGCACACAAGCACCAGCACAATGCACTCTGGCAGAGAAAACAAAGCATTGCTCCCTGACTTTAAATGGTGTCCATCCCGCCAGGCCTGGCTAAAAAGAAGTCACCACTGAAACAACAACAGACCTAAACCAGGAAACAAAAGCTGTGCATAAACCTATAAAAGAGAGTATTTAGGATCTTCCAGATAACTGAATGACATCATTGCTTTCCAGACTCCCCAGAAAAGTAAAAGCAGTTTTAAAATTCTTTGTAAGTATCAGTAATAGAAAAGACAAGCTTTGCTCCGTACCATCTTGAAAGTATCAGTCGTGTGTTCAAGCATGATTAATCCATACATCTTACAAACTTCTTCAAGTGAGCAATGGAAGAGCCATTACTAGACAGTATATATTGATCGTAACAGCGTACTCACACTAAGAGATGAAATGACTTACCAAAGGTCACACAATGAAATCCATGGAGAAAGAAAATTAAGATTAAAAAAAAAATAAATCGACAAACAGTCCCAGATATATTGACATTAAATCTGCCCAAATCTCTGTTTCTTTCCTCATGAATGAATTTTGACCAATGCTGCTCCCAAAGAACACATCAATGCACATATTCTACAGTGCAAAATGACTGCAGCTATTTATGAACAAAGAACCACTAAAACTGAGGTGTTTTTCAAAACACAAAACCACCTTTTACTAAAATCTGGAGAATCCAGTGATTTCATATGTCAAGAGTAAGCTCGTGTAAGAAATCACATTATGGTTGTGACAAAACTTTACATGTAAACACACATATCTACTGACAGTATGTGTGCTGGAATAATTCACAGACAACGTGATGGAGAAAATAAAATGAAGCTAAACCCACCTTTGAGGGGAAAAAAAAAACAAACAGCACAAAAAAAAAAGCAACCAATCAAGAAAACTAGAGGAAAGTCACAGGATGAAAAAGGAGTAGAGATGAGCAGTGTTCAGGGATGTCACAGCATTATTTTCCGTCTTCCGTTGCACTGAAACAATACAGCCCTCCACAAGCTTATCAAAATAAAATTTGGCTGTTTTGCAGTCTGTCATAAAGATTTTATTTTCATGAACTTTTATTCATTTTCCAATCGAAACTATGTGTGAGTAACTAACAGTTGAGCATCCTCAAGCAGTACACAGGGTTTCTTGCACTTTCATGCTCTGGGCTGGAATTATTCCAAAGCTCAATGCTGACTAATGAAAGGAGGAAAACATTGTTCTCAACTAGCATAACCCCCCACCTCAGTCCAAATTAATATTAACCTCTTCCACAGATTTCTCAGATGGTCCTAGAACCTGAATATTGATTTCATGCTTTACATCCTCTGCTATTCACAGGGATGCAGAATGTGTGATTCTATTTTCTATCTCAGTTGTCACAGACTCCCAGATTTTCAGGTTTCCAAGAACTATTTGTTTGGTTTTGCTTCAACAGCTTCCAGTTAGGAACTTCTTTTGCCCTTCTTCAAGTGAGACTCACATTTAAGTCCAAATAAATCACATCCACAGAAAGCCTGCTGATAAGGCTTAAACTTCATAATAATCTGAGTAATCTAACAGACATCTGGCAAATTAAATTTGGTTTTTGATCAAAACAAGTATGCAGTTTTAGTTTCGTACACAGGTTCAATATCTACAAACAGATAGAAATAAAATGTGAGTGTACAAGAGGAGGAATAGCGACCAAAATTAACTGCCAATCCCTTAAATCTTGTGGGAAGGACACATAATACAGTTAATTTCAATACTACACAGTTCTAAGATGTTCCACGATCCTCACACAAACAGCTGGTGAATCACATACACACCACCCTCACTGGCCACCAGATACTACTGCAGATGGGAAATCACTGTCACAACAAGTGCATACAGAAAGTGCTCAACAATTGTGTTCTGCATTCAGGAAACCCAGCAGGGAGAAATTAATTTGGAAGAATTCACTTTGTTTTTCCACTGGCGTGCCACATCTCCCTCACAAAGACAGCAGTGGCTGATTCATCTCCCCAGTCTGAGAACTAACATCATCCCAATTTCTTTTTCAATCGAAGCTTTTGGAAATCATTTGCTATGCTTGAACAAATTATAAAGTATGAAAGGTAAATAGTACTGTGACATCTCAGACAAGTTGGTTTAACAGGTAGCTTGTTACCTGGGAGAATAAGAGCGTCTGAAAGTCTTGTGGGAAGGAGCGGTGGGGATGGAGTTAGGCTGAGAAAGGGGAGGGGGGTGCTTCGACAGCCCATCTGCACTCCAACCCCAGAACCGACTGCAGTGATCAGAGAAACGAAAGAGAAAAACAGAGAAAGGAGAGGGAGAAAAAAAAGAAACTATAATCTGAGTGGCATAGTGCTGTCATGCTGCCTTGAAGAGAGAAAAAAAAATTAATAGAAACGAAATTAAACAAGAATACTCCACTGAGCCCCTTAAGTCATTGCTTTGGCCTTTATTTTCACTTTTTTCTACCATAAAGATACGGCTCACACAAAAATAGTCTCTCTTAAATTGCATAAATAGATATAGTCTCTATAAACAACACTTAAAATGCTTTAAGTGAACAATCCCTGACCAAACATCTGTATCCAAATTCTATGCAGGTATTTGCAAGCAACAGAATTTCCTGAAAGAGAGCTGAAACTGAACTTCATGAAATAAATGAAAATCAGTCCAGAGCACACAAGTCAGGTAAACCAGGGGCTTGTTTGTCTCTGCAGACAACCTGGAAAGACTGAATGAAAACCCAGCCTCAAACTCAGTTCGTATTTCTCTTGAAACCTTTACAGGGGCCTCTTAGTTACCATCTGGCACTGCACCTTTGGTCAAGGCAACCAAATTTGTCTGAATGTGTTTAGTTTTTACTTTTGCCTTGTTCCCTTTCTGTCACAGGAATTATCAAAATCATCTTCTAAACAATACAAATGTTTGAGCTCGTGGAATATTCAGTGTGCCAGTTTGTTTCTACTAAAATTAAGCATACTTGTCTCAGAGTCACATGAGTATACACAAGTGAAAGATGCTACAAGATCAGATGTGGCAAACAGGTTGAGAGTTGCTTCAGCACAAACAGCAGCAATGCCAGTTGAAAACTCATCTGAAGTGTGATGTCAAATTCACATGTTAACCAGCAATCAAAACCATAGCTATTACATTCAACTACTACAGAAATGCAGCAGACATACAGAACACTGAATAGAAATCTCACAGCTCAAGATCACACCTACCTGCCAATGGGCCACTGAATAATGCAGGCTTGTCTTTATTGTATAAGGTGGGTGGTTTAATTCTTTTTCCATGTCCTGCCTCGCTCAATTTAATATAGATGTCATTAAAGTTTATTTTAACGGTATTTTTTTTATTTTCAGAGAAAAAGCAAGCATATAAAGCTTTCAAGGCCAAATAAAGCTATCGGCATTTTTTTTTCCCCAACTATGTACAAGTTTCTGGGCTGCTAATAGAGGCAAACTTATCCATTTGATATAATTCCTTCAAATATTCCTAATGGATTGTCAGTGAAAATTCACAACCTGTATGTGGCATCTGAGCTCACAGAGGACGGTTTTTTATTCACAATTGCATTCACACACTGGAGGAATTCTTAGCTTAGTATTTTTCCTCTTGCTGTACTACATCACTAAACCTGCAATTTTCTCCATCCAACACAAACACAAGGCATTCATCTGTGCATTGCCCAGGAAACATTCATTATTCTTACTCAGAAATATGTTTTTTTTCCCCTATCATTTCAGTTTTCCCAAGTGTCTTCCTTTCTTTTCTTTTCCAGAAAGATCTCTCTTGCTCTGTAACTTCCCCCTCAAAAAGCTATCTGGACAACAAAAGCAGGTGCAATTGCAGAAACAACTCACAGATGCAGTGGATATATTCTAGTCATCATGAAAGCAGAACAGGATGGAGCAAATGAAAGCATAAGGAAGGGCTCTGTCCAAAGCCCCATGCTATGCTTCTGAAGACACTAATATACATACATACATATATACATACATACATATATATTTCTAGGCAATCCAAACTATCCTTTCTACGTGGAAGATTACACATATCCATGCCCCCAAAATACGCAGGGCTCTAAATACGACTCTTCCAATCTGTGTATCAAGAGAAAATTCAAAGGAAAATAAAGCCTTCAAGCCAATGCTGGCACTAAGAACTGGAGATAATCTCTCAACTGGACTGCACTCAAGTTTCCTATAAAAGGCAGAGGCACGGACAGGGCAAGCAGGCAACAGTGCACCACACAGACAACCTTGCTACACTTTGGGAATGGGTCCAGCAGAAGGTATGATCAAAACCTGGTTCAAAGAAGGGCTCTACAGTGAAACAGTGATAACTTCATCCTTTTAGATCGCTACCAGAATGACTTGGGTCTGCTAGTTCTTCAAGTTTGTAGACATAAAAGTCACATTCTACACCGTAAGCTGAATTGTAAACCACAAGTACTTATAATGGAAAGATGACATAGAATCATCTACACCAACATCATATTGGTATACCACAACGTACCCTACTCACAACATGTTAGTCTGCACATCTTCCAAAGACTTTTCTTCTTAAAGAACAACCATACAATTTCCAAAAACAGAACTAAGTTCTCCCTTGTTCAGTAATTCATGACCTCAAAGTGTGCTGCACAAGACACAGTGATGCAATCCAGCAGAATGTCATAAACTACTGCCACTGATTTGTAACACTTGCCACCGCCTCTTCTACAGGTGGTAAAAATCTGCAGCTATTGCTATTGCCCATAGGTTACAAAAAAGGTGGATAACTGATTAGTTTAAATGGCTTTTAAAGCAGCTTGCACCTTCATCCATCACTGAACAGTAATGATTACGTAATCTTACCTAAATCCAGCAATGAATCAAGACAGATTAATTGAAAAGGCACCTAAACTTTAGGGTCAACAACTTTAAGAATTCCATGGAAAATCAAAGGAATTATTGATTTTAAAAGGACATTCCTGGATCAGAATACCAGTAACAATTTTGGTCTTCACAACTTAATGGCAGAATGTTCTAGAATTAAATGTCCTCTCTAACCATTCCTTCAGAACATACCCCATGTAATAAACTCTCCAGTTGCTAACCCCCAAAAGCTTGGAAAGAGCAACATTAAATTGAGTAGATGATGGAAGCTTTAATCTGCATCTTGATATGTATAACCTGACATCAAGACGTAATAAAGACATAAAGCTAAACAGAATAGCAGTGAGTGAAGAGGAAAAACAAGTCATGTCACAGTGGCAAAGCCCAAAAAGCATGGCAAAAGATCGTAAATTTACAAAAAAGATGCCACATGCAAGTGTGACTCGCAAAGTTTCAACTTAACCATCAGGAGATATAATCTGTTTGTAATTCCAGTGACAAATATCAATCAGGAGAGCAACAATACTCAAGTTAGTAGAAAAGGAAGCAACACTGTTGGAACCATTCCCCTGAAACTCTATCACTTAATTTCTTAATGGAACCATTGTTGAAAAGCCTCATAATAGGCAACTTGACCTTGACTTGCAAACTTTCAGTCTGGTTTTGGATTACATCAGATTTAGGATTACAAAGATTTATTCAGATACTCAGAATTTCCTCAGGAAACTTTATGTGGTCCCCATACACTGCTGGAATAGTCTAACTACTTCATTAAAAGCAAACAACCTGTGTTTTTCTGACACATGGAAGTCAAGTACTAAGCATCCCCCATGGATACTGTCTAGCAAGTCATGACAGGGCTGATTAACAGATTTCAGTGTAAATTACTAAACTGGACTGTGAATTGCCATCTTTGCACAGTATGTTTCCTTTTTGTTTCTGCTTCAGCCACAGCAAAGTGACTAAAGTGACTTCTCATAATGAGGCAGGGCATTTAAGCTTTCCCAGCATGAATCATCAAAGCATGACCAGGTAACAATCTAATACTTCCCATATTTCTAAGGTCCCAGAGCACACTGTATACATGCATATCATCTCTGCTCTAAGTTTTTCTTGTACCAAAAAAAAAAAAAAAGAAAAAAAAAAAAGAAAAAAGAAATTTCAGCATGCAGGAGTTCATGTACACAGAATAGAAGGTTTTGGAGAGGACTAATATATTCTAGGGTAGCACCTGCAGCTTCAGTAAGATACCTGATTGCAACAGACATACTGCCCAAAGGATCAGGATGCTGTTCTGCCGGTAACCAAGGAGAGAGGAGATTTGTGAGGTGCTCAGCACTGAAATACAGTCACAACCTGTATTTTGCATCCTCACAAAACATAAATGAGGAACAGGGGAAGTTCAGCATTTTTCTCTGCAGTGCAAGCACTGCAACAGTCAAATAAATTACTGAACATAACAGCACACCCAAAAAACAGACAACTGAAACCCTTGACTTGAAAGTCTTACATACTTTGTGGTATTTGTAACCTACACAGCACCTCATCACTAATGCTGCCATTTAGCATTACCTTTATTAAATCCACAAATGTGATTCTGGAGAAGGCCTGGTTATGAAAGAATTAATATAAGAACAGACATTGAGATTACGCAGATCAACATGAGGATTCAAACAATGAAGTCAATCACCAACCATGTACTATCATGTTTGAAGCCTGCTCCTTTGGAACAGTTTACTGTAAACTTCTGATCTCTAGTTTGTTTTTAAAGTGAGTCATATTTTGCATTATGCATGCTCAGTGTTGAAATCCTTTAACATTTAAGTGGTTTAATTAACCTGCTACATTACCTTGGAGACAGCCCACCATGGGAACAGTTGGTAGGTGAAGTCAAGGGGCTGGTTCTGCTGCTGGAGTGCCGAGAAGGAGTCCTACCAAGAGTATTGCTGGGGGAACCCTGGCATACAAACAGGAAAACAGGGATTAGCAACGTGTTGCAACACAAGAACAGGAGGACACAACAGCAGCAACAGCTTCAAACACTGCCTTTGTGCTAGACAAGCTTGGCATAGTTTTCACTCTTGCTCTTGACCCAAAAATCTGCAGCCATGGTTCATGTAGTCAGTAATGTATTCTTAATGATACTGTGCTCAGAGGATGAAGAAGCACACATGTACCTCTCTACTATTCATAGAACCAGCAGTTTTAACTTTGCAGCATGTATGGCCTGCAAATACTGCCAGGAAAATGGTTTATCAATTCACTGAACTACCCAGTTTCTCAAACACTATTTTTTCAGCTCCAGAGCACGCAGACCATTACTCTGTCAATTTAGCAACTTAATTATGCAGCTATTTTACACATTGTCTAAAGCATTCTGATGGCTTACGATCTTAACAAGCACAATCAATTAACTTATTTTTCCACTGGCCTGCATAATAATTCATACCACAGGAAAAATGAGTAGAAACCATTCCCAAATCTGACTCACTCCACAGAGAGGAAGATAAACGAGGTGGAAGGGACTAGAGAATCCAGTCCTTCCCCTTGGAAGCCTAATGCTGCAATTCGAGTTTACACAAAGGTCTATCATCGCTATGGAAGGGCAAAGATGAGAGGGTTCAAATTCCAGCAAACTTCACAAGATTTTCATGCACAGAAGAAAAAAAAAAAAAAGGCAAAAAACCCACACCCCTAAAAACTCGTTGTTGCTGAGGGGAAAAAAAAATGTTTGGAAGCAAGCTACATCTCCATTAACATTCTCTCAAATTATATATGCAAGCACTATATTAAAAAATAACTGAATTATTTGTTTTAACGAACTCATTAAAGTATCATCAAACAGAAGCCACTGCTGATACACTGTTTCAAGACAACAGCTACTGATAGTGCATGCTATTGGACATCTGCAATAGCTTTTCAACAAGCTGCAGTCTTTGAGGTTCTGCTGTTTGCAAGAACATGGGCCTCTCACCACACTGGTGTTACTGGAGTTCTTGAGGTGGTTGTGCAGGAGCTTGGTAGCACCATCCTGGAATGTTTTTGGCAAGGCACCAAGTAACATGGTAAACTCGGGAGTGTTCAGTTCAAAGAGAGAAATCAGGACTATTTGTGCTGCCTGAAAAGAAGAAAATAACGTTAGTTTCTATTTCAAGTACACAATTTGTTGGTAACAATTCTTATGGCAAATTATACAACATCCACTTCAGAAGATTCCCATGTCCAGCTTCTAACACATACCTTGCAGTGCGTCACAAGGAATTACTGTTAGAGTTACACCTTCTTAGCTTCAAGCTTACAACACACCTTTACATTTATGACATTTCTCAGATCTGTACAGTGTGCTCAGGTGTACTATCCCACAGCAAGTGGGAAAATCTAACCATTCTCCCATCCAGTACATATTTCCATTGAAAAGTTACTGCAAAAAATTTCAAGAACCAAAAACCAAGAGTTCAGATAACGAAGAATCTGGGACTGCAATTTGTCATTCCCATACTTGCTACCTTCAAGCGAAAAAGAGACTAGTCCCTTTCCCACACAACCTCTCCTCCTCTTAAGGATCCAATAAATTTGTTTCATCAGACAATCCCTGCTCCTGCTTTCTCACTTCTTCATGCTTCACTGCTGTGGCTGTTCCAGCAGCTCAAGCTTCTGGCTCAACTGGAAGACCTATCAGGATGGCGAGAAGAATCTTTCCCTAATCCTTGTACAGGTTAAACCCAACCAGATTCCCTGAATTCAGTAAGTAAAACAAAACAATTGACCATTTCACTGGAAAATGTTTTAACCTATCTACCTAGAAGACTGGCTGCCAGAGTAAGTTCTCCACTAACTCCATTAGTAAATGTACACTATATTGAGAAGATATGAAGATACAACATAAAAACTCATTCCAAGAACAGACAAAATGAAGCAACAGTGAAGAACTTCTGATGATTTGCAGCACCATCTTCTCCAGCTGGTGTCAGTGTCATACCAATCTCCAGAATACTTATCTGGATACAAAAGCACTAGCTTAGATTAACAAAGAAATGAAGCTATGTGAGTTTTTATTTTGGAACAGCATACATGCTTAGGAAGAGCAGATACTTCTGTCTTTCTTTTTGGGAATTTTCCAAGACTTCCTAAGAATGAAAAATAATTTTAAAGAGGGCAAAAATATAATTCACTATTGTGGTAATAACTGTACATTCATTGTTCTCATCAACTCAAAGGAAAAGGAGGTTTTAGTAAATAATGCATCTATAAAGTTGTGATAATTAAGTGTATCTGCAGTTCCCTCTGAAGTGGAATCCATTATCAGATGATGAACCTGGGTACACAGAAACCCTTTCAGGGTGGAGAAGCATCAAAGTACCTCATTGTTTCAGTATGCTAATTGCTGTTTGAGCTACACTGATCCTTTTACTCATCTGGTCAATTTGCAATAACACAGCTTTACTTATAAGAAAACATTTTCCACCTGTAGATTTCAAAGTTTATTAATATCCTTTTCATATAGCCAACAAAGAAATTGAGGCACACAACACCCAATGGGCTTTCTTTCCATGGACTGCAATGAACAGGTCTTCAGACTCTTCGTTTCATACAGGTCATGCTGCATTCTACCAAAATCCCATTGACTTGAACAGAAACACAGCATGTCATCATTCACTTCACACTTAATTCTAAGGATGAGAAGTTGGGAGATAATTTTTTCCCCATGGCTTTCTTAGCTCCAGACTCAACTGTCCTTTGGCCTGAGTTTTGGGCAACTCTGTCATGAAGTTTGCAAGGTATCCAACTGGCATCTGTATTTCTGTCAAGTTTTGATCCAACAAGTTTCTGTAATGAAAATATTACTACAAACAAGATCTCAGATCAGCATGTTGAACCAAATGCAAAGTGACTAATCATGCCAAAGTACATTCCCAGTTGTGAATGCCATGCACATCCTGGACTGTTAGGAAATGGACATGCAGATCTTCTGTGTCAGAACAAGCAGATCACATGTTCACAAGGATCAGAAAAACAGGAAAACTGATCAAGAAGGTTGCCAGGTTTAAAGATTGCTCAAAAACTAGAATATCTGGAGATATTCTAGCAGTCGGGTGCTGCCCAAGGTACAGTGAGGCAGGAAAGGATTCAAGATACCTTTGGTTCCACACATCTCTTATCGATGGGTTAAAAAAAGACCATCCTTGGAAAACTCCTGTGTAAAAACAGCAAAAAAGGCACAAAAGTATGTGCACTCCAACACACGTTATTTCTGAAGTTATCTTTCCTGTCATATGCCAGAGGTGTAGCCACATCTCATCTCTGAGCAAAAACTTCACCAACGCTCCGTCAGGGACTATGTGACACCCTGAGGCTTTACTTTAAAGCAGAGCATTACCTAAAACTTACAGCTGAATACTGGTACCTCAGCTGCTGTACTGCAGGAGTATCTGGAAGAAGTACTAGCTCCCTGAAATCACTTCAGTTTCATTTTAGTTTTCTGTGCTGGCTTTAATGAAAGCAGATCTCTGTCCACACTCCCTCTCTGCACAGACTACAGTTTGTTTTTAGAAATGTTTGCTCGTCTGCCAGTATTTTGTGTACACTGTGCTCTTCAGCAGCTTTGTTATTGCCTGCAAGTAGGTCACTGGGCTTTGAATGGAGGATTGAGCAGCCGCTCACAATGCTGGTACTCTTATGTGGCCCAAAAGAAAGCAGACCTACAGTCTACATTATTTGAAAAAAAGCCAAGTATTACTTACAGCCTGAGTGATGCTCCAGCAAAGCTCTCAAAAGCAGCACTAGAGTTACGTGGGTTAATCTTGGCTGTGTTGCTTTTAAGTAGCCCTCATCCAGTATATACTTGGTCAAAGTTTTGTTTTTTTCCCTAACTAATTCTTTTGAGCTTTAAAATCTGTGGATTTTCAGCCTGTGACAGACTATAGAATGTTTTTATAACCATTGGTTATTTCAAAAAATCTTGGTGCTTGTTTCATTACATTACTAAATAGGTAGAGAAAAACAGTCAATAACAAATTTCTGAACACAGCATCCTCCATGCAGCACGTGTGCCTGATGATACATAATTAGAACAATTTTCCTCTGCCTTTGTATCCCCATCCCATTAATGTGGAATGTTAATCCATCTCCTATCAGTGACAAATAACATAGACTCTATAGATGACCTAATCTTAACCAGGCAGTTCTCTGCTAGCTTGAGCTAGAGAAACTCCAGTCAATTCAGAGCCTGTCTGCTAGCGAGGGGGTCTGGCTCCATGTCAGCTCGCCGAATCATTTGTGAAGGGCTGCTTATGTAACTTTGTTATTTTCCTTAGAACAATGCAGCAGGGGATCAGGTTCCACCAGCTGGCAACAGCTCCCCACATCTCATACTTATGCCAATGCAGAAGTCATGCTGCCTAACCGTCAGCTGCTCAATGGACACAAGTGCTTTAGCAACTTGATGGGGGTGGTTTTTTGATTTGTTTGTCAGAATCTAGTAACCTCCGCAAATCAGTTGAAACATTAAAGACTCTCTGAAGTAATTTGGGCTTATTAAGCAAAAAACATCGGGCTAACTGGAGAAATGTTAAGGGAAAATACAGCTCAGTGACCTAAACTTAATACCAGTGCCTGGTGATTGCTGCTGCAGCTGGTCTGCTAACAACCAAGCAGAATAAGCAGCTACCTGCCTGAACTACCTAAAAACAGTTTTCAAGTTATTCAAAACCTATAGTGGTGATGAGCTCACTACATTGTGACCTCCATAAATGGAGAGAACCCCTAACTCTGTTTCAGAGACACAAAAACAGGGGTTAACAGAAAAGCAGAAAGCCAAAAATTATTTCACACGCAGACACTTTTTTAGGCCCCCAGTCAAGGCCTCTTTACATAGCTAGACAGTGGCAACTGCAAACAAGATTAGTGTGATTAGTGCACACAGCTTTTAGTCTACCTGTTTACATTTTTCTTCCAAGTTTCCTTCACCGGGCCCTGAGGAAGCTGTAGTTGTCCTAGCTGGCAAATCCTCACCTACCCAACTATGCATGGTCTGGGTTTGACAAACAGGAAAGGTGGTATTATTAAGAGAAGGCACAGTTTTCAACTAAACCATCTGAACAGTACACATGCTATCTTTTTGCAGATGAGTTTAATCAATGGCTTGCCTTACTTGAAAATGTAAAAAGCATTAATATTTGATTCAACCAAAAAAGCATTCCTTTCAGCAAAGGGCAGCACTGAAAAATTAAATTCAGCCACAACTCTCATCCATACATATCATCCCTCAGTGCTGCTGCGAGGCTTTGTTTTGGCAGCTTCCTGATGACCTCCACAACCACTTGAGGTACAGAGCCCCAGCAAAACACCGGACTGAGATGGCACCAAGGTGACATGGGATCTGGCATCTGCCCACACCCATCCTTGTGGATGCATCTCTCAGGAAGAAGGAAGAGAGGAAGAAACAGCTGAGAACTTGCAAGCTCCTGACTCCAGTTTGGTTGTTGTCTAATAGACCATCATTAGCTACAGATGCCTTTTGGAGTACTGGTGTGGAATGATGACCAAAAATCATAAAACCATGACAATGATGAGATTGGCCTGGGGAAGTCCCAAAGCCAACTTCTGACAATTATAATTACGCTCTATATGCATTATTCATTTCACCATCCAGTTTAAGGCAAACGCATTAATAACTTAAGGCAGACTGGAACAGAGAAACACTCTCTCACACCCCTTGGAATTATACTGCAGATCCAGTACAGATCCACAGAGATGGGGAGGCATCAGTGACACATTAAGCAGCTTGCATTAGCACGCACTGGCACAGGACAACGTTTCGATTCTCCGATGAGCAGAGCTGATGCTGAGTTAATTCACATCCATGGAGAGTGTTTACAGCCTCTAAACAAGTGTTATTCTGTGTATTTTCCAGCAGACAGTTAAGTGTTAGCTGGCACTAAACAAACAAGCTATCTGCCAAACCAAACCTCCTCCTTGTTCTTTTGTGAGACTATAATCAGATGAATATAGACATCCACATCACTAATACAGTACTTGTGACACAATGGCTTCATCAATTTGTACATAACTCAATTTTCCCACGATTTATATTAGAATATGCTCTTTATATCTGCATCCTAAAAAGGAAGAAATTGTTTTTAATCAGATTTACATATAGAATTCATATACAGACTAAGTCCACATTGCTATTGTTTTATAGAGTATTTTATACATGAGAAGTTTTTGCAAGTCATGGATGGTTGCATTACATGTGTCAAAGACATCTCAAACAGATGCCAGATAAAACTGCACAGCACTGAATCATCACATTCTGATTACAGATCTATAATAGATAAAGATTTCTTATATTCTCTATTGTCACCTGGTCATAGCAAAGACTTTGACAAAAATGTTCATTACTTCTGCAAAGCCAGCTGCTACCCCAGAAGTCAGGCTTTTGAAGGCTACCCTGATTATCTTTGCTCCATACAATGTGGCATTTACAGCAGAAACAGGTGAGAAAAACTGTTAAAGTAAGTCTAGCATGATGCAAAGCTGAACTCTGAGGGGGAGATTCCCAGATACAAGTAAAGGAGGAAGAAAAGTTTCTGAAGTTCTGTTTGCAACAAAAACACGCCCTTTAAGCTGCAAGAAGTTTCAAATCCTGGTTTTCCAAACAGACCCGTCGCTTATAAACACGCAGGTGTGCATATATTTCTATATACGTGGCATCTACACAAACATGTTATGCCCAGACACATAATATAAGCATGAGTATACACATCCTATGAAGCAATTTCTTATCTACTATTATCAGACAGTAAGTTCTTATTGTTTGAAGCAAACTGAGAAAAGATAACTACTCATACTAAAACTGCTTCCAGCTCAAAGGATGCTAACGAAGCTGTAAAAATCCAAGAGATTCACTTTAAGGAAACCTACCTCTGATACCATGTTTCCAACAAAGCATGTGATGATTTTCTGGCAACTGATGCTTGGAAAAACAATTTGCCTTACACTAAGTACACTAAAAATATTTGGGTTCTCATAGCTTTGTAGCATCAAATTCAAAACAAACGAAATGAGGGCTACTGTTTTGGAAACACAGTTAGGACACCAAGATCTTTCTGTTCTAACAGCATTAAGTCAAGTAAACACTGAAGTCCACCAAGTGGCACTTACAATGCATGACTCTATTTTTCCTAACACCAACTATTATAATGCCTGAACAAAGCTACTTTTTGCATTGAGATCTAATTTGACTTCTTTAGGACCATCCTTTGGCAAAAAGGCTGAACTCTGCATATGGGCACAGACCCTCCATAAGCTTAAGGTCTCATTCTCTCTGGTAAATCAGCTACTCGTGGGGGTCAGTGAGACATTACACGCTGTGAATATTGCAAGAATTTTGGAGAGCTCTCCAAACAAGAAAGGCAAGGCCCAGCCCACTGGGGAATACTGAAATGATTTGCCATTCAAAAGCGTTCCTGCAAATGCCCTTTGTGTCACTAGTACTGTAAGAGGCCACAGCCAGCTGTATTTACTGCCCAACATTAAGGGCAAATGATGCCATTTGAGCTCAATGGGAGGCTCTGGGCATGCTTTCACACAAACTTCTGTCTCAGAACTGCTTGACACCACTAAAAGATTACAGCTCCAGCAGAGGTTTTAGAAGCTTCATGACATCAAGCTGCAAAGGAGTCCAATTTCACTCCCTTAGCAGTGTTTGCCAATCTATTGCTGGTCCTGGTACAGACACCACAGCAGCATCTAAATTATCTATGCTATCTAAAACTTTCTTCATGTTTTAGACATCATTTCCTTTTTAAAGCGATAATACCAATATTTCTTGAGAAATTATATTGAGGACTACTAGTTAAAGAAATAAATTTTATCTTCATTGGCTGTTTGAGCATATGAATAATTTGTTGACCTGCAGCTTCTTCTCTAAAGTCTTCTGCATCTTCTGGTATAACTCAGAAACAATCCCTCAATTACTCAGCTAGAGTCCAATTAGAGGCCTCAATCTAATTTCCATTCTTAAACTGATGGGCTCTTCTCCAAGAACAAAGTATTTTCCCACACAAAGTCCAGTAACGTTACTCCAATTCAGAATTTCACCTACGTAAAGAATGCACAATAACTTTACCAGCAACATGAGTGGTGGTTCCTGACAATGTCCTCAGACAATCCATCACTATCAACATCACCATTTTGAGTTTTTTTCTCTATGCCATACCCAGTAGTGTATCCTTGCTTGGGGAAAAAGCAGGATTCAGCTGAATGTGCAGAGAAGAGCAACACTTGACCTGCATCTCAGTTTCCCATGCAATGCAGCATGAGCTGCTTCTACCTTTTGTTCAGCACAAAGGACAAATGTATTTCACCTTTCTTCTACTACTGTTTGCAGGAAGTAAATCTTAACTTTAATGCAAGGTAAACATCCAGAAGTATTAACAATCTTTAAAACAAAACAAATATTTACCCGTAGCACATTGCAGATCACCTCATTTTAAGCATAATGCCTGACAGTAATTTTGACCCTATATTCATTGCTACTGTCAACAGCTTAAATGGTTTCTACCCTAAGAGTGGATCGTGACTTTTGGTCAATATCAACGCTGCTTTCCACAAAGTACATCATCGTTTTTTTGTGTGATAACAGAGGTTATTGTTCCATACAAGAACAAGCTGACTTCTGCACAACAGCATTTCCTCTAACTTTGTTTCTTTACAATTTCACTTGCTATAAAACATGATCTGGAGTTCAAGTCAGACAGGTTAAGTTGGCTCATTAAGTGTGCTTAAGTAGTCATCATAAGAATATGCAAGGTTTTATTAATAAAATATGTACTGTTCAGTTAAAAAAGGTCTTCGGACCAGATGCCACTTTTTGTTCTAATTTTCTCCAGTGCCTTAACATTATGGGGTTGGGACCTCCATGATCATCACACACACAACTGCTCCTGAGCATTTGGAAGAGTTGAGTCAATTTCAAGGATAATCTCAAAGCTAGATTTGACTGAAAAAGTGCCTTCTTCTACATTCGTTACACACCCCTTGCAGCACCTAATCATTTGGAGTCTGAATTGTCCCTCCTACTCCATAAACTCAACTGCTCCCTCCAAGGTTATATTTTGACAAGAGTTTCAATTGCACAGCCTGCTCTGCATTTTGAGAACTTCAAATCTTTAAAGTTTTCTGTAGCGATACCTTCCACAAGGCAAAAAAATTTAATGATTCATTCCTAAATATATCCTTCTTGATATAAAAAGTGGTACTTCTCCACTTTTGAAGACTATACCTGGAGCAAGGACTTTTTTTTTTTTTTTTTTGAATGTTCTTCAGAACGTTTCACCTGTCTAGGCTGGTCCTTGATAATCCAGTTTGTTTCTGCATAATGAATTTATTAGTGTGTTAACTATAGTCATGACAGAGATTACGGCCAATGATCGCTTATAAATCCTTTGCCGCATTGTTTCTTCTAAAGCCTGCAGTTTGCACTATGCTCTTAATAAAATCATAGTACAGCAACTGTATGATGTAATAAAGCTCACCTGTGCATTCCTTTCTAGTACCCTAAGTTAGCTTAACTGCACTATAATTAAAAAGCTAGAGGCAAAGACAAATCGAAGTCACACGCAGATTTAATAAAGAGAATTTAGATTTGGTCGCCTCTTATCACTTCCAAGGCACTTGCCCAGGTCCCACTCAGGTGGAGCTTGCTGCAGGTCTTTGAGGCAGACAGAAGGACAGTCACTGCACTGTGAATACACATGCCCCACATCCCACAGATTCCCAGCTGACATCCAAAATTTCAGCTGCTACAGAGACACTCTTCACTCAATTTTTCATGCAGCACTGATGACCCCTAATGGTGGAATATTTCTTCCACTGAGCAATATGCAGAAGTTTACTTTCCAAAGTATCACTCTAGTTAGTTTACAGCTCCCTCTTGCCTGCAACTACCAGAGTAAACTGCTTGGGGCTTACTCGAACTGTAACAAAAGCAGTCTTTTCCCTTTTAATTCTGACTTCATATGCAAAAGTATCATAATAGAAATACACATTCCAGATTTAATTCTAGGACTTAATGTCACCTTATTTTCTGAACTGGATTATCTTGAAACAAATTTCAGTCATGCTAGTGCAAGTAAACCCTGCAAAAAGCCTTCTAAAAGCAGATGAGACATACAGTCAAGTGCACCAGAAAGCAAACAGCTTGCACTCAAAAACGTTTTCTGAGTTCTTGGGTGAGCTATGAGATAATATTGCAGCTTCAGCATCTTTGATACTCAGTCATCATTTCATTAGAATTGAATAATCAACAGAAATAATTTTATTTCCAAAGTTATAAAATAGTACTATTCTAGCATTGAATCAGTACTAAGTGCACATAGAGCATAAAAACTTCACACAGTTTTTATATTCTGATACCATTAAAGTTGTTTGGGATTTTTTTTTAATTAAACTCAAAAACATTTCAAAGCCTACAATTCCTACTGGAATTGCCAGGGGAGATTTCGGCTGGACGTTAAGAAATACTACTTTTCTGAAAGAGTGGTCAGGCACTGGAATGGGCTGCCCAGGGAGGTGGTGGACTCACTGACCCTGGAGGTGTTCAAGGAATGTTTGTATTTTGTGTTGAGGGACATGGTTTAGTGAGAACTATTGGTGATAGGTGGATGGTTGGACTAGATGATCTTGTAGGTCTTTTCCAAACTTGGTGATTCTATAATTCTATTCCTACATCTGGGCTGGGAATTGGAGGTCATTTTTAACTGTGTTACAGACGCCAGGTACACAAAACAAAGTTTCACTTTTCTCTTGGGAGAGATGAGTATCACTATCTGCTCCATTTTAGCTTACTTGGCACTTGCATCTATAGCAAGAAAAGGAAGAAGTTAACTGCATTATCTAGGTCTGACCTAAATGTGCCATTATTTTTCCAGGTTGAGAAAAACATGCATTTTTTAAAAGAAAAAAGCCAAGAGCCCTTGGCAGCTTACTGATTTGTTTACTTTCTTTTAACAATATTGCAAGACAAAAATTGTGCAGATTTCATTTGAGTCTGCAAAGCAAGAAAATAAACAAGAACCTACAGATATTTTCAGACTGCTCAATAAAATGCCTATTTTCAAACTCTCTTCCCTTTCTGCACAGTAATAGTAGCTGAAGTTACACGGCTAAGTCTCCTGAATTGGCAGTTCAGTTTGGAAGTTAAGGTACGTATAAATCTAACTGATGAATTTTTAATTACCTCTGGGATCAGTTAACTTGTGGGGGGTTCTTTGTTGTTGTTTTTATTTGCTTTTCCTTTTTTGGAAGAATAAGGACGGCAAATACTTCATTATTTGGATTACCTTTCTCACATCTGAGCTCTTTGGTTCTGTTGTCCAAGTTATAATTCTAGACACAGCAAGTCTTGTCTCACTAGAGTTCACAAAGTCCGTCGGATCCATCTGTCTTGCCAAGGACTCAATATATTTCAGGATAGCTACTTTCACCTGAGAAGTGAAAAGGCATCCGTTAAAATCCCACAAGCTAGCAAAAATAGAATTATCCTATCATAAACAGATATTGCTACAGATTGACAAGACTTGTGTCACACTGGGAAAAAAAAAAAACACTTCCCTGCTGCATCTCTATGTCAGTTATTAAAACCAAACAACTTCCTACATAAGAAAAATTTGGTCTGGAATGGTCCATCAGAATAGGCTCAAAATATGCACATGCCTGCTTGTGCATTAGTGTGAGCACATGAGTACTCCACCACACTGTTTCCAACAGTATGGAACATTTTAAAGTGCTGCAGTTTCATCTGATTTCCAGAGTTTATGGTGTTCCCATAGCCTTGAAACAGCAGCCTCCTGAAAAACAATCTGCACAGCAGTACCCTCTTAAAAGGATTTATTAACAGAAAGCTCTGCATCTTCTCCAAATTCTACATGGACTCTATGGGTTCTGTGCAACAAGCATTTTCACCCCTGTCACTGTCCAGAGGGACCCTGGTCCCTGCTGTCCTGCACAGGCAGGTTTCTTCCCATCAAGATCAGGATGAGGAAGAATTTTCAATGTTTAAACTTTAATATTTTTTAGTGTGCCTAAAGCCCAACACTGATTTGTGACAGGTCAGAAAGCCTTATTTTTCAAAAATTTAGATTTATTAATATAGAGAACTAGAGAGTGGGATTTTCAGAAGTGTACTGATAGCCAACCTCTGCTGAGGTAAAAACAAAACAAAACAACTCTTCTAAACCTCACCATTGCTGTCTCTATAGCTTTGGATATTTAAAAAAAATACAGACAACCTCAGTATCAACAAAAGTCATCTGAGGAAAGAGGAGTCAGGTTTCTGGAAACTATCTTTCTTCTTTAACGAGATATGCAAATTACTGCAAAAATTTAATCAAAGCTGCTGATATCATTCTTAATAGCATCAGGTGCTGGCAATTAGTCATCTTGTCACAAATTGTGTTTTCATTATACCTCAGAAGGTATAATGACCATCACTAAGATGACCATGCTTACGCCTCATTGAAAAGGTTTGATACTGACCTTGAGGTTTGGTGTTTGCGTCTGATCCACAATAAACCTCATCAAAATGTTAAATTGTTGATCAAATGGAAAAGAATCCCTGTCCAAAGAAAACCAAGCCAAAGATGTGATGCAACACACACTCCCAAGACTGAATTAACTATATACATAAGAAGGTACATAGCCAAGTTCAGCATCTACCACACTTTTGTTCTAAAATTTATCATCAACCATTCAGAAAACTCCAAGTTTAAGAATCAGTTGAGTATTGTTTCACTACAGGCTAAACACTGCTAAATCAATATCCACTATACACTGTTACTCTGCCTTCTGTACACTTCACCAGTTTTTGGCATACCTGGCCATCTTCATTTCAGGCTGTTTTTTTTTTTTTTTTTCTTTTTGCCTCATCCCTAATAGGAAACTGGTTTCTCTTTCCCACAGAGTCCATATCTGGCTTTCATTTCTCTTCTCTATCCTATTTTCTCCTGGATAACTACTACTACTACTACGTTTGTTTGCTTTTAAGTTACTCTTTTCCATGGCAAGCTGAACTTCATTTTAACTATGTCTTGTGTTGGAGGTCCTCAGATGAGGACAGGGAGTACAGAATTGGTATGCAAAGAGCAGTTGCATTTAAGGTGTTATCTCTGACATTATCTGTCAAACACATTTAAGACGTTATGAATTTTGTGTTAAAGTATCATTTGTTTAATGAACAT
Organism: Tetrao urogallus; assembly: GCF_951394365.1. NCBI lineage: Eukaryota > Metazoa > Chordata > Aves > Galliformes > Phasianidae > Tetrao > Tetrao urogallus. The sequence goes on along the minus strand of NC_136821.1, from coordinate 10,959,825 downwards.
GTAAAGTAATTGTTTTCAATAAAAATGAAAACTGATGTCCAAACACACGCAAACCAAAAAATGCAAACTAACATAACTGATCAGTTATACACTTGAAACATTATGCTTTAGTTACTGTGACATAGTTTTGTTCTCATTTATGCTGGTGTTCCTCAGGATTGAGGCCTTAAAATACATGGTACCACTGCGTTTCTAAAACATCCACCATGTGCCTTCCAATCATCCTGTAAAAACCTGCACAGTGTTGCCATTTAAGTACTTTACCTGGTGACATCCAGAGCTTTCTGAACTTTTGCCTGCACAGACCCCAGCAAATCTGCTCCCATTTTCTTCAGCAACTGTGTCAGGAGAACAAAAAGCCAATCCTGCAAGTCATCTTTGTGAATGATGATGAAATCAACCAGGGTTTCCAGAAACATGCTGAAGACCTATAAGCAAAACAAGCATCACAAGGAGGAAGGCTGTGCTTCAAATAAAAACTAATCAAAGTGGAAAGTTTTAAAAACCTGGGTTTCAGAATTACTGTTACAGACAGTTTCATGAATGGATGATTTTAGTGACCTCACTGCTTTGAAAATAAAAATCAGACAGACATATATAATGTGCAGTATTAAAATACCACATGAAACAAATGAAGGAAGAGGAACAGAATACACTTACTCTCTGTTGTGAATTCCACAGCAAAGCAGGCCATGCAACAAAACAAACAACTTGTTAGCACACAGTGATCAAACATGATTGTTCAAATGCAGTTTGTCAACATTAAAGATACATTCATTCCAAGTTTACATTTTCTCAATACAAAATACCTTCTCACTAGAGTTATTTAAAACATTATATACCTTGCATCAGATTCAGCTCATGACAAGTTTTTTCCTCACTTCCCCGAGTTTATTCTAATCTCTGAGACTCTGGTCCTATCTGCTGGCCCAAGCAGTGTTTAGTAACAGCAGGGGCGGTGGGTAGAGAAATCCCTGATTTTGCAATAAAGGACTAATGTCTGACTTCAGTTATACTGTAGCAATTTTGTGATAGCAATTTGCATTTCAAAATGATCAGTTTTTGGCAATAATTCTATAAAAGCAGTGAAAAAGAGAGAATCACTGTCATGGAGAACATACTTTGGTTAAGCACGTAATAAGCCATCACCTTATTTATACACTGGAAATATTTGCAAGCAGATAACTGTATCTATGCCTTTCCTACAAGGGACTGAATTTTTGAGAGTCAAAAGGTTAACACCTTACGGGTAGGAACTGCCACACCACATGTGACCTGTTGGCCAGCTGGTCCAGACTACAATTACTTGAGGAGTTGACAGCCAGAAGGCATTCAGTTGCTTGGGAAGCACAAGGTAACCAGCTCCTAGCATCAGCAGACAGGCTGGCATCCATACTTTCACAGTAAAACAGATTTGAGGTTTATAAATGCCAGCTTTCCCCAGCAGATGGCAGGGGTAGAAATACAAAACATTCACCTCTGAAGAATATACAAATGTAGATACACAGTAATTCAAGAGAATGACACAGTCTTTGTGATCTTACCTTGCTGTGAGGGTCAGCAAACATGCGAGTAAATATTTCACACAGCCTTTTTAATTCCACTCGGCTAGAATGCATAATAAAAAACAATATTAATGCTACATCTCCTGTTGACAAAAAAAAAACAAACAAAACTAAAACAGTGCCACCTGAAAGAGATCAGCTTTCTTTTAAACATTCTTAAGTCACACTTCTGAAAACTCCTACATATCTCTAGGCAAAACCTTGACTGGCATTCCAGTTCACAGTGCCAAAGCTCTTAATTTCCAGTATACTGAAAAACACAAGTTCTAGCTTTGCTTTAAAGTGTCAAAGAGTGTAAAAGTTTTGTTTGTTTATCATGCTAATGAAAACAGAGTGATTAACACTTCCTGCATACTATGGATGCAATTAGATATTTTTCCACAATTACTATGAAACCAGAGCAACTACTAAAATGCACATCAATTGCTAGGGCAACAGCCATTTAGATCACGATTACAGGTACCCCCTTTTCCATAAAGATGTAAATTCTACATTGCAGTCATATATACAGCCAGAATTTGCCAGTAGTCTGTAACTGCTTTATGTTAGCTTGCAAAGATATGTGAGATTTTTTTCAATAGATCTGTTTAAAACAGCACAAAGACAACAGTCTGCCTATGAGTTGGATATAGAGAAAAAAGTACTTGTAACGATGCCAAAGAAAGCTGGCAGCTTCATTCAGGATGAGACTGCAATGTCTCAAAACATTCTCTTGACTTAATGCAGATTGCTGTTTTCTGAATAATGCTCTATTTGTTACTCTAATTAAATTTATTTGTGTGCAAGGGTTATGTGGAAACCGCACAGTAGCCAATCTGTTTTTCCAGAATCTTGCTGTGCCAAGGTGACAGTGCAAGAAACAAACTGACAAGCAGTGGAAGGCCATTTCCTTATCAGATTTGTTGGTCCCGTGTCATTCAGACAACCTTACTGGGGAGCCTAGCCACATGAAGTTGTAGGAAACAATGAGGAATATTAAGTTCCGTATGACTTTGCATGCACATCTTTCTGGACATGTAATTCACCACTGATGTAAGATTAGACGTCTTTCCATTCAGAACACTAAAGAAAACATATTAACATTATTGCTTTATATTAAACTTGTTATGCCTGAACAGAAGATACCAGATTTCACTAGAAGACAGGCTTTCCTCTTATACTAATGGCTTTGATTATGTTTTTCATGATACTGTGAGAGCAGGATGAAGAAATCTGATCACTAGTACTGGCACCAGAACATCCCTGAACTAAGGTGTGAGCAGACCAAAAGCAAGCTGAAAAGAAATATAATCTGAAGAACTAAAATCAGTGCCAATTAAAAAAAAAAAAAAACAAACAAAACAACCTCTGCAAGGGTGTACTTTTTGGGTAAGGTTTATAAACTATTCAGAACCAGAGCCAAGGAAACTTGCTAGCTCAAGAGACTACTGACATCAGTAATGTTCATATACTGCAACCAGAAGGAATGAAAACAGCAGCACCTCTACTAAAAGTTACTATGGGGGCAAATAGTCTGTCACCCCAATCTTCTCAGCACTTCCTGACTTGAAACATTCGCCCACAGCGTTCCAAGCTATGATGATAATCCTTGCACACCTGTGGGAAAATCAAAATCTCACCCCAACTTTTCATACAAGTATGTTAGGTGTCAGAGTTTTCTCAGAAAATTTGCTAAAATAGAGAAAGAAAAAATGACATCATTCACATGGGAAGAATTTTTTAAAATACTTGTAAATGGACTACATAAAAAGCTACTGCTGACCTAGGGACTCCGCCATATTAAAAACCTGTAGCACTTCCCACCTCAGGATTGCAACATATCATGTGAAGTGCTGAGTATTTTTATGATGGCAAGAGGATGACCTTCGCAGGCTAGCTGTCAGTACATATTTATCCAGACTGTTAATGAGGACTGACAAATGCTTTCAGTCAGTATAAAGACCTTTTAAAAGCAAAACAGCTACACAAATACAAGCAGGTATGAACTAAACCTATACAACAACTGACTTATATATCTAGCCGTAATTCAACTTCATAATATTCATAACATGAAAATAAAAATGTCATGGCTATTAGTAAACGATACCTTCAAAGGAGTCAGAAGGAACAACTTATTTCCAAATACATCACCATAAACCAGTAACAAAAAGCCTGCGGCACAGGAGTCAGTGAATGTGATCTACTCTATAGTTAATGTGACACGTGGCCATGTGAAGCTTCCCCGTGACTGTTGTGTAATTCTAAGATCTGGTTTTATGTGTGACATGTCAAGGGTGTTGGAAGAGTTTATTTGGCTTTCAACAAAGGGAAAACATCTCTCTCCAAGCACACAATCTCAGAGTTGGCACATCTACTTCATTGCCTTATTAAACTTCCCTCTATCCTACAAATTACACCATTTATAGGACACTCAGGCTTTTGATATTTTTGAAGACTTACAAATAATTATACTTGATGTGCTAGAAAGAGTCATGAGTAATTATGCCTAACACAGCCTTCACTACGAGTCAAAGTATACCCAACACAGGGCACATCATTTGATCTCATCTTTTTGAAAAACACACACCCTGAGTTTTTATAGTAAACGCAGTCAGTATTTGCTTCTAAGACACAGAGAAAAAAAGTACTGAAGGTTCAAATAGACTAATGTGAAAATGGTACCACCCATGGAATGCATTTTCATTACCATCACTGTGGGAAATCTCACTGTGCTGCAACAAGATGGTATGCTTGAGTACTATCTATGTTATTACTAAAAATTTCACACAAACAATAGCGATGACAGCAGAATCTCTTCTGAAAGTAATTAAGTCCCACATTGTGGAGACAAAGCTTCCACAGCTGTGAAAAGTACTATCTGTGTACGTGAGGGAAGTACATATTACTGACTTCTGACAAGAGCCATCGCCCATGCACGACCAACACTACAGAGCTATGAGGGTCACCTCAGTGTCCGCTGGCTTTTCAGTAAGTTCTGGAGACCTATGAGGCCCTCCTTCCTTTCAGACCAGTTGGAGCTGGCACAGTGGTTCAGGACCTCAGCCACATCTTCGGTCTGCCGCAGATAGTGAGGAATGCCTCCATTCCTGGAACCATAGGAACGCTCTGAGCAAGCGCTTGATGCATCACTGTTAGCATCATCATCGGAGTACATCCCATAGGGTTCATATCTTCTTCTCACTGGCTTTTTCTGGGAAAGGGGAAACTGAGACTGAATAAATTATATACAGTGACATCACTTCTAAAAGAAAAATGTTCTACCCATAATCATGAATCAAGGAAGATTAATGCTACTGTTATAGTGACATGTTTTTAAAAGACATCACTAAGCACTGCCTGCTTGTCTCTCTCTCAGCAGAGAAAGACAGATCTCATTGATTTCAATGAGCATGAGTGGCCAGGGAGAGCAGGACCTGCTTTTCCCAGCATGAAAGCTCAATACTTATGCCCAGTGGAATTAGCTATATTAGCTATAACAATGAAATCGTAAGTTTCATTGTAAATAATAGTCAGTTCCATTGTTACATGTTCTGTGATGAAATAGCCTCTATTTCAAGAAAAAACAAAGATAAGGAAGAAAGAACTGTAGGAATCTGTGCTGGCACGTACAGACATTTTTATATTGATGATGGAGAAACTCTAGAAATGCACTGGAATACAGAACAGTCTGTTACTTTGAGCTGATTTTTTTTACATTTATTTATTTAGAGAGGTTCCTAAAGGTGATGAGTAATCAAATCCCACTAATTTCCATAGCATGGGATAAGTGGAGCACATCCTTGACAACCACAGTCCTTACAAAAAGGATATTTCAATAATTTTGATAGCTCTACAAATTGTGTACTACAAAATAAACTTTTAAATGAATTTTAACAGAACAAAATAAGACAATGTCAGAAAAGATTGCCTAAATTCTAAAATATTTGATACAGAATTCCTTCCAGAGTCCACTCCTGCAGTTCATAGACTTGTGAAGCCAATAGAGATTTTCTTTGAAGTGAAGAAATTAACTCAAGTGCGGTATTATGGGTGTTAGCAATAGGGTAAGGAAAGTTGAAAGTAGAAATAAAAAGTCAAGAAAGCACTAGTACCTTGCTCCTGGAGTCTCCTAACAGCTGTAGAGGCAGGAAAATATTGAAGGGTGGGAAAAAGCATAGAGAATTATGTCAGAAGCTTATGTGGAGTTTTTGTTTTTGCAACACAAATGTATAGCAAATGCATCTTAGCAAATTAAAAAAACACAACAGTTTATGCAAAGCAAAAGTTGGTATAATACCTGGCTTTATTTCCTATCAGCTGAACTTGTATATCTTACACTTTCTATTACAGATCTTGGGAGTGAAATCACCTGTTATGCTTTTGATGACATCTACGAATGCAGTGCCTCTGCCTGCATCTCAGAAATGCTGTTTCTGGAAGATACCAGTTTTGGGTAGTGATTTTTCTCCACACATTCCCAGTAGCTTTTGATTTCTCAAGTCTTAAAGAGATTCTGATGTCAGGAAACCACTATCTACAGTACAACACATTTAATCCAACTTCACTTAACCAGGTTTTCTTTCAACACGTAGTTCTTATGCTCAGTTTTTTTTTTTTTTTTTTTTGTTTGAAGCTTAACTTCTTTAAAAGACAAGCTGGCGCCCATGACTTCAAGGCCTTCACACCAAAGATTCCATCACCCTTTGAGCTTTCCTGACAGATCCAAGCACTGATTCAAAGTATAGACTGTGTTCTTAGGCCAAGTTCAGCTCTCAGACAGAAGCAGTGGATCCAATGAGAATTATATGCATGGAGCAAAGGTTACAGAATGACCCACTGAGTTTTGTTTAAACTTGGCTAAAGCCATCTCTATAGCAGCTTTTTTTTTTTTTTTTTTTTTTTTTTTTTTAATTCTTACTACAGGAAAAAGAACACTTGTTTGAGAACAAGGTTGCTGTGTAAAAGCTGGCATCACACTAATCTTTCAAAATGAGCCCAAACAGAGTTTGTAAATTGCTTGTCAAGAGGAAGCAACTAAAAAAATAAAAGAACAGAGGAGGTGAGAAAGAAGGGACAACAAGATCACATTACATCCATTAAAGTCATACGAATTCAGATTGATCATCTTACACGTATCAAGGTAGCTAAAATGCTTTCCACCTAGACTTACAGACTTCCCTTCTAAATGTTTAACTCTTTAAATAAGATTTTAATATTCCAGCATAAAGTTACTTAGTTTAAAACAGTGAAATACTTAGAAGTGAACTTAGAAGTCCAAGCTGAAGTCACACCAAGAAATCTTAAGTGATCAACAGTGAACTGGAACACCACTGCTACCCTCTCCACTTTCGTCAAGTAACCAAGTGTTCACTGCTCACATTCAGGGATACAGCATGATTCATTTACAAAGGCAAACTATCACCTATAACTATGCTGTGAACTACTATGGTGGCAAATTTGAGGAGCCGGGAGCAAAAACTGCCTCATGATCTGCTGAATTTAGTAATGAAAATGCCCACTAAATACAACAGCTCCATTATATACTGTCCTAACTCAGTATGATTCAAAAGAAATTATTTATTCAAAAAAAAAAAACAAAAACAAAAAAAAAAAAAAAAAAAAAAAAAAATCACATTTTTCTAGGAGTACTCTAATAATACACTAGAAATGGAGGTAAGCTACATGATGACTGCAAAAAGGAGAATGATGTTAGCCAATACTAGAGAAAGTAAACTAGGAAAAATGGCAAAAAAAAAAAACCCAAACCTTTCACAAACTCTGGGGACATTATTTGTTCTCCAAGACAAACAAACAGATATCTGCTTCAGATATATCAGGAAATCCTCATCTCAGCTTATGAGATGAGGAAGACCTAAGGTTCACCCAAATAATACTTCAGAGTAAATGCTCCTGCCTCTTAAACACTCTCTGTCTCCTCAAGCCCCAAAGTAAATCCAAAAGTTTATGACAGCACTCAGCTTCTAAAGAGCAAAAAACATCTTCTGTATTCTACCCAAGAGATTTTATATTGCTGTAACATTATATAGGACAATACATTTTTAATAATGACAAATTTACTCAGAAATGCACTTAATATTTAGAAAATAATGGCCGTATGTTACACAAACACTTCAGTTTAACTGCATGAAATGATATCAATTACAGAAAAGCCAAGCTTCGAGCTATCTAAATACCTAGCTAGGTGTAAACAACAGAGCAAGACATGACAGAGTTCTCAGTTCTTTCCCAGACAAATGGAATCCCATCTTTCCCAGACAGTTAATGGAATCAATGGAATTCCCTCACACCACAGGTGGTGAGCACCCATACAGTGCAGCAAACAGCTTCCAACAGCAAATCATAAGACAAACAGCTCATTCAGCTTCTCCTGCTGCTCCAGTATCGAGCCTCATTGGTTTAACTGTGGAGAACTAACACGGAATGAGGAAAAAACGTTGCTGCTCGTATGCTCATGCACAGCACAACACAAGGTAACCAACTCTACAGCATCAGACACTCAGCACAATCAGAACAAAGCTACTTAGAAAGAGGAGAACGTACGTACAGGTAACTTTAAGCCACTTTCCGGTGTCGGAAGCATTTTGTATTTTTCCCCTTACCAGTGCATCAGCCACAGCGGCCTCCAGGTCTGTGCTTGTGCTTAGGACTCGCATGGCATTCACAGAAGCAGGCATCCTGCCTGACTGTCCGAGTCCAAACCGGTCTGCACAAAAGACAACATTGAAAGGGATTGTTAAGTAAATTCACATTCACTTGGAATCCTAATCAGGTGTCTGAACAGTCCTCCCCAAAGGATCTGGGAACTCTCAGTGCTTTTTCAAAGACTCCTTTATCCACAACTCTACAAGAGTTTGTCATGACATTAAGAAATAAACTATTGTTTGTTGGGTCCCCAAGACGATTTCAGATCCTCAGGGCATGTCTTTTTTGTTTTTGCTGGGTTTTGGTTTTGTTTTTAAGATGGGAAGAAGGGTATCTAATTTGTGTTTATTTTTAATAGAAATTATTTGGGGTTTTATTTTAATGTCAGAGGCAGACATGCAGGTCCCAGTCTGGCTCTCTCAGGAATCAACTGAAGACTTCTCATTAACTTCTGAGAAACAGAGCTGTGCCCAGTGTCAGAGCATGTTAATAGCAGAGCACTCATCTTGTAGCTTGTTCTCAGGCAAGTACGTGAGATCATCAGCAGCAGTACATTAGCTCTCTTATGTTGCAAGGCTTGATTAACCAGAACATCTCCCTACGCCTCAAAGAACAAAAATAAGGTTTATTATTTGTTTGTGAAGTTACTCCAGCTCCGTTTTACTGTTGCTCTTGAGAAGCAGCTTAAAAGTACACTGAACTGAAATGCAATTCAAAAGTTTTATGATAAAACAAATCTTTCTTGGGGGTGGGATCATACAATATCATGTCTCCCTATGAATTGATGGCAAAGCTCTCAACACATCCAAAATAACAGGATTAAGTCCCAAATGCCACTTACATCCACGATAATCACTAGCTTACTTCATCATTTGCCCAGAGTCTGATAAAAACATTGCAGAATGAATTTCTTTGAGCAAAAGTAGTATTTGGAAAGCTATCACTAGCAGTGATACAGCAGAATCAGCAACCGGAGCCACAGGCCAGGCTCCAGCAGCGCAGCCCCTCCAGATCAGAGATCTATTTCTGCAATCCTGGCTCCAGTCAATAACCAGAAAGAGCCTGGTTTCAACATTTCAAGTTTTTGTTTCCACCTGGGGCTGTCTTTGCTCCAGAATGGCTGGGAAAGATCCCTCTGGGACATATCTTACACCATATGTGCCAGTAAGAGCTCTGCCAGCATTTCAGAGGTGCACAAATGAAGCTGCACAAACAGATCATCAGCTGATCCACACCTTTCAGCAGTTCATCTATATTTAATTTAATGAAGGAAAAAGACTGATTATTGAAATATGTGTTTCCGTCGTGGATTTCCACAAATTGAACGTTACATTTAGCAGTTTACTGTATTTATTTATTTTTAAAAAGTCTGCTTTACTGTATTTATTTATTTTTAAAAACTCTGCTTATCATAAAGTTTTGTTGCTTTTCTCTTTAGAAACCTATTGCACTGAAATCTCTTTTAGGGAATTTGCTCACACTGCCCTGCGTAACTGAAATCAGGGTCTGAAGCCTACCCGTCTGTCATCCTAATTTTAAAGCTTTACCTGAGCACTTCAGAGCAAGGATTAAGATACAGAGAGGAGAATAAAGACAACTTTTCAAAACCTAAAATATTTTTGAGAAAAAAAGATGAAGATTAGCATTTATTTCAGAAGTGTTACCACAACTTGCTCTTTCTCAGTTATGCAACCAGACGAGACATTTCTGATTTACAACAAAAGCACAATTTCTACAAAACACATTACAAGAGGAAAAAAACAAAAACAAACATCTTAGAACTACTGCCAAAAAGTAATCAAATGATATTTCACAAAGAAATAAAAGTTGTATGAGTTATTACTATCCCCTTTTTTAATGCACTCGGGTTGAAGAATCATTTCAAACATGTAGCTGAAACCACACTTGATCCCTAAAATGGAAAGATCTGTTTACTCTTAGTGGAAGCACAGAAGATGATAAACCATTGAGTCAGACTGAATTTGAAGTCACTGTTACAGAGATACATACTAGAAGATGTACAAAAGATGAATATTTTTCTAAGTGGAAATGAGACCTGGTACAACACAAGGGCTGTAAATGTTGAGACAAGTTCTGGACTCAGTTGTATTTAAATCTACTAACTTGACAACGTTACTCAAGTCTTACTGAGATCAGAATTTGGCTTTATAGCTTTCAAATGGCACAATATCATATAATATCACTGTTACACGTTTTCATGTTAATTTAGTATTACATTAGAAAAGGGAAGATAGCTTTGTTTTTATTTAAAAAAAAAATGAAGAACAAAATGACAAAGTAATTCAACTGTAGGTCAGTTTAAATACCCAGCATAAAAAGGAAAAACAACAAAACAAAACAGGGCTTTTTAATCAAATTGAGTAAGCACAAGGTGGCATGCTGTCTTTTATCCATCCCCAACAGCTGTCAGGAAATCTTTAAAACACTTCTTGCAGTCACTATTAAACCCATAACATCCATATCAATGTGGGCTTTTCCCACACTGCTGCCACACCTCAATGCATACATTTGATCTTAGAAGGAAACTCGGCATCTCTCTGCCATAGGGCTGGGAATGTGCTTGGCTCCAAGAATAACCCTTAGAGACAAACCCAACGTTACTGTCAATAAATAAGCTGAACAGTAGGTGCTCTCTCTGGTCAAACTCACTTTTCCTTCTGGCTATTTTAATTACAGTGGTTGCTTGGTGAAAAATTCCTTGATTTTGCTACTTCTTTGGCTTTCTTTAGAATCAAGATAAGCATATATAGTCTCATTATGCTTTGTACCAAACCACTGGAGCAAAGCATGAATTGACTATCACGCAAAGTTGAAGGAAAAAAGCTAAAGCTTAGATCTCAATTAGATTTGAGGGCCCTTTTTGTTCTTGACAATTTTTTTCAATACGAATTCAAACTGCTGCTTTGAAACATGCCAGAATCAAACCTGCTTGCATCATTTCTGCAGTAGCTCGATAGGGGAAATGTCTTGAGTTTAATTTAAGTGACAGCAAATTAACTGCACTTAAGAGGAACAGAACATTTTTCACTGCCTATCTGAAGAAGCTTCATTAACTAACTTTTAGTGTCACTAATTCCTTATGCAGTTTTAGCCTCCAATCAAACACTGAAGCTCTAATTCATCTTCTACATCATCTTCGTACCCACATTTGAGTTTCTGCTGACCTACCACTAGCAGCACTCATTCGTTTTTGCTTAAGACTCCTAGTGAAATATCCTGTTCTCAAAGGGAGTTGCAGGAATTCCACAACTGCAAATCCAGCACAGGAGAAGGCAACTGGAATCTGAAGGTTTTCCTCACTGTTTTCTACTATGCAAAACCCACTGAAATTAAAGGAATTATTTTTTCCAACAACTTCCACGTGCTTTGCATAAGGTCTTCAGTAGAATACAAAGGATGAATCAGCACGTGTTATGCTCCAAGGTTCATTCTGAAAACTCATCAGATGCTTAATTCTTGCTGCTTTTGTGAATATCAGACAGGATTCCACAGCGCACTTTCATTAACAGACAGGAGTCTGAAAAACTTAGTAATAAATGGAATGAGACCCACTGGGATCCTGTCCTAGACACTGGAAACTGCTACAGTGCCGAAGAGGAAACAGGCATGAATTGCAAGGACTCTGCATTGTTCAGGATCTAGCTGATCCAACTGATCCAATTTACAAGAGAACTGAGAAAGCCCTGGATCACCCTTTGTTCAAACACTGCTCACAACGTTCCTGAAGTACATAAAATAAAAACATTCAATAAATGAAATTTTCAAAAAGAAAAAGCCACGTTGAACAAAACAGAACAAAAAGCCTCGCAGCGGTGAGAAGCACATGCCAAGTGCTGGCTGATGCACGTGACAGCAAATGTTAAAATGGTGTAAAACAAGACTACATATAAGAAGCAGATTCATGCAGTTAGCGCTTGTTCACCTGACTGCCCAACAGAATCAGCAGTGGAGAGAGCACTAGTGGACCTGGAATGACGTCGAGAAGCTGCAAGTAGAAGGAATGGCAACACCCACAGGATTAACACACATTTAACCCAAGACAGAAAATGCCACAATCCGAAGGGGATGCACGTGAACATTACCAGTAAATGTATTTCATAGTGACAGGGAAATGACGTTGTATATGAATGCACAACAGATACAGTGCAAGCCCCACAGAGTCATCTCCATCTGTAGCTTCTCCTCCCCTTCCCTCATGACCATAAACACAATGCATGACAAAACTCATTTGTAACAGTTGCAAACCCAGTGCAGTTTCAGCAAAGAAAACCAGTGTGCATCAGTTCCATTCCAGAACCACAGATCTGGAAGATGGCCATCATGACAACGTGGAGCACATAACCATAGAGCAGGATTTAGATGTGTCTGATCTAAACCCCAATGGGAAGCCATGATAAATGGTTAGAAACTGTGCTTGCAGGTCTTTTTCCAAAACATTCTAGCCTATGCAAAAAAAAAAACAACAAAACAACAATACTCACAAAAAGAACGAATAACCACAAGTTGAAAGAGTACAAGGAGTCATACAGGGAGGTCAGCCAACAACTGCTTATAGCTCTTTTGGTTTTGACGTAATTTTCTTTCTTTAAATAAACACACATACTGGAGCTGTTGCTACTACCAAAAGTCTTTTGCTCAAACAAATTTTGTATACGTGCTTTTTAATCTAATTCACATGTAATGTGAATATGCACGTACATTTATCTAGGACTGTACCATATGTATACAAACAAATTGTTAATAGCAACAGAACAGACAGTAGCAGAAGAGCTGACGCCAAATATAGCTTCCATTCCAATTCTCAGCTGTCAGCAGCACATGAATCACAAAATGCCTTTGGACAGATTTTCAGTTATCGGATTCAGCATAAAGGTGAGTTAGTTCTTCATGAAGGCAAATGGGAAGCCAGCCCAGACATTTCTGAATTACAGAAATTTAACTTTTCTGAAGAGGATTTTCCCATGTGCAGCAATGATAACTTAATCACCTAACTTAAAAAGCAAACACTGATTGTCTGTGTGAGCAATCTGTCACTAGACTCACCAAAGGCCTTGTTGATGCAACATCATAACTAACACTGTCAAATTGAAAAAAAAAAAAAAAATCACTATCCAATAGCTTTGTCAGTTGTGTGTTTGTGTGAGCAATAGAAAAATTGTCTCCACTTAAGCATTAATAAACAAATGCTAGTAATATAAAAAAAGTGTGCAAAATGAGAAAAAGTTCAAATTTCCTCCCAGTTGTGACAAGTTGGCCGAAGCTCCACACAATATGGAATATGGTCTTTAAATACGTAGGACACATGCATTTATTCAGGAGAACAATCCCGCTGACGCCATAAGCAAGCCATGACAGATTTGCAGGATCAATACAGGACCATGGTCTGAACCCTCAACTAAAATTCTGAGCTTGCAAATGTTTTCTTCTGAGCCATCCATAGATGTCTCATAGGTGTCTCTATAGATTTCATTGCAAGATCAAGGCCCAAGACAAAACAGCAATAGAAATAATAAAAATCACTTATCTTCAATAATATGATTTATTTAAAAACATCATCAACGCTTCCAGGGAGGGGGCATTCACAACCTCGCTGGGCAGCCTGTTCCAGTGTCTTACCACTCTCACAGTGAAGAATTTCTTTCTAATACCTACTCTAAGTCTACCCTCTTCCAGTTTAAAACTATTTCCCTTCAGCTCACTCAAGCCTCCTAACTTGGAAAGAAAGACAACACACACATCTGCATGGAAGCTTTGAAAATAAGCAACTTGCAAGGCCAGGATGCCAGTGCTGACGCTGATCATTAATACTGCTAAATGCAGGAATCCTGCCGTTTACATATAGCTAGCTTAAGTAAAATTCACTAATACAAAGTTAATCTTCATGAGCAAAAATGGACTACGCTATTTAGGGATTAATGTAAGATTAACTGGATTCTAAAAATACAGTAATGGAACCATCTTGGCTTAAATTGCTATACATACACACACACACAGAGCTTACTTTCAAATGAGTTATAAGCTACAGAATGAAGTTTGTGAACTTAAGCTGTGTTCCAGCTTACAGCATTCAATGAAAACACAAGAAAAGGGATAACAGAATAGCAACTATATTAGGTTACCATTACACTTCCATTACATACTACCACTACTATTTCCCCCCATCTTCCATTTTCCCACTCCTGACTGTATAACAACTGCATCCCTAGAAATAAATTAAGCTTCATTAAAATGAAACATTCCTCCTCCTCACTATGAGATTTGTTGAAACCACTGTAATACATATATGTAATTGAAATGTCGTGTTCAGTGTACAAGTCAGACTTGGTGGTGGTGCACAAAATTCACACCAACTGTGGTACTGGAATGCTGCATTTAATTTTTTAGATCGAAGGTTCAAGATGGTATCTCAATGTAATAATAGAAGAAACAGCAAAAAGACAGAATGCAAACAAGTTAGCCTTGACATGCAGCATGCTCAAAACATTTTGGCTGGAGAAAACAGCCTCATACAAAACTGAAGCTACACAGTTAACTATAAAAACAAGCTACAGTTGGATATTTACCATTCCTTTATGGCTCTGATATCAAATCAGCTTCATTTAACCGATAAAAAGCCTCTTTGAATTATCTAAAATATCTGAATGCTAAATTGAACTCCAGCCATTCCTCAGTAAATCTGAGATATTACAGATAGATTATATTTCATAAATGAATTAAATAATGAATTTCTGAACCCAAAACCTTGTTGAAGATTCTACTCTGCATCACCAAAATCAACAGAAATTTTGGCAATGATACGAAGACAACTGCACTCTCTCCTCTGACAGCATTGGAAGTCAGCATGAGTAAATGAATCAATATTGACAACAGCTATGTAGGTTTAACAGTTTATGCAAAGTACAATGTATTAACTAGGAGAACCAAACAGGAAGATTTTGCCCATTTATCCTTTCTTTTTTAAATAACCTTTTCTTACCAATTGATTTGATGCAGAATTAAGTCCAAAATATTACATTCTACTTACATAGTATTTCTTACAGATATATTTTGTCACTTACGTGCAAAACACATCTTGAAACAAAATTATTCAGCCCTAAGTATATACGATCTTCCTTCTCACTTCTACTACTCATGCACAACTGTTAAATTACTATATATGGGAAAGGGGGCTGGAGATAAACTATGCTTAATTATGTCTGAGATGACAAATTTTTCATACAACAAACAATGCAGTTGGTTGAATACATATGACATGATATTTGATCAGAAACATTAACTATCCTGTTTTTAGCCTCGTGTAGAAGAACATCCTGCATGTGGTAAGTGTAATGAGATTTCCTATTCATACCATGCACCCAAGCTGTATGATAGTGATGCTCCTTTAAAACTTTAGTCTTTTTATTTCTGTCTGCTTGAAAGTCTTCTATGAAATTGCACATGCTACTTATGATTAAGAGTGTTGAATAAAACCTGTACAAAAAGAACACTCTCTGCGTTGCAGGATTTATAACAGAAATGACATTGTATCTACTTGCAAGAAAATCAGATCATGGATAGATTTAATCAACAACAGACTACAGTGGTACTGACTACTTCACTGTGACCTAGAAAACGCAAGCTTACTCTCCCATAAATTTGCATCAGTGCTGTAAAGCACAGCAGCCCCACACAAGCTGATTTAATGAAACTGAAAAATAACAAAATTTGGGCTACACTATTTTCATAATAGTGAAATGCTGAGAACCAGAATTGAAGCATGCAAAAGAAAACAGAAGGGAAACAGGGTTGGAAATAGGGAGCGTGTCAGGAATCTAACAGAAGATAGGAAACAAGCTCATTTCACCTGGCAGTGTCTTGATCTTGAAGGGGCAATCAGAACAAGGAAAAAAGGGGAAAAAATTGATCCTTAAAACTCCAATGCCTACAAAGTACTCACCAAGTGGAGGAAAGCCCCGAGCAGGGCTTGTATCTCGACTGCTCTCACGGCTGGTATCACGGCTGCACCCCTGACTCATGCTGGGTCGGGGGATACGACTGCTCCGTGCTAGCATGCAGCATGGAGAGTTTCAGAGAAGGTGAACAAGTTTAATGAGGACAGAAAAGCTCAAAGTCAAGTCACATTTCTGTTAGTTAAGGTAATTATTACATTAGTAATCATCAGTTTTAGCAGCCAGCTCAGGCTCTTACAAACCAACTATGCTACGTGCTGAGCTGCGTTTGTGAAATTTCATCAGTATTAAATGTCTGGCTGATAGTATCCTCATTTCTTAAGCAATCCAAGTTGTGTCATTCAAGTGGAGTAGGACATCTTCAATCATTTAGGGAAGCTCTACAATTACAAAGCATGCAAAACAGATGAAGCTACAAAAAACTCTCATGAAAGATTTTTTCCTTAATTAAAAGATAAACATCCTTCTGGAACAAAGAAGCAGCATTTTTAATCAGATTAAAGTGTTTTAAAAGTCTGTCTCAATACCAGTACAGTAACTTTGAATAGATTTTGTTTTTACAAGGATAACTTTGTCCTGAACAAATAACCTAAGAAAAAAAACTGGTACATACTGAAGGAATTTTCTCTAACAAATGATACTGGGAAAAATCATTCAGACCTAAATACCTGAAAGACAGCTTTGAAAGTGGTTTGAATTTCAAGATAGTGACAGTTTTATTTTTATTTTTCAAAACAACAGCTGTCTAACTTCTGATCCTCAACATTTCCAAGCCTTACACTTATGGATGAGACATATGCACACATAAGGAGAGTCTTTAGCTACAATCTTTACTTTGACAAAGCCTTGCATCAAGGAGACTTATCTGTGGTCTGGCAGCTATAAAGCGTTCTGTTTCCCCTAACAGACTTCCATCTATCAGCCATGTCAAAGCAACTCATCATATGCAGCCTTCATTGGGCCAAATGCACAACAGAAGTCAGAAGATGCAGCGGCTTTCTTTGTAACAAGCAATCCCACTTCATTGGAAATTTTGTCCATGGAGGAGAAACAGAACTATAGTGCTTTCTGAAAAGTTACTTAATATTATGGATTTGAATTTTAGTTTTTTTAAGGAGAACAATTAACTCCTGTGCAAATTCTTTGCCATTGATATGAAAGATGATAGCAACATGTTATTAAAAAAAAAGCTCTATGCCCAGTAGAGAATAAAACATTTTTGGATGCAAAAAATGGCAACTAATTGTCATAAATTTATTTTGAAGAACTTAAGAGCTTCTGTGAACTCACCAAGAAAGCAGATCACACATTTATGCAGCTCCTCTTTTTGATGAGGAGATTTAGATATACGAGAAAAACCTTGCCAGAAAATAATGTCTGATTCTGAATGGTCATTCATGCCTTGGGTGTGTTAGTATCCTTTCAAGCAAAACAGTACAGTATACAATAGAAACTTTTATATCTAAGCTTTAAAATTTAAAATATAAGCTTTAAAATACTGCCACATTCTTGGTTTGTCATATCCCTTCCAAATTTGTTAACCCCAACTAAAATCTTTTAGATGAATTAATGGTTCTGATGCTTGAACTTTGATGTCAGACAATACAAGATGAGATAAGTGACCAAGCTGATTTGATCAGTGCATGTCTAAAAAGCCTATGTGAATTAGATGGTCTTGTAATAAATAAGGCAGAATAATAAAGAGTTTGAAATTAGGGTCCACAAGTACAGTGATCCCATGTCAGGCTTACAGGAATAAAGCTGTAAGGTGAACTACAGACAGAGGTAACAATCTGAAGTCTCCTGCACAAATACTTGCTTCAAACTGCAGGCTCTCTAGAAGCTAGCTCCTCATTCTTGGGTCTCATGCTTCTATGTAGATAATGGTAGCCTTCACATCATGTTTGCACAAGCAGTCATTTCTCTCAAAAGAGATTTATCAGTCTTTTCTATAATGCAACCCTAAGTCCACCAAAGGCTCTTCAGAGAGAGGGAGTTGTGAATGATTAAAAAAATTGATGTTCATAGTACATCCTCCTTCCATTACTGATAATCACAGCAGCATGAAGTATGAAGACAAAGCACTTTAAACTGCATTAAAGCAGTCTAACAAGACAAAGCCAAAGATAAACCACAATATTGACCACACAGAGAAAGCCCAAAAGCAAACAGTGTATTTCATGAGCAATGGTCCAAAGATTTACACATTACTAAAGAGAGAAATACAACAACAAAAAAAAAGAATGGATTGCAAAGAACAAAATGATGAGTCTGTTGTGGACTCCCAGGCATCTGCCCCACCATTTGTTTTTTTTTTTTCTTTCTGTTTTGTGCAGAGAAGATTGAATATCAATTATTCAAGAGTATTTTCTTCAGGTACTACCAAAATCAAGGGCCAGCAGCACTGTCATTTAGACAAACTTTTCATATACCCAAAGCCTGACTGTCTTTTCAGAAGACAGACGAAAACTTCAGAATTCCCAAACTCCACCAGCAGAACTCAATCATTCCCCTGTTTATCAATTTACCACTTGGAAGCCTACATTTCATTAAGTGTGTTTTTTAATGATTTGTAAGTCTGTAAAGTCTGTAAATGCCACCAAAGCAGCCCATGCCACGCACAGCAGTAGGATACACCCAGCAGAGGCAAGCAAAGAGCTGCCTTTGACTTTCCAATAGATACACACAGCATAGCTACTGATGAAAAACTGCATGCTATATGTTAACCAACTGCACCTGCACCACTTTCTGAAGAACAACATTATCTCACATCTCTTGCTTCTTTCAAATCCAACTTGCAATCAAAGATCTGGCTCCTCACCTTCTAAGCTCAGAATCTGGGAGGTGCCATGGAAGCTATATCCCCACTCTGATGATGGGCTCGAGGGGAGGAGCAGGTAGCTGGCCTTCGGCACATACCCACACTGAAGCACCTGTCAGGATACACAGCCTACTGAGCATCCAACAGCATCCATTTCCAAGGCTTCCAGCAAACAAGAAAAATACAGGAGTATGCATGGATACCTGTGATCAGCAATGAAATTAATGTGGCAACAAGCTACTGATGCTTACAGGCATCCACATGCAAGGCTCTATTAGCTTACACTGTCTTCGCTTTCCAAAAGGCCTGATGAACTCCAGTGGGTGGCTGTTCTGTAAAGCCCCACCCCACACACACACTTGCATTGTATGCTTACTCTTGCACACAACTGCTAGTTGCCCTTGCAAAATACTACGTATCAACTCAATGGATGAGTTATGAACAGGACCCAGAAATCACCCATTTCTAACAGCTCGATCTGCAAGATTATTCAACACCCTCTGCACTGCAAACATGACTATGTAAGTTAAGAGAGATTTCAGTCCATGGGTTAAGAACATAATCCCACAGAGCTTAAAGGATTGCACGCACATTTGATGCTGTATGTGAGCTCAAGTATTTGAATTATAGTGTGAAGTTTATTGGCTTCCTTAAGATCAAGGTGAATGGGAGTCCATTTAATGAAATGAGTGAGTGAAAAAAAATGTGTCACAAAGACAGAGAATGAAGCAACACAAAAAAACAAAAACTGTAGCTACTTGTAAGTCATAAATACAATGGGATAATGGTATAAAGATCAAAGTTACCTTCATATCATATTCAAAATTCGATAGAGACCATTTCTGCAACTGAAAGCTAAAGCCAACACAAGTGTTAAACTACTGGTCTCATGAGAGCCTGAAAGAACAGGCTTTGGTCAGTCATCAACTTGGGAATGGGTAGAAAACATACATCTGATAGATGACAGAGTTGTCTCACTCTCAAACACTGACTGTTCAAAGACAGCACATCAGAGCAGTGAGAGACATGTTACATTTCCAAAGGATTTCACGGCTCCCATAATATACCTGAAAGCAGGCAACCCAAGAGTGAGGATTTTACAAAGTTAATTCAGATGCTAAACACCGTTTCAAATCAGACCACGTAACACGATGATAAACTTAAGCATAATTGATGGTGCTGTCCATCATTCTTCATTTACTTTCAAAATGTATGTTCTTTTGCAGAGTGACAGCACAGTTGTCTCTATTTGGAAAACACCACATTTTGAAAGTAATGAACAGAAGAGCACAAAGCATTCATACTGAAGTCATAAAATAAATCAGACTAAGAATACTACTAAAACTGGAAAAATAATCACAATAACCATGCAGTATTTTTTATGACCCCTAACAGCATGTACACTCACGTGCTTTAAGTGCATTTCAGTATATTTGAATAAGACACTTCTCTAGAAATGCTCTAAACAGAAATGCAGCTTACATTTCAAATATAGTTGCTAATGTAATAGTTAAAAATTCAACTGCCAGCACTGAAGTCATTATTTCAATTTAATCTACCAATAAATTTTTTGAAGATACAAAATATAGTAACAGTTCTTTAAAACTACATGAACTTCAAGCTACTGAAAGCATTTCCATTTCAGAAATGAAAACAGTATTTACTTGCTTAGCCCGTATCTTTTTTTTTTTTTTTTTAATCTCAATTCAGGTACACAAAAATTTCTATACAACGATGCTTACCCACCTGTTCATAAAAAAATGAGTCTGCTGACAAATTTGAAAATAAATATTATTATGGATTATTTTCACAGCAGTCACTAAGCCAAGAACTTTGGAAGCAGAATAATTAAAGCATAAGTTTAAAATACCATCTAAAAAGTAGCTCCAAGACATTCCAGACAAGAAGCAAACATTTAAGCTGCAAAAATTGTTAAATAATCACAGAAGGTGCTCAGCACCCTTGATTTCAGCTAACTGTAAAATTGCTCAGCTGGTCCTAGGACTACGCCACTCATGTAAATGAGGTATTTTTGCTTTGAAAGTTATTCATGGCAACTGTTTTTGCTGCCTGACCTAAAAATATCACTCATGTCATATTTCAAACAGGAGATATAAACATCTTTCGGTATTTTGAAACTATGCCTCAACCTGGAAAATTAGAACTACTTTCCTACAAGCCATAATAACTAACAGTTCATTTCTGGAAATAAAACATTAACTTGCCAGTTGAGGAATTCAGAAGAAAGACAACAACCACATACATGTTTCATGTTCAATAGGAAAGCCCACCCTTTGAGCACGCTGGCCAATGTGTCACTGCAGTGACTACTCTTACCTAATCCTATTCTGTTGGGACTCGTCTCTCGACTGCATCCCTGGCTCCGGGGGATCTTGCTGCGCTTCTCTGAAGATGATGGCACAGGTTGAACTCTGGATGTTCCACTGCTCAAGCCACCATAGGTGCTTCCTAACAGCTTACCCGGAGAACTAGACCGACTACCAGCTGGAAGAGAACCAGAAATGAGGAATACAAGCAGTTAAAAAAAAAAAAAAAAAAAAAAAGCAAAACCAAAAAACCCGATACTTCCGACACCTTAAATACTGATGGCAAAACTGAAACAATCAGCTCTAGCAGTGTGACCCAAAGCACACAGAAAATTGATGGGACAGCTTCCCACGGGCTTTAAGAGGATGACTGAAGAAAGCCCGTGGACAATAAACACTGACATTAGCAATTCTGTACATATGCATGGTGCTACCCAATCAAGATCAAGACCAAAACAGACACCGCAGTGCAGGAATATCCTAAGCTGAATTTCAGTGAGCATGTGGGAGATGCCGGGAGCAGCCTTGCAGCAGCAACATAGGGTCCATAGGCTGCTTTGCCTCAACAAGCAGCAACATGAATTAGCTCATGTAGAGCACTGTGCAGCAGATAACCAGCTTTTGGCACAGTTAAGCTGCTGCAAGCCCCATCTTCACATTATGCTACAGTGCTGACATTGTATTCCTACAGTAATTCAGGGAAGAAATAACATTGCCAACAAAAAAAGAATACTGTCTCAACAGCAGCAAACCAGCATGTTGAAGGGTAAACCAACTAACCCTGTCACAATTGTAGAGATGCCGGTTTACTTTGGTCTGACTATAGCTAAATAGTTATTTTTCAGATGGAAAAAGAATATTTAGCAAGTTAAATAGTTGGCTGGGTTTATTTTTCATTGTCAGTTTGAATTGTTCATGGTAAGTTTACATTTTTTCTAAGCCATGATGTCTGGTCCACTGACCAAGATTTAGTTACAACATTTACATTCCAGTTGCAACAGACATTTGTCCAAAATATTCATGCTGTCAAACTCAATAGGTTGAACAATATAAGTATTTTTATCCAGGGAATCTTATTTTTGTAGCATGTTTCTGCTGAAAATCAAGTAATGTTGGCTTTAAGGTAACCAAGGAACTATAAAACTAATGGATTTAAGACCCTTTTGTTTCTTTAGGTATACAAATTACACAATGAACATTTGCCATTGATATCACCCTTAACATCCAACATTTTGTTGCTAGAATAGGAAGGAAAATAATAGCTAAAAAAAGGTTGCAAAAATATTCTCTGCCAAGTTCATATTTTGTACAAATACTCAAGTTGCTTGCTTTCTAAAAAGTATGTACACATCTCAAATATTTAAGTCCCAAACTCTGTTACGATTAATAAGAGTTAACTAAGAGATAAAGGGCGTTCTTAATTTAGGGAAGGTATGCAGTTTTACTCGTCTGATGGACAAAAACATAAAAGCATGTATTATTTTAACTTGCTTGCTCCCCTCCTTTCTTGGATAAAGCCATTTTGAATCAAATTATGTATTCCAATATCCCCCCCAGAAGTGAGAGCAGTTGTGAAAGATGCCAGTTTCTCTCACAACATCCACACCCTGAAAGCCAATGCTCCCACCAGTTACTCTGCTGCATTCATTGATGTCAGTGGAGTCTCACCAAAATAACTGTAATATGAGGAATTATATGCATGAAGTTTAAGCTCCAGGAGCTTCTCTGCAATGCTTATAACAATGAGCCAGCTTTAATACACAATTTATGCTTACTGTGTTTGATTACTTTGAGAAATCTAGGTCATCTGCCATACATATTGGTTTTCTAATTTTAGGAAAATGCTTTTTAAGCCTTGATAACCAGGAGAGAATGAAGGAAGCTAAAAGCTTAGCAGTTAAAAAAACTGAAGGAAATAACATGAGAAAGCAAGAAAGGGAAAATGTTTCTTACCACCAGCAGGATTAGCTGATCTGGATCCTTGATTATGAGGGCAGACCAAAGGACAGGCAAAAAGTGGATTAAAAGACATGAAGACAGTACAGCGTTCAGCATGCAGTTTATGCTATACACAGACAGATATATTCACAAATGTGCCACTCCAAGAGCCCCTGCAGAATGCAGTGAGTTAATGTGCAAATGCAAGTGATTTAATTTCCAAAGGCTTAACAGCTTCTCAGTAATATCAACCCACACTGAGACCCAAGTTCTGCTTAAATTATACCCCAAGCCCATGCTGTAAAAGTGAAACAAAGCTACAAATGCATAGGCATACAAGTTTGTTCCTCTGAACATGTTATACATTAATTCATTATTTACTTCATGTAATGCTTGGATTAGGAGATTAAAGATCACATCTAGTTGTGCTAAGCTGGAATCAAGATTCAGCAAAGTAGACCAACAACAGTACAGATGTGACTGTCCTACAGCCTCATAAGTACATTGCATGAAAAAAATTAAACCCATAATGTTTGAACCACTCCACACTTCCTTACATATATCTGAAACTTGTCTCATCTGATCATTTCTCGCTAAAGTAAAAAAAAAAAATAAAAATTAAGATAATTTATGGCTTTTAATCAAGTTTTAAGTTTCAAATGATAGGAATTAAGATCAGAATACCAAAGCCCCAGTTCCTTCATGACTTCAATGTAAAGACTTCCATTCAGCCCCATCCTAGTTATAATGCTTCTCTCTTCAACCATCCCTGGTTATCATAATGCTATAAACTGCTTTCCCATATCTACAGCATAATAGAGCAAAGCAATGATGGCACAAACAAAGCAAAGCCTGCTTTGAAACAACTTGAGAGGTTCCCTCCCCCCCTGTTCCTTCTGAAGTTTGAATTAAATTAATTAATTAATTGAATTCTCTTTAGACACATGGCAAATATGCAGCAACACTGTTTGCATGGCTCCTGGGAGAAACCACAGCTTGTAAGGAGGTCAGGGAGCATGGATGCATCATGTGAATAAAGAGAATAGAACCACTTCCCTCATATATACAGAAAGTAGGTAGCATTCTATTCTACACTGATGCTAAAGCACGCATTAACTTTAGACAGTTCACATTACACATACAGAAATATTGTAACATAAGCAGGAGAAGCTTGACAGGGCAAGAACCCAGGACAGCAATTAGCTACAGACACAGAGGGCATCTCAGTGGGACCCAGTACAAATTTAGTCTAGCATGTCACAAAAGCCTGCAGTTCTGCTGCACAACAGCAACTAAACATTCTGATTTGGTGCCCTTTGTCAGTAAGAGCAGACACTGAAAGCTAGCTAAGCGGGGATTCATTACATTATATGTCCAAACATTATTCACCAAAAGTGAGCCCAATTCTCAGCTGATGCTACCATAATTCAAGAGAAATGTAGTATTAATAATTGTTTTTTTCTCCTCCCCAGAAATAAAACACTTCTTACGCTGGGACTGGGAAACCACTTTAGCCCGGCTGCGGCCTCGGGTATCAGCAGGTGTTGAGGTGACGCTGGTGGCACTGCCAGAGCTCTGCCTCCTTGTACGAATCCGACCTGGAGGAATGCAAAGACAAACTGTTAACAGGTTTCTTCCAAAGGCAACAGCCGTTTTCAAAGCACCATCTGTTCTAGGCTCGCAGCGTTGCTAAGCACATAACTAACCAGATTCAGAAGGCAAATTTTACAGGGAGACACGATGAAGAACGAGGGGATATACAGTGATGGTCCACACATCCAAAACTCTTTTTGCTTTCAGTAAAGCTATCAGCTGGCTCAATTTAAAAAAAAAAAAAAAAAAAGTGATCTCTAGTGCCTGTGCTTCTGTTCTGCAGTACCTTCTTTTCTAAAGAAGGGTCATAAGAAAATTCAGTTATCTAACCGCGACTCCTATGTAATTACTTTCTGATGAGGCGATCCCCCTTTCGCAGACAGGCACAGCAGCTGCAGCCACAAATTCCATCGCTGGGATTTGCGGACAGCTCGGTGCTTTCCGTCCTGCTCTCCATGTGCACCCAGCACGCACTGCAGTGAGTCTGCCAATGCTGCCCAGCTACACTTTCATTTCAGCCTTGTTCACATCTCCCCGCTGTTTACTGATCCCTTGTATTTATACTGAGATCAGTGTAACTTTACTAGTAACGGTGATTCCCCTTTAACACAATGAACATAGTGGAAAAAACATTCCATGGTCTGCCCTTTATTTAGGCAGAGAATGGATACAAAGTCTCAAAGTGTTCTTGGTCCTTTTTCTGTCCTTTCCTCATGAAAAAGCCACAGTAATTTGAGCTAGAACAGCTTACGAGGTCATCAGTTCACCCCCTTCCTGCAGCAGAGCTGTTCCCCTCAGAATGTTCTTTCCAGTACTAAGGTTCAATTATCAGTCTCTAGCTAATGGGAAAGAAATGATAATTAAGAGTAACACAAAGAAAGCCTCCACCAGCACTTTCAACAACTCTGCTCTCTGCCAAATCTGAAGCTGTTTCTCAGGACCAACGCCAAGGCTATCCTGCATTCAGAGGATGATTTCAAGTTGCAGGCATAATAATAAAAGGAAAAACACAACAGGTAAGATAACAGTCTTGACAACTGCATCCACCAATTAGATATTTATCTCCCACCCCACGTATCCACCATAAGCAAAGAAACACAAACAAGGAGATATATACCTCCCACCCAAAAACCAGGGAAGATTCACGTGGAGAACAGGGCAATGGCACGCAGCCCCAGGCTGAGCAGAATGGGAGCTCTGTTCCTTTGCCTGAGCTCTCAAAATACTCATAACACAGGCTGCATCTTTCTGATAGACAAAGTGACAAAGAAAACTTTGAGAACAAAATCTAGATTTCTTTTCAGGGAAAAAAAAAAAAGGCATATGTACTTTACAATACACCTCATTTTGAAATCAAACTGGCAGGCTTAAAGAGCTATTCTAAAGCCAGCTAAGATGGACTGAGCCAAGATGAAGCAAGCCAAGAAAGAAAACTATATTCAAGTCACTATTTATAAATGTGAAAGTAAAAATGAGTAGCACAAAACCAGGAAGACACAAACAAACTGGCAGCTGTTGGTGTACAAAGGAAACAAGAAGTTTAACTCAAGCAGTTTAAGGAACCAGTAATGGAATTGACCATCCATCCTTCCACAATGCCAGCAGAAAGCCTGTAACACAAATTGGAATTCAAGGCCCAGTAACAGGCAGCACTGGCAAGCACAGTGATGTGCATGGCCCATGGATGGGTCAGAAGGGACTGATGTTTCCTTCTACACATAGTCTACTATTCTCACACTTCTCACAATTACCTGGTTTTCCTGCATCCACAAGATCACGGTGGGGTTTTTTGTTTTTTTGTTTGTTTGTTTATTTGTTTTTTTTTTTTTTTTTTTTTTTTTTGCTTCATTAAGTATTAACTAAGAACAAAATTGGGACAAAATATAGCGACTGCCCAATCCTTAGGAAATAGAAAACCAAAAATAGTACATAAAGAAAAATCAAGATCTGCTTCTGATGTCAATTTTTTGGACTTCAACAAAAAAATGAACCAAAAACTCAAACTAAATTAACATACAAATACCAGCAAGATTAGAAAGTACTCAGTCTTATTTTGAAATCCCTAAAGGTCAGCAGAGAGTTGCCTACAAGTTCATCAGTTTCTGAAACAATGCTCATGAGCAAGATATTGCTTCATTCTGGGCTAGTAGATTTTGGCTTGAACCCTGATGTGACCCAGAATGTGTCAGGGAGAAGACTGGGATAAAAAGTGTCTCTTGAGAAGTTATAAAGTTTCATTAATTTACACTAATCCACCAGATGGAGAGGGATGCGGGGTATTTCACAAGTTACCTCATCTCCACACATACATGCACAGTCCGTAAATTATCAAGGTTTTAAGGTTAAGTTTTCCAAGTATAATATACATGTTAAAATGTTCATTTACACAACACAAATGTCTCTATTACATTTCCTTAAGCATTCCATCTGCAAACAAGAGTTTGCATGCGTATCCACATTTGCACATAGGACTGTGTCATTTAATCCCTATCATTCTACCGCTGACAAAACATTTCAAGACCAGAAATAACATAGCAAAAGTTCGGCAAACGTTTTGTTGTTGTTGTTTAATGCAAACAAATCCAACTCCTGAACACGTCTTTGCTTTCAAAGAGGTTTGTTTCCATACTCAGCTCAAACTGCAGATGCAGCAATTCATATTTTATAGCTGATATTTCTTTGCTCTTCTTAAAAGAATTACTTTAATCTGAGAGCAACAGCACAGCAAATTAACATAAAGTCTGCCCCAACTAGTTTCCAAAAAGCATTAAAGTGCTACCATTTAGAAAAGCCTTTGATCTAAGTTTGACAAGCAAAGGTGACACTCTGCTGGTACAGAAAGTATTTTAGAAGACTCCATATATATGTTTTCTGTTAAGAAATCATTTGTAGGCTTTTTGTTTGTTGGCCTTTTTTTGTTTGGTTGGTTTTGTTTTTTGTTTTGTTTTGTTTTTGTTTTTAGTTACTGCCATTTTTACAACAATTAATGGATCAGAATCAACTTTGAGATGTCTAACACATGCCTAAATCTAGCAGGGTCTTCAAAAAAAAAAACAAAAAAAACAAAACACAAAGACAACAACAAAGGAACAAGTAAAGTAATTAGTGATTAGGAGCAGCTTCGCTCAGCAGCACTGTCCTGAACCCTCCTGGGTGGATACTACTGCATCACCACCCCATGACTCAGAACAAACACAGGCTTCATGAGATTCAGCTTGAGAAGAAACTGCTTTTCTACTACTCCAGAAATCACAGATAGTATATAACAGAGCCACAACTAAGTTTAATCAGTTCTGTGCTGTGAATAACAATGGCTACAATCACACAAGTTATAAGCAGAAGCACTGGGATGGTAAGGGTATCCATCATGGATCAGTTCATGCATTCCCTGGGTTTTTTCCTCAACTTGGAAAAAGAGAAAAATCCCAAAAGAGCCCGAGACCCCTGTAGGTGTACATGTGTCATTTGGTGGTGATACAGTTGTGAAGAATACACAGTTATTTGATTTGTATGTAAACCTATAAAAATATATCCTTCTTACAGTATGCAAGGTACAGGTTCCATACATAGCAAAAACCCAACATTACCAGTACATGACCTGACTTCACAGCACAATTTCCCCTGATGCACACCCTACCCTTACCATAAACCATCAGTATATGCTATTGCTTGGTTTTGTATAAGATCTTCTGACTAAGCAAAAGCAGCACGGTGCTGCTCTACACCAGTATGCACAGGCAACTCATGCCAGCACTTGCAAAGGGATCAACCAAGAGAAGAGAAAAATCTACTACCTGAGCATTTCACTTTAAGCTACCATGTTCAGTCATATCTTCGAGCTAAACCTTGTTGCTGAGGACAATGAAGAGCTTTAAAGCAGAGAAGAAAACAAGAACAGTCATTTCTTGAAACTGTTATCCAAAGCCTTCGTTAAGGCTCAAGACGCTCGATCTTTTGAAGTCCAAATTATTTGAGAGCAATGATAAATCAGACTATTTTCTTTTTGGAGTGTAATAAGTATTATTAGAAATCGTGCCACTGAGTCTGGAAACTGCCAATTGTTAGTTATAAACTTGTCAGTTTGGGGACAGTCTTGAAAAACTTCCATGATAAAACAAGCGGAGACTTCTCTGAAGTTTCTGTTTAGTCATATACAAAAACAAGGATTTAGAGCACAACTTACTTGGACGGCACAAGCTGTAAAACCCCCATCAAGACTGAAAAGGTTTAACTCTTACAGGCTTTCTGCCTACTGAACTCTTCATGACACTCTGGAGACACAAAGGGTCTGGGTTATCAAAACATACCCTGCACAAAGACACAAACTCACAGCACACAGGCAGAAGATCTACCCAGATTAAAGTTGTATACAGATTCATGATATGTTGTCACACAGAAGAGCACTTTTGCAGCATTTGCTAACTGAGGTGACACTACTTAAAACCAAAGAACCAATACTCTCCTCAGCTTGCCAGTGGTACAAGCCACTTTTATCTTGCTCCTCTTTTAAGATGCCTGGCTCAAAACCAAAACACTAAGGAGAACCAAGGGCAGAGCAGATGGGAACTGCCAAGTATGCACAATGCTGGCTCCCAGCTGAGGGGAAGGTGCAAAACTTCTACACTGCAGCTACAAAAAGCCATGATGGGAGCCAGACTGCAGATTAAACAATGCTGAACAACATACACATGCACACACACATACAGAGGAAAAGAAAACAAAGATTTGCTCTTGTAGTAGATACTAGTAACCTGCAACAAAACAGAGGTATACATGCAAAAGGAACTTTTGCTTTCTGTTCAAAGTTCATCTCCTGCCCACACAGCTATTTCCAGAAAAAAGATCACACTTGGATCTGCTAATTTTCATTTCTAAGAATATAAAGTTCTGCCTTCTCTACACTCTGCAAGATCAGGCAAAAGGCCCCTCTCCACACCCTCATCTGAAGGACACAACAAATTGCCATCTGAAGGCTGTTTTTTTGCTGTGACAAAGAGAAACAAAGATCACAATGAGTTTCAACCACTGATTAAACTCGTCCAGGGCTCTGGCTGTGGTGTGCCACAATGCTATCATCCTTTGTGATCCCTGCTCCCCTCACCAAAAAAGAATCCTACAGCAAAAGAGATGAGATCTCGTATTTAAGGTAACAAAGGCAACAAAAAGCAATTTTTGAAAGTTTATCCCCCCAGTCTTCCCCCCCCCCCCCCCCCCCCAGCAAGTGACTGGCTGGTTTCTATTACAGATTTCTTTTTTTTTTTTTTAACCAAACCACATCTGTATCCACTGTAGTCAAACTGGAGGAAAACAACCCTAATTTAAAAAGTATTTTGCATAATGACAATAGAGCATTTAATAAACTAAAAGTGAGGGCATACCAGAGGACAGCTCCCAGAACAGACCTCCACAAACACCATTACAGTCCAGGAGAGGATCTGTACATTGCATAGGCTATTTCATAAATTTACATAAAACATTCAGTGTTTCTACATTAGGGGAAAAAAAAAAGAATTTTTGAAAACTATTGAGAAGAAAAGAAATGAAAAAGAAAGATCAGCAAATTAAAAAAAAAGCTAAGGACTAAAACAGCTTGGAACTTTCATTTAATCTGACACTGACTTCAATACAAGCGTTTAGGCCAACTTCATATTCCTCATCACTGAGAGATCATGAAGGATAAAGAGCTGTTCATGATTCTAAGCCAGTTCACCTTCCAATCATAAGTTTAAGAGCCAGTTCTGGAGATGGTAGACAATTCTCCCACTAAATATTAAATCGATGCATCAGTAATAGGAAGGAAAGAAAATACGTGATAACAGCACAGCAGCACTTCTCAGAACACCACATCCAAATACAAGCACTCATCAAGGATACTAACACAGTCCCATCAAACAGTAATAGATCCCTTGAAAAGAGACTTCTAACAGGAAAAAATTGGTTGGGCTGGGAGGAAGTGTCTTCATTATGTGTAGAAGGCCTTGTTTTCAATCCCTGTCTGCCTCAGAAAAAAATTTCCCAGTGATTTTGTTTTGCTTGAAAAGAAGAATAAGCTTTGACAAAAAGCCAGACAGCCAACTATACTGCAGGCCTTCCCAAACTAGCAGGCTCAGTGTTCTTGAAAGAAAAAACTTTCCTCCAACTGTTTTAGATGTAAGCCATCTCAGTTAACAATAAAGAGAGAGAGCTCAGATTTAAAGAGGGTGACTAAATACTCCTTCCCTAGAGATCATTGTTTACTGTCCTCATTTTTCTGCCATGTGATCATCTCATTCAATTCTCTTGCTGCTCAGTCTCTTCCTGAAAGCATTTGGCAGTTGTGACCTGAGCTTTGGATGGAAAAACACAGCAAACCTTTACACAACATGGAGTAAGAAAACACAAGCCCTGCTTTTGTAATCTGTGCTCAGGTCACCGTCAACCAAAAGCGCTGCTGTAAATAGGAAGACACACATGCAATTCTGTGATTAGAAATCAGTCATGAAACCAGAATAGTGCCATTAGCAGGGAGCAGCTTGAAGAGAAAGTGAAGAACACCCCATGGCATCAAAATGAGCAGGACAACCATGCAACATTTCATGCAGGTCACCAGTGAACATGGATGAGAATCAGTAACACTTTGAGAACAGACCAGGTAGAGAGTGGTACGACTGTAGACACATCTCAGTTACATAGAGAGACTGCTTACCCTCAGTTTTAGTGGTAGTACCATCTTTAAGCAAATTAAAAAAAAATAAGGCAAGGATTAATAGGGAAGAATTATTAACATCAACAGAAATGGGCACTATATATTAGCTAGAGAAGTATGGAAAACAAATTAACACAAACAAATGCAAGAAGTTTGAGCAATAAATTAGAGCTTGATGAATCTGTAGAAAAGGTTACAAGTTTTTCTTCCCACACACATCTAATGTTTGTCAAACCCCACTTTCTTTGTTTGCCTCACCATTTCTCTCATGGAGACGCAAAGATAGCAAAATCCCTGCTGGCTCAAAAGGAAACAGACTCCTTTAGGAGCAGCCATGCTTGCATAACATGAACAAACACAGCGCATTTCCTGGTTTTCTCCTTCAGTGCCTTAAGAGCAACAGTAACACTGTACTCAGTTTCCAGGCTTCAAGGACAAAACCAGCTTTTAGATTTTCTTCCCCACTTTCTGTTCTTCTTTGTGACATACATCAGTGCAAAAGCATATTTGCCATTGAAGCCAGCACACCGTGCATCTAAAGGGTGGCTGTATCCTTAAGTTCTGAAAGCACGTTCTTAAGCAATCAACTCCACAGATCTGTATCAAGTGCTCACTGCAGTGCATCTAAATCTTGAACTAAATATGAACTAGCAATATAAATCAGAATAAAACATGAACTTCTGAAGCAAATACAACCAATACATTAAAGACACTATAAAGGACTTCAGATATAGAAGAGATGTATCTACAAAGGGAATCTATGAAAAGCATCCTTCTTTAATCTGAAATAAGATCAAATGCTCAACACTAAGGAAAAACTACATTTCAGCTGACTCAAGAAAGGAATGAAGGCTATCGGCACAGCTAAAATCAAGAACACTGACTTTGACACTCACTAGGCATCCAATTTTTC
This sequence comes from Tetrao urogallus, assembly GCF_951394365.1. Lineage (NCBI taxonomy): Eukaryota > Metazoa > Chordata > Aves > Galliformes > Phasianidae > Tetrao > Tetrao urogallus. The sequence continues at coordinate 10,927,371 of NC_136821.1, read as the reverse complement.
TCCCTCTTGCAAAGGTAAAAATCAATAAAAACCTCAAGAATTAGATTACTATGCAATCCGCAGAATTATTCGGTGTTGGTCACTGCCTTGCACTTCCTACTTCAGCAAATTAGCAGCATCATCTCCAGGAGAGAAAGATCAAATGCAAACTTTGCTGTAAGAAACACTGGTGGGTACCTGACAGCAATACACAGTGCTTGGACAAAATAGCACAGTGTGGCTATAATCCAAGAAGAGTCAGCAATATCTTACATCCCAACTGTGTGATGAATTGAGAAGGCCTGCTTTTCTTTGCTTCTGTATCTTTTACAAAATAAAGTAATCAAACTCAACAAAGATGTACTCCTCAAAGCACCGAACAATCCATAGAAAACAAGTGTCAAGGAAAGGAAGGAAGGAAGAGGAAGAGAAGGAAAAGAGACAGAAGGAAATGTCAGAAGTAATAAAGCACTAAGCATTTTCCTCAACAGCATCATGGAACCAGAAGAAGATCTACTTTTCCCCAGAAAGAAGGCTGAGACTACCAAAACAATTCACAAAAATGGAAAGTTGTTCCAAGACAGTTCCTTCGCAAATTTTTTGCTTAATTCCAAAAAGCAAGAGATCACACACGTACGCCCAAGAACTGTTAGCCATCTCAGAGAAATGTTCTTCCAGTTACAGAGTTTGACATTCAAATCAAGTTACCTAGGCAATTCCTGAGAATAAAGAAAGCTGACTGCGACAGTAGAACATATAGGTTTACCTAGTGATGCATATGAGCCTGGGGGCAGGGCTGCAGCAGAACTGAAGGGGGTGGATGCTCCAGAAGATGTCACTTTTGACTTGGCACTAGCTGCTGCATTCACATCAACGTCACTGCGGGATCGCTGCAGAGATCCTGGTGTTGACACAGATTTTGTACTTACTGTAGATGCTGCAGATGGGAGTGGGAGACCCAGATTAAAGAGATTAATTTTTTGAGCTGTGTGCTTCAAAGAGCACAGCAAGCAGTTTAATGTACTATTTTTAACTCTCTCTAATTGCACTGAAATACTTAAAGAATGTCTTATCAGGGTAATGTGGGTTTCCCCACAGTGACTGAAAAGACATTTCAAGAACTTCATCAGACACTAAACCTAAATGACAAGAAAAGGCCACCAGGCCAGCATTACAACAAAACTCAGGCAGAGTACCCATCACCAGCTTGTGAGCTGCCATCTAGAAAAGACTCACAAAGGTCCTTCAACCAGGTTTTATACATTGCTGGAAGTACCTTCCTTCTCAAAGCATCTTCTCATGAGGATCACTGTTCCCACTACTTCATGTTATTTACCCTCTGAAGCAAAAAATTTGTCTATTCTGCTGCAAGCATGCATGCATTTGTGGGCACAATAAAGTAGGCGCCACACAAAATTCTCCTTGGATCCAAGGTGTCAGCAAAGTATGCTAACAGGGGCAGAAGGTGTCTCTGTTATGCTCTGTATTCAGATGTACTACTTAGGTTATTATATGCATATGCTTAAGACAGGAAGGTTGTCTGTACTTGTCGACAGGAAAATACAGAAGCATTTTTCTTATGTATTCCCTTGTTGCTGCACTTATAAAGCAAAATCAGCAACTCTTGGTCACACCCAAATATTCTACTGGTAAAAATAGATTAATCAGAAAGTGAAATTTAACACTGTAGGAATTCTGTGCATACAGTGCCTCCAATGAGAGCTGAAACCATAAAAAACAAGTGAGAGAAAAGTGTAAGGGTGAATGCTAGGTAGACTACCTAGCTGCATTTACTAGCATCAGTAGGAGTCAATTCCAGCTATTTCACCCCTAAACTTACCTTAGCTACAATTTTTAAAGCATTTTAGCCTTCCTTCAGGTGCAAGCAGCAACAAAATACAAGCTTTTAAAGGCATCACTGCATCAGATGCCAGTGTACAAAAATGGGTGTACAACCCAGAGCTGATTGAAAACTACATACTAAGGTGCCATTTTTAAGGAGTAGTAAACAGAAAAGTTGTCCTTTGCACACTATAGTACACAAAATACTCATTTTACTTCTTCACAATTCCTCAGCAACATCTCACCGCATTTTCAGCTCCTATTCTCACCTCTTGATGTAGTACTTCCAGTAGGACTTCTTTTGGCAGACAGTGGACGGCTGGAAGTTAATATAAGTATTTATTAAAACAAAACTGATATATCACAGTCAGCAGTAACAGTGCTTCTCTGTTCCCTCAGTACATAACTGAGTTAACAGGAAGTTACTTATATTCAGGAAAGACTAACAAAGCTTACTTTTTAAAAATATAAATACAGCATCGTTATGAAATTCTCAAAGGACTAAGGACTTATGTATGTTAATTGGGAAGTGATCATTAAGAACAGGCTGTAGGTTTAAAAGGTTGTATCAACATTATGGGTATTTTTCAGGTATCTTCAGTTGCAGATGTTTGCAGCTGAAGTTGATCATCTCTTTAAGAGAAGCAAGAATACATACATGTATCAGATGTATGCATTTTATTTTAATATAATGTAAGCTAGATTTTAGTATAATCAAGTGTTGAGGCCACCGATAACCAGACGAGATAAGCAAAGCACAGAGTACCCAAAGCAGCTCCTGTGAATTTGAGGAAGCAATCACGTTATCTCTGCAGTTGTTTAAACCAAGAGAGAAGTAAGGATGCCCAGTGACTTACTTGAGACTCTCCTGGGAGCTGGAGGAGGAACGATCCGACTGTGGCAAGGACACAATGCTGTCAGAGTTCTTCAAATGCGACTGCAGGGCCTTCTGGTAGGAGGACTCCAAGGTGTGGTACAAATGGTCTGCCTCTCTGCTGAAGTGACTGTGGAAACCCCAGTAACACCTGGGAACAAGGCACAATGCTGTTAAGTATTTCCTTGTCACGTTTTAAACATCAGTGAAGCACGTGGCTGCTTAGTGGGCTGCTTAGTCCAGACATTTCAATCATCCACAGCCTCCATGCACTTAAGGCATACCACTGAGTAACAAGATTGCAAGAATGACAGCCTCACAGAAGACAAAGCAAACAAAAATAACAAAAAGGGGAACTTACCACCTCGGGCTCTGTACAACATAAATTACCAAAAAAGCTTTGTCACAAAGGAAATTCTCATATCCCTCCTGTATGTATGGTAGCTGTCTACCATACATAAGTGACAGACCCAGACTAGAACCATAACCAGAATGAAGTTAGCATAGGACTAGCTGATCAACAGACACTTCAAAAACAAGCCAAAAGCAGAATACGCATGCATGGGCCTGATTCAGGAAATCACCAGCAGGTGCTTTCTTCCTCAAGTTTAACAAATAGCTCTCATGCATCGCTGCAGAGAGAAATCTTTTGTAGAGTTAAGGCTGCTGACTATCTTTTGGGAAAATTAAAGAATAAGATGCTTCAATACACTTCCAATCAGTACCATACTGAAAGTAAAAGAGCATTTAAAGTAGGAATTCCTCTCTGGTCCTCATCTCCTGACTGATGCTAAAACACCATTCATTCTCATCACAAAGGAGATGAAGTCTCTCAGCACTTTTCAGGGGCCAACTAAGGGGTAGTTTGAGAGCAAGACCATTAGCTCAAATGAATCAAGAATTGTTTGTATGAGACAGTCAGTTCTCAGAGAAGTCACATGCGTTCTCACAGCAGTAAAAGGAAACAAATTTCTGTCTTACACACAGTAATGCTTAATTAAGAAACATGGGAAAAGAGAATTAAGTAAGTTGTAAGGTTTTATTCCATTTTCCTTGCTGACTTTTCAGCTTAACTAGTCACCCGCTGTGAAACCTCAGTGGATGCTGTATTTTTCCAGTAATGCAAACTTTCCCTTTCAAAAGGATTTAAACAGTCTTACTGTAAAACACCTCTGCTTACAATATAGCATTTAGATTAACAGAATATACTGTTTAGTGATTTCTTATTTAACAGCATCCTCTTTCTGAAGAAAGATGTCCCTGTTGTCTTCTGAACAGAAGATCACAATCCCAGTATAAGAGCACACTATCCTAAATACAGACATTGTAACAAATGCAAGGGATCTTCAACAGAAAAAAAACTAATTACATTCTCTGTACACACAAAGATATTGTTTCACTGTCAAAAATAATTCCTCTATTTAGATAATATTTAGCAGCATACCAGCATAGTGACTTTTATTTCAAGAATAACAAATACCGCAGTATTGTATGTAGGTAAAAAGAAAAGAAAAAACAACAGAATAGCTTTCTTGCAATCACTTCATATGACATCTTCTACTACCTATTCCCTTTGAAAGGGAAGAAGTGCTAGCCTCAGTTGCCAGAACATTACTTGTCTTTCAGAGTCTCCAACATGTAATATCATAACTCACAACATAAAGAAAGGGAAGAAAAGGTAACAATAGCTTCTACTTACTTTCTTGCTTCTATCCTGGCTTCAGAGTCTGCATCATGAATTCCCTTCTTTATTGTTTCAGCTAACACTGATATGTGTCTGAAACAAGAAAGATACATGGTCCAGCAATCCAGACCAGCATACTACTTTTACAAACACCTAACTTGGCTTTCCCTAGTGTCCCTGAACACAGTTCTCCCCATTTCCACTCCGTACATTTTGTAGCTCCTACTCTTCTAAGTCAGTTTAATTTCATTCACACTGCTGAGTAGAAAACGGCAAGCAGCATTCTTCATTGGTCCATCTTTAGTCAGGTAGTTGAAACTGCCTGGGTCTGAAAATACTTTTCTCAACCCTTCTGAAGTCTTGGTCAGCCAAGGGCTAAAGAAATTGGGTCCCAATAGGTATCCCACAATTGCTTCTACTGTTCATTAGTCTGAACTACTTTACAAGCCTCAGATGCTCCTGTTAGATGTATAGGAGCCATCACCTCATCTTCTCACTTTAAGGTGCAAAAGGAAAAAAAGATTTATCAAGTTCAGAGATTCGTTCAGACAGGTTTTCTAGGGCTGGCATAAGAAACAGACTCACTGAACTCTGGCTGCCAGAACTACATGGATGAATTGCAAACATGCACACACACAGATGCTTTCCTTGCCACAAATATATTTATTACTAGAACTATGTGAATCTCACCTCTAAGACTATTCTTTCTACAGACCTCACCTCCCAGACATTAATAGGCTAGAATTAACTTCTCTGTTTTCAGAGCTTACCTTTCTAGGGAGTGGGTTTGCCACTCTTGCAGCAGCAGGTCTAAAAATTCAAAACAGCGCCTGAGAAGAAAAAGGAGAAACGTTGAGTTCTCAAAGTTAAGAGGCACACTGACTTCATCATACCTGCCTCTGCACAGTAGTCACCTTTTGTTATGATGGTTCTCAGGACATTATAATTCAAGAAGAGCCACAACAGAAACATCAAGAACTCTACAAATACTGTCAATAAAAACTGCAAAGTAACTGGATTCATCTCTCTAGAGGGTCTCAACAGAGAGATGTAAAACAAACCAAAAGGCACCCTTAGATACTGGCAAAGATACAAATTAGAACCACCCTGTACTCACAAGAGTTCAAACTTCACAAGGAAACTCTGCATCTTGCTCCTTTTCAGCTTCGCTCTTCATCATTTACAGAAAGGAAGGCATTTGTATGATGTGATTTTTTTCAAGTTTTCTCACAAAATTCCTCAACTACAAAGACCTTTTCATTTAACTAGAGAAAAAAAGAATCAATCTGTATGGCACAGGCAAGAGTATCCCAGCGAGGCTGGCAGAGTGTACCACACCCTGATTTTAAATGTAGAGGGAGCATGTATTCCCCAGCAATACCACAGAGCAGCATCTCTGCTGACAGGCTTAAAGAAAATACATCACTGCAAAGATTAGTAATGGGGAACAAAAGCATGTCTGTGGAAAAAAAACAATTTTAAAAGCTAATGTGACATTATAGGTAAGCAGAGAGATTAAAGAACATGCTTCTTTCAGAGAAACTGCCTTTTTCTCTCAGTGATGCTGCATCTTATGTATAATAGCTGATTTTGAATTTGTTCCCAGCTCACTGGGGAGAATAAGACGAATTCTCTGGAGCAATGTCTGTAACAGCTCTTTCCACAAATAAAAACAAATATGATTTTTATCTAAAGTATACACGATTCTATTTACTGGTAAACTACAGCAGAACTTCAAACTAAATGCTCACCTTCTAACCGCAACAGACTTGGAGGTACAATTACTGGTTATGATGGGTATTAGTCGGGGGATGTGTGTATGCTAGAACAAAAGAAAGAACAAAAACAGGAAGAAAACTTTATAGTTCTGTGGAATGAAAAGTAATTTGCAATAGCCACCTGAGCTCTGTATGCTTTTTTTAAAAATCAAACTGCTAAATAAGGAAACACTTCTGAATGTAGACAGATTCTTCAATGTATACATTTTAACAGTAAAAATGCTTTTAACAGATTTTATTTTTTCTTCTGTCAAAGAGCTGGAGTCATTTCAAGAGGATCTGAACAGTCAGTGGTCACAGCTTAAGAGTTGTCAGGCTATTTGCAGGTTCCCTAGCAGAAGCCACCTCTGCAACCTAACTGTTTTAGGCAACATATGCTATCTCTGAGGAGTTTTATAGCATACTAAGTCTGTATTGCAAGTCAAGATTTAAAGCCAATTTAAAAAATTTGCTCATCTCTGAGGGATAGAAATACCTCACTCTATAAAGAAACATTTTTCTTATCACTTCTGCCACTTTTTCCTGCTATGTAAGAATGGCTTACCTATCATCATCTACCTACACAAGGCTTTATTACAACTGGAGACAGACAAGCCTAGCACAATCAGAAGAGTAGATTTGACATTTAATCAAACTTTCATGGCAGTAACATCCATATTTTCTCAGAAACAATGAGATGTTGTTCTCTTTTGACTGATACTTACTCGAATGATTAATCTAACTGCTACAACACCAGAAGTGGCCATGACTTTGGCACTATTTGGAATTAGATTAAAAATTGTTGGCATAATGGCTTCTGCCCCATGATCAAACTTGTTTCCCAGAACTGATGATAAATGTCTGTAAAACACAATGAAGTCATACTGTTAAGAGTGCTAAGGATTAAGCAAGTCAGATTTCTACAGAACATAACATCAGCACATGTAATATCTCAATCTTCACAACTGTCACCTCCTCTCCAACTCTAAAGGACAGAGCAATTTGTTTTTGAAATAGCTCCTTTCATTTCAAGTTCAAGTTCCTCGTTGAACTGAACTGTGAGAAATATTTACTAACAAACAAGTGTGACAGTAATAATAGAACTATTTCTCCAGACTTATTAGTTTCTTTGAAGTGATCAGTTTTGCATTCATATGCATGATTTTCCACAAAAAATTTCCACAAAATTTTCCACAAAAAAACACTGTTAGAAGCACTACAGGCTTTTTCTTAAATCATTTCATTAAGAATAAAAAAATCAAAAATCAAAAATATAGCTCAGTCTGAACTAGAACAAAACACATTTTTGCATCTCTCAATCACTAACGGTTAAAACTCAACAATTTGTTGAACTACATGAACTCGGTTTTAAATAGCCATAGCAAAATTTCAATCTATTAGTTAATTCGTGTGTGTCTTCTATTCATCATCTGTTCCATGTTCCTACAACCCATTTCAAGCATGTTTGGAAAGTAAACTTACCCCAGCGTGATACAAGCTTCCCGCACTACCTGAGATCGCAGGTCTTTAGCAGATAATTTAAATGCTCCATCCAGGAGCCGTAAGTGTTGGAAGAAGTTATCGTATTCTGCAGCTCCAGCCAACAGTAAGGAGCGGATCTTTTTCAACTGTTGGCATGACAAAACAAAGCAGTGACTGTTAATGAGCAATGTACAGAAGGACACTTAGGTTCAGAGCTCGTGTGTTGCTCCCAGGGTCTCTGTACAACCCACTTCTTAAAGAATACCAAGCAACTTTATTTCAGACCTTACATACAACTCACAGGTTAACATACTAAGAATACAAAGTAATATAAACACAGTAGCTAACTGTTACAGCAATCCACAAGTATTACATATGGCTTCTACAACTGTATTGTTAATGACCCAAACGTTACGTAAGCCAACAGTTGTCAAAGGATCATTTTTATTCCTCTTAGTATCTACCTACTTACAATAGTTTCTAAAAGCATAGAACCTCACATAGCTAGCTAGCATCTCTGAAAGATGGGTTAACTCAAAACGCTTGACTTACACTCATATCTGAGTTGTACTGACTTAGATCTAGAATTTGTTCATTGACTTCATTAAAGTAAATAATTACATGGGCCTATTAGAAGTGCAACCCTGACCTTACTAAAGCAGCATATTTTCTAGTGATACTGGGACCACAATTTCTTCATAAAGAGTTTATTCTGGATATCTCCATGTGACCTCATGAATACAGTCCCTCTATTCAAGCTTACTACTTTCACTACAGCAAAGAAAAATGAAGCTGAATCAGCACAAGCTGATGCTTTCCTGTAATAGATGACTTGACAGATATGTCATAGCTGCTGTACCAGTGTTCAAAGTCTACTATATAGAAAAGTGTATGCATCTATTTGTATTATGCAAATGCTCCTCATCTCAGAAAACAGGACAATCTTGGTATGCATACAACACTCACTTTTCCACTAATGCATTTCCTACATTTATAACCATTTGTTCAAAATTTGTTTAAATTTTCTGAACTGTTTGCTTTTATTTCCGTTTTGCAAAAGTATAAGTGAGCTGTCTACAGGCAAAATGACTTTCTGCCTCAACAGCAGGTTTTAAGAGATTCTGGATATCATTTTTGGTATTTCCATCACACCATTTCAGCATCTGTTAGCAAATTTCTAGCTTTACATCTAGATTGTTTGCATGACTTCCAGTTCAACCTGATGTTGGCTTACCAGATGCCTTTTTATCAAAAATAGTATCTTCATCCAGAGACATGGTTTAAACTCAGTCTCATAAGGAAATGCTTCCCCTAAGCTTGGGGAAATACAACAAATGTTCACCACTTAAGCTGCAATTCAGTCTTACTCTGAGATTCTCTAAGCAAATTCTTTCATAGCATAAGCTCAGTGAAGGAAACCCTTATATTAATAGAGTTCATGACAAAGTTAACTACTTACAGCAGATACTCTCTGTTCCCAGTCATGTTTATCATCAGATAGTATCTCTCTTATTTTGTTTATGGATTCCTCAAGATCCCGGCTAGAATAAATCTGTAAATTTAAATAGAGTAGAATCATAACATGGGATTTGCATAATGCAAAAAATTTACAGAAATCTCCTTCAAAAATTATAACATGATCAGAGAATAACTAAAGGATTGTCATCTACTGTTTTACTGCAGTTTCAGAATTTTAAGCAGTATTTCTGTACTGCATACAGCCAAAAAAGTTAATGAGAAAAGTTAAAGTCAAACATATAACTGGCATCTACAATAAAACAGTCAGTAAAATGCTAAAATTCCTGCTTTATGGAAGAGATAACTGCATATGCTTTATGGAGCTAGTCAACAATCACTGTGCATAACCAGGGAAAACTCATTCCCACATAGAAGTGAGACCTTAATCTAAACTGGTTATTAAAACTACAGGTACTAAAAACGTGTATACAATTAAACAGACACCCTGTATTGGAACACAGAAGAAAGCTGTCAAAAGAACAAAGCCAGTCAGTTTGAAAGCAGATTCACTGAAAATACACAAGTGTATCAAAAGAGTAAGGCTAACTAAGTCACCATCCTACCCTTCAGCCCAGGTTAGGTTCAAGGGTGAGCTGGTAAAAATCATGAGCACACTTGTGTGGTCTTCTTGCCCCAGCACGTAAACTGTGAAGGAGGAGAGGTGATGCACCCCACATACCAGCTACCTGACTAAACCTGCCACCAAACACACACTATTCCATCATAGCACTCAAAACAGCAGAGATGGAGGCACAAATCACCTCCATTGCTTTCAGTTTCCATATAAAACAAACGAAACAGAGAGGCTCCTGGGGACTGGAACAGTGCTGTATGATCACACAAAACATCAACAGGCCCCATCCAGTGCCAGCTCCAGTATCTTCTCCTATGGTGCCTCTATCACAAACCTCCTGGCTCCCTTCCCTCCGCTTCTGAGCACTTTACACCAATCTAATGGCATCTACCACCAATTTGAAGTTCAACCCCTACATCCTTCAACCTACCTTTCCCTTAAGGAAGACTCGCCAGCATTCAAGCAAAGGGATATCTATCAGCGATAAGAACTGGACTCTACACCTATCTTTTGCTGTTCTGTGTTATGTACTTTAGCTTATAATTCTACTTACTTGAACTGCTGGGACATCTTCAAATGCCTTAATGAAGTCTTCTTCATCCACAGCACCTGCTCCCTCTTTGCCTGCTGACAAACAACAAAAAAGTCTTTTCGATCTTCTTATCAAGAGAATCAATTAAGAAACCACCAGCTATCTATCAAGGCACCTAATCAGGAGAAAGTTCACTATCCACACACAACTTCAGAGTGCTGCAGATGTAATAAAAATAGAGGCAGGAAATATCAGTGCCAGGCACGAACTGCACATTTGTAGCATCCTTCAGCTCCAAGGCACAGAGGGCATACTACTAGTCATTATAGTAGTCACTCAACAGTTAGGGGCATAGTCTGAAAGATGAAAGGGAATATTTACTTTCATTATATGGGAGATTTTATTTTAAAGGATTTAATCCTATCTATAATAGATGAAGGTGCAGATCTTCTGACACCTGCACAAGCAAACGATAAGGAAGATAAACAGTCTCTGGAATATTAATCACATTAGAAACCATGAAAGACAACTTCCTCCATTTCTCTAGATCTTTTGTAATGACATTTAGAATTGATCACATTCCAAATTATCACTCCCTTCTTCTCTTTCACCTTCACTGCTAGCAATGCCTGAAGGTCTTAAAACAAAGTCAACATGTTTTAGCCCTTAAGTTTTATCACGTAGCTGTAAGCTGCCTGCATCAGTCCAGCTGAAGAGTGACAGCCATAAAAACAAAAATTCAAATTATGCATCACTGACACGTTTCACCCAAAGCTCTCACTGCACAATGACACAGTTCCAACCTTACACAAAGGCAGTGTATGCTAGAGGGATGTGAATAGTGTTTGCAGACTCATGTACATTGTACAGACTCACTTGCATTCAGGCAAACATACAAGTAACAATGTCACATGGGAAACAACCGCTTCTGGGTACCGGGAAAATGATATGGCCTGAAAATGCTGGAAATAAGCTCAAACGTGAACACTACAAATATTCCATGTAATCAGCTTACTTGAGGACTTGGATCCCAGAGCTGCAGACCCAAGTCTGCGAGTAGTCCCCATTCCAACTCTACGTGAGTTTGCAGGGGCCTTTGATGATGTAGAGGAGTTAGCTGAGGAAGGTCTGTTCCCATCCACAGAGTCTTCATCATCAAAATTTTTATCTGCCAAAAAAAGAAAAAGCATGGTCAACCATATCAGGGATTTCTAAAGGAACATGCCAATGTGATGGCAAACACATTGCCTGGCCTGCTAAAACACGAGCTGGATCTGCTCTGCCAGTTTCCTTCTAAGCAGCTTCTTTGTGATGGCAATCCAGTTATTCAGGAATGACCACCAGCCAATGAGACCATTTCTACACTACCGCAGCCACTACTTTATAAACCTTTCAATGACTGTGTTCTGACAGAAGAAACCACAAAACAACAACAAAAAGATAAAACCAGAGCTAATACTTGAGCTGCCTACAGTCTATATCTCCAATTTATGTATTTTTTGCATGTAGTTTAACATGAGCTGTTTTGTAAAAAAAAAAAAAAAAAAAAAAAAAACCACACAACAAAAAAACAACAATAGACACGAGGAAATCCATGTGTGGAAAAAGATCAGGAAGAGCCAGCTGGCCTTTCACACCATGCTAACTGCCTGCACAACATCAAGAACAAACAACAGACTAATCCAGGAAAGATCACATGGCAACACCTATGCTGCTGATAAGCCACAGAGGTTTCCCTTTGGGACCATTAATCACAGACCCAACCTAAAGCTGTACATCCATTCTATGTTTTTAAGTTATCAGCAAAGCTTCCCTGCAACAAAGCAAGGAAACAGCAAATGATTATCTAAAATTAAAAAAAAAAAATAAAGGTGAACTGAAACGTATAGAATCCTTTGTATCCATCCAAAGGCCCTACTTCCAAACAGGACATAAATTAACTACAAATGAATTACAGTCACTTTTATTTTCAGTGAAGGTCAATTCAATTCCAAAAGAGTGCTTATATTGCAGTTCTATACAAATTAGCTAATCCACTTTAAAAAATGGCCTTAGGTTGAGAGGTGGCAAAACATTTGGACAGCTGATATAGATGAAGTGCATAATTTATTCAGGGTAGGAAAAGCCCCTCAGTCCCTCATCATGTAGCTTTTCCACAATAACATTTAATTCAGGATTTGAGACATGATCCGTGCCCATCTCAACCCAGTGATTCATAGTATGGCCCAATCTCACTGTTTCCTTTGAGAAATTTCACTCAACAAACACCACAAGCAGGAGCTTTAATCCATCCCTACTCAGGAAAGCACCTGGGAGCATCAAGTAACCAATACAGGCTCCTATTGGACACTAATGACTAAAACTCCATATACATTGAGCTTCCTGTAAGAAAAACTGGTAACAATAAAGACACATTCTAATCAAGTAAAAAAAAAAAAAAAAAAAAAGAAAGAAAACTGTATTGTCCTTACCCTTACTTTTCCCCCCCAAAAAAGGCTCATAACAGCTACATAGAGCTGTCACAGTTTATCTGAAAATCTAAAAACTACATCTGCAACCTGTACATTTCTGCAGGATGGCACACTCCAATCACAGCACTGAAACAATATCAAGACAGCATCCAGAAAGTTAAGGAAGATGGCCAAAGATGCTTTCCCATTAATTTTAACATTCAAAAAGCCTTGGATTATGGCAAAGGAAAAAAAGAGTAACTTGTAAAGGAAAGCAGCGGCAGTAACAGGTATTTCAGTTGCTGCTCAGGCAGAAGTGAACAAGACAAAAATGAACACAAGCTTTATGATTAAGAAATTTAAGGTCACGGCAAGAAATTCGAGGTCAACTTAAGGAGAAGAGCAACCATTATATTTAGGACATGGGATCCATCACACAGTGCCCTAAGGCAGCCATGGAGACTGTACTATTTCCCATTGACACTTGCTGGTTTGTTCTGACATACATAATTGAAAATATGACATTCTTAAAAAGAGCTCAGAGAAAAGCCATGAGAACGACTGGAAAATACATTTTTAATCCCCTGCAATGAACTTCCACTTAATTTGTTTACCCTGGTCAGATGCTTAGCAAGTTGCTTGACTGTATTTGTTAACACAACAGCTGAAGACTGCGTGTAGTTTTCCAATGTGATTTATTAGTGTTGTTCCTCCATCTAGTAGAAAAGGTGCCTTACTTGGCAAGTTCTATTACAGGAGTATATTAAAAACACTGAATTCTGTAGGTTGTTTTTTCTTTTGCTTTCTTTGCTGTTTGTTTTTTGTTTGTTTTGTTTTTCGTTTTCCCTGAAAGATACAGCCTCGTTCAAACAGGAATTTTACTTCAAAAACGTTATTGGTCAGAGTTGCACAGAAGGTCACGGTAGATGAAAATAAGACTCTAAAATGTGTGATCTCTGAAGCCTACAGAAAGGGGTTTAAGAGAGGATGATAAACTCGTACAGACCTTGAATACACCCAGGCCAAATTCATCCAATTTACATTTATTTCAAATGCTTACATTTAGATATTACAGAATCACAGAATCACAGAATCACAGAATCACCCGGGTTGGAAGGGACCTCAAGGATCATGTAGTTCCAACCCCCCTGCCTAGCAGGGCCACCAAACATACACATTTAGATCAGGATATTAAGCAAATATTATTTATAATATATATTACCAGCCAAGAGAAAGTCGCTCATTCTCGGAAAGTACTTCATTACTTCAAAACCACTTTTATCTGGTAATGCAATTCCCCATCAGTTGCATTACAGGCTATCTAAACACTATTATTTAACTTACTTCCTCTTCTACCCGTACTCTTAAAACCCCTCCAAAAGGGAGTGAGGGTGTGGTTTGCTATTTTATAATACATGCAAATTCAGAAAAACATTATAAAGATTGCACTCCTGTAGTTTATTTAATTGCTAAAATGCTATGTAAAACAGGCTTCTCTGAGCATTAGCTATAATCAACACACACAAAAAACACACAAAAAAGAAATACAAAAAACAACCAGCCCACAGTTTTGGAGACGTTTAGGTTACAATCCCATCTCTTTTTCATTTAGCCTACAAAAATATATATATAGTTATCAGAATAGTTCAACAGCCAAACAGCGTTTTCTAATCTGAACAGTGAAGAGTAACAGAGCCACATTCAGAACTGCACACTAAGTCTTCCAGCAGCACGTGTGCAGGACAGAAAGAGAAACAAAGAACAGAAAGAAACCTGAACACATGAGATCAGAAAATAAGAGAAAAATAAACAATTATGCATTACCATGAAAAAGCCTTCTCCCCCCTTCATTGACTGGGATCACAGCAATCATTTCAACTAAGATCATTGTGGTTTTGTTTTTGTTTTTTTTTTTCAATCCATCTGCAAACCACGAGGTACCAAATTCAGCATGGGTGTAACTCATCACGCTGTCGGAGGTGCACCAAAGCAGAATGTGTACCAGGCTGTAACATTAATATTTTCCCACCTTACGAACCCCCCGGCGCTCATTTAGTGGGGACACAGCGCTCTCCGCCACAGCCGTGCCCTGATAAAAGAGACCTTTGTCTGCTCACCACTCCGCTGTCTCAGGGAAACAACACAACTGGCTTTAAATTTTTCAACTCCTTTACATTATTTAAGAAGAAAAGAAATGCTTACAAGTACATATCCTTCTGCAGATAAGCTTCCTCAACATTCCTTCATATTTTCCATAGCGTGCCCAGATATAACAGTGCTTCGCAGAGAGCCGCGGCTTTCAGTCCAGAGCATAATCAATCACTGCCCCCCGTATTCATTAAGCATGCTGTCTTCGCACATGGATTTAAACAGCTATGGCCTCAGTCCTCTCTAGCAGCTCTGTGGGATTCTCAGGAACATCCATTTCAGCCTGGGAACTGCAGTGCACTTGAGGAAGGGAGCAAGGGGAATGAGCAGCACACGCTGCAGCTGAGCTGCTCTGCCCGGCTGGGCTGCCTTGCACCAGGATCCAGCCTGGCTTTATCCCCTGGGAAGCGCTAACAGGAGCATCTCAACAGCTGTCATCATTTGGCCATGACGAATAAATTTAGTCATTATTCATTTTAGAATGTAACCCCTTCATGGCCTGGCCAAGGTGTAAAACAGGGCAAAGAGAGCATCAGTTGGTCAGGAACTGCAGCAGATAAGGACCAGAGCTTTCTCTGCCTGAACCATCAGCTGGGACCTTTTAAAGCCAAGCGTCTGGTGTTCAGACTCCCTCCCTGATGAAGTGAGATGCTTTCTGGCTTTTAAAATAGAAATCACCTCTGTCCATACTGAAGATGCCCTGCCACAGCCTGCAGGCCTGACCACAAGGCACCACACCTGTCCTCACCCCTCTGCACTCATTTACCACATGCCCCAAATCCAAGCCGAAGAAGAAGAGGGCTGGCAACTTTTACACACCTCCTTTGACAGCACATCTCCCTTCTCTCTTCACTTGTACATGAAATGTAAGCAGCTAAATCTTTATGTTGGCATCTAAGTGGAGCGGGCCTGGAGAAGCACTGTGTGCTGTGCTCTGGAGGTTTTCCACTTGGTTCTCAGCTCCTGACAGCAAGCTCAAAGGAGAACATTGATTTTTAATCAGAAAATATTATCGAACAGCATGCAAAACAGTAACTGCAAAAAAATCAAAACTCAGACATTTGCACCTGTAAATCACTCATTTGAAGACAGCTGTCAGCTGGCTGTACAAAAGCATTGCCACTCAGCACTCTGGTACCTCCTGCGAGCACAAATCAGCCAACACATCTCACATTTTACCACAACTGCTGGTCTCTGACAGCAGTCTCCCTCTGAGGTTCAGGTGAAGGCCAGCCCTGGAGAAGCCCTCCTTCCTTCCCTCCCTAACACACAGGGATAGCACCACTTGCTGATGCTGAAGCACATCATTCCATGCTCAAGCCCTGCTAGCAGTTAAAGCTCAACTTTCTGAAGACCCAAGGGCCCTCTGTGAATACAGAGGACACAGAATGCAAAGCCACCAAAGGCTATACAGTATGCTTCCAAGTCCCTCCTTACTCCTCCTCCCAACCAACAAAACCCAACCTGCATTTAGCCAATGTTTTTCAAGCAGCTTCCTTGGGCAACTCAGCCTCATCCTCATGTTCACAATACAGCGATGATCATCAACCTGAGATAAGGTGGTACTCAGTGCCAATCCAAGGATATCATGCCGGGCCAGTGGATAAATGTTGGGTTTTTATTTTTTAACAATCCTCCTAGTAACAGCAGGCTGTACATTAATCCAAAAAGTTGCTAGAAAATGACATTCATCTTCTTAGCTGCTGCCTCATTCTGTCTATTATGAGCAAATGAAGGTGCTCATAACCTAATGAGTCAACTGCCATCAAAAGGTAAATAAGATTCCTGACAGAAGTAACATTTGGAATTGCTTTCTGCTCCAAATATATCACACTTACAGACAGGCAATTGTTTTGATATACATTCTGCTCAGTCTGCAAGCAGACATGACATTTCACAGCGTATTGCTTTCTGTCATCCCTCTCAGCAGAAAAACAATTGGATACTAATGGCAATAATAAACAAGTCACATTTCTGCTAGTGCATTTATTACACCAATTCCAGTATAATAAAGTTAACCAAGGAAATGTACATAGACCCTGATATGACATCCCACAGCAGACTAGGCAGACATAGGCAGGCTACTAAGGAAAGTAACTACCAACTTTGTTCTAGCAGAGAACATAAGCAACAGCCCCTGCAAAATGTAAAACCTGCTTTCAAGTACCAGCCTGGTAAACTGGACAAAATCTTTCTATAGAAAACCAATCTGAAATCGTGCAACTCACAACTGATTCAAATGATTTTTCTGAGGGGATTTCGTAATTTTCAATTCAAGTTTTACTCATGATGACTGTGCAGAAGTGTGAAAAAAAGCCTTAAAGATTTGAAAACTAGAGACAAGTTAAAAGGACCTAATAATAATAATAATACTGAATGCTTCCGAATATGGTCTTTAAAATCATAAGGTTGATAGCGTTACGCCTTTAGGCTAACAAGTCACACAGTGCACTCTCTATAGTGCAGGGACATTAACATGACTAAGAATACAGCAGCCAAAGCATTTTTCAGAATCTTGCTTGGGAAACTAAACAAAAGAATATGGGAATTAAGTTAAACTTCCAGAGTGTTCACCACTGTGACAGTTCTCGTTATCTTTTAGGAGACCTGAAAAAGAAGCAGTGAAGGATTCCTAATATTCCTATAAGTATTGTAAAAATAACAATAGAACAAAACAGCTAAGCTACTGAGCAACAGCACACACAAATCCTTCTGCTCCAAGAATTCACAAAAGGACCAAAAGTTAAGATGAAGCCACCAAAACAGCAAGAACCAATTAGCTCTAGTGATTATTTTAGTGAAGTTCACACAGACACCTACACAAGGATCACAAACCCGTGTGTTAGAGGCGCACAGATAGAGATTTTGCTCCATAAAGGTTAAAAAAATGTGAGACAGACAGATGTGCTCACAAGGCAGAATGCAAAAGGAGAAACAGATTTGCCTTCCTCAAAGATGTCCTTGGGAACCTAATACTGTCACGGTGCCCCTTCCAAGCAGCCACACAACAGCCTTCCACCAGACCGCAACCACAACACACACCTTCCAAAAAAAAAAAAAAAAAAAAAAAAAAAAAAACAACCAACAAACAAACCAACAAATTGGCACTCACTCAAAAGCCCATGTCTGCATATAGTTTCAGCATCAAGAGCCAAATCAGCCCTGCCTACACACAACCTTCCTGTCAGCTGGGCTTGCTGGTTGGCCTTTCAGAGCACAACCTGCCCACACAAAGATATGACAATCTCTGAATACAGCATTCCACAACCACACCGATTATTTCCGAGTCTATCCCATGCTCCACAACAGGGAGTTAGCTCTATGTTTCACTGCTGCAGCCTTCCTTGCTGCCTTCACTTTTTTTTCTTCTGGACCCTGGAAAACACCCATTAAATACAGCAGCAGTAGCTGCAAGCAAAATGCACCTCCTCACAGCAGCCTCGTTAGCATAATCTTCACAGATAAAAACACAAAGTGGGTCACATAACCTGAGCCCCAGAGATACCAATCAATGAGAGAGGCTATTTATACAGGATGGAGCAGGGGGATTTTTAGAGTCAGGAAATATCCTTTTCCAGAAGCACAGGCATTAATTGCCTTATTGAAGGACTGGGATAGCTGCAGGAAAGCGTTCCTCAATTTCCAAACAGCAGATAAAGCACAAAGCTTTCCATTTTAACTAATATTAATCCTCAGTGCTCCAGTGCTGATGTTAGGGTTTCTCTGTGTTCTTAACAATATCCTAAAATACTAAGGCAAATAAATTTAAAAAATGAAGTGAATTATTCTGACTTTGTTCACAAGACATTAAAAATTAAATTCTGCAGCAGCAAAGGGGTTCCCTGTGGAACCACCTCCCCAAGCACACACAAGCAGTGAAGCTCAGGTTGAAAGGTAAGGTCACACCTCTGATCTTATTTAGTATTTAACTTCCTTTCCACTCACAAAGAAGTGCACACAGCAAGCCCCTGTTCTGCTAGGAAGTCAGGCAGGAAGAGATACAGGCAGTGACATCTTTCAGCTACTGGTCATTCACACAGACTGCTGTGCTTGCAGCCAGCCAGGCACAGTGCTCCTCCTGAAGTGAAACAAACATGATTAAAAAGCACAAACACCGTACTGCAGTGAGAAGTGCTTGGTATAACCTCAACACATGAATAAAAACTCACTGAGATATTCTCAGGGGCAAGGAAACTTCAGGGCATTGCCAGAATCCAGATTAAGTTCCATTTCTAAACATACGTTTTATTCCTAAATCATTTTTTCTCATTCCTACAAAGGATTAGTGTAGCGTTCTAAAGATGTTTGCTTACTTTAACATAATCATTAAAATTGGTTTGTGCATATTCAAACAGAACACCTGCAAGTGGCTCAGCAAAACCAGAAATCACATCCCAAGGTATTCAAGTTTTAATTTAGCTGTCCTCAAACCATTACTTGAAGTTAATCCATAGCATTCTCTGTATCTTGCAGGGCTGGTTCACAGTAATGCTGTACAGGAGCTGCTCAGCTGAGCTCCCAGAGAGACATCTGCTGGTGAGGGCTTGGTTTTTACTTGCCAAATCCCATCTGAAAATGCAGATTACCAGAGAATCAAAGGGCGGCTTTGTTTAACCTGAACCATCTACATTCTATTTGAATAAACTGAATCAAGAGGCACACCAGGAATGGAAGCCTTTAAATGGACAGATGCTTTTCAGCCAGGAAGGACGTGAGCACGGCATGCCGGCTGACCAGGTGCCTCCAACCCACAGACCATGGTCAGGTTTCCAGCTATTAGCACCATCTGTTGCCATGATGTCATACAAAAAGGCTTTTTTTCCAGCCTGCACAAATCCTAGCCTGGCCTGCTAATCATCACTCAGTTTAGCTCACCTAGATGCTGACTGCTCTATAACTCGCATCATTATCAACAAAAGAAAACTGCATTTTCTATTGCACTTCTATATTGCTTCCTGAAGGGCTGCTCCTTTTATGTAACGCAGCACTTTGAGTTGTGAAGTGTTGACAACAAATACACAGAAATGTATTAGGTAGGAAAGAGTAGCCTGACATTTTTAGGACAAACCATTGTTAGAAAAAGGCCGTAAGCATCTTATTGCCTTGGGTTTCCCAGAGCACACCGGAGCGTGGGGAGGCAACAGCAACAGTAAGCTTTCCAAAAATACCTAGTCATAAACATGCCAAACTGCAGCCTTGTCTCCTTCTGTGATAAGTCTCAGGATAGCTGGGTTTGTGAAGTTACCTCAGGAAGGTGTGCAGAGAGCCCTATTGAAGATACAGGCCTGGCCCTGTCCAAGACCCGTGTTTCCTTCTACAAGACACTGGGGCATTTCAGAACTTCCCAAGCAGGCCCCTCCAAGCCAACAAACACCAATGGGAGCAGTTATTGATATCCAAGGAGAAAACCAAGGCTGTCAGTCTGCATCCCCCGGAGCCACAGACGAGAGGAGCCAAGGCTTCTGTCCTGAGGCATTCATCTGCCTGGCTGAAGGCTAATGCAAGAACAGATACTGCAGCTGCAGACGCTGCATGGTGTTATGCACATTACACGTCAATGATTTCCACCCCGAATGCCTGGCCTGATGCATAATTAATACATTGTAATTAGTTAACCATTTAAAATACTCAGTGGGCCAATAAGCATGAGATTAGACTGTCTAAGACCACAGGTGGTTGAGACAAAAGAATCACCATAGAAGGAACAATAAGACAGCATTTCTATAACCCACATACATCTTGAGAAAGACTTAAGTACAAGAGGTATGATCAGCACACCCCCAGGAATTTATAACATGAGGAAATGCATAATAATGCAGCATATTGCTACAGCCCGTGAAGGCCCTGTAAGCAAACACTGAAGTATATAGTTGAATTCTGGTTTATTTAAAAATGATTCGAAGGCGGATTTCATGATGAAGGCTATACTATAAACAGTTACCAGACATGGTTTGAGATGCTTCTGCTGATGGCAGACGTGGCTGGCAACAGCATCAGGAGCTCCAGGGACAACCACTAGTGAAGCTGAAGAGTTGGCTCTACACTCTCTGTAGGACTGGACTGCAACCAACAGCAAGAAAAAGGACTGAGGGACCTGCCTTGATGCTGATTCTTGCTCCAGGGTATTTGTAGCAGCAACCAGTAGCTTGACACTCCATCACCTCAACCAACTTGTGTATTCCCAATCACAGTCAGGCTTGGATAAGCCACATGCACACTGGATCTTACAAAAAGTGCTTTAAAACCATTATGCCTAAGCTTGCATGCTGCACCAGCATTTGTAATGCCTACAAAGGCATATTCAATAGCAATCTGAGCTTACTTAAGCATCCTCTTTGAGCCAGAGGTAAATATATATTACACACAGGCACAATACCTTTTTTTGGTATACAATGGCAGAGAGCAGCAATGGTTAGCCATAAATCTAGCCATCTTTGTTCACTCTCTTTTTGACACAGTGGGAATAACAAAACACTAACTGAATAATCACCATTTTACATTTCCCATAAGTACTGTAGAGGAAAACAGTGAAAGCAGACTCAAGAGAATCAGTGACTTCAACTGTAGCCTTGAAAAACATTTGTTTAAAAAGTAGAAGCCTGTAGATAAAAGCACAGAGAGATTTTAAGCAAAGTGGTGGTCTATTTAATACAGGTTTCAGTAGAGTACATGGTTTCATAACAACTAAAGAGAACCAAGCTTTCAATATAAGTACAGACTGAAATCCTCATTTACAAATGTAAAGCTCCACATCCAGACACCAGTTTCATAAGTCTTCTTTACTTACCTTCAAAGCTACATTTTAAGTAAACCGCTGCCTTAAGGAAAGTAGTCTTAGGGAAAAAGGCTCAAAAGCCAAAAATATGTCAGAGCTTATAAAATATTAACAGTCCCCACGGCTTCTGCTTCCCAAAGCATGCTCCCCTCCAACTCCTTTAAAACAAAAGACATATTAAGCTCCTACCCTTCACAGTCTTTCCCCATACACAAACATCATCATTAGGCACAGAAAATCATCATGTGTGGACTGGGGGAAAAAATAGACAGGGGGTGAGTCAAGATCTTGCTGCAACTTTCTTTCCTTTTTGTCATTAATGATGTTAGACTACTGAATTTATATTCATATTTCAGAGGGACTGTTCAACCCTGAGCAAGCAGGGACTCTATTGTGCTACAAAGATGAAAGCATCTTTCTCAGAGAGCTTACAATATAGCTGAAGAGCATTACTGCTAATCAGACTTCATTTTGTAATAAAGATAAGCATAAAGCCTTTCTTTTAAAATAAAAAGGGTACCTAAAGAAATTCAAGTCCTTGTGTCCTCATCAGTTATCCTGCCCAACTCATTCCACCTCTACCCATGGCACCACTCACTTTCTCTTCATGGCTCAGTGCCCATTTTCAAACCTTCTCAGGTCTCTGTGCCCAGGTAAAATGCAAGCCTATCACACAGCTGTTCCAAACTTCCTGCCATAATTGAAGGATGATCCCCAAGTGGAACTTAGTAATTCACTTTGATGTCACACAACTGATCATTTCAGTTTTGGTAGCCTCCCATAGATTTTGGGTGTAGTAGAAGGCTGTTCCACAGCTGTTATATCTTTGATGAAACAAGTCAGTTTCCCCACACAAAGCTCCATTCTGTATCATGGGAGACAGATTAAGTTACAAAATCAGAACTAGGACAATGTTATGACAAACAAGTTCTGATTATTCTGACCTGAATTGCAGCAGTTCCCCTACCATATCTCTACCACTTGACTCTAATCCTGAGACCACCCAACCAGCAAAAAAAGCAAAACCAAGGGACTAAGGTAGGAATATTGGTAAATTCATTTTGACATTAGTCACCTGTTTTAGACTGAAGATCAGAACTCAGTAAGAGGTAGCAGGAGCTACGCATAAATATTTTACAACCAGGCAGATCTCCTCTGGTACAAGGACAAAATCTGCTGGGTAAAATGAATTTGCCTCTGGACTCAGACCCACAATCAAATTACTGCAGCTTAACAAGTTATAAGACACCGCTGAGCTGCAGAAACAGCCCTTGTGCTGCTCTTAAGCTACAGCAAATGCAAGGTAATATAATTTAACCTTCTTTCTTGAGGGCTAAGTTAAGCCAAGCAGAATCACCCACATTTACCACAGACAAAGAATACAAGCATCAAGCAACAACCAAGCTAAACCAAGCAAAATATTACCCTGGATACAGCCATTACAGCCTGCACAAAGCAAACATGGATGCAAGTGGAATTCGAGAGCTTAAAACCCAGAGAGGCTTACATGTCAGAGCAAGGAACACTGACTGCAGAACCTGCCTTACCCATTCTCATCACTGTTGGGGGAAAAAAAATCAAATCCTCTTTCACTGTAACACTTCCATAAACTACTCTAACAACCTGCAGCAGCTGATGTGGAATGAAATGCAGGTGAGCAGTACTGGATTTCATCCTGCCATCCTCACTGCTTCAGAAAAATCACTGAAATCACCAGGTGGGGGCAACAGCAACTATTTGCATTCAGGAAGCTAAACATCCCAGATCTGAACAGTTGTGAAGAATTCCAGATCTATGCTGATGCAAAGAAAATCTTAAGCCCAGTCTTATAGAGATGGGGATTTTCTTACACTAAACAAAACTGATTTACATCTATATAGATTTATAGTTTCATACTGGCATGCCTGTCTCCCATAGGACTTGAAAGAAATGGAGTCAAAAAGAAAATGTCACTGTTTGAATATAAGGAACCATATTGTAAACAGCTCGAGGTAGCTTCTCTCCCTTAGGCAAGTTTGGATTGTTTAGATTCTGCTGCCATTTCATACAGCTGTGACCCTAAAAGATCACTGCACTAATAATACAAACAGACACATTAGATAGCAGCTTTTTCCCCCCTGCACTGTGTTTGTCCTGGAGAGAGCAATTTCCCATTATATATGACATTTACATTTTTTTTTCTAAATTGCAAACAGTGAAGTGTACTCCATATTAAGAGCTGCGTCCTAGAAACAAGCTTTGCCCTTTTTAGCACACTATTCATGTTAAAAAAAAGTCAAGACTACTGCAGACTCCATTACACCACTGTGTTTCTGCTTTGTAAAGTACTGGGTCAAGCAGTAAATAAAGCCATAAATATATGTGTTGGTAAGAAATACCTCGTTTCAGTTTTAAGATATACAATCCACCCTAAAGCTTATACTCACAAAGCACAAAAATTACAGGGATTTTTACTACATAGCCTCAAATACGGATTAGCCAACACCATATCCTGCTCCACAAGCAACAACCCTACGTTCCAGCAACACCTACGCAGACCCCACACCCTGACAACTTCTCCTGCCAAGTGCAAGGAGTGAGGAAATTAAACTTAGGAGATTATTCTCTCCACTTGGCTGTCAGGCACCATCCATCCATATTTTCAGTTCACTAGCTAATTCTGAGTGGGGTGGGGGATTTTTTACAAAAAATACTGGATTCAGTGATCCTTATGCACCCCTTCCAACTCGGGATATTCTGTGATGATTCTGAGTGAAAATGAAGGCAAAACACTCAACTAGGTGATTTTTACTGTCAGCACAATGGGTATTTTTGGCCTTGCTGGGGGGGGGGGGGGGAAGGAATGTCAAGCAGTGCACATAATTGGGTTACCAGCACAATGTTCAATGCGATACCTGATATACGTTGCCTGAGTTAAAGATCTGAGAGATAGAAACAGCCTTTGGAAGTACCAAGGAGAGACAAAGATTAAGTTTTTCTAACACACAGGGTAAGAGAGATGGTTGACAGAAGGAAAGACATGGAAATCACTGCCAAAAACAAAAAAAAGGAAAACAGACTTCATCACCTGTGCAAAGCTTTGTGAGACATCCTAAAAAATTACACACACGTGCATCCTTATTTTGTCAGATCAACTTTCATGCTTAGAAAGGAAGATGCAGGAATCATTTTCAGTTCGGTAATTCAATTAAACACTTCCTAGCAAGTGAAATCACGATCTTATACCCTCTGTTATAAAATCTCTTCACAGAGTTTGACATTTAAGGAAAAAAAAGTGATGTTATCCTTTATATCATACCCAAGCGATAATTGGGTAAGGTATAATTGTCTAAAAATCCTACCAAGAATGTCATTTGGATGCATTTTTTTAAACTGTTAAGCACATATGTTCAATTCAATAGGATAACTACCTAGTATGAATCAAGGTTCAATTTAAACCTTGTTTTGGTTCAGATACTTGTGGTGTGTTGTTTAATACATGAAGACTCTCTGGTCAGGTCACCAAAACATCAGGTCCACCTCCTTTCTGTGACCTGCAATGTTTTGAGGCATCTTGGTATTGGGAGAGAGATAGAAGGACTGAGAAATCAAGATAAAGCAGGTTCATAACATTGTAATAACTGCAAGAGAACAGAGCATGTAAGCAAACAACTACAAAACATTTGGGCATAAATCTTAATTAGGACTGTCAATAAAAACTAATAATTTCCTTTGTTTTCCAGGCTTTTTCAAAGTTATTCAGCAAACTAAAATAAATAAGCAAGGCTGAAATTTTAGACACTTCTATAATGGAAACTCCAGAATGGCTCCTAGAGTGGGAATGTTCACTACAAAGAGTCACCCCAGGTAAGTATCTACAGGCAGTGGGCAAGAGATGACAGGGGCGAACTGAGGCAAGCAAGCTCCCTCCAAACACCTATTGAAAACAAACACAGAGGAGACTGTTTCCTCACATTTGTACCATTTCCTGTAGCCCCATTTTTTACCAAGTCTCTCTTTTTAGATTATTGTGTTATCATCTCCCCCTCACACTGCATTCTTACATAGGAGAAAATGCATGACCCACAAGACAAGAGAAACAAAAGAGCACCTTCTCTGCTTTGCAAGAGGCTAAACCGATTATTTTCTGTATAAGTTGAGCTCACACAGTGAGCTCCCTGCAGCTTCCCACTCAAGTACACAATGTTCTGTAATACACCTGTGTATTAAAAAGCATCAAGTTCAAGCTTATTAAAGGCACTTTGGATCTTGGGCACTGGAAGGTCCTCTGGACATACTTAAACTTCACATTCCAGATAAGAAAGAATAGAAGCACAGCAACACAGAATTGCAGGGGTTGGAATGGACCTCAAGATAACAAGTCCAACCCCCTGCTGAAGCAGGTTTCCTGGTGGGCATCCAGGTGGGCCTTGAATATCTCCATGGAAGGAGGCTCCACAATCTCTCCTGGCAACCTGTTCCAGTGCTCCGTCACTGTCACCATAAATAATTTATTCCACATGTTAGTACAGAACTTCCTGCGTTCATGTTTTAGATCATTACTCCTTGTCCTGTCACTACAGAGAACAAGAGATGCCAGAACAAGTATTTTGTTTTAAACATAAACTTTCCTGATTCAGAGGCAAACCTATGGCTAGAGGAACAACATTATGGGGGTGCACTGAGACTCAGCTGGTTTGGGTGTACTTTCTAGCATTAATACTTAAAAATTCATATGGGAGACCTTTTAGAACATGACTGTTCCTTTTATACACACCCATAAGGAGTATATGACGTGGAGAGAATTTTAAAAAAAACGATGTAAGTTGTTTAAAATGAAATATGTTTTATATGTTCAAACCTAATGAGGAGAGAGATGTCACTTGTATGCCATTCATTTCACAGTAGCCTCTCATTTGGGTGTGCAAACCTGCGTGCTTTATTCACTGTTCTGTAGTTATTTGTACTGCAGCAACACCAAGAATCCAGATGCGGGCAACACCTTCCTTCTGCTCCCTCAGAGAGGGCAAAACGAATTTTCAAGTTACAGCAGTCAGCTGCAAAATTAATCCAACTGCATCATTCCTCAACTTCCAGCTTTCGGGTTCATTCAACATGGGTTTTTGTACTGGCCCACAGTTCTACAAGTGGGTTTGTCCCAAAGCATAAACAGCTTCAACAAGATGCAACAAGCTTTTCAGAGTAGAGCTTCAGTATTTCCACTCATTTACTGATCAAAAGTAGCTTAACCAGCAAGTAACATTTAGTTAAATATATATTTCAGTTACAATATTGTTTAAGAGCAAAAGTCAGGATTCCAGACTGTCATGCATCTGCTTTTTTTCCTGCAGATCAGAGCAGAATGAGTAACCATGTCAGTGCTGTCTATGCAACTAAGCGTTAATAATCACTGCGGCAGGCAGGATGACTATCAGTAGGCACATGAAATAACACTCAAACTCTATGACTCAAACACTATCAGGGATAGAAGTGGCAATAGAATGGAGGAAGTGTGAAAGTGGAGATAGAGCTGACGACCAAATTAGCAAGTTTTTATTATTAGCAGCTGTTTCCAGGCATTGCTTAGACTATCTGAAGTCTCAGTATGAAGAACTAACATTAAAATAAATTTGCATAAGTGATTGACTATAGACTGTAAAGATGTGAACTGAAGGAAAACAGGAGTATACCAGTAGTAGCAGATAAGAAAATGTCAGACTGAGTCAAAGAAGAAAATCTGGTAACTCATTCTCCAACCAATTCAGCTGTTGCCAGCACGCAATAACAGCAGGCTGTTGGTACCCCAGCTACAACAGGCAGTGCTCCAAGGGCACTGTCATCCATCAACAGCTGCGCCCAAAACTGAGCAGTGCAGCAAGCAAGCAGCTAACAGCACGCTGCTTCCAAACTCAGAAGAAAAAGGACTAACATTTGTTGGAAAATACCATCTCAAATCCTGAAAATCACACTCTACACTTGAAGTATAAGTTGACCTTCAGTGCTTCTAGAGAATCAAAATGCTGGCTTGGGGCCCTGCCAGATTGAGTTGCTTCTTTGGCAAGCACATAGCATAAAGCCCCAGGAGCTCACTGGGACCCCACGAGGTTTCACCTGTAGTCAGTCATTCCTATCAGACGTAGCGTTTGAATTTTGGGTGGTCCTGTGTGGAATTGGATTCAGTGACCCTCACAGGTCCCTTCCAACTTATGAGATTCTGTGATTCCTCAAAACAGGGCTAGCTGCTTTACCAGCTATCAGTTTTCATAGAGAGTTGATTCTGGGCCTCCCCCAGGACATGATAGCAGGATGAGTCTGGCTCACTTGAGGCTCGTAACTCACTTGGGTCTCCTGAGACACTCGAATCACCCACCTCAATCAGCCAGCACTTTACTTCCAGGCAGCAATAATTACTATTTTGCACAAGCAGAAGCTGAGCAGTGCAGTTACACAGCAGCTGGTTGCTGACTGCACTGCTGCAGCAGCACAAAGCTGTGATCAGTATCTGCTCCATGTGCACGAACAGCAAAAGATGGAGCCAGGGCACAAAAACTTTTAGCCTACCTAAAAGTTTTTGAAGCAGCAGCACTGTAAGCACAGCAAGCAGTCCCCATAGAAGGGCAACCCATTGTTAATGAAAGGACCAGGGCTTCTGTAGACACAGGCAAAGCCACGATGTTGAGCAAGGGGCAACTGAAGGACAAAGCTCAGCACAGTAAGCACAGATAGCTTTTTGTCCTGCTAAGCTTTAGTTGAGCTCTAAATACGAAACCATGCTGCTGCTGCCCAAGTGAGGTTTTCTTCTTGGCATCATTTAGACTGAATGATACAGACTGTTAAGGGATGAGAAAATCTTTGCCTCCTGACTCTACAGCTGAAGTGAGCCATGCCTTACATTTGAACCTCTCCACCCAAAGTCCTGTTCTCATTTAGGCTCTGCATTTAGAAAGAACAGTTCATTAACAAGGATGACCAAAAGGTCAACAAGCACCTTTTCAGATTGGAAAAACATCAAATAAATCCCCCTCAAATTGAAAATAAAGTAACAAATGAGGAATTCCAACTCTTTAAACGAAGAACCCAAAGTACTGACATCAAAGCAGCCTCAAGCCATTCCAAGGCTCACTCCTGCAAGCACACCACCACGCTGGCAAAGTCGTCTGGTTCTTTTTAGCAGCCATCTGTGCTTGTCTTCACTCACAGAAGAAACAGCAAACAGAAGAACAGGCACATGAAGTACAGCATGTGACTGACAACTACATTTACATTGCTTGCACTCCAGACTCTGAAAACAAGTTCAGGTGTTTTAATTGGCAAAGATGGCAACATCACCTTCACATACTGGCATTAATAAGAAGTCAGTAGCTAAGTAAGTAGCCTCATCTTAAGCTGTTTGCTTTGCCTTCTTTAGTAGGCATGCAAAGCTTCATGGGTCCCTACTATCATGCAACCTCCACTTACATGGAGATAAAAACCAATTAAGTTTTCACCAAAAGGCAGAACACAGGGAATGGAAGTTCACTGGCAGATAGCCCATGTTTTATTAGTTTTTGTTTAGTTTTTATTTTTAATATTAAAAAAAAACCAACAGGATCCTAGTAATTCCTGCCAACCTCTGAGAACCCCTTCCCATTCACACACAGAACCACTGACGATTACTTTGTTTGGGAAGGGTTGGTTTTTTTGTCTTGGTCACAGTTCACATTAAAACATACATTACTTTCGTTTCTTTTGTAAACATCATCACTGAAGACCGTCAGAAATGAGTTAAAAAGCATTCACTTTTCCTACACAGGAAACTGCAGAGTTCAGCCACCAAAATATCTTGCCATTAAAAATAAAGGTTCAGGAGAGCTGAAAAGGACATTTTTAAGTATGACATGAAGATTTAAGAGAATGAAACATAGCTTCATCCATAACAAGCAAATCTTCTGAAACAACTGGAATATATCCATGCTAAATATCAAACCTCTGGGTTTCCACATTAAAATCAAAGAGTGATCAGCATCTTAATTCTTCATTGAAATACTCTCATGTACATCTTGACAGTCATCATGATGACAAATCAATAAAATCAGAATAAAGTATTCTCATCAATTCTATTGTAACTTCAAATTACCAGAGGTTAAACAGCATTGATGCACGCTGCCTTTTTTAGAGGTGCCTCTCTTGTGGCTTGTAGGTGTTTTATGCTGACATCAGGCTGTGCTGTTGGCAGAGGTCACATTTTCTCCCGCCTTTAGCACTGTTATCACTTTGGATAAACTAGTGTTCAGTAACAGGCGAACCCGCTGTATCGAGTGACACCAGCAATCTTTGCAGCTTACTAACACAAACAGCTATGGAGGTGCCTAGCCAAAAGCAGCTGATGATTTTGAAGATCTTACATAACTCCTGTCTCCTAATGAATGAAAAAAAGGAATTCAGGTCAACAAGGACCTCTGGAGGTCAAGCGGTTCAACTTCCCACTTTAAGGAGGGCTCAGAGCTGTACCAGGCTGCTCAGGGCCTCATCCAAATTTACAAGTCTCCAAGGGTAGAGATTCCCTAGGCAACCTGTTACAGTGACTGACCATTCACATACCAAAAAATTTTCAGCTCATGGAAAAAAGCAAGCATAAAGCTGTCCTGGTAGTCCCCATTGTACACAAGCGACTAGAACTTGCATAAAAGTTAAAATCTCTTGCTAGAGGTCTTACTTTTCAATTCAGTGTTTTCTGGAGTTAGTGGTATGTGGATTAAAGGTACAGAAAATGAATATCGTACCCCAAAAATTAAGAGATGAGATGCTAGCCAGAATCTACTTTCATTGCCATTTGTACTGTCTCATCTTCCAACAAGTGAAGGGAGCAGAGACCACCTGCCTTCTGATGGGATCATCAGTGGCACAGAGCACTGTCAGACACTGCTCAGGTAAATGCCCACCTCCAGCTGTTAGTATGAAGCATCTCCCAGGGAAGGTAAGGTGCTTTAGAAGGCTGTGCGCTGCAGTCTTTTAGGATGGAAGCTAGCAGAAAGAACCAAACTCCTTTCCTCCTGCACTCTGGAGGCCCACTGGGAAATTCCCACTGCAGCTGATGGTGCACCATGCCTGCTTATGCTAAATAGCTGTTCCCCATGAACCTTTCCCCCACCAAGAGTTTCAAACAAAATCCTAAGGTTTTTACTTTACTTTTAAAGCACACCAGCTAGACAAAAGGAAGGCTCCATGTTTATCTTTAAGTGCTCTACAACATCTAGCACAGCTCAGTCCTACCAGATCTGTCAGGCAACAGCACATGCAGAGCTGCTTTTACCACCCTGCTATGAACAAAGAGTGGCTTGGACAAAAATAGGGACAAAACTGCTTTAGAACTCATAATAATAAATAGGTGTCAGGAAACAACATGGAGAGGAACAGCAAGCAAGGAGCACACTGTTCATGTGCATAAGCAAGAACTTAGACTCTTAGAAAATGCCTAGAATAGTGAGACAAGATGCAGCATATTACAAAAAACAGACATTTGAGGAAAGCACCAGATGAGTATGAAGCTTAAGGGGTTGGTGGGCTAGAGAATAAGTTCCAGGGAGCTGGTGCATGAACATTTGCCTGTGGAAGTTCAGGATCAGGTCTTATTTAGGTCTCATGTGAAAAAGAGCGTGATTGTCTCTCCACATCATAAAAGCTGCATGTGATATGAAATCTCTGCAGACTCAGCTCAGCCCAGCACAAAGCTCAAACAGCAGGACTGTAAATCAGAGCTGAAATGCACTGGCACAGCTACAGAGAAAGAGATGCATCCCCAGCCACTGCCTCTGCAGCTCTGGCTCTTGGACTGCCCTGTCCAGTCTGGGGGGAGAGGGGGTAGTGGAAGAAATCAATCTAAAACAAAGTCACACCCATTCTTCACAAAGTGCTCCTAATTAGAACTGTCGGGTTTCATTATGAGCCAGAGCCCCACTACATTGGAAACCCATTACTCAGGAGAGATGGATATGGAAGACGTGCCTCATTCCTTGAGAAGATGAATGCACCTTTCCCCTCCCCTCATCACAGCCATGGAGTACAATCTCATTAAGTGGGATAGCTATAGGAACAGCTATATAGAATCTCATATAGTGGGATAGGAAATGTACTGTCTGCATCATTTCATACAGAAATGTATGTCATGATACAGTCATGTCTACCACACACATACAAGGCTACTACAACACAGTCAAGTAGCATTTTACAAAGCACCCTGTTCATTTCCCACTAAAATCCTCGGTCAGCTCCATTAACACCAAAGAGCAGATCTGGAGTAAAGGAAAAAGTGTGAATTTGTCTTTCCCATGCCTGTACATAAATGCTCTATGCTGTCAAATCACCATTCAGCCTGGCCTCCAGAGAAATCCCAGGATGTTTCGTATTTGTTGGACACGAATACTAGTATCTGCACCTATACCAGGCACCTCCTTGTGAGCACCACTGGTGTTCATTACAGTTCTGAAGAAAGGTGGGTGAGGAAAGGGAGCTGGGCTGGAAATCCAACCACTATAGGCTTTGCCATTCAGGTGACGTTCATAGTGAATGAAAAAGTTCACCTCTTCTTCTACAGTGCATTGTGTGCACTGACATTCACCTGGCTTCACTCTGAAGGCCAACTGCAATGAAAGAGTCATCAGCATTCCTTCTCGAGGTCTTGGCTGCAGTGAGCTCTCTGCAGGCTGCATGTACGTGTAAACCAAATACAAATTATTCAGGGCTGTCCGTGGTCTTGGGCTTCAGAGGAATTAAAGAAAACATTCAAACTGCTTTGCACAGTGCAACAAAAGGATTCCTTTGTCAGAGCAGCAAGGCAGAATTAATTCCTTCAGAAGGCAAAAGAAACCCAGTCATTACACAGCATTTGCTGTCTTAATGCTACGCTACAAAAATAGGACGCTCACTTATTACAGTTGGGTTGTGCTCTATTTCACATCACTATATCTGAGCAGCAAACATAATGACGGAGGAACATAATGTAATGCTAGAACAGGGCCAAGTACAGACAACGTGTTAACTGTACTTCACACTGGAGTAACAAACCAATGCCTGTGTTTAGAGAAAATAGCCTCTTCGTACCCCTGACTTACAGGCCTGTAACTGCAGTGACTTGCTCTACAGCTGTATGTTAGAACCAGTCAGATACACTATCTGTACCAGTATGCCTATGTCTCAGAAAGGCACTTGACAGCATAATCAATCCAGTCTAAGATAAGATCAACTGTTTGAATATGTAAAATGACAAGATTTAAGGCTACCCTTAGGCTTGCAAAAGCATTCTTCAAAGATCTTTAATAAACAAGCATGTGCTCTTTAGTCTAGATACTGGAATAAATGATTAAAATCTCAAGCTTATGGAAACATCAGCTGCTGTGGGTACATTATAAACACTATGTCCATCCACAAGGTAGTGACCCATTGTCTCATGCTCTAACTGCTATTAAAATCCTATCCTGTAGGCTCACCAGTTACCTTGGGATGAAAGCTGTCCCTTCAGAAGCTGATGGCTGCAACAGCCAATCTCAGTTTACTTGTTACATGCTTAACCCCTAAAACAGATCTCAAATGAATGAGCTGTCACACAGAGTTACAAAAAAATTCAGTTCCTCCAAGCAGCTTATGGCCACTGCTGAGGCTGCTGATTAAGGACAGCAATTTAATTCTAACTGGAACAGTGATTCTATATAAAAACAGCTCAGCACATCAGCTTACAAGAACTATCAGGAGACTACTTTTAAGCACCCAGTATTCAGGCTGAGCTGCAGAATCAAAATATGGAAGGAAAAAGGAGAGAAAAAAAGAGAATAGGGCAACAATCCTTAGCTGCTTTTTGAAGAGACTAAACTATTCATGGACATCATGCACAGTTATCTGCATCAGATAACTGTCATCCTTACCCTGGCAGCAGAAAGCATGCGACACCATCATTTTGCTCAGTGAAATACTTTCCTGTGTTTTCCCAACAGCACTGAAGCCAAAGCATGTAAAACACAAACACAAGTCCAACCAGCTTCACTTCTGATGCCAACCTTCTTTTAGGATATGTGAGTAATTTGTACTCCTGCCTCTTTGAGAATCATTGAGAACTGAAAGCCTGGCTTACATCAGTGCTACACTCAAAGTGACGTGTGCACACACGTGAGTCATTCTATCGACAAATTTGCCCCCTTGTATAATAAATGTCAAAGCTAACAGATCAGGATCATGAGATGCAGTCAGTCCTTTTATCTGAAAGTGTCACTGGAGTTGATATTGCTCCAGTCTTAACCCCTCATTCTCTAGCAGAAGTGCTAGAGTGCAGGGCAAAGCAGCACAGAAGATACCAGCACACTGGCTCAGAGACTGGAGAGGCAGTAGCTGCAAACTTCAGGCTTTGTTTTAAAGATAAAACCAATATGACACATATATGAAAAAAGTTGAGACAAAAGTCCATATTAGAGAACACAGCAATGTCTCCACAGCTCTATCAGATATTACTGCAGTTTCCATGGGAAAAGTATGGTAGCTTTGGTAATTCATCCTAATTTTTGTTATTGACACTGGACTGTAGTGACTATAGTTGAGAAGGTATATATCAGCACACCCAGCATCCATGCAATTCAGGCCCTCTCAAACTTCCTAAATTTCATCTGCTGAATCCACAGAGCAACAGGCATTTCAACAGGACAGCAGTACACTGAATGGAGAAAAAGGAAGAAAAAAGACACAGCTTTTGCAAAGATGGCTAATAGAAAGCACCTCCTCTCAAAGCAAAGAGAAGAGGCACAGGCTTCTGATATACCAAAAATAAATGCAGTACATATTTTCACTCTATAAATTAATTTGTCACAAGTGCTTAGACCCCAAACTCCATTCCAGAGCCTTACCATTTGCCCTGGTTCCCTCCTGCCTCTTCCACAGACATTTCTGTCTGTCACAGAAATGTAGCTAAAACAAAACCACATAAAGATGGTGGTATCTCATTTCAGCACGCTCTTGGCACTACAATTCACTGTTACCTGAAGGAGCTGCAAATTAAATGAACTTCCCAACTGACAATTGCAAAAGGCAACAATCAAAATGCCTTAGCAACAGCTCGAAAACATCACAAAGCAGTCTGAAAACAGCTCCCCTTCACCCCATCACAATGTGTTCTCTGTCCTTACGAACACATGCTTTTCCTTTACCCTAGTCAATCATATGATCATAAATGATCAATCATTTATCATATTTTATAGCAGCTTACCCTGAACACGATGTTACCATGCTACAGATGCTTGCAGGCTATTTGTTGAAGTTTCACTTTTACTGCGAGCTGCCTCAATCTCTTCAAAATATTACAAAGAAAATTAACAGGAGAATATTGAGAGGCTAACAAAGACACCCACCAGCCCCATGGCACATTCATTAGCACTTACCTTTGCCTGTAGTCATTATCTGCAGTGCTCCCAAGCTGCTGGGAAGAGCTCTGAGCCCTGCAGTGCACATCTCTGTAACTTACCCACCAGCAAACTCTCCACCTCCCAAACGATTTCTCCCTATGACCGAGCAGATTGCCACCCCTCCTCCAAAATAAAAGCCTGCTCCGCACTCAGCTGAGCACTGCTCGTCCTCCTCTGCCTGTTGGCTCACATCACTCCACTTTAAATGTAAGGGTTTAAAATCTAGAGGGCAGTAACATGCTTATTTACAATGTTGTGTAATAGGAAAGAAACAGAGCCAGCGTGGCCCATTTCTATCCTGCACAAGGAGCTAATAGTCCCGATTCAAAAATCACAGCATCACTTTCCCAACCCCTGTGCATGAGAAGGAGCATTTCCTTGCTTTTTTTGTTTTTAAACACATTTTTGTTTTCTATTTCAATGTGAAAACAACATTCAAAGAAAACAACTCATAACGGAAAATTAATTTGCACAGTGAGGCACAAATACATGAAGCTTCAGCACAGAGTGTCAGATCTAAACCTGTGCTATCGTAGCCGCCCCTCCCAGACTAATTCTGGTGCTGGGATGCATGTTGACAAATCATATCCCACCCACAGACACGTGGCAACATCCCTCATATGTAGGTTAGCTTTCTCCTTATAATAAACAGGAAAACAGCATCCAGTGACTAGCTTTCCTATCAGCATAACATGGGAATCCAGAATTATTCATTTTCAGCTAATTGCCTCTAAGCTGTCAGCTTCATCACCAACCAGGGAACAAACTCAGCAGACAGCTTATTTACCTTAAACAATACCTCAAATACAGAAATTGTTCTGTATTTCATCTTCACAAGACTTCTGGCAGTTGGAATCACCTTCGCTATTTCAACACTGTTTAAGTCTGATTTCTCTTCAACTCTCAAAAAACCAGGCAACTACTAAAACCACATCCTCCCCTCACCTTACTCTGCATAAACATATCAGGGGAGAGATCTCTGCTCCAGACTTCTGGGTTTAGATCTGCTTTGAGTTCCCTGCATGCAGCCAAAGACCACTACCACCTTTTGAGCAGAGTCAAAGTTCCACGCAGACAAGGAAGTTTAATCTCCTCTAGACTGACTAAGCCAGAATAGAAGGCACACCACCACACTGAAGGATTTGCAGAAATCATGTCACTTAGGTAAAAATAAAATTGAAGACGTTAAGGCACTGTATTTTGATGTCATAATGAGAAAGAGCACAAAAACGCACTACAACATGTTAGTGGCTAATAGCTTTGGTTTGGGTCACTTCCTATCAGTCTGCATCTGTCAGCAGATCTCTTTCTACATTCCCAATCCATCCTGGAACTTCTTCCAGAGTCCCGGTCAGACTCAGGATAACTCAACCCACGGAAAAATGGCAAGCTTTATGCTCAGGTCCTTCCAGACATGAGGCCAAGGAAACCTGGGCCGCATGGATTTCCTGCAATAAATAGAACTGTTTACATCCAGCAGCTCCTCTCCACATCACAGCCAATTACAGATCATCATGCAGTGCCACATGAAGATGGCAGCAGACTAGCAGGCAATTATTGGGTCTTTCATTCTGAAAACGTATTTGTCCCAGGGGAATAAGGCATCTGCATAATTAGCAATAGCAGTTACACAAAAAATAATTAGCCTGCTGAAAGCTTGAAGGAGGAAAAACTGTAATTTTTGCTTCAAGAGGCTGACTAATTACATGCCAAATAACAAAACAGAGATGCACTAAGAATCATCGAGAAACCAACATGGATTTTAACTTCATATTCTAGACAGAGAAAGGTCCTCTGGTAGCCTAGCAACAAGCAATACTTCAGCATACCAAAGCTTTCCTGCCTTGATGAAACCCTGCGCATACCGTGCAAACCTCCCCCACCCCACTGCTCATTTGATTCCTGTATTATCAGACAGTGAAAACAAGATCTGGCAAAAAAAAAAAAAAAATTCAAGATAAACTCAAAGCAGCACTAATGGTTCATGGTATAGAAAGGTAAATAAATGTCTGAAAATAATTATGCGTAACAAAACTCATTCTGATTAGAAATGATTCGCAATACTTAGACATGGGGTCAGGATGTGACCTGTTCTTTTAAGGACCTTTTCTAGTAAAGGTGAATTAATTTTTGTTCACCTGGGAATTTGTCTCTCAGGAAGCATGAGTTAAGAGAGATCTTTAACCAGCAGCACCAGCACTCATCCCACCCATCACTGGGAGCAGCCCAGAAAGCTTATCACAAGCAAATCTCAGAGCTAGAAGATGGTTTTAATTGTAATTCTCCTCTGACAACTTATTATGACATGTTTCATCACTTCAGAAACAATTCTTGCCATCCCAACCTGCCCAGCTCTGCAAGAAGTCAGGTTTGGCAACCACCAGTCACCACTACTGTCTTTATTCCATCTTCCCTACCCAAGAAGTACAGATTTCGTGTACTCATACATAAGATCACAAAGTTAGACTGACACTTTGCTAGTAATATGGGAAGTCCACACAACTTCAGCTAGTTTTGCCATTTCAGAGGCATGCCTCAACCCTGACCACATAAAGCCCTTACCCTAAGAGGGGAATCTGAGAAGAAATGTGTTAATTTTCAGACAGGTCTGTTCCATGGCCTGATCCCTGCCAGCAGACCCCAGCCCCTGCCCCACCTAAGTAACTTGTGGGAGCCAAAGGCAGAAAATCCACAGCAAGCAGATACATCTTCTGCAATGCCATATTGCGCTGACAGGTGCTTACAGAACTGAAATCCGCACAAACATTTGCCCATCTGCCTTCCCAAACCTCTGGGAGACATACAGCTTGTGTAGAGCTAGAAATTGCACAATCTAGCTACAGAGAGGCACTTACATGAGCTTTTCAGACATAACCAGCTTACCATAATGCCCGAACTCATCCAGTCCGCACTATAATATCAACTATCACATACTGGTAGTGTGCTCTCACAGCTGCTATGGGCAAGGCCTGGTAGGGTTACAAACTAAAAGGAATGGCAGCAATGGCATCAGATAGGCATCCATAATCAGTACTGTACTCTGCCAGATACAAAGGATTAACAAGACAAAGTTGTTTCGTGACAAAGGCTAATCTTTTGGTTGTGCAATATTTATCATTTTCCCTAATGACTGACAGATACTGAAAATGTCACCTTTGTTCAAAAGCAGGAGGCGTGAGGGATGTAGGAAACCCTACAAACTTAGCTTGCCTTTAAGTCATAACAAACTTACTGAACCATTGATGAAGGTAAGCCTTGCCCACCAGCTGACACAATCTCAACAAGATAAACCGGAAGTTGGACAGTTGTTGACACATTAGACATGAGAGCAAGTATGCCACGCTTGTGCTGCTCTTGGAAGACAAGGAAGAAGCAAGGACCTTGCCTACAGGACTATGGAAAACAGAACTCTACCTCAAATGCATATTAAAAATACGTATTAAAAACTAATGCTCTCATTATTAATATCACAAATGAGAACTACTTTAATAACTCATGCAACTACAAGTTTTTTCACTCAGACAAAAAAAAAATAATCCTGTTAGACCAAAGGGAGATCCTTCCATACTACGTCATGCTCTGACCCTATAAGCACCCCACACTCCTCTACTTATTTCCTCGAGAGATGGCACTCTAAGAATCAGCTGTCTATAAGGGATCATCCCTATCGACCCACCTTGCTTCTTTTGACATCTTCAGTAGTGCCAGCAGCTACAAATCACACCACAACATGTGCTGGGATGGTCAGCAGGTTGGGGACCAGAACCACCTCTAAAGCCAATGGTTAGCAAGCAATGGCTCTGATACTACTCAGGATCATGCATATCTGCACTGTAACTGCATAATAACTAATAACTGCACAGCTAATACTCGCACTGCAAGTCTCAATGAACTTCAGTCTCTCACTTGAAGTTCAGTTTTTACACACACCTCATCTATCTCGTATTAACGTTGCTCTTATCAGTTGTGACACACATGATTTTCAACAAAGAACACCTTCATTTGGGTTGGAAAAGCCCATGTAAACTTTATTTAGCTAATGCCACGATCAACTCCTAAATCTTTGCTCTCCTCTGAGAGAATAAACCCAACAAATATCCCACCCTCAGTCATCATCCCAGCACATTTGTTTAAAATGATACCACAGCAACACCTCTCACCACAAGACACAGTCTATCTCCTCCAGCTCCACAGAACAGCAATCTACAATGCATTGAAGTGACTTTTTGTGTTCTGAAAATCCAGTCTATTCCACAGAGTAAATGACATTTGCAGAAATTCTACCTTAGCCTCCCCAAGTGGAAAGCAGAGAATTTGGATCAAGTGTATGCTTGTTTCAGTTTGAGCTAGGATCTCAGAAGAACATCTACATGTTGTACCTATTAAGATGCTTGTTAACGATTAAATATTTGCATCCTCTTTTTACAAGGGCATTTGCTTCTCAACTGTACTCATAAACAGATGAGCATACCATAAACCACAAGCATCATCTACCTACACAGACTACTTTTCTACTTTACACAAAATCACAGAAGTGTTTTATCCCATTCCATCACAAAGGAACCTGCAACAGGTTTTCATCATTCCCAGATGCAGAAGGTAACATCACACATTTTGGAATAACCCAAAATATTACTTAATTATCAAATAAATCCATTTTATTATTTCCTGCAGAAATTAAGTCTACTGTACTTTAAAAATGAGTATGGCAAGAAGAAGGGTACCTTGGAAGTGGAAACACATTTTCCCCCCCAAAAGAGCAGAGATCTCTACTCTCTTGGCTTCTAAGAGTTGTGGAAAAGAATGGAGACATCATCTCTTCTACTCTCAGCTTTGCAGAAGGCACAAATCCAAGAGGCACCTGCAGCACCGAACTCATGTTTTTCATCTCTGCTCTTGGCAGAATGATGAATTCCCTCCTTTGAACCAGAAATTCACTCAAAAACATTCCTAAAAGTAAGCAGTACATGAAAAGCAGCAACAAGCTCTTGTTTAAAAGCAAGTAAAACCCAAGACTCAGACAAGAAAACAGAATAAACCTCTGTTGAGAGCTTTGACCTATTACCAGTCATACACATACAAAGTAAATGAACTTAAAAACTGCAAAATACAATTCTCAAGCAATGTTAACGCAGTAGTGTTTGATGGTCATCTGCACACCCTGTGTTTTGTAGAACATTAAAACTGAAAAGGCTGCTTCCGTTATTTTTTACTTTATTGACGATTTAAAGTAACACACACAGAGACTTGAAAACAGAAGTTCCATTTCCCTAATGACAGTCAAGGAAAAGGAAGACAGTGAGCAACACCTCATGATCTCAGAATTCTTCTTGCTGCTGCTAGGAATGCAGAACTGACCAACTAAACATCAATTTTGTTTTCTGCAAAAGTGATGCGGACATTTGTGAATTATCATTCAGACTTGTTTCTCTTAGCAGAAGATTGGCTTTGCATCCATTTGAATGTCTCACTGATTGAAAACTACTGAAGATACCAAAAAGAATCCAGGTACTTCTACTCACCACTTGAGCTCTGGATCATGTTTCCAGATTTTTGGACTTCGTCAAATTTCGTGAAAATTACATTCAATCTGTTTGTAAGTTAAAGAAAGAAATCCACAATCAACAGTTGAATTTAATCTTTAGGAACCTTCTACTTTAAGATGTTACAGGACAAATTTTGTTTCAACTCAGGTCATTGAGAACACTGCCAGAAACATCAAGGATGAGGGGAGTTACTGCAAAATTAAAAAAAAAAATCACAACATGCAATGACTGATAAAAAACAGAAGAGGGATACTGCAGAGATGAAAGAAATACGACTGGAAATACAACACTGAAGATGTGGCAGATCTCATTGTAAAAATACCTTTCCAGTTCGTGATTACTTTGCCTATTTTTAACAATTTGCAGAAAAAAAATAAGAAGAAATGCAAACTTTGCACAACACTTGTTTGGCCATGACATTTCTTTCCTAAGCATATCACAGGCCCAGCGGAGCATGAGATCTTTACAGCATCTCATTATTCTTTCCTAGAGATCATACTCTGAGGCCACACTACAACAGATGTTTCCACTGGAAAACAAGAGACAGCAGCATTCCTTCCATCTGTGTGCACCCCGCCTCTGAAACAACCTCTCCCAATGCTCCCCCTGTGTACAGTCTGTCATCTATGCCATCCTCAGGTTTAATTCTGCTCTGTCCTGAATGTTAGAGACTAAGTGCATGTGGGATGGAAGAAAAACTCTGACCCCAGGAAGAGGTTCAATTATGCAGCATGTGAAGCTTCGTAAAGGAAAGGAAATAAAAAGAACCCCTAAACAGTTAAAATATAGGGACATTCTCAACATACCGAGACTGGGGTAATCCTTTTTTACTGAGATCAGCCCTTACACGTTCACCAACATGTCTGTAAATTTCCACAAGGCTGTTTATTGCTGCATCTCGAACCTGAAAGAGAGATGTGAGAAGTCAATCATCCACGCAGTCTAAAGAAATAAATCCCTGCCCTACCTTGGAGAAATAAATTTGCATATTTCTCAGCAACAACAGTTGCCACTATGTGCACAACCGCAGCATCCACAAGAGCTTCCATTCTTTCATTTCAGATAGTAGCAGGATCAGTAGGTCTAACTTTACCAAACTTCCACACTGATGATAAATGTATATCAGAAGGGTAATCAGTCACTCAAGTCACCACATGGACAACTGACTCAGGCTCAGCACTCAGCTGGCCTGCTACAAACAAAGCAATTTCCCAATCAAAACTGCCCAAAGCATCCCTGCAGAAAAGCTTATTCTGACCTAGATGACATTACCCAGCACAAGAAAAACAATACATAGAAATACATGCAACAGAAGAATGAAGGCACAACAACCCTTGTAGTCTTGCTGTACTCCTGGTCCTTAGTCAAATACTTCCACTGAAGTCCAGACAACAGGCAAAGAAGCAAAAAAACCCAACCACATAGACAAGAACTAAAAACTCCCAACTCTCTGGCCAGTCATCAAACTCACTGTAACACAACAGAAAGGCAGTATCACTAATGGCTAATTGCTTACTTTTGAGTGACCCAGGCTTTAACTGCAACCCTAAGTATCTCACAGGAGCAAAGGCTGTATGAACAAATGTAGTTTTACATATTTTCCAAGATGACTTGCAAAACTGACTGCTGGAAATCCCAGTGCAGTGACACATTTACATACCAACACTCCCTTCCTCTGGGAGGCAGACAGGTAAGCAATCTGCTCTGTCTGCTGGAATACCCTCAAGCCATGCACTTCTGCTTGCTTCCAACATTAACCTTCCCCTCCACACACCCTCACTCAACAAAAGGGGTTCCCAAAGCTAAGGCTGGTTGCTGACTACACTGAAACCACCAGTGCTGGAGCAGAGCTGCAAACGGAAACAAAGAAAGCATGGAAGCACAATAGCACTGGGCCTGAACGCATCAAGGCTAGATGCAAGGTATTTCTGTGGGTCCAAACTAAAATTAGCTTTATGGGGCAATGAAGGACAGACATGCA
Organism: Tetrao urogallus; assembly: GCF_951394365.1. Classification (NCBI taxonomy): domain Eukaryota; kingdom Metazoa; phylum Chordata; class Aves; order Galliformes; family Phasianidae; genus Tetrao; species Tetrao urogallus. Next base: position 10,884,829 of record NC_136821.1, on the reverse strand, counting down.
CACCCTACTTCCTAGGGAAGAATGACTAACACTCTTCTTTCACCCTGCTCTCCCCCTTTCTACATTATTTCCATCCAGAATGTTCTGAAATGCCACCTTCGTGTATTTCAGCCCTCATTTGCTAGTTTTGCCTTTCTGCCCCACAGTCCAGCACTGCAGCACAGGACACAGCCTTCCAGGTGCCAACAGGGCAGCTTTCAATACTGAGCATGGCAGGAGGAAGTGGGGAGGCCAGCACGTGCAGACTGTTTCTCCACAGAAATGGAGGCACACTGCAGCTGGTCAGAGGGAAGACACACTGCTCCTCAGCAGTGACTACACTGCACATATCTGCATGAATCAGTCACCATGGGCCACACACCAGCCACAGCAGCCAAGGGCTGTGACTGCCCAACAAGCAGCCCTGCTGCCGCTCTGTCCATAGCGGCAACAGCCCCAAAAACACCGGGCCACAGGCTGCCTAGCAGGGAAATCCTGGAAGGCTCGCAAGGCTGTGTGAAGCTGAAAGGGCAATAGGAAAACAGCTTCTGATACCCACAACAAAAGGGGAAAATGCCACACTTGACGGGGACCTTTGTTTCTCCATCATGTTTCACCAAGAGAGGGCAGCACTGACCCAGCAAATGGCCCAGACGTCCCACAGCTCAGAAGAAGGCACACTGCTGCTGACAGACCGGTGTTCAACCAGTTCAGGTACGAACTTTGCGCAGATGAGGTGGAACAGGTCCCCAAGAGATGAGTCACTAAATCAGCCTCATTTCCCACTCCGTTCTGGAAGCTGAGATTGGGCTGTGCCAGGCACATGAAAGGCAGCAGTGAGGGAACGCATTTCAGTCCCCTCACCGGCTTTCTGGTTTCTGCAACAAGTTCACAGATGTCAGGACCACAGTGCCTCTGCACAGCAGCAACTCAGCATCCCCACAGAGTAACAGCTTGCTCAGCCACAGCTCAGGAACAGGGAGCACCCTGAATCTTACACTTCCTTAGAAGCCTTCACGGAGGAACCAGCTTATCCTGTTTTGGCAAAAATGGGAGAAGCTGCTTCTCACTCAGCCCTCCCCTTTAGCAAGGGGAGGCTCCAGAGCCACTACAAACCCATTCCCCAGTTGTCACCTCACGCTTCCCTCCAGCTACATTCCCACTCTAAACCTGGATCATGAACACCACCACCCATGTTGGATGGAGATCTGAAATACTCAGAACCTGCAGGTGCCTGCACTACCTCACATTAATCTGAACTCTGCTTCCTTATCCCCTTCTCTCACTAGCGTCGCACATTTCCACTTTCAGATTAGGTTACAAGCTCTCTTTGGCAAGAGAGCTCTCTCCTATGTAACAGAACTGGGACAACCCCAATTTAGGATGTTAAAATTGTAACAAAGCTAGCAGACAAGATACAGGCAATTGCATCTTCCAAAGCAGGATAGAAAGCACATAGAAGCAACCAGATACTTCTTACAGTACTGCTGATGTAAGTACTGCTTACTTACTGCTGATGTAAGTTTCCTATACAACTTATCTTCTCTCTGCCCCTTGTTCACAATCTCCCCATACAAGCGCTGGCAGTGCACGTGGCCAGGCTGTCAGTCTGGTCCCATTTGCCCTCCCTGCCCAAACTGGTTCTTATCTGAAGGTACACAGATGCTTCACTGAGCCTGAAGGGATGCCTGCAGCTTCCCATGCACTCAGCTGTAAGGTACAGGAGTAATTCTCTTCCTAGACAGATTTCCTGTTCTGTTCCATATCATCTGCAGATTGATGCTGTTCCATTGAATTTCTGATTCTACTGTAGGCATATTACAACTCTGACCCACACAAAATCAACCAAGAGCTTTTCATAAACATCATTCACCAACAGCAGCACATTTTTCAGCTAATTTATCAGCTGGATATACAGAGCCCCACCTACCAACAATGGCACTCAACACTACTTTCAGAAGCAACTCACAGCAAAAGCTTACCTGGCTGTTCGGATCTCCAAGTAAGTTACATATATGCGGCACTATCTTGCTCAGTGTTAAACTCTGAGCTCCAGATCTGGGAATAAAGAACAAAAAGGGGATCGGTGTGAACCACAGAGCAAGTCTGCAAGCATAACTTAAGAGTTGCAGGAGGTTCTGACTTACGCATTGAGTGTTGCAATAAGGCAGAGACAGATCCCTTCTCTTGTCCGGAAATTCTTGTGTTTGAATCCTCCTAACATCCTATCCCACACGTACTGTGGGAGAAAGAAAACAAAGTGAGACAAAACAGGAGGCCAGGGAAGAGAGATTCATTCTTTCATACACTGTAACATTTTTGCATGACAAACTTTACGTCCATTCAAGCTGAATAAGACAACAAGCAGTAAAACATTTTTAAGTATGACTAGTTCTTTGCTGAATTCATACTAACTTGCCACTAACTAAAATAACAGCACTATACAAAGCAAGTGCCTTCCAGCACCCAGAACAATTACACTGACTGCTCCTTGATAAATCCAAGCAGCATTCACACACTCCCATGCAGACCCTGACCACCCAGCCATCCAATAGCATTCTCACATAACATGAATCATTCATCACAGAGGCATAGGAAGACGAGGGCATTAGAGACTGCCATAGGAGAATACTCTGATAGAAGAGAAAGTAAGGAAAAGTTAACATCTACGCAGAGTACCAGGACACCAACAACAGAAATACTCAAACAGCTCCGCTTCGAGCAGCTCCTCTCTCACACACCACAAAGGGCTGTGAAGCATACCTGAGGATTAGCAGCCTGTTCCATGATTTTCAGCAGCAAGGTCTGATCCTGCTCCCGCACAGAGTCCTTGGAATCCCCCAGCCTATCCAGCAAGCTGGGCAGCACTGCAAAAGGAGAACAGCAACATCCAAATCCCTCAGAAGGAAACCACCACAGCCGCACAGCCCCTCTGCCTCTCAGAGGAGGGTGAGACATCAGAGCTGTGCCACAGGAGGGGAAAGGCAGCATTACTCCCAGCCCTTACCTGTGCCGATCTGAGCCTTGAAGCGGTCCTGCAGGCGGGACACCAGTGCGGAGATGATGTCGATCCCCAGCAGCACCACCTGGAAACAGAGGACAGGTGTCAGCATGAGGTTGAGGGCCGGGCAGGAAGCAAACCCTATGGGCTCGCTTCACAGGGCTTCCAGGAGCACAGAGCTGTGGTGCAGAACCCACACTGTTGTACACAGGGTGCGCGTGTGCTGTATGCGTAGAGACTGTAGCACGTGGGAACAAACACCTTAATTAATTGTTATTACACCTGTAATCAGGAAATGGCGTGCACTGACATCCGTCTCACCATTCGCCTGCAGAAATTAAACGCGGCTTTGAGGGGGTAACCAGGATCTGAGGAGGGCGGTTCAGGCAGTGCGACTTCGCCCAGGCGAGGCCGGGTGCTGCCGGCAGAGGGCGCTCTCCGCCACACTCCCGCCGCGCGGCCCGGCCCCCTATGCAAATCGCCGGCGGACGGCGCGGAGCACGCTGGGTAGCGCCCCTCCGGCCCACAGAACGCCTTCAACCGAGGCCGCGAGGGGGGAATAGCGGGGCCCAGCGGGAATACGTCCCGCGGACCGCGCCCCCGAGCCGATGGGGTGTGCAAGCAGCGCCGGGAGCGCGCGTCCCCTCACCCTGACCCGCGGCGCGGTCGGCTCGCGCTTAGGGCGGGCGCGCGACAGCCCTCGGTAACCGTCCTTATCTTGGGGTTGCGTGGCCGCTCGATGAACGCGTGGTGAGAGCGGCACTGCTAACGCCTGAGCAACACACGGAGCGCCCGCGTGCGCGCGCGGCGCAATTTTTGGAACCTCGCACCGGCGCGTGAGCCCGGCGCGTTTCTCACACGGCTGCGCGCGGACCGACCTGCTGTGCGCGTGCACAGCGGCCGCCACGTTCCCTCACGGGCTGCGGCCCTTTGTCCTGCGCTTCGCCCCGCCCCCACCGCTGCAGGTGATGTCAGCGTGGGGGCTGTAAGGAGGTCACGCAGCAGCCGGCTGTGAGGATCTCACAGCAAAATTTAACGACACCACAGAGCACGAAGTCAGCGCTGTAGGAAATCAGCGAGAAAAACAACCTGTGCTACCGACCGGTGTGCTTCTGGCTCCTCCCAACTCAGTAGTTAGGTGTCCTGCTCACAAACACTGCCACAGCACCATGCACAACTGCTGCCAGCTGAGCATTACACGGCCAGGTCCTCAGCCAGGAAAATGCAGCTGGCCCTGCAAGCACTGAGATCACGCATGTGTCAGATGGAGCATGAGCTGCAGCTCTGCAGACAAGGCACCTCTCAGGTGCTGAAGGCAGCACGAAGCATCACACAGAACCACATCAGCTGGAGCAGCTCAAAGCTCCTAGCACAGAAGTGCTGACCCCAACTCCACCTGCAACACTACAGAACAAAAAATGCTGAGCACACTGTAGCTGGAAGGAAAGTGCTTGTGAGGGGTTAGCTAGCACCTGGAAGAACAAGGCAGCCCAGCACAGGAGCAGCCAGGGGTCTGCTGGGGGGCTGAGCAGGTGCTGCTGTGAGGCACCCATAGACCAGAATGAACAGGACAGAGGCCATGCACCAGGTGTTAATGCCCATTGCTAGATCACACCACTAAAGGTTTTTCTTGCCTTGTTTGGGAAAAACACTTATAAGTGTGCAATAGCATTTTCAGCAGCCATTACTTTTGCAAAGCTCTGGAAAGACCCTAAGAACTGAACCTTCCCCAGCAATTCCCAGCCTTGCAAGCAGAATGCCTGAGCAGGATCTACACAAACCTGTCTCCAGACACTGCCATAACCTGTAACAGCCTAATCATCCCACAGCAGCCAATTCCAATTGAGAAAAGAAGCACTCAAGGTACTTCGCTAGCTGCAAAATGAAAAACTGCATAGACAATAACCCAAGAGACGGATGTAAGGTACAGAAAGGAGCCACAGCAAGCAAGAGGGAGCACGTCATCCACACAGGAAGGCATCATTTCAGCAGGAGCCTTACTCCTGTGAAGCTGCTTCTTTAGCACCCTGAAATCTTTCTGCCAGGCTGCATGGCAGGGTCACTGCCAGCAAGTGTGAGGTCTTCCCAGAGATGAGCTGAAACATCCATCAGTTGATCACAAAGGAAGCCCATAATCACACAAGGACAATGACCTAAATTCTGCTAAATTCCACCTTTGATTATCACAAAATTCCTGTCTGGAATTCCCCCTTGGTTTCTGCCAGAGTCCTTTCTTCACTTTTTGTTGCTAAAGGCTGCTGGAGAATGCTGCTAGCATCATAGCATTCCAACTGCCAAATGAAATAGCACTAAGTATTCTACTGGACAGTGGAGCTGGAGGAAAAGGTGGGAGCAAGCAGGCTCCTGGCTCAGCATTCAACCAGCAGAGCTCCAACCGGTCTGCAACCCATGCAGGTCTGTTCCAGCTCTTAGTACAGTTCTCCATCAGCTCAGGCACAGTCGTTACTATTTTAACATCTGGCAAGAAGATATCTTTCAAGAATTTGAAATATCTGGTCTAGGAAACAGCAATCAAAATTAAAAAAAAGTATCCCCACTCATTCAGAAAGTAATGTTAACTGATGACACTGCTTTCTACATGCTCCAGATCCAGACAGCGCAGCCACAAACACATAGGAAATCAGCATTCTTCTGCTTCCTGAATACTTTCCCTCTCTTCAACTCCCACTGACCTCTGAAATCTGTCCCTTTGCCTTTCTGGCTGTCACTGGTGAGATCTGGAGCAACAGCTGAAGCACTGCTCCACTGAGCTCCCACACGAGAATAGAACATCTGTTTTCCTCCCTCAGACTGCAAACAGACAGCCCTTCCGTCACTTCCAACAGATACTCAGTTATATGAGAGAATAGCAGAGCACACTGCATCTACATTAGGGCACAACTATGGGCCACTCTGGCACACAGCATGCAGTCAGAAACCCAGAAGAGGTTTCTCAAGCAGGCTACCTGCTTGATGTTGATGTTGGGGGCTGAGCCAGCTGCCCATAGGCAGGGGCAGACTTCTCACCAGGGCCCCAAAGCAGCAGATGCCTGCAGAACAGCTCTGGAGCAGAACATGCACCCAAACCTACACACACTGCAATTCAGTTATGTACTTACAGCTTCTCTAACAAGCTACCTAGAAAATCCAGTTACATACAGGTAATATTCCACACCATCCTATACACCTGATATTCCAAGTCTGAAGTGGGTGACGACCATCACCACAGGGCAGCTATTCAACAGAAGAGAGTCAGACTGCCTTACTGCAGCCCAGTTGGAAGCCTACCACTACAGCACTCTCCCCCACGCCAACAGCCTGGCAATATCTGGGTCAGGGTCCAGCTGAGGCACGTGGATGGGCTGATGCTGGTGAAGACACACACCTTCCTGCAGCTGAAGCATTCCAATCTCCAGAGCTGCTAAACCAGTGAGACGTTTCACAGAAGTCACTGAATTCCTATAGAACAAAATGAAACAGAAGTGCCGCAAGAGAAGAGAAGGGAATGCTTCCTACCACACTGTTTGAAGGAACCAGCATTTTCCTAAGGGAAACAAACATGCCCAGATAAAACAGCTGATAGCACAAGAGGAAAATCAGTTGGAAAATTTTAGGGATAAGCCACATACACTTACTTCCAGAAATGCACGTAAACATGTGAGGCAAACACTTCCTGTCAGTGCTCCAAGGTCTATGACACACTGAAAAAAGCACTCTTAGGCTGGAGATGCACAAGCAAGTGTCCCTCAGTTCTTGTGGATTAATATAAGAAGGGAATTAATTCAATGTTTAACTGAACCATTAGCACTTGGATTAATTATTTCAAATGGAACTCTTAAGAAGAAATACCTCAGAGGAACAAAAGCTGCAAGCACTATACAAGAACCCACTCAGCTCAGCCTGTGCACAATGCTGGCACTCTGGGAAAGCACCGAAGCCTGCAAAGGAATCAACACAATTCCAAAGAGACAGCAGCTCTTCCAGCCTTGGAGCCAGAGCAGAGCTGAACAATAAAATCAGATTGTGGAGGTCTCCAGGGGCCAACCAGTTCAACATGCTCCCATCCCACTGCTCAAATTTAGATCAGGTTGTTCAAAATTATACTAAGCATTTTGTTTTGTTCGAGCCTTAATATCTAGGCCTTCAACTGCCAGTGATTTTAAACATTCATTAACACTTGAAACAGTTTTATGTATTCTAGTTAGAAGCAGCCCTGTCCATTTACGAATGGATTTAATGAGCTCCTCTGTCACCAACACCAAGGCTTTGCTGGCAGGCTGTGAAACAGATGTGTTTTAATCCTTCTGTAGGCACAGAAGCAGATAAGAGACAACTCTTTGTAGTCCTCCAAGGCTCCAGCTACGTGACCCAATCCATAACAACCGTAGATTTCTAGTTTTCTGTAGGTACCAATGACCTAAGAGACGGACCGAGCAGCAAGAGCAGGGGTGTGTGTGTGTCTCAAGTTCACACCAGCCACAGCAGGCACTGGTACATTCCTCACAGTAATGAAAAGGCACAGCACTTTTAGTTTATTTACCTAGGAGGTTTTGTTTAACTTGACAACATCTGATAAAAGTAAAAAGTTCAAAGCCGTGCACAACGATAGGCTCCAATTACTGCTCCTCTCTATCAGTCTGTGTCAAAGCAGCCTGGCTCAGGAAGGAGGCTGCTGCCTGCCAGCTCCTTGCAGTATGCAGCACTGAGAATAGGAGGTTGAGTTTCACAGATAGCAACTATGTCAGGCTAGGAAACAGCACTTAGAGAAACAGGAGTTCAGATAAGGCGATGCTCAAAGATAGAGCCAACACACACAAAACGTTTCCCTGATAACACTGCTCCTGCTGCTTATTTAGAGATCCAGCAGCGGCTTTTTCTTCAGTAGAGGCTCTGTAAGAAAAGCCATGCACCTCACTCAGTTGCTACGTCTTACACAAAAGGAATGACATCAACTGATTACGGAGGGAACCTGACTACAGTTGTGTCTCTGTGCCCTTCATCTATTTCCTCCAGTAACGCAGGGCTAAGAGCAACCTGGCAGGACGGGAGAAATATAAACTGATGTTTTCCAAGAGCTTTCATATCCTCATCTGGAATTACAGAGCATTATTACTACCATAAACTTGTCATGGTGAGATCTAGCAGTCTCATCTGTATGTTGGAAGAAGTGTTGTTTGGCTATTCCATATACATCTGCCTGCAGCGCTGGGGCTGTGCCAGCATGCAGTCCAGTTATAAAGTTCAGCCTAAGATCTATACATGCAGGGAGAAAAAAAAAAAAAAAAACATGCAGAGCTACTCTGTACACTCACATCACCATTTAAAGAGATTTCTCCTCTCTCCTTCAAAGGACTTAAAATGTTTTGAGAACATATATATACATTCTGTTCCTCGTCTTCAAATTCATACATCAAAGAAGATGCCACAAACACAAAGCACCATGGAGGCAAAGCACAGATTCTTCATTAACTCTTTCTTTAAAGAAAATAGCTGCAAGAGACACAGGCCTTGCATTCTTCTGGCACATTTTGACTTTTTGTCAACCAAATGGTAAGGAGTTACCTACTCCAGCAAACTTGCTTTAGCAGGGGGTTGAACTAGATGATCATCTATTCTGTGACTCCAAGCTGGGGCATACTGCAGGCCTGATTCTGACCCATCACACTGGCACAAACCCAGAACATGAGGTGCAGTTGCCTGCACCCACATAATTCTCCCCAGAAACAGAAGGGCACAACAATCTGCAGTCATTGCACATTTCTTACCCGCAGATGACTTCATTCAGACCTTTAAGACTACCTAAATGTTACTAAGAGGGAGAAAAACAGTTGCAGAAACCCATTTTTGGATCCTAAGCTGCCCGAGTCCGCAGAGCAGCCTGTATGCTCTTTGAAGAGTCGCCCAATTATGTGCTGACCTCACATGTGCCTTGCTGGTTTCTTGGATGAAGTGACTCATTAAATAACCCAAGAGAGTGAAAGCTTTTTACTTTGTAAGACAGATTAATTCAGTTGCATTGTTTTACCACAAAATCCCTCTGGTTCACTAAATAATTTGGCCTAGAAGTCAGGATATGGCAGCACCAGCACCTCTGGCGTCATTTGTACCAGAGAGAACAAGGAACAACATCATGGCAAAGCAGTCTCACTCCCTGCTCCACCTTAAGCTGAAATCCCTTCTTAAAAGGGTTTGAGAAAGGCTGTAATGCCAATCAACACCAGCACTAATTGTATTGTTCCTTTTGCCTGCGTGAGGCAGCATGCAGGCAAAATAACATGCAGGCCAATAACGCTCTTTCAGTTGACAATGCCTCTGTGAGGATGTGGAGGGATGCTGTTTTGCTTCCTGGACAGGAACCAGGAGGCTGCCAGCAGACTTGCATGCAGCACAGCCAGGGCTCAGCTCCAATCCTTCAGTGACCCTCCAGTCCTTCCACAGGAGACGCAGCTCCAAGCAGCCCCAGCAATAGCCACACTGCATTATGCCTGGCAGGAGGCAAGCAGCAACATCAGGGAAGATCTTAATGGACCTCCTGGGCCAGGAACCCATGTACCAGTCCACATAGCAACTGGTAGAAATAGCCTGGTACAACATAACCCACTGGCTGGGGGATTCTAAACTTTGAGCCTCTGCTGCCTGTGCTCCTGGAGCTGTGACACCGAGCACTACACAAAGAGCCAGCCCAGCATGTGACCCACTGATCACACTGCAGCTCTCCTTTTCCACGAAGTTTAATCAGGAGAGCCCAAACCAAGAGAGCTTTCTGCTCACAGGAGTTGCTCAGAACCTTGTGGAGCAGACTTAAAAGCCACCAATTGCTCCTTTCAAGCATTTGCTATGTTCTTCTGGCCTCTATCAATATAGCTTTCCAGGCTGTACAGCCAAGAATTTCACTCAGACTGCCTTGGGCCCTTCTGTCTCTGAGGGTTATGATCTCAGTGCACGTGTATCAATTGCCTCATCTTTCACAAAAATGCCTTTAATTCACATCATCACATTCAGTTGTAGCACAAGTTCCTACACTCAGGGTGACAAATCAACATTGTGTCCCATTTGTCTGCCACAGCACGAAAGCTTCACCATGTTGTCTCCTCAATATGACTGGAGCTGTGCTCACCCCATCTGCCAGCCTGCTCTTTTCCCTGCCACATGCTGTGGCCTTTCCAGAGATTAGAAGCATCTCTGCCCACGGTGATTCTGTTAGAGCTCCATCCCACATCTCCCCCCACGTCCCCTTTGTTAATAACACTGCTATAGAGCTAGAGCGGAAACCTGGAGAGCGTGGAAACCAGAGCAGCAAGCGTAAAACAAAGACTTCTCTAGAGGACCTTTTTTGAACAGTGATGTCACATCTTCAAGGGCATGCAAACCATTAAAGAAAGGCATCAGCAAGGACCCTGCCTTTGTGCAGCTCTACCTGCAGGCAGGAGAGGTCCTTTGTACCCTTTGGTTATTCAGCAGCTTTCTAGTACGAGAAGTGCCTTGATCCCAGAACCTCACCAAATCCAGCAGTTAGAGATGTCTCAGCACAGACAAAGCACTGCACAACAAAGTACAAACTGCCAGCTTCAGCTGACAAGCACACTGAAGAGGTTTTGCTAGCACGGACTTCAAGAAGGGTGGCAATCAACTTTTCCCTCTAAAAGAAGGATAAAGATAAATCCTCTTAGATTAGCTGGAAAGGAAATTAGCAAAAAGAGGAGGACACTGAAACCAAGTAATTCAGAAGGCTTGGAAATCATGACATCATGTACCTTAAGCACAGGTTGAGCAACTGTCTGACAGAAGACATTAAGGCTGAGGTGAGCCTTACGCTGCCTTTCCCCATGTCTGAAACTCACACTACATCCTTTCTTCCTTCCCTTCCCCGCAGGACTCCTTCACCAACTCCACACCGGTGACTGCAACTTAAACAGAAAGAACAGACTTTTCTTCATCACAGAACTATTGTGGGCCCAGCTCTGAGAAGCATGCGTGCTGTGACATGTCTTGGCAAGACAGCCCAGGGAAGCTCTTCTGAGAAACACTTTTTTCTTGCTGCAAGACACGAGGAGGCATTTGGATTCCATCACAGAGCTGCTCAGAGACCCAATAAAGCTCCGCATACTTGTGACATTCATTATTCAACAGCAAACAATAGGTCATAATACACTTCTGGCTATTCTGAACACCCATGCATCTAACTTCACAGACCACACATGCTGGATACTGTATAAAAAAAATCTACATTAACATATTCAGCATGCTCTAGACTGACTTCCTTTGCAATACAACCCAGTTGTGCTGCTTTGCCACAGCAAGACCTGCTCCTGAAGCCAGACTAACACAAACCAAACCTCTCCCAGTTAACTGAACTCTTTTCTGCAACACTATCAGTGAGCTTAAAACATTTAGGAAGTCTCCAGGCTGCCCAAATCAATATAAAAGTCAGTTTAGGCTTGCAGCGTTTTTGTTCATTAGGGACATTCCAATTCCACTGTACTAAATCGTGTCAAATCAAATGAAGAACGGATTTTAAAAAGGTCTCAAGAGTTTGTTGTTCTTCTACAGGTAGGCACCAAACCCTCCATTCATCATTAATGACCCTACAAACAAGCTGGCTGGCTGGCTCTTTTGTCTACTTGGCACAGCTCAGCTGCAGTGCAGGCCCATAGTCTGCAAACCTGGAATACATCATCACCACCTCTGTTTTACAGCCTCACAACTGAAGTGCAGTAAAGCTTTTGCCCAGCAGCAGAGAATAAGGTTGGCTGCAAGCAAAGGGTGAACAGGAGGCTCCTCAGTATTGAGTGCTCTTCACCATCACTCTCCTCTCATTCATACACCTGAAATGAAATCCACACAGCTCATTTCAGGTCTGGCTGTCAGCAGTCCTCACCAACTAACAGAGTTGCAATCTAAGTTTCATTATGCCATATTCTAAGTTTGCAAGATGTTGAGGGCACGAGTGGGGAACAGCAAGGCTTCACCCTCCACTCGTTCCCTAAGAGCCCCAAGGTGCCAGAGGCAGCACCCACCAGGAACCGCTGCCACAGCCACCAGCTCAGCAGCAGCCAAGCCCTTCCTGCGGCTCCTGAGCAAATTCACACGGGTGGTTTTAGGAACAAGGCCAACAGAGCAGCCCGGGTGCTTGAATCCTGCCAATGCACTTCTCCCTTCTTTAAGCATGCTCCTCAAGACCTTGGGGAACAAAGCATCATTAACTTGGAATGAGAAGCAGCTGCACGTGGTACTAGCTCCAACACCTGTGCACCTAAGCAAGAGAAAATACCTTTTCCCCTCAGAGCTAATCCCTGCAAGGGTACTGCCTTCCCAGCAAGCATTTACTCCGGGAGAAATTCACTTCCCACTCAGTTCATCACAATCCAGCAACTCAGACAGATGTCTCTAATCCGTAACTGGAATCTTTAGAGATGCACACAAAACCCAGTCTGCAGTATTTCAGTCATGTTTTTGTATCTCAAGGGACAAGTGATCCACCCAGACTTCTCCACACTGCTAAGAGTCTTTACCACACAAACCTATGGAGAGGTCTTCATTCTTTTGGGTCTAGACTTAAAACTTCAGAGAAACTATGCATAAAAAAAAAGAGTGTAAGAAATGACCAGAGGTTTCTTCCCTGCTGCAGCATCACTCAGCCCAACAGCCTCCTTGATGCAGATGGAGGAGGGCTCTCCCACCACTGCTGTGCTCCAGGAACTTATTCTCATCACAGCAGGCCAGCGAGGCTCCATAATAACCTGGAAGGGAAAGCTCTGGGTTCAACGGTGAGCAGAGCAGCAGTGACAGGCTCCAGGAACTACACAGCTTAACGCATCTGACAAAGCAAAAAAGGGAAGAAGTATCTCCACACAAAGTAAGCAACACTAAGAAAGAACCTGTATGTTATTTGCAAGTGCTTCTACATCTTCAGGGCAAGTAATCCTGCACCGCCTTCCAGTCAAACCAACAAAACCTGAGTTTTGTAGCTCAGAAAAAGACTGGGGAGGAGAAATCTTACAGAATAAAGTCAGAGAAAGCAGCCTGTTACCTCCTGCCTAGCTCAGGAGCACGAGCAGAATACACACCCTCAGCAGGGCTGCAGGACAAGGATGCTGCTGGCTTTGGAAGTCACATCTTCCTGGGCTCTGGGATGACACACAAGCTGCCCGGCCTGTGCCTCACTGATTTCCCAGCAAGCAGTTGGGGCCAGAGAGAGCAGAAGTTCATTGGCCCATTTCCAAATTTTTCTGTAGGACTGTCCTGCTACTTCATTTGTGAGCTCGGGACGACATGCAGCCTCCCCATCAGTGCCTGGTGATTAAAGACCACCCCATCAATATTTAAAGCAATCCAATTTCCTTGACAGAAGAAAGTACGTTTGTGCCAAGTCTATCATTAAGTCAAGTGAAAAGCTGCATGCTCAAGTGATGGGTTCAGCCATTTTGCTGGTTTGAAAATACTACCAGATCCTTTTGGATGAAAAGCAGAACTGAAAAAAACAAAAAACAAAACAAAAAAAAACATTAATCTCATCCTTCCAAAACTATTTTATTTTCCTTCTTTTGATCTAGCATCAAAGACTTCCAGGTTTCGCCTATCACTAACTATGGCAGTCAGAAACACAGTGCATCTCCAACTTCCTTCAGAATATGTAAGGGAAATGAACGTGCATTAAATATTTCCACATCAGATCTTGCAAGGAGAAGCAGAGGCCTTGCCTCTTACCAGGCAAGGGGTTTTTGTTTGCTTAAGTACTGAACAGCTCTGGTGAAGGCCTGAGCTCTCAGACATCACTCAGCCTGAGGGTTCCAGGCAGACGCAGTTCATACCACCTTAGACCACTACACAAGGCATGGTCCATCATCGCAGTCTGAGGCCCACCAAGTCTAGAAAACTACTCAAAGATGAACAGAGGAGTCTCAGATGTCCTTCCTTTAGTGCACACAGACCACATACTGTTCTTTACTAACAAAAGAGCATCAACAAAACTGGGAGACCAACAGATACTCTGCAAAAGGAGCACTTCACCTCCCCTTGGCTCTTCCCTGAGCGCAGACACAAGCCTGCTTTCAGCAGAAAGCCAGAGTTTACTGCATTAAGGAGGAAAGTAGCTGTGCAAGTCAAATGAAGAAAGTATCCTCCTTTTCAAGCTTCTTTTTAATCTTTTGATACCAGATAAAAGAAAAATAAGATCTTGCAGGTATGCAAGTGTTGCTAAAATGAACACTGAACAACAGAGATTCAAAAACCCAGACACAAACAAAAACAATATCCAAATACAGCCTGTGTCAGCTGCAAACACAGGGAACCCATCAGTGAGCACAGTGATCCTGTGGCTCAGCCTCACCTGGGGGCAGCACCCACCTCCCACCCTGCTAAGCCTCAGCCCTTGATTGCAAGGAATACAGTGCACCTCCAACCCTGCAAGGATGAGGGCATACCGTGGGTCCTGGGGCAATCCACACAGTCCCTCAGCTCTTACATCTGCTGCAGAGCACAATTGCCCTTTGCAATCAAAGGCATAACTCCAAATGACAATCCAGTTAGCGATTCTAGTAAGTCAGCCACTCTTTTCCCTGCTAGTTACACCTATACTGATTCTATTCAAGTCAAAGGAGATTCTTAATTTTCTCCAAAATAACCAAGAACAGAATACAGAATGTCAAAACAGCATTGTTTGGAAGCAAGGGAACAGCCTTCTCACACCACTGATCTGGGAAGGGCAAAGGAAACAGCAAGGACATGGGAACAAAAACTCATTTGAAACAGTGTTATCTCTCATCAAGCCATATTAAAGAACAGAGCCAGCAAAGACCATGACCTCTTTACTCCTCTATTATTTGCACCAAAATCCGATTTTTAGAGGCAGAAGGGGCTCATTAGGTCAGTTAATCTGACAGCCTACACAGTACAGTTCGTGGAATCCCAACCAGCTCCCTCTGCTCCAACACCAATTATGTTCTGTGAACAGAGCATTTCTTCTGGAACAGCATCGGGACTTAACCTGATTTAGGATCTTCAAATCAAATAAAGGAAGAAGATGAGAACTAAGAATTCTGTACAGTGATTTATTTCTTGTTAACAATACAACCGTTGCATATACGTCAGAAAAACAGACATGAGGATCCTCCACCCCACCAAGATCCACATGCAGCAGTTTCCAAACTTCTGAAGCGTACATTACCTTCATACCTCTCTGATAAGGCTATGGATTACTCCAGAGCAAATGCAAGCAAGCAGTGGTCTCACTTCTTTCTAATTATCTTTTATAGCTCCCTAAACAAGGATCTGAGCTCCACAGGCACCACAGGTGTCAAAGCTGCAGTACTCCATGCAGCCTGCACACACACACCAAGAAGGCTCACACTGTCCCCGTATCAATTCCCATGGCAGTGTCCTCCCTCCCCCCCAAAAAGCTGAACACAGAACAGCCACACGTTTTCCCCATCTTCTGTTCTGTATAAGCTTTATACAGAAAACATCATCTTTCACAAACATTCACAGTGCTATAGTAATTGGCATAAAAGATGATTTCTGATAAGCCCACATTTAATTGGCCATAAAAAAAAAAAAAAACAATTAAGAAAAGCAATGTGTTTTTACTTCAAAACCACCAGGAGTATAATAAGGAAACGCAGACTTGCAAGCTTCAAAAGAGAGTGGGAAAACCTTAATCTTCCATCACACACACTGACTTCTGTAACAAAGAAGCAAATAGGATTTGATAACCCCAATTACTTATTAAAGGTTAGTGTGGAAGGAAGCATCTCCTAGAAAAAAAAAGCCATAAGAAACAAAATTCAGACAAATTATCCTTATTAACAGATATTACTTCAAGACACAGATGTTATTTCAAGCATTTCATGTGTTAGCTGTGTTATTTACGCAAAGTGATGTCCCATCTCCAAGCAGGCAGCACAAGGGCTGTGCTAAGCAGCTGCTGGGGTCACTTTGAGTTTCTCCTGACTTCAGAGGCAGCAGGAGCTGGCTGTCAATGAAGCAGCAGTTTCCCATTGTCCCAGCCTTACCACACCTTTCCTGAATACAGAAGACAGCTCTTGAGAATCTTCAGTTGCTGCTCAGACAAGTCTGGCTGCAGAGCTGTTTTCCACATACACTCTATCATCACAGGCTGCTCTCACAACCCTAAGTGCCTGCCTAATCCCCAGAGAGCAGCCCCCAGCAATGCCTCCTTTTCCCCTTAGCTTACAGATGCCACTCACAGCTGCTGATAGCTTTTCAGTAAGTCAGAAGATAAACGGGCTGGAGCAATCTTCCTGCCCTCCCCAGAGCATTTGCTGGCCCACTTCTCATCCCAGTGAGCACCATCCCAAAGTCCTGCCCTCAGCTCTCCTTGCCTGTGTGCTTACTTCCCTCCTCAATTAAAAAGAAGCACACGACAACCTGTCCTCCTGCTCTGTTCTCCCAGAGGATATATGCCATGGGGAAGGTAGGTATCAACCCTCATCTTTTGCCACAAATCCACCATTTCTCAGACCAGCAGCTCCCCTTTTCCCAGTATGCACAATCTCCTGGCTCGTTCACCCTCCTCACATTCCCCACAGGACTTTCCCTGAGACTTCAGAGCTGCCGCCACCACCACTTAGCCTGTGTGACAGCCAGATCTGAGACACGGCCTCACACATCACTCCCCACATCGTCTCAGTAGGCATCGCTTCCTTCAAAGCACAGCCAGAGCACAACACTGTATTGGAGCTGCAGCAGCACCAAATGAGGATGACAGTAGCAGGATCACCTCCGTCCCTCATCCAGTAATTATGCTGATGTAGGACCAACAACCCTGAGATCACCATAAAACACATTCCTGAAAAATCCTTGGGATAGATTTGCACTCAGGTTTTAAAAAGGAAATACAAAGGCACATTGCAGCAACTAATCCTAACTCTCTAACTTAAACTCCCTTCCCTTCATCTCATTCCCCTCCTTTACAGTCACTCAAATGCTTGGGGAACCCATGAGATCTGCATGCCCAAGATGACCAGTAGACATGGCAAGCAGCCTTCTTTTCAGACAGAAGTCATTAAAACACCTTTCTTCTGACCTCATAACAGAGCCACCACCTACAAAAGCATTTCCAAGTGATCTTCCATCTACACCACACTCTTCTGCTCCAATTCCCATGCACTAATTCCTCCTGAAATGAAAGATGCCTGAACGAGCTGTTAAATACCATCAGCCAGCAGTACTTCAGCTGCAGCACACTGAAGGGTAAACATCTGGGATAAGACCACTCTGCTTCCTACTATTCACCTCCTTCTCAAAGAAGCAGGCCTGCTGAATATGAAGCATCTTTCCAGCAGCACTGCATGCACACTCAAGAAACACTGTGTGGCTTTGACTTGATCGATGATCAGTTATTCACTGATGATCTAAGGCGGCTGGTAGAGCTCTCAAAATTAAGCTGTGCTATAATAAAAGCTAATGAATGTATTTATAGTAAACTAAGGGGAATGGTGTTTTATAATGTGCATCAAGGAAAAAATTTGGTAGTTGCAGGAGTGAAATACATCCTCAGTGTTAGTGCCAACATCAGTACCCACTGCCAGGGACAGGAGCAGAATGTATACACTGCCAAACCCTTGCAGGCCGTGAACTACTCCAATTCTGTCGTAAGAAATTTCTTAAGTGCTGGAGATTGAAGGCTCTTGATAGAAGGAGTTCTGTACTACATCATTCTGTTGTCTGAAGTCCAGCCCATGCTAAAAAGGCACACTTACCCAGAAACGCTTTAATTCTTTCACCAAGGACCTTTAGGAGAAGATCAGAAGTGACGCATCCAACTGATGCACTCTGCACCCAGGCACATTGAACTGCCTGCTCAGAGGTATTACAGCTGCCAAAAGAACACATTTCTTAAATCCTCTGAATTTCTGCCCACCACAGTGAACAAAGCAATACCAAGAAATTTCCAAGTCACAGAAATTACTGTAGAAATTGCTCTTTATAAGAACCATTTTTCTAAGTTTTCCTCAGAAAGAACAGACGTTAATGCTCAACAATTCACACACATTTAGATCAAAAAGGCAGTGGTGTGGAGAACACATACTTGTCCATCCCAACTCACAGCACTGGAAGAACACAGCTGCCGGGTAGCTCAGAACATAGCCTATGTGGGTGAAGGCACAAGGAGATGCTACAGGCCAGCCCTGCAAGCACCACCTAACAGCAGCTCTGCCTCAGCTCTGGTGTGCTGAGCCCATCAGTCACACATGCTTCAGCTAGCCCCCCAAAAAGCCAGCTCCCCTGCTGAGCTCTGCTTACTTCCCAGCCTTAGTTCCTCCAGCCTTCCTTCTTAGCCTTGCCCCTTTTCTCCCAGGGTTCCACACTCCCTCTGCTCTTCAGCCTCCAAGTCACCCAATTCTTCCAACATTCCAGACGTAAATTTCTCTTCCCATTCTCCTTTCAGCCAGCTTGTCCTCAGAGACTACATTAGTCTCCACTTCCACAATCATTAAAAAGCAACAGTAACAACAAACTCAAGAGTTAGCACAAGAGGAACAAATAGGGATTCCAGCCACTGGCGCTATGCCAACGTGGACCACCACCAGTGCCAGGACAGAAGAAGCCACCATCCCACATGAGACACGCTGGGAAAGAGGCTTTCAAACTCAAGGCTGGGGAGTAACAGGCCTTGCACTAAACAAACTAATCTTGTATGTGGGAAACAGTGATCTGCCACGCTTACACTGCTACTTCTGCAGAGGGAAAAAGTTCTTATTCTGGTATGTTGACTGGGGTGAGCCTTCATGTCACACCTTCATCTTACTCCAGTATTCCCACACATTGATGTTCTCATCTCTGAGATGTCTGCTCTTGCTTCCCCATTCACCTGCACTGCATTTCCTACTACCCCCACCTTTAAGCAGAGGTTTTCAAAGAAGCACCGCTGCACTTTTCCTCACGTGTGCCCTCCTGCTTGGGAAAAGCACCTCTCTGATTTTCATGAAGCTTCCAGTAGACAGACGAAATCACCTGGAGACAACAGGACCTGCACAACATGAAAGCAGCAGTTCTCTTCAAGACCAGTGAGAAAGCTCAGGTTCTGATGGGGGCTGGAGCTTGTGGAGGCTTTCAAAAGCACTGATATCTTATTCACAGCTCACAGCATTATACAGGCATTCACTTTCTGAAGACTTTTAGGGACAGATAAGGCAGAAGAGGTGGATGGTACACTACCTGAAAGGCCACCAATGCACACCTGGAAGAGAATCTCTATCCAGACGAAAGAAAAGAAAAACAAACACTGCAAACTGTAAGAGCAGGTACTTTCTAAAGCCTGTGCATACTTATAACTTTCCACACAACATCCAGAGAAGAGAAATTCCTTTTGGAGGCCAAGCAGCTCAGGCACACACGCCAAGAAGCACACCATGGCACCCTCCGTTCCTCAGGGCACAGCACTGCTACATTCCCTTGCATTTCTCAGCTAAATGAGCCACACAGATATCTTCTCCAGAGCCTTCTTCAATAAGCCAGAAGTACACTGCAGCACCCACCCAAGGACTTACTGTGCACAGCACTGTAATTAAGCAGACACAGGAATGTGTCCAGATATGCTGTGTACCAGAGAACAGGGGTATAAGCAGTAAGGTGCAATGGGACCAACTGCATCAACTGTGAGCAAACAGGATTCTCTCCAAAACTTCAGTGTGCTTTATTCCAATGTGAAAGCCTCAGAATCATCTGTATTTATAACAGAAATACAGGAATTGCATTCTTGAAAATTAGGTTACATAAAACCTGGTGGTAGGTAAACATCAGGAAAAGCCTCTAAAATTTAGCTATAAATCATACCAAACAAGTAACATCCCTAAATGTAAGCACTGAATAAGCAAAGACCTAACTGTTAAAAGCAGGTATTTGCTACGTGTCACTGCACAGACTATAACTTACTCCACTTGCAGTAAGGCTTCCAATCAGAGCCAACACGACTGCCACCTGCTATTAGTCAAAGAGGGAGCCATGAGAATACAAGGCAAGAATCACTACCTTCCAGTGGAATACAACTGTAACAAAGAGCTGCTATAATTAGTAGTAAGAGCTCATTTCTAACGTACAATTTACAGTAACTACAGAGACATCTCAAAGGTGCAACAACAAAACACACTGAATAGAAGCAACTGGAGGTTTTCCGTTTGCTGTTAGCCAATTCTCAGCCTCTCAGGCAGGCACAAACACAGCCCAAGCAAAGTGGTAGCATCAAGGTTAACCCTGCACTGCTCCCACTTCCCAGAGGAGATGCCCACAGCCTGTATGCCATGCCTACCCTGCACTACAACAAGGGCACAGGACAGGGTTCTACCACCTCTTTTCACATTGTCTCCCCAAGTTCTCTCAAAGAAACTATTTTTGGAGATGAAAAAGCACTACTTTCACTTAGGCAAGAAAATTCTCACACTTAAAATTCAGGACTTGATCCTACAGACTTCTTCCTCTAGCTAAGCTGCCAGCCACGCTGTTATCAAGAAATGATCTTGCTTTCTTCCATGCTCTGATAACTGGGACTCTGCTCTGGGTCGTGAATACTCAAATGCTGCTTTGTTTTAAGGTTTCATATTTGGCAACAAATGCAGTACCAAATGAGGAACAACAGAGCAGTCTCGTTAAAAATGAGATCTGATCTAGGAAGTAAGTAATGAACAATTTGTAGGTGGCAGCATCCACCTGGAGAAAATAGAGCCTGCTTGTCTGCACTGTGATCCACACCTCCCCTCCTGTGCTTCGGGGTCTGGTCCCAGAGCACACAGGATACAAACAGAGGCAAATTATCCTGCAATCCTACAAGCTGGTCCCCGTGCCCTGCAGGAAATCTTACTTTTCAGGCTCAAAGGAAGCTGCTGCCAAAGGAAGGTGAAGTCAGAATCACTTACCTGAAAGGGAAAGCATCCCTGCTACACACCACTGAGTCCAATGGGCTGCTGCTCCAAGAACCAATGTAGCTGCACTTACAGCCATGGACACTGAGCTTTTTTTTTTTTTTTTTTTTTTTTTACTAAGTGCCAGGATGAAATAAATGTATCCATTTGCATTACTACACATCAATGCTTTTTCAGTTAAACTATTAAGGAAGAGACATCAATGTAATGGTACCATGCATTTATCATTCATACGCTCTACACTCTCCCCATAACTTGAAAATTCTTTAATAAATTTCAACAAACTTCAGGACAATCACAGCATCAGATAACAAACTTGCATAGAGAAAAACATAAGGAAATGAGGCTTAACAAAGACAACTTTGCTTGTAAAGAACTAAAATCAGACAGAGGCAGATAGATCCCACTTGCCAGTGGGATTACCAGGAGGCAATTCTTCATACTGAAGTTCAAAGCAGGAGACAAGAATGGCTTTCTAAAAGAATTTGAGGAACATCTCACAAAGAAGACAGACTGCCAGTAGGTCCTTTCAGCTGAGAAATGAAGAGGCAGGTAAAACTGGTGTTGGTGAGGACACCCTTGATAAGTATTTCTTTCAGCATCAAAGGACAGAATAATTCCACTGAGCCATTTTAGAGGCCCTGCTCACATCACCCAGCTTGCCAAAAATCAGGATGCCAGTAAATCCCACCCTGGCAACCAACCTCCAGTTCAGGTTACAGCCCCCAGGCACCAGTCCCAGCAGCAGGGAAAGCAAGGGCTCATAGTGCCTATGGAACACCGGGGAGCCTGATCACATACACACCTAACAGGCTGCTCCTCCATAAAGGTATTTCCATAGGGGCACTCAGGCACAGCATGAACACTCTCTGTAAATCTCTGTGGGATTTCTAAGGACCCAAGCCAGCACACATTTTAAAATATTCATGCTTTTTCCAAAGCGTTAGCAGTTTCACATACTGTTCTACCAGAGGGACAAAGGACTGCAGTGGGCTTTCCCTGTAGTCATGGATAATCCTGTTATTTTATGATGTATTTTATAAACATACACTACTTATAAACTACTCCAAAGCATTACAGGAACAATCCTAAAACCAAATACATGTCTTACTCTCACCCATTCCTCTTTAAGAGTTTTCCAGTCCCTCATCTCACATCCAGCCTAAATTTACTCTGGCCCATCCATACCCATCTGTTCTTGTGCTGACCTTGCCCTTTAGCTCCAACCATTCGCCCCCACCCCACGTCCACCCCTCTGATGTGTATTTATAGACAGCCATCACACTCCCTCTCAGCCTTCACTCCACAAGCTAAGCAAGCCCTCAGCCTCCTCAGGCCATGAGCTCTCCAGCCCCCTGAGCACTGCACTGGCCCTTCCCTGCACCTGTTCCAACCCAGATTCCTCCCCCAGCACACAGCCAGCACTGCACAGCACATTCCACAACAGGGCCCAATAAGGCCCAGCACAATAGCATTAGTGCACCCTTATCACCAAGGGACTAAATCCCCAATAATCTGCCTTTTCCACACAGGCATCAGCTGTGACCCTCAGGCTGCAGCCAGCTAATATACCCCCTGGCTTCCCAGGGGACAGCAAATCATGCCAGACCTCTGAAAAAGCCCCAGTGACAAGCACCACAGCACTGCAGCTGACACACTACACCAGCATTAAAGGAATAGCTTTGTCCTCTCAATTTAGTAACCATGATGGTGGTGAGACCCCGGGAGGGCTGGCTCTGTCTGCCCTCACAACCCAGCACCCCAAAGCTAAGGGCAGGTCATCACACAGCCTGAATGACAGCTGCTGCAGTGCACATCCCAGCACTAACACCCAAAGTGAAAAGGGACTGCAGCAGAAACCACAAGAGGGGGCTCAGATCCACAAGCCAGATGGATTTACAAGTGAGAGCACTCAATGACCACCCAGTGTGAGCCCCAGAGAGAAGAGACAGGAAGAGACACAGACCTTTGGACTGACCCTACCCAAATTTGTGCCATTACAAGAACAAATTCCTCTCCTATTTATTTCAACATGGGGGCTCTTCACACTCCCAAGGATTTCTGTGGCTTCTCACTATTTATATTCCATTTTATAACATGCTGGTGAGTAACTGAAAGATCCTCTTGTCTGCACCACTTGGGATCACAGGCTTATTTGTTGTTGCTTTACAGGAGCACAAACACACTACATAAATCAGTCAGAAAAACATTACCACCCCACTGTCCAGTTCCTGCCATTCCAGCTGCTAGAGGACAATCCAGAGCCACTGCTACCTGGGAAGAGGGGAAGATGAATCCATAGGAAAGTTCTCAGTGCTGATTTGCTACAGCTGCCACACAGAGCAGTGAGGGTTAAAAAAGCAGCCACAGATACTGCACATACACAGAGGAAAAACAGCCCTTCAGCTGGCCTGGGAGCTGCAGGGAAATAACTTCAATGCCTACAGGAAAATGGATATCCTGGAGCCAAGCCTCTGCTCTTTCCTAGGTTTCAGGCAGGATAACCCACCTATTAGCAGCTTGCCAACACCAGCATCTTAAAATCAGGGCCATATTCTGCAAATACAGTTGAAGCCCATTGATTTTTTTAGCCCTTGCTAAGATAGCTTTTCTCCCCACACAAGAGTTGGAGTCAGAGTTCATTTCTGCAATATGAATGCATACATTCAGGTACAGATCTCAAAACCACTCTTGGTGGCCCATTTTCTCACGTCTGTTGGATGTCAGAATAATTCTAGTTCATCTTCCTTCCTATTAGGAGTTACCTCTCCACAGTAAAGAGGTTTTCTGGAGAGAAGCCATTAAATAAATGCAGCTCTCACTGATGTTCACATACCCCTCAGCATCCCCAAACTCACCAGCTAACAGCTGTTTGGAAACCCTTTAACTCTATTCTTCTTCCCCAGATGCCTCCTTTCTCTGTGCATTAAGTATCCAACAAAGCCCACCTACCAAATTACCACCTTAGTCCATAACCACGCTTGATAATTGCTTCCTTCAATCAGGACTTTTTCCACTGAATTTCTTCTAAAATAAACATGGTATAGAGAACAAACGTATGCCTACAGTGAACAACCATTCATCAGCTTAAGTAACTCTAATGGATGCCACTTTAAACTAAGCCTGCACCATCTGTTCTACCCCTCAATTAGAGAAGCCAAAAACATTACTCAATACAGAGTTTAAGAAAAGCCAGCTAATTTATGTAAGTTTTCCTTCCCCTCAGCTCGGCGAAGCACGCTCTTGTAACATCTGATATGCAGACACAGATGAGAAAGGAAGGCTGCCTTCTCTAACATGATTATGAGTTCTGTCAGGGGAAATAAATTTCCCTGCAATACTTCACCACGTGTTTCACTTTGTTATCTCTGTAAGTAACGAAAACCTTCAGGAGGCAGAGGAAACAAATCAGGAGTCCCACACATAGCAAGAGCAGGGCACAGCTCACATCCTGAAAGACGTGTCTATGCGCTGGGTTCACCTGGGAGACCTCTGAGAGAAAACATCTTCAGCCACCGACCGGGCTCTGTTACCAATCAGCTCCTCATGTCTCTTACAGGTCAACCTGCTGGGTACAGAGCATGACTCAGACCAAGCTGATCTGGAGCAAAGGGATTGTCCCATGCAAGGGTAAGAGGATCCTCCCCCTGGCAAGTGCACTGAGTACAGCAGCACCAAAATGATGATTACTTGATTAGAATAAAAAGCAACAAATCTCATAAAGTTCTTTACCTATTTTCACTTCAAACTACCCTCCCCTGCCATTTTTCACTGCCAAATACCCTCAGCCCACTTCCAGAAGCACAAACACCACTTTAAGATCCTAGATGCATTCCTCTGCATCCCACCACAAAATGTCACTGGTTCATCAGTCTGGACACAGAGGAAGTCACACTGGCCACAAATGCATTCATCAGGAGATCCTGTACCTACCTGACAAGAGTATACAAGAGTATACGCTGCTGCAAGCAGCTCAAAGTAAGGTGGTCTATCAATGACTTCTGCTGATTTCAGCATCCTCCCATTGCTATAGGACTGGGAAGGTAAGACAATCCACCGAAGCCCCTAGTATCACCACAAGTCCCACAGCACATGCCTCAGTGCAGCCTTCAGTTATTCTCAAGTGAAAGAGAAGATGGTATTGTCTCGTGTCTCAGTGCTTCACAAAATACTGTCAGGTTAAATAAAAACAGCCTACAAAAACACCAACGTCTCAAACTGTCAGCGATGGTCATGATTTACACAGCTCAAACCAATGACAAAGACAACTCGAGCCCCCCTGTAAAGGCACAGCAGCAGCTGAAGCTCCCTTTAGCGCAAACTGAGCTGAACTGTGCCAGAGATGTCACATTTCACAGCAGCCTGGAGGAAAGTTACCAGGAATATAAATACAGGCACTAAAACAAAAAAGGGATTGGCATATTGAGATGAAACATCAGCTGGATATTAAAAGAAGTATCACTTAACTCCAGGTAGACTGCTTGTCCCACTTAAAAGCTTCACATACTCGATTACATCCATTTACTGAGAAAACAGCTTCCAGAAACTGGAGATAAGTCCATGTTATGCTTACTAGAACTTATTGAATGAAACCAAATGCCACCTATAGAACATGAGTGGAATCACTCCAGTACAGAAGTACCACTCCTGTTTGCTTGGTTTGCTCCTGGATAATGAACACTGCCATGGACATGGTGGGCTGTAGTTCAACGGACAAAAGAAAAAACACAACCTAAGCGTGACGCCAAAAGTGCAAAGTACTGCACAGTTCTGCAGTTCACATCAGTTCATAAAGTCTAAGCAAATGGCACATTACACAATGTCAAGTTTACTCTGTTTGTGTTGGCAAGAGCAGTTTCCACCAAGAAACATGGAAAGAAAGGCAGGTAGCGAGAAAAAGGGGAATGAAAGCTCTCAGGAAATTGCACAGACAACTTTGGTTAATGACAGCAGATTTCTTCGTGTGCTCAGCCAGAATGGATCCACTGGCTTTGGGTTTTTGGGTTCTGTATGCCAAACAGCTTTGAACACAGTAGTTTGTTGACAAACAAGAAAAGCAGACATGCAGCCCCGCAGAACACGTTGGCCAAGATGCATCATCCTCACAGCTACCTTTCAATCAAAATTTCTATTAAAAAGTTTAAATGAATCTGAGGATGTTCTGCTCCAAAGCACTCACAACCCACACAGTCAGTCTTTCCCTCACTTCTATGTGCAAGAGCTCCAGTATAACTCTTGTTAATGAGCTTCACCATCAAGTCTGTAGGAGGTTTTACTCCCAGATTTTTCTGGACTTACCAGAAAATACCAAAACCTCTTTCCTGTAACAACAGCCTAAATATCCTACCAGCTTTGTCAGCATGCCTGGGAAATGACCAGGACACAACTTTTCCAAAGCACAGCTGCAAACCCCTCCTCAGTGAGGAAACTGCAGACAAGGGATCAGAAGCAGCATGACAGGGATAACAAGGCAGCTGAGTTCTAAATCCCACTGCTCACCCACTACTGTGGATGCAAGGTTGTTCAATTCAAGAGAACACGCTCATTACCTTTCCTGAGCTAACTGCAGTAGATCCAGTAGTACTTAAATTATCTCCAAAAAACATTTAGCAAGAATTAAGGACAGTATGAAAAAGCAAAAAAAAGCAAAGGCTGTATATATGTGTGTGTATATATATGTATATAAAAACCAGATATATATATATGTAAATATGCACACACACACACACATACTTGCTTTTCGCCATTTTTATTTGGCAAGAAATCATCCACACTGTCAATTAATGGGATGATCAAAGCATCCCACAGACAAACAAGATATACAAAGAAATCAGGATATCACAGAGTACAAACACCCAAAATAAATCTGGTTTGCTGAAGTGTAACTGCCATGAATCCTTAATCTTATCAGCAATCAGCTCCCAAGAAATGGGACCAGGATGGTTGACTCAGTGTAGTGATCAGCTTGCAGAACAGCATATTAAGTACAGAACAGCATATTAAGAAGTACACAAGTTCCACTTGGATCAAGCATCACTTGGAATTCAATTACAACCAAAATCTTCATTGTAATTTGACAAGTCTTACCTTATAATTGCTGGAATTCACCCAAGAGGTGGCCAGTCCATCGACCATTTTATCCAGCATCGTCTGATCATGTTCCAGATCAGCTGACTTCTGTTTATCTGAGAAGTAATCTATCAATTCCTGACCAACCTGAAGTCTCTTCCCAACATCCTTCTGCAGCACCTGCGCTAAGCAGTACTCCATACTGGGCTCCATAGTGTCTCAGAAACACAGCACTAACAAAAAAGCTAGAGGGCAGACAGTCCAAAAAATCCCTCTATGAATGTACGCAGGAGGTCACTTCTTTGTTCAGTGAAGGTTACTGAGGGCCTGGGTTTCAAAGATGCAATTCTGAGAATGGCAACAATGCAGCATGTGTGTGTGAACAGCAGCTGGCAGGATATTAAAAGTCCAATTTAAATAACTAGTGATAGATGAAGCAATGAGCAGTGCTGTACTGTTGGGTCTGCAATAATTCTCAATTCAGCAGTCCATTCTGAAAGAAAAAGAACAGTATTATAGGTTAAATTAAGAACAGAGGAAAAAAAAAAAGATTGAAAGCATGTCACAAAATGGGTTATTCACATACAGCTGCAAAGCTGTGATAAGCTGGATATGAGCATTGTTCTATTTTAAGGAATCAGACAAGGTAGGTCAAGACAAAAACCTCTGGTTATTCTTCACCACAACAGTTAGCCAGCAGATCCCCAGCAGCAGCTTTAGTGACAGCAAACCTGGGCCTTAAGTAAGAATGAATAATATTCTTCCAAATACCACCACCACCATTCATCCACAAAAGAAGAGACAAAACCCTTATGCAGGCCATCAGGAAAACACATCTGTTTTAAGGAGTGAAAGCAGGAAGGCATCTGGATCCTGTTTGTACCACAGGCCACCAGCAGTCAGTGCCACCAGCTGCCTGCAGGATTCAGCCCTAATGCTGGGCTCCAGGAACCTAAAGCAAGCAGTTTTCAAATACCCGATGCTCAAGCTTCTTCCAGGCTGAATCCTGATGCACCAAAGCAGACCTAGGAAAAAGCAGTCTGCTGCAATAGCATAAGCAGGATTCAGCCAGCAGGGCCTGTGGCTTCCTGAGAACCACAGCCACGGAGAAGAAAGGCCAGGACAAATTTTGCTGCCATTCACAAGCACAGCATCTTTTTTAAAAAGAAAGTAGTTGCACATCTGAATTTGGCTATGCTCCCCAACATCTGAAGTTCTCTTCTCCATGGACTGCATTATAAGTTTTTTTTCTTTAGGGTTTTTCCCAACCTGCAGCCATCCCATCCAGGCACAGACCTCCCAGCTGTCCTCCACCAGCCCACGGTTCCCATTGCATCCATGCTGCTTCTGAAGCACTTCCTCTTCCAAGTTAGCACTTCTAGTTAGAAGAGGATAAAAACCCTGTATACCTTTTTGTTTCCAGCCTAATAATAGCCAGAGCTTGACGTCTGCTCTGCTTTCTGCACCACAACAAGGAAAGCAAGCCAAGCTCAGTATGAGGCAAGAGGCTGTGAAGCAGACACCTGGTTCAATACACTACTGGAGGGAAGCAGGAGGCACACGTTCACTAATTGGAAGCACTGGGGCTGCAATTCCAAATACCTTCCATTTGAGCAAACAAGGCCTTCGCTGAAGCTAATAAAAAGCAAAGCAGTTCTGAAAGCAGATGAGATGCTCACAGAATCCCTTGTCTGGAAGTAAAAGCACAATTGTACAGCACGCTGTATCAGATCATTATCTCACCTCCATCCTCCCTGGCCACACTTGCACACTGCTGCATCCCACAAATGCCACTCACAGCTCCAGAGGCAACAACCAAGTTTGGGATCTAGAGCCTGCAGCTCTACTGTGGCTGCCCACACCAGCTGCACCACTACTCACCAGGCAGGAAGAGCCCCTAGAGTACGGATTCCCCCTGCCCAGCCCTGCAGCTCAAATTCCCCTGGCTGACAGTGATCCAAACTGGTTCTGTACAGCCAGGGACATACCTGAGCCAACTGCGTGGCAAGCCCTGCCATCAACCAGAAGGGTTGCTTCATGCCCTTAGACTGAAATCTCTTCTCACCAGCAAAACCTGACCCTCTGGAGCAGCAAGGAAGCATCAGCTGCATCTGCAAAGCACCTGGGGCTTTGTCAGTGCCATGGGAAACGACCAGAATACAACTTTCTGCTTGCTTCTGATCAGCACACCTTCCTGAGCTGTCCAGAGAGCATATAAAAGTCTTATTGTTTCATAAAACCTATTTATCTACCTATTAAGTAGGAAATACAATCATGTCTTCTATTACTAGCTTCTCTGTCAGACCATAGCTAAGACCTCGACTTCCAGTTCTGAAATTGTCAACAACAGCTCAATCAGCACTCAAAGTCACAGCAACCCTTATTTTTTCCTTTCTAAATGAGACCCGGGTTCCAAACCAGCAGAAAGCCATACCTCTCCTTACTACTGGAGCTGCAGTTTGTCCATTGTGTCAGCTCAGCACCAACTGAAATACTCTGATCTCTCCCATCCTTACAGAACACAACAAATTTCTGGCAGCCAACTGCAAACAAGAAGTGATAGTTTTAAACTGATCTTGACAAAAAATTAAAAGAAAAACCACTCCCCAAAATGGCACAGGGGAAGAACTGGGCCACTTCAATCACAAAAGCACAGAAGTCTTCCACTGAGTCTCCTCATCTGTGCCTCTGAATACCGGCCCATCCTGCCCTTCAGCACGGGCTGGCCCTGCTGCTCCTTGCTCAAGGCACTCCTTACACCAGAGGGTCCTTCACATCCCGCACTGCCTGTCTGAAACATCCCAAGCCAGCTGTGTGACCTGCTTCTGGATTCCACGAGCTGCCCACTTTCAACAGGAGACCTCTGTTAAAATTAGGTCGGTGTGGCGAGGAAAGCCCCCTAACTGCTCTTAACATGGAACCTGCTTACACCTGAAAATTAATTCAGAATCCAGGAGGGTGTGAATGACTGCGACTTACCACAGAATAGCCATCTCTGATTAACTTCACACCAACAAGTCCCAGCACATCCAACAAGCCATTAGGTGCCCACAGGGCCGTGAGAAAGAAACAGCCAAACTTTCAAGCCTTTCTTCTATGTGGTTTTCATTTAAGAGTATGTAAGTCTGTGCCTACAAGCAGAGAGCAATCTCTTAAGTGAACTAATTTAAGCAAATTTCAATAACAGCTCCTAATTTTTTTAAGACACTTGAAGGAAAACATGGGACCAAGATTACAGTGCATTACAGAAGAACAGATGGATGCTATGGACTCAAGGGCTGTACACTACAGAAGACCCACTGCACACGATGGCACCGCCTCATCACATGCAGGAGAAAAGAGCCACAAACACCTTTGAATCCTGAGGCAAACCTGAGCAGTAAGCCAAAAGGAAAGGCTGGTGGCTGCCTAGCATCTACAAGCCAACAGGTGTTCAATTTGCACCTTCAAAAAAAAGCTTTTCTATACATGAGGAAGCCTGCTAATTACCCCCCTTTCCTCACAAGAGCAAAAAGTACCTCATGAGAAAACCAAGACCCAAACTCCAAAATATGAACTTCCCAGGCAGCAGAGAATGCGGCAGCTGCATCTCAACACACCTGAAACCGATCTGGCAGATGCTCCACACATAACAAACTCTGGGAAACACAAACTCACAATCTCAGCCCCAGGAGGCCGCTTCTTTTCCTGCAGAATCTCATCACCACTGGTTGTGGGCAGCCATTGTTACAGGACACAACCGTTTCAGACTAACATTTGAAGTACCACCTCTTCCCCTGAAGCAGGGTCACACAGGCTTGGAAACCAACAACTCAGTGGCACAGATCACGTGCATGGATGTTTCAGAAGAGCTGTGAACAGGCTCTGGAGCACGGTCCTCCAGCTATGCTTGCAGCTTCTAACAAGACTGACAATGTCAGTATGGAGGTTAAATAATGCGAGGTGGGAAGGGAGAATATCCCAACCACCCCAGCTCTGCCACTGCAAAAATACAGCTCCTTCTTTCACTACCAAGCCATGAAAACTATGCGCTTAACCAAAGCCCCTGCCAGCAACACCTACATTTTCCATCAAGAGCTATCCAGCAGAAAGTCATTA
Source organism: Tetrao urogallus (assembly GCF_951394365.1). Classification (NCBI taxonomy): domain Eukaryota; kingdom Metazoa; phylum Chordata; class Aves; order Galliformes; family Phasianidae; genus Tetrao; species Tetrao urogallus. Next base: position 10,853,803 of record NC_136821.1, on the reverse strand, counting down.
GAGAGGCTTAAGTGTAATGCCAGCTTGGAGCTCTCCTCAGTTAAAGGAGAAAGCTGACAGCCTGAACAGTAGTATCAAAGCTAAGCAACTTCAGGCTGATCACCGTAACTTCACCAAAGCTGCCACAACTCACAGCAAAGCAATTGGAATAAGTCAATTCAAAGAGTAAAAAGGAAATACTCGTTACCCAAGATGCACCCACTTTCATGCCATCGCATAAGCCAATAAAGTCTTTCCAGTGCATAGCAGAATCCCACTCACTCCAGACCAACCCCCCTGCTCTTATCACCATGTTGAGTTGGCACCTTCCAATTATATGGGCACCTTCACACACTGACACCAGTGCAGGTCACAAGCTCCCAGTGAGCCCCCAACACAGCTACCCAGGAGCTCACAGCCAGCAACGCTCCCTTGTCCTCACAGGTCTTTCCAGCCCTTCCTGAAGGTTCCCCTGCCTGCTTCCAGCTGTAAGCTGGTCTTCTCAGCAACTCCCAAACCAGAGAGCCCTTTCTGCTGCAATGTTTTGTACATGGTGGGGTGTAGCAGAGCAGCTGTATGAGTAACACAGCAACACAGGAGTGCCAACCAAGCTCCTTCACAGGTCTTGGGACATAACTGCATGCAAGATTCAGCTTAAATTTAGTTCAAGGTACATGAGACAGACAGTCTTGAACCTTGACTTTCCACAACAAAGAGCAACTCCTCCCAATCTCCACCCCAGTCAAATGCAGCAACTCTTCAGGTAGCTTTTATCAGCTTCAGCAGCTGAGCACTGCGGGAGGGTTATGCCTGGTCTCAGCAGCCAGAGCCCTGGGCAAGCTGCATGCAGAGGCACCTGGAAACCATGCCCTGCAAAGCACAGACAGGGCCCATCAGCATGGCAGCTCAAAACCCAGGCTCTGCAGGAAGGGAGGTCCTCTTCAGCCTTCCATCTCCTCTTTCTCTTTATGGCCTTCTCCACATCCTGCCCAGGGGGCTTTGATATCAGCCCTCACAAAGCAGGACACTCATTAAGCACCCAACTGGACCTGCTCCTCCCTACATACGCAAAAAGCAGCAGTTTGCAGGAGACGCCCACCCAGCACTTGGCATGGAGGGGCTCTCCCTTCTCTTCACCTGCCTCCATATGTAGGAGATAATGTTTATTTGGTGCCCGAGGGTATTTCACAATCACCGACTGCTTTAAATCAGTAATTAGTGCTGCCTTGTACTTAAACCTCCCCCTAATCCAGTGATCCTCAGAATTCCAGCCTAACAACTCCTGCTCCTCTAAGGAGGAGCTGGTCACCAGCAGAAGGGGCAGCTCCTCTCCCCTTGCTGTAGTGCCTGCCAGGTCCCCTGGACCCAAACAGCACCAGCTGCACTAAGGCAACTCCTCTGCAGCCCTGCTGCTGGGCTCACCTGCAGAACCACCTCTGGCTGAAGGCTGCCGGGACCCTGCTATGTACCAGCTGTTCTTCAGGCTTGCTTGGAGTGTATGAAGGGGCTTTGTCTTTGAAGAAAAGACAGTAACCAACCCACACCAGCACACAAATTCACTGCCACAGGCAAAATCAAGGCAGATTTCCAGAATGAAGTCTGAAAGATTTCCAGGGCTTAAGCTAAGACCCTGCAGCCCCCCTGCAATTCTTCCAGCACAGATGCTAGCTGTGAAAGTTGCATTACACTGCCCTGGGTAAGATAAGCTTTTAGACAGCAGGCTCTCTTCTGTGCCTCCATAAACGTTTGCACTGCTGCCTCAGCAATGGGACAGCTCACAAAGGTGCTGATTTCAGCGAGGCCTCATCAATCTCCAAAAACATCTCTGCAGCAAGCCCAGACTACCTGCAGGCTTACAACCTCAGTGTGCTCCCAGTGCCTGGCACTACGGAAACCACTGCACTGAGCAGGAGCCACTCCTCCAGAGCACGGCAGGAAAACACACGAGTTCCAACAGCCTTTGTTTTCCTAATACAGATCTCCCCTAGTTTCCCCTCTTCAAAATTAGCACTGACTCTGGATGATATCCAGCCATACAGTTACAGTACTTCAAAATGGAGGTGTCTGGCTCCCTTCCTACCAAAATCAAGTGCAGGGCAGTTTCCCAGCACCAGGCTCTAAACCTCTCTCCGTCCTCCAGCAGCAATGGGATCTGATGGAGAAATCTGGGAAGAAGAGAATACTTTCACCTGAAGCCTTGCTGGACTGTGAAGCTTAGCAGCTGTGCAAGGTTTGAAAGTAAAACATCACTAAAAATGAGTGGCGTCCCATTCATTCCCTGCTCACCAGCAGGAGCAGGGACTTCCAGAACACATCTGAGTCCTACAGTCCCTATCTGCACTGCAATAAATGAAGTCTCATAGGCTCAGACCACTAATTTACATGATCTTGGAGATGAAAAGCATTTCTTAATGTAAATGAGAGAAAAGGTGGGAGAATACCAAGAGCCTATTTTGCAGACAGGAATGGGGCAGAAATTCATTGCCTTTCCCAGAGTCACTGGGAACAAAGTCTGCAGCAGCAGTAGGAACCGAGGGCCAGATAGCACCTTGGGGAAATAAAACCCCACACTACCACATGCTGAGTACAAGATCCGGATAATCTAGTTCTAAGAGATCAGTGGGGTTGTGGTAGAAATGCCATATTCCACAAATCCTCCAGGAGCCTGTTACCCCCAGCAATACATAACTGGTTGGAGGCACAGAACACAGAGGTAGGCTTTTGTGTGCCAGCCCAAGCCAGAATCACCCTGGCAGCAAGTAACAGAGAGGGAAGCCCCAGTGCTCAAGTGCCTGCTTGTGAAAACCATCATACCAAGGCACTGGTACTCTGAACACACACACACACACACACACTTCAAACTGAGCAAGACATTCACTCCAGCAGGCCTAGAGAGAGCCTTCAGCACTGTGGAACGGGGCACCAGCAGATCCTAAGTTAGTCACTTTGCAAGGTTTATTTTTGTCCTGGGCTCCAGAGGCAGCTCAGTGACTGCTGCTATAAGAAGCCACCTGCAGAGGAGCAGACGCACCTGTGAACCCTCCCTGCTGCTTAGCATCACCCTGAAATACAGGTCAGAACCAAACTCCAGCTGGACCAGATCCCTGCTTCAGCAAACCACCGTTGGTTCAATGCAGATTTCTGAAAGCTCCTGGAATGGAAAGCACCTGCAGGCAGAGCTGAGAGAAAATCCCAGCCCAGACATGAAAAACAAACGCTGCTGTTTATCAGTCTGCTGGCAGGGCAGGCAGGTCAGACGCTGTAAGATCTGACTTCCAATAGGCTACTGATGATGATGCCTTTCTAACATGTCTATGACAGAGCCAGGTATTTAACAGCTCAAAATGCCACGGAACTTGTTAAGTTTTTAGATATCCAGCTGTGCAAAAAATCTTAATTAGCTCACTTCAGTGGTTCAGACAGCTTTAAAGACTGATAACAGGTTGGCCCAACAGACAATACCCAAAACACTGAAAGAGCTATAAAGAAACATGCTCTAAACTTCTGCATAGGCCAATGAGAATGAAAAGCAACGTTAGGGCTAAAGCTGAGGCTGTTCTGCATGAGGCTGCCACAATCAGTAACCATTCATCAAAGAAGAAATGAACCCCTTTCCTCACATGCAGACTTTGTTTACAATTTAGTAGAGTTTGAAGAAATCAATAAACAAATTGGTTTCATCTTCTAATTCAGCTGCACAACTTTTTGATACTTGTCAGCATTTTTAACACACCAACAAGAGCTGCTGGAAGGTGCCCTGGCCCCTTCAGGATCCAGGAGGGAGCTTCAATTTGGCGCAGATGAGGCTATGGATGCCCCATCCCTGCAGGCATTCAAGGCCAGGCTGGATGTGGTTCCAGGCAGGTCAGTCTAGTGGTTGGTGACCCTGCACATAGCAAGGGGGTTGAAACTAGATGATCACTGTGGTCCTCTTCTACCCAGACTATTCTATGATTCTATGAAGACTGCAAGCCCCAGCCATGGCCCAGCCATGATGATGAGAGGCTCAGAGTGACACATGTGCCTGAACCAAGTAACCTGAGGCCAGACAGGCACCCAAATGGCAGCTCTCTTCAAAGCCACATTGCTCTGCCATCTGCCTGTACGATGGAGTGGGGAGATATGTGGATGCCCTTACTGCATCCATCAGAATATTTTTATGCCCAGCCTGTTTCACACTTTCTATTGCAGTACAGCATGACAAACTAACTCAAAAGGTTGTGAAGGACAAGATTTACCCCAATTTGTAACTCACCACAGCACCTGGACCTGCCACCACCCACCCTCTGACAACCTGCAGCCCCAGAACTAAGGAACTTGTGGAAAAAGGAATACAACATTTCCATTTTGTTCTTTAAATATCTGACAATCCTAACAACTACAGCTATAGCTCAAATTTAAGGTTCTAACAGGACTTCACAGATGAAGTGTTGGAGGACCAGCTCACTTGTTCACATACATTCTCTGCAAGTGTCCCTCTAGGGAATGTTAAACGAATAGAGAAACCCCTCCTGGCCCACAAGCACACTGTTGTCTCACTTTCAGCACCGTATGCTGCCAGCCAAGTGAGGCAAGGACTGAGTGTTCTTCTTGGAACACAGACATTTTTGAACCTGTCTAATCAATCGTAAGCATTTCACAGGAATGCTGCACACATCCCTGTAGAAAAGAGATCCCATTTGTGCAGGCAGTCATTTAAAGAATAAAAAGCACGACTATGAAACAGAGGCTCACAGTGACACAGTCATTACCCGGTCCCTCTGGTAACTTCCAGGCTTTCGTCCCACTAACCGATGGGATTCCACGGTGAAAAGAGGCAGGAGCTGGACTCGGCCAAGCCCAGCACTGCAGCACAAAGGCTCATCCCATACAGCAAGCAATGCTGCTGCAATAAGGAATACCCTGAATGTTGCAGTGCCGTGGTTCCACCCTGCTCGTGGTTCACTCCTTGACTGTATCAAAAACTCCACTTTTGGAAGTTCCCAAACCCATCCATCCCAGACCTTTCCAGCAAACCTCATTAAACCCAGGTCAGGACCCTGTATAAACAGCTGTGCTTCTGATGCCTTTGGGAACGACTGTTTGAACGGCAGGCTTGTACTATGGAGCATCAAGCAACGACATTCGGCTTCCTCTAACACCAGCGCCCACCGGACGCCGCCAACAGAAGCAAACGACAGAGACAACTCATCAAAAGAGGTAGAAAAACGTTACGGGCTATTAGGCTCCAATAACAAAATGGACTCCAGCACATCTGCACGAGACGCTGGCACACCACCGGGGTGGAGACCGCGCCTCTGCCCTACCGGCTCCAGCTTGGCGCGCGCTTCTCTTACGGGTTCTCTTCTTCACCAAAGCGCTCCGAGCGACGCGCGCAGCCCGCCGTGCCGGGGCGCTGCCGGGGAGCGCCGCATACAGCGCGGGGCCTTCAGCTACCGCCCGGCGCCCGCGGAGCGGCGCAGCCCTTCCCTTCCTTTCCCTCCCCTAGCGCTGCCGGGGGCGCGCGGACAGCGCCTCACGCAGGCGGCGCGGGGCCGCGCGCAGCGACGAACAGCCGCGAGTGACCCTGCCCAGAGCCCGCATCTCCGACCGCCCGCGCGGGATGCGCCTAACGACGGCGGGGCTCTTCGTGCCGATCCCCGGCCCCGAGCCCACGTTCCGAAGGCGTTCGGTTCAATAAAGCGCCGCGCACACAAAAGCGGCGGAAGAAGCCCCGACCGCCCCCCCGCTCCCCGGCCCTCCGCGCCCCCCGGCGCTGCCCTCGCGCGAAGCTCCCCCACGGCCCTGAGGGAGCCCGGCCCCGGCAACCGCCGCCCCGCTCCCCTCGCGATCGCACTCCTCTCACGGCCGTTACCTGGTGGTACGGCGGGGCGGGGGCCGGGCGGGCTCAGTGCCGGCGGCGGCGCCCGCTGCGCTGCATGGCTGCGCCCGCCCCGCTGCCACGGGAAGAATGGGAGCCGGCGCGCATGCGCCAGCCTTGCCTCACGGCGCAGGTGCGGCACCGCCCCGCGCCTCTAGAAGACTCCCGGACGGGCAGCGCGCATGCGCAAGGGGGAGCGCGCGTCCATCCCTCACGCGTCTCTACCACAGAGCGCGAGGCGGTGGCTGGAGGGAACGCGCCTCTCACCGGTCTCTATGGTAAGGCGGGGCGGCGGTGAGATCAGTGCGCGCGGCGCGCATGCGCGAGGCCGGCGTTCTAGCGGCGGCCGTGGAGGGCCGGAGTCGGAACGACCCCACCACGGCGCCGCATCCACTTCCGGAGCGGCAGGCGCCGTTTCGGCGGGAGGGGGCTCGCCCCGCCCCCGCGGCCGTTACACGGGGCTGTGCCCCGCCGCTCTGCCCGGTCGCCGCGGCTACGGCGCCTGCGCACTGCGCGATCTGCGGGGCTCCCCGTGGGCGCGGTCCCGCCCTGCGCTCTCAGAGTGCGGCGCCGGGGCTGGCCGTGGCGGCGGGCTTCGCGCAGCCCGAGCGACTCGCTGCCGCGCCGGGGACAGCGGCGAGCGGGTGTTCGTCTGTGAGGAAAAACGACTCCTTCTCCTCGGCTACCGCGGCTCACACGCCCGTCTGCGCAGCCCGCTGAGCGCATGGTCGCCTCTCGGTACGTGGCTGAGGCGCAGGCACCGCTAGCTCGGCTCCATCAGACCGCGTTTCCCAGATCGGTGCCGCGCCCCCACGGCTCCCAGCGACTCCGAGCCGTGCGTGTGTGAGAGCACGGCCGCTGCAGGGCTCCCACCGTGCCCGAGTTCCGCCTGCCCTCCCCTCAGGCTGGCAGAATGTCAGCTTCCACGGTGCATCCATTGTATTTGTTCTAGCATTATCTATGGAAGACCCGTGTGTCCGTTGCTGACAGCAAATTGGAACAAAAACCCATCATGGGAGCACATCGGGCTACTCCAAAAGGAAAGAGATTGAATTTTCCTGACAGAACCAGATCTAAATCAGTATCTCAAAAAGATGTCTCCAAAGTTATTGTTAGATAAGAGCATGCTTTTCCTGTCAGCCCTTGAGCATTCGTCCAGGGGTGCAAAAAGGACTTAAGTGAAGGAAACAGCAGTATCTCATCCACAGGAGCTATGAAAAGCACACGCGAGTGCTTGACATAGGCTTTAGCTGGTGGTTTACCAGCAGGTAGTATTACCCTTGTAACAGATATACCTAAATAAAGGTACTTGCTTTCACTACGCTCTCATTTCTGAAAGATCTGCATTTACTCATGCATCTCACACATGGATCTCCTGCACAGACAGGACTAGCGCAGCACAAATGTAGCAATATCCACCTCCTGAGATTATGCTGTTCCCAGCAAAGCAGCACAGATTTTTCTCAACCACCTGCAAAATGCACCACTTCCTGCTTGCTGAGAACAGCTCTGTTTTGTCCTAAGGAGGTATGTGCAAATATATATATAAATATATATATATATAAAATATATATTATATATATAATATATAATATAAATAAATAAATATATATATATATATATACACACACAGTTCATTTGGAAGGTGAAACATAAGCTTAGAGATTTCTGCATTTAGAGCCCAGAATGCTGGAAGTAGGGGCAAAGTCAAAAAGTTTGTTTGTTTGTTTGTTTTTTAATATAAAGGAATATATGGATATAAATAAAGTAGCTTTTATTTTAAAACAGTGCTCTTTCAAACAAAACACATCAGTGAAACAGAACTAATGGGAAGCAGAAGGAAGAGCTGGGAGGAAGAGGGGATCTTATTTAATAGAATCACAGAATGGTTGGGTTGGAAGGGACCTTAAAGCCTACCCAGTTCCAAGCTTCTGCATGGGCTGGTTGCCACCCATCAGATCAGGCTGCCCAGAGTCCATTCAGCATGGCCTTGAGCATCTCCAGGGATGGGGCATCCACAGTAGAAACAACTCACTGTACCTGAACAACTTGCTCCTCCCTTTTCCTTTAGGGCTCTTTTGCACAATGTCTGCACAGGAATCTGAAGGCTGAGCGCTCCAAGGTGAAACACTCATTTACAAGTAACATGAGGATAGTTTGCTGCCCATGAGAGCACAGGACTGGAGCCAAAGCATGGCTGGCCCTGGGTTGTTTTCCTAGAGTTGGGCATACACTCACGCAGACTTGGAAAGCCACATTTCTTTTATGTGCTGTCACAGCTCCACTGCTTGCATAGATAAGGGATGGCACAGCCTTGCCCGATTCTTGTAACTCTGGATCTTTCCCTTTGCCCTAACCCTGGCAATAACACCTCAGGCACTGTTCACCTGAACACACCCATGCTGTGCTAAGGAAAAGGCAGCACTGCTCCTGGCACAAAGATAAATAGCACAGACTGATGCAAAGTGCTGACCAAGCTTCCAAGTGGCGTCGATCCACTCTAGCAACATCCCTGGGCAACTCACCTTCTCTACTCCTCACCTCTGAAACAGGGAATAAGCTCCTTGCTTGTACCGTGACAGAACACTTGAAACAGAGAAAGCACTACCTTGCCTGGATCAGCTACTAATGTAGCAATTCCTCATTCTTTCCCTTGCACGACAGTTGTCACAGCTCCAGATTTGAGCACTTTCAGCTCAGACAATATGCTACCTTTAATTGGTGCTTTCCTGCCAAGCCTTACGTTCCACATCAGGCTCTTTCCACGTGAGAGCTGCCATTAACAAAACAGCTGACCCACTTAGCTCCCATGCAAAGGCACATGAAGCCGTGCTTCAGTCACCAAAGAGAAAGGAAAATCTGATAGCAGTAGGCTTTGATTAAAGGGAAGTGAGCAAATGGCATTGAGGCATGTGTATGTGGGCACGTCTGCTTGTGCCTACAAGCTCACAGTAATTTGGCCATCCAATGGCCAGGAGAAAGATCCCACATAAAGGTCACCCCCACACAGTATCAATTGAGTTTGATTTCCCATTGACAACGAGGTCCCACAAGCCATGCACACATCTCCTGGGCCTCCTGCATTGACCTGCAGCCCCTGGAGGCAGACGATGGTCACCTGGCCACAACATCAAGGCAGCGTTAATTGTGGTGCTTTTTTGTTTTGTAACTCAAGCTGAAACCCCCCCAAAACTGGGTGCTGGCTACTGGAAAGCTGGTGCTTCCAACCCTTTCTGACCTGAGATGGACTGAATGCAGCGGCCTGGGAGGCGAGTGGTGTCCCGCCTTGGACAGCCATAGGCAGTGGGTCTCACGGGTGTGTTGCAGTGTGTGTGTGTGCCCCTGCTCTTCCTGGCAGCCCTCAGGCCTCTGGGAAAAGACATTCACAGGTCAAACTAACAGGCATTCTATTTTTGTCTTACATTTAAATTGACATTCAACAACATTTCAGCCCCATTTCCTCTTCCGTCATAACATCCCATTTACACATTCAGATAGATTTTTCCCTTCCTGTTCTTGTTCTGTTTCATCATCTGCTGTTTTCATTTTACCTTTCTTTCCACCATCCAAACACTTATAATTACGCTCACATCTCCTGTTTTATACAAGCACATCACACACACATGTACCTTACCAGCATGGATCTCTTTAATCTTTGAAAAACATTTCCTTTTTATCCTCACCCAAATATTAAACCAACTGGAAAGTGACATATCAAGGTTAGGAATGCAGCTTGCTCTTGACAAGGGAAAAACGCTGAGCTTTGCAAGAAGCTAAGTAAGTGGATTAAGACCCTTTCTAAAGATTAGCTCACCCTTCAACCCAGATGCAGATTTCTACTGAAATTAATGGATGCTCTTATAAAATTCAGTGGGAGGGCTGACACTGAACAACAGCACAGCACACGCATACCGGCAGCCCGCTCAGAACTGACTCCAAATCACCGACTGCAAATGGCCCTTAACAACCAATGGATTGAATGTCTATCATGCACTGACACAGCAGGATTTCATCTTGTAAAATTACAAACCAGTGGAAAAAAAGATGAGCAGGGAGTTCAGGACCAAAACAAGCGCTGCAATTCATCTGACGTGACTGCACTGACATTACACCAGAGGATAAGGTTTGCCTTAGGAGTGTGTGTACTGCCTTTAAACTGAGCACTTTTCACTTGCACAGCTCCCTCCTGCCCAGGCAGAGCCATGCAGCTCCAGCAACTGCAAACTTGGATCCTTTTCTTTCAGGAAACAATTCAGTAGAGTATCCTTGAAATATCACCCAATTAATAAACCACAGAACATCATACTTTACATAGGAAACCTGAGAGAAATGCTTTATAGCTTTGTTTTACATTTTCCTCTGCCCATCCTGCAGGGTCAGCCTGGCATTTGGAGTCACGCTGGGTTTCTTCCAACTCTCCCAACAGAAATCCAAGCCCTGCCAGCAGCAAAGCAGCTGTGCTGCTGTTGTCCTGGTACAGACCACGCTCACTCCCCCTGGTGCTTCTGCCTTCTGCAGGGCGTACTGACAACAGCACCATGACAGAGGCACTGCCCATTTTAAAGAAACAGAACCACACACAAACCAGGAAACGGGCAGCAGTGTCCAACTGTAGAGCAATCTGAGCCCCAGGTCGGTACCTGCTCACCCAGCCCTCATCTCAGCCAGCACCAGAAAAATGCAAAGGAAGGAACAGAGCATTTCCAACTCACTGAAAAACATTTTGTTTTTCATCTGTGCCTCTGAGATACTGCCAAGGCTCCAGTAAGCAGATGCTGTGCTGACATCCAGCTTTGCACATCTGGGTGGTGCTCCACAGCTCCTGCTCCCTATCTGCTTCATTGGTTGCCTCTCTCAAATAACAGACAGAAGTGTCTGTGTTCTTGTTTTTCCCCATCTCTTACAAAGCTATTCTCGGCTGCACGTCCCATTTTCACCTCTGCATTATTCAGTACACTGGAGCTTTAATGTGAACCTGCACACAATGGAACTGCTTGCAGTAAGGCAGCCCAAGGGTTGAAGAAAACCATAAACCAGCATTTTCCTCTCTGATTAGAGCCAAGATCTGTGCAGGAACCCCCTCACAGCATATCCATTCCCAGCATATGAGATCCACATAGCTACTGGCCACAGGAACTCAGCTGTGTAAGTAATCCACGGCTCCCAGGAGAGCTAAGCAGCTCCGTCCCTGACACGTGCTTAATTAATGCTGGGTGTAAAGCAATGAGAGGCCTCACCATCCCCACACAGGAGAAAATCTCTCACTTCAGCAGTTCTCACCGCTGCAGCGAACCACTTCCTGGGCTCTGACAGCTGCTGCCCTCGGGCAGGAGGGACATGCCTGGGTTAGCAACGTCAGGCAGAATCGTGGCACGGGATTCTTCTCACCACATTCCCACCTTCTCCATTCCAAGCAGTTTAGAGTGGTCTCCGCGCATCCTCAGCCAAAATGGTGCAGACTGTCAGTGCCTGGAGTTGGATGTTTCGTGGGGTTCGGATTACGGAGTTTCCAGCCTAACAGGATGTGCTTGAATGGCTTATTGGACAATGAGGGAATCTGGTGTGAGAGAAGGACCCGCAGGAGCTCCTGGAACACATCTGACAGCGACTGCGTCCCACACGCTTCTGTTACCCTCCCTGCAATACCTTGCCCAGGATCAGGGACTTGCACAGCACATGGCACAAACAGCCCTGCCCAGACTCCTGCATCACACAGGCACAACGTGGACCAAACAGCTCAGCACAGACAGCTGGGAGAGGGAGAAGTTGCCAGAGCCCCCCACCCCTGCTGGTACTTTGCATGGAGAGCAGGATGCCAATTCTCAAGAGCCACAATTCTTCCCTTGTGCTGTGAACCATTTGCAAACTGGTTTTAACCTTGTTCCTTGGGGCTGCAGACATTTAAAAGCCAGGCAAGCAAGCAAACAGGGTAGTTATTGACAAGAACAAGTCACTTGCCCAGCCTGCTCTCCTCGCTTGGGGCTACAGGCAGGCACTGCCATCCAGACCATCCATTCCTAGCACACTGCTCATGCACTGCGAGGTCCGGGGAGCCTATCCCACATCTAACAGGTGATAAAAACAATTCCATTTAATTTCTTCAATTTCTAGCAGTCTAACACTGCCAAGTTCAGACACACCTTTTTCTCCAGACTGGCTTCATCATTTCTATCTTCCCTCTATTTTTCAGCTAAATCTGCCTTTCTTTCCTCTTTTACTTTCCACGTTTCATGTACTGGGGAACACTGTGTACTTCTAAGCTGCATTCCCCTTCCTGCAAAACAGAGGAAGCTTAATGAGTGTAAATGAGCAGGCTTTGCTAAAGAGCATCTGTATTTCTAAAGCTTGAAAATGGTACTAGGTACCAACTCCAGAAAGTTTCTCATTACAGAAAGGCAGAGAGCTTGCAAGCTGTGCCTTGAAAACAAAATCCCCAGCACACCTTGCATCACTGTAAGAACAGTGCACTGCCTGCCCTAAATCCAGGGCATAAACATAAAATTCATGTTTGTGCAAGAATGAACCAACGACTGGAGAGCTGAAAAATGAAGATCAGTGCACGGACTGAGGCATAACTCATGACACAGCACGTCTGTTCATTTGCTATGGAAAATATGTTTGGCAAGTATCAGGTGTCTGAATTTCTGCTTATGCACATCTCCCAGGACAGCAGTATATTAATAACTCAGGCAGCCTAAAAACAGAAACTGTCACCAAGAAAACTTACCCTTCCTGAGAGCTCCCTGCTTAGTGACTGTTACTCAAACAGCACAATTTTTGTTTATTTTAAGAGTCACCATCTAAGTCAATCTAATTCAAAAACCAACAAGAAAGGAAAATTATAGCAGGAAGCAGATCTTATTATAAACACAGTTTTCAGGATTATCTTCTTCCTATCAAGACTCGTACTGCCACACAGATATGAAAAGAGCAAAAACCAGGGTCCTAGTTCAGATACACAAACCTTTCCAAGAGACCCACAGAAGCATGCGTGTAATGCTCTGGAAGCTCATGCAACCACACAAGCATGACAGGCAGCGTGAAAAGAAGCCACAGGGTCCAGCAGGGAAAAAAGCAGCAAGCACACAGAGGCTTCCAGGCATGGGCAGAAGACCTGGCACAAGGAGGAGAAGCAGAAGAGAGAGAAAACAGCACAAGCTTAAAAGGCTGAGAAGGAGTTACTAAGACCTCAATGAAAGTGAAACTATACTGTGTAAGTTACACTGTCTTAAGAGCAGCTTTAACTGAAGAGCCTTGGCAGAAGTAGTATTAATGGTGGCAGCACCAAAGGAACAGGAATATTTAAGATTCATCTCAGATTTCTCCTGTATTCTTAAGTCATCTTAGAGGTGCAGCAGGCACACCAATGCAGGTCACTCCAGACGGCTTGGCCTAGATCAGTTTCTCTGTAAATGTGGGAGGTCAATTCCCAGAACTAACACTGCTTGCCAGAGCAGTGTGTCCCACACAACTGCAGTGCTGCCCTCCTGTGTCAGGCTGCATTCAAGGGACCTGGCTCCACACAAGACTGAGTGCATCACACTGCTCACAGCCATCTCGACTTCCACAACACAAAGTTAAAAATATGCATTAAAACTGTTCATTCTGGGCAGATACATTTTATTTCTCTTCTGTTGCTCTGCTGTATGAAGTCTTGCAGTAACCTTTTCCAGTGCTGCTTATCTGTTCCTAACACACTCAAAGTATGTTGGCATTTCTGCCAACCACGGTGGTCACATTAATTAATCTCAAAGCACACTCCAAACCTTAACTACATGTTCTGCAGGCCTGAGGTGTAAACACAGCCTGTTTCACATCAGTAAGTAGATGTGCCCACCCCAAAAAACAGCCAACAGTGGCTCATCAGGCTGTCAGTGGAACTCCATTGCGTGCCTAAGGTGACAAGTGTTTGGTGTAAAGACAAACTCAGCCAAGTGGCTTCCCCAACAGTTCCCCAACAGCAAAGTGATTTGAGTCACGGAGAGAATGTCATTATAATCACATCTACCTCCATCTCTTCTCACCCTCCTGAAGCCTTTTCAAATCCTTTGTCCATTCCACATTGTGGCAAAGGGTGACATTCCCAGCATTGCTGAAAGCAGGACTGAAAGCCAATGGCTTGCTGGGGCAGCATGGTGTCCTGTTTCTGCCCAAGACAGCTCTGGGAAAACCTGACTGACCACCAGCAAGATGAAATGCAGGGAATGTCTTTCTTGAAGGAGGAAAAAAAAAAAAACAAAAACCCTCTCCCGTTCTATTTGTGTAATTATGTGAGAATTCACATACAGCACAGACTTTCAGTTAAACAGAAGCACTACAAAAGCCAATGCAACTAAGAACAGTTAGAAATTGTATTTTAAGTCATCATTAATAAGTATAAAATACAGATGCCATCAGCAGGCTCAGCATGGATAGCCTAACATTGCCTTTCAAATCTGTGTGTGCTAGGGACAAATTACAGAATTAACACAAGGTTCTGGCATGACTACAGGCACTCATGAGTGCAAAGTCAAGAAAATCTTCACGGGCAGTGAAGATACAGCTCCCCAACAGCCAACAGGAGGGGAACTATTCGTGAATATTTTCCCTGCCCATGAAAGACAACCAGTCTGGTCAGAAAAAACTGAGACAGGGCAACAGAAGCTCCACCTCAACATTTTGAGTTGAGAAAGAGGAAAAACACGGCTATGGCTGTCAGAATTTTAAGCCTACTTTTGTTTCTTCAGGTCGTTTTTTTTCCTTGGCTGTTTCTTTGGTCTCTGCACAGCTTTCTTAACACTCGGAGGGGGCAGTTTGATCATTATTTCATTGTCATCTGTGTCATCATCCGCTTGCTGAGCTTTCCGGCGCTCAAGCACTGTAGGCGTACAGACCGGAGTAGGATCCTGAAGAGATCAGAAAGACATCATTCACTGCAAAGCATCTGCCAGAGGAAGTTGTCACTGCCTTCGTAATACCACAAGGCACCTCAGTGCAGCCTTCCTTCACAACTTCCATGTCCTAGGGAAACCGTTTTGTTTTTATAACTGCCTTCAGGCAGTCCTTCTTCAGACTAGGAGTGTCATCTCCAGAAGAGCAGATGTGAAATGCAGACTTAAATTAATGTTTTCCAGTATGCCATTATGAATGTTGGTTTTCTAAACTTTTTATTTCCTGACTCAAAGCACTAAAATTCTAAGATGGAGAAAGTCAGGAAAAAAACACACCGAAGTTATTAGCGAATGGCAGACAAAAACACCACGTCCAAGCCCACAGCAGAGCAGAAACATTACAGTCTTATCATTTCAGTCATTTCTCACAACTGAGTTTTCCTGTCTTTCTAAACACAGCCCTATCCCAATTATGAGAAGTAAAAAGAAATTAAATATTTTTTTTAAAAAAACAGTAATGAAACAAAAGAAAAATGCTGATACTTTAAAGATTTTGACTGCTGGTGTCCCACATCTCAGTGCTGATGACCTGGTGCTTCCTTTTATCCTGCTAGTTTCAGCTGGTATCAACTTTTAAAATATTGGAAAATCACGCCTGGAGAGCATGAGGGAGACGGCAAACTGCTCATAATAATGCGTAAGCAGAAGCCTTTGCTGCTAATTACCCCAACGGGACAAAGAACTGAGGGGATTCAATCGCTGCCTTCCATTCCAGTGTGTTCATCCACCCCTAACGACCCTCTTTTGCCGCACACATCTCCCAGAGGAAAACAATGCCCAGGTTTCCAGGCACTGAAATCAGCAGAAAGAAACCAGTTACAGACTTGAACCATCTGTCTCAGGGTGGACGGTTGGGGCGCTGGGCAGCACCAACACTGTTTGCTCTTACCTGGCTACTCAAAGAAGCGTTCTGTTTGGCCTTTGATGTTTTAACTTTCTTCCTCCTCACAGGAAGGCTCTGTGCAGCCTGGGAAGCAAAACGGATAAGGTGAATCACTACAAATTTCCCATATGAAGAAACTCTTACCTAACAGTCTATAGGCTTGGTTTTTTTCGCTTTTTAACTACAAAAGCTTCACTACAGGAATCACCCAAATTACACACAGTCCAGAGCTCAGGAAAAACCCCTATTGCTCTTCTGTGACCTACGAATCAAAACCTCATCAAAACCACCCCAGACTTACAAATCCAGGGAAGCTGTACTTGATCCCCTTTTCGGCCAACCTCTTCCGCAAGCAGTTCTCCTTCCGCAGCAGCCGCTTTGCCATCTTTGCCTTCTCCACGAGGGAACGGACCTTATTGTACCGCTTCACTGCCGGCTGAGAGGGCTTCTGAAACATCCGGTCGCTGTTTTTGAAGAGGTTTGCGTGGACCCTTTCAGGAGGCATGAACTGACCTGTACCACAGGCATACGACAGCAGGTGATTGATAGCGAAGCTGCTCTTCTCACCAACGCCAGTCAGGTCCCTTTGTAACGTTACCCACAGCCATTGCAAGTGCTGTTACAGCACTGTAGGAACGCAGAAGGCAGAAAGTAACTGAATGTGCAGCAGACAGGGAGTGGAAGAATGGAACAGAAGAGCACTCGGAGAGACCCAACTTTCAGAACTGATGCAGCTATCTGGCTCGCATTCCTTTAAGAACACCTGAGAAGCTTGCTAATTTCATTAACCTTTTAACCAAAAGAACACCTAACTACACAGCTACAACTGGTTAAATGAAAAAAAAATCTGCATTAAAGGAACGGGCTCTGCAGCAACCCCACCCCTCCCTGGGACTGTGATATGTGATCAACACAGAAGAAAATACCTTGGGGACAAAGAAAACTATTACAGAAACAAGATTCTTCATATAGCTCCCTGAGAAATAACACGCGTGTACAGGGATTTGCTCTGCACATCACAGACCGTGCGCTTTGGTCCATACTCACACTTGAGCAGTCTTTCAGAAAAGAGGTAATTGTTCATTGTATCTGCAACAATCTTGGCCACATCGTCACACTCGAACTCGATGAAGGCGTAGCCTTTGCTCCCTCCTGTCTGCAAGCAACAGCAGAGAGACCTGAAACGCTGCTTTGGTGCCTGAAGAGCTGAATTAAAATGTTTTGTGCTCCCAGAGTTAATGCACATTTTCAACTGCATGTAAGCATTTTCGCACAGCTCAGTGAGTTCTCAAAAAAGCACCAGGTTCAGTCCCACCTTGGTCAGACAGAATTCCTAAGTATATACCTGCGCGTGAAACAAACTGTTCAGCAACGTACGCTCACCTTCCTGTTGCTATCATACGGCAATGCTAGATGGTAAATTCACAAACATGAAGCCACAAGTGAGACAGCACAGCCCTTCCTGGGACATTTCAGGTTCTACCGCGAATCAGCGCGCTCTGCTCACGCTTCTCACACCTCTACATCTAGGTGGGGAAAAATGGGGCGCCATTCACAGCCGCCGTGACCGCCCAGCGGCGGTTCTGATACCGCCGGCCCTAAGCCCTCACCCTCGAGTTCAACTCAAGCCCTCATTTCTCAGGCACGGCGAGTAGCGGGGAGCCTCCCTCCGCCCGCTCAGGAAATTGCAGCCGAGTTCCCCACGCGGTGCCGCGGCCCGCCATGCTCTACGTACCTTCTTGCTCCTGGAGAGCCGCAGCCGCCGCACGGTGCCGAACTGCTCGAAGTACTGCCGGAGCTGCGGCTCGCCCAGCCCGCGCGGGAGGTGCCCCACGTACACGACGCCCGGCGTCAGCTCCTCCTGCGGGGCACAACGGCCGCGTCAGCGCCGAACGGATCGGGACAGAGCGGCGCGGCGCGGCTCGGCTCGGCTCGCCCCTCCCGGAGCCCCACTCACCTCAGCCACCCGGTTCTTGCGGACGCGCCGCACTTTCCTCTGGACCGTGCGCTGCAGCTGCGGCTCCAGGGACAAAAAGGACGCCGGCGCCCCGGCTCCCGCCGCCGCCTCCGCCGCCTCCATGCCGTCCCGCTCGCAGCCGGAAGCGCGTCATCCTCCCTCGCGGCGCTGTCGCGCGGCGGCGGTTGCGCGCAGGCGCGTGCCGTCTCCTCAGCGGCTCCGTGCCGTCTCCTAGTAACGGGGCGCTGCTCGCCCCCCCGCCTCGCGCCCCGTCTCCAGGCAACGGGGCCGCGTCCCCGCGTAGCGCGGCCTTCGCGCGGAAGGCATCAGCGTGGGGAGGAGCCCTCGCGGCTCCGCGCCGTGACGCCGGCCGCTCCCCGCCTTCGCCTCTTCCTCGCCTGTCCGGGCTCCCCGGCTCCCTCCGTCAGGCGCCGCGCGGGGCAGCCCGGAGACGCTCAGGCGGCGCGCGGGGCAGCCCGTCGCGACGGGAGCCGCTCGGAGGCCCCAGAGGCGGGAGCCGGCGGCGGGCGCCATGTCAGTGAGCGCCATGTTCGTGGCGCTGCAGGGCGCGCTGACGGCCGACCAGGACATCCGAGAGGTGCGCGCGGGGCCGGGCCGGGGGGCGGCGGGCGGCGGGCGGCGCGCTGAGCCGCGGCGGCGATGTGTGTCCGCAGGAGATCCGGAAGGTCGTGCAGGCGCTGGAGCAGACGGCCCGCGAGATGCTGACGCTGCTGCAGGGGGTGCACCAAGGGAACGGATTCCAGGACAGTGAGTGTGAGGCCGTTCGTGGTAAAGGAAGTAAAGCCGGCCAGCGCAGGAGACGTTATGGGGACGAGTAGCCCGGGCTTTGTAGCACCGAGGGGTTTAGCCCTGCGTTCTGTATCAGTATCTGTAATTTGAGCTTTCTTAACCCTAGCAGCTCCTCGGAGGTGACAGGTGGCAGTGAAAGTAATGGCGGTTGTTCACTACAGCTGTATTTCCGTGCCGGTTGAGCTGGTGCTGCTGCCAAAAGAAGCCGTGCTGTGTGCTCTGCCCTCTCTTGTGCCGTCACGAGTGCAGCTTGCTGCTCCCTGCTGCAAGATCCGTTATAATGAGTCCTTTATCAGCAGTTGGAGTAGAGAGATGGAACTCGAGGAGAGCAGAGAGCCAATGAAAGCACTTGGCAGATTTAAACCAGGCAAGGCAATCTGTAATGCCAAAGGGAAAGGTGAGGGGTGGCTCAGAGTTACCTTCCTAGAACTGTGTGATAACTGGAAGTTTGATAGAGGGCAATTTTCTGTACTGTTTGGTGGTACTTAGAACATTATACTGCACAGTGGCTTTCCCCTGTTCTCCAGGGATTTAAAATGGCTCTTGGCTAAACCTGTTCCCATGGAGCTGCAGGCTGACCTCTTTCATTGTGGGGCTGCAGCTCTTTCACAGTGACTGATGATAAAACCATTCAGTGCAGTGCTGCTGCTGAGTGTGTCAGGCTGCAGTACTGCACGTACAGGCCTTTAAAAGTACAGCTCTTCTACCTCAGATAGGGTCTGTCTGACCTTGCACTTGATGCCCCTTTCAGCCTTTCCCCATCTCTTCTCATCTCTCCCTCATCATCACACATTTGTAGCCCCGTTACACACATGGGCACCAGCCTTATTCACTCCTTGGTTCAGTCTGCAGGTGAATAACATGGTGATCCTGTGTTCATCCCTTCCTTCCTCTCTGTCTGTTTGCATCTCCCATTACTTCTTTGTGATTGCATGACCTGGTGTTTCCTTCAATCAATAACTTCTACAAAATGCAGACTTCACCCACAGCTTAAGCTCTATGGCAGAAGTAATTAGTCACCATTAACAGTGTTCCTTAAGTAACACTGAATCACAGAATCACACAGAATCACAGAATTGTAGGGGTTGGAAGGGACCTCCAGAGATCATCGAGTCCAACCCCCCTGCCAAAGCAGGTTCCCTGGAGTGTCTTGTCTCAAATTCAAAGCTAAGGAGCCAAAACTCCGGAGTATTTGTGACCTACCTGTGCCTGGTGCTGTAGCTATGACTGCTCAGAGCAACCTGAATGTTGGTGAGCTGTCTTGGACAAAAGTGAGCAGTGTCTTCAGAGGAGCATTAGTGCAGTTACAACTCTTTGTTTTCAAAACCCTGTTCTTTGTGGAGCACTGAATGTTGCATTGTTTCTTTTTCAGTACCAAAGAAATGTCAGAAGGCTCGGGAACACTTCAGTACAGTAAGAACACAGATGGAATCTCTGAAGACTAAGTTTCCTGCTGATCAGTATTACAGGTGGATCTGAGCATGGGGCGAGTGTATTTGGCACCATTACTTTAGAAGAGTGATTTTAAAGGCTTATGGGCCCAGTGGTTCTGCTTGAGAACTGATGAGCAGTAGACAAGCGTGAGATCTTAGAAAGGAAAACTTAAGAAATTGGTGTTCTGTTGGTGCACCCCTTGTTTGTGAAAGCATCCACTGCTCCATTAATTTCAGTTAAGCTGTTAGGTTAGGGACATTTCTGAAAACATAGCTCTAAATCTGCCACAAAATAGCTGCTTGATTCTACAGATCATAAATGAAGTCACCGCCTTTGTTTTATTTGCTGCCAGAAGGGGACAGTGTGTAGCAAGAACAAATCATAGACCAAGAATGCCAGCTCAGAAATGCTGCTGGGAGACAGGAGGGAAGGAGGTGATTGTCTGGCGGGTGTGAGAGCCTGAGAAACAGCGAGCTGAGCAGCTGCGTGAGGGCTGTGAGCAGTGCTGATGTTCAGCACAGGGGTAGTTCTGGGGGACTGAGGAGTGGATTTCAAGCTCAGTGTAGTTTGGTGAGCAAATAATCTTGCAGAGTGTGATGTGTAACAGTAGAAAGCAGTCTGTACTGCAGACATTTGAAATGCTCGTTCCTCGATAATGGATGTTGCTTATTTTTTTATCATGATTTGGTGTTTCCTTCAACAGATTTCACGAGCACTGGAGGTTTGTGCTTCAGCGGCTGGTGTTTCTGGCAGCGTTTGTAGTCTACCTGGAGACAGAAACGTTGGTGACCCGAGAAGCTGTTGCAGAAATACTCGGGAGTAAGTTTGTTGTAACAGAAGAGAGAAAACCTGTGAAGTTTTCAGGTGGTGTAGCTTGGAATTGGAGAACTGAATGTAAACAAGAGTAGTTATGCGTTAGAAAGTTCTTCATTGCAAAGAGCGTGCATGGAGACTGCCTCTCTGCCAAAAGAATAACACAAGGGTGACTGCTTGTTTTTCTCACCTTTTGGTTTGGTGCTTAAAAAGAAAAGATTTTTTTTATGCTGTGAGAGAACTATTGCCTCTCAGAGCACAGGATTTGAGGGGGGAAAAAATAACACCAAAAAAACTGCAGACCTCTCTGCTCTCTGTAAATTCAGTTATTGTGTTAGATTAATTACGACCTATTGCAAGTCTGGTTGAGGATGTAAAAGATGCTAAATCAAAATGCTATGAAGAGGCGGTGATTGCATCATATGCAGGAAGAGGATGCTTTTTATTTTGTAATAATATTCCGTAAATTTGATATTTCAAATTAGCTCCAATAAATAAATGCAATTTCAGCTTGCTGGTTCTGCTCATGTTCAGCATCACCTGATCACCACTCTGCTTTTTTCTTAGTTGAAGCTGATCGGGAGAGGGGCTTCCACCTGGACATCGAAGACTACCTTTCTGGTGTCTTAACTCTGGCCAGTGAGCTGGTAGGGAAGATATCCATGCAAACGTTTGGGTTGAAACTGACACAGAAGTAGCCATTATTCCTTTAACTGTCCCAAGTAGTTTGTGTAATTATGGTTTGTATTTGAAGGAGTCTGACCTTTAGCCAACTGCTTGTCTGTGTGTCAGGGTTGTTCCTCACTGATACATTAAGTGTTAAACGAGGCTCTGGATTGAAAATTCACGAGTCTGGTCAACAGATCTGCTGCGTTTGCTAAAGGATCCGATGGAAAGGGGGAGTGGCTGGAGTGTGTTCCTCTGAGGTTCTCCCAGCTGATTTGTGCCTCTTCTCCCAGGCCAGGCTGGCAGTGAACAGCGTCACAGCCGGTGACTATTCTCGCCCGCTGCGCATCTCAACCTTTATCAACGA
This sequence comes from Tetrao urogallus, assembly GCF_951394365.1. Classification (NCBI taxonomy): domain Eukaryota; kingdom Metazoa; phylum Chordata; class Aves; order Galliformes; family Phasianidae; genus Tetrao; species Tetrao urogallus. Next base: position 10,832,104 of record NC_136821.1, on the reverse strand, counting down.
GTTGGATTCGGGCTTCCGTCTCCTCAACCTGAAGAACGACTCCCTGAGGAAGCGTTACGACGGCCTGAAATACGACGTCAAGAAAATTGAGGAAGTGGTTTATGACCTGTCCATCAGAGGACTCAATAAGGAGGCAGCGGGTGGCGCGGGTGGAGAGAAATGAAGGATGCTGATTTTAACAGCATCATTGATTACCTCACATGGTTGCCAAGTTTGGAGGCATGCTAGCAAAGCCTTCCTACAGTAGTTTAGAAGAACTGCAGCCGATAGCTGCTCTCTATTTTCTTACAAAAGGTGTAGTATGGGTGTTAGATCTCAAAATGTTTTGTAAAATCATGTGTAGGTTAGCGCTGCAGGCCCTCTGTTCCCAGTTAAATTCCTCTGTCAGAGCACACGTTGCTGTTCTGTGCACAACAGCAGGTGGTCAGTAACTCCCACGAGCCAGAATTCTCACTGGGTCTGTAGTGTTGCTTCAGTGCTCTGGGAGTTGTGTGCTGCAGCTGTTTCTACTCACACCCCTTGAAAGACGTGTGCACAGCATGCAGCTTGGTGCCGATGTTTGTGACATCTTAAAAGCACAGTCTATAAACATCAGTATGGATTTTCTCAGACACTGGGTTGTTTTGCTTTTGTTGTTTGTTGTTGTTTTTTTTTTTTTTTAATTTTCACCTACATCAGTTAAGTTGAACAGATTTGCATAACTTTTATTAACCAGATCTTTTAGAATGGCTCCAGTTAGCCTATCTCCCCTTGGAATCAGTGCATTACACCTGGGTGCATCTTCCTCATTTTTCCCCTCCAACATGCCTGCTACCAGAGTGTACAAGGCTTTCTCAACTATCTGCTTTTACTGGCTGCTGTCTCATTTACTGACATGAGTAAATGTTGAGTTTGAACACAGTCATTTACATTAGGAACTCTGTAGCTTTTTTATTTTCTTTTGAACTAGCAAAGTTTATGAATAGAGAAGTGTTAACTGACAAAGTGCAGGTAGGATTTGAGTTTTAACAATCTGTATAGGCCATGATTGTACTGTTTCCTGGGTTTAAAAAGTTCACATAGTAAAATGTGTGCCCCCAAAACGGAAACTATTAGTGTCAGATACTTTGCATGTGAGATATTTGCAGATACCAACAGCCTTTTCCATCTGTGCAGATGGACAGATCCATACCTCCCAGTGCATTTGTTCTCTTGTCCTCGATGACTTTGAGTCTTTCCACTTTCTTACTTCAGGGGGTGCAGTAGCACAAGAGAGAAGCAGCTTGTTTAGAAGGAGGAATATTTCCAGAGGATGAATATGAACAATCAAGCTTACGTGGGTTAGTTAGTGTTTCAATTAGTTGACAAACGTTTCCCATTGTTTCAGTTATGTTTTTATTTTGTTTATTGGAAGGAAATGGTTTCTTGGTTACTTTGGCCAATAAAAACTGTTCTTTGGCCATTTGGTAACTCTGCCTGTTGTCTGATTATCTGATGTTCCTGTCTTTCCTTCCTGGGAGCTTAACTTGACATACTGTAGTTCAAATTCAGCCTTTATCTGTATGTGGGCTCACTTTGGGTGTACGCTGTTAAATGGAGTCACAAGTGGCAAGCAGAGTGCTAGTCAAGCTGCACACAGATTTGATAGACTTAAAAAAATAACTAATTTTGACTTGTTAAACAAGTTAAAATAGAGAGATATGGAGGAGGCTATTAATGCCATGTCCAAGATGCAGCAAGGTTTATCTTCAGAGTGTCTCATAATATTTAACATTTGTCCTCATCCTGCCACATAACACAGCCAGATAGCAGTGTGCCCCTATCACAGCTGAGGAAAATGAGGGTATAACTTCCTGAGGCCCTTGGCGCTGAGTCCAGCTTTAAAAGCTTGTGTTTGCTCTCACTTCTTTCTCACTTCAACCCTGTGGAGGTGGGAGGAAGGAAGGAATTAAGCCACTCTACCATCAAAAGCAAAGGCTCATGAAACAACACCCTTGGGCTCTGAGACTGGGGCCAAGGTTACACAGGAAATGTGTGGGAGCAGAGGAATTAGAGGCTTCCTGAGCATCAGACTGGTGCCGCTCAGGTTGGAGGGTTCTTGGCATGTGGGCTTGGGATGTGAGGCCACCTGGCAGGATGGGTTTCTTCTTGCAGGACATGTGTTAAGGCTTTGTGCTGGCTTAGTGTCCCAGCAGCTCTGGATGGAACTTGGTCATGGAACAGCTCTGCTTCCTGATGTGGAATCCCATATACTTACACAGTTTCTCAGTAGATGCCAGATCCGCCAGCTTCTGCATCTCCTGTGGCTTTCTGCAGCTGGTGAGACAGCAGTGTTGTGCCACACGTGCAGACATGCAGGAGCTGTGAGAGGGACAACTGGAAGAGCAAGTCTCAGGGCTTCTAAAGTCTGCAAGTTGTGGCATTGTTTTGTTCTGCATGAAGAGCAAGTGCCTGACACTGCAGCGTCACCTCCACCTCGGGTTTAGCAAACCCTTGTTCTTTCCTGTCCTTAGGTTCTGTGAGAGCTTAGCAACTTCCTCTGGAAAAGCATTACTTGCAAGAGGCAGTCTGCATAGTGCACTTCCCAAACTGGGTCTGGGGAAGGGAAAAAGAAACAGCAAACGTTCTCCCTAAGCAGCAGCAGGAAAAGATGGGTACACGCATCTTTCTGCAGCTTCCTCTGGACAGATAACTCATAGGATCTCCTGGCCTGGATGGTGAATCTGCATTTAATGCTGGTGCTAAATAAGCTGTATTTATGTCCCACAGCCGGGAGCAGAGGGAAGAAGGGAAGACTCAGAATGGAGTTGGAGGTCTCTCCTCTCTGACCCTCCCCTTTCCCAGCAGTAATGGAGTAGGTGAGTCAATGAGGAATCACAGAATCACTCATGTTGGAAAAGACCTTAAAGATCATCGAGTCCAACCACAGCCTAACCATACAACCCTAACTCACAACCCTCTGCTAAATCATGTTCCTGAACAGGAATGCCAAGGAGAGGCAGAGCTCTGAAGTCTGCAGAAGCTTGATGGCTCATAACAGAACTCTGAACCAACTCCTCCTTGGTACTGAACACACTGCAGCGTGTGCGGGCTGGGAGGGGAGGCAGTGAGTCAGTGCAGGAGCACCAGAGAGTCTGACTCAACAGCCAGCACAGCTGTTCTCTGAACCACTTTGGCCTGAAATGTGTTCCAGCGAGCACTCTCTTGGATTGTCTTTGTGTTTGCTTACAGTTTTTTTCCTCCATCTTGACGTCATTTCTCTGCTGCTTCTTTGCTTCAGTAAAAAGGGCACTCAAATAGTTGATTAACTGTTATTTGTTAATAGCACTGCCTGTTCAATCCCTGCACATCAATGAAAGTACTGACCTGAAACCATTCAGGAAATAGGGGTGAGCAGCGCCATAGCACAGGATGCAGCGGAGACTTCAGGGTGGTTGTTTAACCAGCTCTGTCTGCTGGAATTGATAAACTGTAGCCTGAGCCCAGCACCCTCTTTGAGCTGGCAGTCGTTGAAGGGCACATCATCACCTCCAGACTGCCCTTTTCTGGTGCCAGCACACGTCTTTGTGCAATGGACTGGATTAAGGAACCGCTCTAGCTGAAACAATCCTTTTCAGAGGTGCTTGCTCCAAGCTGGGTTCACTGCACAGCGCTGCACACCATGTGCCAGCACACAGAGGGAGGCTCCTTCCTCACCCTGTGGTGCCTGATTTAAGTGTTTGCTGAGCTGTAGTGCTATCTGCTAAGTTGCCTGATTTTCTTGCAGTCATTAACTGCTTCCAGTGGTTAGGAACTGCTGAGGATTTTCTCTATGGGCAAACAACATGCCTTCCTTTACTGCAAAGCAGTGCCTTCAGTGCTGTAGAACCTCACTCCCCTTTTTCAGCCAGTAAAGTCATTACACACCAAGGCAATTAACAAGAGCAGAAAGTAAACATGGATGATTCCTGGCTCTGCTACTGACCTCGGCTGCTCATCAGCAGCCCATCCTCCCTCATCGAAGGACTGTCTGCGCTCTGCTGCTCGGTCACGTGGTGCAGCTCTGTAAAAATGTAGAGGCTGTCCAGAGAGCTGGCTGCCTGTTCAGTTCAAGGGGTGTCACTGTCTGACTTTGAAAGGAACAGTCCTTTACGGCACAGCATCTCCTGTACGCTTGCTGTGGGCCAGGTGTAAATTACTGAAGATACGTTTTTCCAGGCAGGTTTTTCTTCCTTTGTTCACTGCCACTTCTGGCTTGCTCCTGGCAGCCATCGCTGGGGCACTGCCCTGCCTGACAGTGACTGTCCCAAACAAGCCCTTGCTTGAAAGAATTGGGAGCATGCTCTCATCTGAACGTTGGTTCAGCTGCACATTCACGCTATGGGTATACAAACGTCCAAACTGCTTCTGTTGGGGAAAATGTAAGATCCTCAGCACATGTACTAAGAGGAAGCAAAACTGACATCCCAAAAAGATGCTTTGTCCATAAACCTTGAAAAGGTATCTGTGACATGATGCCAGAAGATGTGAATCCTTGTCCCCCTGAGGACGCTGGGGACAGAATGAGGTTCACCAGTTCCTTCAGCCTAAAAGACAGATCTTTCTCTAAAGCAGAAGTCTCTGCTTTCTAAAGCTGTTACTCTTTTCTCCTCATGTTTGTTGTTCTTTTTTCCCCAGGCTTTCCCACCAGCATGCTTACTCCTGAAGTGGATTTTCTCTCCTTCTTTGGGTCCTGATCTCACGGGGAAATCTTAATCCAGCACTGTCTTTCTGGGCGCCTTTTGATCTCAAATGATGATACAGACCGACAATTTCTTCCCCCCCTTTTTTTTCCTGATAAGTTACAAGTAAGATTCATACTAAATTCCTGCTAATGGTTCTTTATGAGTTGTGATGAATTAAGGGAGTAATCTAACTTTCTTCTTTTTTTTCCCCTTTATCCCAGAAGGATCTCTCTCCCTTGTGTCCTCCTTACACCAACAAGATCAGTTGGAAGGAGTCTTGAAAAGTAATCTTAGTTTTGTCAGTCATGAATTCTGAGAGGCATAAAAGTATTGTACAGCCTTAAGGAGGCCAGTTTGGAACAAATAATGAGTTCCTTGGCTTGTAGCCTTCTCCCAGGTACCATGTGTTATGACAGCATTTTGTCAGGTTAATGGAAAAACACCGCACGGCTAATCTCTAGCGCTGCCCAGGAAGATGTGTGCATGTGATACTGAAAGACCTGCAGCTTCCCAGGAGAGAGACCATCCAGGTTCAGAAAGGTACTTGAGGATTATGGAAACTTACTGCCTTGTTAATGTGCTGGCACTGCTCACCCTTCCTGTGCAGACTCACCCCACAGCAAGAGTGTTTGCAGGGCCGAAGAGACCGCTCAGTGCTGTGCTCCCTTCAACACCTGTAATTTAAAAGCAGGCAAGCAGCTGAGCACACACTGGATACGTAAAAGATAACATTCAAAACACAGCTGTCTAGTGGGGCATGTTCCACAATCAGTCTGTCCCTAACCGTAGCAGATGTCCCAGACCCAAGAGCTTGTACTGTTCCCTTGTTTTAGGACAGGGCTCCAGCACCAAGTATAAGTTCTGTTTGTAACAACACTGGGCAATTATTTATGGGCTTTCTTTGGGGAGTGTACCTGGTGCAGAGGAAATAGCCAGGCAGGCTGCTGCAAACACTGCCTATTTCCTATCATACTTAGAAGAACCCAGAACCTGAAAAACAGAATGATCATCCAGATGCAACATTGATAGTGAAAGTTAGACCTTTTCCATTTACTTACTGTTCCCTAATCTTTTGGAGCAGCCAAGGGTACCAGCGATAGCTTGATTTAAATACATGACTGCACCAACAGTTCACCTCTGGTTTTGAGTGTGAATTGGAGTGAACTGGAAAAACACTGGAAAGTAATTGGCATCTCAGGACACAGCAGCAGGTCTGTGTGGCTGTGAAAGCCACTTGCCATTTGGATAATATATTATGCTTACTGCCCTCATGTCTTCTCTTAACACAACTGCCACGGGAGGCAATGAAGAGAAGGACGCTGCGTTGCTCTGATCGTGGAAGAGAGAACGAAGGCGCAACAAGCTGTTGTTTTTTGCATGGTATGAGAATGAGGCTCAAAGGCGGTTCGATGAGGATCTGTCATGAGAGCATCGCAGAAGTCTTCATCCAGCAGCTGCTCTGCTTCTGTGTCAATTTATTTGAAAAACAAACAACAAATTAAAATAAATGCCTCATGCTATTCACTGGCTGCTCAGTGCATGTTTTGGGGAACAAAACAATTTGTTGTCTAACAGCTAGAAATAGCTGGAGGGAATGCCAGCTCACTTGTGCTGCTGCCCTGACAGGCATTTTGCCAGCTATGGCTCACTGCAGCCTGCTGCCACCCTCATCTTGGATACATGTTTGCAGTGTCTCCAGAGGATGCAAATACTCCTATTTTCTCATGGACAAAACAAAGCGCTAAAGAAAAAATGCAGCCAGCAAGCATGTTTCACTGCTGGTGTCTTTTTCAGCACCCAGAGCAGAACAAGGAACCCCAGCAGTTGCAGAGGAGGGACAAACCTGGATACACTGTGGAGGCCTACTTAAGGGTTGGGTCGGTGGGGACCTTACAGGGTCAGAGCCTACCCACCCTTGCACAGACAGCCCTGTCTGCCTTTGTCTGTGGGCTAGCTGATGCTGATCTCTGGAGAGATACACAAATATGAAGTATCGTGTTGATGGCGAATAATGCTGACTGGCTTTGTTCTTACCCTGGGGATCTGAATGAACGTTTAAGGACTGTTCTCTGAGATTCACCAACCAAAATTCAAGCTCCTTTAATTTATCCTCTCGGGCTGTAACATGGCCTTTGTCGTGTTAGTCACAGCGTGACATTTTGCTGACGGTGTAATCGTAGGGCCACAGTCAGTGGTAATGTCAGGCTGAAAAGGTTAGGGCCCTTTTGCCTTTTACCATTGTTCCTCTTCAAGTAATTTCTCTGCCGAGGAACTGAGAGAGGCTGGACCTTACAAGGGAGCTTTGTGGTCCCAGTTTCAGCTCTCATTTCTCACGTACTGGGGCCTGACCTGCCCAGGCACAACGTTTTGTGCCAGTTATCGTTTCTTAGGGCAGCAGGGCTGCACTGTTCTCCCAGTCCCATTAGGACTACCTCTGAGCTCTGTTCAGGAGACACAGGCAATCGTTCACTCAAATGCCACTCACATCAAATGAAATGTCTACTCCAGAAAACCCAAATATTTCTTTTTAAAAATACCCACCTAAAGTCATTGAAACATAATTAATTATTAAAACCTTTTATGTTTTCTCTACAGGACGATGTAAAGTGTTCCTTTCAGTTAAATTTTGAAATACACTAGATTACATCATTTAAATAATTGCATTTTAAGTTCACTATTAGTGGTAGCAGAGCCATATTTACATACAGTTCTGAAATATTTGAGATGCACTGTAACGTCTCAGTCTCTGAGTCCATTAAATACAGACTTCCACTGGGGGGATACTGCTCTTCCAACGGTCTTTACATGTATTTGGGGTGCACACAGGAGAGAGCAAGAACCCCTTTTATCATCTGACCTTTTTCGTGTGCTGTGTGCATGCAGCTGGATCAGAGTAAATTGACTCCTACTTGACTTGGATTAAATATGAAAGACCTTTTAAAACAAGTACTGTGACTGAAGATACAATTGAAAAATGAAATACAGTCCTTAGGAGTAGCAATGGAAAATATTTTCTCCGACTTTCCTCCTCTTCTGCATAATACTGCACCGAACGTTGACCCTGACTTTACCTACAATGAAATATAGTCAATGGTAGAAACCTCTCTCATGTTATCAAGACTGGCTTTCAACAGAATTCATGCAAATGCAAGCATCATACGTCATTCTCCCACAGTGCAATATTAACAAGTTAAACTCATTATTTTCCTCCAGAGGTCTGCTCCTCAGCAGGCCCCTCTGTGTATATACATCAGCCCCAAACAGGCTCTGAGTCCTGAGGCTGGAGACCGGGATCTGTAACCTCGATGTAAGATCGAGACCTCGATCTGTAACCGAGGCTGTAACCTCGGTTCCGGTGCCGCTCAGTAAGTAGTTCATGCATCAGACTCCTTTCCATGCTGTCCACGAAGCAGAGCAAATTCAAGCCACCCAGGCTGTCAGGGGTCCTCGCACGTGGCTCTGGCCAAGCCCAGTGTCACTGTGTGCTGCCCACGCAGGTCTCAGGGCCTGGTGTGAGGCGTGCTGATCATGATGTTGGGCAGCGCGTTCCGACGCTTCTTCCAGGAGCCCAACTCCCGCGAGTACCGCCGGATCTGCCGGAACCAGTGGTGAGTCCGTGCCCGGTCGCTGTCCCGGAACACAAACGCCTCCCTCCTGATTTCAATGAGCTCGAAAGTGTCATCACAGTCAGGATCAGTGGAGACAATGCAATTACTCAGCCTCAAGGGCTCCCTGAGCAAATGGAACTTCCCATTATTTTTGTCCCTGATGAGTACCAGCACGGCATCCTTCACAGGCCCGGGCTCAGCTGACTCCAGGCTGGACTCAGACACACGTTTCATATTCACCAGGAGGAGGACCTGCATGTTCTGAAACTTCAGGGTCTTGCTGCCTTTCTTTACCCACTGGCCGTCAGGGGGCTGGGCCAGCTGCAGAGACCCCTCCATGACAAATCGTGTTTCCTCCCGCAGCCATCCCACAGTTTTGAGGGCAGTTTCCCTCATTTCAATGTTGATGACTTCCCTCTTCTTCTTGCTGTCTTGGCGAAAGGAGCGGAGGGTCCACGTGTTTCCTTCCTGCTTGGTTTTCATGTTGATGTGCTCCAGGTGGGACTCGATGCGGCTCTTGGCCTCCCGCAGGCTGCCGTGATCTGGGTGGTACTCAGTGGTGGCCTTGATGATTCTGCTGAGCAGCAGTGGGTACTTTGTGACCCTTTGCAAGGGGGCCATCAGAAAGGACCTCAAGTTCATCCGTCGCAGTGCTGTGTTGTCATTCTGGGACACGTTGAGGAATATTCTGCAGGGATTTAAGAAGAAGGAATGAAATGGTGGCTGTTTTGTCAGCAGATGCTGCAATCCGAAATGCAAAGGAGCAGCGAGATGCTGACAGCTGCTGAGTGCTGCTCTGGTTTTAGCAGCCTTGTGAGTTCTGTCTTTTCAAAAATTAAAAATGTCTGCAGCCACGCTCAGCTGCAGAGCTACGACAAGGGGCCTGGTATGCTAGAATGTAATATCTTAGCAGTCATCTGTTAATCACTGTAAAACAGTGAGGGTGTGATCTTTCTCTGGTACACACTGACATTGGCCCAAGGCAGATACATCAGCTTATATCAGGTTACATAAATTTGTAGGTTCTTTCATCATTCGATTGCAAAGCTCTCTAAACAAGAATTTGGTACTGTCATCATTTTATAGCTGTTGCAGTGGACACAGAGAAATGACTCACCCCGCAGGCTGGGGCTAGAAATGGGAAACATTCAAGTCATACTTCACTCAGTGATTTTTCCCAGTGGAAATCCAAACCACTGGTGCTCTGGTGCAGGGACTGAGAATGTTCTTAGCTGGGTGTTGGTTAGCGAAAGCTAAGCTCTGTGGTCAGTGGGCAAACACTGGTACCACAAAATACCATACACAGATGGACACTAACAGGCTGCTTCACAGTGCATACTGAGGACTGAACATATTCTGAAGCATAAAGTAAGCTCCTCACCCCAAGACATTGCAGTTTATCCCAAATGAACATTAGCATCAAAACTCTGATCTAGTTGAGCTGACAAAGGCTTTGCCTCAGCCTGGTGCCCTCTTCTCACCTGAGCAACTCTTTCTCCTTTTCCAGAGCATTGAGCATGTTCACAGAGGAGGACTGCTGAAGACAGTAGGTCTGAAAGGCTGGCAGCATGTTGACGAACTCTAGAAATATTTCGCCGATGCACACGGTCATCAGGTCATCGTCCCCCTGCAAGCATGCAATACAGCCCCTGCTGGGTTAGCTCAGGAGAAGCACAAGCACAGAGCCTGCATTCAGTCCTATCACTACAAACCTGCTGTAGGATCTGGTGAGCAAACAACTGGGCTCACCCTGTTGGAGGAAAGGCAGTCCCTGCATGTCAGGGAGCAAGTGGCACATGGGGAGGTGAAGGGAAGCTGCTCTAACTGCTTGCTCTTCTACATGTAAAGAAATGTCTTCTCTGCTTCTGTGGGCTCAGCCAGCTCAACAGACCAGGGCCTAAAGGCCAGAGTCAGCCTTCTAGTCAGGAGGGCTTTAAGGGGCCTTCTTGCTGGCAGGTCTGCCATAAGACTAATGCAGCAGTGCATAAATTAACAGAGAAAGTTTAGGCTCAAATGGGCAGGGAGGCATGTAACTCAGGGAACAGACATGGCAGTTAGCAACTTCCGCATTTGTTCTGAGCAGCTGGGCTGGCTGGGAAGCAGGATCTCCATCAGTTGCACTCCTACTGGCTACTTTGATGCTTAATTGAAAAATAAATTTCATAGTAAATTGCTCTTTGATTTCCAGACTAATCAGAAATATAAGCATCTTGTGCCACATGCTTTTATCTTTGTCTAGGTGCATGCCGATACGCTCTGCAATTACTACTCATTTCAACAGCAAGAGAGGGAGCAATTCTCTGCTGGCAGCTTTTTGATGCAGTACTGAGCTCTGACTGCAAAGGGCAACATGGAGGAGAAACAGGGAAATCCACAGCTCTGTAGAAGCCATTGTCTTGAGAAATTATGCACAGAGGACAACCGCAGTGCATATCTGACTTCAGTGTGCCAGGTGCGTGAGAGAGGCTGTCAGTTTCTGAGACACGTCGCTCAGTTTGATGTTTCAGAGAGGGAGAAAAAGGATGTGTTTCCTAGAGAACAAATGTCCTGGTGAAACTGACAAAGCAACGAGTGGGGTTTGGTTCCTCAAAGAAAGGATGGTGTGAAGCTGTTTATTTGTCCTCTACAGCATCTGCTGTTCTAGAAACTTATTTATATTTCTCTGCCCTCTACCCACTACACTGATGGGACAGGAGAATTCTTCGTGCAAGGCAGAGTGAATCAGTAGAAGCAACTGGTATGCAAAGCTGTAAGTAGGTACAAGTTGTTATCAGAGCAGGGAGCAGCCTGTGCTGTCTGGCCCTGCAACCAGTCTAGAGGCAAGCTGCAATAAACTGCAACCTCACACCAGCTCAGGATTGGGTGAGCATGTGGCCTGCAAGCTCAGACCTCTTATGCTGGCCAGACCAAACTGAGCTCTGTGACTTTGTGGTCACACTCTTAAAAGTGTTCAAGCTATCTGGCTTAAAGCTAACTATAGTAAAGGGGCAATTAGGTCCTTAATGGGATAAATGGCTGATGACCTGCTGGGCAGCCCGGTCTGGTAGTTGGCAACCCTGCACATAGCAGGGGGTTGAAACTTGATGATCATTGTGGTCCTTTTCAACCCAGGCCATTCTATGATTCTATGATTACCATAGCAGTGAGGCCAGCAGCTGTGATTTGGCACAGATCTCCTGCAATCACTGGTTTACAATAATTGAGGGAGCAACGAACTAGGGAGATGACCAGAACCCATGATCCTACCTCCCAGTCCCACTACTCCAGCTGTGCTGCCTCACTAACACAAAACCTATTCCTGTCTGCCCAGTTCAGCGCACAGGCATCATACCTGATCAAAGGCCTGATCGATCTCTTCCTGAAGTATTTCCAGGAAGCTTTCATTGAGATCAATGAGCTCCTGAATATTGCTGAAGATGCCAAGGAGCTGCTCCTGACTCAGCAGCCCAGCTGCCTGCATGGGGAGATAGAACTCCTCTTTGATGATGCGCAGGTCCTCCCCATAGCTGGCCTCCGTGTTTACGAACTCCAGCACAGATTCCTTGCGCTCCGTCCTGCGCTTGCGGCACTTCTCACAGAGGTCAGCCCGCCTCTGATTGCAGTTCTGCATATCTGTCTCTACTGGGAGGTCCCTTTCTCCACAGTCGGTACAGGGCCGGTGGGCTTCCCAAGCCTGCAGGGAGCTCAGTGTTTCGGATGCCCTGTTCCTCCACTTCCTGGCTGACATCTGGCTAATGCCACTGTCTGCCCTCTCCACCTCTGCAGACTTGGTCCGGGTGGCCTCACTGGGATCCAGGTCATCACGGACATCGTTCACACCCACGATGCCACTGTCGGTGCTCAGGCTGCTGATGTTGCTCCAGTGATGTCTGGAACGGAGGGAGCCACGTGGGGCACGGCGAGTCTCATCAAAGCTGCTGCCATGACCAAGGTTGGCTTTTGCTACCACTGGACCTGAGAACAGACACAAATCATTACAGGCACTGTCAGCTGAACAGAGCTCACCTGGGGAACTCAAATTGGCACAGCCACCCCGGTGGGGAGATCTGATGAAAGCAGGGCTGTTGGCTGTCTACCCTCCTGTTGTGCTGCTGGAAAGTTAGGGAGTGGGGATCAGAAGTAATTGGCTCCCAGGTGAAGCCTGTCTTCCCTGCACTGCCTCTACCTGTGAACTTGTTTGGCCTCTCTCTCCCGTGCCATCTGCCAGACAGGGACAGAGACACAGCAGGATAGATCCTGATTTCTTGCATATCAAGGTTAAATCTGGAATGCTTCCCTCCCCCAGGTCAGTAGAGTTACACCATATTTACACTAGAATAGCAGGTCTGAGCATCTGGCCCACCACAGAGTGCAGACTGTGCGTACCGTAGTCTCGCTCCTGCCGGCGTTTCTGTGCATGCTGCCGTGCTGCCGCTGCAATCTTCAGCTCCAGCTGCTTCCTCTTCACTGAGTCTGTTGGCATGGGGTCACTGAAATGCGGCCGCAGTCGGCACTCCCTCTGGGCCTTGGCACCATCCGTGCTCTCATGGACAATGTCAGAGCTGGATCGGCGGCAGCTGGGACTGGAAGTCTGCAAGAAAGGCAAGCGGGGTTGGAGCAAGGCAGCGGTCAAAGCAACGCCTGGTTTGCAGCCACTGGATTTCAGATGCCAAAGGAGGAAAAAGGCAGTTCATTAGCCGTGTGGTTTGAAATGCAGCTCTTCAACACAATCAGTTTGGGATGTTCTATGATTCTATAATCACAAAACCCAGGTCCCTCTGTCTTGCTTGGTTCCAACAGCAAGAACTCCTCTTCCCTGTGGCTCTGTAGCTGTCAGTACAGAGGCTCAGTGGTGGCTGGGCCACAGCTGTCGAATAAGCATGGAGAAGTGAACAACATAGCCCTGGCTAAGGCTCTAAAAGTGGCAACTGCACCAGTCCTCCAGGGATCTAACTTTGCTTCCCTCTGATCTGTGAATATTTCAGAGCTGCTGGCCCAGGCCTTTAAGCCTCACCTACATTAATGGATTGACAAATGGGGACAAGAGAAGGACCTGGCTGATCTCCCGGGCAGTGCAGCAATGAAGGGGTGGCAGCATGGTGAAAGCCACAGGGCTTTCACATTGCTGAGCTCCCTTCAGAGGCAGATAGGCAAGGGCATACAGCTGGCTCCCATTTCCTTAAGTGTAATAAAATAGGCACTAGAAGTCCTTCTGATAAATCGATCATGGGAGTTGATGTAATCTCAGATGCCAAGCTGCCCAGCTTCTGCAACAAAGAGATCTTTCAGCACTTCTGACAAGAAAAAGTCCAAAACAAACATACAAAATGAGAGGTGAATTCCTCTGCCTTACATTCCCTGCAGGTTGAGTATCACTCGATTTCTCATTGCTTGTCTTATCCTCCCAGCTCTCTGTTGTCATGGACATTGCTGTGGCTTGCTGGCTGTCCTCTGGAGGTGGGCGATCATCTTCCTTCAGATCACACTGTCCCTCAGAGGGGGATTTGGCAGCAGTCTCAGCATTGCAGCTGCAGGGAAAGAAGCAAATTCTGATGAACATCACGTCTGCAACTTACCTGCCATTCCTGACCCAGATGACACTGAGCAGAAAGCCACAGTCTGATCAACCCAGCCACAACAGTTCAGGGAAAGTTCAGGCAGGAATCTAGTCTTGTTGGCATAGATTTCTGTGTCTGTGTTTCAGGGGCTCTAAATACAGCTCTGTTATAGCAGTGCAAATGGGTAATTGCATTCATACCAGCATCAGCCTGGGATATCAAGTCTCAGGTGTTCACAGCACTATTTTGTGTTCATAAAGCGTGAGGTTTACCCACTTGGACCAGAAAAACCTCCTAAGTAGGCTATATCCATTTTTCCAGCTATTTAAAAAGATGCTGTCAACAGAGAAGCTGTATTGCTCACGTGGAAGAAAATCAACTGCAAGAAGTCACAATACTTTGAAGAGATTAAAGGATTAAAGGAGCTCTCCCTCTGTTCTCCATCTCATATGATCCCAAACTCACAGAAACCACTGGAAAGGTTCCCTCTGCTTTCAGGGAGCTCGTGATCAGCACCTTCGGTGCACTGAAGAGCCCTGAAACAACCGGCAGCCTGCGAGTCTCACTTGGCAATTCTGGGGTGCTCTTAGTCACAGCTCTCTGCTGGTAACAAGGGCCTGGCCTGGCTGATACAGGCAGCCTGTTCCAACCCCACGCTCCTCTCCTTGTAGATAACACCCCTCCATACAGACATGGCCTGGTGCAACACCACTGACTTGACACAGTAGTTGACAGGCTGCAGTTTGTGACACAACCTGTAACCTTTTTTTTTTAACAGGCTCTAAGACACTTTTCTTGCATGCATAATGAAGCCTGCTTGGAATAATTTTTTTTTTTTTTTCATTTTGGGGTTACTTAGGGCTTGGATTCTGTTAAGAAGGGTCGTCAGGACAGAATATGGATGTTTGTGCATAGTGGAAGCCAGTGTCTGGAAATATTTAAGGTTATGAACGTACTTTATGCTTAACAAACATCTTCTATGATAAAATCTGCTTCTTTTTAAATGCTTCACTTGTGAACTGATGCTGGTAGGTCATACTGCTAATGCACAATTCCAACACTGCCAGCTACAAGCAAACACATGAGACAGATGGGCATTTTCTTTACGATGAATGACAGTTGGCTCTGACAACAAACCATCAGCCAATACTGAAATCACTGAAGAGGGAACAAATCTCCCAGAACACAAACTGGCTCTTGTTGTCAGGCCAAAAAAGTTGGCCTGCAACTTTGCAGCTGATGCTTGTTCATCTTCCTCCATCAGTGCTTCCAGCTCCCAGCTGACACCACCAGATTTACCAAATTAAAAAGAGTTGAGCTGTGGGTGTACAGCAGTGGCACAGTGTAACAGCAGACTCCTGGCTTTTGCTTTTGCTGTGCTCATGCCCTGCTCTGTGGATTTGGAAGTGCCATTTCGGCCCTCCTGGCCTGTAGGAAGGAAAGGCCAAAACCCACACTGCCCTGGAGCAGTCTATGTATCTGTGTTAGAACACTACAGGCACACAGTAGTGCTGTGGTCCCCTGGTACTGGCCTGGTCCTGTCTCTTTCCTCTCTCCTGTCCCCACCCATGTGGCAGTATCACTCCTTCAGCACTGTATGTGGCCATGATCTGGATTCTAGAATAATTCTTTGAAACCACCTGTGTTTGAAATATATCCTACCTCATATTCCCATCTCGATGATATTTCACTGATTTGGGTAAAATACCAAGAGCTGAGCAGGGCACACCTGAAGGAGGGATGTCAGAGGTTGGGGGCCTAAGAAACTCTTGATGAGGATCTGCCACAGCCAAAAAACAAGTTTCCAAAACTTGTTCCTGCTCAGAATAGCTATATATACAAAAGGAAAAGAGTAGGCTGAGGCACACAGAGGCAACGGGGTGTGTCTGAGCTTAGTAGCAAAACTGGAATATTATCTTCTCTTGATCATGACACCTTCAACCATATACATTGCGCTCTCAGGAAGAAGAGCTTTCCTTGGTAATTTTTACAGCAGTTTGGTGAGCTGCAGCCCAAGCTAGATGTTGCTTCTTTCCTATCCCTGCTCTCAGCCTTCCCGTCCCTTCCCTGTATGTTTCCTCCTGCAGCTGTACCTCCCCAGCTGGACCATCACTGCTGCCAGCTTTCCTCTTTACAGACTGCAGTAATCTCTGCTGATTCACGCTGTAAGACTGAGCTGAGCATGCTGCTTTTTCACACCACTCACATCACCTAGACAGTGGTGTAAACTGAGTTTAGAGAATCCTTTCTTTTACACCTCTGGGATTATTCATCTTCTCATTTTTTCCTCCTTTCACGATGTTCTCCCAGCACCTTACCATGCTCCCTGTGTACTGTTCCTTCCTTGTGCTCTGCCCTCCTAAGAGAGGGAGGGAGCTCAGCCAGGTGCAGCTAACCAATGGCTGTAAGCACGATGGCGTGGCTCATGAGGATCTAGCTGCCAGGGCTCTGAAATTGGCATTCTGAAACTTTTTTGCCTCCTGTCCCTTGCGATAGCATAAGAATAGTTGTATACACGTTGTATTGAACCCTCTGGGCTCTCTGGCATGTTTCCTTTTTGTACATCCTTATTCCAAGGTTCAGAAAGTGGACAATCTATAGAAATGCCTACAGAATTTCTGCCTAGATCTCAACACCTCCTCCCATCTAGGACTACAACCTAAGTCAAAGGCATCCAGTGACCCAGGAAAGGATAAAAGCTGCTACAATTCCTAAGTTGAAAATCAAACATTCTCTGCTAAAACATTCAGCCAATTAAATGAGTCTTAAACAAAAATGTATAAATTAACAGGAACTTACTTACCAGACACTTACCAGACAAAGCTGATCTGTAAAACTGTAGCCCTTACACAAAACCATCAGAAAGAGAAAAGAATTTCAGCTGTCTTATTCTGTAACGTTCCATCACAACATCTCTGTCAAAGGCTTGCTGAGCCCTATATCTGAAAATGGGACCAAATCCCCAGCTTTCAGCATCTTTCATGTAAGACTTAGGAAAAAATGTAGCCCAATCATCACAATATAGGACGCAAAGGACAAGAAGTCTCCTACCTCTGCAGTGAGAATCAGCTTAGGTTATAAACGAATATTCAGCTCTTTAAGTCTCAGGTGAAAATGATGGAAAATGGAGACTTTTCCAGCCAAAGGAAACTAGTGTTTCCCACTAAACACTACCTTGGCAATGCCAACAGATGAGTTCCCTCCTGCTATCCTGAACAAATAACAGCCTTTACCACTAACTGTTGTTACTATCTAAAATGAACAGGTCAGAGTTGTTCACTGACATGAAACAATCTTTCTAATACTGCCATTCACATTTTCAGATGAATTCCCATTCTGGTGATTACAAAATCATATCATGTATTTTAACAAACCCAACTAGGGAGACCGAATACGTTCACAGAGACAAAGGCTACCAGGATATTAAAAGCACAGAAACTGCACTGAAATTGTAAGAGCCCTGAGCAGAAAGTATTTGGAAGCAGAGAGGCCACATGCACTACCCAGTTCCTGTATACCTTGCTATGCATGCACCTGAGGCTCTGGATACTTAGTCAACCTTTGATCTGCCCAGACAGCTGTTCTAATGCTGTTACTCATAGCTTGTGCCATTCTGTGTATTTCATTTCACACTGAAGATAAAAATAGCCTACTCAATGAAAATGGTTGCACACCACAGCTTTTTTTGGTCTATTTCCTCATCAGGCTTTCATACTCCAGCACAAAGGCTAAGCTGGACAGCTGAAGGAAGCTTTGGATTACAGAGTTGCCAAAGTATCTCTGCTCATCACTCTGGTTCTGTTTACAGGAGCAGCTACAGCTCCATAGAGGCTATTTCAGATGACTCTCATTCCTGTGCACAAGTCACCATCATCTCTAATACTGAAGAGTCCAGTCTCAGAGCTCTAGCATTCCACAGATACAAAGCCAGTGTTCAAGGCTGATGCCCAGGCATTTCAACACTGCGTCTGCAGATGCTGGAAGCAGCCAGGAAGCCAGTCAAATGTAATTCTTGGCAAAGCCAGTCCAGAAGCCAGACTTATGAAACAAGCCACTCCACCAGCACTCCTTCTCTTCCCACCAGCCTGCGCTCACAGTGACACTGCCCGGTGTTCCTAACTTCCAGAACTTTGCTGATTCCTGCTGTGCCACTTGCCTGCACGAGAAAGTTTCCATTTCTTTGGGAGGAAGGAAGGTAGCAGGATTGCAGCGTCCAAAACCAGGACAGAGAAAGAAGTTCTTGTGAGCATCTTACCCAGAGAGAGGAATAAAGCAACTGAGAAGGAGGAAGGTTTTACACAATTATTTTGCTCACAGTGCTGGTGTTGGCAGAGGGACAGTAGGTACTTTCACTTGCTGGCTCTGCTGATCTCCGGAGGCTTGTAAAAGACTCACAGAAGTCATCCTACTCTCAGTTGTTTGCCAGTTCACTACACAAAGACAGTAAGTGAAAGCCCTTTTTGTTGCACATCACACTACCTGAATTAATGTTCTGCAATGACAGGACAGACTTTATATCTTTTTTTCCAAAGGGATTGTGTGAATGTTTTTTCCTCTCTCTGTTGTTTTATACTTTTAACAAATATTTCAGGGAAGAAAAAAAAAAAGGCCTGTCAGTGATTTACTACAGAAATAAAATGAGTGAGAAATTGAGCACCAAAACTACTAATGACTGCCTGGACAGGATTAAGGGACTAAGGTGCACAAAATGAATTCTTTTTTATTTTTACTCCCAAACAAAGATGGATTTTAAGCTCAGTGGCTTAAAGATGCGTCAACACGCTGCAGAGACCTCAAGACAAAAGTCTCTGTCAACAGCATATTTATGCTACAGGAGTTAAATGCACATATCAGGAGAGAGACCAGATAGCTAACAAAGGAACTACTTTCAGGTGATACCACAGAGCATGTTACCTTTTCTTAATAAGTTCCAGGGCTGAACCTATGAATTCATCCTTCATTTTTTGTAGCTTAGCTCCATAGCTTGACAAGTCTGTGCCTTCTAACAGCAGCGATGGACAGCAAGAGGACTGGGCTTCAGAAGCCAGTGACTGCCCTGCAAGGTGGAGGACATCATTTAATTGTCTCGTCTCTCCTTTCTGCTGCTCACCACTGAAGATCTCCTGCCCAGCTCTGCGTATTGCTACTGCCTGCAAAGGTGATCGTGGAATAGGGCTAGAGCAAATGGGGACTGGGGATATATCCAGGCTGGAGATCTGGACAGTTCTGTCCTTAACTTCAGAGCTGCTTAGCCTGAAACCATCCCACGTGACTGGATATTGCGAAAACCCAGCAGAGGTGTGGTTTTCTTGGAACACATCATCATCATCCTCTGCTGTGATGGCAGCTTCATTCACAGCTTTGGTTCCCAAACCTTCCGGACAGATGTTCCTATTGCTCTTCTCATCCAAGAGCTGGTTTGTAAGCAGCCCCTCACTCAAGCACTTTGTTGTCTCACTGCTGCCAGCAGATGAATTTGCCTCCTTACTTATCATTTGCTTGAATTCCTCAAAGGTGGGTATGTACAGCCTCCCTTTGCAGTGGTTTTTCCTGCTCTGCCCCAGTGTTTCTTTGACATCTATTTCCCCACTGAGTCGTTCCAGGGATTCTGCTGTTCTGGATTTCTCCATCTCATGGCTTTCCTCAGCATGCTGGAAGGGCAAGCTAGGGGAGCTATTCTGCCTGTGGAGCCGAAGCCTCCTCTGAGCCTCCTGTTTGATGTCTTCTGGACTGATGATCCTGTGTGCGACACAGAGTCTCTGTCTCCCTGTGAGGCCACGTCTTAGGGCAGCATGTTCCACCAAAACTGTGCAGCAGCTGACAGCACAACCGTTCTTGTACTGCTGGCACATCTGGCATTCAGAAAACTCCTGTGCTGCCAGGTCAGTCAGGACTGCCTGTGGACGCACTGGCTTGCTGGGCTCTGCCACTTTACTGCTGTGCAGCCTCAGCTTCTCCTTCAGCTCTTTTTTGGCATCCTCGCGTAGGGCTCTGTCCTCTGCAGAAGGGAAGAGCCACTGAGGCACTTTGACATAGGGAGGGAGGAGCACATTCTGTGCTGACTGTGATGTCTGTTTAGGACGGATAGAAAGATTTCTCAAGGAGTCCAATGTGCTCCGTACGGGGGCCACATCCACACAGCCTTCTGACCACTGACGGGTGCCTCTATAGCGAAAGATGATCTCGTTATCCAGGCTCCGGCAGTGAGAATACAGCCCAGAGTCAGCTACTGTTGCCCAGTGAAGGTTCTCCACGCTCCGATACATCCGCTTCTCCACAGGATTGGCCAAAAGCGCCTTGCCTGTGTGGCCAGAGTGTAGAGTGTGGAAGTCCCCAGAAAAAATATGAGTGTCTAAGTTCTTTAGTGGATGCATGCTGCTAACTGAAAACTCCTTTAAGCCATGTTGCGCACAGAGCTGATTATTTTGGCAGCTCAAGATCACCCGGCAGTGTTCCTGTCTCTCATCAACATTGATGTATGTCATAGCAAATGCACATGGAGGCTCTAATACAGTGGCTTCTAAGGGGAGAGGAGGGAGCTGTGTTGTCTCTTAGATGGCAGTCAATGTCCACAGACAGCAAAGTGTGCTGCTGGGTACTCACATAAGTGGACTCTCACATGGGTTGAGTTGCCATGCGCAGAAGACCTGTGAATGGAAGGAAAGATGAGTTACTGAAGCAGCCTGGTGATGGCTCGCAGGATGCAATAGCAGGCCTGCTTCTAGGGAATGCAGAAGCTGAACACCAACAGCTTGGGTTGAAATAGCAGCATAACTAGGTGATGAACTGCAGGGCTTGGGGCAGGGAATTTTTTTCACCTCTAGCCAAGCCAGCAGAGACCTTACACTACCTGTTTTAATTTTGGAGAAGTTTATGCTACCCTCAGCAGCTCCCTCACAAAAACACTACTCATCTCTAGTGAGGAATACTTAGAAGTGCTTGTTGCAGTCCTAGCTTACTTGCACAGTAGCGCTAAGGAGGTGGAAGATTTACAAGGGAGCATGAGTTCGTTTTCTTAAATGGGTTGCAGACAAAAATGTGAGAGCTGAGCAAGAGGGAAGGGGTGGGAAAGGATGGCATAATGGTGTGGTTTGCAGGAAGGCTCAGGCAGCAAGGTGGAAGAAGAAGGCTCAGTGGTGGTGACTTGATTTACCCTTCACAGGTTAATGACTGTTAAGCAAGTCTTTCCAAAGCCTTTCTAGTGCAGAGATAGAGGTGCCTCACAAATGTACCCTCTGGAACACTCAGCAGCAGGCCCGAATGATCATCCCAAGTCACAGCTCAAAAAGAGAAATTGTGGTTTTCAAGATTGTTCCTATGTCCTTTGTTCAGCATCGTAAGCTCGGGGAACATAACTGATTAAATCACATGTTCAGAGCAATACAAAAAAAATGAAAACTTAAAATTTCAGTTAAAGGCAGCAAGATGTAGCCTGAGATCTAAATCATCCTTGGAAATGGAAGGAGCGATCTAAATCAGACCCACCCATTCCCTCCATTGGCCACCGGAGGCAGAGGGAATGAGAGGGTAAGGGCAACTAATGGAGAAACATCTAATTTCTCTTAAGGATTTGGATTTCATGGACTTGACAGCAGTCACATAAGACATCAGTGTCTGCTTGAGACCCACCCGTTCCCTCCATTGGCAACCAGAGGCAGAGGGAATGAGAGGGTAAGGGTCATACATAAAGAAAAATAAGATTAAGCAGGGGATATGAGCTTAGCTTATGATTCATAAGAGCATCATAGAGCCGGGATAGTGGGGCAATAGTCTCTAGTAACAAGCTAAGCAAGAAGCTACCAGCTAGAATACCCAGAAAGAGGCCTTCTGCTAAAGCAAGATAGGATCATATAAGCTACATCCCAGGCTGCTTGCCTGTCACGAGGCTGGATTCTCTGCGCACTGCCAACTACTAGAACAGCACAGACACCTTGACCAGACGGGGAAAGTACAGACTCATTACTCCCTGAAGTCTAAATCACCTGAGGCAGTTTACTGCCTGGAAGTCAATCTTACTAACCCTAGGAACTTAATTCATGTCTTGATTGAGAGTGGTTCAAACTGACATACTTTCCCCTTGTTTATAAAACTATGTCTAACATCATCCCAGAGAAGGAAGACAAAGTTGCTCCTGTGGATCACTGTGAAATGAAGAATATTATTACAGTCCTTCATAACTACTAAAAATAAAAATTAAAACTAGCTCTTAAGGTGTGGCTGTTCCCCAAGATGTCAAAGGCACTTCTCACCCAGTCTTCTCATGGTGGGGCTGGAGTTCCCCCTTCTTCACGGCTCTGGAGGAGCCCACAGGTGACAGCAGAGAAACGTGATCAGGACTTTCTGTGATCATAGGTTATAACATGATCTGTTAAGAAAGAGAGAATGAGATGACATGAGAGCCAGTCGCTGTGTAGGGGCTCCTGTGAGATGGTGTTGATGAGTGCTTTCTGCACTCTGCTTTCAGATTGAGTCGAAAGAGAAAACAATCCTTGCTGCAGTGAGAGCTGAAAATAAAGCAGTCTTTGCCCATGGAAGTGAGCTCCATACAGTTAAGGCTGAAGAGAAACTACAGCCTACATGAGACGGCTACCCAGGCTGCACACACCCTGTGCAAAGTGAGTCAGTGAAGAAAAAAGACAAGAGGGAAAGCAGTCAGGAGGAGAAAGAAGAAGCAAGGCAGGCAGCTCTGGACAACTGCTGAGGTGGTGGCACAGACCACACAGGGGTGCCTGTGTCCTGTGAGCTGGCCTCTGTGTGACAGAGTGGTGACAGGAGAGGGCACCCCTTCACCCTGAAGGACAGCAGAGCCCAGTTTCATCAGGGTGCCTGCTGCTGCTTCATCAGGGCTGGATTTTCCAGACGGAGATGTGTGCGGGGTGGCAAAAGTTGCTTCTGAGGAAGGAGCAGCCAGGAGAAGCTGGTGCTGGCAGAAAGGCAGGCAGAACAGTGACAGAGGCAGAGCAGAGAGGAGGACCAGAGGCAGAGATAGAGGTGTGCTGGAGGCAGCAGGAGATAGAGACTACTCAGAGGAGGCTGCGTGGAGGTTGCTGACGTGTAGGTAGGTGCCAAAAATAACAGGATTGAGTGGAGAAAGGGATGTTTTGTTTCTAAATTGCAAGCAAAAATCTCCATAAAACACCAAGAACAACTGGGGCTACTGCTGACTGGGACAGCAACCACAAAACACTTTTCTCTCCTTCCCCTATTCTTTGTGCTCCCTGCCTCAGGGCACAGAGCATTACAGTTTCAGATCAAATACTGGAGTGTGTCAAGTCAGAGACACTGCTATAACACAAACCACACATCCACGTAGTCAGCTCTAAAATAACATTACCACAAGCACATCCCAGGCTGTCTGCTGTAGGATAGGGGGAGATGGAGACAGAATAAACCATCTGAGTTCATATGCTTATGCCTGATAAGCCAAAGGTGACCTTTCAACACATTCTTGCAGGCTGTACGTATAGAATATTCAGCTGCAGTCTGACACTGAAGAAACATTGCGAACTACAGCAAAATGAAGGAATTTGTCCCCTGGCCCATACAGAGCTATAGATATGCACTACAGGTGACCCCAGGTGTAGAAACCAGTGAGTGTCACTAAGTGTGAGGCAAGGAGGGAAGTAAACGCTGATCTCTCACACAGCGTTCCAGCTCTGGGTCCTAACTCATCCTATCCTAAAGGTACACAGCAGTTCCAAAGCACCATTTTCTTCTAGTCAAACCAAGCAGTAACCTGGCAGCTCTTTGTTACTCCCCAGCATACCTGAGCACTATGGGTTGATGCTGTCCTCTCCTACCCCAAAGCCTTTCAAGTCAAGCAATCCTCGAGTCCAGTGGAAAAAAACAAATAGCAAAAGGGAGCTTAGTGTTGACTGCTGCTGCAGGAATGGCACATCACTGCTGTTCGATCACATTGCCTGTTCCCTGGCTCAGCTCCTGGCTGTCATAAGCCTCACGCCTTAAGTAAGCGTAAGACTAAAGCCATCGCGTGCTCAGCTTATTTTCTACCATGTGACTGTGTTCAACTTCTCCCCCACTACTCTGATAAATGCCTGCTTGGAGACTTGCCACTCACCTTCATTTTCTTGCAAAATCCTCACAGAGAACTTACTTCTTGAGGATTAGAGCTTGAAGGATAAATCATTCCTTCCCATAGCACACAAGAGCTGTTCTGCTTGGCTGACCTTCCCAGCAAAGAACCAGGAAAATGTCAGGAGGATGAAGCAGGCAGGGACGAGGATAAGCTGTTCAGTGCTGGTGAAAAGCACTGTGGGGAGGATGGGTCACATCCAACGTCTCCAGGGACATCAGCACAGGGGACCAGAGAGCCTCACAATGCCTCAGGAAAGGAGGACACGGAGTCCAGCAGGGCTGAGCAGGTTTGCCAGTGCTGCCTCACATGGTTTGCTGCTCTGAGATATGCCTGACAGGCTTGTCAAACTGGGCAGCTTGTCCCACGCAATGGAGAACAGTAACTTGCTATTGCCAGGTGTCTCCTGCCTTCATCAGAGAGATTCAGCAAGTCTGGTACATTTTCCACTCTCCACATTTGCAACACTTTAGTCCCAAACGGATTAATTTATGAGTCATACTCATCACACCAAAATCCTGTTTCCACAGGAGGGGAGTAACTGAAGCCATCTCATTCAAGCTTGAAATAAGTGATTAAATAAGCCTTCAGGTCTTATCCTAATTTCTCTTGACATAGGTTTTGCAAATTGCACCACCAAAGCACAGTCTCTCTTTTGTATCAGAAATCCAACCAGCTGGAGGGAAGCAAAAGGCACATTTCAAAGAGTTGTACACAGGATTTTAACAAGGTACAATGCTGCTGTGAATTTTGTGCTCTAATACAGCAAACCCAGCAGACACAGCACGATCTCTCTCCTGCCCTGACAGGCACATCACTTCAGCTGCTTCGCAGTACACCAGCAGTCTCAAGGGAAGGAATGCCATAAGCATCTACTTTTTCAAGCTAAAGGTCAACAAGAAAAATAAAGGTGCTGTGACTGTCTGCTTTCTTAGCTGTTCAGTTAACCAGAGCTGTGCTGCAGGAACTAGTGGATGCAATACACATTTGTACATATATATGTACATGCAATACACATAGTGGATGCAATACAACAATTAGACAACTTTTTTTTCTTTTTCTTTTCTCTCTTCTAATGGCTGAAGCAGCAACCAGCCTTCCAGTGTGTCTGTTAATTGTAGCTGCAAAGGTACAACCACAGCAATTATCTAAATGGGTTCAGTTTCCTGGGTTTCTTTCCTTTCCTAGGGTAAGCAACGGAGTACGACTTTCCCTGAGTTTAGAGTTTCATCACAGCTTTCATTGTTTGCTCCGTGACACAAATGAGGATCGCTAACAAGAGGAAAAATCTGCCATCTAGTTTCAAAACTAGAGAACATAGAGAAAATCTTTCCCCATCCTCTTCCCCCCATCCTACTGCATTCAACACAAGTTTACACAGCCCATTGGTGGTCACTGCTTAACTCAGATCACTTTAAAGCATCTCCACCATTGCCATTGTTTCCACAAAAAGAACCGGTCTTGGCCAAGGTCATGACTGGCTGACAGCAGCCAAAGGTATACGGTTAGCATTCAGGTGTTCTAGACAAAAAGAATTCCTCTCTATAATCTGCTGTACATCATAGGAACATACAGCTATAGCACATAACTTCCACATGGAGAATGTAGGAATTACTATAACTTTATGTGAACTCCTCTTTTGGTCAGATTAGCTACTAAATATTCTGAAAGTAGTGGAAAAACTGATCACAAAATTGTAAGGAATCACATGTAGGTCTTAAGCATTCTTGGCTTCCTTTCTGTGGAATTTTTTAAGCTGTTTGGAAAATTTGCTTGACTGACATGAAAGGTTTCACCTGAGGGGTCCTACTGTTCCACACATCTGTGCACTTGGCAGCAGTGCCCTTGCTGAATTTTTCTGGCTGCTCTTTAAGTCTGAGCAGCTTCTTCTTTATGACACAGAGTAGTTTTCTCCTTGTGTTCCTCTTTCAGAAAGTCTGTGATGACAGGATACTTCCAGACTGCCTCTAAGGAAAGGCCAGCTCACTGATTTCAGTAGTGTAATTTCAAG
The DNA here is from genome assembly GCF_951394365.1 of Tetrao urogallus. Lineage (NCBI taxonomy): Eukaryota > Metazoa > Chordata > Aves > Galliformes > Phasianidae > Tetrao > Tetrao urogallus. The sequence goes on along the minus strand of NC_136821.1, from coordinate 10,806,173 downwards.
GTGACCTGAGCTCCTAGTTGTTTCCTTTACTTTGGGAAGGAGTACCTTGTTTTGTTTCACCAATGCACCACTCTGTCCCTTGGAGATATCACTCCAGCAGTCCTCCTGACAATATAGCAGAAGGATTGCACAGATTAGCATTCCCCTTGTAGCAAAAGAAGGCTGAGTACATCATTTTTTGTAGTAAAGGCTCTTGCAGACACAATTGTGACATCTCGAGTCCCAGCTGGAGTAACGTGGCAGCAAGTGCTGTGAGGCACCCTAGGACACAGCATCACACAGCACCTGCCAAGCTTTCAGTGGGTCAGCACTCAACTCCACTGGATGACTCCTGAGGAGGAGAAAGAAAGTCCTATCTGCAATGAAACCCATTCCCGGGACAGATCACGCACAGCACCTGTTGCCCTACAGGGTGCATACGAACAACAGATTCTGCACTTCATGGAACACCATTAGCCACTCCACTGCCCTCCTCAGCTGGAGGAAGAGTCCATGGGGTTTACAATCAGGCAGAGCCAAAGCTCAGCTTAACTCAGCTGACATCTGGGACCCACATCAACTTCCCAGCCCTGTGTACACACCACGAACCAAGCAGTCCCATGCCTTTGGTCACACAGAGATCTTGTCCACCATCCATCCTGGTGCTGAACAGCACACAGCAAGCACCATTAGCCTGAACTGAGTGCAGCCTCCAACCCTGCTCCCTGTCTGGCTCCAAGATCCCCACATCAGTTGCACATACTTCTTGGAGGTAAACCTGAATCAGGAACAGCCATCCAGCCCGCACCAGTTCTGGGAAGCACAAAGCTAGACAGGAGCCTGTTGTACAGATTGGCACCATCCAGTTCCCACTTGGACACAGCAGCAAATAGTTCAGGCAAGGCACAGATGAATTTTGTCGGCAGCAAGAAAGAAGTAAAAAAAATCAAGTAATACTAAATGGAAAATAAAATCAGGTGCTTTTTTACCAGCGTAATTCAACCTATTATTTAATCTCAGAATGTATAAGACCTGAGTCCTGACATTGGACAAACTACCAAGACACAACCAAGAAGGAATGGGGTGCGAACACAGAACCAGTCCTACAAAGTTGGATCCATCAGGGTTGCTGAAAGGATTCCTAATTCTTGTTCTAACATTGCACCTAGAGTCCCAGTCTGCTCTTTAAAGTGCACATGGCAGAGGAAGGAAATCACACATTAATTCTGCTAGTAAGGTATATGTCATCAGCTTCTGCTCCCTAAACCTTAAATTTTGAGTGCATTAGTGGCTTCCTTCACTGGTATTTCCGACAAGGCAATATGAAGTCTAGAAGAAAAATATCTCCCAACGTAATTCTATTGATTTTAGTTCATTATCTGCATTGGGACCTAGCCCAACACCTCCTGAAGCTGGTGGAAGGTGGATGAGTGGAGTCCTTTCAAGCCAACAGTGCATGCCCCACTGGCGAGCTCAGAATTACGTCCGAGGGAGGAAGGAGATGCTGTGAAGGGTCAGGGACATGATCTCGTCTTACGACTTATTTGGTCACTTCTCAAGGCTGCCAGGCACTGGAGTACTGCTTGCAGGGGCAGCTTTGGCATGGGAACACCTGGACTGCAGCAGTGCCAACAGTCCTCCTCAGCGAGAGTGTTCACAGACAGTCACACTGCCCACTCTGCTGAGCGTGGATGTCCTAAGCAATGCTTGTGAAGAAAACCTGGGAAGGCTGTTCCAATCAACTGTGTCAGCCCAGGGATTAGTCCTAAGAAGTCCAAAGCTGCATGCTGCTCGTTTTACCAGGCAGTGAGAGCCCTGACAGAGAGCTGGTGCAGCTGGCCAGGCTCTGCCTCTGCGTCAGAACATCACAACATCACAAGCCTTTTCTCCTCCTATCTACTAGAAAGAAGAAAGTCGCTTTCTTTTCTTCTTGTTTGCACATTTTCAACTCCTCAATCCCCAAGTCTCTCCGTGGGCCTCTCTAAACAACCCCCTCCCTTTCAGATGCTGATGCTTTTCATCTAATTAAACAGCGGGCCAGACCAGAGTTGGGTGTAAATCAGTAGAGCTTGTCAATGCTAATTTACATCTGCTGAGAATTCCCCTTCCTTCACCATTTAGCAGAGTTATATGACATGTCTTTTATCTAACCTTGCAGTTTAACTTGCCATTCCCCTTCCCTGGCCCCTGAGCCTCCTGCTTTGCTTGGAACTCCCTGTAGGCTAGCTGGATAAGTTGCTTATTTGCAATGTAAAGCATCTCTCAGTGCCACAGCCCCATGCAAACAAACCCAAGAGAGGCACATCTAACAATACCTCTGCAGTAAACCCAGCCCCAGCTTTTTCTGGCTGCAGTTCCCTGCAGCACGCACTGCTTAAGACTTGCTAAGGAAAGAGATATGTCCCTTACCATCACCACGCAATGCAGGACCCCTCTGGGGGAAGGCAGGGGATGGAGATCAAGAGGTCTGACTTCACAGTGGCCCTAAACTCTCTTCTTTCTCCCAGAAGCTGATGTTGACAGCCCACCACCCAGCACAGCACTGTGTACACCCTGTCAATAGGCAGGACACCATTAATGACTTCTCGTTGCTATGGTGATATTGATGGATAGTCCCTGGGGCTGGTGGGAATTCAGGGAAAGCTAGAAAAAAAGTGGGTCAAAAAAATTCTGCACGAAAGTGTGAGTTTGCCTATAAATGGACAGTTGAATGACAACCAGAAAGGATTCAGCAGCACCGTGCACTTCCTGAATCCTCCTCCCTTTTACAGGAACAAGGCAGTGCAGAGCCAGCACCATCACTCCTGCCAGCAGCAGGACTCTGCTGCTTCAGTACTACGAGGATATCTGCAGGCCTTTCATTAGCAGGCACTATTTCTGCAGCTTCACCCTGGCAATTTACTACACATACAGAGTCAAAAACTTGACTCCAGTGAAATCATCTGGAGCCCAGCCAGCGGGCAAGGAGCCAAGAGTTTCCCTAGCTCTCAAAAGGTCTTATCACAAGTGACAATTTCATTCAGCTGCCACAATAGCCACCAGCAACCTTCTGCCTTTTCAGAGCTATTTCAAGTGTGGAAAAGCCAATACAACCCTGCTTTCTTTGCTCTGCTTTCCAGAGGCTCAGCACTGTGCACTTCCTCACAGCTTTCCCTGCAGTACATGGTGCAGTGTGATCTCTTACCCTTCATCTGAGCTGAGTAATGAAGCAGTGACCGCTGGCAAGGACAGGCTGTGCTCCACTTGCAGTTGGGCACTGTTACCTTGCACCAAGCGCTCCAGGGATGCGGTGTATGGGAACTGGCTTTCTAAAATGCCACTTCTCTCTTTGGCCTTGCAATCTGTGGGAATAACATTTCTAATCCAGGCTACTGACATCATAATAAAAGAACAATGAAATCTCAGTGGACTTCTTCCTCTGCACACACCATTTACCTGAGCCCATTGAGGGATGTACAAACTGCAAGGTGCTTGTTTTATGGCCCAGATTTTAATACAAATAATATATCTTAGGGCATGCTTATTAGCCTAGCAAAGTTTCTATGTTTTCTGCTGTACTTTATCTAGGAGTTGCTCTAAACACGTACAAACGCATTAAAGAACTTTTTACTCCTAACATGGTACATGGTACCGCTCCAGGTAAGTAATCACCTGGTGGGCACTTATTCCAGAAAGCTGTTATTTATGCCATAATGACAGATCCAAAACAATATCATTACACTGCCAGTCTTGCCAGTGACTGCCCCTGTGTAGATCAGATCCAAGTGATGTATCAGCTTTTCCAGCGCTTGTGCGTTCAGATCCTTCACTCTCATGTGAATCAGGACCTGGAGACAAAATCACTCTGTAACTCTCTTCTGTATCCTTTGATAAATGTGATTTTAATGGACTATGGAGTGTGAAAGCACTTTATGACATGAGCGGATCCCAAGAGCAAAATTCAGTGAGTTTCTCCTACATCACATGTGGCTGTTCATCAAATTTATTAAGCAAGATTCCTAAGCACACTGAGGCCTAGCCAGCACTGACAGAGGCTTTCTCTCATATAACAACCCTTTGATCAGACTGTCAGCATCATTTATTTGCTTGTGTTTCATATTCTTGAATGCTCCAGTAAATTATTTTTCCCAGCTGACTATCAGAGACAAAGGCTGCTCTTTCAACTTGGATTTGCACCTCTTTCCTTCACCTCCACTTCAATTAGCTATGAAAATGTTTTTTTTCCTCCAGCTCCTTTTGTCAGCCTGCCTATATTAGATGCTTTAGGAACACTGATGGCTGGAGAAGACTCCAGTTGGTGTACTCCCTACAGGAAAGGCTGTGATTAGCAATTAGCAAGCCTAATGTCTTGCTTGACCTGCTGCTGGCCAGGGCAGGATGCACAGAAACAAGAGTAGCATCTTTCCCCCAGCTAGGAACAAGGAAATGGGTGTCTGTGAGCATCTCAGTGGAAAAAAGGTTTCACCACTAATGAGGTGTGGTGACATAGTCAGGAATTATTTTTTTTTCTCTGGGAGATGGGGGAGGCTGTAGGAACATAATACCTCCTTCAAATAAGATCTTTGTTACACATGTATCATGACATAAGTAGTTTACTGGCAATGTTTTATATCATCACCATTAAAAAACAAATTCTATGACTGGTCAATATCAGCAAATATGCTCTAAGGATGCTCCTAACCACGTAAATATATTTTAACTTTTCAGTATTGCTAATGGACTTTGTCTTTTTGGTGCTCCACTACTTGATACTCCAGAAGTTGATGGGAGCCCCATGGTGCTAAGCATAAAGGAGACACAGAACCAGTCTCAAGATACCCTGTGGCCCTTCCTAGGCCACTGCCTTGCTGCAGGCTCTGAAGCTGGCTGCTCCCAGCCAGCTCTGAGCTCTGCGTTTCCCTAGCAATAAGAGACATCGTGACTTTCTTTCCGTTCTGCAAAATGTTGCAAGTATCTCAAGAAGGTTGCTGTATTCTTATCTTTTTCTTTTTTTTTCTTTTTTTCTTTTTCTTTTTTTTGGCAACTGGAGGAAAAAAAGAAATAAGGCACAGATCATAGTAGCTGACAAAAGTCCCTGACTGCTAATTGAAATTATCAAGGCAGGACTAAGCTGATCCAGGAGCAGCATCACGGCTGAGCTGCAGGCAAACAACCAGATTTCTTCTAATAACTAATTTGGCTCCTACACAGCACTGAAGTCTGAAGCTTTTGCAGTTGTCTCCAAGTACTGACACCAACCCAGAGCTGAACACTCTACAGCAAGGAGAGACAGAACCACACTACAGTTGGGTGATATCAATCAAAAGAGAGGACATACTGTCTATGCAGATACCCAATCACTCCCAGTAAGCAGATCTGAAGCCTTCACAAATTCCTTTTTTAAGAAGCGCCCTGAGAAGATGCTGCCTATGCTACAGCCAATATGATGGTAAGAGTCTCATACAACACGGCTCCTCAGAAAATGATTTAACCTCTGCTTCACAAATACTGTCTGTCAAGAATTTCTGCATGTAGTTATAACACCTCTGAAAGTTTAATTACTTTCAAGTAAGACAAAACGAGCTATGTGACCTTTCCCACCCCAGAATCCTGTAGGTCAGCATTATTTAAGACAACTGGGAGCCTGAAAAGCTAAACATTAGTGTTGGCAGATGAACAGATGGATGGATTACTGCCAGCATAATCCATCTTCCCACTTGCCTCCACAGGACTGGGTGACATTCAAAGCTAACTACTTCCCTATGCAAAGAGAAATGCATGCAGTGCAATGAGAAGATTTTAAAATGGACTCATCAGCTGGCAGGACCAGTAGCAAAATGCTTTATGGCTGCTATTTAATGTTGCAGGCGAGGCTATAAACAAGAGACATCAGGCTGTGACAAAAACAGGTACTGTAATGACTGCAGTGGATTTGCTATAAAGAAACTCCCTAGCAAGTTGCAGAAATCTGTCAGGATTCTGTCACTTTTCCTCTGCGTATAAACGCCCTAAATCTAATTAACCTTTTAATCAGAGCAGATAAAATCACGTGTTATCTTAGAAGGGGATATTATCTACAGTTTCAAGAAAAATTTTCATCTCTGCTCAGTTTGGATTTCTTTTTTTTTGCTTGGGGTTCCAATATTAAATCGTCCAACCGCTGAAAAAACAGAAAAAGAGCAAAGTCCATTTTGTAGGTTTACATGACCAGTGACTGTACAGACATCAGCTGGCCTGGAAGTTGCCAGGCAGACTCAGTTCAGAGCCAGCTCACATAGCTGATTCTAACATGCACATCTGTGCCTCTGACACCCTAAAGGACAGTCCCATTGCTGACTGCCCTGCAGGACCATCCAAATCGCAATGTATGTTGTGGGTTTAATTTTTGCAAGGGCTGAAGTCTTCAGGACATACTACACGGGCTGGCAAGCAACAGAACTGTTGATAAAGTCAGGCAGAGCAGTCAGGTGCAGACAGTCTGGTCCTGGGATCCAGGCGAATGGAGCTTCCTGTAACATGGAGCATCTAGCCTATATCATTTAAACCAAAAAAGCACTACATTTCCATTTACTATTGCCCATATGCCACTGCTAAATATACTTAGGTATTAGCATTTATGTGACATTCAGTACAAAATCCATATGGCTCTTTTCAGCAAGCAGCAATAGTAAGAAGGGGGAAATGAAGAGATTCTGGATAGAGCCTGCAGAGCTCCTTTTAAGCACCATGAAATGCTCCTTGCATTTTAGAGACAGTTGTGGGGCCTATTCTGCTCATCCCACGTGGGCACAGTAGGATTGCACCCCTTGCCCAAGCCTGCCTTGCTGCCAGCTCCCATGTCAGCCTCCTCACCAGGGATGTTCCTCTCGCTGCTCCCTGGCACGGAGTTTTCTGAGCCCTCAGATTTGGAGTGTTACTTTCCCAGGTTAAATAGAAGAAAGAAATGTTTATGATGGAACAAAAGAACAGAAAACCAAGAGTTTTCAAATGCCCATGCAGCAAGCACTGCCAGGTGACCTTCCAGGGCGGATGTAGGAGTAAAGCAACTCAAGACTGGCGTCAGCGGCCTTTCTGACTTCTGAGTGGCAAACAACCCAAAGGAAATCCTTTGAAGGTAAGGATTTGCTTTAGTAGATAAAGTGCAAAAGTGTTTGCTATCACTGTCTAAATCACAGAAAAATAGGGCAGGTAATTAACTGCTTCTGGGTACTGCTTACCTTAGCCATCAAGCCCGTTAAACATTCACATCCACAAAGACAAAAGCTGTGTGCCTGCCAGAGCCTGCAGTCAGAGCAGTGAGCCAGGGCCTCCACTCCTATAGATGATGGGGTCTGAACTCCAAAACTTGTTGTATCCCTTATGGGCACTTGCTGTGTTAGATTTCACGTTGACAGATAGTGAGGAATTGATCACAGAATTAAAAACATAACTGGTTGCTTAGTTACCAATGATCGGCACGCAGTTATGTTTGCTGTGTGCAAACAGCCCAGTACAAACCAACTACCCATCGTTACTACTCTGAAAATGCTGCTTTCAGAGAGCTGAAAACAACCATGTGCCAGGTCATAAAGAAGCATTAAGCAAAAAAATCAAAATTATAATTGAAAGTTTGGGGTTGGTTTTTTGTTTGTTTGGGTTTTTTGCTAAGTTTTCAAATAGCCACTCTATGACTGAGCACAATAAATACATTGGCTTGGGAAAAAAACAGTAGTGTTCTTGTTTGTTAGGAAAGTGAAAGCAGGTGTGGTACACTGGGGAAAACAGAAAGTAGTAAATTAAAACGATAAGCTAAGAATTGTGCAAACCTGATAAGGGGAAAAAAAGGGAGGAAAGAAAAAGCTGCGGGATTAATGATAGCATGAAGCAGCTGAAATCTGTTGGTCCTAAAAGCAGCATAGTCTTATTCCCACACTGTAGTGGAACAACAGACAGCAGCAGTGCCGTGAATGTAGAGTGAGTAGCAGCTACCTCAGTCAGCTGCTCAGCACTAACTGCCCTGGGAGCTCTGTAAAATTGATCCGAGATGATTCACGTTCTTGCTTCACTACTAAACATGAGATTAGAGGCCTTAGACTTGGGTCATTTTGGAAAAGAACATAGGAGCAGTGCATTCCTGTTAGCTGGGAACAGAAGCTAGAGCACAGCAGACTACAGGTAGGTGCTTGATTTCATGGTGAAGATCTGTAACGCCCAGAATAATCTCGTGGGGGCAGTGATGAGTAGTGGAAATGGGTAAGACATGGAGAACAGAGCCCAACCTCCGTGTGAGGCAGATGAGAAGAGCCAGCAGGTGCAATAATTACAGAGATCTGCAGATATCCTCTCCGCATCTTAAAACACAAATATATGGATATTGCTATTTAAAAGACTGTGAGGAGACACACCATGATTTCTCACTATTAGATGCCATTCTTTCATGCTCCATCCACAAAGATCGAACGATTAAAACTCCCGGAACCATGACCTTCCTTTAGCAAGGTCTGTCCTTCATCTATCAATCAAAGTAAGTCTTAGTGCCAGGTCTGTGGATAAGCCACTATACTTGAATGCATTATTAGCAGCATATTCGTGAACATGAACCACTGGCAAGTTAGGTACTCACGGACTAATCCATGGACCAATGCATCACCGTGGCCAGCACTGCTTGTGTCTGCCTCTTCTGCCAGCAGTTCATCTTAGCTCTCCTAAAGTATGTGATAACAAAAGCAGCTACAGAGATTTCTGCCCTCCTTACACACGCTGTAAAGTGCAGTTAGGCTACACCTGATCACATCCTTATAGCAACTTGAGTTCTCTGAAGATATGAACAGCTAGGGGCAGGTGCAGCAACTGTAGAAATGGGTTTGGAGTGGACTCTTCTTCTCTCTGACAAAATCTGCACCTGTCCTAAATGCGAGAAGGACAAGGGCCCTAGGTGCTAAATGCTTTCCAAGGCCTGTGCTGGAGAAATCCCCTGATCTACGTAATACACAGTTTTTACAAGAAGGACAGAAAGGATGAACTCGTTCAATCTTGCTTCTTTATGCAACACAGTACCATATGGAAAAAATAAATTCTACTGGTGACGAACAACGTTCTTTTGCCTTTAGCTCCATCATGAGATTGGTTCTTTTTCAGCAAGGAGAGTGGAAACAAACAAAAGGTGGAGTAATTTCGAGGTCGATAGCCCATGATCAGAGACAAGAATGTTTCTGCACTCTCAGAGATGTACAGAAACTGCCAACACTGCTTCAGTGTCAGAAAGCATGTCCTGTTGTTGGGCTTGAACAGAAACACAGGGAAAGATAGGCTACAAGAGTCACCAAATTAGCTTTCAGGTTGCTGTGGCACTATTACATCATGCAGAGGTTTGTCAGTAGCCCGGACAGGATTTGTGTGTGGTACTGAGATGCCACTTGCATACGTACCAGCAGTACCAGACTGATCCACAGTTTACTAAATAGACTGGTTCATAAATGCTACAATCCGCCCACTCTGGGGAAATATTAGAGACCTAGTAATGATTTCAGGAGAATGAGTATGAAAGATGCAAAGTGCCTACTGGCTTCTGCAGAGCCTAAGCCATCTGTCTGAAGGGTTACCCCCTGTTCCAGAGGTCAGCATTTAGCAGCTGAGTCCACTTCTGTACATGCAGAGGAACCTTTCCTATGTAAGGACACAGCTTTGGGATGCCACAAGAGACAGGGCAGTTCTGTTGCCTCTGCCCCAAATTAGCAATGTTTGCTACTAATCTCATTAACAATAAAGGCCTCAGGTAAGTAAACCTGGATACAATGAAAAAGGCCACAGGATATTATAGGCTTACCTTATCGTACCCCAGTTGGCATCACTGTCTAGAACATGGTGGAAAATTTGAGCTATTAAAATTAATGAAGAAACTGGCTATTCTTGAATAATTCATTATGTATCAGTTGCTGATGATGTAATAGGAGCTCAGCAAGATCCTCTTTAGCACCTCACAGCGCCTAAAAATCTTTAGCTAAAATAAAATTGAAGACTGGCTAGTTAAAGGTTGAAGGGCTTTCTCTGTGTGAAGCGAGAGGCCCCGGTTGCCATCTCTGAGGTCATCCAGCTGCCATCTATGAAAGGTTTCCTCAAATGGAAGACACCCAACTAACACCACGGATTGTTACCCGTACACGAACCATTCTGCATCAGCCATCAACTTTTGCAGAACATAATAGTTCTATATTTCACAATTCTTTCCAAAATCAACCTTAGATTTTTTATATTTACCATACGCTAAGCATACCTGAAGATAATGACCAGAAAATCAAGTCAATATGTTTGAAAATGCATTATCCGGTCATGCAAAGAAGTAGGCATTGCCATTCACAGTACAGAGACCTTAAGGTATAATGTCTGCTGCTGCTAAGGGCTTTCATTACTACAGGAATCAAATTGCCCACTGTCTGGGCAATGGCACAGCTGGATTTGGGAAGCATGTCAGTAGCCCTGAAAAAGAAAATGGTTAAATGGTCACTCTTACGCCACTGTTCAAACAAGGACTCTTTTTCACCTATGCTGGTAAGTGATAAAACCTTCAGTAAACATCTAAAAGCAGCAGAAAAAAAAATCAGGCACAGTAATTAGACCAAAAAACAACCCCACGTTTCTCTTCATCTATTTCCTCCGTATGCAGAATAGAAGAATTACAGTTAATAAAGAAAGAGGAACAGGATAAATGCAGTGAACACCCTCCTGCTTCTCAGCTGTTGGTATAAGGACCACTAAGGCAGTCATGAAACCCTCCACCAGCCACAGATGAAGACCCTCTCAGAAGTCCAGAACTTTCTCTCTTCACAACCATCTCGCAGCAGTATTGATCTCAGCTCTAGTTAGCACTGCCTTCCTTTGTCCCCCACCAGAATTTGTGCTTCAGTGATGGTACAGCAGCTCTGAATTATATTCAGATAGACAAGAAGGCCTTTAGCTCAAGACCCTGATGAACAGGGAGAGATCTCTATGCCTGCTAATTGCCTCAAGTCAGATTTCATTTCCAGGCGCAATTCTTGTTTCAGCTGAAGCCAATAATTTTGCTCAGGCCTCAGTGGCTGAAATATTTTGGTAGAAGTACTCCAATGTCAGCAGCTGACACCCTGAGACATTTGACCTAGCTCTGTGAGATAAGACCACCAATGTCTCCTCTTTCCACTCCTCTCCAAAAATACTGCATCATCAATCACTTGGGAGATTAAAGCCTACCCCCTTTGCCTGGAAGCGAAGGCAGCACTTTCTCTTCCAGCTGTCTCCTCTCTGTGGGAGGTCACACTGATTTACACCCCTGGGCTTTTTGTGGACGTGGGCAAAGATAATTTGGAGAAGCCACAAAGGATACTGCAATTTCTCACCCTGGTGTGCAGATGAAGCAATTACTGTAGTACTTACAGTTGCAGGGTGGGAGATGCAGTGAAGGTTGTATCTGGTAACATGAGACCTGAGGTTCAACACTTGATTTCCCCATGTCCATGAGACACTCCAATCCCTATCTTTCAATTCTGACATCTGTAAAAGGCAGTTAACAAGGCAAACCTGCCAGCACCTATGAAACCAGACCCTTCCTCTCCTCAAGGTGCTTGAGTATCAAGGAAAGCAGTGTACTCTAATTATTTGAATTAACTGAACACTGGAACTACTGTTCCAGTAGAATGGCATGGACTTTCAAGGAAAGTTTTCTGGACTCTTACAAGTTTTCTTCTCACATTGCCACCCTAACTTGTGAGACAACAATTGCTACCTGGCTTCTTTGCTTTCTTCCTTAAGGAGACCAGCAGGCATTGACTGCATTTTCTCCAAGCAAGACATCATGTCTGAGATACGATCATGTGGTAATGCTGTGAGGAGTTGAAGTTTGGAGCTGGGAGTAAAGGATTTCAGCATTAAAGGAATAAATAAACCACCACTGCAGAAAATGGCAAAGAAATCTCAAAGATAAACTATTTCCTTCAAGTGATTCTGTGAATGAAGTAGAGAAGAAGTGTTTCACTATTTCCAACACAGTCCTATTTTTTATTTTCAGGAAGATATGAAAAGTACACTTCAGCAGAGACAGTTCTGGGGAAGGGTAGCTGCCTGATCCTGTTCAAACATTCACCTGGTTTCTTCTTTCTCAGTCTAAGTAAAGAAAAAGCAGATAGACAAGAGAATAAAGCAGCCTAGCTTTGAATCACTAGGTCCCCAAGGCTTTTGAGCTCCCTAAATGAGTATATTGGAGAAATGCTACCGGGTGCAAGGACAGTGTGACACTGCTGAGCTAATGCACGACAGGTGTGTGGCTGAGGGTCTGTGGGACACTGCCCCAGTCTCCCTAAGGTGCTGATGTATGCCAAATTCTCACTGTTCCTCAGTTTTCCTGCCTAGTGCTATTTTCCAGTCTTCCAAAAGTGCTTTCCTAAGCTGTTGCTTTGCTGAAGAAACTGGTAACAGCAGCTCCTCACTGTTAAGGGGTCAGTGTGAGCAGCTGTTGGCAGATGGGCACACAGGATAGCACTGGAAGCAAAGGAAAACAGAAACAGATAGAAAATGGACGCTTTGATGATGCTACAGATAAGTAATACACAGCAATGTTTGAAAACAAGTTCTGCAAGATGGAGATAATGGAGGCAGGAACAGATCTACTCAGATAAATCTGAAGCTTCCTTGCAGCTACCGCAGCCATACTAACGTACACTAAATGAAGATGAGGCTCAACTGTTTTGATGTTAATTGCCTGGCTGCTCTAATTGGATATGGACTTCTAAGCCCTAAAGTAAGCTGTGTGAAAAGACAAACCAGTACTTAAATCTCATCTCCTTTATCGTGGCTTGCCCAGTGCTGCATGGTCAGCACATACGTTCCTGTGCATTAGAACTGTCCATGGAGCTGGTGATTATTTTGCAGCCAAAATTACTGTTCAGATTCTCTGAACTGAGGCAAAGTTACTCTGGGCTGAGCTCAGTTCCTGCTGCAGGGAATGCCCCCAGGCACCAATAACCATCATCAAGAATCAGGTAATAACCACTGAACTGCTTCAAACTCAGCAGTGCAACGACTGCCCTGATACCCAATGGCCTGCGATGATACAACACCAGCGTCACTCATTCAGTGCAGGGTTCCCTTGGACTTGGTGAGGGACATGCTGGTCTCACGTGGCAGTAACATCTGAAGAACCAGTTACTCCAAAGCAGTGTTTTGAACCAGAAGATGATGAGCTCAGCTTCCTAAAATTGCTCAAAGTCCTGACACACCGGAACCCCTGCTGCCATGCCAAGGGGCTAGCACAGAAGGGGATGCAGTGCTGCAGTCAGACTCCTCTTTCCACTCACAGCACGAGGATACCTCCCTTTATCCTTTGGCTCTCTACTAGCCAAGAGTGGACAGAAAACATTCCCTCTTCCGAGCACTGCACTCCCCTCGGTTAAACTGGTGAAGCCCATCAACCAAGCCTGCCACGTGAGGACCAGAGCTGGCCACTGCCTTGCAAAGGGTTTCGCAGGAAGCTGTGTGTTGGAGGAACTCTGGTAGAGAACACCAGCCCGCAGCTTTCCTCCCACCTTGCAACATGATGATAATTCCCCTCAGTGAGGCTCTCTTCCGTACGCCAGGAGCAGGCTCATCTCCATCAAACCACAAACCTTCACGCAGAGTAAATGGAGCAGAAAGGAAGCTGGACTGTTGCATTTAAAGAAACACTGTTACAGACCTGATTTTATCCTTACTTACCAATGTAAATAACCCAACGAGAAGCAAGCAGAGGTACCTGGCTTTGGCTACTACCAGAGCAAGGGGGACACTGCACAGAGCTACCAAGGGACACTACAATGAAACTGGCAACTTGTTTGAACAATTAATCACATCACAAGGCAAGATGAATCAATAATATGTATCGAGCTGGGAAAGTTAATCTGCATCCAGAGCATCATAACAAATTAAAAGGAAATAAAATCAGTACAACTCCACCGGCTCTCATTACTTTCACAGTGGAGAGTAATTAAAATCCATAGGCCAAATTCAGTGCTGGAAGAACTCTTCTTCTGAAGCTGGAGGCACTGTCCAAGGGCATTGCTTTCTCCCACTGCTAACTGTGTGTTTCAAACCGCAACAGGGTAAGCAGGCAACCACATTAGAAGCAAGGCACCCTGCTCCTTGCCCTTCTCTCATGTGCAGTCATGTTGCCCATGCTGCCTTGGTGCCTGATGGGTCTGAACCTCAAAAGCTCCAGGCACTTGTATGCAGGGCTCCTACTCTGATGACAAGACCTTCCCAAGCTGATGCAAAACCAGCATTATCAGCCCTAACCCCCCTGTCCTGCCTCTTCCCTGCTCCCACTGAGCTGTGCTCTCTCATCCCCACTGCTGAGCACAGCCATTACTGCTATACCCTCTCTTCCTTGCTACAAAAAATTCCTTTCCCCACCACAGAGCAGGGAGCTTCTTAAGCCATCTGGTACAAAAAAAAAACAAAAAACAAAACAAAAAAAAAGCTACACACTAATGCACACTGCTCTGTCATAAGAATGGAAGGGACATTTGATGTGGCTGCAGGCTATGCGAGTGTCTGTGGCTGTTTCTGGGCAGGCCTACCTGTCTTACTGATTTGCTTCATGCTACTGCTATAGCAATGAAAAGCCTGAGGTACACACTGACAGCCAGGATAGGTGTTGCAGGGTTATTACTTCCCCTGTTTGCATGTGACCAGAAATAGCACAGTAGTGTATAGGAGCTATGACTGTGACCCTGGCAGACATCGCTGTATGGCAATCAGGTAAGACAGAACCTGGAAAAAAGGGCAGAAGATCTCTGAAAGATGTGGCTGGCTGCGGAAGCACTGTGGTATTGCACACCGGGTTCTGAGAGCCTGGAGTGGGATGTCAGTCCTTCCCAGGCCCAAGATTCAAAGAAGCTATACATCCTAGCCTTCAAAAGCTTATCAGCTCAGGGTTGCTTATCAGCAAGGGAAGCTTCCATGGCTTACTCTTTCCTCTTCCACAAACAGATTTGCTTTTCTTTCTTCTTTCACCTGTGACTCTGGCTGCTGTTTGTTCTCAGTGATGCTCTCAGAGCTTTCAGCAAAGCTGTGCTAACAACTTGTGAGGTCTCCCCACTGCAAGTATGGCTTCTCCAAGCATAAGGCACTGATTTCCAAAACCACGTTGTACCCTCCAAGCAGGAAGCCACACTGTGGCTCGCAGACAAGTTATCTTACACTGCAGAAACCTGAACCCTGATTGCCCACAGAGAACAAAGCTGTTGCAAAAGCTGCGGTAGAAAATGGGGCACACGAGTGCAAAACAGTTAAGTACCACAAACCAGGCCTCCTGAGGGAGCACTGCAAGATCTTCTTTAATTGAGAGGTCTCCATTCAGCTCAGGCCTGAGGCTTTTCCAGGTTAAACTAACGGCAGCAGTGAAACTGTATCGATCCTTTACAAGAAGCTGCCTCCTACAGCAAAGAGGAACATGACTGTAGTACAGCTGCAATATTATATGTAGCAGATTAAAACAAAAACTTGGTTAATTACAAACGGGACTCTAGGTAACATGAAATCTCCTGTCTCTAGCAGCATGCAGTGCTGTCAGAAAACTGGTTTGAATTTAGCTTCGATTCTCTGACCTGGTATGCCCAAGGACAGAGATGCCCTTGTCCTGTCTGAAGAATCTTCCCTCTACCTTACTCAGAAGGGAATTCAGCACTTCAGCTGTCCATTCACATGTATGTAGGGTAGAGAAACGCCAAGATCAAGAAATCTCTTGGCAGAATCCACTCAGCAACACTTCTTATTGCATACTTGCTCCAAAGCCACCTCCTCTGCATCTTGTGTTCTGAGCTGAGAATGATGTCGGAAAGGGAAAGCTTGTCTGTTGCTCCAAGCACCTAACAAATGCTGCCTGTGGAAGGCTCTGAGCTCCTGACCGCAGGATGGGGAACTAAAATCACTGCTGATCAGCTTCACCAGGCACTGATTCCCTGCTAGTCCAGTGGACTCTGCTTCAATTCAGCATCGGCTGCCATTGCTACCAGTCTGCCCACGTCACACTTCAAATTGCTGCTTTCCCTCTTGATCTCTATGCAAGGTGGGTTTACTAAGCAAGGGCCTCAAGATGAGCGAGGACTCAATTAGAGGAATGGTAGGCGAGTTCTCCTTGAGGCAAGGCTACAAAGTCAGCAGATAAATCTGTCACAGCAGCTCTGCCTACCTAACACGCATCACTTCTGTGCATGGTCTAAACAGAGCTGCTCTCCTTACGTCTGATGGTCCTTTACTCCCTTCTTTCTGTGGGAACAAGCTCCCATGAGTCCAGCAGAGCTCTGACAGCCTTATGAATCATACACTTGCGGTGAAAGATACTGTTGCCTTTCAGTCACTGAGTGCCTTCCTCGCCATGCCTCCAGAAACAGTCAGACTGCTCTATCACAAACAAATGAGCTCTGACAGGATGCTGCCATCACTGACCTTGGCTGCCGGGCTGCACGGCATCTGACTGACACAGCTCTAGGACTGCACCTACAACCAGCATGGTGCCTGGCTGCTCCTGCAGGCACTAGCAAAGCATCAAGAGTATAAACTGCCACCGGCATCTGCTGAAGCTTCATATCCCAAAGAAAAAAATATTTTTGTGTACATGTATGTATCTTTTTACAGCAGCAGAGGCAAGGGCGTAACACTCTCTCTAGCTAACAGCACTTGCAAAACACAAAGTCATGATCAATTCATAAGAACGCACTGCTGCTTTTTGGCTTCCTGTGTAGGACAGGGGATAGAGACTGATTTCAAAAGCATCTTTAGTTCTTTCCTGGAAGGAAGTCATTCCAGGCACTACTTATTTCCCAATTAGGTTATTTCTAGAAAATGAGGGGATTCTAAGAAATTCCATAGGGGTCCTCAAGTTGCTCCACGGCTTAACAAATAACTTAAGATTTTTTTTTTTCCCCCTTTTCCCCTTGTCCTTCACCTTGAAGCAGCTGTTAGCAGAGCCAGAGAACTCCTCTTCCCCTCAGCGTATTTAATACAGCCTTGGCAAGGAACTGCACTCTGTCATCTTATGAATATGGGAATTGCTTAATTCTCCAGCTATTCTCATTACCTCATCCCGAGGGTCCCAGCTTTCCATAGCTAATTCCTGAAATCGTAGGCTTTCCACTGTCCTTGCTGTCCTTGAGTAGCAAACTGCAGCACCTCACATAACCAATGCTGGTGTCTGCTGTGGGAACACAGCTTTTCCCAGAGTCCTCCCTGGGAAGGGAGGACACTGTGGACAAGGAAACTGATCCCAGCTCTCTGTGACAGTTCCCAGAGCTGCTCATCTTTTGTCACTGTAAAGAGGGTTTGAAAACACCCAGTGCTGCAGCATGCTGCAGTGGCTCAGGACTGGCTGAATGGCTCTGAAAGCTGGGAGCAGTAAAACACAATCTGCTGGCAGCAGAGGAGAATCCTTTCCTCTGTTCCCAAAAGCCGCCAAGCTCCCTGCCTCCTTCCCCCTCCTGTGAGTCCCACAGTGCCTCCCACCTGCCACTCCATGGCCCCTCCTTGTCACGTACCTTCTCAGTCCACCTTCCTTCTCTCCATCCATGCATCTGTTTTGTGCCCCCTCATTATTTCTCCTAGGATCACTGATGCTGCCAGCCTTCTCCATCCTCCCAACACCCAAAGTGAAAGATGTTCCTGTGCTGCAAGGTGCTAATGGCTGCCAGGAACCAGCTGTTAGGGCCGCTGTGAACTGCCAAGCAGATGGAAGCTGAGCTCATTACGAAGCAGGGACTGTGAAACTCTCAGCAACTCTGGCCAGAGGAGCCTAGTTTATTCCCACAGACAAATGGGTGCATCCTTCGCATGCCATCATGTGACAGGTGAGCAGGACAACCACTAAGCTGCAGACAGCTTTACAGCCCTGCTGAAGGACCACATGCTAAGCCTTCTCATCTCACAAACACCCATGAGTGCTGCTGCCAAGCTGCTCTGGACTAACAGAACATGCTCATGCACTGCAGTGGCAGCTGGGGAAAACCTAATGCTGGTCTCAAGGGACAGATTCCTGCAGGGCACAAGCAGGCAGGGGCTCTTATCAGAGGCAGGACTTACCTACTGCAGCACAGGTTACTGAGCCCAGACTGTGGCAAGGTAGAAAGAAACACAAATTCTTCCTTTTTTTTTTTGTGATATAAGATTTTCTTTTATTTGACCCAGAGTTTACCAAAATGGTAACTGCATCAATGCTAAATAAAAAATGGATTGTGTCTTCCAGCAGCTCATTCTTCATGGTTCAAAACTAGCCTTATGGAAGCAGAAGGAATCACCTTGGAAGTCCGTGGTTTTGTAACCAGAACCTCCCTTCCAATTAGTCATATTATAGGGCTGTAAATACAACAGTTCCATCAATAGTATGGAACAGTCATGCTACATTTGTACTAATATAAATGAGTGCTAATGTGCCACAGAACTAATCTGATATGACAGTAATTGGCCACTGCCCAGCAATGGAGGCCTGAAGCTATGCTTGCTCCCTCTTCTCTGCAAGAACTGTTCCTCCAAAACACCAGAAAGGAAACAAACTGTGACACCGCATTGTGTCTGCCAGTGGGAAGCAATGCCCCTTGGTACTGCAGCACTGCAGTGCTTGGCCTCTTATTTCTCAAGGGTGTTTGTTGTGAGAGTAGAATTTGATCTTTTACAAAGTTAAGTATTGAGAACTAAGGGTTCACAGAACATCTCAGAAGACTCGATCTGCCCAGAGCTCTGCAAACGCTGGGTGGACCACAATCTCAAACACTGCCCATCTCCTGCCTGGGCCACAAAACCAAGCGGACAGGTTCTCAAAAGCAGGCTGGCTCCTTTCAGGTCACAGTCACCACTTATTTTGCTATTGGAAGTATGCCCTTGAACGCAAGGTTAGTTTTTTCAAAGAGACAGACCCTCTCCCTTTCATGAGAGAGGCTGACAAAGCCACAGCAGTTCTACCTTACCGTTCTGCATTTCCCTCATCAGCACCATTTGCTGTCTGATCATACAACGTCCAACGCTGAGCCCACGCCACGCTTCTACACCCGCACGCTCCAACCACAGACCCGTGTCCATCAGACACCCTTCTTCCCATGCTAAAGACACACAAACCTTGGCAAAAACACCTCAAACCACGGCCTGGCAGAGCCCAGGACAGCTGTGGGAGCAGCTGGTGAGGATAAGAGATGACTTTATGACAAGAGGTGCAGGAAGGTACCTCAGCCAGAAGCCTGAGGAGCTGCGAGATTCTCGTTTAGGCTCCGGATGCAACTTAAATCTTTAGCTTAAATCTTTTTAGGTCTCCCATCTGCTGCTCCACCTGTGAAAAGGGGACAGGAAAAGCAGCGCAACCTCCGCTGCAGCTCCGAGTCTCCATCGCCGTCTACGGAGCGTTCCGAGAGCCGCGAAGGAAAGCAGCCATTACCGACCCCCGGCCTTGCCCCTACACCAGCACACGGCTCTTCCCGGTGCCCTCCAGAACCACCGCGACGAGGGAACGCAACGGAGAGCGGCGCACGCAGAGATAGGAAAAGCGGCTTCGCCGAGCGGCAGCACCCGGCCAAGGAGGGAGAGGAGCGGCCGCCCGCCTTTGTTGCGGCCCCGCCACCGCCCGCGCCCCGGGGAGAACGCGGCCCGCCGCTGTACCCACCTGCAGAGCCCGCACGCGGCGCCTCGCCTTTCGCCTTTGTTATGCATGCCCGGCAGCGCCGAGCCCGGCTCGCAACGCCGCCGCCCGCCCCTCAGCGCCGCGCCGGGCCCTGGCTCAGCCCTGGCTTAGCCCGTCACCACGGCAACGGCGGGCGCGCGGCAGCGCGTGCGGCGCAGGGATCGGGTAACGGCCGCCGCGCAACGGCCCCGCCCGCCGCGCGCCCCTGGGAGAGGGAGGGGCGGGGCCGCGGCTGAGGGGAGAAGCGCGGGGGGCGCGGCGGTCCGAGGGAGTCGGTGTGGGGGAGGCGCAGCGCCCTGCGCTTGGGTCCTGAGTCTGAGGAGCCCGGCTGGCAGAGGGCGCGGCGGCACCTGGAGCTCCTCGTGGCCGATCCAGGCTTCCGTATCGATCGTTTAGCGAACGATCTCCTCATTAAAGAGTTTTTCACCTGGAGGATGACCCGGTGCCATAGAGACCTATCGCAATGATCTCTGTGGCTCCCCGCACCAAGAGCTGCCTCCCTTTCTTATGGATGTTCATTTATACATAGCCCTGCTTGGAGAAAGCTCTGCTTTCTCAGTGCTTGAGGTAACGATATCCTGCAGCTGTTTGTACCGGGCTCTGCTCCTGTGGAAATCAGCAGCAGGAGGCTGTGGTGAAAGATGAAATAGAACCTGGAAGAGACCTCTAAGATCATCCAGTCCAACCCATGCCCACTAGCCACGTCTCTCAGTGCCACATCTCCACATTTCTCAAACGCCTCCATGGATGATGACTCCATCACCTCCCTGTGCAGCCTGTGCCACTGCCTCACCACTCTTTCTGAGAAGATATTTTTCCTAATATTTATCCTCAACCTGGCACAACTTGAGGCTGTTCCCTTCTCATCGTTTTAATTGTCCACCCGGGTACCTCCTGTCCTGCTCAGTGCTCCATTGCAATCTGAATGGCCAGGGGAAACCCTGCTCTTAGAGGCATCGCCTCAAGCCCATGCCTGTCTGTGCTGGAGATCAGTTTCAGGTGGCACCTTTGGCAGAGCAGCTGCTGTTCCTTATCCATAACCAACAGAGGGATTTGTTTTCCAGACTTTTTAGTGCTGCTGAAATGGCTGCAATAAAGCCCCCATATAGCTTTACTGAGGGAAAGGAAGAAACAAAACCATGTGACAAATTGGTCCAATTTATCACAGCAATAGAAAACTGCAATTCAGCTAAATCCCACAGGCCAGGTTAGCCTGTATCAGTATTTAATGACCTGAGCACTGCTGCCTTCACAGCTCCAGCTCCACCTCTGTCCCTGCCCTGTGTCACCCCGCAGTCAAGGAAGGCACCCCTGCTGCAAGCCAGGCTTTGCCATCAGGCAGGCGTGCTGCATGCCCAAAGAGACACAGCCATATTGAGCCCCACTCCCACTAGGTCAGCCCACCTGTGCTGCATTTCTGCCTGCAGACAATCTCAGTTCCCTGCTTTCTGGGCATGCCTTTGGGACAGCAGTGGGAGCAAATGATGGGCAGTGTTGGAGCATGATGCAAAACCTGGACAGCTATGAGCCCAGCAGTGGTGAAAAGGGCAGCACCCGAGCAGAAAGGGCACTGCAGAGGGGCTGGCAGCCTTGGGTCTGCTGCTTGTACATGGCCACACTTCCTCACTGCTTTGCTGCCTTGGTTCACCTGGTGTGTAAAATGGAGATATTGAGATCTCCCGGTGATAAGAACAAAATGTAAAGAGGTGTTCTTAGTTATTAGGGCAGGGGAATTTGCACTTCTGGGCTGGTAATAAATAAGCCCACAACTTGAATTCCTCCAGCAAGGCTGCACCTCTCACCCAGCTCTCCATCCACTTAAAGAAAAAAAAGAAAAAAAAAAGCCATCATCCAGCAAATAGTATATTTCAATGGGGGAATTCGTTACTCACTCCAGTGGCAGTGAGTGGCAGAGGTCATTAACATTACAATAAATGGCTTTTTGGTGAAATGTTCTATAATTCACTTGGTATTTAACACTGGCTAGGGGGCCACATCTCTTTACATAAAATACATTAAGAAAAGCACCTCTGTGCACATCGCCCTGTGTTAAAGAGCTGTTATAATGAGGGTGATTAGGAATAAACATAACAGCAGAGGCTGCTGCCTCAAAATAGTTTGGGTCAGTGGCTGTACAGCAGGAGATACAATGACGTGTGGGGAGGACAGAGGCAGTGTATTTGCAAGGGAACAGGTGGTTAGCTGGTTTGCTGCAGTTCAGCTGGGGAAGCTGGGCATTTTCCAGCATTAGAGCTTGGCAGCTGCTGAGGAAGATTTCATCCCCAGCTCCTCCAACTCTGGTGTTCATAGGGCACCTGGTTTCTGATAAGCATGGTCTAAAACTAATAGCAAGGCTGTGCAGAACATGTAATTCAACAGTCACATGTGAGCGCCCTGTCAGATAATGGATTTTTTCACCAGTTAACTATCCAAGAAGGGAGCTGAGAGCCAATTCAGTGCCTTCCAAATCACTGTGCCTGCTAAAAAAATTAACCCAGAGCACAGCTCTTCCTCCTGGCAGCTGCCCAGTTATTAATTTCAATGTATCAGCTGCATCTGAATGGCCTTGGACTTCTGCCTACTATTTCTATTTATTTGTTTTCCATTCATCACTAAAATTAAAACCTTCTAGAGAAGATGGAAAGCAAACACACTGAAGCAATATTGCTGTCCATACACAATTGGCAGAAACCAATGTGCTTTTTCTTCCTCTGCAGTATTAAGACTTTCTGGGTCTCACCTAATGAATACTTTATTAGTAGTGCAGGCACCCACTGCAGTCTTGTGTTCTCCTTTCTTTCTGTGCAGATTGGTCAGCTGTGGCCTTTGGCCCTCGACTACAGGTTTTCGCCATAGACCAGGTGACAGTGATCGTGCTGGAGACCTTTCTGAATTAAATGATAACCACATGGTTTAAGAAGATGAGGGTGGTGGTGCAGATGGCCACACTGACACTATTGATCCCATTTAACGGTTTGGACTGCGACCATCTTACACTGCAGTGCACTGGCTGTGCAAGGAACCGCGTGCTTTTAAAGGAAAACATACAGTTAGACATACAGCCTAACAAAATCTTTCTTCTTCTTGCTTTTTCACTTGTTTCTAAGCAAGAAGTGGAGATTCCTCAGTCCAAGCTTTGCCTGTGCTGACCACAGTTAGCTGTTCTACCCTGCTGGAAACACCCAAGCCTGTTTCCTACTTGCCTGAGTTCTCATGTCTTAATTTGTTCTGAATCCATCTTCACCTCAAAGCACATCAGCCCAGGCTTTTACAAGGGAATAATTTTTTATGCATCTGAGTGCATAAGTAATAAGTGAAAATGCAAAGAATATATACAGTCAAAGCTATATAAGTTACAAAATATCTGTATTTACAACTACAGTACTTAAATCCTTTTTGAAACAGTTACAAAATATCCTTATTAGCAACTACAGTATTTAAATCCTTTTGGTATTAGCACAGTCAATATTTTACTGCTGATGCGCAGAAAGATTCTTAATAAGGTAAGTAAAATAAAACCTTGTTCTTTTTCAGTGCTTTGTCTTAGAATTCAAGTGTTTTGCTTTCTTAAAAACATGTACAAGTAATGCATAGTGCAAGGTATGAGCCTGGCTAAACGAGTAACAGATTCTTCTGCCTGTAAATGGATGAGCTTCCACCAATAGCTATAAGGATTTCCTTCCACCAATAAACAGACTTCCAAGTTCTGCATTCAGGATGTCATCAGGAATGACATCATCCTCCTCAAACTCATCTCCAAGCTTCTTCCACCACGGCCAGCGAGCGTATTTCAGCATAGCATTGTGGGACTCTTTGGCCTTGGTAGCTACAGGGACTGACCGACTCATGAAAACAGCAAGATCTTTTTCTGTGGTCTCTGCTAACTGCGGAGCATCTGTAAGAACAAGGAGAATCAGGTTTCTGTATTTTGTTTCTTATGCTGCAGTTTTATGAGTATTTTAAACAAAACAATAAAGATCACTACTCTCTCACCTCCTACTGTCCCAGGTCACTCATTTCCCCTTGCTGACATTACAATTTTATTGCTATGTGATAAACCAGATTGGAGAAGTAATCCGAATTAGCGCTATCTCAAAAAATAAATACACAACAGGGAAAGGGAGAAGGAGGGAAAGCAGGACTACATCATTCAGTGACAGCAGCGGTATCCATCAAACCAAATTCTCATGAAGCTGTGACATAAGAGGAGCTCCTGCTCACTGATGCTGGATCAGCACTCCTGGCACAGGGTGATATCAGCGTCGTGCTTCTACTGCAGCAGCGCTGCGTATTCACTGCCTGGGGGCCCCAGCACAATGTAAGCATGCTGTTGGTCTGCCTGTTCAGGCAGCACTGAGCTGCAGTGGCACACCATGTGACAGACTAAGTAATGGAATTTCAGTAACTTGCTGAATTTTGTCCTGCTTGGGTGCTCTCTGCTGGCTGCAGTTTGCTATTCTCATTTTCGATCCAAGGTATGTGAAATTTAGATAGCACAGCAGTGAATTCTGTTCCAAATAAAGCCAGGCCAGATTAAATGAAGACATGCCTCAAAATTTTCAGCTCAGAGATTTTCCTTTTCATATGAAGAAAACAAGAAAACAGAAGAAAACAACAACAACAAAAAAAGAAACATTAGAAAAAGAGGTTGTGTAAGATGCCCTTAAAAACATCTATGTCTTTTACAAGGACCATTGCTTTTGTTGTGAGTACATCAGAAAGACTTCCGGCAGAAAAATAAGCAGCTCCTTGAAAAGCAGATATATTTACAGCAATATCTGGATAGTTTCTAACTACCCTCAAAATCTCAACATAAGACGTATGGCAAAGGAAGAAAGCTATTTCGGTTTTTAAATAAGACTGTTCCCTTTAATTTTCTTTCTAAATTAGTTTAATCCAAATGTTAATTAAAACTATGACCAGAGCAGTCACGTACTCATTAGCAGCTCCACATCAGTGTTGACCTGAGCCAGTAACGTCTCTCTCCGCTGTGCTGCTCTCTGATCCAGCCTGCTTCTCAGCAGGAACTGTGCCAGCTTTTCCTGGGCCTGCATATGTAATTCTTTACTCATTTCTTCTGACATTTGGGAAGCCTGGAGGAAAATAAAAGTTTGTTACCATGAAGATCCATTAATCCACTGGGGGCAGACTAATGTCCAAACAAGGAATACCAATGCTGTTTTTAATTGCTAACTTAATCATTTTGCTTCCTCTGGAGCTCTCTCCAAACCTATCTACCAAGTATATGTAATTCTCCAATTACAGTTTGTTTTGACCTTTTTTATTCAATTAATAGTTTAAATCCCCAACATTTAAGCACCTTGCTCTCAAATAAGCAGGGTTAATATAGGCATACCTCATACGGATTATCTTGATCAGAATTTATGAATATACCTCATCCCTACAGTACTTTACATTGCATCATTACTGAGAATTATGAAATGACTAAAACAGACCGGATGCAATTTGATGTAGTCATCCACCTTCTGCTGTAAAGCTACTCTCTGCTCATCACTCAGCCCTTTGGGATCTTTCCAGGAAGAGAGAGTTTTCTTTCTTCTTTGTTTTTCCAAGAACTTACAAGCCTTTGAACAAAACACATGAGAATATGAAAATCATAGACAGGGAGTTTGTCTCACTTTGCAATAAATCAGTGACAGAAAAATGTCTTAGCACTGCATTCCATAAAACATAACTTCAGCTATACCAAAAAGGCAACATGAAATGGTCAGCATGAATACCAAATGTTAGAATGCTGGTGTTGTGAGGTTCCAGCCTTTTGTTTCAAAATGGTAGCTCATATTTTAGTTAGAAGATTGTATCACACTTCCTATGTCACGCAAGGTTCAACCTCTCTAGCCAACTTGTAGCTATAGATTATCACCCTCTGCATGTTTTCTGAATAACTTATAGCTATATCAACATTAAGAAAAGTGAACAAATCTTCTTGGAAGGTGTCAAAATACTGCACTCAGTCCTACCTAATTTTAGAACAAAGTTTGTACACTTACTGCTCTCTGAATGACGACAGCTGCTTTATACTCCTTAAGAGACTGTTTCTGTTGATGAAAATTTTTTCTTGCTCTATACCCTCGCCAAAATCTCTGGATAGTTAATGCAGATTTCACCTCCATTTCCTGCATGTGCTTATTTATCTGACCTACCAACGTGAGAAAAATCCAGTTATAAGATCATGGGTTGAGATCTACCAACAATTTACACCTTTAATCCTTAAAAACTAAATGGTATCAAAAAGCTTGGGTACTATCAGTGAAATAGTCTTCCTCAAAAGCCCACTAGCTGCAGGCCATTTCTCAGAGAAAGCTGGTAAGTGCCACGGAGCTTTACGTAGAGAGGGCCTCCTTTTTATCCTGTACCATTCTGAAGGCAGCATTTCTCAGTCAGTAGTTACTGAGCCCTTGAAGAACTCTTGGTCAGGTAACCAGGTCAGGAAAATAGACGGTAAGACTACAGTGCAAACAGACATGCAAGATTAGGAAATACATTTGAGGAAAATGTTCTTAAAGAGACCCAGACAGTTTAATCTTCTGAAACACTTCAGTGTAACACGTACTGGGATGGATTATTTCCAGTAAGGCCAGCTGTCTTTCATGGAAGAGTCTCATGGCCCTCTGTCTCTGGATCTGCATTTGCAGTTTTAGGGCCTCATCTTTCTTCTGTTTCTCCAAAAGCTGAAGCTCCTGTTCTCGTTTAGCTCTACAATACACAAAGACATTAACAATTAACTTAATTGTACACTTCTTAAAAGAATCTCTGTCTATACTGAATGGCCCAGCTGCTGCCAAGCCAGCCACTGGCTGCAGGACTACACCAAGCAACAAGATATCACCTGCAAACTAATAAATTACCACACTACCTGTGAGCAGGAAAGATGTGAGCCAGAAATTCAATTTGTTATCAAATAAAAAGATATACTTTTACTTAGGTTATACTTCTAAACACAATAAAGAGAGTCATGCTTCACATGGGACATTTACAACTAGAGTGAACTAAACTGTTTTGCTTCCATCATCTGTGGAAAAGGTAAAGCAACACTAGGCAACTGATACAGTATGTATCTTTTCCAGTGCATCCATCAGTATGCATGGCACCTGCTTTCCATTCTATGTACTATTTTTTCATACAGGCTGCTAAAGGAGATCAGAATGTTGGTTGTTAAGGTTTACTTTTCAAATCTTGAAGGACTTTTTCTCCAGGAAATACACACTGACACATTTCCTCCATCGATTTTGTTAACAGAACATTAAGAAAGAATCTTCTTGCAAATTCTTCACCTGTACTGGTTGTCGTAATTTGATGTTTGGACGTTGCCCCGCTGTGCTTGGCACTGGAAATGCCCCAGTAAATGTTTCACAAATCAGACAAGCAAAAACTCTGTGACTGGCTCCTAAGCTAATAATACGCAGACTAATATATTAATGCTAAATACACTACCATATCTATACCAGTAATTATTGAGACCACTTGGACAGGGTCTCAGTGAGGCTGGAGGAGCTGTGAGCTAGGGCTCTCCCTCTCTCCCCTCTCTTGTCCCAGTGGACCTGACATCCTCATTAGCAGTTCAACACTCCAGATTAAGAGTTCCCCCCATGATGAGGTAATGATGCAACTCCCTTTCCCATTGCAGCGAGATCACCAGCCTGCTTAGGGCCTGAGTGTCTCTGCTGGACCCACAGCTGGGAGTTCTGCTCTCCTCTAGCATTTTACTGGGGACAGTGAAAGAGATGTGGGGAAAAGGGCACAAATAGAGTATAAGCATAAAGGGTGAGGAGGAGGGGAGAAAAAAGCAGGCTAGTACCAGTGCCCAGCAATGTTGGTATCATTATATGTCACATACCTTTAGACTCACAGTACCATTGAAATAACAGCGTGCTTCCTCATCGCTAGTATAAAATTACAGGTAAATTTTCCACCAACTACAGTTTCTCCTCAGTCTCTGTAACTTTGTGGGGAAAGATAGGATGGAAGCTATTATGATCTGGATTTAAAGATCTGGCTCCAACTGATAAACACCATGATCTAAGAGACCATAATCCTCTTATGACAGTAATGCAGACTCTAAGTGTGCCCACACATCCACCTACAGACACAAATCACGATGTATACAGTAACGTCAGAATGGGCTCAAGGTTTTCAGCCCACACATTTCTGTAAATGAGAGCTCTTAACTTTTGCATTTTTAATCCAAGAAGGCACATACAGTACTTCTAAGCTGAATGATGTCACAGGGTGAAACAAGACTTCTGAAGACATTTCCCTAATAAAACTATCAACACTTTTCCCTAGAAACTTTCATGAGCTCCACTAAGTGGAAAACAGCAAGAATGTCCTATGAACTTCTCAGATGCGGATCTGTGAAGCTGACAATAGTATTAGCCAAGTTTGTAAGTGTTTACTTCTTAAGTAGCCTGTAAAACTATACATTCTTCTTCATTCTCCATTTCTCCCAATAATAAGCCACATTTGCTTGTACAAAACCGCGCTGACAGGGAAATATGTCTGCACTGAAGTACAACACAGAAAGACCCAGGCTTTCTTCAGCAGTTCATAGCATGGATTAACCTCTCTCCGATTGCCTACATGTACATCTACATTCACACAATCATGTGATACTTGATTAATACAAATCACTGCCATTTTAACAGTTCTACAGTTAGTTACATAAAAGTGAACTAACCTCATGGAAAGACTGCAAGCTTTAATCTCACTGAGGAGACATTTGTGAAACCACAGAGTTTCAGAAGTCTGTAACTTGTAGAGTTTAAGATCTTCCACTGCAGCTGCAGATGAGCCAGATATAGAGTTTCAGCCTTAACAGCATGGAACCAGGCTTGTTCTAAAATAAATCCATGAATATAACCAAACCCTAACTGTTAAAAATTCAAAAGGCCACTTGAAAGCTTTTCTAAAATAATGATCACAATATTCCAAAGCTTATTTTGATTTTTGGCGTAACTCTAAGTGCAGCTTTGACCTAGACAGAAAAAAACAACTACTGGAGCTGTACAGTCACTGTACTGTACTTAGTGCACTGGGACTGACTGGGCCATGACCATAAGACTAAAAATATTAATACATTTTTATTCTTCTCAATGTTAGAAAAGCACATTTAAAAGTCAGCTTAACTGATTCAAGAACTGCTTGTTTAAGATGCACGTGCTAATGCTTGCAACGTTGAGAACATGACAGTTAAGCAGCTGGCTGATTGCCTCCAGCCTGGCCACCCTCTCCTTTCTGCTTTATCTTGCTACACCTGATCCTATCAGGACTTCAGGACACATTTACTTTATGGTGGAATTTTTATAGAGTTAACTGTGAAGCAGTTAACTGTTCTGCCACCAGTACATCATCCTCTAATGCTGTTTAGTGCAATCCAATGCTGGAGTTCCACACTTTCAGTTTTCCATATGCTATACATTTTTACACAGAGGCTCACAGAACTAAGGGCTTTTTTTCATGGAGAAGAAATTTGGCAGCTGGGAAAGGGACAGTTGGAGCTTTTGGCACCAGAGATAGCAATTTGGTACTGCTGGAAAAGCACATTGTTTGGATGTTTTTGCTAAAAGAATCTGCAGTGAAATAGCTCATATTGGCATTACATTACTTCTATGTTTGAGAAAATACAGCTGACAGGAAAAAGGCATCTTTCAGATGGAGGACCTCTGGGTCAACCCAGGAAAATTCCCTGGGATATGGCAACAAATCCTTGGGAAAGCTACACATTTCCAAGTGGGAAGGACAGGAAGCAAATGGGAACAGCCATCTAAGGTTTATCACAGACAAATCATGTGTGACCAGCCTGATGGCTTCTGTGATGACTGGCTCTGTGGATGAGGAGAGAGCACTGGGTGTCATTTACCTGGACTTCAGCAAGGCTATCATCAGTCTCCCATGCACTACAGGGCAGGGCTGGCACTCAGGAAACTCCACAGACACAGAAAATGGGTCAGCAGAAACCACATTAAATTCAAATGGGAAGTCCTACACTTGGGACTAAATAACCTCATGAATCATACAGGTTGGGCCTTGGTTACCTGCACAGCAGCTCCACTGAAAAGAACCTGGGCATCGTGGTGGCTTACAAAGTGAACACGAGCCAGCAGTGTGCCCTTGAAATAACAACCACTACTGCATAGTGTGCTGCACTTGCAAAAGCAGAGACAACAGGTCAAAGAAAATTATTTAAACAGCTTTACTCAAGCACTCTGGAGGGCACGCCTGCAATATGCCCATACTTTACTGGGTCACCCAGCAAGACAGACATCGACTGACTGGAGAGATAATGGTACAGAGCATATAGGATAAGTTCAGGGAATCTAATCTCTGTCTTTTGTTATGTGTAGAGAAGATAGAGCCACATTCTCACAGGTGCACCGAAAAGGGACAAGAGTTAGTGGAAAAGAGCTGCAACAAGGAACATTCCTGCTAACTCTAATGGAAGAATTCTAATGGAACGTGAATCATGCAGCACCAAGACAGGGACTGAGTGAGATGGTGGGTCTGCATCCTTGGAGACCTCCACAGCTGCATACAGCCCCAAGCAGCCAGATATCTTGTTTTAAGGCTGGCCCTGCCTTTAGTGGGGAATTGCTTGATATGACCTAAATTTTTCTTGAGATTCTGTGATGTGAGAAACACCAAACTAAACACAAACAAGTCCTATCACACTATTTTCTAGCACTTTTTACAAAGAGATGCTGTTTACCTGAAGCTTCTCTGCAAAGCTGTCACTGCTTGGGGCAGTTTTTTCAGTCTTTTTCTTGTCTGAAATCCCTTCCACGTTGCCTGAATTACACAAGCTGCTTGGTGCTGTCTCTGAAATGTATAAAATAGTTAGCAGAATATTTGCTCTGCATATAAGAACACATTATTACTGTTTGCATCTTTGGAACGATCTCAGCAATTGGTGAAACCTTATCAGTTTTCCAATGCTCTGAAATGCACAGTGTTTATACCAGTGGGGGGCAGCTAAGGTCTTAGACAATTATTATCACAAAACTTGTCTTTAGTCCAAAGGCAGCTAACCTGATCATCAGTGCTCTCTTTGGTAAACAAATAATCTACAGCACAGACACATATTAGCCACATAACTGATACTAAAAATTTTAAAATTGAAAGTATCTGAAGCACTTGATATTTCAAGTGTCAATTCGGTCAAAATGTCTCCACTAGAGAGAATGGAAAGACAAGTCTGGAGAACTAACTGTAGGGAATATTTACATTCCCACTATGATCAGAAAATGCAACAAATAAGATTTTAAAAAAATCATATTCTCAAATGGTGTTTTTTCCAGAGAGAGCAGAACACCCAAAACACCCTGCTGTGTTTAAGGTGAAAGCAGGACCGTGCAAACACAGCTCTGACTTCCTTTGAACTGCTCTCTCTGAAAACCCTGCCTATATTTTGTTAAGCTCATAAAACACACATTTGCTCTTTTTATTGGAAGCACGGCCCAGACAATGTTCTCACTGAATGCTTTCACAATACAGCTCTTAATGCTCCCAAGAATTCAGAAATCTACATTTATAACACTGATGCAAAACAAGCAGATACAATTAGTTTTGTTTTACAGTTAACAAAAATTATCTTTTTCCCTATGATTGTATAAAACTTCACACTGCACTGTGACTATGCAAAGTCAGTTTCTCAAGCCATTCTCAATTTCCATTCCTCAATTACTGGAATTCCTTGAGATCTTAACAACGAGAAAGAAAAAAAAGAAATAGAGTGAATTGGAAATAAAAAAAAAAAAACAACACCTACTGATACAGTGAAAAAAACAGCACAGGCTTTGAAAAGCTCAGACAAAGTGAGACAGTAAATGCAACCTGTGTATATACAAATCACAATTAACTACAAATTCATATTAGAAAGTCTCATTAAAATTCAGCACCTGCACTTCCTCTTTTCCATTGGATTGTTCCAAGCATAGCAAGTCCAGAAGTTGACTGAGATCCCTGTCAAATCCTTTGCCAGTCCACTGTTTACTTAACAGCACATTTAGTCCTATGAAAGAGAGAAGAACCGTGCAATACTGCAAAGGCAATTTCTTCTTTCTACGATTTCAAACTTTCAAATAGAAAAATCCAATCTGACTCTACGTGCAAAGAAGACTAGACTGCAGCTAAACGAGGTCAATCATCTTTGAGTTTACATATTATCTCTGAATATCTGGTGCTGGAATCATTATTATTAAATACTATAGCTTTGTATGGGCAATGATTATTGCACCTATGTAATGGGCAGTTGAATTAGCAATGTATTTCCAATGTCTTATCAGTACAGCATTGTAAGGTATTCGTTACTGAACCAAGATGGCTCTGGTTAACCTCCACCTTTGCATTTTTATGGGGGATGCAAGGAGGCCCAGTGACTGATTGCACACAATCACAAACCTTTGTAGCGAGCTGCCAGTAACTTCAGGAGCTGCTTGCAAAATTTTGCCATCAGCAACAGCAATTTTGTAGCAGAGTTTCCTATGACAGGGTTGGTAGAAGATGAAAGCTTATAAACAAGTTCATCCAATAAGGAATGCAGGATCTCCTCATCAACCCGAAGCAGGACAGAACTTAATATATAAAAATAAGGGGAGGGGAGGAGAAATGAAGAGTTAGTTACAAACTATCAGGTTTTTAATAGTGAATTCTTATTATAGATGTCCTCAGGTATTCAGCAAGACAACAGCTAACATACGCAACTAACTGGACCAGCAATCTGATCCAGGGTGTAAGGAAATGGAACTGAAGAGTCATTTTTGTTTTATGCTGCTTCTTTTTCTGTGATGAGTCGATACTCCCACGTTTATTCCAGTTAAACTGAGAAGACAAGTATTGCTAACTCATTCCTCACTGCCGTTGTTTCAGTGGCAGAGGCAGTACTGCTATTTCAACCCATTCCCATTCCCTCATTTTAACAACAGGATAAACAAAATATCGGATATTTCTATTTCTACAGCAAAGACCAGGAAAAAAAAAAACACCACCACAGCTCTCATATATGAAAAGTTCTATTTTACAAAGCAGTAATGAACTGAATTTGAAATTTGAGATTCAGGAAAATCAGTGACATAAGAACAACTAACCTATTGACCCCCAAAATACTGTGTAAAAGAGACATCATTGTAACTGCTGTTTCAACACTGTCTGATATTAGCAACTTCAGGAAGTGATCATTTTGCAGCACTGCAAGAAAAACAAACAGACAAGAAATCACACAGTCAGAATTACAGGCTTTAAAATACTACAAAACAAATTAACTGAATCATGAAAGCCACAACAAGTAAAAACAGGCACTTTCTGGAACAAACATCATCTTTTATCATTTTTACACTGAAGCTTCCTGGAATAAGCAAACTATTTCAACACAAAAGGGAAAAAAAACATGCTGGGCTCTGTTTTTCTGCCGCTGGACATCCTTTAGGCACTGGCACTGAGATATAACAAAAGCTTTAAAACTTCTTATGTTACACTAGCACCAGTTTCTCATTACACTAGTGGAATTTCATCACCGGGGCAACAATATCCAGAGAAAATAAGCACTACAACCTTAACAGTTTGTTAAACCAGCTTCATTTAATGCAAGACCACTGATGTCACTGAAGCACCATCTTTTGTTTTTGTTCCAGTTCCAGCCTACTTATGTAGAATTTTTTCTGTCCATTTATGTTTTCAGCTATGTATTTTGTTATCTTTAATTTATTGCTTTCTGTGAGAGACAAAACCAAATTCTGCTTTTCATTATGAACTAAATATCCGTGTGCTCAACACTGGCTTAACTGAAACTGTATTTTGGTCAAAAGTCTAGTAAAGTTTGTTAGATACTTGGCAACAAATAGCATGAGAGATAGCATGGATAGCATGGTAACAAATCAAATAACCCATTTTCAATTCATCCCCCATTTTAGGTCTGGGAATGTACTTCAGTCAAACTTCTGCATATATTAATCAAAGACAAGAAGTTCTGAAGTACCTTTTCACTAAAAAATATCTGCTCTTCTAAAGGTACAAGATTACAAAGGGAAATTTCAGGAAAACACTTTTACTGTTGGTTTCTAAAAGATTAGAAATACAATTCCAGTATTCTCCTTTAGTGGATCTTTTACAACCTCAATACTGCTGTTCCTGTTGGAAGGAATACTTTAATAGACTGCCTTAAGATCTATCACAAATTAGAAAACTAGGAGGGGATTGGCTTACGACTGTCTCTTGCCAGCTCTATTTCATCTGAACAAATACCCGAGTATTTTATGAATGAATTTTCCCTTACCACACTCTGTTAGTTGAATATGTCCACCAAACAGCCAGCAGATGGCATCAGTTACTGTTTGGAAATAGCGTAAAAAATCTTGTTTTTCTTCATCCTAAGCAAAAGAGAAGTAAAAAAAAAACAAACGTGTGTGTGTATCTTCCTACTACATCACGATATGGCAGGAAGTCTTGTATACTTCAGCTATTTGGAAACCAGCT
This sequence comes from Tetrao urogallus, assembly GCF_951394365.1. NCBI lineage: Eukaryota > Metazoa > Chordata > Aves > Galliformes > Phasianidae > Tetrao > Tetrao urogallus. Next base: position 10,772,086 of record NC_136821.1, on the reverse strand, counting down.
CTACCAGCTGCACAAATTAAGTTGGTCAAACCACAGGAACCAGGCACACCAAAAAAAAAGGCCAGAGATCAATCAACAAAGTCTAAACATACTAGAATAAAGCATCCAATCCTGAAACCTTTGTAATGGGGAGAGAAAAGGCTTGTTGAATTCTTAGAAGTATACGTTAGTATGGGAGGGCTAAAAAGATAACTGACAGGTTAATACAAATGAATCACAGATTTGATTCACAAAGTAGTAAATACATTATTTAAGATTACAGCACAGAAACAATGAGCACAAAGCAGCCAAAGATATAGGTAACAATCCACAAGGTTGCTGTGAACTGTCACAGTGAGGCTGCAGAAGCACTCCTAGTTGGAGGTTTGGCATCAAATACCAAACCACTGTTAGAGCTGAAGTTCAATCAGTTTACCCAAACAGAATATAGACAAGCTTGCTTGTGATAACACTGCACTGGACACAACAGCCAGGAAGTATCTAAGTTTTAATGGGAGCACAGACAGTTTGGAGTTTGGAGTTTGTATTCCAGGTACGATCCACAGCCACTGGCAATCAAAATTCTCAGTGAGTGGACAGCAAAGTGACAAATGTTATTATAAAGCACTTAGCCTGATATCTCCCACACCATTCAGCCTCCACCAGTGGAATTCCGGGAAGTCACTTCCTAGATCTGTGCAGTGAGTCCCAGCCATCAGTCATGGTTTAACTATTTGGTACTGACTGAACAAGAGATACAAAATAGCAGGAAGAAGGTAAGGCATAATACTATCTTTGGTGTGTTTGGCAAGGCATCAGTTTCTGAAAGCTATTTTAGTACTTCCCTTTACTTTGAAGTCTTCTACACAAGGCGAGTGAGGGCACAACAATACCAGCAAAGAGGGACTTTTGAAGTTCCAGTGAGTAAGCATCAAATTTGGGTGCCCGGTCACCTCCGAGACCACAAGATTTGAAAGCCAACATACTAACTATAATACAGACTGCACTGGAATTCAGAAGTAATCTTTGCCCACAAGCATGACTCAAGTAGCATGCAGGCTGAGACATAATAAGAAAGAATAGGGGAAATTACATATTGCAGATAAGAGTGGAGTCTCCTGGGATGTCATTCAGGAAGCTTCCTAAGCATTAAATGCACTTCTAAAGTGTTGAACAAACAAAAAATACGTCACTCTACTGATACTTTCTGAGAAGTGATTATGTATGTAATGACCAGAACAAGACACTGTAGGAAAACTTTGCCTAAGTCCAAGGAGTTATTGAGACAAGAAATGGGATACAAAGGAGAAACAGGAATAATAAACTATCAGAATCCACTGGGTTGGTTATTTAAATTATCATTATTAAACTTTTGCTGGTTCTGGCACTCAGAATGCTTCAAAAGCAATAACTGGACAAAACCCTTCCCCTCCACAAAAGGAGAGCAATATAGGAAAGTGTTCTCATCTGCTAAAACACAAAGCCTGCCTCTAGGGTTCCCTACATGCTGGTTCAGAAGCAGCAGGCATTTGGGAAATTTTTTTGCCATTTTCACTTTAGAAGTTCTATGTCAAAACAAACTCTGACCTATCTGACCTAAAGTCTTAAGTCTTCCTAAACCACACTTTCTTTTATTGTAAAGCTGAATGAAGCACTGAGAATAAAGCAGTTACAAAGACTGAACGAATCACACGCCAAGTTAAAAAGACACTGCTATGGCTGGGATGCTGTTTTTTAAGGCTTTTTTTTTTTCCATCTTACTGCTCTAATTCTTTTGTCTTATACATAATTACATCCTCTGTTAACTCCTCTAAAATTTCTCAAAAGTAGCAACCAAATTCTAAATCTATGGTAACAAATTTGTTTAGGCCCATGTAATGGACTGGATGCTCCACGGTAACAGATTTTAGTTTCAAAGCTATGTAAAGAAAAATTATTTTAATTTCTGGAAAATAATTTTTCATACTACAGCACATCTAAAATAATCCTACTCATGCAATACACAGGTTCAGAAAGGTTACAGAGATTCTCTGCTCTTCTGATCATGAAATTTAAATACCTTGACTGCTCGGATAAATCGCGCTTGCAGGCGTCTCCCCAAGAACAGCAGGTTGTCTACAGCTGAAGGAAGAAATTTCTTGTAAAATTCCTCAGGATCTTCTTTCACCTCCAGTCCTACACAACAATGACTGAAACGGGAGGGGGGGGGGGGGGAAGATCAACCTGAATTGTCAAAGGCCTGTTTGAACAGTTTTGAATGAATGTCATGTCATCAGAGAAGAAATGCTTCACTGGAATGGGACAATCCATCATTGAACAGCAGTTAACTGCTGTGACTAGCTCCACTATTGCTGCTTCAGAAGGAACAGTAATCAGTGGCAGGCTGGAGACACCAAGTATAATGCCACTTCTCACAGCACGGCTCAGTTTAAAACACATCCAAGGCACTTTTGCCTTTATTTTCACGGGTCCTGTTCAGACTTGTTCCATATGTTTGGGACAGGCTCTGATGGTCATAAGGAAAAGAAGCAAAGACAAACAGAGACTTGATAAGGGAAAAGAAAGCATGACGAAGGTGGTGCAGATGATATGACAAAAAAATACACCAAACAGCTATTACTTCACCACAGAAAATTCTGTGAATCTGCCTACAGCTTTCCTCTAATCGAGGAACACATGCGGGATCAGTTCCTCAGATCTCAGTTTTCTGACTTCACTCACCACAAACACGTCGGTCATTTCTGAAAGGTTACGTACAAGGAACTGTAATTTTTAGAACTGGGAATTTTTCAAGTCTGTATCCCACATCAGTGCAACAAAAACGCCTTTCCAACTTCTTATGAATTTTGCTTCCTGACATCTTATCTAATCTTTGTTAGCTTTCTGCGAACACACACACGAACAGCTTTGCTTACCTAAGCCCCGTGAAAGCACATTCTAAGCATGAAGCTCAGATTCGTCAAGTTACAAAAGGACATTTTTACAGCTAAAATAAATCTCAGTTTTCTCCACAAACCAAAATAGCTTATAAGAGTTGGTTTAAACATCATGCAGCTCTGGTGATAAATCTTGCATCTCTTACAGAAATTCCCTGCATTAAAAATTCATTTTGCAGATATGACATAAATAAGAGATGGTTGCCTAATTGCTTCATGCCTTAGAATTTCGCTCCCTAGTTAAACCAAAATCAAGTACAACTAGGGGAATATTTATAACTCATTATTTTTCCTGGCATCAAAAATTGAGATTGGATCATTGGGATTTAAGTTTTAAGTTGGCTTATTTACTAGCTAGGAATTAAACTTCATTATCGCATTCTCACAGCATCAGTACATCAAGCTATCTAGTCTGTAAGAATAATGCCTTCTGTTACATTTAAAATGTAAATAGATATTTAAATGGAGCCAAGTCGAGCTGAGAGTCAATCAAGCTGAAATTTTTGTAAAAGACATCTAAATAGACTTTTTTTTAATAACTCCAATAAAAACTACTTAATTACTTGGTAAAAACTGTGACACAGACAAGTACTGGTCACAAAAAAAGGTAAACCCAATGCAAAAACTGTTCCCACCGAACAGTTTACCCAGTTCAATGAAACACAATAAGAATGAATTAAACAGGGCCAATTAGGCTATGCCTGATCCCTCTGCTCTTGACTGCTCCCTGCACTTTAACCCTGGCCTTTCCTGAACAACAAGCCTTGTTCTGGATGGCAGCCAACGTATTACAGCTTCAAAAGAAAGAGAGCAAGATGAAAAGCCACAAAGAAAACAAGATGAAAACTTTTTAGCACTTTTTTTTTTTTTTACCTTATTATCTCTGCAAGCTGGGCAGCAGTAGCCCAGCCTCCCTGCAGCCGAGAGCAATCTTGTCTAAGGACCAGCATGCAGTAGTGAATCAGATCATAAAAGTATATGTCTTGCTTAATTTTCTTGGACTCCTGATGCCCCAAGGAAGCACTGCTTAAAATTTCTGTGGGAAGAAAGCAGGAGGGAAGGGAAGCATAGGAAGAAGGGAAGCAAAGGGAAGCATAAGGTTCTGCTGTTCAATTTGGATAGTACTTTTTCTAGGCGTTTGCTCATTCTCCAAATGTAAGAGGAATACATACACGCAGAGCTCAAGGTAATTCTAAAAATCCTAGGAGCAACCAAATATTTTCTCAGCACTTTCCACGCTCACAGCTACAATCTGCTTGCTGGATGACGCTTGGAAGGATAGCTGAATGTAGCTTTCCATTTTCTCACTGTACACTCAGATGTAAAACAAATGCTATGCGGGACGTAGCCCACTTGTAGGAATGTCCTAGGCCAGAGAAAGCCACAGGCACTGCCAGACGTACGGCTCCCTTATAATTACATCCCGATTTAGAACAGGGCCCGGCTTGTTCGTGCCATTCCCACGAGGAGTGGCTGCGGCAAAGGCAAAGGCGCTGCGGCAAGGCCAGGAGGGGAGCCTCACCGAGCTGTGCCCGAGCTCCGGGCGTACAGATCTACTGGCAGCCACAGCCTGGCTCGATGAGGGAGAAACGAGGGTGGGAGCAACGCAGCCCCGATCAGCGCGGGCCCACACAGCGTGCCGGCGGGGAGCTGCCTCTTCCCACTTCCTCCCTTCACCTCCACAGGCTGAATGCTGTCAGAACAGCCGCGTTATCGCCTCCTCAGCCCTGCCAGCCCCGCCACCGCCGTTCCAACCGACCTTCTGAACCTAAGGAGGCGGCCCACGCCTCGCCGCTCGTCTCCTTTAACTGTGCGAGCGGAACAAATTACCCTTTAACTTCAGCAGCAGCCCCGGCACGTCCCGCTCGCTGCCCTCAGCGACCCGCGCGGCCAGGGCCAGCACTCGGGGGTCCGCGGCCATAGGGGAGCGCAGGGAGACCCGCGGCACCACACGGGGTTCCTGGGGCCCGACTCCCTCGCCGTCAGCTGGAAGCCCGCGCTCCGCCCCGAGGACGGAAACAAACGCGAAGGAAGCCCTCGCGCCGCCTCCCGAGGCCTACGGCTTCGGCCAGAGATCTCGGCAGCTCCAGCATCCCTCAGCCCCAGGGACGGACGGGGCGGGACCCGCGGGGAGCGAAGGCTGACTGAGTCGCTGACTGAGCCCGAGTCCCCCAACCCGCCACCCCTCCCGGCCATGTGCTCGCGCCCGCTCTCCACCAACCAGAGCGCCGCCCTGAAGGAGGAGGGGGTCATTTGCATACCCGCGTGCCAACGGCGTCTCCAACCTCCCCCCCCCCCAACAGCGCGGCCTCCCGGCGGCGCGTCTCAGCGCCCAATCCGCGCTTACGCTGCTCGGTGACGCACGGCGAAGGGGGCGGGGCTACGAGGGCGGTGCCGAGCAGCACGTCGATGCGGGGGCGTGGCCTGTGGGTGTGGGCGTGGCCAGAGGCTGAGGGGCCGAGCGGGCGTGTCCGGCACGGCACCGCCCCCGCGGCGTGAGGGATGTGCGGTGGCGGCGGTAGCGGCGGGGGCCGCCCGGGCGGGTCATGGTGTGAGGTGTGCGGCGCGCGCCGCCATGAACGGGATGGCCCCGCCGCTCGTCGAGCCCAAGGAGCGGGTGCTGCAGCTGGGCGAGACCTTCGAGAAGCAGCCGCGCTGCGCCTTCCATACCGTGCGCTGTGAGCTGGGGGGCGTGCGGGGGGGCGGCAGGTGCCGGGCTCCAGGTGCCGGGCTCCAGGCTCCGGCTTGGCGCGGGGCCGGACCCAGAGGAGCTCACGCGGCCCGCGGCGCCTCCGTCCCTGGCTTGGAGGGGGGGGGGGAAGGGCCCGGCCCGGGCGGCTCTGCCTGCAGCCGGGCGGTCCCCGAGCGCAGGGCTCGAGCTCTGCCCTCTCGCGCTTCGTTTTCAGGTGCCGAGCGCAATTCGGCATCAAAGGTTACGGGCGGCGTTCGTCGCGGCCGCTGCCCGGAGAGCCGTGCCCTCGCGGTAGCTCGGAGGCGGCCGTCCTGGGGCTGATACGAGGCCGGGCCGGCGGCTCCGAGCGCTGCCCCGTTCGCTCACGCGCTCCCCTCGGGGCCGCACGCCGGGAGGGGAGCACGGCGCGTGGGCAACTGTGCTGAAATGAGCCCTCGTTCTGAAACTGTGCCGGGTGCTTCCCGCCATTCTCGCTTTTCGCTGACTGCAGTAATGTGATTATTTGTTCTGAAATCTGTTTTGAAATCTCTTTTCCTTTCCAACGAATGAGCCATAGGAACTGGCGCGCTCATCGCCGCTGCGCGCGGAGATCGCTCTGACACCTGAGGAGCTGGTTAGCAAATGACTGAAAGGGAGCGCAGCTGCCGGCTGCCACTGAAGTTCAGAAGTCAGCTTATGGGCGCTGAAGTCTCTCGGTTTGAACTGCCCGCTGGCTGTAGCTTAAAGCAAATATCTCTCCTCGTTCCTGTTTAGAAGCTCTGGAACTGCTATGCTCGATTCTGCCAGCTCAGGGGATTCTGCAGCCCTGGGCTGTGAGCACGGAGCGCTTCTCAGGGTCCCGTAGCAAGGCTGTTCCCCAGCAGCACGCTGTGTGGGGGCCCAAGACTCAAACCCACACGCGCTGCAGCACAAAGAATTTCCCCCTAACATCTCACAGCCCCCCAGACGTGCTCCAACAGGTCTGTGCCCTTCTTTGCTGGGGGCCTCAGCTGAATGCCGGCTTCAGGTGGGGCCTCGCGAGAGCTGAGCAGAGAGGGACAATCACTTCCCAGGGGCTTTCAAAAGCTGTTTGTTGCCTTTCTGGAAGTATTTAATTGAAGTTATTTTCCTTTGAAGTCTAACGCATCCAGTCTCCTATCCTTTAGCACCTAACAGTGCTTCCTAAATTTTATCTGAAAGGTGTTAACGTTTAAGTCGAATATGGAGAAAAGAGGCTTGACTTTGAATTCTGCTAATTTACTGATCTGGTCAGGGAACAGCAGGTGATATGCCAGCAAAAAAGGTCATGGCATAATAGTCTCCAGTGGAAATGATATTCAGAGCATGTCTAGGATTAGAAGGCTCCTGAAAAGCCCGGAAATAATCCAGTTTCATCTTATTTTTAGATGACTTTAAGCCTGCATCTATTGATACCGCTTGTGAAGGAGACCTTGAAGTTGGCAAAGGTGAACAGGTGACGATAACACTGCCGAATATTGAGGTGAGGGGGATGGCTGAAGAGTGGCAGGCACATGGGATGGTGTATTTTGCTGTTGTAGAATCACAGAATGTTTTGGATTGGAAGGGACTTAGTCTCTCCAGTTCCACCCACCTGCTGTGGATAGAGTCACCAACCATTAGATTAGGCTGCCTGGTGCCCCAACCAGCCTGGCCTTGGTCACCCATAATTATCTCTTATGGTTTATTATCATAAAAATTTGTTGAATATAGGAGTATACAAAGTTTTAATGCTGCTTCAGAGCTGCTTGTGGAATTTTTGGAGTTCAAAACCAGTTGTTCTAATGTGTAAAACTGCAGATGATCTAAAGGTTAAACAGCTGTGCTGTAGCTTTAAGTGTATTCGCTGAATTGGAAATAAGTTGTAGGATGACCCTGAAGTGTTGCATACGCTGAAAAGCTTTATGTGGATGTTGGCAGTGTGAGTTTCCCCTTGGTATTTACTGCAGTAGCACAGTTCTAAAGCAGGAAAGACTGGAAAGGGAAAATTTACTACCTGCCATGCTTTACTGCTCTGCTTATTGGTTACTGAAACCCCTTTTGGTAAAAGGAGTCCTACAGTAAATATGCTGTGATCTGGAAATAAGTTTGAAACTGATTAAATGCTAAAGATGGAATTCCCTTCAGTCAGTCACCAGCTGCTTTTGGTCATGGTTGAGTCTGATTTGAAATAACCAATAGCATTTCTCAAAGCTAGAAATGATTGCTTATAATGAATTTGTCATGTTTGTGATGGATTGTTTGCTGTTCTTAAGAAGAAAAAGTACTACATAGTAACATTTGCTGGACTCTTCTGGTTTACCAGGGCTCCACTCCACCAGTGACAGTGTTCAAGGGCTCCAAGAAGCCTTACCTAAAGGAATGTATCTTAATTATCAATCATGACACTGGAGAATGTCGCCTAGAGAAACTTAGTAGCAACATCACTGTGAAGAAAATCAGGTGGGTAATTTACAAGATGAACAGCTGTTCTCGTTAAGAAAATCTATTTGTTAGAGTTGAAATTGAGATATGCTTCAGCCCATTACTATTTTTATCATAACTTTGTATTTAGAAAGTCTTTGGTCTTGTTCAGTAGAGTGAAAAGCCCATGATCTCAACACACCAACTTTGCTTTGTGGCTTCTGAGTCTTGACCAGCAGAAATCATAGAAAAGTTGTTTTTCCTCTGCTTTATTTTAACTAAGAAGTGGCACATTGTTAAGAGGTGGCAACTACTATCTAAAGGATATAGGGGAGGGCAAATCTCTTTGGAAAGTACTTTGCATAATGTCTTCTGACTTCTAAATGAGAAAACAGACAAAATATCTGTTCTGGTTTCAGTTGCAGCTGTGACTTGTTTTTCCCATACCAAGTTTGTGTTCTTTTGTACTGCTGAACCTTCAGAACTTTCAGCAGTTATTAGTGAGTGATCTTCAGTAGCCAGATACTATAACAAGTCAACTAACAAAGAATACAAAACTTACTGGCAGTGTATTTAATATATATATGTATTACATCCATATCTAATTATATGCTAATAAGATTAATTCATGTACCTGTAAGTGTAATTATGTTTATAAAATAAATGTAATTATGTATTTATAAATGTTTATAAAATAATGTAATTATGTTAGGAAGATATGGCAAATAATTCCATAAGTTGAGTTATAGCATCCCCTGTATTCCTGTCTTCTATCTGGTATCCTGTCTTCTAAACAGTGACAGTTTTATTCTTTTTAAACAGAGCTGAAGGAAGCAGTAAGGTTCAGTCTCGTATAGAACAGCAACAGCAGCAAATCCGAAACTCAACTAAGACTCCAAACAACATTAAAAATTCCCCACCAAAAGACAAGATGTTTCCATCCTCCCCTATGGATGACATTGAACGAGGTAAACTCCACTGCTTAGAAACTTTGCTCTTAAATAAGATTTTTTTAAAAGCAGAGTGTGTTTTAGTTTGAGATTGACTCCAGAAGTCTGATCTTGCAAGCACTTTACCCCCATGCTTTGGTTCAAGTGGTAGCAAAGCAGTATTTGAAACTTAACCTTAAAATCAGGTGAATCATTAGGCTTAATCTCACAAGTTATACTGCTTTTACTGATTTTTTTTTTTTTTTTTTTCCCCTCATGCTGCTTCTTTAATCAAGCAGAAAGTAGACTGTATTGTGGTACTGCAACCAGCATAGTCGTTTCCCATGTTGACACAACTGCTTCTTCAGAACTGTTTCTCTGTGTTCTGCAGACGTGTAGTTTGCAGTGCATTACAAGTCAATTTTTGAATTCCCAGACGAGACTTGTGAAAGGTGACATTCAAGCGGGGAGAAAAAAATACAGCAAGTGCCTGCACAACTCATCTCTTGAACAGTGCTCTGTGCTGTGTTCTTGAGGCACTGGTTTGGTGAGACATGTATTTTGTGTAGAGGCAGGCCTTACTACCTTTTGGAGGGCAGAGAAAATGGCAGGTAGTAATTACTTGCTACAGAAATACTGACAGGTGACAGTTTCAATCAGAGTTGATGTCTATCTCCAAAGATGTTCTAAATTCCTTCAAATAGGATTTTCAGATGTCACTATGAAGATTTTTTTTTTAAATTATTTTGGGTTTAAACTCTGACCAGAACTTTTTACACTACGGAACAGTATTAGAATAGAGCTGGAGTTGCAAAGATTAAGGAAAGCCTGAGTGCAGCAAATGAAATAATGCTTTTTCTTGGTGCTCTGTTTTTTTTGGGGAGTGGGAGTGTTGAACATATTGCAAGATACCTAAGTGGCTGCCAAAATACATCAGACTGTTTTGTACTGCCAATCCAATTTTGAGTGCTACTTAAGAAAATGCAGAATAATTGAGGAACAGGGCGGGAAGGGACCTCTTAAGGTTATCCAGCCCATCCTTCTGTCCTAAAGTCGGATTTCTGATTATTTTTTTTACTACTTTTTTTTTTTTTACTAAGTTCTCTGGTCGTGGATTTTGAGTTCTCCTTGGCAGTTTATTCGAGGGCTTTGTTTTCCTTATGGTTTATATTCATCATGTAAGTACAGACCAGACTACTCTACTTTTTTAAGTAGCCCTTAATGTACTCAAAAAACTGCTGTGCCTTGCTCATTCTTTCTTCAAAATGATGCCATCTGGTTCATTCTTTTGTAGAAGATTTCTATATCTCTAATTCATTGTCACTCTCCTCTAGCTATCTTCCAACTAGTTTAAAAATTTCCTGAAGTGTGGTGCCAAAAACCAGTTAGTGTTTCAGCTGAGGTTTTAGCCCTGCTGCTCTGAGCAAGAAGGCTGGCTTACTGGCACTTTCTTCATATGAGAAGACCAGATAGGATCTCACCTCAGTGTGATGCTTGTCAATTCTGCTGCAGCACGATACAGTAGAACTGTGTTTAGTGATCCACTGTAACAGGCTCTTCCAAAGTGTTGCCTGCTTAATCATTCCTCATCCTGTGGTTGTGTAACTGACTATTCCTGTTTAAGTACACTACTTTGAACTTGTTACTATCTTCATTTTCTGGGGCAGGAGGAAGGTCTCTTTATTCCTCCAATGTAGGTATAGCCCTTCTCCCTCTGCTTTTTTTTAAATTCAGTTGTTTCAGAATTCAAGGCAAAGTTCTCGTTCATCAGTGTTTGGTGCTGTTAACTTAGATTTTTTTAAATCTGTAGTCATAGGTTAGAGCAGGGAGGAAGAGGCATTAAGTGCATAGAACTTGAGTGCTGTGTCTTGGTTAGCTTACAACCTCAGATGGGTGGTAGATCAGTCCTTGGCCTTCCTTCTCTAGAATTATTTTGAAGTATCATCGTGATCTTTCTTCTAGCTGCTTTTTAAATTTTGCCGTGGACTTTATGGCTTATTTCTATGCTGATGTTGTGCTTGCCCTTAGCTGCAGGATGCTTCCAATTTTTTAACCTTTTTTTTTTTTTTTTTCCTTATGTTTGAGTCAGATAGCCAACGTGGTCTTTTAGTGTACTTTCTAATCTTCCTTGGCATTGAGTTAGTTTGCCCTTGCAGTCATAGCCATGCTATTTCAGGAACTGCCAGCTTTCCTGAGTGCCTTTTTTCCTTTAGGCTGGCCTTTGATAAGTTTGACTGGCCAAAACACCTTTTCCTTTGGACTGACCTTTGATAATGAAGGATTGGAAGCATTCATGGAAGTTTGTGTTTAAGCTTATTCTTTTGTTCTCCCTTCTTGATTTGATTAAGTCTCGAACAATCTTTCTTTTTGATCACTTTCATCTTCAATATGTTCTTCCATACTAGATGAATGTGAAATAAGATGAGCTACCTCCCTTACATGCATCTCATGTCTGCCATATCAAAGCTGCTCCTGAAGTACTCCAAGTACTTGTAAGACCACCATAGCAAATGGCTGTATAGTTACAACCTTGTGTGATGGTGAACTTTTGCCCTCTGGGTTACTCCTCAAGTTGATGCATAAGATCTCCATCCAGTGTGGTTCAGCGGTCTGTTTCAGACTTCTCACTTCAGCAGCACCTCTTTTTTGCCTAATTATTATGTGTACTCTGCAAATTTTAGTTTCCTCAGTGGTGAACTTTAGCTGTTATTTATCAAAAATGCAAACTTTGTAACACAATCTTTCCAGTCATACCATTCTAAATATTATATTCAGGTGAGTCATTTAGCCAAAAATACAAGATTAATTTGTTAACTTCAAGTCTTTCTTGTCTCCTTCTTGTTGCTCTAGCTTTTTTCTTTTTTCTCCAAGTCTATAAGGAGAACAAGGCAAACAAGCAAACAAGGATTTGATGAAATGATCCTAATGTGAAACTGTAGATGGTTCCTTTGGACATTTTGTGTGTTTAACTTAATTTTCATCAAAATGTCACATTGTCTGTGTGCATGTTGGTTGCATTGCTGAACTGCTGGAAGGTATTTCGAGTGCAGTTACTGACATTTTGCTGCTAACTTATGTGATTTTTAACTGCAGCTTTTAATCAGGGAAAGACATCTTCAGAGAGCTAGGGAAAATATAAGACTAGCTAGTCGCAGAAATTAAAGGTTATGTGGGATGCATTACCCTGTGGGGTATACATTTATATACATTAATATGGGGTTCACATTTGGGTTCACAGTTACCCTTGTTCTAAAGCTTGACTTGAAAAGGGAAATACTGCCCAAGCTCTGGGAGAGGAAAGCCACATGACAAACCAGGTGTTTGCTTATACTCTTTTCTTTGTTCTGAGATTTTCTGTTTTTTTTCTCTCAGTAACATGTTGATTTGTGTACCTGATTTTTTTTAATGATGATTTTCTTTGTCCTTCTTATACATCAACTATGGTAATGTAAATTGAGAAACATATTTTTTGCAGAACTAAAGGCAGAAGCCAGCATCATGGACCAGCTGAGTAGTTCTGACAGTTCATCTGACTCCAAAAGTTCTTCCTCCTCCTCATCAAGCAGTGAAAATAGTTCCAGTGAGTCTGAAGATGAGGAAGCAAGGCCCTCTCTTCCAATGTCAATGCCATATCTGCAGCCACAGCCTGCCTTGTCTGCCATATCACATCAGGCTCTTCCTGACAAAGATGCCAGTCATAACAGATCCCAGGAGAACAGTGGTCATATGATGAATACACTACGTAAGTACAAAGACTGTTCTTTTCTTAGTATGCAATTCCAGACATCAAGATTCTGAAAGGAAACCATATTGTTTTCAAGTATGTCTCTGTTTTAATTAAAACTGTGGGAAGCAATGCTAAGGTTTGATTGTTCAGCCAAGGTCTGAATTAGATGCTAGACTAGAAGGCTTTCGGTCCCAAGAGGTACTAAATTAAAGCTGGTGCAGTTCTAAGCTGTTCTGGCTTCCTCCCAGTTCTATACGTTGAGACTGCAGAACAGCAATTTTGTAATGAAAGTAGTTGAACTTAAAGGGTACTTCCAAAACATGTAATTTCTTGGTTAGAACTATGGGAAAGATACCACACTGACAATACTTGGAATTACGGAAAAGATGGCATATTCTTAGCTACTTCAGTTACTGTTATTCATGGCACTGGCCCAGCTGGACAGCGTGGCAAAACTCTCCTCTGCATATAAGAAGGGCAGTTGTTTATTTTCAGGTGATACTGTCTTATTCCACCAATCCAACCAACTGAAAACGTTATTTGAAGAGTAGCTGCTGCTGTGTTCTTCAACAGGTGGTTGAAGAATTGCTGCACAACTTGGAATGTGTTGATGAGTGTCATCCAAGAAGGACATTTTGGTCAGAGGAGGGGGGAAAAATCAGTAGGTAGAGTCTCAAGTTTGCTACCTAAATAAGCAGGAGCATTCAGACATTGGAGTTGTAAATGTTCAGCTGTTTGAAAACAAGTATGTTTTTTTAATTAGGTGTTTAACTGCAGGCTCACAATGTGAAGAGATTTCTGTGAAACCCTACTGTACTGCCCAAGATCTTTAAGGCATATCATTTATGTGTAAAGTGGTTCTATTGAAATTTCAGACTCTGGCAGGCCTACTTTTGTTTCAACACCTAATAGATAACATGAACAGGTTTGGTGATTGTTTTTTTGTTTGTTTCTGGTTTTTTTTTGTAGCAAGTATTTAAATATTTAAATATCTGTGGTTACTTTGTTATCAGAGATGAGATCAGATGGAAAAGTCTTGTGACTTCATGTGCCAAGAACTAAATGCTGTCTGCATTTTACTGTCAATGTAGAAAACAACATCTTTGTAATTTGTGTGACTTCAAAAGGTGCCATTTATTTCAACCCTCATTCACAAATGAGATTTACCATTCTTCGTGCTTTATTTAAAGCTCCTATGAAAATGTGATGAAGCTCCTCCTCCTTGACAGAATCCCAGCTGGCCAAACTTCCACTGAGAAACACTCTAAAGAGTACAGGTGGCTAACTCTACTAGTTCCAACAATCATAGTGAGAAAATGCTGCTTGAAACATGACAACATCAAAGCCATTGCAGAGGAAGTTGATGACTTAATGCCTGAGAACTATGTAGACAGGTGAAACCTTCTGTTTTGTAGCATCAAGCCTCGGGCTTAACTAGCTTGCGTAGCTATTTAGCTTAGCTCTAAATTGGAGAGACCTGAATTTGACAGAAGACTTTCTTGGTAGATAAGAAATTAGCTGGATGATCACAACCAGAGTTGTGGCCAGCAGCTCTCTGTTCAAGTGGAGACCAGTGACAAGTAATGTTCCTCAGGTACTGATATTAAGACTGATGCTGTTTAACATTTGTCAGTGTCATGGACAGTGGGATCAAGTGCATTCTTGGCAAGTTTGCTGATGATGCCAAGCTAAGTGGTGCAGTCAACACCCTGAAGAGAAGGGATGCCATCCAGAATGACCTTGACAGGCTTTTGTGGTGGGCTTGTGAAAACCTCATGAAGTTCTGCATGTTGATCAATGTAATCTCCAGGACAAACATAGGCTGTGTGGAGAATGCACTGGAAGCAGTCCTGAGGAGAAGTACTTGTGGATGTTAGAATCATAGAATATCCTAAGTTAGAAGGTACCTATAAGGATTATTTAATCTAACTCCTGGCTCTAGGCAAGGCCTCAAAAAATCAGACTGCCAGAGAGTGTTATCCAGACACTTCTTGAACTCTGTCAAGCTCAGTGCCAAGACAGCTTCCCTGGGCAGGATGTTCCAGTGTCTGAACACCTCATGGTGAAGAACCTTTCCTGATATCTAACCTGAATATCCCGTTGCCACTTCATGCTGCTACTTTGGAGCCTATCCTTGGTCGCCACGAAGAGGAGATCAGTGTCTGCCCTTCCTCTTCCACTCTTAAGAAAGCTGTAGGCTGTGATGAGGTCTCCCTTCAGTTTCCTCTTTTGTAGGCTGAACAGGTTGTCCGGAGAAGCTGTGGATGTCCTGTCCCTGAAGATATTCAAGGCCAGCTTGGATGGGGACTTGGGCAGTATGAACTGGTGGGTGGCAGTCATGCCCTGTGCAGAGGGATTGGAACTGCCTGATCTTTAAACTCCTTTCCAACCTGATTCTGTGAGGATCCCAGTTCTATTTAATTCTTGATTCCATAGCTCACTTGAGTACTGTTAATGTTTGAAATACACTGCAACTAGACAAAGATTAAGAAAGTCATTTTGAAGGAGAATGTGTTTCCTCCAGCTCCCTTGGTGAGGAAATTTGGCAGGAGAGGGTAAATAACAGTGAAACCTGGAGATGCTAAATGAATAGCACGTGGTTCTAGCTTGAG
Organism: Tetrao urogallus; assembly: GCF_951394365.1. Classification (NCBI taxonomy): domain Eukaryota; kingdom Metazoa; phylum Chordata; class Aves; order Galliformes; family Phasianidae; genus Tetrao; species Tetrao urogallus. The sequence goes on along the minus strand of NC_136821.1, from coordinate 10,756,811 downwards.
TGGCAGGATTTCTCTGTTGGGGTCCTGCACAGTCATTTCTTCCACCTCGAATGTTTTTCAAAAATAAAACACTGAAGCAACAAATGTCAGCACAAACAAATAGTTTGCTTGTCTAATCCTGTTTTGAGGTTTGATCATGCATGTGCGTGACTAGTTTTGTGTGCCTCTGCAGAATCAAGGCTGTGATTAGTAATTAGTGAAGTTTTCTTTGGCTTGCTGACTGCAGGTAGAAGTTTGGGGACAGGGTTAGAGAGAGGTTTCATCTTAGGTGTATAAATCATACAGTTGAGGTTTTGTGGAACTTGGAAGACAGGAGCATGGTAACAAAATACTTCTATCAGAAATAATTTACCTTCTCAGGAATCAAGAGCTCAAAGCTGCCTCCTTACCCTCAGCAGCAAGGCTCACATCCTGCTTCTTTCTCTTTCTCCCTTCATAAGCTGATCTAAGCTCGCAACTTGCCTTATGACAAAGCTTGTAAGTGCTGACACTAGTTAATCTCTTTACAAATATTTGAACATATGTTGCTTTATGTTTACTTGCTTAGCATAACTCTCATTTACGAAGTCTAATTTTCTAGGAAAAATCAGTACACTGGCTATACTGGGGCAGTGTCTCGTGTGTTTGGCTTTCAACACAACTTCAGTTCTCTAGATTCTTTTTGGTGCTGGTACAGCAGCCAGTCATGAAATACTTTTCCTTGTATTTGTTCGGTGTTGGTGAACCAACTATGATCTATGAAGCGCAGGCGCTCTTATGAGTTTCCCTGTTCCAAATAACTTCTTGCATGAATTCAAATGTATTATAGCCACAGATCTGAAAGTTTAAGAAGTGTCATGATTTGCAGGGTAATCTATTTCATTTGTTTAACGTTACTGGTAAGCACTGGCACTGTGGAAGACTGAATTCCCTATTTTTCTCCCACTTTATTACTGTCTGCAACAGTACGGCTGACTGTAGATGGTTCTTCAGAGTCCTGATGAATGAAGCTTCCATTCTTGCACAAACCTATCCAAAAACTACTAACTCTAGTCTCTGTTATTTTGCCATCTTTCTGATGGCAAAATCCTTTTAGAAGCAGAGTTAGAAAGATGGGCCAGAGAGTTTTCCCTGAAATATATCCAAATGTATTACTTGTGACTCTGGAACTTGGAGTCCTTGCTTTTCCCATCTGCTGGTTTTCACAAGCATTGGTATTTCTGGCTGGTGTTATTCAGTTTGTGTAATTTCTATTAACTGTGTTGAAATAACTTCTGAAGGCTGCAGGAGTCATTATTTGGAAGGTTATCTTCTTGTTCTTACTGCAGCCATCTCTCCAAGTAGGTAGTGCATAATAGGATTCAGATTTCCAAGAACTCTTTGATTGTTTTCCTTTGAGTGATAAATGCTTGAGTTTAATTTGCTAATGCCATAATGAAATATTGTTTTTCAGGTTAATATATTGTGCTGAATAATTTCTGACAGATTACATTTTCTTTAAAAATTGCTTTTTAAACGTTATAAATGATGTGGCTGTAAATATTCTCTTTAGAATTGGAGAAATGACTACAACAGTACTTTAAAGGTTGCTGAAAATATCCATCTGTGCTATTCTTGTCTTATATAAACAGTGTTTTCTGCTTTGTTGCAGAGAATCCTATACCACGCTTCCTAAGCTGTAGTGATGACATAGTGGAAAATAGAGGAAGGCTAAATGCAGCCATGTTAAAGATGTCAGCATTCTAGCAAAAATGTTATGCCTCATAACAAAACATATGATCTGAGTGTCTTGCTGGTTTTACCCTATTGAGGTTACTCTTATCTATCTGCCAAAGTGATCTGTGGAGGGTGAAAGAACGTGAAAATACTGTGCCTACTGTGTTTCAGTCATTCTCTCAGTCATTCTCTGTGCTTTTTAGTTCATTTCTAAACAATGTGAGAGATGCATTTTTAATTTTTTATGGCTGTTTGGCAACAGAGGTGTGAAGAAAATCATACTAGCTGGAAGAGATTCTTAATAAAAAAAAAAATGGGGTGCTGCTGATATGGTACCGATCCTTTATAACACACTGCTGCATTTGTTTTTGTTGTTAGTGTTCTCTGATTCCTTCCCTCCCATTCCATAAGCTTATGGACGTTCATTGCAAGCACCGTGTAGTCTCTGTTCTTAATTTCCCATTTTGAAATACATATATAGCTTCCAAATTAAAGTGCTGTGTGAAATTGCTTTTGATGGTTTGTTTGTTCACTTTGTTCCAAAACCTGTTTGAAATAGTAGGTCACTGATACATCTTTAAAAGGTACATCAAAGGACTGCTGTTCTTGATTGAGACATGGCTTTGTTTTCAAGTACAGCTGAGTGCATTCAAATGTTGATTGAGAAGAAAAAAAACCCTACAACTTGTTTTTCACAAAACTGCATTTGCTAGCAGCTTTCCCATTTATGAAGCATGAAAATGTGGGTGGCAAAGATAGGTGTCAGCTGTTGTGATCCTGTAATAGTAAATGCTTTCATGACTAATAAGCTAATGGCTCTCCTGCTAAGATTTTAAAATTGCAGAAATGTGGTCTCTGTGGTTCTGTCACAGAAGAGTTGGCTTCTTTGCTTACGTAGAAACTAATATCAAGTGGGTTGTGAGCCTGGAATTGGGAAAGGGGAAAATCTTGAAAGAGATTTCCTTGAAGATGACTAATATGATGACTCTGTCTCTTTTAGGAAATGACTTGCAGCTGAGTGAATCTGGAAGCGATAGTGATGACTGAACAAATCTTTGGCCTTAATGTATCACTTTTTTTTTTTTTTTTTGCTAAATATGTCTTAGCATCTGTTTTGCACTAAGATTAGATTACCAGAGACTGGAATGAATGTCCTTAATTTTTGATAATAAAGGCATCCTAATTTTCTACTGACACATCGAGTCCACAATACGGCAGCACTGATATATTGTCAGTGCTATGGTTATGTGTTTACCTTTCAAATTACTGTATTTACAGTAAAATTGTATATGATCTGATTTTAATTGTTTTGCCTCAGCCACCTGTGTTACTTGAAAATGATTTGTAACAGATTTGTAACAGCTAGCTACTTTATATAAATAGTTATAGGATGGAGAAATTTCTGATATTTATGGAGGCAAGTTTCCTTTCTATCATTTAAATGTTGGATGCTGATCTCACAGCTTAAACTTGGAGGGTATAAAAGGGAGAGTAACTTAATGAGGTCTGCTGTGTCAGCAATGCTTTTTGTTCAGTTCACAGATTATACCTTTAAGGAAACTGCTGAATCATGTGGTCCACTTGCGCAGTTACAGTTTACAATTGTTCAACACATTGCTGAATTCCTAATTTCATTGTTTTATAGGACTTTATATTCTGAGCCTCAAGATTCCTGAGGGAACTTGTCTATTCTCTGCCTTTTTTATGCAACTTGAATAGGCTGGTCTTTTTACAACCTTTTTGTATCTAAATTTAGATAACTGCAAAGACAGCAAGGAATTTTCTTCATTTAATTCTGTAATGGAAATCAAAAATTTTCTTTGTAGGGGTATAAAAGTAATTTAATAAAGCAATATTTATCATTTTATTGTCTGCTTCTGTTTTCACCTTCTACTTACCGTAGTTGTGCCATTGAAAGGATGATGCCATTTTCCTGCTTTCTATTTCTTTATAACTAATATGTAATCCCCATCCAGCATGCAAGACCTGTGCATTTGTTGCTTTTGTATGCATTGAGGCAGCAAAGCTCTTAAGAGAGCGTTGTAAGTTTACAGCAATGCCAGGGACAGGTGAATGTATGTAAGAGATTGCATCCAAATGCAGTTGCTAAACCATACTGTACTAGAGAAGAAAAGGTGTCTGCTTAGCTCTCTGCCCCCAGACTATGGCACTTGGCTGTGATCTACACCAGATAACAGCTTTCTAGTGTTTCGCCTTTCTAAAGATGGGATCATAAGACAAAACAGTTTTCTGCTTATACTAAAAGTTTAAAAAAAAAAAACAAAAACCCTCATGTTAATGACTGTGATTAAACAGATCTTTGAGAAGAAAAGGTTAATGAGCAATTTTAAGACAGGATGCAATGTAAATGAAGACTTTTTCAAAGGTATTGAGCTCTCTGATGAGCTATAACGCTTGCTGTCAGAACTTTAGCAGGCTACTTTGTTCTTGGCACCTGCTGCTCGTGAGGTTTCTATGATGATGGGAGGACCTGAGCTGTGACTGCTAATCTGTAATTGTATTAAAGCAGTGTCCTAAAATGAAATGTCCTCTTTTTGGCTTCCCCACACCCCACCGCACCCCTAATGGTTTGCATCAAAGCCTCCCTTCAGGCCAATGCTAATTTTTCTGGTTTTTGTGTTGTTTTTTTTTTTTTTTTCTGAAGAAACGTGCATTTAGGGCATATGGGATTGAGCAGCTGTATGGCAGTGCTGACTAGGCTAGGATCCAAATTATGGGTAAGTGTTTACATTTCTAAATTATAATCATTCATCCTTCAGAGGAAAATGAACAACAAAAAACCACTGCAAGTGCAGCCTGCTTGTGTTTGATGTATAATTGTATTCACATGTACACGGGTGCTTAAATATAGCTCTGCAGGTAAAGCAGCTTTCCAAGTTCTTGAGTCTCAGGACTGTAACTAAGCCTGCACTATCTTTAGGTTTTGATCTTCGTGTTAGAAGCTTTCTAGAACGGGAAGAGCCCTCATTAAGCTTTTGTACATCACTTAGTATAGAGTGGTTAGAGGTGAGTCAGTCACACCCCAGTATAAATATGTGACTTAAATGGGTGTATTCTGTCAAATGCACAGTCGTGATAATTCATGAAAGGCTCCCTTTAAATATCAGCCCAGGAGATAAGATTCTGGAACAGAGTTCCTATTGAGATAAGTGGAAAAAGATAACAGACCTTGAATGTGTGAAGAAAATGGTGCTATGTGCTGGATGCAGTTCAAACGTATGCAGAATCGCTCCCCTTCTCTATGTTAGTGTCAGGCTTTGGCAAGCAACCTAAAGAGCTTGCTTGGATCTTTTGTTCTACAGAGGAGATTGGCTTAGGCCTCATTTGTGACCTTCTTGGGGCATTTGCTCCTCTGACTCGCTTTGTGTGCTCTCCTGAGCAGGCTGAGCTACCTGTGACTCTTCCTTGTGTTACCAAATGGCAGAAGTGAGAAAGTGGTTGCACTGAGATCTGGAAGCATAAGAGGTATTCTTGCAGCAGGAAATCAGTTTAGGGCTTTTTTGGTCTTGGATTTTTTTTTTTTTTTTTTTTTTTTTCCATAGGCCCTGACTTGAAAATTCTTTCCCTCTCCTTTGAAGTCATTTTTATTTCTGTTGCATTAACTAGTGATGAATGAAATCATTATCTGCAACACTGTCCCTACAGCCTCTGAAAGCCTCTTTCAAAATAGTCTTCTGAAATGCATATGGTTCCATCTCCTTGCTTTTGGCAGTTTTGTCTCTACATCCAGAGATATGTAGCATGTATGTGTGCGTGCATCTCTAAAGAATGGATATGTCAGAAGAGTAAGCGCAGTTTTTATAGGTACCTAACTAAGCCACTGTGTGTGTTTGGGATTTAAGGAATATTTGCATGTCACTCGCACTGATAAATGAAAAATGTCTGCCAGTGCAACAGGAAACTGAATTTGATCTGCCTTATGGCTACTGCAGAAACAGCCCACCTGAGCCTTCCTCTCCTCACGGCACCTGATATGTGCACAGTTTTTCTAGTAACTGCTTCTGGTCACAGTATTCAACTGTAGTAAGTTCTGATATGGTGATAATATATACTTGCTAATTGCAGCTACGTTGCCTGACAGCTTCCAGTTTTCTTAAGATCTCTGTCCTGCTCTTGTTTTCCATGAACCCTGCCTTGGGGCAGTGGGACAGGCTAAGGTGATCTCTTTTGGACAGCCTTGACATTGCTCTATTCCACAGCTTACACTGAGATTGCCATTTACTTGTAGTTTTACATCTATCTGTAATTCTCTCTTGAGATCCTTGCCGCAGTGCTACAACGTGCCCTTAGGAAGCTCTTATAAACATCAGGCTCTGTATAATGTCCATGCAGCTGCGTGGTAAGCAATGATCTTGTTTCCTGAATAATCTTCAGAAATTATTTTGCTGTCCAAGCAGGAACTACTCCAGTTATTCCATCAGAATTTTTAGATCAATGTTTATTACTTTATTACATAACTATTTTGGAGGGAAATGGAAGATAGCTTTTTTTTTTTTAGAGTAAGTGGCTTTAATGAGTTGCTCCTGTGTTAACAGACTGAATCATCTTGAGAAAGGAGCAACAGTATTTCTAAGAGTTATTATTTGTCGAGTCTTTCATGAGTGGTTTCTGATGAAGAGATCAACTCAGACAGCAGTTTGCTTAGGTTTGGGCCATAGAATCATTTCTTCATTTCTGGTCAACGCTTCTGATTTTCTTTGCAATTTCTATACAAATGTTTCTGAGAACATCCTTCTTAAACAGTGCAATGAGGACACCTAGGATGGGCAAAAATGAAGCATCAAGAGAAGGAAAGAGATCGACATGGCTTATAGTGGTTCCGAGCCCGAATGCTTGCCTTCATGTCGATTCCTTCCCTCACCATTTTTTGAAGTCATTCAACTAACCTTGCAAGGACGTAGGGATGGTCTGGCAGGATGTGGGGCTCAAATCAGCTTTTTGAAATGATGTGAAATTAAGAATGAAGGAGAGAGCTTTGAAAAAGGGATTTTGCAATTTCTTAAAATCTACGTTTCTGCTTTTCGGAGGAGATAAGGGATATGAAAAAAGAAGGTGGAGATGTACTGAAATAAGGTGAAGTGTGAAATAATGGGTTCTTCCCCAGTTTAGACTTCAAACTTAGATAAGGGGGCAGTCATCCATACCCAACCAAATCTGAAACGTGGAAGGGGGGACCAAAAGATCTGTCTTCACAAATCTTCATCTATTGTTCTGCCCCATTAAATGAATTTATGGTGACAAGGTCACCTGATGGCTAACTGGGTAGCAGTTTTGTCCCAAGTGATCCTGGTTGTCCCTGCATAGGAATAATGCACAATGACCTGGGTATTTGAAGGCAGCTCTCTGCTTACCAGTTACCTGTGTGCAGGAATGGACTGAGCTGGTGGAAGCTCTAAAAGAATGTTACTGTAACTTCTACTTCACAGTTTCCATGCTCTGGTGGTGAAGAAAAGCTCCTGAATGTCAGACAGCTCTCAGAGTTTGGTCAGCAGGAAGACCTATTCAGTTCCTAAGAAGGTATACCAACTTTATACAGGGTTTTCATAAGAAACTTTGCTACATCTGCAGTAGTGAAGGGTCTGGCCTGTTAGGACAGCAAAGATTTGGGCTATAGTTGTTTCTGTGGTTTTCTGAATCCATAGAAGAAATTAGTGTGTTCTCAGATTTTTCCTTCTCTGAAAAGCAAATCCTTCTGCTGTGGTAAGGAAGGAATGGAGGTTAAGGCGAAGATGAAGGAGCCTTTCATTCAACAGAGAAAGCTTTGTTGATGTACAACACAGATCTGGTGGGTTAGCCACAGAGACCTCTCCTGACTTGCTTTAAACAGGGGCCCTTGTTACAGAACCTGTTTTCCATCTCTCATCTTCCATATGCTGTCTTTTCTGTGCAGCTTGGTTTGTCTCCTGAAAATTCATACCTGTCTTGTTCTCATGAGTGTGCATACACACAACAGGGGGTTGTCTCCCTATGGGAGATGAGGTCGTCTTCATGCTGTTGTTTAAAGTTTAAAAAGCAGAGTGTCTTAAAAAGGTAATTAAGGTCCAGCAACAACGTAAACTGTTCTTTAATCTCTAGTTTCACTTCCCAAGCTGTGCATCTTGTTCTACCAGTTTCCATGCTCTTGCAAAACAGTTGCACAATGATTTCCTCTTAACAACCAGCAGAATGAAGCTTGAGCTCACCTCTCCTTGGATGTACCTTTTCTGAGATCCGTGATGTATTGAGTTTCCAGTAAACTTTGCAACCTCTCCCTCCTTTCCTGCATCTTTCAATTGCCACAACTTTTACAGTAAATACTCATGGACATCCTCATACACAGTTCTCATAGAGACATGGGAGATGATGCAGCCCGAAATGCCAAATCACACAAATCACCTCTTAACTGATTTCCTTGCTACATTTGACTCGCTACAACTGACAAAGCATGGAAAAAAAAAAAAAAAAAAAAAAAAAAAAAAATCTTAGCTTTTACCAGAGGCTTAACCCAAATATTTACAGTAGTGTTACAGAATCCCCCAGTTCTCATTAAAGCCAACGGCATTTTAAAGGCCAATGTCTGATTGAGATTTCCCCTTCAAATTAAGAGGTTTTGTGCCAGTTTGTGGTTCTGTTGAAATGATGAGATAATAGAAACAGGTGATTCATTTACTAGACTGTAGACTGTGACACAGGTGAAGCCAGGCTGGATATCACATTACTTCACAGTAACACCAGCATCTCTACAAGTGGGTACACCTACCCCCATGGCAAAAAGCTGTTCTCATCAGAACAATGGATAGGAAGGAGAGCAGCACTGCAAGAGGTGACACTTGTCAGAGCATTAGGGTCAGACTGACTACAGATGATTTGGGAATTAGCAACTCTTCTCGGAAGATTTGCATGCCTGCGATCCCCTCCCATTGCAGGGTGGAACATCTCCCACTCCTGTTCTGCATGATAACCCCAACCTTTTTTTTTTTCTTTACCCTCCCTTTTTCCCTGTGCAAAAATTACAAATAGAAGCAGTTAATGTTTCATAAATACTGTTTAAAAAAATAAGTAATGGTCATAAGAAAAATGATTGTCAAATGTGACCTGAATGTGGGTGGGGAAAAATTCCACATAGATTAGAAGCTACTTGTGTTCCTCACATGCTTGAGCTACTTTTCCTCTTACAAATACAGCCAGGCTTTGCTTAGTAACCTTCACCCAGATACAGTATTTCTCAAGGAGACTGATGATCAGTGGCTGTGGCTATGTTTAGCTGAGGATGCAAGACGGTTAATCTATTTAAGAAGTTCTTGCTGCAATGACTGTATTTTAGAAAGTACCACCTGGAAGGAGTGTGCTGAGCTTAGTGGGGACTTTTTATCCCCCTTCATTTGTAAAACAAAATGACTGCTCAAAGCTGAGAACTCTCCTTGCTATTGTACTTTCCATTTGACTCCCTCCTGGTGATGAAGCAACAGCTACTTACAGGTGATAATTGAAGTCCCCAAGAGAGAAACTAGTTAACGTTTTAATAACGTCTTAGCTATATTTATAATTCTGTAGAGAGACTCTGAGCTGAGTGCGCCAAAGAAGCCACCACATTACATCAGAGCCTTTGATCCAAACGACCTCTGTTTTGGAAACCAGAAGTGCTTATGCTGCATAAATCTCTCTAAATCCACCAAAAATATGTGTGAGGTTGTCTGCGCTATGCTGGAGAAGTCATGGTCGGGTGACTTCAGCTGCTGTTAAATCTCTGCAACACGAGGCTGGTAATCAGATAGTTCATCAGATGTGTCTGATGGTGCTGGTGACCTTATGCTTCCTGGAACATGAAGAGCAGCCCCCATACAGGTACGCTGGTTGTTGGAAGTGCAGAGATACAGATGTTTCCCTGCAGCTCTGCAGCTTGTGAACTTTCTGGGTCTTATCATCAGCTCACACCGTACAGAGACCTCCTGCAGGAGCTGCGAGGGCCTGCCTCACAGCTGTCTTTTCTTCCCTTGTACTTCTTTGACAAGAAGGAGGGGCAGTCCCAATGGTGAATTTGTTTTCCAAGCTAAATGAAAACTGTAATTTCAAGTGTACTTGCCTTGGCACTTCTCACAGCTTTCCAGTTTACAGGGATAGTGGCAGGGTGCTTGGCAGGGAAGGAAATACTTTGGTCATCCCATAATAAGGTGAGGTGACTGTTCAAGGCTGAATAATTGCTCAGCAGTAGGAATCCTTGCTGCCTGACCCTGCTCATGTGACAAAACCACACAATGTAACACCCTGTGCTGCTACAGCTCTCCCAAACTGGAACATGCCACTGTTGCAGTGAATTAGGCCACCGTGTTTCACAGGCTTCTCCTCCACCTTAAGCTCCTAAGGGAGGTGAATGCCGGACAAATCATGAGCGTTGCTCATGGTTTCTTTCAACGTCTTTCCTCTTATGCTCCACTCTCAGCCATGAGCAGCACTGGACCTTCTACACATACAGCTATGAACTCAGGGAGGCTGGACAATCCCTAGCTGTTCCTGACATGAAACACCAACCACCCCAGGAAGTAGCTGCTGCAGTTAGACTGAGGAGATGCCCTGAAAGAACAGCGGATTCCTTATTATGGGCAGCAGAAGTAGCACATGGTTTCCTCATCTCTTTTCATGGAAAAGAGTATTTAGGTTTGTGTCAATTGTATGGGGAGGTGATAATATACCCATTCCCTGCTCTGCAGAAACCTCCTTAGCCTGCTTTCACGAAGCAGAGCACTGAAATTCCTTCCATTTACCTTTCCACTGCAGCAGCAGCCAGAGCTGCCATCTTACTACCAAAACAATCTTCATTGGCCAAAGGATCAAGACTACCTCAAAGTTGGAAGGGATCTCAAAAACCACCTAGTTTCAGCCCTCCACCATGGGCAGAGACACCTTCCACAAGACAAGTTTGCCCAAAGCGCCATCAATCCTGGTTTTGAACATCTCCAGGCGTTCTGTGGACAACCTGTGTCAGTGCTTCACCACCTTATGGAAAATAATTTATTCCTTTTTTTTCTACTCCAGATCTCCCATCTTTCACTTTAAACCCTCAGCCTCTTGTCCTGTGGCTGCGCTGCCTGATAAATGTCCCTTTCCAGCTTTGTCACAGGCCTTCCTCACACTTTCTGGTCCATTTGATGCAATAGTATTTTAAGCTATTGCTGTACACCTTCTGGCAAAAAAAAAAAAAAAAAAAAAAAAAAAAAAAAAAAAAAAAGGAAAAAAAAAAAAGAAAGAAAAAAGAAAAGTCCTGTGTTTCTAAAGGTGCCATTTTCAAAACATAAAGAAAGAGCATCTCAGAAGAGAGCCAAGCTGGGGGAATCATAGTGGATAGTCCTTTTCACTTACAGACTGAGTTAGTCACATGTTCAAGCTCCCAGTCCTGTCAGGGCATAGATTAACCATCTGCATGGTCTCCCAGCCTCCAGCATTACCAGTTCATGAGAAAAAAGCACCAAACGCAAACGTTTGAGTCACAAACAACGGGTGGGTGAGCGGGATTAGGTGGGGCTGTGCTGACTAACCCATGCCAGTAGCAGGCAAATATTGCTCCTATTTTGTCCTGAAGCAAATGAACCTGGCTGTGCTGAAGCTCTGGATGGTGTTGGAAGGGGCTGCTGGTGCAGAAATGTCTGAACTCTGATCGCCGGCCACCTGACTGAATGGTGTATCTGTCATGGGTTGGCAGGGAGTCATCACAAAATCAGCCTACCTACAGTACAAAGCAAAGCTGGGATATATTGTTGCTGCTGCTATATGTGGCGTAGATGAGCTGAATCCCTTCAGGCAGAGACAATTTATCTCTGGCACAAAATGATTCATTAGAAGCTGTTTCAAATAGTGTCTTTGTATTGATAAGGTGTGTCCTGATGAATTTGTCAAGGGCATCATTTTATTGTATTTTGTAATCTGATTTGTAAAGCTGTACATAGAATTAATGATAATTTAATTGTCTATCTCTAGAGATTAGCAGAAAGATTCTTGTGACTAGAATCTTGGTCCCACCTTCAGTATTTCTAATTCTTAAACAACAAAACAGCTGGAAGTTACAACAATGGTTTTTTTTAAACAATGTTACAACAACGTTTTCTCAAATGTCTTTTGAGGCTTTCAGGATGTGGTATAATTAAGAATTTAATTGTGAAGCCAGGTAAGGATAGCATAAGATTTGTCTCCAGTCATAACTCTGCTTACTCCACACTACAGAGTGATGGCTATTTGTTAGTTACAGCAGGGCCAAAGTAACTCTTCAGAGATGCAAGTTTAAGGCTGTCAGGGTGTATTTAGCAGTAAAACAGCTTACCTGTTCAGTCACAATGGCAAAAAAGCATAAACATGAAAGTGTGGCTTCTTATCACACGCAACATGTGTGAGTAGGGTCTGAGACCTGGCTGCTTTGAATTCCCAGAAATTAGCTGATAATTTTCTAGCAGTGTTAAGATAAAACCATGAGCTTGCAAGGCCTGCTGTTAACTCTCTTTTGTGTGCATGCTGAGATACAGACAGCTGTGAAGAATGAGCATTTGGTGCAGTAGATTCCGGTCTTGACTTCAAAAGAATGAACAGAACTGTTACGCAGCACTTGTTCAGCAAAGGGCAGTTGTTTAGTGCAAGGGAGAAATGGCTGATAATGTTTCTTTTTTACTTTTTCTTTTTTTTTGTTTTCGTTTACAATGGCTTTAAATGCCTCAGGGTAACAACATGGGTTGTAAAGTCTGAACATTATTTAAATTAATTGCAAAATTCTAACTCACCTCAATGTGACCAAAATGAGAACTTGAATGTGCAGATATCCCAGTGGCATTCTTCAGGGCATTGAAAAGTCATTTCTACATTCACAGTGATGTAACAAGTCCCCTCTCCCAGCTTATTCTTCATGAGTGGTGCAGTTTGGTTGGTCTTCCTGCACTTCACTCTTCTAACAGTTGCCACCAGGACAGTTCCTCACTGACAAGGCCACTGTTTCTGCTGGCTGTGTTACCACATTCAGCTCTTGACTTCCTGTACCCTTCAGAACAGATGGCCCTCACTGAGCCTTGGGTTTTTTGTTTTGTTTGAACTGAAATTACTAGTCACTCCATCCAGTGAAAATATTTGCACTTCATGTTCTTGCAGGCTTTCAGAAGCCTAAACCTGGCATTCCAGAAACTTCAGCCAATTTGATCCAGTTGGATGGTTTGTATCCTCTCTGGGCAAACCTTTCTCCTTCTCACTTTTTCCCCAAGAGTTCGTATTTCCCCAGAGAGCTGCATTTGAATGCCGATGAAGCACATATGGAACTTCTGTGCATCTTTAAAACTGGCACAGGGGAGTTGGTGTACATGACAGAAGATGGTGCTGCATTCAGGAATATTTTGATTCCCTATACTCTTGCTCAAAGGAAATGTGAAGCAGATTGGTTTGGGGTGCATCCCTACAATGTTCTAGTCAAGAAGTACTAGTCTAACATCTGCTATTTTCACATGCTGCACGCCTTTTCACTTTTGCAACTCGAGTTTGACAATTGCCAAGGAAGGCAGACAGTTTTTCCATGACCCTGGACTGAGACTGGAAAGGCTTGGGATGTGAACCAGCACCACGAGAGCTGCTTTTGGTATTGATTAGGACTGATGGAGCTCAGAGGGCTTTCCAAGTTTATTCCACAGAGCAGTCCAGACCATGACCTTTTACTGATGGATTTCTTAACGTTTGCCTAGGAAAGAAGGTGCTGTTATTTCCTTTAATCAGGATGCTGGCTACTAGGCGTACAGAAGTTGAAGTATGTTACTAGTAGGGATTAAAAGGAAAAAAAAAAAAAAGACAGAGAGAGAAAAGAAAAAAAAAATAGAATGAAGCTTTTTGAGTGGAGTGAATGGAGCTCTTACAGATGGCATTTCTCCTGAGGGAGCTGTGACGATAGCTGTACCAACAGTCAGAAGGCAGTTGTGTGAGCCCTGTGTTTGGGGGGCTCTGTCCCCCATAGGGTCCCACACGGCCATGCTGCGAGCTTTACTACTCTTCTCCTCAGCTCCCTCTCGAGGAACAGATCGAGCAGTTTCCCAGCTTTGTTGTCTTTAAAGAATGCTGGTGTTTAGCAGCTCTGCTCTCCGATTCCTCTTTTTAAAAGTGCTTTCAGTATTTCAGTTGTATTTGTGTTGTTGTAGTAAAAATAGGCTTTGCTTTTAGTTTGTATGAATACCTCTCTGCACGGGAGATAAAGATAACAGCTCCTGAAGGAAACCATCTCCTTCCCTCAGCTCTGCCAGAGACTGCCCTGAGTCCCACGATCTCCCTCCCCAGAGCAGCTGTGAAACAAAAGCATTTCTGAAGAATCAGTCATGTAGAAAAAAGCTTTAATACTGCATTTCTATTGTTTTTTAGTGGTTGTCTTCTCTGTTTCCTGAGGTCGGTTGCAAGTGCCTAATCCCAGCTGTCAAGCTAAGCTTTCCTTGACAGAGTTCGTGTCACAGCCTGAAAGCACCGGCTGGTTTCGGCTAACCGGGAACTCCAATCTGCACTGTTTCTGCTTGGCAATCAGTCAGCGGTGATTGCGAGGTGGCAAGGACTGAGGGCAGCTCCATGGAGAGGTGCTTGTTCCTTTGCAGCTGGATCCAAATGAATTCGCCCGGTCCCAGGTCCTGCCTCGGTATTTGCAGGGTGCATTAATGCTGGTTCCCTCAGCCACTTCGTCTGCCATGAGAAAGCTCGTCCTGTGGCTGGCAAACGTCCTCATCTCTTCAGGCCATGGTTTAACCCTGCCAGCTGAATGTTGTTGGAACAGCTGGCGGGGGCTGAGGGAGCGCTCTCCTAGTGCCAACCAGCACGGTTTTATGTAAAATTAAAACAAGAAGCGTGGCTCCTGTTCCCCCGCGGGTATGGTGAGAAGGTGTTTTATTTTAACACCGCCCCGGGGACAAGGATGTTTCCTCCGCCGTGTTTTACCTCAGCGCCCCGCAGGCGCCCCCTCCGCGCCGAGGCGGGCGGCCACGGCTGAGGGCGGCGATGGCTGAGGGCCCGGCGCCATCTTCTGGGCTCTGCGGAGGGGCAGAACGCGGCGCTGGAGAGCGACCGACAGGTGCCGACGGGACACCCGGGCACAGCCTGGGCTGCCCTGGGAGGAAACATCCGCCCTAGGGCTGGGTTGGAGAACTATAAGCCTGGGGAGAGCCCAGCAGAAAAAGTGGCTCAGGAGCAGCTCGCCCCCTTCTGCCCGAGAAGCCCTCCCTGCACCCAGCTGCTGTCGGAAGTCAGGTGGACAGCCAGAAAAGCGTGCAGTACGTTCTGGATTTCTTTCCCTCTTCCATTTCTCCCCCTCCATCACTTGGGCTTCTATTCTTTACAGACTTGTGTTTTTTAAAGCAGTTCAGAGGGGCAGAGGAGCCGATGTGGTCCATCACGCTTGCTGCTAATGGAAAATGTGGCACCGGTGGAGCACTGAGCATTTGTGTGCTGAGGTTTCACGTTGTGTGCTGCTGCATGCCCTTGCAGCTCCTTGGGTTGGGCCATCCAGCAGAATGCTAATCATAAGAAAACAGGAAAAAACATACAAATCTTATTTGTGTTTCTCATTGGAGGCTAGAGAAATAACAGTAATAGCTTTTTATCCGCTATGGATAAAGGGAAGGTGGAAGGGAAGGGAGAAAAGCTGTCCCTGTGCATTGAACCATCAAACCCAATGAGGCAACAAGCTCATTAAGTATCTCAGGGCCCAATTTAACAGTGCTGCGAAGTACCATCAGCATGACACAGCACAGAAGGTCACCTGTAAGTTATACATCTGTGAGGCACAGAGTCGCAAAAAGCCAGATGGAACGTGCTTTGGTTGGATGAAGATGGAGGGATGTGTGCTGTGCTCGTGCACTGCTGCCTTCAGCCACACATTGTGGTGGTGAAGTTGGAGCTCAGCGTTGCTCTGAATGTGAGCTCTGTGCTGGCTCATCTGCATTTCCATGTGGGAATTGGTTTGTGTCAGGCAGGCTGGAGCTTGGTAGGCATTTACCTGTCTGGGCTGACATGCCCACAGAGTCTGGTGAGATTTCTACTTGCCATCTGTCTGAATTCAGGCTCCCCACAAAGTCAAGGGGCATAACATGCAGTCACTGCTGAGCACTGGCTGGCGCTGGGCTTCTGGGCAACAAGACTGACCACTCATGAGATTTCACAGAGCTGGAGAAGTTAGAAAAAGGCAAAACGTACAGTGTCCATGTCCCCTTATGGTCAGACTCTAGATCCTTCTATGGCATTTATCTGATCAAAAAGAAATCTCTTCCACACACCCTTGCTCATATTACTTCCAGCCTGCATGGAAGGAATCAGAGTTCACACATAATGCATTAAAGGAAGTCTCAGCAATAATTAGGGAGAATCAGGAGACATGCATAAATGAAGCTCTCTCACTGCTTCTATCAACATTCTTAAGGGGCTGACGCTTCCACTTCATCCTTCACTTGTGTGTGCAGACTGCAGGTCCTCTGCACCAAGACTTGGCTCTTATGAGGTGTGGGACTGACATCTCACACAGTGGCAGTTGTAACTGGTGCTTTTAGGTACAGCTCTGGTATTTCTAATGATTGTTCCTTACTCTAACCCCTGTAGTGGTACTTCTGCTGCAAATCAGGAAACTGTAGAAATAAATCTCTCCTCCTGAAAAGTGTCTTGTTGTTCAAGCAGAGAGTTGCAATGCAAGTGAATTCTTTTGCCTTGCAAGTGACCTGGTGTGGCTATAGGCAAGTTACTTCCTCTGACTGGAGAAACTTCAGGTCTCTGAAAGCCAGAGAAGCCTGTGTCTAACATGAAAGATAGGTTGGGAGTGGAGCTGCTTGTGTAGTGGTAAAGGAGTGTTTTGTTCTCTGTTTATTGTCTTTTATTACTTGTCACATCAAAGAAGAAAATGACAGACATGATCAGCAGAGGGGGAAATGCCTTTTGAGGAATAGTTAATTCACTGAAAAACACAGTTTTGTGGAAGGAAATTATTTGAGAACCTGCCTATGTTCAGTGAATTGTTTGGGCCAAAAATGAAAGGGAGAACTTTATCAGGGAATGTTTTGCTCTGACAGCCTCAGAATACAACGTGACACATTTTTTAGAAAAGGATGTTTGTTTAACTCATGACAAATTATAGGGAGGAAAGCAAGACATTTAATGGGGCTTAGAGTGGAGAAAGACTTGAAGTTGACTGAAAAATCCTGTAAAAAAGAATCTTCAAATTTTCTGCTTGTGATTGGCATGTTTTATGGACTGTGAGCCATCATCCAAAGCTCCTAGGTCTTCAGCATAATAAACCTAGGCTGATGACAGGGCTCTCTAATCTTTTTCTTATTGCAGTTACCAGTTGCTGCTGCTTACAAGGAAGAATTAGATGTAATCTTTGTATTAGGAGTGCAGACAAGTAGCAGCTTTATCCTAAGGAGTGCTTGAAGCTGGTGCCTGCATCCTACAGCTGCTCAGCTGGATGGGCTGTAGGACACCAAGTGACCTTTTAGAAGGCCTGCGTGCCTTGCTTTCCCTCTCAAGTAGAAACTGCTCAGCATCAAACTCCACTCGTGTATGGTGACACAGAGCTTTGTGTAACATGAAGAAGCCTAGGAGGGAGACCCACTTTCTAAGACAAACAGTGCCAGATTGGAGCCTTTTCCATTTAAGATAAATTGTGTTGCATTCCTGCTGTGTTCTAAGCTGTTTGAATTGCAGATAGATTGCCATTTGGAAAAGCTCCTAATGTGCAAACCCTGTCTATTTGTTAATTTTGTAATGAGCCCTAAAGCCCTGGAGAATGAGGGAGAAACTGCTGCATCTCTTTCACAGGATCTTTGAGGCGACTGTGAGATCCTTATGCTGGGAAACTGTAGTTGTTCTCTTTTTTTTTTTTCTTGAAATGGAAGAGAGTGCTTGGTGACTAATTTGAGTGTACTGATGGGGAAATGGAGGTATCCTTCTGTAAGGACTTAATTATGCATATTTAGGGACAAGAGTCTTAAAGTAATGGAAAACATGAATCTCATGTCCAAAGCCTGGGTCATCTGTCAAACTGCATGTCTGTGAAGGAGTCTCTCCTGCCTTCTGGAATGTACAGCTCTGTTTTCCTGACCCAGCAGCAGCAGTGATTCATGATGAGCTCTGTGAGTTGGGCTGCACATCTGTAACACTGCCAGTGTAGAAGGCAGATGGCACACTGGAGGAGCAAATGCCAGTCCCCTGGCCGGCCATGCAGTGGCACTGAAAGCAAAGCTAAATCCCAGAGGTGAGCTCTGGCAAGGAGTGCACTGGTTACAAATGAGGTGCTGGATGGGCTCTCTCACCTATGCTGGGAAGACTGAGAGGAAAGGTGGAAGGAATTTGCTGCCCAGAGAGGTTGTGGTTGCCCCGTCCCTGAAGGTGTTCAAGGCAAGATTGGATGGGGCCCTGGACAGCCTGGTCTAGCGTTGAATGGAGACGTTTGTTTGTCCCTGTGCATGGCAGGGGGGTTGGAGATTCATGATCCTTGAGATGCCTTCCAACCGTGGCCTTTCTGTGATTCTGTGAATTCATCAAGGACAGTGTGCAGACCACCAGGAGATCTGCTCAGCCCTGTGCCATTTGGGAGATGGCTCTGCTAACCCAACTGCTCATGACATGCTCCCTGTGTCCTAGTATTTCATCAAGGCTGACAGATGGCTATCCAAGGAAAAGTTAGTGCTTTTGGTGCTTGCTTGGTTTGCCCCAAAGAAAGACAGAGAGCTCAGCTTTCCTTTTCTGCAAGAGTGGTGTATTTTCATCCTTCCTTTTATTCTCCTTCATCTATTCATTGAATGAGATGCTGACCTTGCTCATGAGCATATGGAGAAGCAAAGAGAAAGCAAAGAGAAGCTCGAGGCAGAAATCTTTCTGAAAGGACATAGAAAGAAAGGAGTCTGCAGCAGTAAAGGGTCTTACTGTGGCTACCAACATAGGCAAAGATTGCCTATTGATCTCCTAAATTTCAGAGTATGCACAATGCAACAAGTGGTTTGGAGCTGTTGAACTTGAAGTGGATTAAACAGTTTTGCTCTGAAGACACTTCTAAAAACAATAGGTGGTTTTGATTAAGCTTCATTTGGATCAAGGACACACAGAGGAACAATTGCATGCTCTGTAGAAATGTGTAGTGCAGGGGTTACAGAACTCACATGGACATCAGGAAATGTGGATGACCTGCTGTGAGATCAAACTGGACTTGAGGAACCTCTCCCATCTCAGCTGACCTCCCTCAGTCACCAAGGTACGCATTCATTTCTTTTCAGAAAGAATTTGAGAGAACCTGGGTTTTATTCCAAAATGGGATTTTTTCAAAGTCGCAGAAATGTTTGTGTGATGGGAGATCACCTCCTCCTTGTACTTGTCTCAGTGGAGCACACACAGCAGTGGGGCATGGGACTGAGTGTACAGTGTATTCTGTCCTAACGGAGAAAGGCAATTAAACCCTCAGCTTAGTAGTTTTCTCTAGTTTCCAGGTAAGTTCTAATCAGGGAGCATTGCCCAAAAGATTTGCTGAAAATCTTGAAAAAACATGAATGCAAGTTTCCTATCAATTTGTATAGATATTATCAATGCAGTTACTAGGCAAACACAGAGTAAGCGAAAGCCCTGAGCTCCTCAAATTAAACAATTCTCTCTGGATGAATTTCAATTAAAATGATCCTGCTGGTGAGGGAGGCTCCTGTTCTGCTTTGGAATTGCAAATCAAGCGTTATGAAAACAATGTCTCTGACCTCCTGCCCCCTTTCCAAGCATCATCTGCCTTGTTCTTGTACAGAATATCTGGTACTAGTATTACACCTTATTACCCTTCTATGTGTAAGGACACAAAGAGGGTGCACCAGAGCAGAGGTATTGTGGATTGCCAGTTGGCTCAATTGTCAGGTAATCCTAGACTGCCTGAGTTCATGTGTGATATTATAGAGGATGTGTTTGCTGCAGTGTGGGATTATCATCTTCTCACATATCTTTGGTTGCCTCAAATCACTTTCCTCCATGTGTCTTTAAGGATCGAAGCTATTGAAACTAAATCACCTCTGTTTTTCCACCCTCTGAATGAGAAAATAGATGGATTTTGATAGCATGTTTGGCCTTTATATTAGTAGAGGAATCATAGAGCACTAGGTCTGCTATACAGATGTGTGTCTATTCTGCAGCACATAACAATATGATTCTGCATCTACCACCTTCCAGTAAGGGGCTGAGGGTATAAGCAGAGCTGGAATAAGCCTCTGTGGAGTCCTCTGGTATTACATAAGCAGCAGGCAGAGTCCCTGAGACGGGAAGGGAAAGAATCAAAGTGACTTAGCTGGTCTTAAAATACAACCCAAACATTCTTGAGATGCAGAATGCAATTTTTCTTTCAAATTTATTACTAGCTCATCCTCTCTCACGAGGTAGGGAGGTACAGGCACAGACCAGCTCCTGCTGGTCACAGCCTCTCCTGCCTGTGCTTTACATCAGCATTCCCCTCACCTAGCAGGTATATTGCTTTCCTCCTCTGCTGTCTGGCTCTGATTGATACTGTCATTTGTGTATTGAAACATCCAGAGCCTATAAATCCTTCCAAACACCCCATTATTAAAAAGACATCTCACCTTCAACTTTGGGCTGGCGAGAAGGGCTCATTGTGCTTCTGTTTGTTAGCTGTGCTTATGCAGGCAGTGTCTCTTGGGGCCAGAGATTACGCTCGGATGTGCAGTGTAATAGGGTTGGTGAGCTGGCTGCATGCGTCAAGAGAGATCTCGAAGGCAGGCAGACCTCTCAAAGGCAGCAGCTTGCACAAAGTGAGATTTTTACAGCTGTGCTGGGAGGGTTGGTCACATGTGGTAAGCATTTTTGACTTCCAGGTGATACCGGCCCAGGGAATCGTTGTTTATTCCCTACCTATGATAAAGATGGTTGTAAAACCAGAGGCTCTCTTTAGCCAGCGCTAAGGCTGACTCACTAAGGAGCTGTGCCATTTTGGGGGCAGAAACTGCCAAGATGCACAAGGCAAGCACAGCCTTGAACTGGTCTTCAGGTTTATCAGCCTGTTCCTTCCTGTGTCCTGGGGATCCTGCATTTGCAGGGTAGGGAAGGCATGGACCAGCCACACACCAAGCCTACAGACCACACTCAAAGACTCCTCCAGGATGAGTGAGATGTACAGATACGGCACTGTTGCTTGTCTACTCTATATCACCTCTGAAAAAATAACGCTGAAATATAAATGTCTCTCTCTGCCCAATTGGATGGAATCTTCCTACGTTCTAGAGATTTCTTCCCCATTTTTTATTATATCTCCTCAGGCTGAAGGGTCTGGTTTAGGGCCAGCGTAATAACTATCATAACTTTGTCAGGCTGACACATCAGTATGGTGCCAATCACAGTTATAGGGACCCTGGGACCACTTCATCACAGCAGCTTCACTCCAAGGCTCCTTTTAATCTGTCCTAATAAAATTTAAATGACAGTAGCTGTTCCAGTCATGAACCAAGAAAAGCCTCTCATATTATTTCCTCTCATTTCTTTCAGTGTTGGGTTCTCCATTTTATATTGACTAATTTATATGTGAGAGCTGACATCCTCTGGAGCTGGCAGCGTGTGTCTGAAAGAAGTGGTGCTTCTGTTTAGTGCCTCTTTTCTTAGCAGAAAGTCTGTTTTCAGGGCAGTATGGGAAACTGTGTTGTTGGGCCGTTGCCACCCTCTTCAGAACCCAGGCTGAATTTTCTGATGCTTATGGGTGGTTATGACCAGGATCTGTTACCAAGTGTGGATGTGGACTTGGCTGTCAGTGATGTGGCTCTCTGGTGGTGCTGAAGAGCCAGCCTGCCTTTCAGCCCCATGTTAAGTGAGGAGACCCAGCAGCTCCTATCGTGCTTTTACTTTTCTCCTCTCCTCAGAGGAAGATAGTAGGAGAACTTTTAAAAATCTGCACAGCCTTTTCACTTTAAACATGAGTGGCATTAGATGAGCTGTCTTGCTAGGAAAAGGACTTGGACTATACGGCAATTTGCAGTGGCTTTTAGATCCTGCAGGCTGCACAGTCTATAGACATAGACTTGCCTCTGTGAAAAAAAACCTCTTTGGCAGTAAGATTCAAGCCACAAAAGTCAGTCTCAGCCTTCCTGAAGTGTGAGGGGTCAGGGAGCTGTTTGGAAATCTTGTGGCTTGAACCTCAGTCAGAGCTATTTCTAGCACTGAACACACTAGGACTGGGATCGTGCCCATGTCTTTTTCTTATTTTCCATTTAACCTGTTGCTGGCTGCTGTGTTGTACTGCTTTTCAGATCAGCTGAGAGCAACTGATCATGACTGCAATGAATGGGAATGCATATAGTTCCTGGTGGCTGCAAAACCCATCCTAGTACGTCAAAACACCTTACTCAGCATAGTTCAAACAGGTACTTTTCATCTGAAATGTTCCTCTGTCTGCTCCTAGCAGAAAGCTAGAGAATGACCAGAATCGTTAAGGCTCTCAGAGGCCTTGGGGAATGAGGATGGATACTAGTCGTAGGAAGGGTGTCAATCTCCTGGGGCGGATGCTGTCCCAGTACAAACACGTGCGTGAGAAAAGCTTGTGAGTCAGGGTTCTGAGCAGTGGGGTGGGCGAGGGCAGGATTTCTGACCCAGTCCCCAGGCATTGCTAAGTTCCCATCAGAAAGCTATGCTGGCAACATGTGAATACAAACCATGTGTCAAGGAGATAGCATATGAGGACTGCTGACCATTCCCCTGTCAGTTAGTGTCTTCTCCAGGTATATCTGGTCTGCTCTGGTAGACCAGCTCCAGCTACTGCACCAACACAACCCTTCCCTTCAGCTTTAGGGCTTTTTCTCCTTTCTTTTAGCAATTGACCAGCTCACAGGTGTAAGTTAAGGGCAGTGAATTATAACAAGGCATTTTCCATCTCCATTCAGAATGCATGGCAAGGAAGGAAATATCCAGGGTTTTATTAATACTGAAGTGGTGAAATATCACCATCTCTGTAGTACTAGCAAAACTTAATATACATGAGTATAATAGAGATCAGATTGAGACCCTCAGACTTCAGTGTCAAGGGCCTGCAGGAATGTGTTGCATTTTCTTCCCTACTGATGAAAATGAAGTCCTGAGGGAAATGAATTGTTTGGTCTCATCTGAATTCTTTTTGGAGCAGTGTTGCCTTCAGAAACTCTTAAGTAGCAGTCTGTGCCTCTCTTCTTGTCAGTCTCAGCTGGAAAGACAAGGAAATGGGTGGGCTGGGAACAACATTTCTGGCATCTCTCAGCCATCCATGTTATCTCATTTAGCTACAAGAGGGATTGTTACTGGAAGCATCTGTTTCTCTTGTCTGTGTGGAGAAAGAGGTAATGTTTAGAAGACAGAGTATGCATCCAAATCCCTTTTGTTTTTTAGGGCCAATTCCAAACAGATCGTCTTGAAGGAAATGACATTTTTGGTTACATTTTAGAAGACAGAGCATGCATTCAAATCTCTTGCTTTTTAGGGCCAATTCCAAATAGACCAACTTGAAGGAGATGACATTTTTGGTTACATTTCCTGTCTTTATACAATATTCAGTATCCTTCCATCAAGCTACATTTTTCTGCATGACTATTTTGTTCAGCCTGTTCAAGACCAGGT
This sequence comes from Tetrao urogallus, assembly GCF_951394365.1. Lineage (NCBI taxonomy): Eukaryota > Metazoa > Chordata > Aves > Galliformes > Phasianidae > Tetrao > Tetrao urogallus. The sequence continues at coordinate 10,733,525 of NC_136821.1, read as the reverse complement.
TGGTTGGGGCCTAAGACAGGAGTGTTGGAACTGGATGATCTTCAAGGTGCCTTCCAACACAAACCATCCTGGGATTTTGTGATTCCATGACTTTATGATTCTGCAATTCTCTGATTCTGTGATTCTAATGTAAAGGTAGCCTTGATCCTTTTGCCTGTGAAGATCGCTTTGTTTAGATAGTAAGACAGCTGTTGTGGCTGCCTGTTGCTGTAGGAGACAAGAAGGAGAACCCAGTCTATGGGTGCTGGGTAGCTGGATAGACCCGAGCCACTTCATTTCCAGTGTCTCAGCGTTCTGACCTGTTTTTTGTTTCAGGAATCTTCTGGGTTCCTTTTATCCCATGCTCTTTTGTAAGACTGTTCAAACATCTTATGCTGTAGCAGGCAGTATAGTGACCAAGATGATTTCCTTCGGGTGGATCATTCCTATCACTCCTGCTCTAGTTACCTGAGAAGATCGCTGCCTCCTCCTCTTCCCTGAGGTGTATGTCTCCCTGAAAAAGCTATAGATAACCCAGTGGAACTGCTTATTGTCCACTGTTTAAGACATGAGCCTGAGCTCTGTCACCGAAAAATAGGTGGGTTGAACAAATCCCTTTCCTTTCCTGCACATCTGGCTTTCCTTTGAGCCAAAACGTTCAAAAACACATCCCGCAGGAGCAGCCTGCCTCATTAGGATTTGAGAAATACATTGCAATCTGAGGATAGATTACTTCTGAAAAGCACAAAGTGTTTCAGATTCCTTGAGAGCTGCCTCTTTCTGCCAGTAGGTGTTCTTGCCCCACTCTAAATTACAAATCTGGCTCCCCATCTGTCTCCCCAAGGACAACCTTATTATCACTAAGGGAGAAACAAAATGACATGTCTGATACCAAATTTTTGCAGCAGAGAGTCTGAGTAGTTCAGGGGCTGTTTTCTGGGTGGATAAGGACCTTGCTTCTCATTTTCAAGGGACCAAATCCTTCTCAGCTGAATCTCATCCATCTAAAGATTTTACAAGGTGCCTAGAGCTTACCAGAGACTAATGCTATCCAAGACACTTTCTCTTGTCTATAGCTTTTTGAGAGATCACTTAAGAACATAATAAACTGTCAGTTCTGAAGCCTTGCACACCTCTAAGGAGGTAACCAAGGCCCAAAGGGTTACAATAATTTCAGTGGCATCCTTTTAAACCCTTTTCTTTTCCCTTACTGCATTTTAAATCGTGTGCCTAGCCGCTTGTCTTTTAACATGTATAAATTGGTTACAGTTTTTTGCATAGAGCAACCAAAGTTCTGTTTAGGGGAGACTGGTGTATGAATCATTACCTGCAAGGCTTGCAGTTAAATAGTGGGTTATAGTACTAATTAAGGTAAATGTCATAGCAAGAGCATGCTGACGTTGTTGGAATTAATGGCCCAGAGCATTACTACTTAGCACACCTTTTGAAGTTAATGGAATTGTATTAATTGGGATCTTGGAGGGACTGAGGGACACAGAGTACATCACTCCTGAGCAGCACCTCTGTTATTACATTAAGTCTGGAATAGCATCCAAGTTCCTGCTGCCATTTGTGCTCCTCTTGCACAGCCATTTCACAAATGGATGGCTCTGATGAGGCTCGGGGGAAGGTTGTTTGGTCCTAGGGTAAAAGGTGAAAAAGTCTGTTCCAGTTGCGGCTGCAGAGAGTCACTCTGCTTCAGAAACCAGAGCTGAGAGCTGCCAAAGTGCCACTGGCACAACCCTGTGGGAGCAAGAAAGTAGGATCAAAAATATTCTGTGCTCTTCTCCCCGGGTCTGGTTTTGCACGTCATCTTCCCCTGCACTGGGGAACAACCCAGGGTATTGCTGCAAAGCACAGTATGAGAGCATTAAAAAATAACGGTGTCTGTCAGAGATATTAAGTGCTTTGGGGTATTTGTCAGCTGCTGTAGCAGTGAGACCCATGCGGTGGTCAGACCTGAAGCCAATACAAAATTAATTTTGACGTAGCAAAAATTGGTTCATGGAGGGCATCTGCTTTCTTTGGGAAACGAAACAAAACAGCTGAAAAACTGATGCTTTTCACTGGAAAACCTGAACTCAAAACTTTTATTAGAATGCTTTGTGCAGTTGGGGAGAAGGAAAAAAAAAAAAAAACAACCAGTTTTCTGCTGAGAATTTTGATTTTAGACCAGAATGTTCTCGTTTTCATCCACATTTTCCACTGGGGGAAATAATTTTTAAGCAGCTTTCATACAAAGTAATTAACCACAGGCAAATGTAGATGATTTCAGAAGAATAGGAACACATACTATCTCTAGATAATGACATTAAATCTGTTATGCTCAGGGAATGGAAGTTATTATGGCAGTGTAGAGTGGCTGTGCTATTTTATCTTTGTCCAGTTCAGATTTGGAAAAAAGATACTTAGCTATAATATAGCACTTTCTCTGTATTAAGCAGAGTGAAATTATTAATTGTCCTTCACATTATCAGGATGTAGGTTCACAATTACCGTTGACTACATTTACAGACTTTCACATTATCTCCTGGGTTAACACTGGGAAATTTTAATAATTACTTGAACTGATGATGATTTGATGTCAGCTTAATCTCCCTCTGCACAGAAGCTGGAACAACAGCATGTCTGCGCTGGTGCTGCCCACACGGGAAGTTCCCTGTCAGCTCCATGCTGTCCTCTTTTGCTGCCTCAGAGACGTGGGAGGCCTGACTGCTGTATCCAGAGCTCAAAAAGTATGATCCTGGTCTGCAGCTGGGCAGGAGCTGGAGCACATGAGCCTTAATTTGCTACAGACTTGCTAACTGGTGTTTGGCACATCTCTTACTGCCAAGCATGCTGTACCACAGTCTGTAACTGGCTGCAGAGTTTACCAGCAGAAAGTCCCCCGGGATAACTTCTTTCAGGACTTCTTAGCCTGACCTTTGCTTGCAGAACTGCTTTGCTCCCAAGCAAGCATGAAATGCTCCTTGCTGTTTAAATCTATTGCAGTTCTGTTTGAGTTGAAAGATTCCTCTGTTCCTCAGCGGAGTGCGTTGTAAAACAGTCAGTGACATTTGTTAAATGGAGAACACGTAGGGCAAGGACTCCATCAGCTCCAAGGAGACAGTGAGTAATGGTTTCTTAATGTCTGAGAGCTTAAAAGCTACTAAAATATTCTTCAAAGTCAAGATAGCGTGGTGGGGCCCCGCACTGCTATCCCACGCTCAGGGGCAGGCCGTCCCTGAGTGTGTAGTTACTCACCATTCTTCAACAGCAGCTATGCAGAGATGAAGGAATTAGCTGCTGTGCAACATGCATCACAGAAGAGACAGATTTATTATTTACTTGCAAGCGTGTCAGTACCACTCATCACTCAGCTTGTTACCCATGCCTGCTAGACACTGCTTTGCACTTCCAGTTGTGTCTGCTCTGCCCTCTTTCTGACACAAATCAGTATCCTAAGGCACAGTGCTTTTTGGAAGGAGATAAAAGATGCACAGCTTTCACTACCAAAAGTGAGTGTTAGGGAAGTGCTTGCCTGTGATCAGATGGAAACATGCAGTATAAGCTGAGGGAAGATCTTCTTGTTTTGGATCCCTTAGGCCTCTTACCTCCCTCCAAGGTCTTCTTTTTGTGCCTTGGGCATAGCCTTCTCTGACTGAGAACCGCATGTGTGGAGGGCTTAGAAGAAAAGGCAGGGCTGTAACTATTTTATGAGTCTTGTATTTTGTCTCTCCCTTCATATGCATAGTTCTTGAACTAAGGAGATGAGACTGTTCTGAACACATTAGAGCGTGCAAGTCCCTCCTGCAGCCATCATTACCTCTTCTCCCGTGCACAGAACAGGGCTGAGCCAATCGACTTCATCTGTCACTGATATAAGAAGATGCATATTAACACTACCAGAAACTTGGCTAACTACTGTGCAGTAATGAACTGCGCATTTTTAGCTTCAGAGTATCTGGGATAGACTGAAGCAGAGTGATAATTTACATCCTCAAACCTGTTATTTACGAGCAGTCATGTTCCTCATCTTCCTGTAGACAAATTGAAAGAGCTGTAAATTTGCCACATACAGTCCCTTGAGTTAATGCCTATGGGAAATGTAATACAAAACATTTATTTGTCCTGGAAAATTGAGCCTGAACAGTACTACTGAGGAAATAGGTGCAAAACCTGAAAATAGGTGGACACACTCTACATAGTCTTTACTACAAATAATTTACTGCCCATATAGACACAGCAGAAGAAGCAGGAGGGAAGTTAGGTCTCCTGAGTGGCAGTTCACCTTATTAATCACTGCCACCAGTGACTATTTTAGTACTAATTAGAGGCTAACTGTGGGTCATGAGAAATGAACCAGCTACCAGATAGGCATGATAGCACTGGACATTTATTCCCGTACTGATCATATAGATCTGAAATTACATCCCCAGCTTTTAGTAAGTGTAGGACTATTGACAATTTAGGGTTGATCTGGAAAACAGCTCTGCCTTGTTTCTAAGGGAAAAGAAATCAAGTGTGTATGTATGTGGGAACACAGGCGTTAGGTGAGATAAGGTACAAAGTGTGAGGGAAATGAGGTCTTTGAATATTTGCACTTCTTCCTTTCTGGACACCTTCATGAGGGCTGTGTTGTTCAGTAAGACTCACCCCACACAGAAACATTTGTAAGAGCAGAGATGGTGACGCTCTGTATTTTTCCTTTGAAAATAAACCAGTGTTTTGACACCATAATTCCCCAGCACTTGTGGCTTACCACCTAGAAACCTGCGTTTAAGGAGGAGGTGCAATTGCAGCTATTTTCTGTACTGTGTCTCACTTCCCTGCAAGTTGCCCAGGCTTGAGTGAAGTTGTTATGGACCCACAAGAAGGTTCTTCCATGAGCTGCCTGTGCAAAGGAAGAGGCCAAGCCTCTGTAACAGCTCTGTGCCCTAGTTTCTCCTCTCCCACCTTTGCAGTCCTATTTCCTGCTGTGAGTGGAGAGCATCAAACACAGTGAATCCCAGTGTGCTGTGGTTGACGGGCAGAACTACTGGCAGGTTCCTACAGTCCCAATCAGAGGCTAGAGCATGAGCCTTCTGCAGTCCTGCTATAAGGCTGCCATCCAAAACACGTCTTTTCTTTCTGCTTGGCTGTTACAATGAATTAGAGGGAGAAGTCTTTACCCCTTTGTCCAGGGCTTCCTGAAGGTAAGCAGGTTGCCAACTCCTCCATGCTCTGCATCTGCCTATTTTGCTGTGTGGGCTTGGATCAGCCAAACCTAGGAACTCTGAAATACCCAATGAAATGGGGCCTGATGTGGTCATGGCAGCTGTTGCATAGTCCTGGGGCTGGCAGGGCATCTGCTTGCCTGGCTGTTCCTCCAGTCCTGCTTGAGTGTCTCAGTTCTGTGCTAATACAGTAGGAATGTGTACTAATGCTAATCAAAACATGTCTTCCATTGTGATCCTTTGCTAGCACTGCTGGATGTTTTAAAACACCTTTCTTAGACCCGATGCTCACTGACTGTTATCTTCATTTCCCTCACAGCAGCTAGGTGCATTTTCTCTTTTAAGCGAGTATTTCAGAAACCTGGAGGTGGTGAATGCTCTATATTTTCCAGAACCACTTCTATTACTGTCTGCACATTATCTAGCCCTTTTCCAACCAGAGATATAGACCCTGTCACAGCACTGGGCCCCTCCCTCCCTTCCGTGCAAAGAGGACGGAGGAAAAAAACTGCTTCATAAATTCCCCTATTTCATCACCCGCTGACTCCAGTTTGCCTCTATGATTTTTACTGGAGTAATTGTCTTGTTTACCTTCTGTCTGGCGCAGGTTTGTCCACAGTGCTCTGTGCTTTCTGTGAGCCTCGCTGTAAGTCTGATACTCAATATCTCTTTCTGGTTCCTTAATAATCCTCCTTACTCACTTCTCTTTGTTTTTATAGGACTTCTGGTTCCCTTGCTAGGTAGTTCATATCTTTAATACAATTCTTTTTATTGCCTGTACTCCTCTTTACCTTCTGGCCTAAACACATTGGCCTCTAATGCCTTGGGATTTCCTCCCAGTCTAGACTCTGTAATTAACACTGAGCTCTCAGCAGGTGAAGCAGTAATTTTACGGAGTTGCCTGTGGACCTGTGCATGTGAGAGAGCATCCAGGGGCAGAGCCCTGGTTTCTCAGTTCCTTAACTGCTTCTGCCACTGATGCTCCAAAGGCCTCTCCTACACAGTGCCAGAGCAGCTTTCCTTTTCTGCAGCCTATTGTTTTTTCAGTAGCTGTAACTAATCCCCACTTGGATGTGAAGTGTGATAATGTATGTGCACAATTTCTTTTGCTCCAGCACCAGGAACAAATCCAAGCAGGGTTTCACCTCACATCCCAGTCTTCAGTGTGTGCCAGGTCAGAAGTGATGCAGTCCCTCCCTATGAACCACAGCTGGGTGGTTCATGTGGCTTGAGGGTTGCTAACCTGTGTAAATGGCAAAAAGATCTTCATCCAGTTCAGCACTGCTGCCTGTGGTTTCTTCACAGCAAAGTGTGCTAAAAGGAGAATTACAGACCACAGATGAATTTTCTCCTAATGCCTCTCAGAGAATTTTTGATCTGATCAATACATTGGCTAATGTCCACATGAGTATCTGTACATGCAGCGCAAAAATTCTTCATCTGCACATAGGATTGTTAACAGGAAGGCAATATCTTCCCAGGCAGCTTGTAAACTGAGTGAACACAGAAATAGTTTCTCCTTCACTTTGCTGAGCCAAAATTAAGTGCTTTTCTTGTCACCTAACTTCTGGTCGTCCTTTTTTTTTTTTTTTTTCTTTCTGTGTCAGTAACAACACTAGCAGGATAACTTTCTGCTGAGGGCTCAAGAAGGGCCAGATAGCTGAAGTATTGTGGAGTTTTTCAGAAAGGCAAAGATCTTGAGGAACAATTTTGGCTTTTTTTATAAAGCCAAAAAGCTATGTTGGTATGACTCCATCTTCCTCCTTTTACAGAGATGCTGTTAAGGCCTCACACGTGCTGGTATGTGCATGCTGCATCTTGTGTCTAGTGTTGCTCTGCTCTATTGCTTGAATTTTGAAGCCCCAAAGTTTGCATAAGTGCAAAGTTTGAAGTGGAGGAGACTTAAACCAAGTAAGGTATAAGGATTCTGCATTAGTTATGGTTCTGGCATGACTCAAAAGAACATGAGGACTTCTGTTTTAGAGAAGAGAAAACTGAAAACTCCTGGGTTCTTTTGTATTCAAAATCAAAGCATGCCAAGCAAACCTAATTGCTTTTTTTCCTACGTACCATTACAAAAATTAATAGATGTAGGTAAGAAAACAGCATGAAACACTATGGAATAAAGTGTTTATGAGATGTTAGAAGCAAGCAAAATTAATTTTGGTTGGCTGAGATGTAAATGCTACCTGAGGCCTCAGAGACGCGTTTCAGATTGCTAGAATATAAAATGCATATTCCTGTCTTGAAAGGATATGCATATGGTATTGGTTGCTGTGATTATTTGTCTGTATATTTATTGTACACTGCTGGAAGAGACAAAACAGAAGTGGGGAGTGCCCTGAGCAAGCCCCCTAGCCTGTGTTTCAGCAGGATGATGGCAAACAGCTTCCTGAGCCTGCCGGTTGCAGGAATCCTCTGCCCTACCTGCAAGCCACTTAAATGTAGGCTGAGAAAACTGCATCTCCTCCTAAGAAAGGGCCCAGAGATGGGTGCATGAACTGCCTGCTAGATGTGCCGGTCTCTTCTCATTGACTGGAAGGTCTGTCCAAGTGAGCAGGCTAGACTGCAGGTATAACTTCTGGGTGGCTGAGAAGTGAGAGGCATCGCAGAGCCCTTGCAGGGATAGTTAGTGTCATTTACCCGATCACTTTCAGACTTAAAGGCTCTGGGAATTCTTATAGTCTGTAGACAATACCTCGAGAGCAGCAGGAGGTCGGTATGAATGCCACGCATTGCAAGTAGCTGAAAATACATGCTCCTTGGTACTGGAGAAAAAATATTTTCATATTTGGGCATTTGGGGAATAAAATGGTAAGATAAAACCCAATCATTTTGATTTCCCTGTTGGTTTTCATCTTTTGATGTATGTTCTGACGTCAGTCACAAGAGCTGCTGGCTGTGGAGTTAACACGGCACTGGCCTCGCAGCACAGCACATCAGTGAACCTGGGCAGTCTCTATTTTGAGTATCTGTGGTAATATTGGCTGCACCTGAGTGTGGTCTGGGAGGGAAAGGAAGACAAGGCACAGGGAGGCAATCCTTTTTGAAAGGATTATTTGCTGTTTTTCATTCTCTTTTTCAAAATCATCCTTATTGTCTTCAATTCGCAATTCTTCACCAGTTTCAGAAGACTTAATTAAAAGGTCGTATTCATCTGTGCCTTTTGCCCTAGATAGCTTCTGTTTCCACTTTCAATAGAAGCTAAAATTCCCTAGTGAGGATAAATGGGGAAAGTATTAAACCAAATTGAGTAAATGCAGTTTCTGTGGGATGCACAGAGAATGAAAGCATATGTAGAAAACACATCTCCTGACAAGACTGTTCAGGCAAGACATTAGTCACAGGCTGGAAGTCAAATGGTTTCCTGAATAGCATCAGGGAAGAGCAGCTATCATCAAATGACACATAGCAGTAGGACACTCTGGGGCAAATTGCTTAATGCATATGCATTTCAGCTTAACTCTCTGTGAAATAAGGACAACAAAGTGTTCAGTCGTCCCAGAATGTAAATACGTGGGGAAGATAATAAGTTCTCTAGACATGAAATGATACATCAGAGAGTGCTGTGCACTGGAGCTTACACACTGCTACCTGTTCTTGACAAACATTCAATTTCATACTGCGATATTGGGAAGCATCTACTTATCATCACATTTAGTTTTCCCAGAGTCCTGACTTAGGGGTATAGTCCCAGCTGTGCTAAGTGCTCCTACTTTCTGATACATTTCAATAGAATTGCTGGACTCTGACCACATTCTGTACTTGCTGTACTTCTGACCACTCTGAATGTTGTATGTGTGCTTTTCCATGCATGCCCTCATGTGCATAGATGGTGGAAAGTTAAGTAGGATACGATATATTACCCCACAAACGTAAGTTATTAAAATGTGAACTTCGTAGTTAAAATTGCAAAGCCAATTTCCCTCATGTAGTAATGTTCCCTCTATTTAATAAGGCAATTCGTTGATCTGAAGCAGCAAATTACACTTTTTGAACATTTAAGTAATACTTCCACTTGGCTTCCAGTTTACGAGGCAATTTAATATTTCCCTGGGCTCACTAGTGCTGACTGTACAGAACTTCTGGTGCTGGGCATTTATTCAGCATAGAAGCTTAAACAAAGTTATTGCTATTTTATGCACAATATGGGAACAACATTCCCTTTTGGAAATCTCCACTTTGCCCAGCTACCACCAGCACCATTGGAATATGCCCAATTCTGGAAAAAAATATAATAGATCCCAGAAGAATGGATTTGTCCTAGGGAGCTGCATTAAAGGAAGCCAACACCAGGAACAGGCCATGGTGCCAGATTTCTAAACTAGCCTGACCTTCCTCTCATGTCTTCAAAGGCAGCAAATACCCAGCATCTCTCCTGAATAAAGGGAAGAACACACACATAGGAATCAAGTGCCTTGAGGAAAATTATTTCAGAGAGCCACTGAACAAGAACTTGTGGTATTTCTGTGTTGAATCCTAAGTGAAAAAGATATTTTTCTGTCCCTAAAGCTGATTTGATTTTCCATTTATGCCTGCTTACCTAACAAAAGATACTACTCTAAAAACCTTCCTTTGCCTGTATCCTTAGACCATGGCCACCAAGATTATCACTGCTGGAGTCCTTGCAGTTTTGGCAGCAAAAGACTTCTGGCACCATCCTTTGGCAGTTGTGGTTGCGGAAATCTACCAGGACACTTCAGAATTTCTGGAAGACAGAAATATCCCTTTTGTAATATTCTATATTCCAAATGGATCTTTCTTCACCTAAAAGCCATTCCTAGCATGGAAACAAAAACGTGGTTATTCCAGGACATTTCAGAACATTGCTGAGAAGTTTCCTTTAGGTGGCAGCAGGAGTACAAGAATATTCAGCCTCTTGGATACTCTGAACTGCTGTGGTAGAGTGGCTTTGTGCTGAACATAAAGGCAGTTTTACAACCCTTACAACCTATTAAACTTTTCTCTCTCTATTTTTTTCCTTTTCCTTTTTTTTTTTTTTTCTTCCCATTTTAGAACACCTTGCTGATGGGCAGAAGACATGAATCAGGATCTCCTCACTTGTCTGGGCAGTCCTTTGGGTCTCTGTGTAACAGCTATGTGGGGACTGTCTGGACACTTAACAGAATGTGGAAATGATGCAGTCCCTGCCTAGGGGATCTCAGTCTGGACTCAGTATTGCTTACACATAACATAGCAACGGAGCGTGAAAGGCAAGGAGGTACAGAGGAGAATGCTCAAGATCACAGTGTTGCTTGTTCACCTGCTTTACAAGTTGAGGCAAAACTATCAATATGCCAAATATAATTGCAGTACAGCTGCTAAACTTAGCAGAATTCCCTGTCTCTGAGGTGGTCTTACTGCTTGCTTGCCTTCTGGGAAACCAAAGGATATTTGTCTATTCCTCCCTGCATCTTTTGACTCTCTCTTCCTTCACGCCTCTTACGGTCTGTTCATGAGACAAAGAAGCCTTCCCAATGGAAACAGGCATGCCTAGGGGTCTCTTGGGAAGCAGAAGGGAGAGCTGGAAGCATTGGTCCTCTGAACTCCATAGCATGCCATTCAGGCACTTCCAGTCAGCTGGAAATAAGCAGGAGCTCTCAGTACTGCCAAAGGGGACCAATCTCAGACTACGTGGGTGTTGGGCTCATGGGAGGCAAGGCAGGGGCAGGTCTGCAGCTGTCATTTCTCCTCATTAAGTAAGTGAATGATGTGGGGTCTAACTGGGCTTCCATGGCTTGGGACCTCAAGTGATTGCTCATATGCTGTCCTTTAAGAGTCTTCTCTGCTTTCTGGACTTGCTGGTCTCTGATTCCTTATTATTCAGTGATGCTTGACAGAAGCAGTAGTGTTTCCCTGTATGCTGGGCTCATGCCTCCTGAAGAGTTCTCACCTTTTTTAAGAGCAAGCAGATAGACCTGGTCTATACAGTCACAGTGATTTGCTGAAGCTGCTGGCTTGGTGGGATCTGTTCCAGAATCCTGGCATTCTCTGTCATGCTCAAACCTCCTTCCATTCATCCTGTCAATGAACAGCTACCATTGCCTCACACCCTCCTGGAGGCTGGCCATTTATCCAGCTTTTATGGTGAGTAAATAATATTCTCAGTTATATGTCTGGAAATAAGGTTCTGTACAAATTCCTCGGGCAATCAATATACACAGTCGTTTTATGTTAGAAATAGCTTGTTCCAAATGGCCATATATATCTTTATTATACTGTAAATTCACACACTGTCACTGGAAGCTACATATGCCTTATTACCCAGCCTTGGTTGCAGAGCAAACCCTTTATCCTCTTCTCTTTCCAAGCCCCTTTTTCTCTCCTTCTGTCCGCTTGGCTGAAGGCTTAGGACTTAACTTACCTCTCCAAAGCTCTGCAAAATCTTCTTCCTCCTTCATTTTTTTTCTTCACTAGAAGATCCCATTTTGCAACCCTCTCTTCCCATAACAAAAGCAAAAAGGAGGCTTCAGCTGCTCATGCCCTATAGTCTTACTACTTTAGGTGTGTTTTCTCTGACAGAAGTTATTTGTACGGTAAAAACATTGAGAGCTCTCAGCCAGCACTGAGCCCTGTTCCTTTGGGCACTGCACAGGATGGTTTTAGCATCTAAGTGCCATCAGTTTTATCAGAGGTGACGTGCATCTTCTGGTTAAGGTCCCAGCCAGAAGAACCAGCTCCAGCCCCAAAGGACAAGGTGCACATTGTTGTGAGCATCACCTTCATGTGCCAGGCAAAGGCCTGAAACCCACTTGTAGCCCCCAAGGGTCAGCATTGTTAGTAAAAGGAGCAGAGCTCCATCCAAACTCCCAGAGGACCCTGCAAAATGAAGCCATAACCTGAGCAATGGGCATGTCCTCCGCTGGTGCACAGCACTACAACCCGATTGATTTGATGGCCTTTCACTGAGTATGTCACCAAAAGTTCCTTCAAAGGAGTTTTGAGAGAAATGTTTCCTCTCTGGTTTCCTATTAGCTTGCCTGTGGTTATACATCTGCAGTGTGCTATCAGCATGGAGCTTGTTCACAATAAAAAGAGAGGAGAGAGAGACTGCTGTTCATCTTATTGACTGCTTATTCACTTCTTTAAAAGTAATTAGGAGTTTAATCAGAGTTTCTATGGATTTTTTGGGGAATCTGTAATTAAAATCTACACAGTCCCCTTGTATTATATACTTAACTTTCTCCCAGAGCTGTTCAAATATTCTCACTTCCCCTAATGGAAACTGTCAAGTGCCCACCATAAAAACGAATAGCTAAGGAAAGGGCCGTCAGCCCCTACATCTTCTTGTTGGGGAGGTCCAATGGGCACTAGCAGCCTGAGCTTCAGGTTAACAGACCTGGTTGACTCCAAGCTGTTTTTTTCTGATGAATAGAGATGTTTCTTTTCATCAGCATTAGGAGTGTGGTGAATGGAGGGGGGGGGGAAGGGAAAAGGAAGAAAAAAAAAGCCATTTCTCTGTGTAGGGCTGGAGCCAGTCTCTTGATAAGCTTTCAATTACTAGCAGATTAAAATTAGGTTTATCTTCTCCTGAAAATGGCAATGACGTTAATATAATAATACAATTTAATAACTTAATAGCCTGGTGGGAAGTGACTCATCTATGCTGGAAAGATCAGAGTTTGGCTTCCTACTTCTGGGCAGGTTGGGCCTGCCTGCCCCTTGCTGTATGGGCTTGCTGTCAGGCAGGCAGTCACAGCCTGGTGGCTTCAGCTCCTGACAGGGGAGATGGTGATGGGCTCTCATTCACCTGACACACAAATGTCCTGATAATCTGTGTGTTGGGAAGACAGCCAGGGTTAACCTTGAGTGCTTGGCCCAGTCCAGCAGCCAGAGACCAGTGGTATCCAGTCATCCTGAGGGATGGTGACAGTCTAAGGCAAAGGCAGAGGTGTAGCTGAGTCCATGTGGGATCCCATGCTCAAAGCAACTGGTGCCCATGAGCAGCCAAATGTCTCCTCTGCTTGCTGACATGCAGCATAACACACAGGCACAGCTCTGGGATGTGACTCTGTTTGGGTCATCTTGGGATCTGGCAGGGCCAAAGCTTTCAGGGGTATCAGGACTGTTGGTTGGGATGTGTAACTTAAAGCTTTGCGCTCCCGAGCCAGAACAACAAATCCACTGCACACCCATTCCACCTTGGTTCTGGAGTGCTTCCCCCTGCCTTACTGTGCCCTTTCCTTTTCCCCAGTTCTGATCCTACCTGGTCCTTCTGGGGCATTTCTTTGCAACTCGTCTTGCATAGTGCACAGAGGTTGCACTATTCTAGGTACTGCACGTGCATGCGACCCCTATCTCTGAGCAGTTCGGTGTCAGTAGGAAGTCTGGCCAGAGGAATAAAGGATCTGTGTGTAGAACCAACAACTGAGGCTCAGCAGACTCATAGAATTGTAGAATCATAGAATGGCTGGGGCTGGAAGAGACCTCAAGATCATCCAGTTCCAACCCCCCCCTGTCACGGGCAGGGATGCCAGCCACTAAATCAGGCACCAAGTCAGGTTGCCCATCCAACCTGGCCTTGAACACCTCCAGGGACAGAGCACCCACAGCTTGTCTGGGCAGAGTCCTTCATTGCCTGGAGCTCACTGCTTATCCCGTCCCAGTGCTGCACTGGGGAAAGGACAAGTTTTGAGGTGTAACTGCAGTATGTAGGCATTTCTAGGAAAAGACTGAGGAATCAAACACCCACGTTGTTTGTCCCCTACTACTCAGTCCAGCAGCAAATGCATTAAATATCTATGAAATCTGGTGGTCTCAGTGAGAGTTTATCTTCCCCGCTCATGTAAAGGAAATAGATTTCTTCTGCCACCAAAAAGTGTTAGTGAAAGCTGCCTTGTGCAGTGTGTGCTACCCTGAGCTCAGGTGTTCACCCTTGCAATTAACCCAAGCTGTCACCCCCAGCAGCCTGATCGAACTGGTGTCACGGGAGGCTGCTGCTCGTGCAGCTGGTGCCTGGATGGGGCTGGGTGATTTCTGACACACCCTTTGGTTTCAGGGACAAAGCTGGTAAATCTTCTGCAATCCCAACAAAGTAGCATTTTTCTGTTCTTCCTGAAGAGCGACTACATCAATTTATTTATGTCTGGGACAAACTCAGTCAGAAATACTTTCAATTCTTTTTAATAAACTCCTGCTTGAGATCAAAGCAGTCCAGTTTATTCCTAAGGTGCTTTGAAAGTAGGATGCATGTCTGGTTTCCAGCTGCTGGAATCTGTAATCACACAGCATATTTGGGCCTGCTCCTGCAATGAGCTCTAAGTTCATTGCTTACAAAGCTATCAGGTTTTGTATTAAAACCCAGTGAGGGCTATCAGCCTCTCAAGGGCTTCCTTGCCAGAGCAAAGCCTTTGTAGGCATTTCTTCTGTTAAGGGCCCAAGAGCTGGAATTATCCTTGATGCTTACCAGCTATTTGATATCACTGCATTGCTGGCTGATCTGCCTGAAGAGTTTTACTCTTAAGACCAATCCATTGATCAACGCTGCAGGCTGTAACTGTTGTGAGAGAAAGGTGTTTGTCTTCGTGCCCTGCACAGTGTTTAATGGAGGAGGATATAAAACACATCTCTTCCCTTGGCATGATGGCTGTCCTCTTGGTCTAGACTGTGAGTATTGAGTTTTACACATAAGAAGTAACTGGATTAAACAGGTTGTCTTCTCAGACAGCACGCTCAAGGCCTCTAAATAATAAAGTGTAATGACAGTAATTTTCAGATGATAATTTCTGAATGAGTTACTGTGCTTTTGTGTGCTGGCCACTCTATTGCGTGCTGGAGATTTCCTGTGCTTCTGCAGTGGCTTAAAACTCAAAACAAAACTTAAAACAATGAATTAAATCAGTTTTCCACTAAGAGAAACACTTACCTGTTCCCAAACACAAAACCTTTCAGAGTAGCATTTACAAAAAGTATTTACTTTGACCTATAATGTGGGCCTAGCCCTTTAATTTGGGTTGAGTGATTGACTGCAGGACCAGTGCGCTCAATCAAGGGCAGGTGCACAAGTCTGGTGGTTAAAAAAAAAAAAAAAAAGTGAAAAACAACAAGAAGCAACTGAAGTAACAAGGAAAGAACAGCCTGGACAAAACCAATTTGCCCTTGGCATTATGGGCCGTGTTATTTCCATCTATGAAATAGAGTTTGTAGGATTTCTAAGGTCTAAAAAGTCTAGCTTTAATTCAACAGTGCCTCTAATGTACTGTGAATTCTTCTAGCTGACAGTGATGGCACAGCAATGATATGGCAAAGACTGTAACTCAGCCCCTTCTGGTTTTCCTTCCCCATCTACTGGAGGGGCTGCCTGTGTCACATGGGTGAGATGGCTTGTGACTGGCATTCGAAGCTGAACTTTGCAGTCTCTGTAGCAGTTTGAACAGCCCTTTTTTGGGGGGCAATTTCTCATTCAGATCTGCCCTGCCTTAGAAGGTTAAGCTGTGCTCTGCTTTCAGGTGCTTGTGTGCCCCTATCAACCCGCTCTCATGACAGCAGATTGGGTGAGTGCCTGCTTAGCCACATTTCCCTCCAGATAGTCACCTGCATAGATTTGTTAATGCTGTCAGGGGAAAAGAAAAAAACATGGGGTACTTTGTAATGGCAGCCTGATTTTTATTGTTCTACAATACGAGCTGTTTTGTTGAGTTTTGGCCTGTGTTATTCTGGCATGTTTTTGAAGCACTGCTTTTTTAATAGTTTTCCACTGGCTGACTCAGGAGGCTATTCGTAAAATTATTATAGAGAAATCTGAATGTTGCACTCTACAGAAAAATGAAAAATTAATGTTATGCATAATAAATAGGAACATTTACCCTTTGACAGCAAGAACAAGCTCAGCTGATTGCGGGTATTTCTAAGGATGCTTTTGAGTTTTGCCCTCTTATGTAGTCAGAACTGGACCTCCTGCATGGATGTGTGAGAGTTTCTGGTCTTTGTTCAAAGCAGCCAGGGCCAACATCAGTAACTGTGTTTGTGGTCACTGGGAAAATAGGTAATTTGCCCTTCTGGCAGTGATGAAGGTATGATTTGTAAATAGAAATATGGGAGCAGTGCTGTGGCTGCAAATGAAGTGAAGATTTGACAGAGGTGCAGCAGAGCTGGGTTATCTGGTGGGACAGAGGAGGAGAGTCCTGTCAAAACTGCTCTGGATGAGATCCTGCAGAAAGCAGCCATGGTTACTGAGGAGAAATTCTACAAATTATGTGGGATTTCAGTGAAAGACCCCAGGCTGCTACTTCTCATTATGGAACACTGTGCCACAGAGCTTCATTTGACATATTTCAAGCATGCAGTGTCTTTAAGCAAAGTATCTTTTGCTGGTCATGTTGTAGATACTGAGATGTTTGTTCCAGCTTGCTATACTGGTCCTGGTTGTTTCTTTTGAACAGATGCCATTGCCTGTGGCATGGTGTTGCTCTTTCAGAAGATCTCCATGCACATGGCATACTTTTGCAGGTTTCAGTTCTCAGGAGGCTTTTCTCTGCTCTGGTCTCACACCTGAGGTATTTTTTTCATTCATTTGCACTTGATTTGCAAACTCAGACGCTGGAGGAGCATTTGGGAGTGCATCTCTTGCCCTGTTTTTCCTCTTCCCTGGACACCTGCCCTTGGCCGTGGTTGAAGGCAGGCTCCTGACTGAGGTGGATGCTTAATGTATATTATGAATGCTGCTCTTCTTCAGTCTCTCTTGTTTTTTATTCCCCCTACCCTAATGCTGAGAAGTTGCTTGAGAACATACCTAAGCCTCTTCTCTGACTTCAGCCTGGCATCAGCTACAGGCTGGAGATCGCGGGGGCAATGAACAGTTCAGCTACCAGTCTCTGGCTGCCAGGTTACACAGTAACTCCACAGAATAAGCCTCCCTTCCTTAAATACGGGGCTCTCATGGTAACTGGGGATGTAGTGGATCAGCCCTGGCAGCCCTTACTACCCTGGTGCCTGCAGCTCCCTGCTGCCCTGGGCCTGGCCACCTCACAGTCAGGATATGGAGTTTTGTCTGTGTTCAAGCCTGTTCCTCACTGATGTATCCCAGGAATCTCTCAGCTGTTTCTTCTGCCTTTTCACAACACTATGCAGTCTTTTTTTGCCCAATTTGAAGGTCTTAAAATTTATATATTTATTTTTAAACATGTCGCTCTCTGCACTGAACTCTGGAGAGCAGCAACTGAAGGCTGTGTGCATGAAGCTGGGATGGGAAGCTGGAAAAAGAAGATCCACCAGGACCCTTCCTTTCTCTCCCTCACCCTAGTGAGGACCTGCTTGGAACCCATGCTTTGTTTTGAGTCTGTCACCTCAGTGATCGGGGAGCTGTTGGAACAGGCTGGGAACAGGCTGTGCTGGTGCCAGTGGCACAACACAAAAAAGCATTCACAAATAATGAAGCTCTGAAACACCCTGAGCAGCTTGAATTGGGGTCACTTGTGCTGCGGAAAGAAGTGGGCCGGACTGGGGGAGCAGGGAAGTGGCCTCCCCCTTGCCTGGCTGGTAGAAGCAGCCTCCAAGGCAATGGGAAGCAGTCTTGCTCCTGCTGACCATCTCTGGAAAAAGTGGGCTCTAACAGAGGTCCTTAACTCTGCTGCAGATCAGAGTCTGGTCACAGTGGTCTTCTTCAGGTCTCTTGTGGGAACTCAGAAAAGCATCCTCCCAGGCACAGAGCATGGCTTTTTGTGGCTGCTCTGAGCAGCCTTGGACAAGTTGTCATCTTGCTCTGTGTCTCAGTTTCCCCTTTTTTATAACAGGATAATGACACTAGCCTAACAAGGGGAAGAAGGGAGGTGAGGAAGGGTGTTTTCATAATTATTATCATGCCTGACAGGCTTCTGGAAGAGAATGGAAGGAGGTTGGTTTTGAGACTAAGGTAGAAGGATCCTTTACCATTAAATTCTGCTCTGGCTGTGTGATAACACCTCTTCATCCTGTTTCCTTACAACAGGAAGGCAGAACTGACCAGGTCCAAGAGCTTGCTGAAACTTAGCTCTGTACCAGCCAGTCTGTGGTCTCCTTTTTACAGTGCCATGCCTCTGACTAAAGGAATCTCATCAAGTCAAGTCATAAAGACCCATCACAGCAAGGTATGTAAAACATCAGCTTTCCCACTGGTAATGCCTTCTTCATGACTCAGCTTTGAGGGAAGAAGGTAGGATTTTTAGGGCTGCACTTAGTGGGAGCAAGGCCTTCTTCTGCCTAGCAGGTATTTAATAGCAGCTGAGCTGCTAAAGGGCTCTGCCAGCATAGTATTTCTGCAGCACATTACCTGGGTTTGAGCTGCCAGCATTGCCTGCTTTGAAGACGAGAGCTGCAGCCCCATGGACATGTGGGATGTAGGGATGCTGTTTTTCATACTGGAATGGTTAATGAGTGTGCAGACACCTGGACATATGTTCAGGGTTATTCCAAGCGTAGACACCTAATGCTGTCTGCTGAAGCCCTGGGGCTGCTTTGCATTGGATGAAAGAAGAGAGCAGGGATCCATATGCTATTTCATTGGCCAAAGTGGAGAGAACAAATTGAAGTGTCTATTTTAGCACAGTTAGACAGCTGGGCTCTTCTCAAGGCAGCTCCTGAGAAGTCATATCTCCATGCATGATGAAGGGAACAGCATCTAGCTTAGCTGTAGCTGGTAGGGCAGAAATGGCTAGACTGGCTGATGTTAAGAAAGTCTTCAGATGATTGTTTCACAAAGACCAGCAGGAAGATGTGAGCTATAACCTCCCTTCCCACTAGGAAGTCTAAGTGACCAGAGAATCCCAACAGATTTCTACATGAGGAGAGAAAATGGAAATGTGGGAGTGTGTGCAGGTTTTTGGATGTTCCTGGGCAATTTCTGTGTAGTCCAGAACTAAAAAAAAAAACAAACCAACACACACACACAAAAAAAAACAAAACAAAAAACCCCACTCTGATCAGGAGGCTTTAGTTTTCCAGGCAGAATCTATATACTTGTCTCTTGAAATGGTCTTATGGATGCAGAGTCAATAAAGATTGCCAGTGACTCTTCTTTCCATTTCTAGGTGAAAACTTGGCCCAAAGATTAAGTGCTTTGCTGGCCTTCAGAAAATGTGAAGCAGAGATAGAAGATGAACTCAAGTCACCTGGCATCCTGTTAGATCTTCTCTTATGCAAGCTGCCAGCCTGCTTTGTGGGAAACTCAGCAAGAAACATGGGTAATGAACCTGCCCAAGTGCATGGAAGAATGGCTCTGCTGCTAAACAGCAAGTAATTCTTTAGATTTAAGAAATAACATAACTTGTAAGGAGGAAGTTTACAAAATATGTCATCTGAAGATACTGCCATGTTTAATGCATTTGGTGCCAATGATTTGCTTTCCCTTGCTATGCTGTTTACTGAGCAGCTGGTGCAGAGCTGTTGAGCTTGCTATTGAAGATGAAAGGCTGGTTGTTTTTCAAAGCCCTTTGTGTTTTTTTACTCCTAACTGGAGCTGTCAGTGCAGATGCTTTTTATTTCCTTTATAACTGGAGGTCTGAAGTCCCTTCTCTAAAGATTTCCTCAATTCAAAGGAAGATTTCTTTTCCTCTAAGTCCCCAAAGAGTTGGAGTGTCTTTGCTCTTTTGTTTGGGCCGAAGACTCCACAGGCAATGGCAGCGCCATCGAAGGCATGCTGAAAACCTTTAACCTCCGGACAGCCCGTGTCCCATCTGAAGCTCCTTTGATGGGGGCTTAAGGAATTCAGTTGGTCCTGATTGTTTCTGTGGCCTGGGAATGAGAACACTTCTCTTGAACTATAGACGCAGTGAAAATTTTCTGGTGATTATTGTGTTTACAGTAGTAGATAAAAGATGCTGTTTCCTCCCCTAAAATATTGTCAGAGAAGAAGAGTTAGATGCTGTACAAACCTCCACAAAGAGACGCTTACTGAAGTTGTTTAAAAGCCAAGTAATCAAGCTATGAGAGGTCAAGTAATTTACCCAAGATTGTGGAAGGATGATGAGACATAGCTGAGAACTGAAAACAAGGTCTTGCTTTGATACCTTAACAACTTAATTTGCCTGTTATGGTGCCGTCTCTTACACACTGAAATAGGCTGAATTACAGGATTTTCTTTCTTTCATGTAGTCTGTCAGTTGGTGTTTCTGCTACTTTGGTGGAGGAGCTATCTTAGAAATCGGTACGATTAGTCATTTTCCCTCGCCCCCAAAAATTCCAGCCAATGGATTTCTCTCAGGATGGCAGTCTAAAGAGCAATGCCTACACATGGTTTTCCCTCAGCCTGCTCCAGCAGGGCTATCTGTCAGTCAGAGTGATGCTCCTCAATAGGTACATAGCCCAATTGGTAGGCAGTCTATGCAAATCTGGTAACAAAGCCATACCAAAAAGTACTGGATCCTGAGTGTTCTCCAAAGCTCTCCTATCAGTGCATTCAAGACTTCTGACTGATGACACGCTCTTCAGATAAATGTACTTTTCATCTATAAATGTGTTTTCTGTAAATGATTCATAAAAGTGACTTCAATTGGTGTTTCCCAGGTTGCACTGTAGTCCTGCTGCTGACACCCCCCTTGCAGACCACATGGTATAACTGGTGAGGAGCTGCAGCTGAGCTGCTTATGACTTGGGTGGGGTGATAAAATTCACCCAACTACTGTTGCCTCAGTTGAGTCAGAGAGTAGCAGCCCTACAGTCACAGTGTTCACTGTTGACTAGAGAGGGTTTGCTCTCCTCACTGAGCAAAGGGTGAATTGATTCTGAATGTGCTGAAACTAGTGCAGGAACGCCTCTGGATATATTTCCAGTTTAATATTTCCCATTTATCAGAAAGGATCACTGAGAGATCCAAGCAGGTATCTGCTCGTTAGTGTAAGATGTTTCCTTCCTGCTTTATTTCAGGGGGTAGTGTTTACATAGCAAACCACATGCAAGATGCACAGAAGCTTCTTCCTCCTGTGCATCCACACACGAGCTACTGCTTTGCTGGTAGTGATTACAGAGATGAAGTGAGAAATACCTAAGCATGAGGCAAGCAACACAGCTACCAAAGAAAACTTGTGACCTGCATCTTGCATATCAGATCTCAAGAGAATTGTGTAAAGAGGAATTAAAATGGACGTGGCTACCATTGAAGGTGACTGCATCTTAGCAGGGAGTGTAGTTCTCCCTCTCCTTATTTGGCCAAAATGCACTGTATTGTTATACAAATCAGTCACTAAGCCTGAAAAACTAGCATTAGTTAGATCAGAAGTCTGTACAGAGCTGGAAAATTAATGAGTCTTTTATGTATTAGAGCAGTATCCTTGCTTTGCATTCTCAAACATTTTGCTTTCCCTTCATGATTCTGTTACCAACTTTGCTGATTTCTGCTTTAAAAAGATTTTGTTGATTTTTATTTTGTAAATTTTAACCTCTTCAAAAAAGATCCCAGGTGCACTAAATATGTCACCTCCTGCTGCAGAACCTGTTTGGCTTGATAATTAATAGATTGATCACTGCTGGCAATAGGCACACTAGTCAAAATTGTACATAACTGTTCTCTATAGTAATGCAATAAAAGTGAGTCTGCTTTTACAGTGGCAATTTTAGTAGCAATCTAAATCAACACCCTGTTGATGATAAGACAGATCTTTCTTCAAACAGAAAAGCAGTGCAAGTGAGGTTGTTAGTATTATGAGCACATTATTGTCTTTACTTTCTGCAATCAGCTTTTATTCATGCTTTTACAATAGGTGTAAATTTTTATATGTCCTTAGGAAAGCAGAAGAGTGAACTGAACTTTTAGAAAATTACTTAAAATGGGCAATGGTGATAAGAAATTGTCTAGCCCACACAGTGTGGAAAAGGTTAATGGATTGGAGTGCTGAGTTCTGCAAATAGGCTGCCCTGCTACCCTGAGGCTGGTAGTCGGGCAACTAAAAAGGAAAGCCTTGACTAGGGAGGTGTTTGAAGTGTGGCAGAGTGTTTTCTGGATGGGTGTGTTGCGGAATTTGGGAGGGTAGAGAGAGAATTTCTGTGGCATGAGGCACTGCTGCAAGGTAAATGGTGTCTGAAAGAGGCTCACCTTGCATGAGGGTGGAGGACTTGCTCCTGTGACAGACCTGCCCTCCCACAGCTGTGCCTTATGAGGATAAGGCAGATATCCTTCTCTCTCAGGCTGAGCCATGACCAGGTGTAGAAGTGAGAAAGAATAGGGAAGTGCCCTTTATGTAATACAGTGGCAGAAATACGAGTAACTGGTAAGCTCAGTTTGATGCCCTCAAGCTGTAACAAAAGCCTAGAGCAGCCAGTTTTATTTTTCATTTCTCTTGACAGCACTGCTGTAAAAAGTTGAAAGTATTCACTGTGATCTTGCTGTGCTCTAGTTTAAAGAGCACATGTGGCACAGAAAAGTTTGTTGCTCCAAATGATGCTGTTCACAAGCTGCACTGACTCAGATGAGGAACACGATAGCAGCTCACACTTAAATAGCTTTCAAAGTCAGAGCTTCTATTCTTCTTGCTTTCTAGGTCTGACCAAAGAAGCCTGGGTCACTCACAGGATGCTCTGCATGCATCTGTCTGGAGACAAGAGTTCTACGCTCACAGTTCATCCTGGGATTTCCACATTACTTATGTCAGGAGTGCAATTCCTGTTGGCTCCCAGGAGAATCTGTTCAGCAGAACATCCAGACATATTAATTATTATTCTTTCTGCTCATTTAATGGCTGAACAGTCCCTTGCCATCCTCTTGCAGAACAAGACCACCCATAAACCTGTTAAAATGATACGTGCAATGCATCAATCCCACCTGACAGCTGTGCTGTGTGCATGGCTGCATGCAGGAGCTGAGTTCCTGAGGTGGACCTGTCTTGAATAGGAGTTGCTGCCCTGTCTTTCAAACCACCTTCCCATCTGACTGCTCTTTTGTAAACTCTTACGAAAGTTGTTTGCAATTTTCAAGCAAGAGAAGGGAAATGGTGCAGTATGACTGGAAGCATTACACTATATTATTCCAACTTCAATCCTTTTACTTTTTTTTAATGGGTAACAGTATGAGAAAAAGTCAGTTTATGTTGACTGGTCCTTGGGCTGGAGGGTCATGTCAGAATATCAAGTGATGGCTATACAGTGACATCTTAGACAATTTATATGTCAAGTCTTGTATGTCAGTCTAGAGAATTCTTTGTTAACACAGCTTGGAGTAGTATAAATTCAGATCCTAGGCAAAAAAACCTCCTTGGCAGCCAACAGGGATGGGCCATGACCTTGAAAAGACCAGGGAAGGGAGGGGCTGTGTATCTACAGCCTTAGGTGTGCTGAAGAAATGAGGCAAAGCCAGCTGTCAGCTGATAGTCTGTTTCCATTACAGTGGTTCTAGAGAGCATTCTAGGACAAAGAATCTTCAAGGGCATGCCAGAAGCAGAAGTTGCAATGAAGTGAGCTTCTCTTCACAGAATCACAGAATGGCCAGGGTTGGAAGGCATCTCAAGGATCATGAATCTCCAGCCCCCTTACCACATGCAGGGCCACCAACCTCCACATTTGATACCAGACCAGGTTGCCCAGGGCCCCATCCAGTCTGGCCTTGAACACCTCTAGGGATGGGGCATCCACAACCCCTCTGGGCAGCCCGTTCCAGCACCTCACCACTCTCTCTGTAAATAACTTCCCCCTGACATCTAACTAAATCTCCCCTCCCTCAACTTAAAACCATTTCCCCTTGTCCTGCAGTTATCAACCCTTTCAAAGAGTTGATTCCCCTCCTGTTTGTATGGTATCTATTGTATTATCTATTGTATGCCTTGAAGTCAAAGAACATTTATTTCATGAAAATCACAAAGCTAATTGTGACCTTTCATATTCTCTACTTTTCTGAGGCGTATGGTTGGCTCTGGCACTGTGTAAGCTGACTCTTTGTCTTAATTTTGGCTTTCCTTTACCTTCCCATTTTTGTCTTGCCTTGGTTTGTTGCATAATATACTTACTTCCTCCTTATTGCCTGCCAAGATAGGGCATGGGCCAGAAATACAGAAAGGAAGATACCACGTGCATAACCTGCTTTCACAAGCAAGTACAGCTGTGCAGTGTGAGCCTGTGGTCCCTAAGCTCTTTCCTTAGCCTGGAAGCAGGCAGGGAGCCTTCTGCCATTGATGACTCTTTTGAACAAGACAGCACTTTGTGACTTGACCTATAGTAAAGTGTTAAGTGATGGGGTCTTGCTGCTGTCCAGCCATCTGTCCAGCCTTTGATGGCAAAGAGGAACTGCTCACTGTGCTAAGCTGTGTTTGGTTATCCTGTGGTTTGGGCAAATCTGCTGTCCTTTTCTGGCTTGCACATCAAGACCAGCTACCTCAGGCAACCACCCAGTGCATCTGCCACAGCTTTCATTGGCATGGACAGAGTCATCTGTTCTGTATGAGTGGGGCTGAACCAGCATCTGGCACATCTTTATGTCACTGCAGTCTGTTGTAAAGAGTGAGGGACTAAGCACTCCGACAGCATGACTGTGGGATGGGATTCAGTCACTGTAAGCTATGGCTCTGCCCTGACGTGGCTTTTGAGTCAAACTGAATCAGCCTTCTTCATCACAGTGTCTGACAGAGTCAGTCATGATATCTGTCACAGATGCAGATTTTGGCTCCCTGTGGCTTCAGTTTCAGCAGTGCATGCTTTCTTGGTGAAGAAGTTTGCTCTGGCAAACATGTAGCAAAGGAGGGCTGACTGAATGGAGGTCGTTAGATGGAGCAGATGGCAGCTCTCCATCACTTTGTGCTTTGCCCTTCCCTATCAGTGAAATTAACCCCAGAGCTTGTGCTCCTGTGCTGGCTGGTCAACGAGCCATGTAAAGCTGTACTGCCCCTCCCTGCCTGCGTTGGCACTTTCCTCCAGCCTTAGAAGATCTGAATGTAACGGTCTTAGAGGCACAGAGATGTTCCCACCTCACCAGTGTGTCTGAGATTTAGAAAATCTTTGTCTTGAAGCAAAACAAGCTGTCTACATTTTGAAATATTAAAAGACATGGCTTGAGTCAGTCACATTGTTTTTTGAAATGTTTTATTTCAATTGTGACCTTTTAATATGTGTTTAGAGATTTAAAAACCATAACTTAACTAAAAGCTTTGAAACAGAGTGTTTGAATAATTTTGAAATGTTAATATCTCTCTCTTTGCTTACATGGAGACAATCTTCTCAGTTCCTTTCCTCTGCAAGCCCTCATTTTTCACTGGTCTAAGCGATTCCCTACTTCCAGTTTAAAAAATCAGTCAATATAATCTAAATCTGCTTGATTCAATTAGAAAGGGCTTTCGCAGAGCTGCAAAGTCCAGGAGTTTATCTCTAGAATGCTAAGTGGAGGCAAAGAGGTTACCTAGGGATATAAAATTAACCCTAGAATCAGTTTTTTCTCATTTCTAGTTTTAAACACTGGCAATTCTGTCTTTGGTTTGAGTCAGGAAATCACAGTAAGGGGCCTTGTAAAGCACCTAGAAATTAGTTGGTAGTGAGACATCAAGCAGAGATGTACATCCACATATTTCACAGTACTCATACATTGGCAATTGGTTCCATATCCCTACAAAAGGCTTTAAGAAAGTGTGCGTGCTTGAGATTTACCATCATCCAAGTCTCTCCTCACACTGGTTCTTGTGGCTACTAATGATGTGCTAGTAATGTGAGACACAAGGGAGTGAGCCACCCAGCAGCTTAGCACCAGGGTAAATCTGTTTGCTCCTTGCAAGATGTTTTTTAGCTAGGCTTTGCTCCAGCTCTGTGTCCCTAGCACACAGAGCTGGGCCTGCTTGTGCTTTTCTGCAGTTCGGTATGCCATGTCACAACTTCACCCCCCGTATGTGACCCAACACTGGTCAGGATGAGCAGGATGGTGCCTCCTTCAAGGCTGGCATAACGTGGATGTATACTTATTTGCATGTGTTCTGATGTCATCATGATGTCTGTAATTGTTTAAACAGTTCAGCCTGAGGAGGATTGCACTCAGATGCAAAGAAACCCCCCCCCATGTCTGAAATCTCTGCCATTTCCAGTTATAACCAAGCTCACCAATTACTCAGTTAAAGCTACACCCACTTTAAGTCAGTACAGTTAATTCAAGAAGCCTTAGGGATTTTTTTAGAGAGGGATCAGCTCCTAATCAGTGCAGTGGGAATTGCCCCCTCTTTGTTCCAGGGTTGAATTTGCACCCAGACTTGAAGATGCTGATCTCGTGGAAGAAAATCAATTGTTTGTTTTTAATAAAGAACTTGTTCCTTGGAAGGTGGGGGAGAGACTGAAATAGTTTCCCCGGATGGTTTGGAGTTCATTAGTGCACTGATCAGGGAAAATGTGCAAAAAAAAGTGCAGATGAATATTCCGTCTTTAACCTTCGAACCAGTAATTCAGAAAAAAAAGCAATTGCTTCTGAATCTGAGTTCCAGGTGACTGCCTTTTATCTGAGCTCCATTAAATTATTCCCCTGCTAAATTCTCATGAAATAGGCTGTTTGCTCCAGCAGCCGTTGACTCCCTGAGTTTATTTTGCAACCAAAATGTTCTGTTTTCATACGTAATGATCCATCTTTCACCCTGGTGAAGTGAGGGACTTGAGGAAGGTGCCTGGGCTGCATCTTTCCTCACAGGATCCCCTTGTTTCACCTGCACAGAGCCCAGCTGGGTGAGCTGGCTCCTGCTTCTTGCCATGGCTGTGTCCAGCATTGGGGTACAACAGAGCAGTGTGAGCATCTGGCAGTGGTCTTGCAGAGCCCAGAGGCAGAGGATGCTGCTGCATGCTCATTGCCCAGTCCTACAGCCTCATCCTTCCCACCTTCATTCCCACTGCAGTGTCTCTGCAAGATCTTCTCTATTTGGTCCAGGTTATGATTTCTTCCATCCTTGGTTGCCCTGTGTGGTTCTTCCTCAGGGTTTATTTCTGGTGGCAACTACTAGATCCAACTGTCGACTGTTTATTCTGGACTTGCAGAAGTTTCTTGCTGCAATTTTCTTACAGAACTCTTTTCAAAAATACAGATTTGTTTATTTTTACTGACTGTGGCCAAAGTAGCAGTTCCAAAATCCCATAGGGAAGGAGCACTGGGGGCAGACGTGCTGAGCTGGAGCTGCTCTGTATGCCAAGTGCAGCTGGCTGAAAATAGTTTTGACCTTTTTATAAACTGAAGCATTGTCCAGCCTTGTTTTCACTGACCTGACATGTTAATGTGCAGGAGAACTACCTCAGCATTTCTGAGGTGCTGTTTGCTTGGAGCATGTTTCCCTTTACAGATTTCTTACTGTGCATGAACTCTGAGGCTGAATGAATAATTTATAAAGCTTTTTACATTTCTATCTACCGTCTTATGGCAAAGCAATCAGAGCACCCCTCACACCATATTGCTTCTCTTCCTCCCTCTATTTGGTCAGCCTACAGTCATCAGTGCCTGAATTCCTTCCCTTATGTAGCTCATGCTCTCTAAAGGACTCCACGCTCATCACCCAATGTTTGTGGCTTTGATTCTAACTAATAGTCTGTGAAGGGCAGCTCACATAGCTTGAACACACTTGACTTTTCTAGGTGTAAAGAAGACCCTTGAAGCCTGTCCTCATAGTCAACACCCAAGAAAGAGATTCTTCCAACCAAGCCATTTTACTATAGGTTTGGCTGCACAGACAAAGCAAAGCAGCTTCTCTTGCTTCTAGACCTGGTAGCTCACAAAAATGGGTGGGAGGTGAGTCAGTCTCTCAAGGGACCACATAGCACCATATCAAGTCTTCGGAATTTCTCTGCCACAAGCAGCTTGTATGTCTGGCTTATCTCCTCTAAAATAATCAGTGCACTGTTTGTCAGTCAGCCTTATTTAATAACTAACATGCCACAGGTGGTTTAGCAGCTTGAGCACCGAGGCTGAAATAATTACATTCTCTGGACTGAACAGAAAGGTAGATGCTGGAAACTTTGGGATGCTTGAGTGCTGTGGGAAAGTCAGTTTGATCCAGCCCAATTCCTTGAGATGCTTTTCATTCCCCAGCAGGGAATGGAAGATTTGGCCAGAACCTGTGAAAAAGAGGAAACTTTAGGGCTCAGAGAGATGAGGACTGGATAAGCCTAGCTGCATCACAGCTCCTTTTTTAGCTGCTTGTCCTCTCTGTAGGATCATTCGTTTCTACAGGATGCCTGCTCTGAAGCGTGTGGTGGTTGGGAAGAGATCCTATCAGTAGCTCTGCTCTTACAAGGGTAGTGAGCAGAAAATATGAAAGACACCCCCTAAAGAAAATCATGAATTAAATAATGATTTCTCAAAAAGCATTAAGTTTGCATACAGAAATCAGAGCAGGGAAGCTCACCACTACATTTCTATGGCCAAACCCACAGGTGAAGATTAACTGAAAGCCTTCAGGGACAACAAACAGAGCAATGTTACTGTGGGGACAAGAGCCTGTTTTGCCATTTGTTTTCTGCATGTCAGAGAGGTATGTGAGTGCTGCTGTGGATACAAG
Organism: Tetrao urogallus; assembly: GCF_951394365.1. Taxonomy (NCBI): domain Eukaryota; kingdom Metazoa; phylum Chordata; class Aves; order Galliformes; family Phasianidae; genus Tetrao; species Tetrao urogallus. The sequence goes on along the minus strand of NC_136821.1, from coordinate 10,704,949 downwards.
AAGAAACTACCTTGTATTTGTTCCTTACATTCACCTCAACAACATTTTGAAGCAGTTTCTAGCACTCGTTTTTTGTCTTGGACTGCTGCACTTCTCCCATAATGGATATCCCCTGCTGCAGATATTTCTGTAAGTAATGTGCTTCGATTCTGTTCTGTTCTTTCCACATCTCCTGGCTGAGGAGTGCTTAAGCATATGGATGCCACGAGAAGAATATTTATGGGAATGGGCTGCTTTGAGGCAATAATCCAAAATACCCATGAAGTGCTTCAGATTGAGATTTGTGCAAATCTGAACTGCAAACTTGTTTCTGTGGTGTGTATTCATTCAGATGAAAGACTTTGAAGTCTGTATTGTAACCTATGTGTCCTGTCACGCCTGCTCATATTGCAGATTGCTAGTGCTGCCAAACTACCTGAAATTCTTTGCAGAAATTGCTTAACATATGGTTTTGAAAAACAAAGGGGAAAGTGGAAAAACAACAACAACAACAAAAGACAGAAAATGAAGAAACTACTCTTATTTATTGTGAATTAGTCATCCCTCTCCAGATATGGCAGAATAACTGGGAGGAGGCTGGAGTCTCTTTCTGCTCTATTTTCAGCCAGTGCTGAAAGAAAAAGTGCCAGAAATCTCTGCAAAGTCTGTTCTGAGGAGATTTCCCACCAGTTTCATGAATCAAATATGTTTGGATTAACTGTGAATAAGCCCTTGGGCAGAACTAGTGTATCATGGGTTCATTGATCACAAAAACTTCTGTGCATGATGTCTGACCCAACATTCAATAAAGGTGATGAGAAACCTATGGGGCCAGCTTATCCTATAGCTGCGGAGCCTATTAGCAGTTCTCTCTACAGCAGCTGGAGTCAGCTCTTCCCAGACAATGGCAGCAGGATTGCAGTGAATCTTGCTTATGTTTGTGGGCCCAAGTTACAGGGCTTTGAATCAGGCCCGGGGGCACTGTACATTGCTGATTTAAAAACAAAACAAAAACTGGTATAGCAAATGTTGTGTTGAGGGACATGGTTTAGTGAGAAGTATTGGTGATCAGTGGATGGTTGGACTGGGTGATCCTGTGATTCTTCCAGTGTTGGTGGTTCTATGATTCTATAAATGAGACTTGGTAAAAATCAGGCTAATCTCTTCCTCCAGCTGCTCAGATGCCTTCTTTCCCAGCAGCAGTTAACAAAGATGAATGTCTACTTCTTCCAGGATTGTTTGACTATGGGGACAGTTTCAGGGCTGTCCCTAGATGCTGCCTACACAGTGATGTTTTCAAAGTTATGCCCCTCTGTCTGTTGATCCTTCTCTGAAGAGTTTCTAGTAGTGCTTATTGTGAACTCAGAAGTGTCTGTAATCAACTCTGCAATGATATTAAATGAGAGAATAGTTTTTAAAGGCTTCCCCTCCTGAAGTGTGCTGTGCATTTCAGAGGTGACAGGCAATGTGCAAGGACCCAAAACAGAGACATTTGAGAGAGCTTTTAGTCATTGAGCCTGAGCCCAGTCATACATTGACTTTGGTTTAGGATCTGAGGGCCTCTGATTTAACCACTCCTTTCTCACTTGGCAACCAAGCCAAGAGCAGACCGTGTTTCCTTTCCAATCCAGAGGAACTTGGAGGCTGTAAGAAAAACACAACAAAACTCAACAATTTTTATCAGAAATTTTGCCTCAAAATGAGCTCTGTAATGTCAGAATGACTCATCTTATGGGATTTCTGTTGAGGACAATGGTAGAAGTCCTGTGAGGCTGTTGCTGCCTTGCTTTCAAATGCCCCTCTTTGCATGGGATCCTCCTGTGCATCGCAGTCCCAGCCAAAGCTAAGCAGAAAGTTGTTGCAGCCGCTGCTCCAAGGCATGGATAAAACTTGCCATACCTCTTTGAATTTTAGGGACATAAAAAAAAAAGAAGTGAAATATCTTTAAGTGCAACAGAAAGAGCTGTGGAAGCAACTCAGTATGAGGTAGATAAGGAAGAGTGTGAGTGAAGTGTGAGTGCACGCTTATGATCACAACCACACCACTTCTGATTTGTGTCAGAAAGGGCAAGAATACGTGTTTACAGATTTCCCACTGTACTACAGCCTCACAACCTCGTAGTCCTTCTGAGGAAGGAAAGAGTTAATGCATTCTCCAGCATTTTTATCGTTCCTGTAGAATAATCACCGTTCTAAAGATGCCTGCCTTGAAATTACAACGTAATCCTCTGCCTGACTTAACTCTAAAAATCTGGTGGCTGGTAGATAAAAATCATTGAGAACGATCATTTCATTTGAGGCATCAATAACTTCGGCAGAGCTGTTAGGTCAACAGCTCAGCTGCTCTGAAAATGGTGAACAAAAATTTCTGGTGTCAAGTAGCTCAGTGCTTGGCCTGTAACCTCCACCAGCACTGCTGGCTGGGGAACCATGATTTCTGGAAGTGGAAATCCTCTATTGAGGGGATGCTGGGGAGACCAAAGCTGCTTGTGAGGTTGTGTAAAATGGCAGTTTGTGCATTGAGGAGTAAAAGCGCTGGATAAGCATTCGGGAGTTCTAGTCCCAGGTCTTGTCTCTGTGATTTGTTTGCTGCATGACCTTGTAGTGGTTGTGTTTCCTTGTCCTTACCTCGACTTAATCCTTGAATCAGTTTTGTGATAGCTGAGGGATAGCAGTAGAGCTCAGACCTTCCATCTGCTCCCTCAGGCGGACTGCACAGCCCCGCACCTAGCAGGGTTTCTTCCTGAAACAACCAAGAGCCAAGAAAGCAGGACACTATGACCTGTCTCTGTGTGAGCTGTCACTGTGCAACAGGGCAGCTCTAGCACCAAACTGTGCTCATGGAGCTAGAGGCCATGCTGGCTGATGGGAATTGCAGGGGACACCCTCAAGGTATGAGTTTTTCTTTACAGCTTTTCTTTTAGAGGCGCATGATCATAGCCACCCTTATCCTGTTGGCTAAGACACTTAGGCTGACAGCCTTCAGGTTGGAGGCTGATGGAGGAAGACAGCTTAGAGTCTCTCTTTGAAGGAGTCTGTGCTGATTAGGGTCAGCTGCTGTTACCTTAGGGGCAGTTAATTGAGTGGGTATCAATAGACAGCAGGCCGTTTATCTCCATAATTTTCCTATCCTGTCTACTATTGAATAAAACAACTGAGAGGGAAGTTGTATTAACTTTACTTTTATCTTTAATTATCTAATTGCAGTAAAAGGCAGTGTTTGAGAAGTCGCTGAATACAGGATAGAATTGGTTCTGTAATAATAATAATAACTTGTTTTCCATCTTTGAAAATAAATCTAGTCTTTAGTTGAAAGCTTTAACTGTTGCTGGCAGTCATTCAGCTAGCACAATTTGGGCTCTGAGTACTTGATTAGAATAACTTTTAGGAAAATTGCCTTCCTGAATCTAGTAAGGATCCATTAACCTGATGAAACAGGGTTTGCTTATCTGTGAGGTTAAGACTCAGAACACAGCCTGGGCTGCATTAGATGAGACCTCTCTTAGAATGGCATAAAGACAGAAAGTAATAAAAGCACCATCTGTCATGTCTAGTCAATCAGATCTAGTATAAGAGCAGAATTATTCCTCTGGCTTCACCGTTATTAGATCATCTGTTTGTTAACAATGGGAAGTGTCAGTAATGCTGAAAATTGCTTCTATTGCCTCAAATTACTTCTAGATGTTTTTATCTTGGAGAGAATGAATATGAATTTGAGTTTATGCGACAAAGAAATATGCCAAGGCATTCTGTGTTGAATCTATTTTGTGATTGATTGTTGGAGGTAAAACTGCATGAGAGATGGAGAAAAAGTGCTGTGTACACTTTGCTTCTGAGAACGATTGTTTTTATAAACAAAGCTCCTCTTGTGGGTTGCTGAGCACTCTGAGGTTCTTTGAAGTCAACTGGCTACAAACCTCCTGAGTGGCCCTCTGCATCTCATAGGACTGGCACTGCCAGATCTTCTCTTGTATCCTAGACGTAGCCAAAGGCCACGTAAAAGGTGACTGCTTTTTTCATCATGGCTTTATTAAAGCTAACAAATGTTGGCACTAATGGATTTCTCTGTCACTGAATACCAGTGTGGTCCCTTCTGTTTACTGAAGACTGTGCAGAAGCTCTTGGGTAGACCTAAAGCTGAATACTGAACAGCACAGGTGTGAGAGTTGGTGGAAACCCATATTGTCAGTTGGGGCTGCCAGGTGTGGGCATTTTGCTCCACTCTAACGCAGGTGTGAATGGCTGCTGGTGAGTAATAAATGTAAAGAAGGACCAATCAGTATCTAACAAGTACACCACAGGAAGATAAAGGAAATCTGTGGAGGGCTTGTATCCTTACAGTGCACGAGGAACTGCTGAGAAACAGGTTGGTAAAGCAAAAGGGCCTGAAGATGACTGTAGTAGCCTAGACTGTAGTAGACAAGAGAAAGTGTCCTTAAATAGATTCATCAGACCTCCTGCTGCTGGAGCAGGACTTGTGCTGAGCCTGCAGTTGCATAGCTCTAATGGCTTGCAGCATCTAGGCTGTGGGTGTAGGAGAAATACCATGTGCCACTGCCCGCTGGTGGGGTGTGCTTCTGGCTGCTTCCCTGCAGCTCTGCTCTGCAGTTGCCCATGAGAAAAGCGTGCCTTTGTTCAGGGGTGCTGTTTGTGTAAGAAAGGGGAACTTATGAACTCCTCCTTTTATGTGAGTATAACTTTTCTCCTCTGCAATCCGAGGGGATTTGCCCTAAGTGCCAGTGGAGAGCAGACCTCCCTGGGCACAGCATAGTCAGGACAAAATAAATTGTGCCACAGACTGTCAGTTCAGACTGTATGTTTAGACCAATTTTTTATTTATTAATTTTTTTTTTTTTTTAAAGGAGGAAAAGTCTCTAATTTTATGCTTTTCCCCCTTGGGATTTGATACAGGGAAAACCCACACAGCTACTCTTCCTGCTGGAGCTGCTGGCTCTCCCCATGTGACAAAGCGATCCCTGCACGGGGAGGCAGAAAAGAATGGATGTCACCACAAGCTCACTATGAAAGTGTAGGGAACCAGAGTTAATAGATCTTGGATGAGCCCCTGATCTGCCTGGCCCTGGGTGTAGCAAAAGTGGGAGCTGGTCCAGGAGGATCTGATTAAAATCTCGCAGCAATGATGGTCCCAGGAATGCAGAAGGTTGTAACGTGTCTATCTGTGCTCGCATCTGGGAGTGGCCACTGATGCAGAGCTGGGATCTCTCTGGATTAGATCAGGATTTCTATCAGGACAGAGATATTTTAGGGATTTACATGTTCCCTGACCTGGCAGCTTGCCCTAATGAAACACTGATTATGCAACAGCAATCTAACTTAAGCTCTAGTAAAAAAAAAATCTGCTGTGCTGAGAAATGGTGAGAGTAACCTCTCTGTGATGGCAAAGATTTGAAATTGTGCAGTGTATTATGTGTCCTGACACAAAGAAGCTTGCAAGGAATGGAAATAATCAGGCTGTTTATTGTTGGTGCGTGAAAAACAAAACTGGAAAAACTATAATTAGAGCCTGCCCCGAGATTCTCCTAGTTGTATGGCCAGATTAATGATTGAAAGTGTTCTCTCCATACGTATGGGAGATTAGTTCTGCTTGTTTCTCATTTTATGGCCAGTGGAGCTAAGGCTAGCTCAAGGTGACTGATGCGTAGCAGAATCAGAACTGAATCCCAGCGTCCTGCTGCCACATCCAGGAGCTGTGAACCCTCCTTTGCTGTCCAGCAGACCCCAGAGCTGGGCATCTCTGAGAACTGGCTGTGAGGGATGGAGGAGTTGCAGGATTCCTGCATTTCTTGCTGCTGGCTGCCTCTTGCTGAAGGATAAACGAGAGTGAAAGCAGCTGTTTGCACAGAATGGGATAGAAGATGGTATGAGACCACCAGGTCAGTGTGAAAAGGGCTGTTCCCAAGGCAGTATCTGTCCCAGAGGCTGGAACAGACTACAGATGGCTGAGATGCTGTGTGCAATTGTTTTTCAGTCTTTGCTGTGATAATACTAAAGGCAGGGCAGCTTGATGGATAGGCTGCTGATCTGGCACACGTGAATTTTCAGCAGAGTCTGCCTTCATCAGGACATTTTTTTTCCCCTCCTTTGCTGATCTCTGAAGAGGAAATAGTGACATCTGCTCAGTGAAATGCCCTGAGACCTACAGCAGTAAGAACCTGCTACCACTACCACCAGGGAGAAAATGTTCACCAAACAGCCACCAAGTGCTTTTCCAAAGTTCTGCCACGCCACATCCATCTTTCTTCCAGCTGCAGTGACCTCCCAGCTTCTCACTTCATGAAGGGGATGGATGATCCAGCTTCAGGCAAGTGGACTGGGTAAACCTATGGATTCTTCTGGTGCCAGGTTTTAATCAAAGAGCTGGAGTTACGCCAGAGCTAGTCAGCTGTGGTGGTGGGTATGTGAGAGCCTAGCATTAGGGACATTATTAGGGGCATTAAGAAAGCCTTTCAGAATTCAGTATTCTCACAAATCAAACAGCATTGAGTAGGATGTTAGAAGGTGAGCTCATGTTCCCTTTAATGTCTATCTTGGTGCTCCTTTTCTTGATTTCTTTTTTCCCAGACTTTACATACCTATGTGAACAATAAAACTAGGTATTGTTTTAATAAGGGACTGCCTCTAAGACACGAGCTGCATTCTTAAAATGCTTTAAATAGCTAAAGAGGGAGATGAAGGCCAAGCAGGAAGGACAGAGAATACAAATGTCCCAGGGATTGGATGTGTGCCCATGGGTCCACACTGGCTGGGGCACCTCAGTGTCCATTTCCTCTGTTTTGAACCTCCAGAAATCAATGCTGCTGGTCAGCTGGGAGTCAGGGCACGGTGCCCTGCATCGTGGTGTCAAATACAACTTGGAATTGCAAGGGGGAAATGGTTGGAAAGGAATTCAAGAGGTCGCTTAGGCTCTCTCCGTACTGACAACTTGAATAGTTAAATTATTCCTGGTTTTCTATGTAAAGTATATCCTTCCTTGGCACTTACTATTAATCAGCGCTCTGTTCCAAAAGACCACAAGTCTGTTCCAGCTTCCAATATTTGCAGCAATTTTGTGATGTTTCCATCCTGAGGGCCTAGAAATGAATTTAAATTTATGGTTGTACTTTGCTCTGGATTTTCTTCATTTCTGTGTTTTGCTTGAATATTCCCTGTAAATGAAGAGAAATATCCTGATTTTTACATGCTATAACAGTCTCTTTAAAAGTCCTTTAAAGGGGAAAGCCCTTTCCTGATGTGTTTCCCCTCCCACCAATCTTGTAACAGAAGCCACAAGCATTTCCAAGTAAAGATTTTTACTGTTCTCTTTCTATCTTTTCATCTCTATTTCATTATGTGGCCTACAGTGCTCATTCCTCCTTTCTGCCTGTTTTTCTCAGACTTCTGCTTGCCCAGAGTTTAATGCTGCTGTCTTTGCTGTACTTTGTACATCTACTCATAATTTGACTAATGCTCCCTAGATTTTGGCCACGCATCTCACACTCTGGATTTAAATCCTTCTTACCATCTACATGTACTTTTATGTATCTTGTGTGAAAAGCCTGTTCTTTGGTAGCTATAAAGTTACAGAATTGCAAGGTTGGAAACTACCTGCAAGATCATCTAGTCCAACCACCCTCCCTTTCCTATTAGTACCACAAGCTACTAAACCGTATCTCGTAGCTCCAAGTTTTGCTTCTTCCCTTTGCTTACAACTTAACAACATCTTTTCATGAGCTGACTGTGCTGTCTTTCTTTTTCATTTTGGAATTTGGTCTGAAGTCAGCTTAGGCCACTCACTGCTGTGCGTACAAGCAGCTCTGCTGCTGTGTAACATTCAGTCGTGTCTCAGTGTTTCCTCATGCATCTTTCTAGTCCCCTTGCCCAGTTCCCCTGGTCGGCCTTAGTTCAGCTGACAGCAGAGTTTGTTAGGAACTGTGTATCTATTTGTAGCCTTCACTGTATTTTGTATATTGAGCAGATGGTGAGGGATGAGGGACCAAGTGTGGACTAGGATTTCAGTACAGTGAAATGGGGAAGAAGGCTGAAGTGGCTTCAGGGCCACGCGGCTATGGAAACTCTTCTTTATTGCTAAACTTAGAGCAGTGGCTCACAGTGACATTTACCTGCAGAATATATCCAAGGCTTTTCCTGATAGGAAAATGCCTTAGAGCCTTTCTGAAAGGACGTCACAGCAGTTCAGGGGACATTATAGGGGGAACGCAGAAAGGGGTAAACAACAGACACAAGCCAGAAAAGAACCTGGGTCCTCCAGTCATCTCATGGCTCTAAGGTGAAGAAGTTGGGAGAGCAGCACATTCATGTTATGTCTGCATTCCCCATTCCCATATGACACGTGAGGAACCAGTAACTGAAGCCAGTATCTCATGAAACCTCGTGTCTTCTCACAGTGTTAACTGCTAACAGATGTGCAGAGTTCAGGCCAGTTCTGTAGCTGGTGTACAGACTCACAGATCTGTCTGGTTTTATTGCCAGCTATAGGTCCTGTCTCATCACAGGTCCAGTCCCTGTTTTTGTCTAGTAGAATTTCTTTTATTGAAAGATATGTAGCTGCAGCACAATGTGATTTCTTGTGAACATCCACAAAGGATGCCATGCAGCCTCAGTAAGAGGCTGTACTCAAGTACAAAGGTGGATTCCTTGTGATGTTTTGGAATGAGCAGAAATGACTTCTGTTTGGCTTCGGGATTGAAAATAAATGAAAGTTTAACTATTTTATTGGTGACCAAAGGACTGCTGCTGTGAAGTGGAACATTAACAGGGTGAGAGAGAGCCAGGACTGCTCGACAAGGTTCATCTTCAAGCACAGCATAGCTGCCTTCATCTGGTGCACCCAAAGCAGAAGAAATGGCAGAAGACAGTGAGCTGCAAACTGTGAAAGAAGCCCAAGCTGGTGAGAGAATTTCTTAAAATTCCTTTTGCTAAACTGAAAGCTAAAAGACTCCAGGAAGGATGAGAAGTTTCTCTGACGTGTTTAGGCTGACTAATGACCAGATAAAAGGCACTTAAAGACAAGCTAGGTATTTGATATTGTTAGTGTTGTTGGTTGACATACCTTTATAGGTTTGAGTCTATAAGGGCTAGTGAACAGGCTAGTAGAACAAGGAGGCAGGACTAAAGACCTCTGGCATCTTTTTTTTTTTTTTTTGTTGATCAACATTTGTGTTTGTTTTTTTTTTTTTTTTTTTTTAAATACTTTAGGATGAGTCTGGGGTGATTGGCAGCCAGTCTTGGTCTATCTAAAAAAAGTTAAGCTATGATCTTTTCTATAATGGAAGAATTGGAGAAAGGAAGCCAGAAGTGGTCTGGAGAGGTTATCTTGTCCACCTGAAGATAGACCAGGGCTTGAAGTGTTCCTGGCATGCTCATAACTTTTTCTTAGGAAAAGAAAGAGGAGAGAAACACAGATATGGTGAGAATACTATAAAAGTATGACCAGTGTGTGCGAATTCAAAATAAGACTTGTTAGAAAGAGACCAGTGTGGCTGAGCTGAAAATCAAGGAATTGAACAGCAAGATGAATGCAGGTATAAACGAATGGATCAGTTGAGTATGAACAGATTAATGTGTACAGCACTGCAGCATAAAGCAGTGAGAATCTAAGAATTGAAAATGCAAACGAAAAATGCAGATTGTCCTCCTGTGGATTTAGGGATCTGAAAAATTTAAATGATGAACTGACAGTTGTAAAATAATGTATTCATGGAAACTTACAGCTATGCAAGGCATCTGATAGTTGAGTATTACATTTAAGCATGGGTCATCTTACAGGTTGTCCACTTGCAAGAATGACAACGGAGAAAAAAAGAAAATCTTACAGAAAGCAGTACTTGCTTTAATGCTTACCAGCTGAAGTTGTTTAAAATAGGCTTTTCATGGAAATTCAGAAGAGCAAATTTCAGAGTCCTTCAGATCTGTCTGCCTGCTTTGGGACAGGACCTGACATATTGAGCAGTCCCTAATATGTTCTTAAATATCAGACATCAAGGATTGCCTGAACTCTGCAGCCTCAGCTGCACCACTTTTCTGCCAGTGCTCCCACATCCTTGCAGAAGGGAAATTTGGCCAAAAGAGGCCCCAGATCTTCTCTACTGAAGTCAGTTATTTTTCTCATCTTATTGATGATGAAAGTGGAGAATAGTTGATCTCTGTGCCTTTTTCCCTTGGGGTAGCATTTGGCAGTCTTTCCTGAATTTCATCTTATTAATTCCAGAGCCACAAGATGGTTTCTCCCACATAGAAATTTTGAATTCATGCCCTATTCTCCATCCCAGTTCTGGGCATAAATGCAAGCAGCCTGCTGGCTGTGCTGATGTTCTCTTTGCTCGTGGAGAAGTTGGGAACCTGAATGTTTCCTACCTTCCTGGTTTGTTGGGGAAGTATTGTGAGCTACCCTGAGAGGAATTTCCCTGTTGTCCACTGGATGGATGTTTTATATGAAGCCTCACCTGCCTTTTTGAAGACAGTGGTGAAGCTTGTCCTACCTCTGTTCCTTACAAGGAAGTTGGTTCAAAAATCACATCCACTGCTTGAAAGAGAACTTGATCAGTCTGTAATGATTTGAGCAAAACTGAAGGATCCAAATATTGTATATTGTGGCTTTTTTTTTCTTTTAGTGAAGACATACAAAAAGAACACAACTACTCTGGCTTCTCTCGATCAGCCTTTGTTTGCTCATTTTCTAGTTTCAATAAGACTTTCATTTTCCTTCCTCTTTCTCCAATATTTACAGCATTTCTAACACCTTTTCTTATTGCCTTTTGTGTCCCCTGCTAGCTATAATTCATTTTGTGCTGTAGCTTTTCAGCCTCTATTGCTCCATACTTGATCTGTTTGTTTATACTCATCTTCAGAAGTGTCACCTTATTTCCATTTGTGGTACAATTCCTTCCCAATTCTCATCCCAGACACACAGGTCTCCTATCAAGTTTTATTTAACTTGTATCTGAGTTGCTTGCAGATATATTCTCCTTAACTCATTCTCACTGTTTGCTGTGACTTACCATTTATTACCGGATGCTTTTATTCTTTTTTTTTCTCCCTTTCTGTCTGGGAAAACCTTCCAAAAGATAATGGCCTAAACATCTCTGTGCTGTATTTGACAAGCAGCATGTTAATTCCACTGACTGATACATTTTTTTCATTCTAGTATTAGAAAAATCATTTATCCGGTGTAAAGCACAGGGCTACGTACACACAAGGGAAGCATAGCAGCAGATGCTAAAGGTAATATTAAGGCATCTCGTTGCATCAGCATGGGAGCCCTGCACCCAAGGGATGCTGAAACCTCTCCTGTCTTGCTTTTGTGTAATCCTTGATAAACTTTGCTGTGTTTGCCCTGCTCACACAGCAGGCTCCTACTGGGGCTTGGCTGCAGTTGTTTTGGCAAGTAAGAGAGACCGACATCTGGCTTGGAAATATTTCTGCTGCCTTCAATGCGGCAACAGATTCACAGGACTCAAGTGTGTGCTGGCTTGGTGTGCAGGAGGCAGGACCAACTTGCACACGGTCTGTTTTTTGTGTTACTCTTAGCCTTGAATATACTTTAAAGTCATTCTTGCTTGTGAAACAGGCCAAACAAAGATGTTCTCCATGTCTTGTTAGCAAGAACTGAAGGCAAACTAAGGATCTGTGGTGTGAGCAGATGCCTCTTTCCTACTTTGTCAACTGCAAATCTGGCTCCATTGTAACAAGCACTAGCAGCAACTTGGTGCTGGAGCTAGGGATCAGTTTATGAGACTCTTGTACCAACTGCAGATCCTGGGTATGATCTGTGATTTTTCTGGTAAAAAATTGAAGGAATATTTGGGAAAATTCTTTGAACATTTGCCTTTTAAAGAAGCCAAATGGAAGGGGAAGAAAAAACCCTGAACTGCACGCAAAATACCACAGAGCTGCAGCCACTGGGGATGGTTAATGGGAAGGCTGTGAATTTTGCTCTAATTGCAACCATCACCAGGGAATACTGATAAGGAGCTTCCTGGATTCCCATGGGAAGGGCAGAAGGAGGGACACCAGGGTGCCTACTGGGAACCAGGGGCTCCATATCTAGCATAGAAAACGTTTGCATCATAGGCATCCCAGAGGTGGCCTTTTGGATATAAGGAGACATTACAGGGGATTTGAGGCTTCTGGGTGCTGTCTGTGCCCTCAGAATTAAGTTGCCCCATAGGGAAAGTCAAGAATGTTCCAGGGAATTGGTATGGAAATGTACTCTGGTCCTTGGACAGCAAAGAAATTACTTAATACCATGACATCCAGTGTCCAAGGGTTTTGTGTGATGAGTTTCAGTGATTATGACTTGGGGTAATACGTGGTTTTTCAGTGGACTGGGACCCCTGCAGAATAAACCCGACATTAGCACAGTGGAGGAAGGATTGATGCTATGATGCTTTGGTCCTAAATCAGCAGGTTCTAGAGGTTTCTGGGTCCCTGGATTTTTATTCAGCTCACATCTGTGCAGCATACAGGGCTGTGCTAGGCTGATGCATGTGCGATAGCTGGGAGCATGCCAAGCAAACAGGAGGTCCGTGCCACAAAGTGCTCACAGCCCCAACCTGCAGAAGGCTTAGGCTGCACTCCCCAGCTCTTGCTGAGTTCTGCTGTTGTCTTTCTTCATGGCACCTCCCTCCCCTTTCTGCCTTGGCTGCAGATATGTGCTCAATTAGGGTTAACTCAAACTGAATCAAACTTCATGCCTGAGGTTGGAAATCTTCCCAGTCAACTCACCACGGCCACAGAGCATGGTGGGAGACGGGGCGAGAGGGGAGATGAACACTTTTCAGAGAAACGAATCCAAGGAAAGTTTGTTCACTTTTATTTCTGCAGGAGATGATCCCCCCAAAGATTTCCCTGTTCAGAAAAAATCTCCGGTGAGTGTTACAGCTGATTTTGTTTTCTTTCCTTTCTGCTCAGCTTGCTCTAAACATTGCAAGATCTCTCTGTTCTTTCCTCTTTTGTGCTATGGCTAGAGACAAACACCCTTTCTTGCAGAGGGTTGAAATAAGCTTTAACAACTCCATGCAAAAATCCCTACGCTAACCTGATTAAGTTAAGAAAGAGCAGCTTAAAGTGAAAAAATGAACTGTTTGCATCCTTGGAGAAAAATAAAAGAGTAAGGGTTTTCACTGCTGCCTTTTTCTTGAATGCTCCTTTCCTTCTGAGAAAGGACTTCCTTCTGTGAAGTGCAAGAGGCTGTCATGCTTGGGTAGGAGGGAGCTGGGTTGTGCATTTGCTTCCTTTGATGAGACCATTGAGACAGGTCTCCAGGTGCTGCTAAGCAGAAGGAGGGATGGGACTTTGGACAGGCCACTGACATGCGTGCCAGAGCCTCAGCTTTACATCAGTGGCTGTGAGTTAAGCCAGATTCAATGTTTTTGTACCTTGCAGCACACATGTTTGTGTAGGTTTTCAGGCTTGTTTCAGCTGAGGGCTTGACACTAAGATACTGTACACTACATTGGTTTTGGTGAGAAAGAAGCTTGTTTTGCACCTGCTTTGATTCACAGGACAGTATGGTAATAACTGCTCTTGCAGCCGGTGATGTCATTAGCAAGCCAGATATTAAGCTCACTGTTTTAAGTACTGTGCAGGCATTAACTATTGGGTATTCAGAGCTCCTCTGAAATCTTAGTCCTATTTTGCAGCTAATCAGCAAGAGGGAGAAGTGCAAGCAAACATCTCTGCCACTGGCACTTTAAATGACCTCTTTTTTTTCTTTTTTTCTTCTTGAAGACAGGCTATCAACTTCCACAGTATTTCTAAGAGCTCCATAATCCTGCACATCCCAGGCTTACAGTGGTTAGCTAAGCACAGCAGTGTGCTCGTGAATCCAGGCTTAGCCTCTTTGCTTTAGCTGGGGCTTTCTGCTGAGCAAGGTCCTCCTCTGCAAAAGTGAGCATACTGCAACTGGCTCTTCCCATGAATGAAGGCTGCCCACTTTTGGATGTCCAGGCAGGCCCCATGCAGGTCAGTGATAAAGCAGAGGGAGCACCTGAGTGTTTCTGTGTGCGCTGATGCCGTCTCATGGCGTGCAGGCCAGACAAAATTGTCCCTGCTTGTTAGTCCCTTGCTCAGCTTTTGTAAGCAGTTACTTAAGGTGCTGGCTCAGGCACTGGGGCAGGTTCAGCTGTCAAGTCCCTCCTCCTGCTCTCTTTTTTCTGCTTATGTGCACTCATCTGTTGGAGGTGTCCAACCCAGAGCAGGAATAGCTGAGAATGGGCTGCTGCCAGAGTTTCTGTCACTCCAGGTCATAGCGTGGCATGTGGTACCTCCCACAGGTATGCAGATAGATCCTGCAGGGCTTGTGCACTGTGTGGTGAGTTCAGGCAGCAGTGTTCTCAGCACTGGCTGCCTTGGCTTTGTGGAGTCCCACTCTGTATCTGCATCAACTGCTATTAAATATCAAAGTATTGATAGTGAGGTCTGGGAAAGAGTGGAAGAAAAATATCCCTGTTGTGTCATTTTATTTCCCAGTTCAAAAAATGCCACAAAGTAACCAGAGGAAGCATTATTTCCTCCTTATGGCTTTTCCTCTATGTTATTAAGAACTTGTTAGAGGAGAGTATTCTGCGTTTGTGCATTTGCAGCTTATATATGCTGCCATTTTTCAGGCTGGTCTAAAAGCGGGAGCTCTCAGTGCAGTTTCCAAGGGAGCCCACTCTGTCTTGGTAGCCATCTGCTGAGCACAACAGCTTCAGCACAAACTGTAAATGTAATGGATGATTACATATTTATCCTAGTAAACCCAAGGATCCAAGGGTTTCTTAATAATAAGGCATTCCATAAATAGTGAGAGGAAACTATTTCAAAAATCACAAAAATATCACAGATGCTGGGTTAGGTAGTGGAAATGGGTTTAGTCACGGTGTTGTTATTGTTTTTGTTTTTATTTTATTTAGCTAACAGTTTATTCTCTTCTGTGGTCCTTGTACAATCTTGAGCAAGACAGCATGATTAGCTAGTCATCTAGCCTAGGAGGCATTGCTTTGGGAATCTGAATAAACTCAAGTCTCGTGGTGGAATAAACCTCAATAAACACATCTATCTTCTTATCTGTATTTGCATTTGAGACTCTGAGAAGTAATACAGGAATTCATTATTTCTGACACGAGGTACAGAAATGCATACCAAGAGTTCATCTCACTCCACTGGTCCATGCCATGGCTGTTTAAAACCTCAGACATGAATGCAGATGACAGTCTTACACCCCCATCCCTCATCCCATGTACGCCCAGCCAGTCTTTCCCACTAATTGGCAGAGCTGTGAAATCTTGCTGTCCCTCGTGGGAGGCAGTGGAGATAAGCAGCTTCCAGGAGCTCCCAGCTGTTTAGCTGGGTCCGCTGTGGGCAGCAGAGGGACGAGGGCTTGCACAAGGTCATGTAAGACCTGGCTGTTCAGATTCCTTGCACTTCACTCGGAAACTGCAGATCGTAGTTGGAGTGAAGTTGATGTCAATAAAAAAAGTAGCCAGGCTCAGATAGGTTTGAGAAGCGCATAGCTCTTTTGCTTGATTTTTGTTTAATAAATTGAATTATCCATAGCTCTGCCAGCATTCTTGGAATATAAAATAGCTGCTGTGGCTGATGCTCTGCTGCAATGAATGCAGTGGTGAAGATGGTGTAACTGAGGTGCAGAGGTTGAGGGCAATTGACACTGAGGAAGGAGCAATGCTCTAGGTGCTGGGGAAGGCAGCAGTTTCAGGAGAGAGCAGTAGCTCTGTGTGAAGTATAGATAAAAATGCATCTGAAGGTGTTTTTTGCATCTCAGCGGGATGTTATGTTGCAGCAGAGAGGCAGTAGGATCTTTCCAAAGGAGTTTCTAGAGCTGTGGGCAGGGCGGGTGTTGGCTGCTGGCAGTGCTGGAGTCCCTGTACTGTTTCTTACTGGGTCTGCCAGGTGTATTCATAGGGAACCCTAACCAAAATAAGGATTGGTGTGAGGTTTCCTCACTTCCTTGAGTTCAACCTGCAGGCTAGCCAGGCAGTTATGAACACCTGGGTTTCAGACTGGATTCCTCTCTGCTGCCCAGGTGCTGTGTGGATGTGTTGCAGAGGTGAAAGCTGTCACTAAGCTGATATGTTCTGCTCTGTTTCCTTTAGAAACTCTGTGGTTCCAACTATCCTCTGAGCATTGCCTTCATTGTGGTGAACGAGTTCTGCGAGCGCTTCTCCTATTATGGCATGAGAGGTACGTGGCCCATGGGAAGAGAATTTCCCATCCTTGTGTTTCTGTACATGATGGCCTGGTGTTCCAGGGTTCTGCTGTATGTGGTTTCAATTGTCTTTCAAAAGTAAATTGGTATTTTGGGATATTAGGCATGAACAACACACTCTGATGCTGAAGCTAGACCTGTTTTAAACAGAAATTGGGACTAGAGACCTCCAGCGTCACTTCCAATCTAAATTTTTGTATCATTCTCATTCTCAGTCTCAAACCTCGTTTTCCAGTGTGTGATATCTTTCAGTTGTGTGCATTCTCTGTGTCTGAGAATTGAATCATACAGGCACCTAATCTGCAAATAGAAATTATGCATAAACAGAACTACAGGCTCAGGTGTGATAAGCTAGAAAATATATTTTCCAGCTAAACATAAATGTTTATGAACAAGGGAAGCCTGATACTCACATACCTCATTTGAGCTTTTCCTGTGTCAGGGATTATGAGGAATAGATCTGTAAGCACAGATTTTTCCACAGCAGCGCTCATAGTTGGTATGCAAATCCCTGTTTTCCTTGTCACTGTGATGTAGCTTCCTGCTTACTCACAGAGAAGCACATCAATTATCTGATGTGTTTTGCTTGCTTCCTTTTAGCTGTCCTGACGCTGTATTTCATAAGCTTCTTCCACTGGGATGAGAATCTGTCCACTGCTGTGTACCATGCCTTTTCTGCTCTCTGTTATTTCACACCTGTCATTGGAGCTATCATGGCAGACTCGTGGTTGGGGAAATACAAGTAAGTAGATGCTTCTCTAATTCAGACAGGATCTGTCCACACTGCACAGCCTGCACAAGGTTCAGTGCTGCCTGTGCTCCTGATTTTGAGCTAGCTCAGGATGCAGCAAAGAAACACTTGTGAAGGTCAGCTTTTCTCTAAATGGATGAACAACTAATGTGTTTGCTCATGCTGTTATGTGCTTCTCTTTCACACAATGGCCAATAGGCAATGCAATCCAAATCAATAAATTAAATCACAGAGCACAATGCTCCTCTACCCTCCTTCCCCATGCACCTTGAGAAAACTAAGATACAGGGTGGTTAACCCTCAGCTTGCCAACTTCGGTCACTGAGATGGATTCAAAGATGGTAAGGAAGCAGTATCGTCCTCTGAATATAGTAATTTCAGGTGAAATGTCACTAACTGTACCTTCACATGCTTTCTCAGCATAGGGAATGCATGAACACACCTATTTTTATCCCAGAGTAACCTGGGTTCAGTCAGATCATCTCCCTTAGTATAAAACCAGCTAACATCTCCCTGAGAAAATTAGGGAGTCATCCCTTAGGCTGATAATTTGCAGGGCAGGGCCACCATCTGTCCCAGAGTGGTGGTGAGCAGCTGTACACAGGACATTCTTTCCTTGGCACTTTCTGCTAACTGCCTGAGGTGTCTTGCTGTTAGTGATGAAGTGCAGCTGAACTCTTCCCTATAGGTCTAAGCACATCTGGCAGTGTGAGTCTCTACATGGAAAAAAAAACTGCTGCAATATGCCTTTGTAGCAGAAAGCTCTTAAAGAGATATCAATATTCCTTTTTTAATTTGTGCTTTAACTTAGTCATTTTCTTGTCCTATTGAATGAAAAAACCTACACACACAAAGTTGGTTTGTTTTTTAACTTCATTATTTGAAGTTGCCTGAGAATACTCAATGCTATTTGAGGATATCTATCTTGCAGTGCGATGTTGTGAAAAAATAAACCATTATGCAAACTTTTGTGCATTAGGCAAGAGATTTTTCTTGGAATAATCCCCTAGTCTTTATAAATAGTGGCTTTTGCTGCCATAGCTAAACCAATAGTAAGGACAGGATAACAGATTAGAGGAGATCACAGGGCTTCTTCTAGTATCTCTTTCCTAACAAGTTCTTCCATTTTTACTGTGAGTGTTTTGTCTGCACATAAATACATAAATGTATCTTAATCTTTAAGATGATGAAGCAATGTAATGCACTTAAATGCCTGACCCTCCTGGTCAGATTTCCTCTCACACTTGCCAAGATGTGGGAAGCAGATAGATGAGCTCAGTCCTCCAGAGGTGCTTGAGATTCAATTCAGTCTTGTAACAGGAAACCACACTCCTAATTTGGATGTAGTAATCAGGTGGGTTGAAAGCGAGCAGCAGTCCCTACAGATTCCTTCCAGCACAGTTAAGTGCGTGCTACAAACTGCCAGTTATTAGTAGTCTGGAAACTGAGTTGGACCTGAAGAGCACTCATCTATTTGCAGTGTGGAACATTTAGTTTATTCTGCCCAGCAATCTCCCCAAAGAAAGTAGTGTCTATGCTTCCCTAATCTCAACCCATTTGCCTATCTCCTTTTTCCAGTGTGCTAAATGTTGACGTAAAAGTTATAGCTGTCTGCAGTACTGGGGATATGGACAAAACTATTCCTTGTGCATCTGCCAAATAGACCTTTCATATCAGGAAACACAGACACTGTTTTCAGATCGTGCATCACCCAGCGCCTTCAGTCACTGCTGTTTGCTTTGCTCACAGGACAATCATCTACCTCTCCATTGTGTATGTGGTCGGCCATCTGATAAAGTCAGTCGGTGCCATTCCATCCCTAGGCAACCAGGCAGTTCATGTGTAAGTAGCTGCTGAAGCTGAATGTTTTTGTAGGTTGCAGTGGTAGGTGGTTTACCCAGGACTGTCACTTGTTTCACCCCTATCAGGCCAGCAGTTTGGAGGGGAAGTCTAGAGTGTGAGTTCACCAGGAAAAGCTCGGAACCATCACCAGGACTGAGCCTTTTGACACAGAGACTTCTGATCATGCTTCTCTGCTACATTATGCTACTGGAGTTTGGTCTCTTCCATCTGATTGCTCACACCAGCTCATTTGTCTCTCATTTTCTCATTGCCGTAGCCATACAGCTCAGCAAGGTCCCCTCATGTACATGGGAACACTAAATCCCAAATACACATTTTTCTGATGTGTGACAGAGGAATGATGTGTTACTTGCAGGGTAATACCATTCTTGCCCTCTAGATTTTGAACTGATAGGAATGTCAGAGTAGTTTTCCAGCTGGTATCTCTGAAACAGCCATGCTGTTTTTACTGAGGTGATCCTGGCACTAAAAGTATACGCATGCAGGCAGGAGTACATCTGGTTTATACAGCAGCTTTCTTTTGTCCTCGATTTGACCTGTCTTGACACTCCTGTTCCACCCAGAAATAATCAATGATCTTTTGGATCAACAGTGGGATTTTGAGGAGTGCTGGGAAGTGGAAAGCACCCAAGAGCCTAATTCAAACAGAATTTCTTCACTTACCTAGACCAGAAGTCTTACATGCAAAGGATTTTTTTTTGTTTTAATTTTCCATTTCTCAATTGATTTCTGCAGCCTTTTGTTCTCAGATGAATGAAAAATAGTCCCTTGGATCTTTGATGTCTGGTACACTTAGTGGGCCTCCAAACAGCAAGAAACTGACAAACACTTTTTTTAATTGACTTATGCTGAATGCAGAAATGAGGATAAATAAATAAGTAAATGTTTGCAGTTAGCTGGCTCATCATCACTGCCAATGTGCAAGAGACAGTGATACTAGAGGAATTATGGTTGGGTGACAATAAAATGTTCCCCTGAGCAGTGGAAGGGTTCTGCAATGGTGTTATTTTTGTTCTTGCATGAAGGGTCCTGTCTATGGTTGGTCTGTTTTTGATCGCCCTTGGAACGGGAGGTATCAAGCCCTGTGTCTCTGCATTTGGTGGGGACCAGTTTGAAGAGGAACATGTAAGATTTATTTTCTTTTCTAAACTCTGCAGTTCTGGGTATTTTATGAGGGTGTTCATATTTTTAGATTCTGTTGTACTAGAGCCTGTTTGCTGGGAAATTACATAGGAATGACTTGCTAGGAAAAGATGTGTGGTAGGATGGTTTGCATGAGACCTGAAAGAATCAAGATGCTTCAGGAAAGGGAAATAACAACAGAACACTATTGATATCAGGTTATAATTGCATCAAATAATCCAAATATTAATTGAGCTGGAGGAGTTGGAAGGTCCTGTATAGTATAGCATAGAAAGACTGCCTTTTCTGAATCAGCTTAAGAAGTGTGATTATAACACACTGCAACACAGTACAGCAAACAAAAAGGAAAACTGTATTGCAAGCCTCTCTGCTTAGAGACTTTCCCTCAAAACAGAAACTAGATTGTTGTTGAGAAAGAACTGTAGAAAATTCTTGCCTTTTGAAGGTACTTCTATTCTGCCCAGTGTGGTCAGAATGTTTTCTAGATATGCCAGAATAGAAAGTTCTGAAGAGTTGGGAAAATGTTTCTTTTTAGTATTGCATCCTGTGAATTGTAATGCAGTTTCTTCATGTCCTTGTTCTCCATCACAAGGACTTAGCACTGGTCTTCATGTCATGTAATGAATCAATCTCAAATTCCCATTATGTAAACCAGTGGCTAAATCAGGAATAAGGTAGCACCTGAAGAAGTGAAATAGGTCAGAATGTACTACTTTCAGCTATTACTGTGCATATCAGAAGTCATAGAAGGCCACAGCTACAAGGAAGAAAATAAGTGGATTTGTGATGAGCAGGCTAAATCCACTAAGAATTATTTAGTATTGCATGTTAGAAAAAAATATCCAGAAATATACCTACTGAGAAAGATTGGGACCTTTAGAAGATGGAAATCCCCATCAATAGGTGTTGAATAAGGACATTCCAGTAGAGACCTATCAGAATAGCCATTGATGGAGCTGGATAAGGGATGGCCACTTGGCCTTGGTGAAGCACGAGATCCTTCTGGAGGTGTGTGCATCCTGTGCTGTGCTGCCTGTCAGACCTGGTGCTTTAGAGGATGCTGCAGAAGGGGAAGCAGCGATCAGAGGTGGTCACCACAACTCTGGCTGGCAGTGCAGCACACTGCTCTGGGGATGTAGTGTGTGTGTACCAGCATGTGGGCATCTCAGGTTGCAGTGCGAATGGTTCCCCCACAAGGATTGTAACAGGTGCTACAGCAGCGTTTTCAGAAGTGCTACTTCTATGAATATTAATGATTAATAATATTTATCCAGCATCTTTCAATTACCACCTAATTACAGGATGATAATATGTACCACTTATCTTCAGAGTGTTTTATAGACTTCAGCTAATGAATCTCAGCATCCCAGTCAGGCACATATTATTATTATTATCCTGAGCTTACCATTACAGCTCGGTTACAGAGAAAAACCCAAACTGCTCATTGTTGGTGTGGGCCTGTGCCTATTCTCCAGCAGTCAGACTGCACCTCTCCAACAAATTTATCAAATGC
The DNA here is from genome assembly GCF_951394365.1 of Tetrao urogallus. Taxonomy (NCBI): domain Eukaryota; kingdom Metazoa; phylum Chordata; class Aves; order Galliformes; family Phasianidae; genus Tetrao; species Tetrao urogallus. Next base: position 10,683,472 of record NC_136821.1, on the reverse strand, counting down.
TAAGGCTCAGGCATTCCCTTGTGTTGCCTTCAAGGGAAACTAATTTAGAAACAGAAACCATAAAAAGCCTTCTGATAAGGACAATATGTTCTGTTCTATTCATTCTTTTCAGAATAGAAAGTTTGTATTTTACCATTTTGAAATGACTTTTCCCTTCAAAAGAAGAGAAAGAAAGGTTTTATGTATGTGGTAGGAAATATAAGTCTTCAAAACCAGTACGGGAAGTTTTGATTTTGTAAGGGATGAAAGATTTAGAGCCAACCAGAACTTTTTTTTTTCTCTCTGGAGTGTTGTTTGGGAAGGCTCCCTGTGTTTTTCGTCTTCCACTCTAGCTAGAGTGAAGTAAGTTTTAAAAATTCCAAATGAGATGAAAAACTTGATTTCCCCCTCAATTTTCAAGACACCAATAAATTTCTGAACCTTTAAGTGCATGGGTTTAGTTGTTCCATCTGGAAATGAGGGATGTGGTAGTCTGCATATAAAGTAAATAAGTAGATTGATCCTGTGGTTTCCTTGTGGAGATAAAGCTGACTTTTGAGGCATAGGCATACTGTTGGCCTGGTTTTCTTAAGAGTACTTTGTAAATTCTAGGCTCTGCCACTTTCAGAACTGTAGTACTACAAACAGTGATGGAGACTTATTCATCAGGAGCTCAGATAGAGAAAGTAGATTTGTCTGCAGGTTTCCAAGTACCCTTGTCTATGGGATTAGCAGTCCAGACTAAAAATGCCTGAATAAAATGATATCTACAATATGTTACATGAATGCACAGGCTGCTGTGCATATTAATTAAGGACCAAAGCTGCTTTCAAACAGTGCGGTGTGGTTTTTAAGGTACTAAATAGCTTTCTCTTTGTTTCTTTGTTTTGCTGTTGCCAAGGAGATCAGGATTATCATGTACAGTACCTTTTCTCTAATTAGTTAATCCAAATCATGTTATTAATGTACGTCTGCTCCAAAGATTAAGAAAGGAAGGAGGGAAGTATTTTTTTTTCCAATCAGTGTAAATTGCAAGCTGTTGTCTATTATTTTTGTACTCACTTCTGCTACTCTGATCATTTTTTTCCACCACTTGAATCTATAAATGTGTATAATAAGGAAGTTTTAGTACACCTTGAGATCTCAGGCTTGATTCTTTGAAAGTTGTCCTCATCTGCAGTTCTTTACTTTTTAATCCTGTTTTTCAACCTTGTGAATATTGTTGTCTCAGGGAGCAGAAGGGAACATGACCACAACACCTGTGGGGAGCTTCCTCACACATGAGTTAAAGCTTCACATTCAAACCATGCTCAGGTCATAGAGATGTGGCTCAAGGTGCCCTGGGGAGTTTGCTGCCATGCACTGAGCCGTGTCCAGTTTGTCCACTGCCATTGTAGAACCTGGTCACAGCTGGGAGGGAAGCCCTAGATACTGATGAAGTACATTGGCTGTCTAGGCTTGGACTGTCTTTAAATGCCAGCTTCACCAACTGAGATATCCCACAGCTGGTGGTACAGATGAACGTGGTGTAGGCCAGGTGGCCTTCTTTCTCTGCTCTGCCAGCCCAGGCACAGGGAGGAAGTTTAGCACTGTTAGTGCGTGTCTCTGAGTGTGACCAGTGCATGCAAGGAGGGACTGCATTTGACTGAATGCCTTCATGTGTTACTTTTGTGAAAAGCACCAAAATCTGCGTCAAATTCTTGATTCCTTCCAAACTGGAAATTATGTAGGAGGAAGGAAGGTCAGCAAGAATCCTTTAACTGTATGAACTCCAGTGTGTTGCACCATCTGTTGAATTCTGAGCTCTTGAATATGCCCCGATAGATTTAATTTCCCCTATTAGTCTGATGTTGACAGACCTCAGATTGATAATCTCCTGTCTTATGGATTCTTTTCATTTGCTGCCACTCTTTCATCTTTGCTTGTATAAACTCAAAATATGCAGGTTTATTTTTCTGTGTTTTTTTTTTTTTTTTTTTTAATGGGAAGAGAGGAGGGGAGAAAAGAGCTCAGACATGGGAACACATGATGATCTTGTTAAGCTGTGCCAAGCTGTATTGAATTAGGTGACAAAGGACCTGAATAAGTAGATGCTCTCCCCCTTCCAATCTCACAACAGTCTCAAAGCAGTGGCTTTTCCTCTGAAATGCCAAAAAGCCCCACAGTGCATCTCAAGTAAGATGATTTGTGTGAGCGTTTACCATCACCTGAAGGCAAGTTTGTTTGCCTAACATTTTATGCACTTCGTGTCAACATTTACCCAGTCTTCCTAACAAGAGAATTGATAGCACTGAATTTGCAAGCCTGATGCTCTGTGTTAGCTGTGACACTGATACTGTCTTCTCTTGTTTTAGACCTCTGAGAGAAGCAAGTTTTTTTCCGTCTTCTATTTATCCATTAATGCTGGAAGTTTGATCTCCACGTTTGTAACGCCTGTATTAAGAGGTCAGTGTTGATTTAGAGTAAAACAATAAATTAGCTGCCCTCTGGCTACTCCGCTGTGCATTGTTAGGTTCTTATGACAACTGAATGGCAGAAATTATATTATCTCTGGATTGGTCAGTGTATTGCATTTATGCCTTGTTAATCCTGCCATTGCAGCGTAACAGATTTATGGTGCTAGCAGCAGGCAAGTCACAAAAACCATATTCCCAGTTGTATTTCAATGCCAGCCCGAACTGCAGAATTAAAATATGGGAGGTGGAAAGATCTGAATTGTCATCTAATTCTTTCTGTGTCCAGTGAAGTATTGATCTCTGCCTTGCTTGCAGGTAACCTGTGGATGGGAATTGATCTCTGATGCCCTGGGCAGGCATCAGGACTGAGTGGTTTAGTAGGGATGGATGTGGAATCCTACACTGTCCTGCCACTGCTGACTGTGGGAGGACTCAGTCCTGGCACCCAAACATGTCTGCATGGGTCTGCTTGGAAGATTGCAGCTCTGAGCAATTACCCTTGAAAACAAAGCACAGGCCTCTGCCCCACTTAGGACCTACTTTACATTCTGTCCCTGCTGCACTTCTTTCGTTGTATCGTAGCGCCTGGAAACCAGGGGACTGGCATGCTATAAATACAGGCACAGATGCAGAGGGAAGGCAGCAGACCACAGGCAAACGGATTGGGGGCAGGACGAGGTAACATTCACACTGGTAATTTTTTCATTCTGTCCTGTGGCCTTCAGGAAGCTTTCTTTATTTGCAGTATTCATTTCATCAGGCTGTTCATTTCACAAAGCTGTGGGCAGTTGTGCTTGTCTTATATCTCACCAAAGTATTGAGGCGAATACTCTCCTTACCCAGGTCAACCTTATGTTGGGAGGGGGTTTTGCTCAGTGCCATCACTGCACAGATGAAAATCTGATTCCCTTGGAATGTAAAAACCTGTGCCAAGGCAACATAGCAGTGAACTGGTTGCAACGTGGAAATGAGGTGGAGAGGATGGGGATAGTAAAATTTCTGTTAAGTATGAAAGGTTTCCTTGGAAAAAACAAGTAGTACAGTCCAAAGACATTTGGCAGAAACATGGAATAGATGTTTTCAGGTGGAGGAGTCCAGCTCACTTTGTATGTTAACAGTTCAGTGTGTCCATAATATCTTGCTGCCAGCTTTGTTGGATTTCAGCTAATTTATGAAAATAAGCAAATAAATGTTATGCACCACACACAGTTATGCAATTGGTCATGATTGCCCAGAGACAGCAAATGGGGACGACAGAAGGCTTCGTGAGCTGGTTTCCTGTTAACTCTGTTGTTTATTTTAGCCAAACTTATTTGTTGTTGTTTCTATGCAAGAGCGCAGTAATTTGTAGCCACTGGCATGCAGATGCAGACTTCACTGCTAGTTTGCAACTGGCCTTCTGAACTCCTGTGCTGTGAACTAGGCTGAAAGGCACGGGGTTTCAGTGAACCATACCTTGGATCAGTGAAAGCCATGCTCTAACAAACCTGGGTTCCTGATGGGCAAGACCTGGCTACCTCTGGTGAAATTAGGAAGTTGGAGAGAAAAGGTATTGGGGATGCAACTAGTGTGTTAAGTCTAATCCTGTGCAGCCACTTATTTAGGAGTAGGGGTATTTGCTGCCGCTTTGTCCACTGTAGATCACAATGAAATATAATCATAATATAACTCATGCAGCTGGCACAGATACTGTGGAAACACAGTACTGATTGTTTAGATCTATGTGAACGTATAATGATTTGAGGTTGTTTTAAATGTTTGGGGTTTTTTTTTTTTTCTTTCCAAATTACAGTTCTTATCACTGCTTTTTACCTATTTGTCTCCCTTGTACTATTCTCATCAATATCCCATTATCAGCTTCTGTTGCTGGCAGACACCAGCTTCCAAATTGTCCTCGTCAAGTGAGGACAACTGTTTCAAGGAAATTCAATTCATAGTGTCAAGCAGCAACAGCAAAGAAGATTTAGAGCCAAATCAAGTGACTGATCTAAGAGAAGCAAATCAAAAACCCAGGTAACGTAAGGCTGATAATAAGGAGATGCTTTTCTTTCTGAATTCTTTTTTAGGGGATGTGAAATGTTTTGGAGAGGATTGTTATGCACTGGCTTTTGGTGTCCCAGCAGCACTGATGGTGCTGGCGCTTGGTGAGTGAAAACCACCGTGATTCTAGCAGTAGTTATCATTTTTAAGTCTGCGTGTGGATGAGAAAATGCACAAGTTCACTAGCACTGGATGGATGCTATGATGGAAAGCTCAAGAGTTCAAACTCATCCAACTGTTCCATGGTTCAGATCAGCAAGAAAAAACACTTGGATCACTTAGAGATGGGCAGACTGTGGTCATCCTGCAATCCTAAATCATGATACTGGTGAGAAGATGGTTGTTCTGTATAACAAATGAAGGCATTAAAGTAATTTTGATGTGCTACAGCCCTGTCTGTGAGCAGGTTAGGCCTCTGAGCTGCCATCTGAGCGCTACCTACAGTAGTACTCAAAGTATTCCAACTTACAGAAGAGAAGCTTAGTATGCCACTTCTAACCTTTCCACAGTTTTTTTTTTTTGTAGCTTGAGGCCATCCACTTTTGCTTCAGAATGCTTACCGCACAGAAATCTCAGAAAGGGAAGCTGAATGAGATGCCACTTTATTCATTTCTCACTTTGCTTGGCTGAAGTTATTCCCACAATTACAGTGGCAGCCTATTATTATGTTGCAATAATAAGCCCTCATTGCCCTAGAATCAGGAGCGAGCTGCAATCATCCTGCTTCCTAAAGCCTGCATCTTAGGCCTGTTAATGTACTGTCAAGATGACTTCTTCAACCCCTATCAAATACCCAGCAATTTCTGCATTCTTACAGTTACTCATCAGTAGCCAATATAAGGGACACCCCATTAGCTTTAGTTTCACTGCTGCAGGGGAGCAGTCCCCTTATTATGCTGCATTTGAGAGCTTTTAACACAGCATGGGTTGACTTCTCATTCAACGTGTTAGCTTAATTGAGAGACTGTGCAATTGTATGAACTGCATCTGTGATTTGGAAAGTTCATCCCCCTGAGAATGCTTAAGTTGTTTTTCCCTGTCAAACTTCCATCCTAGAGAAGGATCAGAGCGTTGGGAAAATGTTATCAGGTCACAACCTATGTTACAGCAATTATGTTTCAAAAAAAGTGCGCGGTCACAGGCCTGAGTAGCTCCTGTTTTCCCACGTGGTCCATTCTTAGTGGGTTAGTGCGGCATAAGCTCCTCTGTGCAGCACCGTGTGATGAATGTTTCTAACAAGATAGTAGTAGTTGCCCAGGGAAAAATGAACATGTAAATATTACAGTTCCAGTGAGGCTATCAGTTGTAATGTGTTTTTAGGTAGTGTCCTGCTGCCAGATTCCATAGCCTGCCCAGCAAAGCAGTTCTGTGTACTTTTGTAAAACATTGGAGTTTTCTTGGATGTGATGTATTTAACTATGTGAGCAGCTTGCAGAACTGGAGAACGTACTCTTCCAGCCCTGACCAATCCCCTTCCCATGATGCTGGATAGCAAAGAAAGTTTAGAGGCAGAATGGGCATCTTACACGACAAGATTTTCTGAGCTGCTTCAGTGTCTGAAATACAGGAGAGGACTGACATCATTTATTTTAATGCAGGAACCTCAGTTCCCAGTGGGGTCAATGGAATTGCCAGGAGATGTTTTCAGCAAACTTAATGAATCACCTTTAGGAAGGCACCAATAACTCCACATAGACATGCTAAAAATGAAGTAGCACTGTTACCCACTCTATGACTTTGGACGAGTCTCTTTGGTTGGGATTCACCTAAACTGACTTCAGACACCTCTCTGGCAGTTCTGAAAGTCAAAACTGGATGTTCATAGTCCTAAAAAGGAAATGGTGAACATCCAGGTGAGAAAAATACGTACTTTTCTCCACTGGTTGGTTTGTTACGTGGATTTCGTGCTCAGCTTTTATTGTACTTCTCCTTGCTAACGTTTTTGGAATTGCAATGTAATCAAAGGCTGTCAAGGAACAGGACAAATGATCTGCAATTGGATAGCTCCAACTCTGACAATATTTTGAAGCCTTGCTAATCTATTTTGTGTTTTGAGGGAGAATGCAATACCTTAAATTGCACATCCCTTCACGGAAACCATGAGTGAAGGTAATTTCTCTTAACGTCATTTAAATGTGCATGAAGTGCAAGTACTCAAAGCTCATGTTGGATTTGGATTCATCCTCACGTGGTGGTTGCAATGATCTGGTGCTAGTTTCGTGCACAGGTATCATCATCATCAGCAATTAAAAGTGGATTGGTTTTTAAGTCGCTTTGTAGGAATCACATTGCCTCTTGTAGGATCTTTTTCAGTTTGAAGTCATTAACAGAGCCCTATACGTTTGTTTGGTTTGATGAAAGTACTGCCATGTAAGCCTCAAAGGGAGAGGATTTCTGCTGAATATGAGGGTGAGGGATCCTCCCCAGAAAACAGAGCAGGATTAAGTTTCAGTCATGTAAATTCTCATCTGGAATATAATCTTTTTCAGTTGTGTTTATAGCTGGAAGCAGACTGTACAGAAAAACACCACCACAGGGAAACGTCTTACTTGAAGTGTGCAAATGCATTGGAGTAAGTGTGTGCCATTCTCTCTTCTTCATGCGTAATTCTGAGGCTGCAGGTCAGAAGAGTGCAAAGGGAATGAGGAAGTGACATCTAGAATCCTTCTGAATGCTGCTCCTGGCTAGATATTTTGCTGTTGACCTGTAAGAAATAAGGAACACATCTATGTCCCAGTTTATTCTTCAGCATTTCAATTGTTTTTCCATAGCTCCACATCTTCAGCTAACGCCGGTAAAAACACTGGGTGGGGTTTGCTGGTAAGGGCTGAGAGAAAAATTGAGAAATGTAATTTCTTTCAGGTGAACAATTTTACTGAAGTTTATCAGTTCAGCAGACTGTAATATTACATGTTCATGTTATGCACATTAAGTTACTCTGCAATTTCAGTATAGCCTATCAACTATTTTTCATAGTGTGTGAGCTGGCTACAGTGTATGAGAAATCCTGTCTTGTTTTTGGATAGATATTGATGTTTCTTGTTCAGGACCTGTTGCAAACAGCAAATGTTTTCTTTTTCTCTAGATTAATGC